>NC_050479.2:19278490-20528490 GCF_012460135.2 Molothrus ater
ACTAACTGCTGCAGTATTCATCATGAAATTATCCCTTGTAATAATGACTAATGGTTTTGCTATAGATGAAAAAAGGCTGTGGAGCAACTGGTCTTTTCAAAGGGCATAAACTGCAGAATTCACCCTGGCCAAATAGCCATGGAATTTAGAGCCAGGCCTCTACGAATCTTGCATAAAGAAGACCCTTATCCCAGAGAGTAATTCAGGTTTTAAGGGATATATATGAATGTCTTTAGTTCAACCTGCTGGCCAAGGTAAGGTCAAACCAGGTTTCCCCTCAGGGTTTTATTGCATTTAGTCTTGAACACATCAAAGGACGGAAACTGCACAGACTCTGGGCAACCTGCTTCACTGCTTAATTATCCTTATGATATAGCTTTCTTTCCTCATATCCAGTCTGAACCTCCCATTTTTCAATTTATTACTATAATCTGTCATTTTTCAGGTAAATGCCTCTGTAAAAGGCTCAGTTCTGCCTTCTTCATAACTTGCTGGCAGGCTGCTGGTTGGTCCTCCTGAACTGAGCAGTATATCTATCCTTATAGCTAATGTGTTGACAAAATAATTTAACCTTGATAAATCTATCCTTTATTCAACATTTATCACGGTGCAAAATTTAGGCTTTCTTTCTCTTGGTTTTCATAATAAAATTTTTCTGACTTCTACAGTCAAGCAAATTATTGTCATTACTTCTTGTAATGGAACCAGACTGTTTTTATATTCAGTCATTTCCTCAAGAAATGAGGAAAATCATGAAATGAGACCACAACCATTTATATTTTTTAATGCCAATGCAACAACCATAACAGAATTAAGGAGAGAAACAGGACCAAATCCATCCTTTCCTCACCTATTCAAAGGCAGTGTGTCAGTAGCATGCAGCTACTGCATTTCTCTCAATACATACAGCATTTCTCTCAAGCTGATGTTCATGTCATCTTAGATCCTTTCATAGCTTCCTCCATCTCCTCAACACAAAACAGAGGTATCCAACAGCAGATAACCAAAGAAAAGGAAAGCCAATTACCAATTCAGTAAAGCCTCTTCTGCTTGAAAGAACACACTGTGGAGATAAAAGCTGTTAAACTCTGTTATAGCTCCAGAAGTTCAACTGTGCAATGCAGGATCTTAGTTACCTGTCCTCCCAGAAAGAACCTAATTATCCTACTTACTCTATGGCAACTAATGGTTCGTGTTTTGAGGAAATCAAGCATGGGAACCCCAGTACAGAAAACCCTCTTGAGTAAACCTTAGGTTACTGCGTCACTCCCCTGCTCTCTGTCTTGCAACATACAGGGCGGTTTTTTTGGGGGAAAGGAAAAAGGGGGTGAGGGAGGAAAAGCAGTATGATTATAATTGCTATTAAGAATTTACACAATATTCAGAGAGATGGCCAAAAAAAAGACTGGAGCTCAATTAAACCAAGATGCTAGTTGGACATTCAGGCTGAGTGAGCTGTAGCCCACCCAGAGACCAGCATCAAGGGGAGGGAGAACTGCAGGGGTCTAACACCCTTATCAATGACCTGGAGATCCCAATGGTGTGCACTGAGCCTTGGTCACTAAAGCATCCTGCAGCTCCTGGGATGTACAAACAGGGGCACAGCCCAGAGATCAAGATAAGGGATTGTCCCCCTCCACATAGCACACATCAGACCACACTCCAGCAGGTGAAAGAATCTGTTTCCCAGTGATGATAGCGAGGCAGCTGAGTGAGTAACCCCAAGAGGTTGTGCTGTCTCCATTCCTGAATTTTTCAACTTCCAACTGGTCCAAGCCCTGAGAAGCCTGGTCCAGAGCCAGTGCTGCTTTGGGGGGAGATAGGCCCACGTCCCATTCCACCAGGGAGGGCCATAAGGGAGATGAGAGAAATTGAGAAGCTGTGCTGGCCAAACCATCACTGCCTGGACAGAGCAACATGAATGGTATGTCAGCAGCAGCAAGCTCCTGCCTCTCTCCTGGTTTTGGGATGGCATCCCTCATGTGTCAGATGCCAAGAGATGCATGTGAGGAGAGAAAGTACTGAACAGTGAGCTGAAAGGCTTTAAGTGACAAAATGTATATTTTCTATATACTCTACAAGTTCTGGAAGGAAAAAATAATACAAACAAAACCAAAATAAAGACTCATTAACAAGTATTTTAAGCCAGAAAAGGACAAAGCAGTAAGACTCAAAATATAAGTGTATTTTACAGAGAAATACTCAGGAATTAAAATTTTCACCCACGGAAAAGCAAATGAAGACACAGAATAGACAAATGCATGAGTTGAGGCCCTCAAGTGCACTTTAGAGAACATTGAACAGGTAAGTATGATTCTTAATACCCAGGAGCTACTGGAAATAATCACTTTTTTGAATAAAGCCAAATTATTAAGGTCTGTGAAATTTATTTTATTAGGCATTATGTAATTACCATAATGATAACTCTGTAATTTATATTAGTATAATGAACTCTACAGTTTGGTATATGTAGTCTTACATACATTAATCAGGCTGACATTTTGATTGGTGAAAATTAAATTTTACTTCCTTTGGCAAGTGACAATATTCTAGCTAGACTTTTCTCATTGATTTTCTGTAAATATATAGTAGCAGTTTGGTGCTGCTCATATATAAAAAGCCTACTCTTCTTTACACAGTAGAACAATTAATTAGAGTGTTGTTGACATTTCCTACAGAGAGAAACCTGGAAGTATTTAAAAGAAATATAGAAAACTAAAAATATACCATGTTGAATGAATAAAAAACAGAATAGACTCATCTATTTTTAATTGCATTGTTCCCATTACATAAGCCTGGAAATAGTTTTCATTTTCACGAGTCTTCCAGACAAAATGTTGAGTTATTTTGGAAAACCGTGATTTATATGATAATGAGGTTTTTTTGTTTACCAAAAAATTTAAATGTCAAAACTTTGAAAAATCTGTCTAAAAATTACCATTGGAATCTGTACAAAACTTTAATTGTGCATGTGTAGGTGTGTGCATACAAGAAGAAAATTAAATTTTGGGAGAAAAAAAAAACAATTCTTTACCAAAAGGTAGTGATCTCTAGATTGGTTTCACTTAGGAATTTGCTATAAAAAATAAAGCCAAATTAATCACTGAACTATTGTTTCTCTCCCTTAGCACTGAATGGGTTCAATGGAAATAAAACAATAAAAAACCTGTTTCAAATCCTGCTTTACATCAAAACGTGTTTCAAGCACAGGTACCTTGCAGGTCTAAGGGTACAAAGGTCTGATGCAAATTTTGGATGAGAAAGCAAATGGATGAAGTAGTTAAAAAGAGAAGATCAAGGCAGAAGAAAATCAGCTATTTTGGCCATTTAAACCAAGCTTTTCATACAATCATGAATAACAAAATGGTCTCAGTTGGAAGGGAACTTAAAGATCACCTAGTTCCACCCTCCCTGCCATGGGCAGGGACACCTTCCACTAGACCAGATTGTTCAAAGCCCCATCCAACATGGCCTCAAACACTTTCAGGGATAGGGAGTCCCCAGCTTCTCTGAACAGCCTGTTCAGTGCCTCACCATACTCATTGTAAAGAATTCCTTCCTTTTATCTACTCTAAATCTATCCACTTTCAGCTCAAAACCATTCCCCCTTGTCCTGTCACTACCTGCCCTTGGGAAAAGTCCCTCTCCAGCTCTTTTGTAGCTCCCTTCAGGAACTGGAATGCTGCTGTCAGCCTAGTGCCTTCCCTTCCCTAGGCTGAACAACCCCAACCCTCTCAAACTGTTCTCCTAAGAGAGGTGCTCCAGCCCTCTGACCATCTTTGCGGTCCTCCTCTTGACTTACTCCAACAGATCCCTATCTTTCCTGTGCTGGGGACGCCAGAGCTGCACACACAGCTCCAGGTGAGGTCTCATGAGAACTGAGTAGAGGGGCAGAATCCCTTCCCTCGCCCTGTTGGCTACAGCTTTTAAACAGTTGGCTGAAATCTTAAATCAAGTACACGGGCTAATACATCTGGGGATGGTGAATTAAAGCCTGACATACAAGACAGCATTGGAAAAAGGCCTTCTGTGGGCAGCAGCAGCAGCACAGGAGCTGCACATGAGCCTCCTCCCCAAAACGAGCTCATGAGTATGACTGCAAGGCCCAGTGTACTGATAAGGGAAGAGTGACCCACAGTTAGAGAGGGAAGAGCTGAGATCAGTGCTGAGATGTGGGGTCAAGCTTGAGTCTCCCTATTCCAAGAGATGCAGCAGAGAGCAATAGACTGCATCCAGAGAAAAGAGAGAAGCAGCTGTCTGTGAGACTTGGGCACTGTGACTGGACTCACAAACAGAAGCATGTGACTCAAATGCAAAGTAACAGCATGTCTGGAAAAGGCACTTCAATCTCACAGTGCAGAGAGCAAGAGACAAAAGTTGACACTGAAGTCAGACAAATTCATATAAAAGAAGGAGAGGAGGTGTTCACGTTCATCTATAATACAAGAGTTAAAGCAGTACAAGAGCCATGGCACCTCTCAAGAATGCAAAGAACAAATACACTTCTGAAACAGGCAGGTCTCAGTTACACGTTAAGGGACACAGTCAAGGAACAGCCTATTTAAACAGCCCACAGCAAGCACATAGAAGTACAAGGTCTAGAGGTCCCTTGGGGCTTCATAAAATGAAATATGGGCTTCAGGGGAGGAAGGAAGAGTGCTCAACATGCTTCATTCCAAAACGGGGGTAATTGTGTCTGCTGTGCAGAGGCACATGCCATCGCAATCAGAGTGCTGGGACCCCAAGGCTACCCAGGTACAACAGACTGCACAGACAGCACCAGCATGACTTGGCATGTCTGGGACTTCTCATGCTCTGCCACACCAGTGCTAGCAAGCTCCCTCAGCCAAGTCTACTCAGCAGTGTATTTCTTGGGACACACCACTTGCCTCTCTCCAACACTGTTTTTTTTGTTGTTATTATTTTGAAAATTAATAGTTAGCCAGTTTTCAGTTCATTGTGTTCCACACTGTTAATGGAACTACCTCAGTGCTAGTTCAAAGTAAAGGTTTTACAGAAAGATTTTAATAAATGGAGTCGGTTTAGTACCTACAAATATAATTATTTTTAAGGTGCAGAAAGGTAAAATACAAAAAAAAATGGTACGCTTTTTGTATTCCCACTATTAATAATCAGCTTTTATAGAACAGCCTAAACAATCTCAAAATTTCTCCAGTCAAATTTAAAAAGAATTGACTATTTTATTATTGTATTACTTAAGTGATTTTAAAACAACAAATCTGTAATCCACATAGTGCAATACAGTATTATTATCTTACTGACAATATGGAACAATTTTCTCAAACAGTCAAATACCTGAATAGCTTGTCCTCAGGCTGTTTATTATTATACAGCTTTGAATATTTATTGCAAGCAGCAAGTCCCTCCAGGCTGTTATGCCTACCTTAGCTATCACAGATTAACACAGTGCTCTTCTCGCAGTTGCTGTACTTATTTTCTTCCACAGTTTAGACATCAAGAGAAAAATTATTTTCAATTAAAACATTTTATTTTCCCAAAAGTGATCATATTTCACCATCAGGTAGCTCATGCACTAGCTCGCAGTAGTACAGACTACTAAATCGCCTTTGCTGAGTTGTGGTAATCTGGAGCAGCGGCATAGTAGGGCAACATTTCAAAGTTCCAGTCCCACTGATGGCCCTCACCAGAGTAAATTCAAAGCCAAACACTGTATATTGCCACAGGGATCAGGACATCACACAGTAACTTCACAGAAGTCTCCTCACCTAGGCTAGGCTCCAGCACCATGTTGAGTTCTCCACTCATGGACTCCAGAGTTTCCCCTGGCTCCCTCCACAGCTGGCTCCATCTTTAGCTCTTTGCAGAAAGAGGCTCCAATGTTCAACCCAATACATCATGATAAAATCTGCTTTTTGAGGGGCAAAGATTTCTTCTAAAATCTTCATTTTGCAGCCATGTCCCTTTCAACTAATCTCTCCACATGCATGTTTGCATTAAAGCACTTCAGACAGACTGCACAAGTACTTGCAACTGTGACCCTTCATACTGGAGAGAATCAGATGCATACAGGTGCACTTAAAAAAGCCAAAACAACAGATCATTCACAGTCTAGCCTTCCTTCTTTTCAAATGAGTCATGTTTGAATGTGAATTCTAAATGTGAACATCTAAATTGGGGATTAACCCACACAGCTGCAGCAGTTTTCCAGCGCTCTCCACTCCACATTTAACCCTACAACACCAGACCTCCCTTCAATCCCTAACAAGCAAAAAAACCCCAAAATTACTTTTTTTAAAGTATCAGTCACTTTCTGTCAAAAATAAGAGTAAATCAAGTATCCAAACAACCTACATTAATTTAAAAAACACCCTCCAATATGTAGGGAGCACACAACCTGCATGTAAGAAATCCTGCTGCTAACAAGGCTGTGCCAAAGCAAAATAGTCCTTACTTTCTTACAGCTTTTGCAGGACTCTGTCTGCATACAGATCAAACAGAAGAGGCATCATTTCTATAGCGCACAGCATCCTGCTGAACATTAATCATCATTACCCATTTAGATATTGCAATATGCAAGACTGATTACTGCTCCACCACTGCTCCCCAGCTCTCTCAAGCGTGCCAGTGCTCACTGCTATTCCTCTCCACTTTCTAACAGAGAAGTTAAGGGAAAACAATGAATTTTCATGCCCCAAAAGGGAAGACAATTTAAATGTCAAAAAGAAAGATTAGTGGCACAATTTTAGAATTATCACTGCTCCCCAGAAATTGAGCAAATAGGTCATTTTGGGATTCTTTAATATTTTTCTGGTATTTTTTCTTTAATCTAAATCTATTTCAAAAGCTCAACTAATTGGGAAAGAACTATTCATTTATACTATATATGGCATCTTGCACTCTGTTAGGTTTCTACTCAGGACTTCCTTCTTCTTGATTACTTTTTGTCTTCTTTTTAAGAATATAAATAACTGCTTTTCCAATGATACAGGAGAATTTTTTGTTTGATTGTTTGCTATTAGTTTGTAATAGCAAAAACTTTTAACAGGAAATTTTGAAAGTAGGAAAAGCTTTAAGGCAATCTCAAATACAAGCTTTTTATCTTTTTTTTATAGTCCATGTATATTGAACATCACTAAACAAAAACAGCAATCAAGGATGTATAAATTTATTAACTTTTCCTTGTTACACCATGTGGCAGCACCTTTTAAGCAGGAAGTGCCAGAGTTCATGAGATAGTCTGCATCTTGCAATCTCCAGCATTTCTTCTTCAATTAATCAGTTTTGAAGAATGACACGTAAAAAGTACCAATTGCAAATGGAGCACTCTTAATACTGCAGTCTGTTGATGAAAGAAAATGTGGTTTTACTTTTTATGCAGTTTAGTAATAACAGTTTTTTTCACTGCTTTCATTTAAAACTAAAAACCTCAGTATTTATGATTAATACATATTCAATAAGATGTGGGAATCTACAGCCCATGCCTGCACTACCACGGGTATACAATACTCATCTGCACACAGGGTATCTGCATTAATATGTAAGTTAATGATGAACTGCTCAGGAACTTGGTTTAGTGGTGGACTTGGTAGTATTGGGTTTATTGTTGTACTAAATGATTCCATGATTCTATAGCATGATCATGTGAACTTACATACTCTTAGTACCAAGGGGTGCCCTCATTGAGGTCTTCAACATCCTGACGAGGAAGGGGAAGGGCAGGTACTGATCCCTTCACTCCTGTGACAGGACTCGAGGAAACGGCATGAAGCTGACACAGGGGAGGTTTAAGTCGGATATTGGGAAAAGATTTTTCACTCCAAGGGCGGAACAGGCTCCCCAGAAAATGGGTCAGAGCACAAATCCTGAAAGAGCTCAAAGAGCATTTGGACAATGTTCTCAGGCACACGGTGGGGGTTCTTGGGGTACCCTGTACAGGGCCAGGAGCTGGACTTGGTGATCCTGATAGGTCCCTTCCAACTCAGAAAATTCTGTGATTCTATGATTAACAGAATATCTGAAGTTCTGTTTGGCCCTCAGTTACCTTTTTCTATGAAATGTAAAAACAGAGGATAACCTGCATGGAAAATAAAAACTTTTTCATCTTACATAATTTCTAGTTCCACATGAATATGAACATATTCGCTTTCTTTACATACTGCTTTATTCTAATCTGAATCCATTCATGATGGATTCAGATTAGAATAAATAGAATCTTTTATCTGCATCTGTGAACTTGTCTTGCTTTATTCTCCAGCCCCAGAGAGTTTAAAAATATCTCAGTGGGTGTTTCTTAAGATGTTTCTTGGTTTGCAGTCAGCAGTTCTGCTAAATGCTTGGCTATGGGTGACAGCAGAACATTTTTCAGAAGAGACTGAGAAAGAATTCAAACCTTAATCTCATGGGCACTTTTTCACTGCTCTCTCCCTCTTCAAGAAAATACTTTCCTGAAACCCCTTCCCAAGAAAATGAGGCTTACATTGGAGAGAAGGGACATTCTTCAGCCACTTTGCTGACAGTTCTTGCTGTGTCCAAAATCCTTCCTTCAACAAAAGAAACCAACCTCCTCAGGCATCTCTCCTGTGGCAGAACAGACACCTTGGTCATCATTGAGAGCCATACTAAAAATGGACATAAATGAGTAGTTCAGAAATCTGCAATATAATGGAGATCTGCAATAAAAGGGACTGGCAGCTGATTGGTGAAGCAGAAACTACTCCATTGAGCAGGATATGTACAAGGTTTCCCACCACCACACAAGCTGGGCTGCAGGCTGAGAACTGCCCTCTAAAGCAGCTCCTGAGCTAGCTGCAGCAGTGGAGAGACAGCGAATTTCTAACACAAGAGCAATGTTGAAGGTGATATATGTCATTAAAAAACCAGACTGAACTGTTTACTACTCAAAATGAGTTCAATCTTAATGAAGGCATGGGAAAAGAATAAATGCAGCTTTGATGGCACACAATTTAAGTGCCAATAGGTTAACTGTGGTGTCTTCTTGAAAAAAATGGAAACAACAAAATTTGTAGAACATAAGTATGGCTAAGATGAAACAACAGATGTTTTTTGATAATTCCACAACTCCGTTCAGCTTTTTTCTACTAATTCTTCTGCATACATAAATCAAAACATGGGAACAGACTAATAAGTAATAGAGACACTTGAGTATTTAGATGTTGAGATTAATGACACTCATTGACAACTAGTAAGAAAATTTTCTTTAAGCTAGTATTAATAAAATTACTTTGCTATATTAATACATGTATTGCAATACCTTTGGTATATGCTGAAGAGAAGCAATAGACTAGGGTTATCAGTCAAGTACAGCGAAGAGAACAGATTTCTTAATTTTTGTATATCAGTGGTAAAATGTACCTTCATGGTGGCATTGGCAACATTCTATCTATCAATACGTCTTGCATACAGAAAGTTATCCTCCCAAAAATATTACTAACTCAGAAAAGTTCATCTGTTCTATGGGTTTTTTTGGAAGGGACTTAACTGAAACAAACAGAAAAACTTCTTAGTAATAAGAAACCTACAAATGAATAACTAAAATTTAGATGAAGACACAAAATCACAGTGGAAGATTATCTTTCAATCTTCTAACTCATTCTATCATCTTAATTTTTTGGAACTTTTAGGATAAAGATAGATGCTGCACACACAACTTTCAGAAACACTTGTAGCTAACTACTGAATAGTAGAAAGCTGTATTTCTCCTTTGGTCATATTAAAACAAAGGTTTCCTCCTTTCTCTGCTCCAGAATTTTCCTGGCTTTTTCTCTAGGTTTTTGGGCCACAGATGTCATTTTAGTAGCCAAAAACTTAGAATATTGGTAAAATGAAAAAAAAAAAAAAAAAAGGGAAAAGAAAGTTAATCGTGTTCCCATTCCCATTTTATTTTCAGGATAGAGGGAACAGAAACAAACAACAACAAAAAGAATTTTCAGAAAAATGTTTCTCTCCAAGCAGTATTTTGACAAAACTGATTATTAAGCATAGAGAAAAAACTGTTTCTTCCTTCATATTTAAAGAGCTTGTGCATTTAACCAATCCATCAGGGTTGCAAATTTTTTAAATTACCGATTTTTTAATGCAAATCTATAGGTATCTGAAGAGAACGATTCCCATCTCCCTTCCTGACCTCTGTGTCTGAAGTGCACACAATCAGTTTCAGCAGTTCTTCTCATGACACCTTCAGAACATGGATATCAAAGAAGTTAAAGAATTCATTCATCAAAAGTCCTATGGTGTTGATGGCACTTTGGGTGCTGAGCCAGAACTGAGCATGAAAGCTCTGAACCAGCTCCACCTGCACCTGCTGAATGCAGATCAGCAATTCTCAGCATCTTGTCAAAGCACACCCGTAGGCCATTTCAGGCACAGAACAAAACAAGTTTTTATTCCCACTGTGTAAACTATAACATGCTATCCAAAGTGTAGTTACACAAAATTAAATCAGAAGCAAAGGATCAGGAGAGTGTTCTACAAATGTAGGGAGGAGGTTGCACTCATTCCTGCTCTGGTTTCTTACCCAGCCTTTTCCTAGCTTGTAATTCATACTGGGATGGGAGGAAACCTTGGGCTTTTTTTTTTTCCCTATTCAAACTAAATTCTTGCAGAACTCAGTTCTTGACAGACATGAATGCTTATTTTATTATTATACTTTGAGAGGTGTGGAGAGCAATATACTTGATGGCTGAAAACCATCTACCTTCGAGTATCTCATTTAGTTCTTTTCCAGCTGTAGAATCACAGCTAGAAAGGTATATTATACAATACACCATTATATAATGGTATATTTAAATCATAGATTTAAATACATAGAGGCTGAATGGCCAGCAAGTAGGCTCACCTCCTCCCATAGGCCAGAAGTGTGGGCTTCAGGTACTGACCTAAAATTTTCAAAGAAGTGACAAGATCAAGGAGATCACACCATCTGAAAGTCAGATGCTGTATCAGACATACCTTATAACCAAAAAGCTCTGACCTGCATTGCCACTTCCAGTCCTTTCATTTAGGGTCTGAAAGGATGAAGGCACCAATCCCTGACAGCTCTTGCAGCCCTTTGTTCTTCAAGGACTGCTTCAAGGCCCCAAACTGCTTTGGAGGCTCCATCACCCAGCAAAAGGGACTCTGGGATCACTGTCATTACTGACTCCAGCCTCACACTGAGAGCTCAAAGGGACCAGCCAATATTCCTACAACTGTCCCAAATGTAGCCCTACTTGTGATAGTTAGGACATCTTTCAATCCAATCAGGACTTGCCTTGAACCCATTAAATGTCTTGCAGAAGCTGTAACTGGAAACAGAGATAACTGGCTCTTACAGCTACTCTGGCAAGACTTTGCCTTGCAGTTGGTGAGCCTCTTGTTAAGTGGGCAAAATGGATATCATCATTACCTGGTTATATCTATTTCCTTTGGGACACATTTGTTTAGTCAAAATTATACAGGTTCTAAATGTGTGTGCTCACTGAGAAGGAAGGGTGCCATACCACACTGACAAATGCAATTCCCTTTCTGTGATCTATTTGGAAAATATTTAACTTCATTTCAACATACAATTAGATTAGGTTCTTATTGGACTACTAAAATCTTCAGAATAATCATCCATCTAAAGCTATTCCACAGTCTGAATTACTGGTGTTTTCTATTTTTATAAAATGTATTTGATAAGAACCCAAATAGTTTTTAATTTTTTTATGTAACTGCCAAATTATAATACAGTAGGTCAGAAAATGCCTGAAGCAAAATATAATCCATGATATATATGCTCTTCTTTTCCCCTCTTTTCTCTTGCAGGCCTGAGTAATAGAAGGACACAAGCAGTTTCACATGCTGTTCTGCATCACAGGATTTAGTTAGAATTAGCTCACTGAAATAATTAGTTTTTTTCCATACTAATAAGGATTAATGAAAGAAGGAAAGGTAAAAATATCAAAATTAGACTGGCCAAAACAAAAGAAGAAAGATTTTTTTGTCGCTTTTTGTAGAGTGAAAAAAAAAAATTTCCAAATGGTTTAAAATGTGCTTTAATATTACTACAGACTTACAAGCTATGTCCACATATGAATTCCTGCATACATGCACTCAGTATTATGTCTGTAAAATATATTAGGGGGCACACTAGTGACGACTGCTAGCTCAGGCAGCTCTGATGCGTGTAACCCAAGGAAGAGACAGGAGAGCATGAACGCATGTTTTGATATTGCTGGCTTGTAGAAATCATCCTGCAGCAACCCAGTTCCTCTTGCGTGCTTAAACCCACTGTTTTTGTCTCTGCATTCTTACCCTCCACATCTTGTTTGTATTGTTTCCAAAGACTGTTACTTCTTACAGCTCTGCTCTTCATTCAGCAAAAATTGGGAAAATAAAGCCACAAGGCACCCAAGTGACTACCCCAGGATAACAATCGACCTCTACTCAGTAAAATAAGAAAAAGTCCAGTTTCAAACACAGGAATACATATGAAAAAGGACATGACATGAGGAAAGTAATGGAATCATAAAATGGTTTGGGTTGGAAGGAACCTTAAAGGACTTTTAGTTTCAAACCCTTGCTGTGGGCAGGAATAAAATTAGAAAGCAACTCTCTATTTGCTGAAATTCATTATTCTTTTGTAGACAACAGGCAGGTCTACTCCAGTGTTTAGGATAGAAAAGCCTGAACTTCACAGATTTTGTTGTATGCAGTGACCATCTTCTATACAGGTCTCCTATTTCCAGTTTTTAAAATTAAAAAAATGCTAACCAAAATAAAAAAAGTCATTGTAGGAGTCAGAGGAGGTTCAAATTCAGTTGCTTCTATGGACTTCCCTACAGTTAATTTTCCTTGGCAGGCACTTAGGTGCACTGCCAGGCAGATAACAAGCACAAGTGAAAACAAAATGATTCTCTGTGCACTCCAGCTGTACAGTGCTGCCAATCCTCTGAACTTTCTGAGACTTGCAACAAAACATGATGATCATAAACCAGGAGAACTTTAAAATCTGATGTTATGCATAAAGATCTTACCAATTTAATTATTAATATGTAGCTTTAATCCATGTTCATAAGATAACATGAAATAACTACCCAAGAAAAGTGCTAAAACTGGTGCATCACTTCAAAAATACAAAATACAACCCAAAACATGAAACGAAGATAAACTATATCATTCCAGATTATTCAGCTGCAAATTTGGATGTTTGAAACCCCTAAACTCAGAGTAATTCCATTATTTTAATTTTTGAATATTGAAACCGGCCACATACATCTGAAGCTAAAGCACTGAACCTAAGTTCATAGAAAAACAATAATTTTGTTACACAACTAAAATCATTGTACTCTTAACAGACAAACACCTTAATGTAGCAGAAAAACACACATTAAATTTCTAACACTTAAGATCCTTAGTAATTTAGACATTTACAACATTACTAAGTCTTGTTTATGATTTACAATAGGATGGTTAAATTGAAAAGGAAAAGCAGGATACCAAACTATCTTTCAGAAGCATTTATACATGAAAACTTAAGCTTAAAATCAAGTTACATCTTTCTTTCCTCAGTATAGACAGTCATCAATCATACTGTGCCTTGCAACTTCCTTGCAAGTTGTCGTAGCAACCACTGCTATGTGTGGACCAATTTTACTAATAGTTCGTGCAACCATATTTAACAGATAATTGTTAAGATAATAAATGTTGGTTTGGTACTGGAACACAAAATATTTTAGTTTTGACTTACATCTTAAACATGAGCAACTGAAAAAGAAAATCACCTTTTCAGAAAGGGCTTCTACAGAAGATTGATAACCATAATTTTCAATCTTGACAATTCTCTCCTTCAGCTTCCCACACAAACAAGCCCAGCAATTAAAAATAAAGCCATTGCAAATCAGAACCACTGTTATCTGACAATTTTAAGCTTTGCAAAATAAGTTGATTCATAAAGACATTACACCAAAATTAAACAAATCATCACTGAAATAGGTATGAGCTGTCATCCTTCACAGTTGCAGAAGCAGAGTAATTAAGAATATAAGCAACACGCAGTCTGAGCTGCCATGTCAGCATTACAAATTCTTCCATTATGCATACAGCTCAAAAAATAAACAGAGATAATTTAAAACATCAAATTTTGCAGCTGTTTGGGACCGCAGACATCATGCACTAATAATACATCTAAACACATACATTTATAGTTTCCAGTTAAATTTCAGGTCAGATCCTGAGTCTATATTAGGACTATCAATCCTGCTTTCAGAAGGGTAATTATGCTTCATGCAGATACACCCAAGATAGAAACACTTCCCAGACAGGCACAGCTTTGGTCTCACGGTGCAAGGATGAATGGTGCAGCAAAACCAACTGTGAATGGGGTATGCCTGTATTTCACATTTCTCTTCAGCATTCCAGAAGCAAAGACCAAGAGAAAAAACCTTCCCCAAGTCCCCAGGTTCATTATGTTGATACACAGTGCATCTGGCTAGTGCATGCACATCACATCTCCCAGTTCAGGTCACAAACTACATGTGCAGAGCTCATAAAACCTGCACACCACATGCCTGCACATTTGGCTTCTTGATACAGCACTTAAGTATTCCTTCAGCCTCTACAGTAATGCCATTCCTGTAACAACCACAGGAATGGTGGCAGCATAATGATTTTTGAACCAACTGCATTATTACTATCAACCAGGCTGACTAGTTCAGTGGTGTTTTAAAAGGTGTGACTACAGTTTGGGCATACCTTAAAATGAATATTTCAGATACTCCCCAGCCATTAAAAACTGGCATTAAAAAATCCAAGCAATGTAACTTCCTAGCTAAGAAGATCTTGATTATTACTGATGGGATTTAACATAAAATTTGCATAACCTCTAATAAAAGCTACCACAGTAAACAGACTTCAATCATCATGATTAGATTAAACAAGAAGTCTGATAAACTGATAAGAAGTTCTGCAGTTTGTTTAATTTAAAGGGAAAATCTCCATTTATTGGCCTCATGTTTTACTGGCATGCACCCAAACATTTTTTGTGCACAAAGAATACTTTTCATGAAGGTATGAAGAGTTAGAAAGAAAAATAAGCAGGGCAGTAAAAATTTGATAATAAGCAGGGCAGTAAAAATTTGATTACAAGCATGCAACCCCACAGAGACAGCACTCTGTGCAGACTGATGCAAAACTTGAACAAGGACAAAAAGACAGCAATACATTTACTTTCAGACTACCTCCTCAGTCTCCTAAAGACAAAGTCTATAACAATACTAATACTGACCATCATTCAATTGAACCCAAAAAGCTCTCATTGCAGCAGACCATGAGACTAAGAAGTTGCACAGTGAGAGGCAGCCAACCTTGGAATTACATCTGCTTCCATTAGGTTCCCTGAATCCAGAGAGTACTCACCAAACGGGGCACTCTTTCAGGACATTAGACCTTTATCCAGTCTACATTGACAGAAAAGCTGAACTCAGAATACACGGGGAACACTCAGTTTTTCAAACTACCTTGTTAAGAGTATCCATGTCTCCAATTAAAAGTGAATGTAAACTTTTCAAATTAAAGCTCAGATGTAAAAATACTATGCTGCTTTATTTCAGCTTAAGTGGTAACAGTGATTAGAGATGCACTCTGTATGGGGTGCATATTGGTAGTGGAGTAACTATCCTTTTAAACATAACCTTACAGCATTTTAAGAGACCTGGAGTGAAGTTCTTTTTCCAGTCCTCTGTGAAATCTGTGATGATGACACCACACAAAATGCCCCAAAAAACCACCAAGTGGTCCATCAAAGCATCCTGCGGAAAGAAATTTGTTTCCTACATCTTTTTGCACCATACATGAACCAAACTGTCCCCACATCCTCTGTGTATCTGAGACTTCAGAGAATCGAAGAAGTGCTGGCTGGGATGTCTTCTGCCCAGGTGGAAACCATTGCTAACAGCAGATGAAGTCAGTCACAATTTTGTCCAAAGGAGTTACAAATTCCTCTCAGGACAGAGATTAAACCACTTCTGTGTACAACCTCTTCAGGGCTGCTTTATCCCTGCAGATAAAACTTTCTCCCTACTGTTCAAACGTAAATTACAATTTGTGCCATTACATCTGTCTTTTTGCCATCTGTTGCTACTGAACAGAAATCAGCTTTAAGATCTTTGTAAATGCCCTTCAAGAAGTTTTAGGACGGTACTGGACTGTTCTTCAGATTCCCCTTTTCCAAACTATGCAAGTTCAACTCTGTCAGCCTCTCCCTCACACCCACAACCTCACACCATTTGCTAGACCTCCAAATGGTCCTTCTTCTACTTTTCTGTCTACCTCTTGAAGTGCAGTGCCTCCAAAGCTGAATGGAGTATTCCAGATAGCCTTACAGACCCTAAATACAGGAGATAAAGGCAGTCCTTGAGGTACTGCTTCTAGCACAGCCAGTGCCTCATTTACCCTATTTGCAACAATGGCACATGTAAGGCTCTTGTTCAATTCAATATAATACACAGGTTAATTTGCACCAAGTGCCCTATCTGGATTGAAGACCTACCAATGGGATTTAGTGAATCTGAAAATATGCACAAAGTGCCTCTTGCTTCATGACCCAGGATGTTGATTAAAACCCCAGCAGTGTCTGCCACTGCAGTATTCCCTGGAGCACCCTGCTTGTTAAGGACCAGTCATAAAGCACCATTAACCTTTCAGCAGCTAGTCTTCAACTCATCTAAAATTCCACTTTCCTGGACTATACCACTTCAGCTTCCAAATGAAACCTCTGTGGGAGACAGTGACAAAAGCACTACTGAACTCAAGAGATGTACTGCTTGCCCTCACCCCTGCAACAAGTCATTTAAGCCAAAGCAGCAATAAGGCAAGCCAAGCACAATTTGCCCTTGCTAAATCCATGCAGGCAACTTCTGGTTGTCCTCCTGTTCTTTATGTGTTTGGAAATAAGAGTATACTCCATGATCTTTCCAGGCCAAGAGATGAAGTTATGCAGCCTACAGTTACCTAGATGCTTCTCCTTGTCTTTCTTAGGGATGGATACCACATCAGGCTTTTCTCCTTCACTGAGGACCTTCCCCAGGTGCAGGCTTTTTGTACAGGTCTCGCATCTTCCAGCTCTTTTAGTACCCTCAGCAGGTCCCATCCAATCCCACTTTTCTAGATATATTCAGCTTCTTTAAGTGCCCTCTAACTCGCTGCCCTCCGGATACTGGCTGTTCAAAAAAATGCTGGCAAATACATGAGCAGGGGAACAGGCTTTTCCCTGAGGCCAATAAAGCATTTAGTGCTTCTGTACCATTATATACTGGCTGGTTTCTTCTATTCAGTGAATTTACACCTTTCCCAAACTTCCCTTTGCTATCAATTGACTTTAAGAATCCCTTCTTGTTACTTTAGCTGGTTTTGGTTCCCCCTTTTGCATTTTGCCTTTCTGAATTTTAGTTCCCAAAGCAGTTTCTTGTCAAGGAGGTCTTATTTAAAAGATCCTAATCTTCTTGCACAATAGGATTATTTTTTCCTGAGCTCTCAGTAAGCTTTCACATCTTACATGGGAGCACTGAGGAGCCTGCCACTCAGACACCTGTTCTTCTTCCCTCTGCCCCCAGAGCCCTGCAGTCACCTTCAATCTGCTGAAAGCTCTTCCTGGCCACTTCACTGATGCCTGCCTAGATGATTTGCCAAGGAAGCAGTCAGAAAGCCAGGTAAGCTGTGACAGCCTCTCAGTAACACCATGGATCCAGGCTCCAGGCAAGCAGCAGCCCTCCCCAGATGACTGATCTGGCTGGCAAACGCCATGTCCTGTCCCACAGTGGGTGAAGTCACAAACCACTAGCACTTGTCATGGCATCTTCATAGGATGGATGGGTCTGAATCAGTGATGAGGGGTGTCCAGACTGCTGTCCCCCAGCAGCAGAGATATCCACTCTCCTCTGCCCATGAAGCCCAGGCAAACAGCCACAAACAGCTCCTGAACCTTCTGTGTGCATCTGCCAGCCTCCCCCCAGCCCAATTCTTAGAAACTGGTAGGGGTCACCTACCAAGGTTAATTTGATCTGATAACTGGGGAGAGAGAGAGTGTGAGCACTGCAACCTGGGGCTAATCCAGCCCTGCATGGGCACCAGCTGCTCAGCCACATGGCAGCTGCCTGGGGCCACAGGCAAGTGCCCACTGCCCCTCTGGTTCCCGAGCAGGTCAGAGACAAGTGCTGGGGAAGGGATCATAGGTTCTCCTGGCTAAAGGCTATGCTAGACTATTTTAGGACTACTGAGATCACCACCCATCTGGCCAGCTTGAAAGACATTTGACAATGAGTTAAAATGTGTGATAGGCACAGAAACAGGCAGCAAAATTACATAAGCTTTTTTTCCCCTTTGGAAACCAGGCTAAGTCACCCCTACATATGCACGCATCCTCTATACCAGCAAACTAGTTTAACCAAATCTCAGTTTCCAGTCCATGCATTTATTTCATTCTCCAACATTAATATAATCCTGAATTCCTTTGCTATTCCTGCTTGGCACTGTTGAGACCATATAGTCAAAACATGCTCTTTTTGTTTCCACATGTGGAGGAAAGATACTGGGTGTCACAACACGCTATTTGCTCTAACCCCCTCCATCCAAAATGCTGCTATAAAAAGAATGAGAATTTGTTTCATGCCTAAAACCAAAAGATGAAGCAGGTGCTAAAAATCTTAGCCTTTCTGTTGGGGCAGTTTTATCTATTACTAAGTTCCATCAAGAGATAATATAAATCACTTTACAGCATTAAAAAGTTATTGCAGATTTGCTATGATAAATGTAGCCTTGCAGAATGTAGTGTACTTTCCCCACATTAGAAAGATTACAAAAATTCATTTAATACAACTCTCTACTAAGCCTAAATGGTTTGACAGCCCCATTGTTTGGAAAATTAACACCTGCCACATCAGTTAAAGTAGATTTAATCCAAGATATAACTTAAAGTAAAATGAAGAACAAAAATTAAAAAGAAAAAAAGCTATGTTCAAATCTACTGATTTACATTTTAGCTATAATGTAACAGAAACAAATGTAATACAGACATTAGTGGGACTTAGACATCTGATGCAACACAAGCAAATTATATTTATTTCCCCCCCTCTATCAGCTGTGATTCAGATAATGTAAAGAAAACACTAAACAATATTAATAGAAAAAAAATGAAAGTCTGCAGGTTAAAGTCAGGTTGCTCCATGCAATCCTTCTAAATAAAATTCAAGAACTACTTATTACTTTTTCCTTCAGTACTCATTATCACATGTCATGTTTGCTGAAGTCCTAGCAAACATCTGAAGGTTCAGGGTCATAATTTCTGACACATTGGTTATTGCAAGTCGATGACAAACTTAGTTTTACTAGATGCCACAAAGTTAACTAACTGCAATCAGATACTTCCTTCAAAGTCACCACAAAAGGTCTTTCTGTTGCTTAAGCATGAAAAGAATCTTAGGAGGGATGGATGGAAGGCAATAGTACAGCTTTATTTAATGCACCGTGGGGTGAGGGGGGAGAGCATAAACCAACCTGTCATTTCCTGACAACTGGACATGAAACATGTTATCCTTGACAAGTCCAATTGTCAAACTGCAGCTCAACATTCAGTTTCAGAAAATGTCAAATTGCCTGTCCTAAAGCAATGGTAACTAACTTGGAGCTGCAAGTCCAGTACCAGCTCACTCAAGCCATAGTTACACTTGAGATGTAAGCATTAAACTTAATTGTCCAGATTGCAGAAGACAGGCATTTCAAGAAGGGATGGGCAAATCTATCTTTTAGGCCCACTTTACTGGAGTGGAGGTTAGCTTAAATTGAATCTACCATAAAAATAATGAAATAAATGATTGCCGTGTTCTTTTAAAAGGGAATTGACTTCTACAGATTAATAGGCAGAAAATTACTAAATAATCAGGCTTCATCACTAACATTTCCCCTACCCTCTAGAGAAGAAAGCCTCCAACTGGAACATATTTGGCAGGTGAATTGAAGTAAATTAGGCTACATTCTTTCCAACTCTATCCTAAAACAGGAAAAAAAGAAGAAAAAGAAAAAAAACCTCCCCCAAAACAATAAAAAAACCATACAAAAAGGACCAAAACAACAACAAAAAACCAAATAACTCCCCCCAAAAACAAACCAAAAAAATCAATAACCAAACCAACAACCAAAAAAAAAACCAAACAAACATAAAACCAAAACAAAACTTAAAAAAACACCAAAAAAAGCCCCACACAAATCAACAGATGCAAACTCTACAACTAAACATAACAAATATCATCCCTTCATTCTGGAAGTAGACAAGCAGTTTTGGAAGTCAATCTAACCACAACTGCTTGTTCTGAGACAGGACCTGGGGAAATATTTCTTGAAACTACAGCTCAAACTAAGGAATATTGCAGTGATTATGCAGAAACTCAGTCCTCTCCCATCAGAAGAAATTCCTCCTTCTATCTTTCTTGAACTACTCCCACAGAGATGTAATTTGGAGAAAAGCAGGCAGTGCTGGAGTCCTAGTGATTGCATACCTGGGTCTACAACATCACAACACACCAACAGAAAATACTGCAAATGATAATTTTAAAAAAACCAAACACTTCACTCTTTAAAGGCACTTTAAAGTTGCACTGCTGGCACTACTAAACTCACACTGGCTGCCATTTAGATATTTTAGTATTACACTAAGAACAGGTGATCCAAACTCTTCCATCCTCCAGCATTTCAGGTTTTCACCAGCCATAGGAAATGCAATCACCATCTGTCCCTATGGATGCGGTAAGAACTCCTCCACTCGGTAGCATTTTGGATTTCCACATAAGGAGAAGCACTCATGTGAATATAAAGGAATAACTAAATACTTTATACAAAGAGTGTTGTCTCAATATGAATGTTGGAGACTGGCTTACAGGAAGAGTGCCACTCCCCAGAAAAGCAGTAGTGGTGATGTATTTTAAGCATCACCATTCCTATTCCACCAACCATTGCATTTCTTCTATTCTACTAAAGTTCACGGTAGAATGAATCTTATAAGTGATATAAGATTATGAATCATAAGTGGTTGCTAGGACTGTGAAGACTGCCTTTTGTCACAAGGTCTTTAGAAGATTTTTAGAGGAAATGAGATGTCAAGCAGGCAGGTAGACTTTTTTTCCCAGATAATAGAAATATTAATTAAATCAATCTTACAAGAAAAGGAAATAACTGCCACTTTACTATGTAAATATCACTGTGTTCAAATTCCACTGTTCCCTTGAATAAGGATAAAGGTTTTATAGAAAAAGTAAAAAAAAAAAAACCAAACTCAGAACTGATTCTAAAGTTTGGATTTCTAAAACTTATCTATTTTTCAAAGTATATTATTTTTTAAACTGTTATATTTGTTTCCACTTCTGGAGTTTGCTTTTATAACTTTAATTTCAATAGCATAAAAATTCTTTTA
The DNA here is from genome assembly GCF_012460135.2 of Molothrus ater. Classification (NCBI taxonomy): domain Eukaryota; kingdom Metazoa; phylum Chordata; class Aves; order Passeriformes; family Icteridae; genus Molothrus; species Molothrus ater. The sequence goes on from NC_050479.2 coordinate 19,299,912, forward strand.
TAATCAATTCTTGTCTATCAATAAAGATGAGAACCACAGACTCCAGGTTTGTAAATTCCTCTCCACATGCAACTCTCCAAGAGTTTAAGCTGCTTTCCTTCACCAAGCTTCAAAGCTTTAGACATGAAGAAGTAAGGATGGTAAAATCAGCCTGGTGAGGAGAAAGAGAAGATGGAGATGCCAACACAGCCCCTCTGAACAGCAAAGGTATATTAAGATACTAAAGGATGAGGATATCCAGCTTTAAACAATCCAACCATCAAGAGACAATCTGACATTCAATACCGTTTATGGAACCATTATGGTTTTGCCCAGTACAGTAGTTTAGATTTTGACCTTCTGAAATATCGAGGGTTTTGACTCCTCTGTGCTGTTTGCTAGGACACAGGCTAAACAGAAGGGAAAAAAAACTATGCTTATCTAGACTTTTTCATTTGTTATTCCTCCCAGATCATTTATGCCCTGCAGATGCCTTCCCTTTTCCCAGAAATTTCCTCTTTAGGATTCTTCTATTCAAGCTTCATTCTGTATCAACTTTTGGTGCCTCTCCAGCTCCCAGAGACATGACAGAAAGAGTGAACTCTGAGCTCCCTCCCTCCCACACACAAAAACCTAAGGCATCACACGAATCCTGTGGCTTGTCCCTCGCAGCTATTTTTCTCTTCTGCTAGTGCCACAGCTGTGGCTCCAACACCTGGTTTGTGTGTGCCTCACCACAGGCAGCTAAGCGGGCACAGAAGACGCCATTTCACCAGGAGAAAGGAGCACGCAAAGACTCCAAGGCTGCAGCTAACTCCATCTCACACTCCTCCCTGACAGCCTCCCACTCACAGCCAAAACCTGGCGCTCTGCTGACCTGTTTCCCCATCTGAGGGGGCTGCTTTTACAACCAAACCACAACAACACTGCCCACAAATGTGCAGAGAACAAACACCACGTGGGCCTACATGTGTCTCTAGTAAGCTCCTCCTAGGCTGCTGAGAGCTAGCAAACAGAACTCTGAGTCATGCTTTTTGGGTCAGAGCTCAAAAAGTTTTGGCTGTTTGACACAACAGGGCTACAATGTACTGCTTGGAATCCCTGCAAAAACACGGCACAGGTGTGCTCACTGCTGCTCTGCACTACGACCCCTCTGGGGCAGAGCCAGCACGGCAAAGGACAATTCTTGATCTGAAGCCAATGACAGGCCTGCTTTAGATACAGCAAAAAGTCCTCCATGTTAAAAAAAATCCCACACAAGCAAAACAACAAAACCCAAAACAAGCTCCTCAAAAAACTCTCCATCCAACAAACAAAAAAACCCAAGCCTCTTAATATTTCCAAAACAATGATACTGAACATGCATCTTCTTAAAGAGGAATCTAATTAGTGAACTGGAGCATAAAGTCAAAATGCAAGCCAATGTTTGCAGCATTGAAGAATGAGAAATACATAATTAGTGGCTATCCTCACAGTCTGAAGCCAAAGATCTGTTATTCTGAAATGGCTCCACTGTCAGTAGTTTCCAACTAAAAAGAGACAGAACTGCAACAGCAGCCTTCAAACTGAGTAGATGTGACTGCAGATTCAGGGTATGCACTCAGAAAGGTGATGCAATCTAGACTTACACATGGACATCTCAACGCTTGGAGCAAGGCACGTTGTACAAATACAGAAATGTAGCTGTGGATGTAAATGTTAAGACAGACATTCATAGGCAAAGTTAAATTAAGCCCCCACAAAGAATACAAAGCATACACCCATGGAATTGAAGGCCTATTAGGTTAAAAATTTCATCAGATATTTGATTTTGAACTACATTTATGAGAAGAGATAAATGACAAAGTATGTAAATTACTTCAGCCACCTGGCAGGCAGGGAAATTTGCTGCAGGGAACAAACAGGTAGTAAATAAATAAATTAAGAATATGTTACCAGGCTTTGAGAGGAAGAGCTACAAGGAAATGGACTCTTTCGCCTCCAGCAGAGGTCACAGCAGTCAGTAGGAATTATTAGCATCATTCTCATAACACGCAAACAAGCCAAGCTGCCAAATAGCTACACTGCAATAGTAGTTCAAATCCTGAAGAAAATTTCTCTTCGGAAAAGGAAATTGAGCTCCTTCAAGAAACAGCACTAGTCATTTCATCTCTCATTATATATTTTCCATGTTGGCACATCTAGTCTCAAAAGACCTCTGACAACCCCGCAGTTTTGATGCACGGCTTTTCATTGTAGTGAAAGACACCAGCATAAGACAATAGCTTCCTAGAAATTGCAGCCCATTTTTTTTTTCCTTCTGGCAATTTGAAATTCTATAAAACATGGCAAATTCATTAATAGAGAAGTTACAAATGGAGTGCATAGATGCCTGAAGGTTTAACATCTGTGAGTATCTTTTCCAACAGATCAAATGCCTGAGCTCACAACTCCCGAAGAGACTGCTGGTTCCTACTCTCATTTCTGACCACAGAAATTCCCACAAAGTAAAATAAGGCACATTTTTATTTTTGTTTATCCATATAACAAAGACTTACCCTGATGAATTATGTCATTATAATCAGTTTTGAAATGGATGGTAGTTGAAAAAACTGATCTTTGAAGAGAATGCTGTGCATGCAAAATGCTGATTTACTGAGGAGAAACCTCTGTGTCTGTTTCTCCAAATAACAGCTTTATTCAATCTATGAAACACTACAATTTACTATAAAGGACACCTATCCCCAGACACCTCTTGTTTAAGTTGTTAATGTGTTTTTTGACAAAGAAAAAAAAAAAAACCCAACTAAATCCACCAGGTTATACCAAACTTGGTTTCCTCCTCTTGCTGGAGGAACTATTTGCACATCTGAATGTGGAACACACTAAAGTTCTGCCTGCTTCAGCTGGGAAACACTACAGAGCCTAACCCCCAAAGAAACAGGTGAGCTCAGTGGTCCTCCCACTACCTATTTCATATCTATTGTTTCAACATACTCAGTTGTAGCACCAAGGTTTTTCAGAAGGCAAATTTAGGACATACATTTTGGGAGGAAGTGGGAAGAAACAGTACTTAGTCACTTGCATTGGCATAGGTTGTAAATCTGGCACTGGATAGCATGTGATGGAAGAAAAATACATCTGAAACACTGAAATACTACTGCTGCTATGAAGGCTGCAGAAAACTAACAGCTCCTTGGACTGGAATGATGAAGAACATAAATTCTTCTAAGCATATTTTCCCCATACATACACCTTGTAGTGACAGATGTAACATCTATCAGCAAATATCAAGATTTTATTTTACCTTTTTCTTTGTTTTCTCTTTTTTTGCTTTTTACAGCAAGAAGGCCATTTGGTCCATCAGTATATTTGGACTTGTAGACTATAATATATCTTTGTCCTAAGCATCCATATGCTCAGCTAGTTGCTGCTTTCCAGTTTTCCAGTTTTTGGTGAGAAATTTATTAAATAAGCAGATTACCTCATCTGTTCTCTTCTCACCACCAGAGGCACCGTGGCCACCCAACTGCCTCAGCTGCAAAGTAGCACAACGGTTTGCATCAAAGACCATCTCCATGTATTTTTTTGTCCAGGAGACATTCATAACGTACCTGTTTAGGCCACACCCTGCACATTAGCTTCACCTCTGAATACCTCCCATGTCAGGCCACCAGCTGGCAGAGGCTTGTGAGCAAACTGGGAATTAAAAGGACAGGCCAGATGTCAGAGGGAGCAACTGCTTGTTGACAGCACCACTGTGGGAGCAAGAGCCATTTCACAGAAATCCCGATTTCAACAACACGTGGCCATGAGCCCCAGGCATGTTGCATGAAGCAGGAATAAAATCTCTAGCTATGCTGAAAGATCAAGAGGTAGAGGGTTATGTACTATGTGACAGTACACCTACTTTTTCCTTTTAACAGTATTAGAGATGTTTTTTCTTTTCCCTCTTCAAATCTGCATGCTCACAGTTCTAGCAGCACAGGAAGCACATCCCAGTGTGTAATATCTTCCCCACAGTCAGTTCTTGTTCTCCCCTCAGGAGCCAGGAGTCTCATCTTTGCCTGCACACCTGGCTCTTCATGTCCCTGGGGACCAGGGGGCAACACTTCTCACCTTCCTTGCTCTCTACTTACTCTGAGGTCCCACTGATGGCTGTAGCTGCCAAATCCCTGTCAAACAGTGCTTAAGAGGTTGACATTTGACTTTTGGCCAGGAGGTTCACTGCTCAAGCAGCTGTTCCCATCTTTGGGGAGAAAGCAGGCACTGGATAGAAACCATTTGCATTTCTGATATTCTGATGTACCATCAGTCAGAATACACTGGTAAGGCATAGAGCAGTTTCAAGAATATGCTCAATGCTCGGTAACTGAAGAAAAAAATCATACATTTATAACAAAATTATAAAATAAAAAGAAGAACATAGCTGTGTCATAAAAATGTTTCACAAGATATGAGTTATCACTAAAGAACAGATTGCAGAGATGTTTTACCCTTATGAAATCCAATGTGATTCTGAAGGGCTTCATTGTTTTGGAACCTCTTTGAAACTGAAAGCCAAATCAATTTGTACAAAAATATTACCCAATTTCACTTGCTGCTGCTGCTGACTCCAACTGTTTGGGAAATGTGAACACATGTAAGTGTGAAGTCATCTGATCTCAGACAGAAAACTATGGAAACTTACTTATTTGAACTAAAAGGGCCACAAAGATGCACCTCCATTACTGAAGAGGCAACCAATGATCACAAGCAAAGTTAAGAAATACTAAAAGCTTATGTGAAAACAGAGGGAACAAAGTCATCCTGAAGCCATTATCCAGCCCAGTTAATGCACCAGCACCCCATGCTGTACCATTTCTCTTAGCAAATCAACCATTTCTCTTAGACCCTCTAAACCAACCAGGACTCACCTGAGCTGAGGTCGCACTTCAGAAGCCTGACACAGATATGTCATTTCTACAGCCCTACTTCCAGCATCCACATAGATTCACCACTCCCCTCCCTTTCCTTCCCTATGCTTGTGCTTGTTAAATAGACTATGAATTTTAAACTCTTTAAGGATTTTTTTTTTAATAATACAGGTTTTCACTGCTGTCAAACACTCTCAGACACACTGGCAATATGGAAAAGGATGTTACAGACAGCCTCAGAAAAAAAGGAATATAATAAATTTATTAAATAAAAATAAATAAAATTTTTATGCCATTTTTCCCCACTTGATCTCATATCTGCACACTTTCACTGCACTGTTTCCTATCTCTTCTGAAGTCCAAGCAAAGCCAAAGAGAGCAGACAGCTCTTAGAAATCTGAAATTATATATATTTCACTTGAACGTTGCCCTCAGAGGCCCTGTGGGAGGCGTTCAGAAAAGCAATCTTTGGTTTAGTGATGCTTGTCCCCTTCAGCTTGATCTATTGCTGACACAGAAAAAGTGACTCTCCAAGGGAATGGGATGCAGAAACTGGAATGTCTCTTGGGCAGTGAACTCCCTTTTGGAAGAGCCATTTTCTCTCCCCTGACCATGAGAAGAGCAGGGGAATGTTCTCTGGAGGATTTTACGTGCATTACCATCACTGAAGACCCTTCTTAGCTACTGCTACAGATGACTCCTCACTTAAATTTCTAGCCATATTCTCCTACACCTCCCTACCTAAATCCATCACTCAGCTGTTGCTCTCTAAATATAGCATGCTAACAACTATGAAAGGTGTCTCTAAATATATTTAGTTCACCTAAATGATACTTACTCATCAGTGCCACGTGCAAGTCTGCTATTATTGGATAGCTTGCTACTAACAGAAAAATAAGGAACCTTTTCATAATGCAGTTAAGTTACAGATGAGATAGGTAAACATAAATATAATTAAGATTACTTTGTGACAGAATCTGTCACTGAGCATCTTAAATGGAGACTCTTCACTGAAGCTTAGCAGCTCTTGTAAGCAAAATGCCCACTTACAGAGTATTATAGTGTGCTTTTAAAATTATATAATGAACTCACTAGCCTGTAAGAGAAATATGTCTAAATCCACTATCAAAGTCTATTCTGTCTATTAGGTCATTAGCACCTTTTCCCATAGTGCAGAGTTTCACTACAGAAATTACTCCAAAAGAAGTCCAGGTTCATAGAACATGGCAGCAAGTATCAGGTAAAAGCCCCTGGACAAACTGGATGAACTCCCACTGTATTCATTCTCTGTAGAGTAATACATTTTCAAGCTGGATCTGAGAGCTCTCTCACAGTCATGTGTCAGTGCCAGAAAGAAGCACATTAAAGGACTGGAAAGCTAAAAATAAAAGTCCTTTAAATAAGACAGAGCTAATGAATCGCTGCAAGTATCATAAAGAGAAAGACCAGTCAGCCACTGATTTACATGAGAGCACCTCAAGGACTGGGAGCAGTAAGAACTCAGCATGCAGACCTGAAAAAGAAGTGCTGTTTAGAAGTTTCTTCATTTAGCCATATTATACACTTTGAAAACAATGACAAACCCCACCTATAAGCAGGAAGACCTGTTATGTTCTGACACTGCCTTTCTCACACACCACTCAGAACAAAGTTCCATTACTACCCTTGACGTAAAGGTAAAATTTCCTTGCTGAAAACAGCATAAGGTGGAAGTTTACTAAGTGCTTTGAGACAAAAAGTGAAATGCATCATTTATTCTAATCTTTCTTCTGAAATACCCTAAGAAGTCTGTAGATCCTCTCTCTTCTCCTCTATGTGAGGAGTGGCAACCTTCCCATGAGAACTCCTCTCTAGCCTGAGTAAAAACAGCTTACACCACGTCTTTTAACAATAAATGTCACTTTCCAACTCACAATAGCAAGTTCTGTGCCTTCACTTTCCATAATGCTGGACTTCCACCCATATTTTCCAGATTTTTCAATAGCACAATTAAAAAAAAAGTTCAGTTTCTTTCTGCTAGAAGAACTGAAAAGAACTCACACAAATTTCCTTTAATTCTCCCTAAATAGAGGGAAGACTAAAAGAACTCTCCAGCTTGGAGTGAATTTTTGAAAACTTCACATGGCCTACCAAAATATACTATAAACACCATACATAGGCTTAAAAATTTAAACTGGAAAGAATATATAAGGGAACTGCTGATCTTTAAGCAGGAAGGAGAATACCACAATCTCATTGTTACTCTGCTGCCAGAACCCAGCACAGCACAGTCCCTCTGTACTCCTACCACCCCTTTACATTGTTACAATAAAATGAACATAGTACTTGGCAGAGGTGAACCTCTGGAGAAAAGAGAGCCTGAGCCCAGGAAGCTGGCAAAAGAGATATTTAGATCAGCTTTGTGCAAGACCACAGTTTGCCTGCCTTTGTTAAACCAGCACACAACTTCATGTATCTGTCTCACAAAACCTATCAGTTTAACACTCTGCACCAAAAAGAAAATATTTAGAGTAAACACTGCACTTCTCTCAGCTGTGGTCTTGACCCCACAGCAGCCACAGTATAAGGGGTATTTATCAATAACTTTATAGTCCTTTTTTAGCTATATAGTTCATGGCTAGGTAAGGGGACAGAGAGATATCCTACTGCTCCCAAAGAGAAACTGGAAAAAGGTTGTTAGAGGTACTCACAATATTCAAGCTCTACTGCAACCAATAACTTCAGGAGCTGGAGTTAACAAGGTCAAGGTTTTTTTCTGGTTTATAATGTCTCTAAATAACAGAGATTGTAGTCACTGAACATTCTCAGTCTTGCACCAGTAGCTACAGTAAAAACTGGCAGATTACAGATGCTGGGCTAAGGAAGACACACATCTGGACCTGCCTTGAGAAGAACTACTCGACCCTAACCAGGATGGTTTCTTCATTGTCAAGGTCCCCTTCAGCCAAAACACCATAATTTGGGAAAACACCACAATTTGTGACATGATTTCTGCTTTCTCTTTTTCTTTGTAAACACATGACACCAGCAGACCTGAGCCTCATCTCCAAAGAGCCCAGCTGCAGCTGTTACTTACACATCATACTAAGGCATCATTTCACTTGAGCAAAAAGGGGTAAGGGTAGGGGTTTGCTACAGCTAATGAAGAAGGGCAGCACAGGTCAATCACAGGAGTAACAAGAGCATAAATATTGTGATTTTAGTCCTTGCCAAGGCTGGATGTTCGTGTTTCTAGAAGACAAGCATGAACACCTGCAAGGGTAGCAAACACCACACTGGCAAGCTTCCTGCACCATGTGGCTCAGCTGCCCAGTGCCCCCAGTGCCATGGGCTCTAAAGTAGTTTGAATAGAGAAGCAGTGAGGTTTGGAGAAGATTTTGCTGTTTCTGCTTGTGATAAATAAAATGAATATTCAAGATGCTTGTCTTCAGGTATTATTTTTCCAGAGACCTACTAAAAAAATAATAGTACCAAGTTTAAAAAAAAAACAAAACAAAAAACCAAACAAATAAAAATCACTGAGTGTTAGCCTCTAATTTCTCTACAATCATAAAAATTCCAGGAACAAATCATAGTTATTTATTACACTACCCTGAAGCAATGCTATCCTGGGCTCACCTGACCCCCTGACACCATCCCAGTCTTACCCCAATTAGCCAGGAGGCTGCCAGCTACCAAGGCAAGAGAGGTCAGAGTTTAGTTTCTATGTTGAAAGAAAGCATACATATAGACATAGGATGATCTACAATTGTGAGTTTGTATTTACAAGCAAGGGTTGTAGAGCCTGGGCAAGCACATATAACACACCAGAAATGGGTATTTTTTACAGTCACTGTGCAGACATCCATATTTTAGATTAAAATAGCCAACTATAGGAAAAACTCTATAGAATTTGTGGAAACATAAATAGCTTACTAGTTTGTCACCCTGCAACAAAAAGATCCTAAAATAAATCGAAAAAAGTGAGAGAAATTCTTCAGTTTTCCAGATTCTTAGTTGACTTTTGACAGAATTCCATTCACCAAAAAAAAAAAAAAAAACAGACAAAAATTGTTTCTCATCTACTTCTCACAGTCAGGCAGGTCTTTTTGTTCGCAAGCACAAAAACATTAGAAGGGAAAACCAAAACACTTTTCTGGAAATCAGAAAGCTCAGTAAAGGAACTCAGTGCTCAGATTTCAATAACCAATTTAAAAACCTGCACATTATAGAAGACAACTGCTCCTACCAAACCACAGATACAGTGCTCTCTTGTACTTCTCACCCAAATTCTTGTCACACATCCCATGCTCTGTACTTTGAAAATGTAACAGGCATGAGTCCAAATTGAAACTTGTTCAGAGCTAAGAATCATTTGTCTTCCAATGCACTTTCATGTAGTCTCAGTTAGGAATAAGTTCTAGGATACACTACTAAAATTGTTATTCAAATTAAACTTCTCCTGGAAATTGCTGTGGAAATGTTTCTTTTTTCTCTCCTCTTGCATTCAATAACATTTTGGAATATTTCTTCTTAAACAATAATTATAACAAACAGTAATAATTCTGTCAAAGTTGAAAAACAAAAATCACATAAACGGTGAAGCCAAGCTGGAAAGCAGTAAAACCAGCTTTAGTGTCTTCATATACATTTTTTGAGTGTTTCAAGCAAGCTGACTACTCAAACTCTGGTTCACCCATCTATGTTTTCTGCAAGTTCTCCCTTTCAGTTTTCATGTCTCAGAACAAAATACCTAAGAATAGATGCAAAATGCTTACAGAAAGAAGTTATAACCACTATAAATATCACTACAGTTTTAAATTTTCAATCAAAAATAATGAAAAAAAAATCACATGTAAAGGTGTTATCCTATCCACAGGCAAAGCTGTAGACAAGGCAAGCTATAGGGAAGTTTTGCTCCCATATTTCATCAAGTTTTCTTTTGGTGGCACTGCTGAAATGGGACTCTGGGACACTCCAGCTGCTGACAGGCATATTTTTATTCTTCTCTAAAATGACATTCATGTGCATGGATGGACAAGAACAAGCCATGTCAGACTCTGTACACTGAAAAATAATCTAGTTTAAAAAGCTGGAAGCAATGTTTTGCCATGTTACACACTAATTTTTACATCACAAATGGATCCTGCCCTTCTTCAGAAGACACAACAGCACACAGAAAAATGCTTTTTTCTTTCTCTCACTCACATCAAACTTGCCCCATCTAAAAAGATCTTTTTGCTTGTGTTTTCAAGTATCACTCACCATTATTAATGGCCCAGAGCTAACCAAAGAGATGCATCAGCAAATATTGCTGTCCCACTACTGGGAAAGTCCATCCTCCATCACATTCTGCAGAGTCTATCAAAAAGTCACATTTCCATCAGCAAGTAGTTTACAAAAGACCAAAAAAATACAATTACACATCTCATGTCACGTCAAGGAATTGACCTTCAGCCCTACATCACTGCTGCTGCAAAGGACCCTACTTCCCTACAACACCAGACAGCTGCTTTCTCACCTCTCTCAGTGAAGCCTCCTGAGGCTAATTATCTCAACTACACGCTTGTCAATGCATCTTTTAAAACTCTACACAACGCATCAGGTTCACAGAAGGAGAACTGTAATTCTTGGTGGTCACTGCAGAGCATAGCAGAAGCCCGTTGAGGCTTTAATACACTCAGCCTTTATTCCAGGAAAAGTTCATGCTCCTGAATTTGGGCACTGGAACCCTGCTCCATGAAGTCTGGACACCATCCAGCAGTGGGATAGGAATAAAGCTGATGAATTTCTTTTTTTTTTCCTCAGCACTTTGTTAAATGAACTCTATTCCAGTTTGTAAAATTACTGTGCTCAATCTTTATAAAGAAATGTTCTGCATTGTAGATTTGTTATGGTTCAGCACTTTGGCTCAGATCAGAAATAAAATACAAGCACAGTAAACAACTGCACTTTAGCTCTGCCAGACAGTTATGAGCTATAGCTCATCACTACAAAATTAAATAAACTTTAAAAAAAACAAACAAAAATACTCACCAAAAATAAAAAAGAACAAACAAAAAACCAAAAAAACAAACCAAAAAACCTAACAAAACAAAAAAAACCCTACTCGGCTCTAGAGTAGGGTTCTTCACAGATTAGGTATTTAAAACCTGAGGGACAAAAATAATTCCCAGACCCAACAACAGCACACATCTGTGTTTGTGTATATGCACATAAAGATATAAAAGTAATCCAGAGATATTAATCTCTGAAGAACCCGTGTTTTCCTTCCAAGAACACATGTGAAAGTTAGAACCTATTTTCTTTGTCTGAAATGGAAATGAACCAGAAGTCAGACAGAACACAGCTTACAAACAATACATGAGTTTCAGTCACAAATGCATTTTGGCTTCCTCTGGTAATGCCACCAGTCTTTGCAGAGAAACCATTCTTTGGATTCATTATTTCTTTCTCATTTAGCATTTTCTGTCTCTGCATCTCTCTGCTTTAAATAGATTAGGAAGCTCCCCAACTCCTTTTCTTTGAATCCATTATCCTTCTCAAATGCAATTTTATTTCACATGAAGTCCATGGAAAATAGGAGCAGAACAGTTGGCTGTCGTTTCTACATCAAAGTCAACACCATGGCTTTAGTCCATCCCTTGAAGGAGGCAATAAGCACCAAACTCACCTCGTATATAGCAGCTGCCCAGATGAAAGAACAGCTTAAGACAAGTTTAATTCAGAAATCAGCTGGAAATCTGTAACCTTGTACAAACTAATAATAGTTTTGCAGACTTCCTTTGCAAACCTCAAATAAGTCATTTGAATAGATTTTCAAGAAAAAAGAAAACACCTTGAAGATTTCACAAATTCAGCTTTGCAGAACAGGGATTTCTTTGGTGTAATAGCTACCTACTTCAAACAGGAATAGCTACAAGACTAAGAAATGCCAGTTTCCACTTCATCATTTTCATGTATTGCCTATTACTGCTTTCTAGTATCCCAGTAAAGGGGTTTCAGTCCAAAACATTGATATATGTACTCTACAAGGCCCAGGAGCATATCAGTAATGATATATACACTAGTATGGTGCCACTTTAATTCAAAATAGAATTATGTACAGCATTTGTTTTCTGAGCACAGCATCCACTCAGCAATAATTTCCCAGTTACTGAGATGGAGGATAAAAAACCAAAGCAAACAAACAAGCCCACTACTGTATCATCCTTAGACTATAATATTTTTTTCCTATAATTATTAAATTAGAAGTAAGGTAACAATTTCCACATACTACTATCAAACTATGAAACCACTGAAAGAGACTCCACCATGAAATAGCATACAATAAAGCTCTGAAAAAACATGAGAAGTCTGATAACTAAGATGCATAAATTTTCACTCCTTAGCCTCATATTATACATTTGAAATATAACTAATCTGGAGTGTATCATATACAAAACACTTTTCAAAACCTAGAAGACTCTCAATCCACAACAACCTAGAGCAGTTTTGTTTGACAAAGCACTTTCACATGAGTGCTCCCCAACATCACCTTTGCATTGCCTACACCTTCAGGAAGTTGGAAATACCATTTCTAAGGGTCATCAAGCCACTAACTCCAATAAGGTGCTCCAGTGACCTCACAGAGCTGTAAGTGTTACAGCTCAAATCACTGCAGACACAAGGGACTGGAGAAGGTGATACAAGATGATTTTACTGATGCTCCACCATGGCTGGACCCTCTCTGCATCCACCTTGGTGGAAGGCCCAGCAGCTCCCACCATCTGTGTGGATTGCCCCAGCCAGAAGGGGGTTCTCTGCTTCTGGCCAGCTGCTGACCACTGGCTTTTGAAGCAGAAGGGCTACACACCATTGCTGTTCACCAGTGCCATAGAGCCAGAGATGACAGTGCTCTCGTGCCACTCACAGCCCCCAGATCACTGGTTCAGCATTCCTGAAGCAATTTAACTGTAATCAGTACTTGAAGAAGTTTTTATTTTTAATTAATGGGAAAAAATATGCTAAAAACTCTTGGAAATCTTCTTTCTAAAATGGAAGATGTGTATTAATTATTATGTGTCAAAGATTATATTATTATTATAACTGTCATGATCATATTATAGAATCACAGAATAATAAATCCAGTAGTGCTGAGTCCACCACTAAAAACATTCCTAAGCACCACACCTACAGGTCTTTGAAATACCTCCAGGGGTGGTAATTACAGGCATTTTTCATTATATAGTTTCACTAAAACTGAGAAATCAAATTCATCTGGCACCATAAACACACGCAAATTTTCCATGAAATGCTGTTTCTCTTACAATGAAAATTCTTCTCTTTTCCTTTGTACTAAGTATTTGATATCAGCTGCTAAAATTATTTCTTTCTATTTAAGGTATATGGCATATCATTATTGTTTCTGAAACAATACAGCCAGCTCCTGAAATTCAGAAACAGTTTTCTCAGCTAACTGAAAACTAGAGAATCTTACAGACTGCAGCTAAGATGGTCAATAGGCAAAAGTTTATCCAAGTCTTCTTTAGAAACCAAAGTCTTATTTTTCTACAAAGAGATTTTTAAAGTATATGCATAAACACACATGAGAAATGCACTGATTTATTTATGACCTTCCAATTAACTTCATGCCTTTTCCTCCAAGCCCAAAGCTAATCCTTAATATGGAAGTGACATTTACATTTTCTGCATCTTAAATTTTGAGTGGGCAAAAGGCTAGCAAAAAACCTCACAAAAAAACATGACTGCAAAAGGATTTTCAAAGACTAAGAAAAATTTGATGAGACCACCTGATCTGCAGCAAGGACTTGATTCTCCTGTTGCTACTTTCTGCAACGCCTATAGCCTCATCATCCCTTTTCATATCCATAAAGCATTAACTTCAATGAACTGTTTTCATTGGCAAATGACTATTCAGTTTCTTAGAAACTCTATGCAAAAAATACTGAGTCATAATTACCCTTTAATTTCACTCACAGCATTTTCCCCAACAGCTGCAGCATCCCCTTCAATGAAATCTGACTGATGTTTATTGCATGTACTCAACCAAATACAAAATCCAGCAGTTTAGTACAACTGCATTCATACAAGGACCTTATACTTTCTTCACAGAGTAATAGCAACATTCTAAATCCAAAGGATTTATTATTCAAATTTGTTCTTCAGTATCTGAAAGGAAAAATTTTTCACCAAAGAGCCAAGTTCTTGCACAGAAGCAGCTGTCTTTAGACATTAAGCTACCTCTCTTTCCCTAAAAAATCCTGGAGAGTGACTGCATCTATGAGAACAGATGAGCAGAAAGGCAGCTCATGTCCCCTTTTCAAGCTGACCAGTCACTAGGAAGGGCTGAGCTCAGTCCTTCCTAGAGCATGAGCACAACTTTGAGTCTTTTCCCTCTTTGTAGCTCTCAGATGGGTGTGAAAATGGCCAAAACTTTCCTGAATTACTACAGTTTGAACTTAAAAAGTAGCTTAAAATACAAAATCTATTAATAATTTCAATTTTTAATAGCTACCTTCTTGAAACAAATTTTAACTGGGAAAAAAAGTATACATTAGCAATATTTTGTAAGTTGCCATTTCTTTTATTTTCTAGAGATACTTGTATTTTTTCTGAACTAGGACTTCTGAAAGCTCTCAGTTGCTAAGTATTCCAAACACCCCACTACAAGATTTTTTCCCCCTATCTGCAAAATGAGTAAGCAACCAACTAAACTTAGCAGAAGAGTTTTTACCTCAAAGCCTGCCTTTGCATCATTCAGTGGACATCCATCAGAAGCAGACACGACACTTGGATTTACAATGTAAACGTAACAAATGCCAACACTTTGACTTCCTGAGAAAGCACAATACTACAAAATGGACAGTTTCCTAGGCATCAGAAGGCAAGTTACACTTTCCCAGAAAATGTTAGCTCTGATTTTCTTTCTGCCTCTTCTAATGTCCCAGTGTACATCCTTCCTGGGACAGCTCAGATATATCTGTTGTCATTATATTGCAAAGATCCCATATTGTTGTTTCCTTATTCCAAGAGTTTCGTACCTCCTTGATGTTTCTGGTAGGCAGCTCCTCTAGGTACTGACTCTTCCTTCTTCTCACAGCACCCAACTGACTCCAGCTCCCCTCAGCCAACCAATCCACTCTTTTATAACACCCTTCTTATTGGCTACAGCTGTGGCCTGTTAAAGTCAGGCCTGCTCCTAATCTTTAATAATTAGCCCAGCTGCAACTCCTTAGGGGTAAGATTACTTTCTATACTACTTTTATTTTCTTATATTCTATCCTCCTACACATATCCTCCAAGAAATGGCTAATTATTCTACTGCCATCCTGAAACAACACAGGGATAACCACACAGCTCCTTTGACATTTCTCTACCATCGACTGAAAAGCTGCACTCACTCACAGGTGTGATGTAGATTATAACACACCCAGAGAGATTCTTTATGTTCTCTGACAAATATGAATACAATAAATATTGATTGAGAACTGCCTGACAGCTCTCCTAGAAACAAATGTTTAAAATGTTTAGAAGTGAAAGGTGGACATACAGAGCTGCCAAATGACTGATTCGTTTTGTAGAACTAGAACCCTCTGAGCTTATCAGCAGAATCAACTATGCACTGATATTGAAAGCATCCTGTTTACACCCAGGAAAATGGGCTGTCATTGCCTTCATCTTTCTTATAGGTAGTCAGGAAAAAGGATTAATTCTAACTTACTTCCCAGAGCAGTTATGGACTCACCACCGCTGGAGGTGTTCAAGGCAGGGCTGCATGGAGCTCTGAGTAACCTGCTCTAGGGGAAGATTTCTCTGCCCATGGCAGGGGGGCTGAAAATAGATGATAGTTAATACCTCTTCCAACACAAACCATTATATGATTCTGTAAAACTTGATGTTAAGAAAGGTTAATTAAAATTTTAAATTCCATTCACTACTTGGATTCTGGACAAGAAGTTAAGGCATTTCTGCAAGAAAAAGAAAACATTTGCCCATGCAAAGCCAAGAACATCAATTTTAGAAAAGAAGCAGGGTTTCAGTGATGACATGACAACGTATCACTTAGAAGTAAACAAAAGCATTAATCATCAGATTTCAGAAAAGCAAGAAACTATGTTCTGGTACTGAAAGTTAATTAACATTTAAGATAGCATTGGGATTTGACTCTCAGTTTTCAAAAAAAGAGTTCAAAATGAGTTGATTTAGAAATAAAATAATTTTTAAAAAAATTCCAACACACAACTCCCGAACACTGACACAACAGCATAAAATTCAGTGCAATCAAAACCTGCCATGTGTATGGGATAGGAAGAAGCTGCTGTTATGGGTTTACCCTGGCTGAGTGCCAGACCCCCACCAAAGCTGCCCTATTGCTCCTCTCTGCAGCTGGACAGCAGAGAAAAAACATAACCAAGGGTTCATGGGTTGAGATAAGGACAGAGAGACATCACTCTCCAGATACCATCACAGGCAAAACGGACTCAATTTGGAAATAACTGCATTTCTACTAACAAAATCAGAGCAGGATAATGGAAAGTAAAATAAATCTTAAATTAAAAAAAAATCTTTCCCCCACCCTTCCCTCATTCCCAGCTCTACGTTTGCCCCCCAAAGTGGTGCAGGGAGAAACAGAATGGGAGTTATGGTCAGTTCATCACAAGTTCTTCCTGATGCTACTCAGGGAAAGAGATCAGCGTGAGGTTCCTCCCACAGGAAACAGTTCTCCATGAACTGCTCCAATGTGGGTAACATTTCCATACTGTGCAGCCCTTCAAACACAACCTGCTGCTCATGCAGTCCATGAGGCCCTGTGGACTCAAAATTCCTGCAAGAAAACCTGCTGCAGTGTGGGCTCCTCTCTCCATGGGTCTCCTACAGGGTCCCTCCCAGGCATCCACCTGCTCCAGTGTGGGTCTCCTCCACAGGCTGCAGGTGGATCTCTGCATCCCCATGGTCCTCCATGGGCTGCCAGGGAACAGTTCCTTCACCATGGGCTGCAGGGGAATTTCAGTTTTGGTGCCTGGAGCAGCTCCTGCCCCTCCTTCACTGGCCATAATTGTTCCTCTCACATATTCTCACTCCGCTCTTCTCTGGCCACAATTGCATCCATACAATAACTTTTTTTCCCCCTTTTTAAATATGTTAACACAGAGGCATTACAATCATTCCTGACTGGCTCAGCCTTGGGGGGCATGTCTGTCTTGGAGCCACCAGGAATCGGCTCTGCCAGACACAGGGAAGCATCTGGCAGCTTGTCACAGAAGCCCCCCATGTCCCTGCTACTAAGACCTGGCCACCCAAACCAAATACAGCTGTCCCACCCAGGAAGGATTAGTGTCTTTTAGGCTTTTAACCAGTATTGAAAGTGGTGCAAGTCTGAACATGCATCACTTTTTTTCCCCTCTCTCAAACACTAGCACATGACAGAGCTGCCTGTCAGTTCACACTGTACCAAGCAATAAATACAGTCAAATCCAGAGCATCTGACAACCATGGGGGCAGCAAAGCAATGCCATGGACCACAATAATTCTCTAGGCTTCATGTCATGCCTTTTTCCATCATAGGCCCTTTCACTCAAAATTGATCACAGCCAGTGTTTCCAAAATTAGCTGCTGTAGAAGAGATGGTAGGGGTGAGTATTTAAAGAAATCCTTTGGAACTGAGTAAGCTATGTTCTGCTCACATAATACTTTCATTCAAACATAAAATCAAACCATGTCATCTATTAATAAATACATAGGAAACTCACAGGAATCATTTATCTAGCTCTGGAGCACACCTTACAGTCTTAGGATTCCAGAGTTGCTCTGATTTCAAGTGTAACTGCAGTAAATACACACACAGAGCCCAGTGCAAGATTGTTTGTCCTCATACAAAAAAAATAACAACAAAACCAAAACAAAAATTAAAACCAACCAAACAAACAAAAACCAACAACAACAAAACAAACAAATAAACCAAAACAAAAGAAAACCACATCTCAGTACTGAAATGCTTTAGAGGCTGCATAAGCTTATTGACCTTGCTTACTCCCAGTAATGACAGCAGGGCTGCCTGGTTTCTACCATTCACCTGAGACCACTAATGCAATCAAATTGGCCAAGGAAGCAGGTACAAATCATGTGACTGCTCACTGCTTCTCTACACTGAATATCCAAACAGAGCCAGCGAGCCCCAAGATGTGAGTTGAGTGTTATTCCTCTAGGAACCTCCAACCCAGAGTGTCCATGGAAGAATGTCTAAGCAATCTGAAGGCAGTGCCACTAATACAAACACCATACCTGTCTGTTTTGCATAGACAATTCAATACCAGCTCTAGACATATATAGCATATATTTATATACATAAATGACATGCATACACACACATTTTTAAAACAAAACACTGCTATTTTGAGTATTTTCCTAGTGCAGCTCTCCTGAGGAAATATTGCTGACTACTTTCACTATGTAAGCAAGACCTCACAACCATGAACACAAACTTTCATTGCAGCAGTTAATTTACAAAACTTTTTATCCGATCTCTGAGAAAGACAGGGAAAAAGTAGATAAATTAAATAATAAAAAATAACAAATCACCATAAAAGTCCTGGAAATAGTGCCTTCAAAATAAAAAAAATTATAAACAGAGAGCATGTGCATGCAGAGGAAGAGAAGGAAATAACACCTCAAATGCATTTGTAACACAAGACTTCCCCTAATGTTTCAGACACCACTAAAGAAGAGCCCTGCTGAAACAGTGAATGAATTTATTTCTGACATTCAGCTACATAGAGGAGTGGTGCCTGTGTGCATGTGTCTATTGCAAGGTCGGAGAGTTAAACCAGTGTAAAATTAGAATAGCTCAAAAATTCCTTTGTTCTTCTAAATCTCTTCACTGTGAGTACAATGCAAGATCAGATCTAGTGTCCATATACTGCCTTACCTTTTGTTTCTAAAAATTAACAAGTGATGCTTTTAAATATGCCTAAGGCACTGTAAGATGACCCTGTGCCTCACCCAAAAGAGTGGCTGTGACTCTCCCCCATGCAGCCAGCCCTCAGTGCATTAAGGAGAAAATTAGTAAGTTCAGCAAGCTCTGTTATTTTTGAAACAGCAAACAAAAATAATAAAAACAAAGCATTCATATTGAAATCTAATTATTTTAAATAAATGTTCTGGTTTGTAAATGCTGGATCTAGGGGAAGTTCCTCATTTATTACAGCCCTAAGCAAAGTTAAAGCTGCAGTGCTGTGAGAAAGGAAATGATACCGAGAAGGCACATCGTACCTTCTTTTATCTTCCAGAAAAATACAATCAACACCTTCAGATATTAAAAACAACTTACTAAGTCACCTATGAAGATCTAAACTTCATTGTAAAAACTGCATTAGTTTAATAGAATTCTGACCTGTGCTATGCAGCCATCCGAAATCTTGCCAATGATCTTTTCAACACCACCTTCAATAAACACAGTCAGCAAATAAATATCCAATAAACAGCAGTTTAAACAGCAGTCAGGTTAACCTTTCCCCTGTCTTTAAAAAATGCCAGACTCTTCAGTGTTTGCTCAAGACTCTTCTTTTACCAACGTTCAATTTGAATGAGCCGGTGCAAACGCACTGTTCATCCCCTCATGAGAGGAGGATGCATTTATGTGAAACATGAGAAGAATGCCTAATGCTGAAACATTCTCTCTGCATCCTCAATGAGATTTTATTACAGGGCTCTCTTTCTTCTGCCCTGGTGTGTGTCAGCATGCCTGCAAGCATTCTACTTCTGTTATAGCCAGACACTATCTGTGCACTTGTATTTATGTTTGGTATACACACACACACCCTCTATCACATGTACTTTATGACCCCACTGGAGTTACTACAAAAATTATCAAACCTATCCAAGTGATAATAGGAAGCAATGACATTAAAATATATTCTGATAATAATTCATACAGCTAACTTTCTGGCTATTCAGAACCAGATTTAAACTCTTTTGGCTTCCAAAACACATTAAGGGCTTGAATTTTCAAATGTGCCTAAAGGTAAGTCTATTTCGTGAACTAGCTCTGTAGTCCTCAGAGAAAAACTTGGCAGTTCAATTAGGGTACAAACAAGTTTTTAATTAAAAATGGTTATTTTTTTCTGTTGTATCAGAGATCCATATGAAAAAATGCATAATGTCTCAACTTGTCAACAAAATGAGTTGAAATCTGTATTAAAAAAGAGCCAAACAAACAAGGGAAAAAACCCAAACAAAACTACAAGACCATAACAAGCTTCCTAGACCCTGCAAGTCTTTAAAGAACTAGTGTAACTGCAATTTTTGGTTAAAGAAATAAGACTTATGAGAAGAATGGCTTTTACCAAGATCTGTGAATATCTTGGGCTGTGACAACTAGATTTAACCAGCTTTGATAAAAAATAGATGAGCCTGGCAAACATTCAGTTTTTTCTAGTCCTCCACCTACATCGTTCTACAGTTCCTGAGGATACATTATTTATATTTCAGGAGCATTCTCCACAAGGTAATCTCCTTCTACACCAGTAGGAAAGAAGTCTCTGTTGCAAAGATCATTCATTCCAAGAGAGCAAGGAAGTAAAAAGTTATGATTTTAAAAATTCAGTTTCCTAATCATAATAAAAATGCATGTTACAAATAATGGGACAGAGAAGCTGCCATTCTAAGTGAAAATTTCTTTGAAATATGAAGTTCAACAAAAGTGCTATCTGTGGCAATATCTTTCACTATTGATTTGATAAAACAATAAAAGCTCAATAAAATGAAGTCTTAAAAATACAACATCTTGATAGGTCCTGTATCTTCCTTGCTTTTCCCATTTCTTTGTTTTTCTTATTCTTTTCTCTATATAGTTATTATGCACTCCTATTAACACCATATTTCTCATTCAGTCACTATGCCCTTACTAAAATACTGTCTCTTTTATACCACTTATGCTGCAGGATTGATCCCTGGAATTTTCTGGAGTGTCTGACTGTTTGGTTGGGGGTGGGGGAAAGGGGATTTACACCACATATCCCCACTCACTGCCCTGGACTGACCACCCCCATTGCTCAGACCTGCAAAGAAGGGCAGAAGTTTCAGAAAGGTCTTGCACTGCTGGAAATTAGATTTTCTTAAGAGCTGCAATACAACAGGGCATGTTGTGGTGAGTTATTACAAAAAATCATCAGGGGCTTTATGGGCTCATATGCCCAACTGAGAGTACCCCCAATATGATAAAATTATTCTGTTTAAATTCTTTATGATCCCTAAAGTTTATCAAGCAAGACTGTTGGTAATTTCCAAAGAGCAGAAAGACACACAGCTCCAACCAAATTTGTTTTAGAAAACATTCAGCAGTGAAGTAAGATGATAAAAACAAAATATTATGGAAAATTTGTGAGAGTCTTCCTATTCTATCTACTATTGTTAGAGCCATGCCATTATCTACTTATCCTTTTAGTGGATAAAAGAAGATGACATCATGGAAAAAGAGCAATCTACCTTTTCTGGAGTAAAGACAAGGAACTTAATATCTTTCTGGTTAATGCTCAATGCAATGTGCAGAGGAAGAAAAAGACATGATAACTGCATTACAGAAAAATTATAAATTTGAGAACATAATTTTGATAACTTACGGTATGGCAAATTAATGCTCTCCAGAGAATTATATTAATTGTAAGTTACAGACAGAAATATTACAATTCCAAGTAGAGAGACAGAGTAATAACCTATCAGCTATTCTTGCATGAACCAAGATTTAATTTTTCTACCTTCTGGCTTCATCCTGAGTTTTTAAGCAATACATGCTGATGTTGGCAAAGGCTGATATTAGGTTAATTAGTTATACCTAATATGCATAAGTGTTTGCTGAACCAGTCCAGCACTTTCACTGGCATCTTTTTTCCTCCCCTGTATTACTGATTGCACTTCCTGACCCACAGTGAAGAACAAAAATATTTCCCTTTTGTATAGGCAGAGTTGCTGATTCTGTGTGCACTGTACCTTCATACTCAAGGAGATGCTCAGTTGGTGGGGAAACAGAGCATAGAAGGCTTTCTAGGTAGCACAGAGATTCCAATTTTTGGTCATTCAACATTTAATCACTTATTAGTGATTTCCAGTATCAGCCAGTTCACATTTTTTTCCTATTCAAAACAGAGTGCTGCAAGGTAACAATTACCTCTTCAAGTATGGGGGAATTTGTAGGGGTTTTGTTATGGAGGTTGGGTGAAAGCTTAAGGCATCCATTTATCAAACATTCTGTCCCTCCAAATCAACAGGAGGAAGAAAACAAAATCAAACCAACCCACCTCCCAAAAAAAACCAAACAATCCAACCCCCCACCCACCAAAACAAAAAACCTAAACACATTAAAAAAATAAAAGCAAGGGGAAAAAACAACCAAAACAAACAGAGAATAAAAATATTCCCTTCTTTCCTCTCTGAAATAGAAGGCAGGCAGACTGAAGAACTTACATTCCACCTGGTAGCAATTAGATATGCTGAAACCTACTGACTGCAATACAACTTAATTAACATTATAGACATAACATGTGTAAGAGGTAAAAAAACTAAGAGCTGAAACAATGTCAGCTCCCTGGTAGTTCAATATTTGATTTGTTCATTTTTATTCTCAGCTAAGAATTGACCCTCTTTCTAGTATGTCCCTCACTGAATAATTCCAGGAGAAGTAATAGGTGTTTTGTATTCAGATCAAGACTTTTCTATTTTGCCTACTGAGGAAACTCATCATTTCAACTGCTTTACCTTTAATCAAACCAACACAGATGTGCTGTGGGAGGCAATGTTCCCAGACAGGGAACTGGAAGCACCACCCAGTGCACAATCCAAGAGTTGTTCTCTTATGCCAAGTTTCATTTGCCCCATTTCAACCAACTGAGTTAAATCCTAAAGTCCTGTTTTTTTTCAATTGGCTCTCAATTGTAAGTAAAACAGGGACTAAACCACATCAGGCTCTCAACCTCTGGCAGACCACTGTGCTGGTTCTTTGCAGAAGGCCCCACCATGTCCCAGTTTAATTTCAGGTCACCACGCACCAAGTAAATAACCTTTATATTCTTATTTGTACCACCCAGTTATTCCACCCAACACAGCAGTTTCTGCATATTTGTCTGCAGAAACTCAAACAATGATGCTGACTGCCAAGAGTCGCCATCCAGTTAACAAGAAAACAAACTCAAAGAATAATTGTACTGATGATTGATGAGAAACCTTGACAACATATATAGCTAGCAATGGAGTGGAGGAAAATTCAAACAATTTTCATGCTGCAGAGTAATACCCCAAAATATCAATTTTACACAGAGATTTGTAATTCAAAGATCACCAAATCACTGCTTAACTGAGTGAATGCTCTGTCACATGTAAACAGTTCTTCAAAGAGGTGATCTTGGAAAACACGTTATACAAAGTATGAAGTAGCAAAGAAAACTAAACTCAGAACTTTGTTAATCTAAATTAATCTGGTTAATTCCAATACAGCCAATAGAAGTTCTCTATCCAGGGGTATGCAGCTTTTTAGCTCTGATTTAGGATGGGGTGATTGCTTGAAAACATGAAGAAGAGACTGGGTGACAGCACAAACCAATGTAAAATGAAAACTGGAAGGGGACATTTACAGTTCCATTTGTGAGTTTAAAGACTGGAAATTTAAAAAGCTTACTCTGTCACTAAATTATCACTGGATTTCAACAGGACCGAGACATCTTACTCTGAAACACCACAGATTTTAAGTTCCACACATATTTTCCTATCAATAAATAGAACTATTCAGAAAGTCACTCTACCACTGTCCATCTAATCAAATCACACAAGTCTTTGGAAGCATTTTCATTCCACAAGACATAATAACTCTATTACTTCACTTTACCCAAGGTAAGAGTCCAATAGAGATGAGAAGCTGGGTGTTAAGGAGTTATAAATCAAATGAAAAGCAAGAGAGATGACAGCCTTGTTTCCTATAGTCCTGATTCATAAAGCTGCCAGCAGTGGAGCTACAATAACTCACATACACCAGGATTTTCCACTTTGACATTGAGTATCCTGAAAATTGACTCATCTTCCTCTGGCCAGTTGTTGAGGGAGAGAGGGTTGTGTTCTGGGTGGATTTTCCTTTTTTTCTTTTTGGGGTTTTTTTTTGTTTGGTTGGTTGGTTTGGTTTGATTTGGTTTTATTAAATTGCATACATGATTTACATAATAAAATGTAATAACCTTTTTGTATTTCTAACTCAAGTTTTTCTGGTCTCACATCTCTTCAGGCAAAAAAAGCCTAAAAATTTTAGATTTTGAAGTCTGAGAAAACAAAACAGCCAAAATTTCATAAACAAAAGTTTTGGGGAAGTCTCACTTAGGAGGACTGTTAAGGGTGTGAAGACACCGAAAGGGATTTACGCACAGATATTTTTTAACATCCATCTAATGTTATAGGTTCATTACCACCCCAGATCACCAGCTTACCTGCACATTAGTAGTAAAGTAGAATTGGAAAGAGGATTTCCATCCTTAACTTGCCACACTACTGTCCCCTGTCTTTGAAAAGGAACGGTCAGTAAGACACAGCTGAGCCTATGGCTTACATAAAGTATTCCAAGTAAATCCATCTGCCAATACACATCCTAGAAATCTAATCAGTAGTGAGGTTTGCATGTTTGCACAGCTGTTATATACAGACACTCTTTTCATTGCTGTTTTATCCATATTTTTTAATAAAGTGTATGACTGTTAAATTATTGCCTTCTTCCTCCTCTTTCAATCTGTTTCTCTGGTTTTCACTTATTTGCATAATTTCTCTTCACCTTTAATTTCCTTCGTTATTTAACAACTTTCTCCACCACTTTGCTAGACTTTCCAGCCTCTCCTTCTGCTACATGATTTCTTCTTTTCCAACTTAGATTATGGTTTCCTTATATTTCACTCTTTGCCAACTTGACTTTTTTCTTGTTCCCTACTGTCTTTGTAGAATATCTCAATTTGAAAGGCACTCATGATGACTGAGTGCAACTCCCCTGTTCCTTGCAGAGCTACTCAATACTTTGGACAATGCTCTCAGGCACATGATGTGATTCTTGCAGTGTCCTGTGCAGGGCTAGGAGCTGGACTTGATGATCCTGATGGGTCCCTTCCAACTCAGCATATTCTGTGATTTTTTTTAATTCTAGGCTCACAGTGAATGTTCTGATCACAAATACATTAATAGGTGGAACACAGTAGCATAAAATTTCTTCTTGTGGAAAATTAAATTTCCTTTTATTAAGGAAGAGCCTAAGGATTTGTACCGTGACTGCAACAGCACTGTGCACTATCTCAGTGCTGAACACACCAACTTCCTATTAGCAATCCTTCTTGCTATAATTGACATGCAAGTGTTTCCTCTTGCGAAACCCACTCCAGCCCCATCCCCAGCAGGGTTACAGTGCAGCAGCTCCCCAAGAGGAGGGCAGTGGATGGTTACTGTTCACTTTGAGGTACAGAAGGCTGGTCTCCATCACTTTTAGTAGGGTATTAATGATGTTATTCTTGGACCCAAAAATGTAGGACTGATGTGAACATCACTGGCTTTTTTGAGAGCCCATTTCATTGATTAACTGTACTCACAGCTGTGAAGCTCTTTTCAATATTCAGTTTAATTATGTCTTTGCTGATGCCTAAAGACTATTACTTCTCCAAATGCTTATCATGGTCAGCCATCTAAATGTGTTTATTTTGCAGAACATGAATAAGTGATGCATCTAATCACAATGCGAGTGTTACGCGGCTTCACAACATTTTTGTTGTCTGGCAGAATGAGCAAGCCCAGAATAGGCACTTGTCTGTTGGCTCTGTCATCCTGTTATAGAATTTCCATTCATTTAATAGCCTTGGGCTGGCAGCTAAAGCAATCATCAATGGCCAGAAAGCATCCATCGACCAAAGCCATAGTCCTTCATTCAAGCTTAGACAATTTAAAGTACACTCCAGCTCTCCTGCTAAAAAGATTTGGGGTTTAAAGATTAAGATTAGTAGAAAACTGAACATCTGAAAACTAAAATGAGAAGAAATGTAGACTCCTACAGTTGGCCTGTCATTAACAACAGGCCAATGAGAAAGGCACTGATGGCAGACCAGCACACAGGTACTTTCACACAGCATGTAAAACCATCCCTGCTGCTAAGGAAAGAGTTTTGCCCTCATATTTGCAAATGCCACAAGCAAGCATGAACTCCTTTTCTTTCCTGATGCCAAAACGCTATTAATTTAAATTAGCAAAAATATCTTCTCTCCAGAGAGGAAAAGAAGAGCTCTTTCTCAGATGGGGTACATTCTGAAATACTCCATGGTTCATACTAATCCAACAGTGGGCAACTAGGCTTGCTCCCTTCTAAGCACAAAACCTGGTGAAGTATTTCCCCAGTGCCTCCCTAGGAAGACAGGTTGCTCTCTGGCAGTTTGAGTTGAGAAAAGCTTCCTCCACTTAGGATGAAATCCCCCAATGGCCATCCTTTAGTTTTCTACTTATCATTCAACAATCTAAGGAAAGTGTGTACATAGTCTCTGCAAGCAGCTGAAGGAAAATAGCTTCTTTTCTTGCCTCCTGGTGAGTCACAGCGCTGTCAGAGATGTAGAAAAAAATATTTATTTTATTTAATCTGTATTTTCTCCACATTTTTCTCCAGGCTATGGATCCTTTGGAAGTCTCTGAGCAATATCAGTTCTCCTGCCCCAGCCGGTACAGTACTGTACAGTAACATGGAATTTGCCTAGTCTTCCTTAAAATAGGTGAAACTGCCAACTCCCAGAAAATCAACAGCCTTTGGTACCTACAGTGACCTCAGGCAAAACAAAGTGGGAGCTCAAAGCACTACTGAAATGTATGGACTGTGGGAGAAATATATCAAAAACTAGGGAACAGGAGACAAATACAAACATTTATGTTACTATGAAGGGCATGTAATTAAAAATGCAATTAAGCAGGAAGTCACTTAAGAAGAGAATAATTCAGAAGAACATATTTGAGTACAAAATGCAATTAATTCAGAGAGGAAATAAGAATTAAAAAGTAATTATTATGTTTTGCAAAGGCAGAATAACTGTGATTCAGTGTAACTGAATCACACTGTTCAGTACCTTGTGGGGTTTTTTGGTTTTTGGTTGTTTTTTTTTTTTTTTTTGCTTTGGTAGTTTTTTTGGTTTTTTTTCTTTCTGCTGCTGTTTTTTATTTTAAAGTTTAACTAGTGGATCCACATGCCCCCCCATCCCCACCATGCCCTCCCAGATCAATCAAAAATAGTAATTAAAGTTCCACTTCAGCATCCCAATATGCCTTAGGGTAACACCACATATAACGTCATGGAAATAGCAGGAAGAAAGCCAGCCATCAAATAATTGACTACTGCTCAAAGCACTTATGCTTAGGACCTGGGTCCTGGTTTCCTACAGGACAGAGACTTTCAGTAGCAGCCATTGTGCCATAAACATAATCACCCCAATTGATTTTAAAGACTGGTTAAAAGCTATTGCCTG
The DNA here is from genome assembly GCF_012460135.2 of Molothrus ater. NCBI lineage: Eukaryota > Metazoa > Chordata > Aves > Passeriformes > Icteridae > Molothrus > Molothrus ater. The sequence goes on from NC_050479.2 coordinate 19,327,270, forward strand.
TGACAGACCAGGTAAGGCAAACAATCTCTGTTCAGGGACTAAATAAACTGAATTTGCTCTTGAAATATTTTGACCTACATCCCACAAGTGCTCCCAGCAGAGCTCCAGCAATGAATACTGAAGCCCTATTTCTCCAGCCTCTACTCCAGACAGCACACCAGCTCCAGCACATGCCTCCCTCTTTTACACTCAGGCAGGGAAAAAGATCTCCCCAACCCTCAGCAACAGTCCCCAAGGTGTCTGCTAAGAGGGCAAGAGAAAAAAGACACATCTTTTCCAAGAGAAGCACATTTGGTAGCCTTCAAGAAGCAGATGGGGTAGTAGTGAATAGTAGTGCTATTTTAAATAGCATGCAGATGTCAGAAGATGACAAAAAGAAAAATATGCTAAAAAAAAAAAGCTTAAAATGTCAAGTGCCTTCATGCAAACCAGATTATACAGGGCATGGGGCAATTCAGCAGGAGCAGCACATGAGCCTAAAATGCAGCAGCAGCAGCTGCTCAAGAAGAGGAGCAGCAGTGATGTTCACCAATTCCACATATACCTCAGGATTACCCCTTCAGATCTCTGCAACACTTCCAGCCTAAGTCTCATCCCAACACAGTCCCACTTCCAAGGGGTGCAAACTGGATTTCCATTTCACTGCAGTATAGTAAACCAGAACATGCCATACTTTTTGGTTTGGTTTTAAATTGTGTCAAAAGATACTAAACATGTAGACTATCTTCTAAAGAGAGCTGCTTCAGCACCAACATTTCAGTAAAAAAACAGCTGGACCTACAAGCACTTACAAATCTTGGAAATAATTTTATCACATGTTACTTTACACTAGATGCCCATAGTAAGCCAATTTTCTTCAAGTAATGTCTTTGGAGATAGTTCTCTCTTCTTCCAAAAGCCTTAATAATCTTTCAAAAGAGAATAATGACCTGGATCTGACCAGGTATAGTATAAAGTATTTCGGCAGTTCACCACATTTTTAATTCACTTTGATGTCTGAGCCACTGTGGATTCACTTTCATGATCATTTTCAGAATTAGGTTTACAGAGAACACACATGCTAACCTTTTGCAGAAACTGAATTTAAAAATTAATTAACAATATGCTTTCCCAACAAAACCTTTAATATAAAATAGTTCTCAGCTGAATCAGGGAAATTAACAGATAATGTACTTATCTTGTCCAAAATAGAGCAAAGGAGTTAGCATGCTGGGTAGCAGACTTGAAGCAGTAAGGTCCAAAATTCAGAGTAATTATGAAGAACAGAACATTTGGAGATGGCTGGTGCTCAGTCAGTCACATTGTGAACAGAGAAAGACAAAATTCATTAAATAAATTATTCATTAGTATTTAACAACTTGGCACTGAATACAATATTTGTCTTTTGGCAAAAGAACAGTGCTATGAATCCATCCACTTGTAACTCACTGCTGAAAAAGTTAATGCCATTTATTGACAGGTTAATTTATAATATCACCTTAATTAAAATGAGATTATCTTATCACTTTCTGTCTGAAATGAAACTGCAGCTGATTGGGAACACTGTACCTACAGGCTAATGAATGATTTCAAGCAGTTCACTGTCCAATTAATACCAGCATCTGGTTTGGAGATTTTTTTTTCCCTGTCAAAGCATTAGCCCTATATTAATTACACTTTTACTTAGCAGTAACAGAAATTTTCAATCTTGATATTATCGTTCAAACAAAAATACAGACAAACTTCATATTGCTTGTACAAAACAAGGTAAAAAACTTCTCCGAGCCTGATTTCAAGAGTTATCCCAACAGAATAATAACTGGAGAAATGGATGAGTCCCTTATGCCCAAAACACTGCAAGAGTGACCCATCTACTTCTACCTGATGCATCCTGTCTGGAGCTGGCTGCATGATGGACCAAACTTTAGGAAAAAAGGCGACTTCTTGGTGCCTTCTTCACGAAGGCAGCTTTTAATCTGATCTTTGCCTTGAAAAAAAGCCATTGAATAATTCACTGAATTTCAAGATTTGGTGCAGCTGGAGGATTTGGGACAGAGAGACTTGGGGTGTGTGGAGGCAGTATTTTTTTACACATTACAATCTCAGAACATGTAAGATGAATGGACCAACATTTACCTCCTGCCTGCTTATTAACACTGATTAGAGCAATCAAGCATGATTTCTGAAATAAGTTTTTTTTTCCCAGAAAATGTTCATCACTAACTGTGTCTAGCACTACAATACCATAACTATACAATTAATAATAATAAAAAAAAATAAAAAGAGAGGAAGTATAAAGTCCAGACCTGGCTCAGTGGTTTAACACTGTGAACATGGGGCACTTAAGAATATCTTATCCACATATTGTATGCAAGCTCTGTTATTCCTTAGGAAAGGGATAGTGCTGTTTCCTTAAGGCATTCTTACAGTGACACCAGGCAAGAGATGGCAATTTGGTGTACCAAATGGTCACTTGAGAATGCAACAAGTACTCATTTCTGAGAGAGATTGATTCAGTAGTTGGGTTAAGCTCTGTAGTTGCCAATATTTTGCTCACTGGTCCTGAGCTCAATATACTCTGAATAAATTAATAAAGAAACTAGGAAAACAGAAAAGAAAAAAAACAAAGAAAAAAGACAAAAAGACAAGTACTACCTTTGCTGCATAACTGTGATATTTTCTGATATCTTTTCCCTTAATTCTGAGTGGCATTACCAGCAGCAATTTGAATCCAAATACCAGAAAGCTTCAAAATACCAGAAATGCTTCAATGACTTTACATATGCTCCTACCTAAAAATCCATAGGGAAAAAAAGCCAATAAAATCATACTTTTGCTTCTCATGAATGCTCAATTTTAATTAAATGTCATTACTCCAACTAGATCACACTTCATCTTTCTTTCAGAAGCCAAGCAGAAAATCTATGATTCTGCCTCCTTTTAAGAGAGTTTTAACCATGTTTCTAGCTTCTCATATACCTTTTAGTTACAAGATTTCCTATGCTTCCGTATAAACTGATGCAATTTTATCCCACCCATGTAGCAGCTCTATGCAACTGTTGCCAAGCCAATAAATTAACAAACTCTTGAGCTAATCATGCAAGGTAATTCTTTTTTGATTGTTTCTGGAATCAACAGACAGCAGTCCCCTCTCATACCTGAAGCTCAAACTCAGTTTTGGATCCCTATTATTGTATCTACCAAAGAGTTTTGATACAAAGAAACATTATAAAAAGCTTTCTAACACTTGGGTCCCCAAAATGATCAAACTTTATTATTTTCCTCCACTGTAACGGGTCTGCACTGCAGATTTAAAGGTTCAGGATTCACATTTTGGCAACAGTGTACCTAGAAGAAACTCAGAGTTCCAAACCACTTTTCAGAAGGAAAAAAAATAAGAAAGGGTGGGTTGTTTTTCAAGTTAGTGTTTCAAGAGTAAATCCAATTCTCTGTCAAAAAGGACCTTTAAGATCCATGGGTAAAAGCCAAACTCTATGCATCATGAGCAGATGCATTCAACCTTCTGCTTCTCCTAACCCCAAAGGAGCTCCCAGTCCAACATACTTTCACTGTCTCACACCTCTCTCTTCCTGCCATAATCATCTCCCTCTGCCCCATGGGCCAAATTTGGGTGCTCTTTCCCAAGTTGTGCAGGTTCTTTTCTTTCCCACCCACTTCTGTTTCCAATACCCTTCTCTCCTGCACTCCTGTTCGTACATTTTCTAGCAAAAGCATGAATTAATGAAAAAAAAATAAATGCAATGTAACATTTGTCTCATTCTACTGTAACTAAAGAAAGGAAATCTTTACTGCAGGCATATGAGCTAATGTCCTAATAGGGACAGCTGCAAACACTGAATGTTGTCAGAAAGCTGGTGATTGCCAAAATAAAATATCAGCATAAACCAACTGCTATGCCAGCTATTCCTAGCCTTGAATATGTACCTCCTTTCCTAGAGATGGAGATCACTTTTCCAATACCATAACGTGCATTGGATAAATTAGGCAGCTGCCTGAAGGCCACTAGAAATGCTCAGTCTTGAGACAGCAATGAAAATGATCACATATCTTGAATTATTTATTAAAGCTGTAATAAAAATATTTTGGAAAGTAATGGCCATGCTTGATTAACTAGTAATGACTACACAAAACTAGAGTTGCCTGAGATAAATCTCACTTAATTTAAAATAAAGCAGTTTGAAAAAGTGGAAAGTGGAAATAAATGACATGAACTCGATGGAGTTGCTCTGATATGTCTTGGAGAGCAAATCCCTCTGGGTTACTCATATTCCAGAACCTGAGATACGGTTTTCAGCTGAACTCACAACATGGCTCCTCCCTTGGTTTGTCAGAAGACCTGCACTGAAATTGACCATGGAACACAAAGTATTAAAATGTTTTTTCTGTTTAAAATTACCATCTCCTGTTCTTCTTACTTACAAAGAGAGGAAGGGTATCCTTTTTAAAGGTTTCCTAGGACAAACAATTAATTTCATACTATTTTTGCCTTCAAAAGGTAATGGCTTTTCTGGCTATTTTCTTCTTTGAAAGCTCCATTTCACAATTTCAATCATGTACATCACTAAGATTCACCAACAGCGATTCTAAAAAATTTCATTATCATGATAATTAGCATACTGGCATTCTGTCCCTTGAAAAGACTGACTAAAAACACCTAACTTTTTTTTTACCCCAGCAAAGAAGACTCTTGATGCAACAGCTAAGTCTTTTTTCCAGAAAAAGCTTTCAGAATTCTGGGGTTTTGGTTCCTGTTGGGTTTTTTGGTTTGGTTTGGGTTTGGTTTTTTTAAAATAGCAGAGGTTTAAAGGTTTTAAGCTTGGCTCATAGTCTGGTCTTTGCTGTGAGCAAGCCAGCATCCAAACATCATCTGTCAGGCAGTTTCACCATCCACATCATCAAAAGGCAGGGAGGGAAGCACCCCTGACAGTATCTCAGGCTGGACAGCCAAATACAGAAACTCAGATAGGAAGAGAAGGGTAAAAAGAGACTGAGGCCTGCCTGTCATCTAACAGTGAATCAGTGAATTGCTTAGGTTTTCCAGTGTGTTCTGAGATTTTCCATCGCTGCACCCTGTGAATCCAGCACAAGCATGCCTGCCAGCAGAAGATGATGACCTGAATGAGAGCGCCCATTCCTCCCTCGCTGTTGTCCTGCCCCAGCACAGCCCCCTCGTGGTGGTCACACACTCCCAGCTGCCTGGGCACAGTCAGCCCCAGATGCAGAGATGCTTTTTCTCCTATTCCCTGCCTCTCTAAAATCCCAGTTGCCTTGCTTCCACTCCACCATTACTTGCCAGCTGCTGCCTCTGTGTATTGCCTTCCCTCAAAGTTTACATTGGTTATTGTGGGAGATTGGCAGGTGTGTCTTGTAAAAATACAGAGATGCCAATGACATTAGCAATTAGGCCCATGATCTGGGCCTCTTGCTCATCTTGCACCTGGGCTTGAGCTGGGCTTAACAGCTGAATGAGGTCTGGGGGGGACTGAAGGCCTCATAGCCTGATGTTATCTCAGTGAAGCACAGGAGAGCACCCAAATCTCTGTGCCAGCCATTACCCTCCCTCTCTCTCCTCCATTCATAACAAACATTGTAATAAATCTGGTCCTTCAAGGAGATTAACAGTGTGAGTAAAATTCTGGCGGATGTCAGAGGAACTTCACTGCCACTTTCCCAGCTGGGAGGAGATACTGAGCTGTTATGGTTCTATGCTGTCTTTGTTTCAACAATTAGCTACAAAACTCAGTTTGACTGAAGGGAACAAAAAACTCATTATTCGTCATTTAATTTATATATTAAAAAGAACACATCAACCAATATGAAAATGAGAAAACATCTCCCCCCCACCATCTCTGATGGCAGCAACAGATAAGCAATTATTCTTGACTACAGTCACTCTTCCATTTTTCTAAAAAAATAAAAAATTGATACTTGAAATCCTCCATTATGGAGGATCGCAATACAAACAAACTTCACAGGAAATGTTCACTTGACAGGCTCGCTCCTTGCTCTGCCCTCCAAAGCAGGGACACCTCTTGGGTAAGATTTGTACCTCTAACCACATCAAAGCACACACAAGGACACTTGCACAGAGCACTACACGCTCATATTTTCAGGTTGAGTGAATTTATCACCAGCAATCTAACAATAATCTATCACCTGTTGCTTCAAGAAACTGCACTTTGTGAATCTGTGATGGTGAAAGTTCTGATTCAATGTAACCAGACTTAGAGTGTTGAATTGGTTATAAATCAGAAATTAGGCCAGCTGCACCCCGTCCTTCTGATGTCTGAGGACAAGTTGGAACACAAGGGGTGTTATTTTCTGCAAAATTTCATACTCTTATCACAACAGTTATATAAGGTGCAAGTTATACCTTACATAAGGTGAAAATATGCTGCTTATTTTGACAGTTCAAGAACAAATAAACAAAAAACCCCGGCAACCAAAAAAACCACCACACACCCCCTCAAAAAAAGGAACAGCAAAAACAAAAGTGCATGTATCAATGGAGAGAAACCAGGAATCATGTTTCACAGACAGCAGAAGATGGGAATCCTATTTTAAACAAGAACTCAGGAGCCAGAAGTAACTCACATTAAACATGAGAATTGAAAACAAAACCCATTAGGAGCAATCCAGCCCTCACTGAAACATATACACATCATCATTACCAATAATAATTTGGCTCTTCATGTGTAATCACTGCATGCTAGCCTCACTTTATATTCATAAGGGTCATTAACGTCAAGAGGAATTGTGCACATGGGCACCATGTTGCCCCCATGCTGCTCCTCAGTCTGCATCTGCTGTGCAGAGAAAACCACCTCTGCTGGCCACTTCCCTCTCATCCAACTCAGGAATGGAAATGGAAACAAGGAAAATGTATTGCTTTTTTTTTTTTTTAATACTCCAATAATTTTGTACTATTAAGAGCACCAGAAAGCTAAGTTGTAACAACCATCTGTTCACATAATGCTGAATTCAAAACAGCACATACTGGAGGCACTGCAAGGACAGAATCCATCACAATCCCTGCTTCAGATTCTGATGATTGATTTTAGAGGTTATCATCATCTAAAAACGGCCACAAAGATTAAGGATTCAGAAAATAAATTTTAAAAAACCCACAACCTGCTCCCCCCCCGCCAAAAAAAAACAACACCACACACAAAAAAGCCCCAAAAAACAAACCAGCCAAAAACCCCAAATCAAAACAAAACCAGAACAAATTAAAAAACCCACCCTAGCATTAATCCACCATACTTCATTTAGGAAGTCCCCCCTTCTACTTTCCTGCAACAGACACAGGACCAGGAGAAGCAGCATAATCTGCCTCCCCAGCATTTTGACAGTATCATCACAGTATGAAATTTTCCCAAAGGACAACAGTCAATCACTGCAGTGTTGTAGGAAAGGTTCAGACAGAGCACACAGCATTAAATCACTCTCATGAACACACCAGTTCCAAAGTTCATCAGCTACACGGGCATTATAACCCTCAGCTGTCTGAGACACAGAAATAGGGAAGTCTGACTGAAGTCTGCTATACACAAGGTTGAGAAAAATGTTGAAATACAAACTTGTTACCTTGCCTTTAGTAGCTCAGATGAGCCACAAAAGTATAGTTTCCTTCATATAAAAGCTAAGCCACCAGACAGTTTCCAGGAACATTACTGAAACACTGAAGGAATTCATCTTACAAAACTGTCTGCAATAAATAGAGAATAAATTATTCAATGGGACCAATACTTTATTTTCAAGTATACCTTATCTTCTTTTCTGAATACAGCATATCAAGTCAGTCACAGTCAAGCCACAAAGGTACAATATTTTCTTATCAGAATAACACAGGCAGAGCTATTTCTTGAGGTGGAGTTACTTCACCCTTTTTCTTCATCCTAAAACTATATCAAACCCAAATCTATCACTACATCTACCAAATCCAAAGTGAGAGCTCACACAGGAACCTACAGAATTGTAAATTCCAAATGGTTTTGCTTTAAATAAAAGATCAGTAGAAAATGTTTGCATATCTAATCTTTATTTCTCAGGCTTATTTAAAAACCTGCATTGGGCAATTCTTGCATACATTTATAACGTGTTGTCAGTCCCTCATGCACTTCCTACATTCCTCTTACAGAACCCCAGCTTAGTATCCACATAATCTCAAGACACTTATTTATGCTTTCCATTCCACAGTAATTCCTGATTTTTCTATCTTCCTTGCAATGATTTAAACAACATGCCTTTAGATAAGGACAGCAACCTTGCTTGTCAATGCCCATTATTTTACTCTAATTATATATCTAAGTAATATTTTATTACTTTATCATATATTCTATTACTATATCAAGTATTATGTGGGATAAATATAAGTTCTGTATCTTGCAGGACTATGGCTTAGTTTCTATTACATTAGATCTTTTTTTCATAACGTACTTTAATTAGGGTCATTTTCTTAGGTCGTGAGGATTCAGCAGGAAGTCACCAAGCACTTCCATCTTGTTAAAGAGGATCCCATCCCCAACTGGAGAGAAAAGGGAAGGGCACAAGCAGCTAGAGGGAACAAGTCTTCCACATGTGCAAGAATGACTTTGTTTCACTGCAAGCAAAGATTGGTTCCTGGTTTGACATATGTCCCCAAACCTTTGCAGAATTTCCACACCACTGAACATATTTAACTTGTCTGTAGTTTCCATCTCATTTTACTGGGGAAAAAAAACATACTGCCTGCAAAAACGAAAGAAGGGGAGAAGACAGGTGTACAGAGAGGTACCACCATCACCACCCAGCCTCTATGGAACAAACAAATCCCACTGAACTGCAGTGGCCTGAGCATCTGCATTGCTAGCCCACCCTCCAGCACAGCATCCTGGTCTCAGAGGTCTGGAATTTAAATATGTCTGAGAGCATCTTTGTTACTGTAAGCTTCGAGCTCCTATCCCTTGAAAGGCTACTGAATGATATACAAGACTGACTGAATAATAATTAAGATATAATTGGATTTGGAAAAATCCATATGTTAAAGCCCTTAGAGCTTTAGCCCCTCTCCTCTGCCAAAAAAAAAAAAGAAAATCTGTCCCACTTATGCAAAAAAGTATACCATAATTGCAAGTTAAATGCTGTATTTTGATTTTTATTTTGATTTAAAAGGAATTCCCCATCACCAAGGAAAACTATTAGGTATTACAGTAAAAAAATGAAAAATACTGCTTTATGAGTTAAAAATGATCACTTGATCAGTTATTTCAGCAGACAAAATTACTCTTCACTTCCTGTAGACATGACACAGCTTCACAATTTTTCAGCTGCTCCTTCACATCAGCATGTGGGTTACTATAGAACACCAAACACCATCATGGACAGATCATACAATTTCACCCAGCCCCAGTGAAACTGTCTCTGCTTTAGTGATAAGTCATGTCTGAAACCATTTTTAAAATATAAGAAGGAAGAGCTCTGAAACCTGCTACAGTTTTAATGCAGCTTGCACAAAGACAGATCACCACTCATCCTTCACTGGCATAACTGTGACCTCAGAAAATACTTAACAAAAAAAAAAGCTATTTTTAAGTATGATTTTTAGGAAGCTAAGTTTTGAACTCCCTTTGTGATACAGTCTTTAACACAGAAAAAGTCACTAAACATATCTATGGAAATACATCTCTAAAAACACTCAGTGTTACAGATTAGGTAAAATTGTAATAGACTACCACAAACATATTTCATAAAAATACCATCTCTAGAAACAGTCCATGAAAATATATTATGAAGCATTGATACTTACGACAGTATTTTTAATAAAAATGTCATTGTCATTTTATAGCAAAATACTGTTTATTAGGTCATTCTCTTTGAGTTCTGAATCTAACATCCTTAGTTTACCTTTCTGTGGAAGAAAAAAATTGTGATGGATACATGCTACCACATTGAAAACATTTTGATAGTTTCAGACTACTTTCTCTCCTCAATAAGCCATTAAGTGTTTGTTTTCTAATCACTTTTTTGTAACCTACTCCTTATACAAAATAATGTGATAAACCCTAACATACACCTAGGATTAGAGCACTGAAGAAAGTGTTAATAGCTATGTATTGCAATTGCTGCTCTTTGAAAAGGAAAATGAGGATTAAACACATTAAATGGAATATCACACATCAGAGAAGAATCACTGCCCCAGAAGGTGAGAGACTGATGAGCAAGGCTCAGGATTTTGAAAGCATTATAGAAATCAGTTGTCTAGGTACTGATACCCTTCCAGTTACTTGAAAGAATCACAATTACACAGGAATAGGCAGGAACTGAGTACTAATCCCTGAGGGTCAATTCCTTTGTAACTTTCCTCAAACATCAACATATTAAATTAACAACCATACCCAAATCTCTAAAAAAATTGAATGATCTCTGCTTAGTTCCCTGTCCTGGCCCAGTCCCAGCACCACAGAGGATGATTAATCCTCTTCTGCAGGGCTACCATCCTCCCTGCCCAGGCCAGCCCCTGGGAGACACCTGGCCAATCCTGCCGTGTTCTGCCTTTGCTTCAGGGACAGCAAACTGCCTTCCAGATAAAAACATGCACAAAAGTGTGAACAGATAGAGACTCCACTTTTGAGCAACCTGGTCTAGCGGGAGTCGTCCCTGCCCCTGGCTGGGGGTGGTTGGAACTGGATGATCTTTAAGGTTCTTTCCACCCCAAACTACTCTGTGATTCAAGTCAGAAAAAGCCTGCCCATCACATCTCCCCCTTAGTTCAGCTATATGGCTGGAAGCCATTTCTGTTTCAGAATTGCAAAGCAACTGGTTTGGTATTTGAAAAGAGGATCTGGATGGTAAGAAAATAATATATCTGAAATGTTGACCTTGTTAGTATTCCCATAAAACAAAGCCACAATTCTTTTAAAAACTCATTAAGGGGAAATGAAAGGATGAAAATAAACGCTTGTTTAGGAGAGTTAAAAAGGGTTAGGAGTGAAACAAGGTTACTGCCTGACAGAAACAGTGAGGGATAATTTCAAAAACCAAACCCTTTAGTGACACTATGACTTCATTTTTAAGAAAACATGTTAGTATTGTGCTCATAGAAATAACAGCACAGTATAAGCTAGAAATTCAAGCACCACAATCACTCAGTGACTCAGCTAACCCCATCCAATTCAACAATGATGACAGTAAACCCATTATGAAGCATGCTAATAGCAAATTGCAGTGTGGATTAGGAGAAAAGCACAATATTTTACCCTTGTCATCTGTATTCAGATCTCAAAAGAAAGGTAGTGAATCTACCAAAATAACAGTACTTATGTAATCCTTAAGTATTTCTGTTTCAGGTTTACTGAGGACAGGTGGCTTTTAGAACTGAGCTTCAGAATTTTTTTGCAGGGATCCTGAGTTTTATTAAGTAAAGGTTTGGAACAGTCTCTTGGTAATACACACAGCCTTCAAGTGAAGCAGCATAGTATTTATAACTTAGCACTTTTTATAGCTTTAAGGGCACGTGTTACACTAACTAATACTGTAAATGTGATCTACTGAACACAAACCAGCTCATTAAAGGTTTAGCTGACCAAGCACCTTTCTATTTGGTGCATTGTACACAGGCTACTAAAATGAGGCTCCTTGCCCAGGATAGAGTCACTGCTCAAACGAGAAGTTAATACTATGCAGCAATCAAAATAAATTATAAAATGATTAAGCAATTGTCACCCTCAGATATAAGACTGTAAAGTGAAAGAGGATGCTGTTATTTCAGAATGTATGTTATTTGGAAATGCAGCATCTCATCCAAGTTACATAGCCATGTAATAAATTGTGAAAGCAAAAAATTTAATCAAAATTCTGACTAAAAGAAGTAGATACTGCATTATGTTTTTCACAGCAGTAGTAAAATAGAGATGGCAGATACCTTCATCTATGTCCCAGAAAGCCAGTTATGCATGATATAATCTATCATATCCAAATACAGCAATGCTTTTTAGACACCTATTTTATTTTAGTATGATGTTGTAAAAGACAATAAAAAAATCTATTTGCAAAGCAATGCAGGTGTGTGCATATCTACATCCACTCAGTATGGGTATATCTCAGAATTAACCAGATTTTATCCTAAAGTATCTATGTAGAACCTTGTCTACTTGTTTCTTGAAACATCTTTGTCTCCCACCACAAAAAACTTCATAGTAATTCAGCTTCTGAAAGCACAGACACACATTGAAGCCCCCTCAAAAATCCAAAAAAAACCCAACCAAACAAAAAACCCCCACGCACAAAAAAAAAAACCCAACAAACAAAAAAAAAAAAAAAAAAAAAACAAAAAAAAAACTGACCAACCAAAAAAACCCACAACAAACCAAAAAAAAAACCCCAACAAAATCACACCAAACCAACCAACCAACCAATATTTTTTGATCAGGTAAAATGAGCATTGAGAATTTCTTTCCCAGTAACAAGGTTGCAACGTCCTTTCCTAATCTGGGCTTCAGTTTAAACATTTTGTTCTCTCAGTTGGAGTCATCTGTCTAATCCTTATGCTTCTGGGCACAGCTGATGGGCACTGTCCTGTGTGACAGAGGAGACCATGTCCTCTCAGACTATGCTTACAATATACAATATTTCACCAATATTTATACATACCTTTGCTCTGGCACAAAGATCATAAGCAACCTAAACTTCAACCTAAATCTAAGTCCACAAAACACCATCTTAATAGGAACTGTCCTTGCCCTGATCACCTTTATCATTGCCATGCATATTCTGCTACAACTAAATTTTTGGTTGTTTTTTTAATTAAAGAGGTTGCGTTTTCGTGAGGCTCTAGCAAACAGGAAGAACTATCTCTTGTTCTTGCTTTGTTCAGAGAAACAATATCTCTGGCCTCTATCCCTAGTAAAAAGTTACCATCTCCATTAGGCTCAAATGGAAATCCCAAGACCCTCAGAGGTACACCACTATGGATTGCCTGTTTTAGAGATGACATCTGCACCAGATTTTTCTGTAAATAATTATTACTTAGCTTTTCTTCTACAAACACATGATATATGTTTGGAAATGAAAAATACAAAAATGAGGCAAAATGTGTGTAAATACAAAGTAATTTTTCAGATGTTTTCCTCCAGAGGATGGAGGATGGTAGATGCTTCCACCCCAGCATGTTCAACTGCTCTCCAAAGTACAGAGAAAAATGAACAGGAACAAAGGTACTGGAACCTTTTTTGTTACATAGTATTTTTTACTGTTTTTTCTCACTTCTGAAGCATTATGTGACAGACTAAACCAATTATTTGTCACCAAGAACCAGAGCTAAGTTCATTTGTGAAACTGGCACTTAAAGGAGAAGGGGAAAGGCTAAAACAGCTTCCAAACCTTTCTATTATTTTTTAAGGTTGGATAAAAAAAATGCTATTGAATCATACTCCACCTCTCAGATAACCTGGAAGAAGTTTCATGGTTGCCCTTCAAGAAATTCCTACATGACCATATTCATTTCCTACCTTCTTTTGTTACCAAATTATCATTCAGTTTCTTCTCACCTAGAGCCACCTCCTTTCTTTTGGGAGCTCTGCACCCCTGAAGCTCTTTTCACTATTTTCTACTCCTGTTTTTCTCATCCTCTGCCTTTTTCAGCTTTCGCTCACCAGTGCCAAGAAGGAGCACAGGCATCACAGCAGGGGTACCCACACACCCCCTACATGTGTGGGTACCACCAGTGCAGCCCTCAGAAGCTGTTTCTGAGCGCGAGAGGCTGGGCTCAGGAGGCAGGTGGGCTCTCTGAAGCCACACACCCCCTCAGGGGTTGAAGGGACCCCTGGAAGGCAGCAGGTCCCAGCTCCTGCTCACTGTCAGGTCACTGATGACTCTCCTGGCTGTGTAAGATGAGGCCTCACAGACCCAGCTAGAAGAGCCATTCTGCGTCTTACAGGGTGACTAATTAAAGTAATGGCCACTTTTAGTTAAGCATATAACTGAGTAATTTTCCATTTTAGTTAAAATGGTAATTTTCACTGTGTCTTCCATGTTCAGCTGTATTTCACCACACTTTTAAAAAAAAGTATTATTGTGGATGTCAGAGTGCAGGAGGACAGAGAAATAGGCTCACTTTCTATCAGCTTTTGAATAAGAAATACAGTAAAGAGGATCTTCATTAATTCAGATCATACTAGTAAGACCAATACTGAATTATTAAATTATGGTGAACAAGTTCCAGAACAAACAGCATAAACGGATTCTTAACTTCCAAGTGTATTTTGCTCATTTATGCTGACAGCTGTAACACAACTATAATTACTTACTACACCCAGTAAATTACAACCTTTTTAAAAAAACCCTTCATCATAGTATCAATCATTGAACTTCTGCTGAGTAATGCTGAAACCTGTTTTTCCATTGTTTTTCTTCATCTTCTCACTTTTTCTCACTTCTAAGAGAAAATTAACAGAGATGTTCTGGCATATATATATATATAGCAATGGGATAGTGGGAAAAAAATCATTTGTACTAATTTTTTCAGAAGAAATTTTCCTTCTAAAAATACAAGACTCCTCATACAAGACTCTTTTTCCATAAGATGGCATGGTTTAGAGGAGAACAGGAGATGTACTGGGATGCTATGAAGATTGTTGTTAGCATGAGTATAAAATTTATCCCTATTTATCCCTTGGGGCCTTTCAGTGAGGTCTCAGATGGGAAAAGAGCACAGAGTTGTACTAAAGAATAAATAACCCTTCACTAGAATTTCAAGGTATGTTTTCTTTTGGTTTTTTATCTGAGTTATGGTGAAATATTATATATATATATATATATATATAACATTTCATCGTCACTCAGAAAAAAAGAAAAAACTTGAATTGTAAACAATTCAAGTAAAATAACTTGAATTGTTTCCACACTTTCAATATAACAGTAAATAACGATATAAGCGCACATCTGGCTTGGATCAAGACAGCACATTTGGAAGAAAGGTTCCAAGCTGGTGGGAAACCACTAACCTAATCTATTTAGAGCTGGAGAAAGGTCATCTTCTTCTTTGTAACCCAGGCTGAAATGAGCCAATGGAATCAGTAAAATTCAACCATGAAGAGTAACAGTTGTATGCTTGCGTGTATTTTGGGATAAATGGTTAGTTAAGGAATGGAACTTGTAGACCAAACCCATTTTAATGAATTGTCATTGCTCTTCTCATGCAATGATGACCAAAATATCTGTAGAACTGAAGAAAGATATACAGATCACTTTTCAGGCATTTCAAAAGACAATGTCCATGAGCTTAATGGAGACTTTTATGACCTTTTGAGAAGCCAGAATTGATTCTGCTGGAGCAGACTCACAGTTGAAACACTGTGTTTCTTCCTCAAGTGGTGCTAGAAATTAGGCCTATGCAAGTCTTAACATGCTCAAATGACAATGACAACTACATTGTTTAATTATATTTCTGTATTACCATCTAGCCCAGACCACAACCATGTAATTTTTATGGAGCATGTGTATAAACACAGTGCTCTAGCAGAGCAAACCTATACTACATCAGGTTATATAAAACTATTGCAACTTCAGCATTAGAATGCACAGGTTAGAGTGGAGGCCTTCCAAAAGCAATGCTGCACTTTGGATGGAGGAGAAAGACCAAACTAACTCACTTCTAGTGAAGTTACAAGGGACCCAGACTAGTGTAACAATGCTGCCTTCTGCTTAAAAGCAAAAATATAGGAAACAGATGTCTCCTAGTCCCTGGAAATTTTGGCATGTTAAAAGAGAAAAAAAAAAACAAACAACAAAACAAATAAAGCCTTCTCCCCCTCCTAAGCTGCCAGACAGAGAGCTGGCAGGTGCCAGGAACCAATGGTGAAATGAGATGGAATTGGTAAAAGTTCCTGCATGCATCTATTTCCTCAAGACAGGATCAGTTCTGCCTATATCATTCTGTCACTTGTCTAGCATGTTCTTAAGGAGGAAATGTCACCTGGAAATGTAACAGAGTACATGTACTCATCACTCAGCTCGTGCACAGAAATGCAGGGCAACATCAGACTGATCAGAACTCTGAAAATCTTAAAAATGTAAATGGGTGACAACTAGAAGGAGGTTTTCTAGCTACACTCTGCTTTGTGTCACCTAAGCTAGTTTTCCCTGCCATATTCATTACATGATAGCAAGAGTCATACTGGGATTTAAGAGAAAAATATCTAGTGCATCAAATTTTCTCCAGAAACACAGTGATAGACTGATTTGGTTTAGTATGATTTGCTCTTGATCAAACTGTTGTCTTCCATGAATCTTGTTTTTTCAAAGAAAGTCAAGTCTTTAGCTTGCAGTCCCCTTGAAAGGGTGAAAACAAAAACCAAACCAAAAAAAAAGGAGAGAAGCAGAATGATATTCATTCCTTTGCACACTTTCCTTGGCCTTTACCAATCTTCTGGGACTTAGTAAAATGAGAAATTCCAAAAAGGTGCATTATCACCCAAAGTAAATCCTTCTCCTACACAAGCAGCCACTACATATGCACTATCATGAGAACATCTGTCTCAGCTGTCAGCCACAGCATACAATTTGGTATTTGAAGTTACCTACAGCTGTTAAGGCAAGTATGGCTAGCAGTGACCTGGAAAATACTTCTTGAGTTTATATTCTCCACAGATGAGCTGACTGACTTTGTGTCACCTTCTGTAAACTACCTCCTTTGCTTCCTTTTATGATCTATGGCCTTATATACTTCTGTACCTTCCTTTGTCATACATCCCAAAATGATCAATTACTGAGGCATTTCATAGGCAGTGCTCCTTTTCTCACATCCATTCTATTTCCTCTTTTTTTGTGTACAAAAGCTGTGCTTGTACCACTTTCTGATGGGTTTTTAATTTTATGCATTTTAAGAACCTTTAAAAGGAAGCCACAATACTGCCAGAAGCAGTAATGACTTCTTCACTTCCACAGAGTACTGTATTTTACTTAACACCCACTGGAATATTTGAAGGTTTTGGGAGAAGAGGACCCAGGCATCATGGTACTAATGTAATTCATTTGTCTTTGTGAAGGTCAGCAATTCTTTTCACATTACTGAAAAATACCGCAGACAGAATGTAATCAAAAGCTTTGTTACACAGCATTTCCCAATAGCTGTAATATTCTATTGTCTCCTCCAAGATGACTAAGAAAAACCAATATCCCCATCTCCTACAGATACATTAAAAAAGAGGTTTTAGTCAGCACATACAACTGCTTATCTTTGTGTTCTGAAGTCCACTGAAAGATTGCACCATTGGCAGTGCTTTCACAGGTTAAAATTTGGAGAAGAAAAGTGAATTGCTGTTCAGAAGATTCCTGAAAAGACCCAGAACTAGCACCTTTCCTTCTTTTTCCAATGAAAATACACCAAGTGTAGAATTTTTATTTCCATGCTGACCAAAGTATTAAACACTGAGATTTAAATTCTTGCTTCGGGGGATTTCTCCAGGCTTAGTGCAGCAAAAACTTAAGACTCATTTTTCCCACTCTTTTCCTCTTTAATTTTCAGTAATCACTGCTCCAGCTTTGGGTCATTCAAAATAGAAATGTGTTTCTGAACAAGAGCCCACATTATTTTTTTGTTTATTACAGCTAAAAAGTAATTCAGAGATATCCAACACATTAGCGAATATTGATTAAGTGCAATTTAATGAATAATTGCTTGAGAGAAGAAAACCTTGTCTTTCTGAAATACAGAAGAAAATAGTCCATTTCCATTGTTGAGGACTACAGAAAGAAATTCAGTAGGAAATAAAAGTGATGTTTAGAATTCATATGTATTCAGGAAGCATCTATAATAAATATTTTAGAATTACCTGAAATAACAAAAGGTCCAACTACTCTGAAATGTTTTTCACAGAATTTAGTAGGCAGACACACATGGTAATGCCTGCAGAATTTTTCTCCAAGAGGTTTTATTCCATTGTCATTATTATCAGCTCTTCTTCTTCACAGACTCTGGGATCAAAAACCCCCCTGTGCATTTTCAGAAAGAAAATTTACAAAGTAAATTTTCTTTCTGAAGCATCTTTCTTTCTGCCTGGCTCTCACACTGAAGTGTACCACTATAATTAACTCCTGAGACCTATGGTTGTAAGAAAAATCCCACTTTACCCAGGGAAACCTGGTAAACACTATAAGGGCATTCTCCTCAAGCCAGTGTTGGCCACCAGAGCCAACTGCAATGAAAAAAAAACAAAACAATCCTAAAAAAACTGAAACCGTTTTCTTAAATGTGAAATTTTAATCCAGTATCCTCAGGAAAAAAAAAATTAAAAGCAACATATCCAGGCAAATGTATAAGCAATAGAGATCCTAATTTCAGCAACAGGCACATATAAGAAAATAGAATGGGATTTGATAAAAATGGGGTTGGGTTTTGGTTTTTTTTAAAATAGCACTGACAATGCCTTTTCTTCTCCAAACATAGTTTATCATTTACCTTCTCAGAAGAATTTCAGTGTGCTAAGTTAAAAAGTCACTGCACTCTAGAACAGATCAGCACTAATTAGGAAGATTGGTCATATATCAGATAACAAATAATCCATCCTATGACACGACAGAAACTGTAATTACCTGGACCTGAGACTAAAGATTTCTCAGGATCAATTTATGTACCATTTCACTTTTCCCAGAGATGCTGAAAAATGATTAATGTTGCACATATCAGATAGAGGAAAAAAACCTAAACAAAAAATTTTAAACAGGGAATGAAGTGCCACCATCATATGATACTTCCAACACTTTCAAGCTATGTAAAGTCAGTCTCACCATTAGTTCAGGTAAAATGAGAGGTTATATTTTACTATGATTTTCATTCAGCACATAGTCATTCAGTGGCACTTCCAGACACAGTTGAATACGATGCTTCAAAACTGCACTAATATAGGTTAAAGAGATAATAAGCCATTGTGTCCACCTCAAATTACAACTGAGATGTATCTCGGTCTAAGAATATTCAAGGGAAAAAAAAGGTTTAGACTCAGAATTTGTATTTAATTAAGTAAGAGCACTATACCTTCTTTCTGGAACTGCAGTTGAAGACACTGATTTCTGTCATACAAAGGACTTCCTGTCTAGGACCAACAGTTTCCCAGCTCAAGATGATTTTGCATAGCCTGTGATTGCTTGCAAAATCTTGCACAAATCTGCACACAGCCACTGTGAGGACAGTGTTTTCAAAAGGCTATATGGTTTCCAGGACAGATTTCAGCAAGTGTTTTTTTAACATTTACAATTGAAGTAGCTGCACACTGCTGGGCTCACAACAAAAATAAGTAATCATCACTTCGAGTTTTGAGAAAGGGACTACAGTTTGTGTTCTACTTTCTAAACTAAGCAATGCTTCAAGAAATATAATAGCATTAAAGGATAGGTCTATCCCACACTGCTAAGTAGGCAGTCTATTCAAGGCAGTTATTGCTTCAAAGCTGAATTTTTGTAAAGAGTTCAAGTCAACAGTACACTAGAGCCTTCTCATTTCTCCCTCCTGAAAGACATAACAAGCTGCAAAAAAAGAGTTCTGGGCTGCTCTGAAATAGCAACCTAATAAAGGAGTTCCAAATATTAAAACTCACATGAATCACAGTAAGAAAAACACACAAAGAATTCTGTTACTAACAAAGGCACCAAATATCAGGTATAACACAAAAGTGAAGACTGTGAATGCCAAGAATAGCAGAAAGTCATCCACAAATGGTAAAAATGAGGAGGAAAAAGAAGACTTAGCAACATAGATATTTTATAACAACTTGTTTTTATCAGCTGACCTGCCAATCAAAACCAGGTATATGAACACTTCGAACAAAATAGGAACATAACAGTAAGATCAGAACTACAAGAAACATGACTAGTAGTGAAAGGTCACTATTTACACACCAAGGCTCTCCAATCTTTCCAAAAAAAAAAAACCCAAAACAACAACAAAAACTGGCCCAAAATAAAACAAACAAAAAAAACCCTCCTACCAAAACCCCTCTTAAAAAGCAATTGTTCATACTTCAAGGTAAAGTAAACCAAGAACAAGATGCAATGGTCTGATACCTGCTAGTAATAAATTTTGGGGGGTTATTTATTTTCATTTGAAAGTATCTTTTCTCAACCACTAGTAAATGAGGCATATTTTTTAGAATCTTTATAAACATATGTATTTGTACTCTTATTATTTATACAGTCAGAACACAGAAACATTTTCTTTGTTAAAGTAGACTGACACTGTGTGTTGCACAACACACTTTCTGTTGAAGTAGCATTGTTCAGACAGCTCCCAGTCAAGAACCAGCCTGGTGCATTGTGCTCCATATCAATCAGCATCTTCTGCACATCTGTCAGACACTGTTCCAAGAACTCACACTCTTTGAAGGTCAATTCCCTTCCTACCACACTCAGTACACTCAGTCAGCACAGCAATGACAAAAATAAAAACTTCCCCATCTTCTTCTCCAACCTTCAGACAAATCTTGAGCCGAAAAGCTTTCTTTCAGGCGGACCTTATTGTTACATTTCATCTTTTTGGGATACACTGTAATAGAACCAGAGGTATAAGATACACACCTGGATAAAGTAGTGCTCCATGCAAGATCTAAAAAGCACAAGAAAACAATTTCTAACATACACTAACTCTTATAACTGAGTAAAGAATCATAGAATGTGTTGGAAGGGAACTTGAAGATCATCTAGTTCCAATCACCCTGCTATGGGCAGGGAAACCTTCCACTAGACCAGATTCCTCAGAGCTTCAACCAGCCTGGCTTTGAACACCACCAGGGATAGGGCATCCACAACTGCTCTGAACAACCTGTTCCAGTGTGCCACCAGCATCACAGCAAAGAACTTCCTCCTAGTATGTAGTCTAAACATTTTCTCTTTCAGCATGAAGCCATTCCCCTTTGTCTTGTCACTACAGGCTCCTGAAAACTGTCCCTCTCCAGCTTTCTTGCAGACTCCCCTCAGGTTCTAGAAGGCTGAAACTTGGCCACCCCAAAGCTTTCTCCTTCCCAGGCTGAACAAACCCTGGTTACACTGCTTTTGATGTAGGACAGGATATGTTTGACTTTCTGGGCTGCAAGTCCACATGGCCAGTTCATAGCCAGGTGATGGCCAGGCTCTCACCCACCAGCTCTCACTCCAAGTCCTTCTCAGCAGGGCTAATACCCATCTGTTCACCCCCACCCACATTGATATGAGGGGTGGCCCAGCCAGGTGCAGCATCTTGCACTTGATCTTATTAAGGTTTATAAGATTCCTGTGGGCCCATTTCTCAAGCCTATCCAGGTGCCTCTGGATGGATCCCAGGAGCACCAACCACACCACTCAGCCTGGTATCACCTGCAAACTTGCCAAAGGTGCACTCAATTATCTTGTCTTTGTCATTAATGAAGGTATTAAATGACACTGGTCCAATTAAGGACCACCAGGGCACCACTTGTCACTGATGTCTGACAAAACTGACCACCACCAAGCCACTGACCACAGCCCTCTGTATGCAAGTGTCTAATAACTTACTCACCCAACAGTCCACTCATCAAATCCATCTCTCCAACTTTGAGAGAAGAATGTTGTGGGGGACTGTGTCAAAGGCTTTACAGAAGTTCAGATAAATGACATCTGTAGCCCTTCCCTTGCCCACTGAAGTAGTCAGTGTCTTGTCAAGTGTGAATGTTAGAGCACTCATTACTTTAACTAAATACAAAATGATTTTCAGGCCAAATTACATGCTTTTGAGAATTTGTATTGTAGCAGGAAAGATGTCCCAAAGAGCTGGATCTGCGGTTATGGTGCTGAAGGGCACAGGATGAAGCTGTAGGGAGAAACAACAGAGGAGAATAGGTACCAGATGGCAACCATAAACTAAGGACACAGCCAGCTATCCCCTCTAGCATATTTTACATGCTGACAAGTACAGACACTTATAACATTGCCAATACAATCTGTCCATCTACACTTACCTCTGAAATGAGCTGAGGTCAAATTTTTATCATCACACGCATTTCTATTAAATTTCAAGTGGGTTACTTTTTGTGATATGACACTGTTTTATTTTAATGACTCATTTGACACAATTCATCTCATGTACCTGACAAAAAATCTTGAAATCAAGCAGGAAAATAAAGAACTACAGAGGAAAAATCCTAAATTAAGGATTAATACAGTGAAATATTCAATACTGAAAAATAGAAGCTACAATGCAGTTGAGAATCATATTAACAAGCAACATCAAATCCATAATGCAATCAAAGTTTATAAAAGCTCTATGCTGTTTCTGGGTAGATCACACCTTCCTTTCAAGGTGCATTAGATACACACGACAAAGACAAAAGCACCTTTTTTTTAGCAAGAAGTTAAAATGGTCTGCACCTGAAAATTCTGAAATTCTCCTAAAAACTTGTGAAGAACATTTAGAAGCCTTTCAGCACCATTTAAGAACAAAAAAGCAGGACCTGTCCTATTTCCTTAAAAGAGCAGGACTGAAGAGTTAGCATTTTAATGTGTAATTAGTCATTACAGCAAAAGGTATTTCAGGTAACACTATCCATCACAGATGAAACTAGAGTGCTTTCAACACCAGATGAATCCTTGAAAACTTCAAAAGATTTCTATCCTTTCCCCATGCTGGAAATTACCTGGAATAAATAGACTTTTTGGATTTCATGTAGTTAAAAGAAAATCTGCACAGAATATAGAATCAGTTTAATCTGTTACCACTCAATTTACTTCATTCAAACTGTGATAACTTGCATGAGCTAGGGATGTGGCCTATGACTCATTTCTAGCCTTTTAGCCATCAGACCTAAAGCAGAAGTGCTTCCTGATGAATATTAATTTTGTTTTTTGGAGTAGAACATATATTTTTTAAATTAAATTTTAAAAAATTATTTTAAAAAGCATATAGAGCCTGCTTCTTTTCCCTGCAAGTGAGTATGATTGAGCTTAACCACTGAAAGGCTGGTTAAGCATTGGAAAAGGCCTCTAGGGCCTTTTAGAGTTAGAGTCAGTCTCTTGAAGTGTTTGAAAAATAAGCAGGTGTGGCACACTGTGATATGGTTTAGTGTGCATACTGGTATTTGGTCAACAGATGATTTTGGAGGTCTTCCCCAAATAATGATTATATGGTAAAAAACAACTTTTCTCAGTTTTCAAAAGTGCAAAGAGCTATGTGGAAAGTCTTCATAGTTCCCTTATGAAACACGACTCTCCCAAAGCAGCAGGTGGCATTGAGGAAGGTACAGCACCAAGGCCACCCAGACAATCCAGCACTGCTCAGAAGCCCTAATAATCTGCAAATGCACTCAAAGTATTGGCATGCAAATTAGACATCACGAACAATCTTCTCTGCTTCCAAATTTGGCATATTTATTACAAAATATGAAAAAATCTTTAGAAAGTAGGCCAGGTTTTTACTCAGCTAAACTTGGACACAAACACATACACAATCTGTCAGGGATCAGTGGCAGCATCACAAGGAAACAGTCTCTTTTGTGTAAACTGGGTAGTCATGAAGCCTGCAAAAATAACAAGGTATTGGGCTTTAAAAATAGCCAAAACAAGAAGCTGCACAACAATCAAAGTTACTTGAGCATAAATGCCCCAACAGACTGATGCCAAATTTGAGAGCACAGACAGGAGAAGGAAAGTTTGTTTCTTCAGCTGACACTATAACAGATAGCTCGAATAACATAACCAAAAGTACATCAATGGGGGCAATACAGAAGGGATCCAGGCTATAAACTCTTATCTGCAGAAGAAATCCTGTTCTGATTTAGATATCAACAAGGAATTTGAGATCCATTCCTTTCTGTCCTTCTTTTAATTTCTTCTCTTACAAGGCCATTACACAGGCCAACTTGCTTAATTTCTTGAATCAGAGTGCTCCAAGTGAAAAACCAGTCAGTATTTGCTCTCATACCCTGAAAGATTTCACACTGGGCTAAGTTTATAGTACTCTCAAAATATTTCCTGTCAAAGTTTTACAATTAAAACTCCTGATAACAGAGTATATATTTTATTATAACTAAAAGCTGTCATTAGTTTAGATACAGAAATGACATAAAAGCTTCATGTCAGCATATGATGTGCTGGAATACCTGAATTCCTAAAAAATTCACAGATGGTAAGCAGGGAGATAAGAATCACTATCCTGGATGCCACACAAAACTTTCTATCTCAAACTGTCCGGTCTAGGTGCTGGGGTTCACCCCCTATTACCCTGCCTTGCAGCATCTGTAAACTCATCATCTCAATGACTTTCCTGACAATAAATGTGCCCAAACTTCTAAAGCAGCATTTCCAGTTATCTAAAGGAAAGAGACACAAAAAAAAAATCTTTTCTCAATCAGTGTTTATGCTATTTCCCCACCACACCATCTAATCTTCTGAATTTTAGAACATGGCAAGTAGCATCCTTTCTTGCTCTTGCCTTTTTATCTTCGAAAGAGCCATCAGACAATGACTCATGAGTCACCTCAAGACATCTATAATACATTTCTCCAAAACTATTTGCTGACATTGCTTATGTTTTAAAAATGCATTAGCAGGAAAATGTTTATTCCCACCCTCAATTCAACTGACCTTTCAGATGTCTACATTTCTTTGGAACATAAGCTTCATTGTGCCTCTTCTTCACTGTCTGCCAGTCATCTGTCAGAATTCAAAGCTCTCTTACCTCTAAAGAGATTCCTTAGGAAGATCAAAAAGCCAAGTCTCTCTCTAGCACAGATTAATTCAGAACTAAAATCTTATTTCAACCTGAAGACATAGTCACTTCACCAAACATTTTTTGCTAAAAATAGTAGAGATATGAAGTGGCTTCAGACTCTC
The DNA here is from genome assembly GCF_012460135.2 of Molothrus ater. Taxonomy (NCBI): domain Eukaryota; kingdom Metazoa; phylum Chordata; class Aves; order Passeriformes; family Icteridae; genus Molothrus; species Molothrus ater. The sequence continues at coordinate 19,352,080 of NC_050479.2, forward strand.
TGGTTCTACTACTGTTCCTGTGAAACACTGGAAATATTGCCCTATGTCCTGACAAGATTCATTTAAGGGAACTGACATGAACTGATTTAAAAAAAAAGCACAAAACCACACCAAAAAACAGGTTGAGATTTTTAGAGGCAAAGTGCTGGCAATTGAAAATCTACCCCACAGACCCCACAGTCTACGAGATCTTCCTAAATTGGCTCTAATTCTAAAAGTGAGGAATCAAATCAGCCCATTCAGCTTTCTAAAATGTTATATTTTATCAGGAGTGTGGCACCTGTCCCCTCTGCACTCCTCACCAGCTCAGCAACACCACTGTTACAAAAAAAAATGGGAAATTAGTAGAATCCACACAAAATCAGTCCCCAAAAAAGATTAATTCCCACAAACACTTCTGCACACAAGAAAAACAATTAAGTACAATAGCAAAGTCTGTTCCATGCCTCAAAAATCAACAAAGCTACTGAAAACAGCAAATTCACAATATTAAAATAAAACCAACAGTGTGACTATTCATGGGTTTATAATTAAGCTTATTCCTAAGTGCTTCATAAAATCAGTTCCTTGATGAATATGCAATTAAAATTTCAGGTAAAATCATAACAACTTATGTTGCTAGAAAACCATAGATCTATTACATTCAAGATTTACTCACCTTTAAGAGACAGAGACAAACTTTTCTAGCTATATTCTGGCCTATTTTATTTAATCTGAAGTTAAAAAAAATATTCTTACCAGAAAGAAGGCTTTGATTTCTGCCAAATCTGCTCCAGTAGTTTAATATTTCAGCATTCCCTGATGTGTGTACATTACTGACAGCCTAGGAAAGTCTTTTAGCAGAAGGAAGTATAAAGCAATTAGGCTGCCCAGAGAGGCTGTGGAGTCTCTAGAGATTATCAAAACCTGCCTGGACACTGTCCTGCACAACCTGCTGGAAGTGAACCTGCTGCAGCAGGGAGGTTGGAATAGGTATCCCCAGAGGTCCTTTCCAACCCCCACCATTCTGTGATTCTGCAATTGTTCTTTTCACACAACACGAGTGCAGATTAAAAGGGTGTAAACACACCCAAAATTAGACACAGGACACAGATGTTAAATCTGTAAAAATGAATCAAACCAGCACACACACCTAATATATTGTAGGTGATCAGAACATCCAAAAAGATGCTTTATTTATTTATTATTTCTAACACTAACTTACAGTTTCCTCACTTAGAAAATACCTTTCTTCCCTAATATATGGCAAATACCAACATTTATTACTGTAAATACATATTTTAACAGGGTCCATTCAATACTAATGCAGGTTTCAATCTCCTCTGCTCATGAAATTGGCTTTTTCTAAAGAGAAAATCCAAATCATTTTATCTGAACTGCTTCAGCTGATGAGACCAATTCAGACCAATGCCATCCACAGATTTCTGTCCTGCAGCTTTTCCACACACGTGAACTTGTCTGCATGAGAAAGTCAAAAAACATTTCAGTTGTGCAATATTTAGTAGCTCCACAGAACTGCCTTCTAAATTGCCACATTTTGCTTTTCACTTGTTCTGAATTCCAGTAAATAGATGCTATGGACCATCATGGTCTGCCTGATAAACCTTTCAAATTTTAAAGGTAGCAATTAAAAAAAAACTTCAAGGTACCAAACATTTTAAGTCCCCTGATGACTAATGGTGGTTTCAAAATATTCCCTCTCTCCTCTGAAAACATTATGTCTTGCTTTTCCACAATAAGAAAAAACTGAGCTCACACAAACAACAACAGACAAATTGGCTGAGTACAAAAGAACAGGATGGCTATATTCAAAGTGCTGCAAAAGCAGAATATAAATGAACAAAGACAGAAGCATTATCCTCATCCAATTTTGTGCTATTACAGTCATTTTAAGCATTGTCTGTTACAAGAGTAAGCTTGAAATTTGGAAGCAGATGCATTCTAGTTGTCAGTCAACACTCTCCACTTAATTCTTTATTATTGGGTCCATCATTTTTCTTAAATGAGTTTGAACTTTTCCAACTACACACTTTATTAGTGAGTTATTTGTATTTCCCTATATGCTACTACTTCTCCAGTGTTTAGACACAGCTCTATGCATACCCAGGGAAAAAATAGTGAAGTGCAAAATGAGACTGCATTTCAGATAAAGTTACTTTTCCCTTTTCCTTAAGAGCAAACTACAACACATAAGTTACTTGTAGTAAACAGTATCCTGCATTTGTATGGGGAAAAAATATCATCATTAATAGCTAACAGCAGTCAGCACACTGGAGACTGAGGGCACAGAGAGGGAATCAAAGAACCCACATGATACTGTCTCATGCACCTGCAGAATTTCCCATGTGAGAGAGTAAACTTTCAAAACAAGTTAACAGCAGTGTCAGTTCATCTGGAAACCCAGAAGAGGGTTCTTCTTCCACAAGAAGAAACAGCCTCAAGTTGCACCAGGGGAGGTTTAGATTGGATATTAGAAAAAATTTCTTCCCCAAAAGGTTTCTCAAGCACTGTAAGAGGTTGCCCAGCAAGGTTCAGTAACTACCCCTGGGGGTGTTTAAAATGCATGTAGAGAGGCCACTTGGGTACATGTTTTAGTGGTGGACTTGGCAATGCTGCATTAATGCTACTCGATGATTTTAAAGGTCTTTTCCAACCTAAATGATCCTGTGATTCTATGACTGTGAACATTTCAGTTAATTTGTAATTATTTTAAGGATGGTTCTTTCAGTTTTATACACCTTGTCTGCATACTTCAGTACACAATCCAGTTACAGAAAAAAAAGACACAGGATGGAAACGTCAGTCAAAACATCTTACAAACTCAAAAGAAAATGGACTGGAATTCTTTCAACCCCAAATGGCAACAAACCCCAGGAAAACAAAAATGTCAGTCATCTAAAACATTCACACACAAATACAGAGCTCCTGTACTGATTTAGGTAAGAGACAAAAAGGATCATATGAAATCTGTAAGGAATCAAATGGCCATGAAGATATTCTCCAGATATTACAATAAAATTTACACTGGAAATAGATGGAATTTTTTTTCCAGGTTTGATGGGGAAAAAAGAAAAAAAGTTATTCATTTCTTTTTACACCCACTTCCAAAAGATCAGATAAATTTTTATATAAGTTATGTACTATTATTCATATACAATTTACACTGTCTGTCCTTTTTAATTAATCTTTCACTCAGCCATAAGAAAAGGCAGCTGAACTGCAGAACAACTGTTGAAAGACCAACCAGAAGAAAGGACAGCAGTGTTATCACCACTGGATGATGAGACTGTTTCACTGCAAGCAGCTTCTGAACTGAATAGGAAACTTTCCACACATCACCCGAAAGGAAAGCATAAGAAAGACCTTGGACACTGCCTTCACTTTGCCTCCTCTCTGTACTGAGCAACTGCTGATTGAACTCCCACAAACTGCACCCTTCAGGTCTTCCTTGCTCTGTGGTGTAGGCAGCCTGTACAGGGCAATTAGTCAAGGCAGTGGGCATAAAGAGACAATCCAGTACGACTTGGACTGTATTTTGTGTTGACCCGTTTTCCTCCCAAATCAAACAAAAAACCCAACCAAATAAACCGCCCCCAAAACTAAACCTAAACAGGACAAAGTAAGCTTATTCTTTAAATGGATATCGAAAGTGTGTTAAAGACTTCTTAAGTTAAAGAGGAGACTTTTTCTTACACTGGGTGCCTTGTGCAAAGCAGATCAACTAGTCATTTTAAAAGGTAGAAGAGGATTTGCGGCCTGCAGAGGAAAATAGATCTTAGACCTTAATACTTACTACTGAAATATAAAGACAATTTCACTTCATAACTAGCAAAGACAGACAAAACTTCACAACACTGAAGTGAGTTTCATCTAACCAAACTCACATCTACATCCAGTAAGAAAGCTGCTTCAGTAGGGACCACGGGTCCTGTCCATTGTCCAGGGATACTCAGTCCTTCCCACTGTAATGGCCCTCTGCAATTGCTCAGCTCTGGCCATGTTACACAGTGAAGACAGCAAGTACTAAAAAAACCAGCCCTTCACCAACTTGAGTATTCCAGAGACCTTGATGAAAAATAACTCCTTTTCAGAAAGCAAGGCTGGGGAGAGCATGATATTTTTCTCACAATAATTATTGACAGGTAGATTTTCCAAAACACTACATCTCCCAACAGGAGGACACTTTAACCCTTTGAAATCTTTTCTAGCACTTTTGCCTATGAGCTACATACATTAGTTTCAATCAGTTTTAAAACAATGCTAAAACAATGCTAAAAGTTGCTAAGTAACTTCTACATCATTCATGAAGTATCTTCTGAACTTTCCTTTGCTCTTTGCTCTTAATTCTGCTCACAAAATATCCATTCAATAAATATTTCTCTTCTAGAATTTGTTGTTTGAGCAATGCTGGTATATTTTTTCTCTTAAAGAGAGAAAGCAGATAAACAGAAACACTTAATTACTAATGACTGCTACAAAACCTGGTTTTTGTAATTTTCCTTCCCTAAACCATTTTACCCACCTCAAAACTGCATTTTAAAGGAGAATTGAGAGCAGTTCCAGGTAATCTGACTGAACAATACTACAGCAGAAATGAAAGTAGAGGACATATAATTTTAATAGTCCTGCCAACATGAGGACTAATTACCTCCTCCAATCTGAGAAAGTAGAAAATAAAGTATAAACAATTCTGTGTGAGAATGTGTGCACAAGCTCCTGAACTGCCCTGATTTGATTTCAGTAGGAGCAAACTCCATAATCACTCATATTCTCACCAGCCAGTAGACACTAATTTGCAGTTGTCAGGTCCCTCATAACATTCCGGTCTCCTTGTCTAGGTAGCTCTGTTCCTTCCTCTTTGCTCCTTCTATCAGAAGAGTTGCATTTGTCACTTCCTCTCTCACCTTCCCTTTTATATAACTTCCACCCAGTACATCAAGACTTAATTTATGTTACTTCTACTATGCTCCAATTTTCCCCATTTTTGAGAATCAGGATCTTTCCTTAGTCCTCCATCCTGTTATCCTGTATCTTGTGCCACCTTCTTTCCCACACCTGCTCTATTCCTGCATGTGAGTTAGCCCACCTCCACAATCCCTGTCCAGCCATTCGGCTGCCTGCGCTCCACCACAGCAAGTCACTGAGCTGAGGCTCAAAACCAGGACCTGTCAGGGCAGGTACAGCTGTCCACTTCAAATGACCAAAGATCCCATTTTCCCTCCTGCTCCACAATCCCACATAGCAAAGAACTGGCCAGGGAGAGCTGCTGGCTGAACAGAGGATGGGTGAGGTTGAAATGCCAGCACACGTGCACCACGGGAAGGAACCTCTCCTGTCGACCCATGACCTCAAAGAGGGCAGATGCCCGAAGTCTCTGCCCATTACCATGCCATAGGTCCCATTTCCCTGAAAATAATCCCTTTCCTGTCCACATTCCAGCAGGGGAAGTTCTCAGTAACAAGCATCTTTGAAATGTAGAACTGCTGATGACTTTTTTTATGCTAGCCACATGAAATGGATGTTTACAAGATACACACTCATCATGCAATGCCATTTTTGTATGGTCGAAAATTTAAGTTCCTCCTTGGTCTTCCCCTCTCAAGAGTAATAACACTAATCTCCTAATATGACCTCCAATATAAGGCAATATTTCTCAGATTCCAGCTTGATTTTCTTCTTTCCTTCTGGATTGAAATTGGTCCATTATCTTTTCTACAGTATCTTACCAAAGCTGAACAGAACAAAATAAATAATTTTCATGTCATACATAAAGCTCTGCTTACACTTCATGTGTTTACACTTTGTTGTTACAAGGCATCCTTACAAAGTGCCCAATTTCCATACTTACTTTTTCCCTGACCAACTATATTGAATACAGATCCTTAGAGAGCCCCAAGTCCCTTCCCACTGTCTCCTCCTAATCAACTCCAAAAGAATGACACGAATAGGTTACACTGCAGTCACACTGTGTGACTTTTCTGTGACATCAGCTTCCTGTTACATATGGTCCCAGATATAGTAAATGCAGAGTACTAATAAGACATTCCACATAGTCTGGCGTCTTTGATGCTGACTTCATAATTTATTGAAATCACAAAGACCCATTCCCACCTACATTTTAAAAAAGTGTTTACTTTATTCCAAGACTTCATAAATCATTTAAGACACAGTTAATATTCGAAGACCTTATTATCATCACAGCAGGCAAATGTTCCCAACAGTTCAGAGAGAATGAAATTTGATAGGAGAAAAAAAAGTCATAATAAATATTATATGGCCAAAGGGGTATTTGGTTGAAGAGAATTCCCAAACCATGCACAAGCAGTCTCTGGGGACTTCATTGTGTTTTTTATCTTGGCCTTTTTAGTCTTCTTCCTCATTTTCATTGTCACAATAAAAATGAAAAAGCTCCTAATAATAAATGTGATACATAATTTACATTCACATCCATGACATCACTGTCAATCCATGTAGATTAATGAAGTGAGCATCTCCTTTTAAACAGCAGAAATCATTATTTAAATACAACAAAGTGAATTATAGCTTAGTATATTACCTGCAGTGTCAATCACACTGTTCAGTTCTTCAAGACAGACTTTAAATTAACCTGTAACAGTCACCAGCATCATTCCTTTATGAATGTGTTTGCCCTCAATGAAAAGATTCTTTAAAAAGTAAATCTCGAAGAATACATTTGTACTTTTTAATTTTAATTAAAAGCTTTGCTGGATCACTTTGCAGATCTATTATCAAGTACAAAAGGATCACAACTACATTTAGCCAGTTCTATTGTAGTTTCAAATTAATGCCAAGATGGTTGCAGACAATCTGAGGAGAATTTCTAAAAACTATAATCTTGGCAGTATTTACTGAGATTATGTCAGTATCAATGCATTTATATAACATCAACCTATTACATGATGAGGATGGTCACCTCACAAACAAGGACAGAGACAAGACAGAGGTGTTTATGACATTCTTTGCTTCTGTCTTCAACTTGGATAATGGACCAAAGGGGTCTCAGTACCCTGAGCTGGAGGACCATGACTGCAAGAATGATCAAATCCCAGTCAACCCTGAAATTGTGCACAATCTGCTGCTCCAGCTGGATCCCTACAAATCTATGGGGCCTGATGGGATTCATTCAAGAACTCTCAAAGAGATGGCTGATGCCATCACAAAGCCTCTCTTGATGATTTTTTGAGCCATATTGGGAATCCAGGGACGTCCCAGCTGACTGGAAGCTGGCCAACATTGTCCCAGTTTTCAAGAAGAGCGAGAAGGAGGACCCTGGAAACAGCAGGCCTGTCAGTCTTACTTCAGTGTCTGGTAAAATAATGTAAACGATTATTCTGGGAGGTACTGAAAAGCACCTGAAAGACAATGCAGGCATTGGTCACAGCCACTATGGCTTCCTGAGAGGAAAATCCTGCTTGTTAAAATCATTTTGCTTTTATGACAAGGTAACCCAGGGAGGTGATCAAGGGAAGTCAGTTGATGCAATCTTTTTGGATTTCAGCAATGCGTTCAAAACTGTCTTCTCTCAAGATCCTTCTTGACAAAATGTCCAGTTCACAGCTGGATAAGCATCATGGGATGGGTGAGCAGCTGGCTCATGCATTGGGCATAAAAAAACCATCCATATAGTGAATGGAACAACATCAGTCTGTTGACCTGTCACTAGTGGGGTTCCACAGGGCTCCGTCCTTGGCCCTGTGCTCTTCAACATCTTCACAAATAATGTGGATGGAGGACTGGAAGGGACACTAAGCAAGTTCTCATATTATGCAAAACTGGGAGAAGCTGTTGACTCTCTGCACGGAGGCCCTGCAGATAGACCTGAACAAATCAGAGTGCCGGAAATCCCCAACTGTTTGAACTTTAACAAAGATAAGTGCTGGATTCTGCACATGGATGGCACTCTGCAACAGAGTGGGGAATGAGAGGCTGGAAAGCAGTACCATGGAAAGGGACCTGGGGTCCTGATCAATGGCAACTTGAACATGAGTCAGCATTGCCCTGGCAGCCAGGAAAGCCAACCCTGTCTGGGGATCATCAGGCACAGCATGGCCAGCTGGGCAAGGGAGGGGATTGTCCTGCTCTGCTCTGCACTGGGGTGGCCTCACCTCGAGCGCTGGGGTCACCACAACATAAGAAACATATTAAACTATTAGACAATGTCCAAAGGCATGCCACGAGGATGGTAAGGGGCCTTGAGGGGAACCCTTATAAGGAGTGGCTGAGGGCACTTTGTGTGCTCAACCTGGAGGAGACTGAGGGGAGACCTCACTGTAGTTACAAACTCTTCATGAGAGGAAGAGGAGGGGCAGACTTCTTCTCTGTGGGGACCAGTGACAGTTGTCTCAAGGGAACAGCCTGAAGTTGTATCAGGGGAGGTTTAGGTTGGATATCAGGATAATATTCTTCCCCCAAGGGTGGTTGGACACTGGAAAAGGTTCCTCAGGGAAGCAGCCACAAGACTAAATCTGACAGAGGTCAAGAAGTGTTTGGGAAAATGCTCTTAGGAACATGGTGTGACTCTTGGGGATGGGCCTGTGGAGGGCCAGGAGTTGGACTCAATGATCCTTGTGGTTCCCTTTTAATTTTCAGTGATTTGGTGGTATTTTTAGGACTTCATGTTTATGGACACTTTCTACTGCTTTTTGCTCTTGTTGGATTCACACTGCTTGGCTAAAAATTCAGGTTTAGCTGAACTTATCATGACTAACAACTGACACCTTAGTACTCAAAATCTAACAATATAGGAGAAGATTTATTTACCTCTTGTCAAATAGCCTACATGCCACTTGCTATGAAAGGGCTCTCCACAAAATTAGACAACGTGGCTGAACAGAAAACCTGTGGGCTGTTTTCTCCCATGCCCAACAGCTTGCAGAGTGACCTTCAGCAAAGCACCTCCTGTTTGAAGTGGCGGTGGAACAGAGGTAACATACGTGCTGACTTCATGTGCTATATACAGCTAAGCTGCCACGATGATGCACACTGCTCAGAGGTGACACACTCAGTATAAAACTCACACCTACCTCAGAGAGACAGAAATTTACTCTCTGAGGATTCAGAAAGTATTTACTTGTTACTGAAATTCCCAGAAGACACATTCAGTACCTGATGATTAAGAGAATGAAAATGGATTTTTAATGTGGTAAAATGGCATAGGAATGGCAACCAAATTCAGCCATTCTGTACGATCAGTACATTTTCCCTGAACATCATTAATGCAAAATGAAATTACAGCCAAAAGGTCAGGACATCAAAAGGAAAACATTAACCTACAGAACATTCAATAGACATTTTTATTCTACTCCCTTCCCTGTAAACTAGATAACAAGTGATACTATTTACATTAAGAAAAGATTCATTTTCTACATGCCGGTGGATGGAATCAGTTGTCTCCAAAAAAACACATCTAGAATCCTTTAGGCTTTCTTAAGAGGACATCCATGTTCTTCAGCTGACTGACTCACAGGGAGAAAGAGGCAGCAGATGCACTCAAGACACAAAGGCAAGAAATGCCTCACCACGTAAGCCAGACCCCAACTCCAACTGGAGAGCTGACAATGTGCTAACCAAATAATCACCCCAAAGTCTTCCATTTCTGAAATTTGATTCCTCCCTAGACCATTTTTTTTAACAGAGCTAAAACCCAAGAATGAGCAAAGTCAGTCCACCTCTCAGTGTCCATCTTTCTGGATTCTGACTGCACAGCTCCACCACCCATCACACAGCAAATTCAATGGACTACATTACTATGAAATACAGTTTATGCTCTTTGAGATGCATTTCCTAGAGTAAGAAAAGGAGGAAGGAGAAAAGTATAGGCTACTACAAGGAAAACAATTGCATTCTGTCAACATGGAGCACAGTTATGCTTACCAAAAAGGGATAATAACATTAAAAGCATACACATGACTTGGGAAGGAGAATTTTTTTTTTTTTTTAAATAAAAGGGGTTGTATTATTTTGTATTATGCAGCCCCCCCACCCCCCGATGGGGGGCTGCATAATACAAAACTAGGACTAGAATTGCATATTTTTTAGTACAAATTTTCAAAAGAAGATTCATGTGAAGTCAATGAGGAAAGCCTAATTGCAAAGGATCAGCTGTGTACAAGACATAGGAAACTGTCAAATTATCTCTGGCTTTTCCCTAGTAATTAACATGTCTGATACAAATTACCCATACTGCTTACAAAGTAGAAATTCAGTACATCTCATGGCTATTGCAAACAACAAAAATGACACAAAACAACATGGCAGTTTAATCATTACTATTCCTAAATGTTACGGCACCTCTGGATACTGAATGAAGGAGGACCTAGGGAAAATTGTTTCTATTCTAAAGCTCCTAAAGGCTATTTTTAAGAGAAAAATTTAAAAAAAAAGAAAAAGAAAAAAAGTTGATTTATCAACAATAGCATTTAAAAAGAAAAGCAAAAGGTATTAAAAAAGATTTTTACTAGAGTTTAACATGGAAAAATAAAAGGTGTTCTCCATCCTTTAAAAACAACCAATTTTACTAAACTTAAAAATTGTGTGCTCAGTCAAGCATGACATCCATAAATAGATTCCTCATCAACTTGCCCTTCTGTTACATATAAAATTTGAAGTTACAATGGATTCAAGAGAACAAAAAAGAAACCTGCTGCTAGGGAGGCTACAAACATGATGGGCAAGTGGCTTTAACAAAAAGCAACACTATAATGCAGATTCCTAATAAGTGATGGAGCTATAATAGTAACACTGTTGCCTTTTGCTCAGCCTGGAAATTAAACTCGAGATAATTTTAGTAAGGAGATAATATAAGAGTGGATGTTTATTTGAAGGTTTTCAGGAGCAATTATGGAAAGATATCTCCAAAATCCTACTTCCTCCAGGGGTGAGTACATTTTTATAGGTTTTAGGAAATTAGCATAATTAATAAAAAGCACCAATTAGGAGGACAAGTGGTGATGCAATTTTTTCTTAGGTCAAGCCTTTTTTCTGGAGCCCTTCTTCAGCACTAGCTTTGTCCATGAGAATGGACCTCAAAGAGTCGCTCTTGGCCTTGTTCCCCAGGTACAGCCAAGACAGCAGAGGGGCCTTGTGCACCCAGGGCTTGGAACCCTGGAATTTTTGTCTTTCTGCCTAGGGAAAGGCCATGGAAAAGTACTGGGAAAACTAGCTACTAATACAATAGGTGACAGAGTTACAAATATACGTGTGAATAAGACAGTGGCAGAGTTACAAATATATGTGTGAATAATACAGAGAACATATAAGAAAAAAAAGGCAAAACCCAAATGGCATCAACACAGAAAATACAAATCTCATAATAGTACTTTTCTACATTTAGGTCTCTTTTTTTTAACTTTATAAACATAGTATTAATATCATAAAATGAGTAGATAAAGCAACTAGTATAAGGAATTTTAGCTTTCCAAGGAGAATATAGCTAAAACAATATGGACTGAAGGTGAAACTTTATGTCAAGCCAATTTAAAATAATTTTTTGCAAGATTAGAAATATGGTTCATAATAGGTCTCCAGCAGTGATTACCAACACAACACCTTTGACTGACTATATTGACAACATGCTATGATATACAGTATTTTCATTGAATTACTTGAAAAAATTGAATTACCTGATGGTGCAAAATCAGATAATAAATAATTAAGCCAAGAAAATCAGTGGTACAGTTCACTGAAGACAGCAATTTGACCTCCATAAACAACAAGGCTCAAGTAAAGAACCAGAGATCTACTAGAAATTTTAAAGATAAAAATTAGGAAGGCTCCATTTAATTATGTATTTCAATCTACAAAAGCTATGAACAAGACTTAGGGACCATTAAGAGCTAACAAACGGAGCAAAATTCCTAGGAAAATAGTCAGGAAAACTAATAAAATTAAATTTGAATCTGTAAACTTAGAATCTCATATAATCTGAAATAATACAGAGTCTGTGTGACAACTGTTGTTTTCACAGCTTCCCCAAGACAGCATCAGAGAATAATATCCAATTTGGGTGCCCACATATTGAAAAGGGAACAGAAGAACATGACAAGAATGACTGAAGCAACTGAAAAGTGTATTTTACAATAGCACACCACAACGTATAACCTCATTTTACCTCAGAAAAAAAAAGGCTGAGGAGGGTTAATACAAATTGAGAATAAAGAGTTCTCTAAATCAAGAGTTGTAGCCATGCTGTCTCAGACTAGAAAAGATAAACATATCATTAAGGAAAAAAAAAAAAGCTGTGAAACTTGCTACACTTTGGTAGTGCTCAGAGGAGAACCAAAGAAGTTAAAAGGCAGCATTGTTTTGCAAGAGAAAATGAAACAGTAAAAGGAATGGAAAGAGCACTAACAGGGATTTCTCTCTCTGCCTGCCCTGCATGCCCTGTGCTATCCACAGCTGACCAAAAGTATGAGGGTGAGAGCTCAATCAAACAGGAAAAAAGCTCTGTTAGAAGAAGATGCCTTACTTAACCCAAAGGAGTTATCAAAAGAAAAAAATGAAGCTGTCAGCAATCACACAGTATAAATAAAGATGATATGCAAATATACTGATGACAGCAACATTTGAACAGTACTTACACAAGCGGTTGAATACTAAGGCCTTTTTTAAAAAAGAAATCAGCTAAAAGATGAATGTACAGAAACCAATGGCAGTACACTTTTTTCCTGAAGGCACTAGGCCAGCTGTGATTCTCTACACAAGCCTTTGAGATGCACATTTAAATGAATTCTTTTTTTCCCCTCTGGAAATTATATTTAGAGAAACAAAACACAGCAGATGTTATTACGTTTCCAGATGTAGGTTTATGTCCCAAATCAACTCTGGACACTGAAGGTGCCCTGGCTCACTCTGCTCCTTGCCAGGCAGCAGCAAACCATAGCCCATGAACTGAGCCAGGTGTTGGCACCACTGTTGTACAGATTTTGGGAGATTTTTCTAGGACACTGATAGCTCAAAATCTTTATGCATATGAAGTCTGTGTTTACAAAGGAAAGCTTTTTACTTCAGAGCTGTATAGCCATCAACATTTATTTTGTCAGACTTCTCTGTAAAATGGTGTCAGCAATCATCTTGCAATTTACAGCATCAACTGCCCCCTAGTTCTACACAATTGGAGCTATAGGAGATGCATATGCTCTTCTGCTATCACTGTGGACTGTCTGCTACTGCCAACATCATGGGTGTGCCACAGCACTATTCATTATAGTCACACACACACACAAAAAATAAAATTTATAAGGGTGGTGAAGCACTGGAACAAGTTTCTCAGAGATCTTAATTGGAGAAGCAGAGTCTAGAGCATCTCAAATTCAGTACCAATCCTGCTTTCAGAAAGAGATTGAAATAGAGTCCTTCTGAGCTCCTCTCCACCCTCAATGACGTCATTTCAGTCAACACCAGCCTGGGCATGACAGGGTAACAGCACATATATTTGATATAAAAACTGACTGCAGAAGGCCCAGGTAGCTCAGCAAGTTTCTCCTCTTCAGGAAACAACTTCAACAGCTCACTCTAAAAGCATACTGCCACTTCCAGTGGCACATGACATAGTTATCCTCTTTTAGAACTTCTGCTGGAGAGCAGTTCCACAGAGCATGTCACCAAAGTGAAAAGCATCAACTACACCTTTCTATTTCTGTACTGAGCTGCCACCCAGCCCCATGGCCCCAGACTGCCAAACAGCTGCTCTGCCAGCTACCATGGCTACAGGCAGCAAATCCCTGAACAGCAGACACCTGTAATTGTTTTCTTGAAGTCTCTTCACCAGATATCCTCTCAGCTCTCCTCCCCTTACATATTCCCCATGTTGCTTCCCTTTTTACATAAATCTGGTTCTTTTCATACTCTATGTCATCGGGTCACCAAAAATCCCAAGCTAATCCCAACATTACTCCTGTTTTCCCTTTTCAAGTATGCAACACTCAGATCCAACACACAGATTGTTGCCATCTTTCAGATTATTAAGGATCTTATTATAAACAAAAGATGTAAAAACAACAAGCAACAACAAAAACTACAGCCCCAGGTACATTATATGGTTTCAGTCTTAAAAACACCCACATAAGAAATAGGATCCAGGAACAGTTTTGTTAATACAAAGACAGTAAAGAATGAGCCCACACAGAATGGGTCAACCTAATTAATTTAAGTAAGAGTTGTATCATGCTTCTTTGAAACAAAAAACATTTTTTGCAAATCTGAAAGGACCTTGCATGTCCCTCGTCCTACAACCATTTCTATTTTATGGCTCTGTCTGCATCTCTAACACCACTGAAGGTAAGGATTGACTACCTTGAAGGGTAACATGCATGCCTAAAGGAGTACAGAAACATCAACAAAGGGGCTAGGATTCACTTTGCTGATCCTAACTTCCTGCACTCCATTTTACATTGAAGGAAGAATCAGGCACTAGACATAGAAAATGAAAGAAATCATCCTTTGCTGACAGCTTGTTCAACCCATTACTATGCAGAACTAGACAAACTACCTCAGACTAGGTGTTAAAACACCTGAGCTGCACGTTAGGATGTGCTAAGGAGAGCCTGAACAGCGGGCATGGATGAGAAAAGCCTTCTTGACAGCCTACCCTGTGAGGTCCTTGTGTTTGCAGATGGGCAACAGAGACCAAGAGGTGCAGGAAACAGGAGAGCTGGAGCTCTCCCAAAGCCAAGGAAATGCAGAACCTTGGTGCAGTCACAAGGCACTCCTGTGGGAAGCGCTCACAGGGAAGTGCCACTCTGCCACTCCTGGGCAGGGGTGTCACAGTGCTATCAGCTACCACACAAGAGTAGAAGCTGGCTTCAGAGTTTATTCGTCTCATAATTAAGTTCTCATAAGTACCCTTGAGGTAATTTGGTAGAGCACATGAACATGATGAGAGACAGAGAACTATTTAGGAGAGTAAATACAGGAGTACCATTAAAAAGCCAAAGCACTCCACAATCACAAGTATAATCTTACAGTAATATCAGGTATTTTCTCAAAATGTAAACTCAGTGCTTCGGGACTTTGGTACAAAGCAAAATACTGTGCAATAAGTAATAATCCATTATAATGTATGTGATTTATAGCACCAAAAGAGAACCTGCCGCAACAGGAACTATGTAGAACAAAATTCAATGCAAATGCAAAATCACTTTTCATGTTCAAGCAGGGGAAAATCCATCAAACAAAGCTCAATAAAAAGCACAGTAAGACTGAACTAAGAGAGTTCCTCATCATTGCAAAGAACAGAATCACTGCTTAATCTCTGTAGCATACAAAAGGTTTTGGTTTCACACACCTCATCTTTTCAAGGAACCAGCCAGTTATCACCAATATCATCAACAGAACATCAAGCTTTGCAAGTTTGGTATCACTAATCACACCAAAGAAATATATTAGCAGATATTAGCAGATACTAAATATCTGCTTTTTGGAACAAAGCAAGGAGGAGAATTGAAATGTGATCGCATGTATCATCTTAGTTCACATTATTTTGCATCTTTGTTGAAGTTGCAGGACCTTATTAATTAAGTTGCAAACATTATTAATTCTGTCTCAGAAAGAGTCACTGCACACCTTTTCAGAATTTTGGAGGAAAAACAAGAATCACTCATTTTAAACTCTAGAAAATACACAATTTCTAACGAGCTTATTTTCTTCCTGTTTTTATAACTACAATATTAGTCATACAACATAAAACATTACAACTGGAAATGAAGCAATACATGAAGTAAATAGATTTTTCTTAATGTTACCAAGAAGGTTTTTAATGCAATCTTTCAAGACACTTGCTCTGCCCTGGATATCCATCATTCCTGGGAAAAGAGGTAGCTACAAAAACTTCTTGAAAATCATTAGAAGATTCATTATCCTTTCTGTTGGAGGTCTACAGTGAAGCAGCACCACTATCTCCTCTACTAGATGCCTTTCACAGCTTCTCAATTTTTCAGGAACAACTCTTCAGCAGATTTCTAACACCAGTACATCTCAGGAAGTAGAGCACAGGATTCAAATTAACCCATTCTGGGACTTCTTTCCAAGTCCCAGTTGCTTCACTTACTAGTCTAGGTTCTCATTAGAAAAAGTCTCTGGGAAGCAGAGCAGCAGAATACTAAATATTGTGCCCATTCAATTTCCAAAGGTTGATAAAAAGCCACAGAATTTCTCTAGCTCTCCTAAATGAAAGAAGGACAAGGCTGAGAAAAATTTGAAAAGGACATCCTGAATGGGGACAACAAAGTCCAAAATCTTATTAGGGTCACATTTTCAACTATGCATTCATATTTGTTATTAGTGGTATCTCTATCAATACCTTCATGAAAATAAATAAAAACTTCTAGTGGAAGATAAAACCAAAAATGGTTGCAGAGAGAATTTCCTCCCTCCCCTAAAAACACAACAGGCTCCTATGACACCAGACCAGTTTTCAACAAACCCAGTTAGGTAAAATTCATAACCATACAGCTGGTTCACTTTGGAAGTTAAAGAAAACTACTCAACTTCTCGTGCACATCTGCTATTTGGAAAAGGACTTTGCAGTTTTCCTTTGCCTGAAAAGCAACCTTCTCTGCACAAGACTTTTATTCAAAAGCTACTGATTATCCTACAAGAATAATATCTCAATTGAAGGGAAAACAATGAGGTTTGTTTCACTCCCATAGGAATCTTGTCAAGTCTGCCAAGAAAACAAGCTTGCTCAAAAAAAAGAGAACAATAATTTGTGTTCATTTAGTCCCTTATTTAGCCAATAAAAAGTATTCTTGCAACCACCCTGGGACAGAATAAAGAACAAAACCAAGAGATACAACAACCAATGAACTAATGTATTGTTCCCTGTATTCATACTAAAGTCCATTAACTGTTAAAAAGATTTCATTTGTGCAAGAGGATAACACATAAGAAGATCTATCCACTATGGACAGTTACTTTGGTTCACTCTTTCATCTTTTAAGTAGCTTCTCTTTGCCTTAAAAGATTTTTTTTTAAATCTGATATTTCTTATGCAGGTGCTTCTCCTAAAAGTACTCAGATTTGAATGTTAAATTACCTTTTGTGCCAGACAACTGCTTTTTATAATAAATATGATTTTTTTTTTTTGCATATGGAGTCCTTTTTTTACTGAACACATTTAATATATTCTGCTTTTAACATCTAGATATTTTTTCCCTATGATATATTGAAACATTATTATTTTCTACTCAGTAGATGCCACACAGCATTACTCCATGGTTAGCCAGTCTATTTTATATATCAAGCACACTCTGGAAAGCTTCTTTTATTTTTATAAAGGAGCTTTTAAAAAGAAAAAAAACCAAAAATGTAGGGAAAGTTCAAGAGCCTTACCAACCCTGAATCATTTTAGCTTTCATAGGTTAATTTCCAAAGTAACTTTTCCCAATCCCCTTTACTGTAAACATCATGCAACTTGAGGGATTTCAGCTTGGTCACAAAACAATGAACCTAATGAAGTAAGTGATTGGGAAAAGCTACCATGATTTACCAAGGGCAAACCACACCAACGAACCTGATCAACTTCTACAACAAAACGATCTCTTCTGTCAACACAGGGAGAAGAACAGGATGTTGTTCACCTGGACTTCAGCAAAGCATTCAGTGTTGTTTCCCACAGACTTCTCCTGGACAAACTGGCAAGATACAGATGGGGTGAGTTGTCTGCAAGATGGGTTGGAAGCAGACCCAGAGGTCGGACTTGGAGGGTGGTGACCATGGGTTTTTACTCAGGCTAGCAGCCTGTCACAGGTCATCCCTCAGGGATAAACACTGTTCAACACCTTCATAAATCGTGGAGATGACAGGATTGAAAATGCCCTCACCGAGTCTCCTCATGACACACCACAAGGGAGACCCATCCTACAGAGAGAGCTGGACAGACCGGGAGAGTGGAGCAGCAAGAACAGCATGACATTCAACAGACAAGTGCCAGGTCCTGCACTTGGGGCAATATAACCAAATCCTGTCCAAGCAGGACAGGATTTATATGGCTGGGGAGCCGCTGTGTTCAAAGGGACCTGAGGGTCTTGGTGGACAACAAGCTGACCATGAGTCAGCAGTGTGTCACTGCAGCAAAGGATTGAATCCTGGGCTGAATCCTCAGGGGCATTACTAGCAGAGGTAGGGATGTGATCATCCCACTCTGCTCAGCATTTTTCAGGCCACATCTGCAGTACCATACCCAGTTCTCATTCCCACAATTCAAGAAAGGTGCAGACAGACCAGAGACAGTCCAAAGAAAGGCCATAAAAATGGCCAAAGTGTTATAAAACATGCCTTTTGACAAAAGACAGAAAGAATTAAACCTTTTCTCCCTGGAGAAAGAAGGCTCAAGAAGAACCTCAAAACACTATTTCAGTATGTAATGGGTAGCTAAAAAGAGGATGGAGGCTCTCTCTTCAAAGAAGCCACGGAGAAGACAAGGGGCAAAGGGTACAACCTACACCAAGAGTGGTTTCGCCTCAGCATAAGATACACATTCTTTATAATGCAGATGATCATTCCCTGCAACAGCCTCTCTCCAGGGATCTGGTAGAGATCCCATCACTGGAGGTTTTCAAGATGAGATTAGAGAGGGTGGCAGATAATTTCATCTAGGTTTCCATTCCCAAGAAAGTTTGGACCAGATCATCTTTCAAGGTCCCTTTCAACCTGGGCTGGTTTACAATTTTATGACTGTAATTTATGAAAACAAATACAAATTTTTTTGTAGCTACTCTAGCTTTAATAAACCTTTTTTCCCCAAAAAAAGGATGCTGAAATCACTGGGGCTGTTCTTTTTTTGGCTTTGGTTTAAGGTTAAGACTATTGCTACATGCCACCACCTCCTTCCACTTCATTTTACTTCTCAAAAGAGCCAAAAACAATGTTCTACATCACAGGCCATTTTAGTTCAAACCAAAAGTTTTCCCATGGGGGACACAGGCATTATGGTAACTGAGTTTCCAAGGCTCTGCAAGCCTCATGCTAGTCTACCTTCAGAGATGCAATGATCTCATGTTTCTTAAATTTCTCTGCCTGAAGGAACTGAGACTAAAAACAAATCTATGAAACAAACCAATGTGACTGAAATAGAGCAGAATGACATACTTTATCTGGGCTATTTTTAGAGAAATGTATTAAAACTCTCGGTTCTTGTTAAACATATTTTTCTTTCACATTTTTTTCATTTTTCTTTAGGAATTGCAGCTTGTTGCTATCCTCCTTCTTCCAAAACAATTTACATCCAAGTGAATTAAATAAATAACATGTTATTCCTCCCAAGCATTCTCATCCTAGAAGAAACACAAACAAAATGCAGAACTACTTCTCTGAAAGCAGTTCACATTGTTCCTAGATGATGCATTAGCACACAAAGCTTATTTAAGTGCTTCATTTACTAAATTAGACATATACTTAGCATGGCAAACAATAGTCTTAATAAAAAGGTATTAATAAAAGAAGGCTGGCCAAGTGAGATGTGAATTATCTTTGATCACTGAAGCAGAAGAAATCTGAGAACAGCCAGCATGCCTCACAGTCTTCTGAATCTCATTTGCCAAACTTCACCTAGCAGCCTGGCCATTAAAAAAAAAAAATTTAGAGGGGGTTTTCCTGCATCAATGCAGGTGTTGCCTGGCACTGGAACTCCAGCCCAGACTCTTTCCACACTGCTTATCAACAGTCCCCACAAAAAGGGACCATGTGGACCAGCTCACAGCTCCCTGCATCCACCACCTGTGTGCTCCTCCTCCTCCTCCTGTGTCACACTGATGGCACGATGGCTGTGTGAGCCCCGGGGGGCAGAGGGACAGGCAGGGAGACATTGCCAAGACAGTCTGGGCAGAGCACGGGAAAACATCACCTCACCTGCACCCTGCTAAGGCTAAACAGAGGAACAGCAATGAACCACTCAACCTCTTCCAGATCAGCTTCCTCAAGTGTTCCTGTAAGCAAAGCCCCGAGGTCAGGAAAAACCTAGGGCTGTCTCCTGTCAATCTAAGGCAAAGCTCAAACTATAAAAGGTTTTCAGCTGTCACCAAAAGGCACCTACATTTACAATTTACATAAAACTTACACGTTAAGGAAACAAATTGATTGGGCATTCTGCTTATTTGTAGAAAAGACTAGGCAAATTCAGTTCTTATTTTATACAATGATATTACTGAATTGCTCTTTTATAATATACATCCATCAACACTCATGCCTGTTCCTCTCCATGAAAATCTTTACTAAGGGGCAAAAGATTTATACAATTTGATAAGAAACCAGAGTATCCCTGGAAGTGTTGAAAAGATGTGTAGATGTAGCATTCAAGGATATGTTTGGACTCAATGATCTTAGAGACTCTTCCCAACCTTAATGATTCTATGATTCCATTATATATTGCCTTTATATACTATTCATACCAGCCATATGTTGGTTCTTCTGAACTTTTAACTGCAAAAACCAAAAAAAAACCCTACTCATAGGGAAAATATAGTCTTAAACTCTGCTGTTATTTATACATATTTTATGTACTTACCCTATTTAGTGAAGGCAAGATTCTCCTTGAATAGGAGACAAAAGGCATGTCCAAAAATATAAATCATAATTTCTTAAGATGTACTCCTTATAAATAGATATATCCTTTTTTACTTTTTTTTTTTTTGGTACAAATTTTGTCACAGTCACAATATTCTTGAACTACTCAGTAAATGAGGATTAAAATTGGAGAAAATCACCAGCATACAGCTTTAATGCAAACCCTGCTATGGAAGTATACAATGCTATTCATTAAATCACAGATCTATAACCTTTGTTAAAAACACATTCTTCTTAAAATGCACATTTTGTTATAGACGTCCTGCAACCCCCCTGGACAAAGCATTAAAAAGTTTTAGGCATTCTATAATAAAACCAAAATATGACATATAAAGACCAGAATAAGTGCAATTACATAAATTAGCAAAACTTGTCTGGTTTTCATCTATATACACCTTTTTATTTTTAAAATATATAGCTTGTCCTTCATCCTGAAATACAAAGATGTACAACCTTCATGAACTACTTTTTTTCCTAGGTTTTTACCTGTGGAAACAAAAAAATCTGGGGGAACTTCAACAAAAGTATAGAAAGTAATTATGAAAATGCAAATTTTGCAAAACTGAAATTCACTTATTATTTGTATTTTCTTGCAATAAATAAATCAAGTAAGTTAGACACAAGATTTCTTATGTCTGACAACAAATCTCTTACCAGTTTGTGGGGTTTTTGGTTTGTTTTTTTTTTTTAAACAAGGGAGCATCTCTCTTTTTAATTTCTACAGTACCCATTAAACAGGGGTCTCCAAGCAGTAGTTGCCTGAGTGTCTCTAATCCAGTCAAGGAAAACCCTTCCTTAAATCTTTAAGGGGAAGAAAACTGCAAAAATAACAAACTAGCAATTTTTTAATACAGTGTTATATAAACTTTTACATAATTCACCACACTGCTGAATAGAAAACATTATGTGAAAGGAATCATCACTTTCAATAGATTTTGATCAGCCTTTCCACACAACAAACCATTCTAACAGAGTTGTCCTGAATAACATGCTTCAGATATCATTAAGTCTGAACCAGAAAACAGATGCTTAAAAATAACTTTTGCACTTCTAACCTTTTAGACTGCACCGTTCAATTATGCATGCTTTTCTGAATATCAGTCTGGAAATAAAATAGAGCTCTAAGTATTACCCACAAGGGGAAAAAAAAAAAGAAAAAGAAAAGAAAAATGGAAGGAAGAGAATGACACATCCTGCAGGCACAAAGAGGATGTGGATCCCATAAGGCTGGAGTCCAGGCTGCCTGGCAGCACAGCAGGAGGAGAGCACATCCAATGGAAAAGAGTTGCATGATGGGCAATAGCAATGCAAGAGTTAAATGTTACACAACCACTTTGTCCAGTCATCCTCAGACAAAGGAAACACATCAAGAGGGAAATGGATAGCAAATAGGACACTGCTAATGGAATTTCAGTGGTCTTTATTTCTAGTTTTCAAAATAAACAACCACAGAAGAGAGAGATCTGCAAAACAGTGAGCAGCTGGAAGACAAGCAGAAAGCTATGATTGATCAAAACCT
Source organism: Molothrus ater (assembly GCF_012460135.2). Taxonomy (NCBI): domain Eukaryota; kingdom Metazoa; phylum Chordata; class Aves; order Passeriformes; family Icteridae; genus Molothrus; species Molothrus ater. The sequence continues at coordinate 19,374,179 of NC_050479.2, forward strand.
CCTCAAAACATATTTATTAAGGTATCAGGAACAGAATTCAAAAACCAGATTTCAGGTGTGCATTGTTAGGACTTGAATTAGGAATTAAGCCAGTTGGGCACACTCCCACTGAGAAGAAAGAGGCAAACCTTCAGCATACCATCCTACCATCAAATATCATGTTTTTTCTGTCTCAGTCCACAAGGCCAGGCTGTATATAGACAGAAGCTACTGAAAACAGTTGGGAAAACCCACAGAACTGCTAACTCCAGAAATGAGAACATTTTCAGTCACACAAGAGTGCCTTCTAGTAAAATTGGATCAAAGAGATACATCCCAAGAGTGCAAGTATTTAAACCACTGTTTATAACCCTAAATTCCTATGTTAGAGAGTCTCCTTTTGGAACCTTAAACAGTGAGGATTTACTACACTATCAACTTCCTGATTGTAGGGGGTGGGGAGGCATTACCCAGCAGACATCACACTGAAAGATAAGGTGGCCTCCATATTTGTATCTTACTCATAATTACTTGAGTTACAGAAATCACTGTACATGTCCCACATGGAACAAATATGTCTGCTCAACCTACAATGGAAGTTTAAGTTTTGTACACATCAGAATTTTCTACTGATGATGCTCAAATTCTTGGGTTCAGAATATTAAATACAGAAAAAAATACCAGAGATGGACAGAGGTGTAAAGAGAAAAAGAATATAAGAGCATCACCCCATAGAAGACATTCCTGCCTCAAAAAGAAAACAAAAAACACAAAGTCCACCTACCAAAACACCAAAAACTTCATCCATAAACAACAGGTATCTTCAGTATTCTCTACATCAAGAGTTTCTGCTACGCAAGGAGGTAAACACGCAAACTCGATTGGCGCACACAGGTTGATGGTATTTTTTTAAGCATGTCTCTACACAGGGATGCAAAACACACCAACACATGAAGAAAAAACATGCAGTCCATGTCTCACCACTTGAAGTTATGAATGTTTGTTCCAGTTTCTGAGTGGTTTTATGTTGGGGTTTTTTGGTGTTTTTAGGGGGATTTTTTGTTTTCTTTTGTTTTGTTGTTCTTGTTGTTTTTTTCCCCTGGTTTGACTTCATTTGTAATAAGCAATGCCAGGGTATTTTCAACTAATTTGAAATGATGGGGAGTCTGTATGAAAGGCCTTACAAAAGGGCTTACGTAAAACAGCAAAACTTCCTGAATGCCCACATGCATTGTTTGAATTCTGAAGCAAAAGGGATACTGCCATCCTCTCCTGCCAAAGGCTCAAAATTACATATTCAGATTCCAGCAGAAGACTTGCAAGAGTTTAATAGAAATAATGATAGCCTGTCCATCAAATGGCTGCCAGGTACAAAAGCTTTACATACCTCTTACTCCCACTGTCTGAATGATGCTTTTAGAAAGAAAAAAAGTAATTTGTTTTGTATGGACTTTACAGTCCCCAGGCTTTTCTTTTTATTCCCCCATTCTCTTGCCTTCAAGAAAAAGAAACTGCCTAAAGGGAAAAGGTTTCTCAATTCTAGAGTTAGAGGTCAGATTCTCCTGTTCATTGGTGGAATTTACCACAGTAGTAACTGCCTTTTATCAGCATCATACATGATTTGGTATTACTTCAAACTTGATACATTTTAGTGGTTTTGGTCTGTCATATGAAGTGACAGTAATGCTTCTGCAGAGCAGTTTTCTTTGGATTTTTTAAATTTAATCCTTGTGCTTTTCAACAGATATCTTTCAAAAGTAGAAAAAATATATTAAGTAAAGCTTGAATTTGATTACATGAGCAAAAAAAGCTGTAAGTAAAGATTTGGTTCTCTTTAACTTGCTACCTGAAAAACAGTTACCCGAATAACCTCACAAAATGCTTCCCATAAAACACTTTTTACATGTAGGCAAAAAATGCAGTCTCCTTTTCAACATAATCTCTCTTGACTATTTACAACTGTTATGGATGCTCTCTTACATGTTGTATTAAATTCAGACTAACAGCCTAGGCATCTCAACAAATCTTTTCAAATCACACTATGGCTTGCTGCAGCTGTTAAATGCCTTAAAAAAATCACACATAAAAGTTAATGAAACTATGAAGATCAGCAAAAAATCCAAACTCCTAGGGAAAAAAACCCCTAACTATAAATAACAGGTTACTGGATAGTAAGGTAGATACACACAATTATCACCACAACAGGCTCTGTACTCCTGTTTCAAGAGAAACTGTCATCTGCATTGCAATGCCCTTGAAAGTAATTTTTGTCGTAATATATCTTATTCCACTATTTTGCTCGGGTTTAATTCTGTTGCATTAGTGTGTTGTATAATTAACAGCCAAGCAATATGATTTTGCTGCAGAATCCAAACCTGTAAGACAGACATTTCAGACATGTTTTCAGCTGTCTTAGTATGAGGACATAACTGGTGGGTGCCAAGCTCCACTATACATATTCACTTTTTGAAATGCAAATATGGTGAACAATTACCACATAAATGCTCTTTGAGGTGATCATGAGCTGCTGAAATCTGCCCCAAACATGCAGTGCAGGGGGCCAATATAGATGCAACAGGGGATTCCTACATCAGGGAGCATGGAAGAACTGCTGCAAGGGATACAACATGATGTGTCCTTGGGAAGTCATCTCCTTCCCAGCTGACCAGCCACAGGAGATCCTGGGACAGACATAGTCCTTTGCAGGGGTCCCAGCTCCTGAGTTTCTTAGCAAGTGATGGCACAATGTTGTATGAAGATTGTATTTTTATATGCAAAGACTGGTCATACCTGAATCATTACATCTCTAATAATACTTCTTATTGGGAGAAGCAAAAATAATAGCTTAATTTTAATTAGCAATTATTCAATAGAATAATTGAATTCTGAGGATGAAGTTTGTCATTAACAAAATAAGGAACAGACAACAAAAAGTCTGCATTCAGAAAATAAAGGAGGGATAGCTAATTCAGCTTTCCTCAATAGGAGATGTGGCAGATACTATGTCATCTAGGCACCAGAGCCTGCATTTATGAAGTTGAACACTTGACTAGACAGCCATTATCTTCACTGAATTCCTTATTTGTGTGACCAGTTTTGAGTAAAGGCAATGAAACAGAGATAAATCTGGATGGAGTTTCAAATGCCCCTGGACAACAAAGGTAAAGATCAATCCTCGACATGACAGAAAGAATTACCTCATTCTTAGGTGTTTCCTACACTCATACACACATTTTAACTTCAAAACCTAGTTATTTTACAAGGACCCAGCACAGCTTGGAGACAGGCTTGCCACAAAATACAGAAAACTGCAAAAACTTGCAGGAAACAAACTCAGTGATAGAGTCAAACAAGGCAACAGCATCCCATTACACCCTTTGGAGTCACACACTTCGGAGGCCCCTCTGTGTTTTTTCAACAAAATAGGCTTAAAGAACAAAGGTTACAGCACCAGCTGCACCAGGCTCCCAAAAAGTTGGTTTAGTCTTGGACCCAGAAGCTTATGATCTTAAGTTTCATAACAGTATTCAGAGCTCAAAGAACGATTTGTCATTTGTTAGAAGCGGCTGGTTCCTTTAACCTAAAAAATTATACTGAAATTTACATTCATTATTTCTAGCAAGGACCTCACCTTGATGTTACTTCTCCCTTCCTAGATCTTCTTCTTAGAAATTGAACAAAAAGCTTCCTGTCTTAGTTACTGTTACTTGCAGCTACATAGAAGAAGAGGAAGAAACTGTGAGCCTCTCTTTCTAGAGCAGGTGAATGCTACTTGCTTCATCCTCTACAAAGATGAGATAATAAGTTACACTGATATTTTTTCACACTTCTGGTTTCTTTGAAGCATAGGGAAATTACACACTGCAGCTGTCCCATAACTTAAAAAAAAACCCCAAAAACAAAAACAAAGAAACAAACAAAACAAAAAAAAAAAACACCCAAAAAAAACCAACCAAGCCAACAAAAAAAAACCTCCAAGAAAAAAAAAGAAAAAAAAAAGGAAACTGACAAGCAATCAGTAATACTCTAATGCTGCACAGAAAACAAAGCAGAATTCAAAAGAAAGGATCTCAAACCCTTTTCACCCTGAACTGGCATATAAAACCTCCAGGGAACTCCAGATTTACTTCCAGGCGGATTCAAAGTCTGAGCAGTGGGCCTAATCTCTGGCAGAAAAAGAAGCACCACTGACTAGGTTTTAAACACTGCTTTAACTCTTCACTGGTGTCTTTATGGGTAACTTCAACATAGATGTATAAGTATATAATACAAACTAAACATTTTTGTTATTACTGATGTATTTTTCAAAGAATAAAAGACCATAAAAAAAATCAGGTATTTGCAGGAGGATCGTGTAAATGTATTACTCAAATGCTGTTGTCATTGTGTGAACATACTTGCTAGCTTTTGGAGATCCCAAGAGTTTTGCTTAACAAAGCAAGTCAAGGAAAGGAAAAGGATGATTCCTCACCATTAAAACGTGAGTCTTTTTGCTGACAGTGCACCCATGAAAGATAATAACTAGCTGACACTATAAAAACTGCCAAGGTTTTCTGCAGTACGTTACCAATATGTTCAAAATGTTCCCATTAAGACACACATTTTTTTCTCTTCAACATTTTTTCATTTTACTATGAAACAATCAAATATCTTCAGTTATTTTCTTTTATAGAAAGGAAGATACACTCAAATGGTTGAGCATCTCAGCAATCACAAAGGAAATTGGTACTTAACATGAATTCAGATCTCTTGATGCCTCACCCTATACTTTAGGAAGTGTACACTCACTTTGTGGAAAACACAGCTAAAATTAAAATATTTCATTGCAGATGTAATTCATTCCAATAACCTGAGGAAGTTATGCTACAGTCTTGAACACAGTGCAAATATACTCCTACTATAACTCACCCCAGTTTCAGTCTCCTCATATAAACCCTTGCAGTAACACAATACAAAACAGGCATTCTCACCACAACAGGTCTTTTTCATTCTTATTCTTGTATTTTATTAAACACTGCCAACCATACTACAAGTAGTTTACCAAACAAAATTGCAAATAAGCTTAGCCTGCTCTTATTAAAATATAATCTTCATTTTATTTTCTAATTACCATTCCTCCCATCTTTTGCAGAGCCTTGACTGCTCCCTTGAAGCTTGGCAGTTCCCAAACCATTGGAATGTTTTAGACCAAAGCCTGTTATCACATATGATCAAGTATTTATGCACAAACACTTTATTGAAGATATTTAACAGTTTAATTTCTCCCAAATACTGCAGAATAACATACTATGCAAGAGGTAGAACTACAAATCTCTTAAGATTTCTCCTGTTGTTAATTCATTTTTTCACAGAATCATAGCATTGATGAGGTTGAAAAAGACCTCCAAGATGATCAAGTCTGACCTATGACCCAACACCACCCTGTCAATCAGATCATGGCACTGAGTGCTGAGCCCAGTCTTTCCTTAAGTACCTCCAGGGACAGTGACTCCACCACTGGGCAAACCATTCCAGCATCTAATCACCCTGTCTGTGAAGAAATACCTCATAAACTTCCTTCAACCCAAACCTTCCCTGGCATAGCTTAAGACCATGTCCTCCTGTCCTGTCACTGCTTACCTGGGAGAAGAAGCCAATGCCCACCTGGCTACAGCCTCCTTGTAGGGAGTGGTAAGGTCTCCCCAGAATCTCCTCTTCTCCAGGCTAAACAACCCCATCTCCCTCAGCTGGTCCTCATAGGACTTATGGTCCAGACCCTTCTCCAGCTTCACTGCCTTTCTCTGGAATCTCTACAGCACCTCAGTGTCCTCCCTGAACTGAGGGGCCCAGAACTGGGCACAGGACCTGGGGTGTGGTACAGGCTAAGAATCACTTTCCTAGTCATGCAGGCACACTATTTCTGAGTCAGGCCAGGATGCTTGGCATTCTTGGCCCCCTGGGCACACTGCTGGCTCATGTTCAGCAGCTGTTGATCAGCACCCTCATGTCCCTCTCTGCTGGCCCACTTTCCAGCCTCTCTGATCCAGCCCACAGCACTCCAGGAGTCCACTCCAGCAATCAATCCAGCTTGTCCAGGTTCCTCTGCAGAGCCTTCCTATCCTCCAGCAGATTGACACTCCAACCCAGTTTGGTGTCATCCACGAATGTGCTAGTAGTAGACGCAATCCTCTCATCCAGACTATCAGGAAAGGCATTAAGCAGGAATGGGCCCAACACGGATCCCTGTGGGACACCACAAGGGCCAGATGCCAGCTGGAGGCAGCACCATTCACCACCACTCTCTGGGCCTGGCCATCCAGTCAGTTCTGAACCCAACAAAAAGTGCACCTGTCCAAGCCAGGGGCTGCCAGCTTTCCCAGCTGGAGTCCTGCTGAGAATGAAGGCACAAATCAAAGCGGTGCTACAAATATCTATAAAACAAACATTTTGATACACCTCCCTATTCCCAGGATGTTTGCTTTTACTAAGCATAAATAATATTCTAATTTATCACTGTGTTATGGAATACCCCTTGTCCTTCCTCTGCTGATGTAAACCAGTAATGAGCAAGATAGGAATGAACAAGATGTTAATGGCATAAGTGGCAGTCAGAAGAAGAAGAAGAAAAGAGCCCAATTTACAGCACAGGAGGATGGGCAAGAGGAGCAGATTTATGAACATGGGCTAGATGGTAACATTGGAAATAAAAAAGCCAAGGACCAACAACAGAAAATGAACTGACTACCTGGGGAGCACTGCAGTTAACTACATTATTTGTATTTACTTGCAGACTGCAAGAGGTAATCAAGATGATTAATCTAGGCAAGCAACTAGAAAGGAAGACTGAAAAATAAAGCTTCCAAATACTTTTAACAGTAAAAAAGGAACACTCTTTGTTTGGCATTCTTTGTTAAGCAAAATTTTTGGGACCTCCAAAAGAAAGCAAGCATGTTCATGTCATGGGAACATTATTTGGGTAATATATTTGCATTCCAAAATGTCAGCAGCCTTCTGCTCAGCCTTTTTCCCACAACTGACTAGTGTCCCATCATTTGAGATTTGCTATGCCTCAGAAGACAGCAAAACTTGAACCTAACATTTCATATCCCACAAGACCCCACTCAGATAAATGTTACAATAGCAACTGATTTGGTATATATATTTAAAGTTTTAATAAATTAATGCTTTACTTGAGGTCCTCCATTTCATATAAGGAACTTCTAATCAATGTTTTTCTCTGAATGCCTCTGAAATTTACTCCTGTTTTTAAACTTTGCTTTTATACTGTTATTTTCCGCAGTCTCACACTATTTAAGAAGCTTTCTTTGAAATCCCTCAAGTTTTGACAAGATGCCTTTCATCTCATGCACTTCTCTTGAAAATTGCATGTACTTCTTGGGCTTTATAAAATAAACTTACAGGTTTAAAATAATTGCCCTGTGAAAATAATTTTCTTTTTTGTGTTTTCCAAAAATCCTTCATGCAACATGCAGTAAAACATGCAATCCAGCACATTAAATATGACAAAGCAGCAAGACTTTATCAATGTAAGTAAGTATCAGAATGGGGGCATGCCTAGAGGATGGAGCCAGGCTCTTCTTGGTGGGGCCAAGCAACAGGACAAGAGGCAAGGGGAAGAAACTGGAATACAGGAAATTCCACATGAATATGAGGAAGTACTTCCTTACTGTGTAACCTACAGTTACCTACAGTTATGGTCTTGATATGAACAAAGAATAAGTGACATTCTCAAGAAGATGAGTATAATAATGTGAAATAGACTGAACTAACTGACTTTTAAAACAGTCATCTAAAGGGTAAATTTACAGAGGAAACAGGTATTATATTAATGTAGCAGGAAACTAGACTAGAAAGCTAAATCTCCATAATTACTGAAGGAAGGAACTAAAAATTTCTGTTCCTATGTTTCTATATAAGAGTATTCATTAACAGTAGATTAAAATGCATTCCTGCAGAGGATTATTTGCTATACAACCTACTTTCATGAGGGAAGACTGTTGATAGTAAGGAGTAACTCAGAAATTTTTTTCTAACATGCCTGCTTAAATTTTTTTTAATTTTTTTTTGGGGGGGAGGGGGAGGTCTGTAAAGGACGCATTAGAAGAATCCAGGAAAAAACCATTTTTTGATGATTCTGTGAATCCATTATGCCCATCAAACTGCCCCACAAACTACAAACTGAAGAAAATAAATACTCAGGATTACAACAGTTATTTGTATTTTAGTAATGACAACCAGTGACTTGAAATTGCAACAGTTAGGATGATATCTGCTATACAGAAGGACTAGCTCATAATGGTGGCAGAAAACTAGATTTAGCATTTTGAGTAATAGTCTTTGATGAAGGGACTTGGCATTGGCTGGAGTCAATTATTTGATTTTTTTTTTCCCCTCTTACCAAAAAAGACTTCCAGCTGGTCCATTCTTCTGGAGAAAATAGCTGCTGGCTGACATTGGAATCTAGCAAGCATCCATTAAAAAAACACCAAGAAAATCTGAGAGACAAAAATATTGATTAAATTAACAGCCTTAACAACATGAAGCAATTATTTAGTACCCCAGGTAAATCAGTATGCATTTTTATTCTTAGTATGTTTAAGTAAGGTCTGCAGGACATCTGGCAAGCTTTACACAGAGGAGTAAAGGTGAAATGTGGCTTTTAGGTTGTTTTTCTGGGGTTAGGTTTTTTTTTTTACTTAAGAGACAGTGTATGTTTTTAAACTTCAGTTTAGGTGTTTTTCCTATTATTCTAGAAAATTATTCAGCAGTTGAGCTGATTTACAAATGAACTAAATGAATACCACAGGGATGCACCAAATGAAAAGAAGAAAAGAGGAGTCATTAATTTTGTAATGCAATAAAGCCTTGGTGGAATGAACAGCAGAAATTAAGAATCAAAAGTATTTTCAGTTCAGAGTTACTGCAGCATTATTATAGATCTGCTGATAATTTGGCATTTATCTTTCAAGCTTAAGATCCTGGATTACAAAAAAGGATATCATGGCCACTTATTTATTTTTTTTAATTTCCCAAGTCTTTTAACTGGGAAAAAGTACTGAATTTATTTCATGACTGAGATGGGAGCAAATTCATGAAAAGACAGTTATTTTCCATTTCTGAAATATATCGGAATCACACCTGATCATGCAGCTCATAGGTTAAAACTTTTGTTTTCCTATTCAAAAGTAACTCTGCTACCAAACACAATGAGGTCTTCAATTTCTTGAGAAGATGTTGTCACAATTGGAAATTGAGAAATTGTAGGAAATTTTGCAACGTTTTTCTCCCCATTCGATAGAGACCTTACAAAAAATCAGTGTTCATATAAAACAAGCTCTGCCATTCAGCTAATAGTTTAAAATAGATTTCAGCTGGTTTCATTGCATTTATGATAGATAATTTTAGCCATGATACCATGATTTGCAGACTACTGAAATCGCGACTGACAACTTGACTGCCAGATTTCACAACTAAAATTTCAGAGTTTCTGCATTTTCTGTGATGGGCACTTCTTGTGATTCATCGCACAAAGACTATGAGAAATGGAAAGGAGGTAAGACTACTGACAGTTTTTGGACAAAAATGCTCCAGAAAATCAAACAACTAAACAAAAAGACTGCAACAAATAAAAACCAAGACAAAACCAAACTATTAAAGAAAACAGAATTACTCTTGTCAGAACTGGCCTGACAGCTCATGACATGGGGCTGGTCTTGGTTCCTCAGTACAGCTCCTCTACTGTAGCTATGCCAGGCTCGTGAACTACAGCTGTGGCACCAACACCCACATCACCAATCTTCACCTTCCAGTGTCACAGGAACAAGATCTCCCTTGTCTTACCAGTAACCAACTGTAAACCAAATGCAAGTTTGTCCTCAAAGCAGAAAGTTTTGTTCTCGCAGATCTGCAAATCACCCTCTTAATGGCAGTGGAAGACTGCCAGTCCTGAGCTGCATAAATAATGGAACTAGACCTCGCCAAGCTGAGAAATGAGAAATAATAAGGCTGGCTATACAAGTGAAGCTGGGAAAAGGAGGACAATATGGGCTTTGACAATAAGAATGAATTTTTAAGCCAAGGCTTTCTCGATTTCTTTCTTAAGAAATTATAATATTCTCAAGATAAGTTGCACTTTCAGAGATACAAACCTACAACTGTCCTTAAAAGGAACATCCACACACTGTCTCCCTTAAAAGGGACCAGCACAGCAAGTTTCAGGTAGAAAATTTAGCTGTACATTTACTAGAAATAAACTTAAAGACAGTGAACCTCACATAATGAAAAAGTAAGACAGCTTGAACAGAAATCTTCAATACAAACTCCTAAGGGAGCATTTAGAAACCTCAGGGGAACTCCTCAAGTTCACCCCATTTTATGTACTATCACAAGAAAGATCCAAAACCTACAATACTGCTTCTGTGTGCAAAAACACAACTTATGTGCCCAGTAGAGCAAAGCCATCCCAAAGTACACAGCCATGTGAACAGAAATCATGGGCACCAGCTGACCTCATCAACAGCTTCTCTGCTCTCATCCTCAGCTCCCTCATCATTTCCTCACTCTCTCATTCTCTTCAGACTGCTTTTGCTACAAGTGCACAAAGGAATGCTACATAATCCATGCACATTTTGTTCACACTTTGTTAATGCAGCCTTGTACATCTGCCCAGACCTTCAGAAGAGAATATTCTAAACAAATTAATGTAACATGAAGAATATAACCAGCCCCATTGCCTGCTTTGTGCTTTTCTTTCAAAACCAGCACATTGCCAACAGTTTGCATCTCAGCAGCTGGGCCAGACACAGAGCAAGTTCAACAGAGGGAAAGGTTCAACAAGGTAAAGGAAGAATAAAAAACCTCCTCTGTGGTGCTCCTGCTTGTTCACAAGGCTGTTGTTCTCTCCAGAGAACCTTGGCTGGCAGCACTCCAGCCCCTGCTCCCTCACCGTGTGACGAGCACCCCAGCACAGGGCACGGGGCTGAGCCAGCCCTGCCAGTTCCAGGGCCACACGCCAGCTCTGGCTCAGCCATTCAAATCCTTCCTCTCATGAGAGGCCCTCTCACTTTTTCAGTGTCTGACATTATCTCACCCTGAAGAGCACAACTGTTTCAGGTCTGGAAGGTGCTCATGGTGGTTTTGCAAAGTTAAAACCACATTTAAAGTGCTTGGAAAGAAAACAACAAGAGCAACAACAATCAAAAAACCTCCCAATGTCTACAAGCACTTTGTGGTTCAGAAGGATTTCTTTGATTAGGCACCTCTAGAGCAATTTGCAGTAGTACTCCAGGACTTACTCTTGGGGCCAGCAATAAAAATCTACAGGTTTTTAGATCTATAGTGCATGGCTATGTCCATTCATTTTAAAAATCTATTGCTTCTTCTACTGACCTCATGCCTTAGGTACAGAAGCTATTGTGAAAGGAGTACACTGCAGGTCACTTCTATCAGTACGTGAACAACTTTTCCAATTTCAATGGTCAAGACTTTCCCTCTCCCCCCCCCACTAAATGCTCAGTCCTTCTCTAGCACATTAATGATCAAGTTGAAAAGTGGCACACACTAACAATTTCAGCTGCTTAGAAGGTTTCTTGCCCTCTCTGCACTTTAACTTCAAAAAACAAAACAAAACAAAAAAAAATCCTACCAAAAAAATCGACAAACAAATCAATGAAACAATAAAACCCCTCCCTTTTGCTTCTTGGAAAACAGGCAAAAAAAATCCTGGTTTTGCAGGTTGGTTTTGTTTTTTTAATTCATTCCAATAGGAGCACAAAACAACAGCTCCTGTTTCCTCTCACTAACACCAAAATTTGAAAGCAGAAAGGACATGTTCAGCTTCTTCATATTGAGATTTACCCTGAGTTCAAATCATTAGCAATGGCTCAGAGGATCTCCAGCACCCAAAACACAAGTGCCTGAAAGTTCTACAAGTTGCGGATAATGGTCTTTGGCCCTGTGGAGTTCCTTACAGGGTGAGCATAGAGGGAATGTTTTTTATGGAAGTAATGAGGAAATGAGAGGGTTAATAATTTTTTCCCCAATTTTTAATACAGGAAATGTACAGAGAAATGCACAATCTAAAAACAAATTGAGGTTTTAAATGCAGCTATAAAATGCCCATTGAACACCTGAACATTTCACATTTTTTACTGTTCAGTCACAAGCAGTAACATGATTAGCTCTCACCTAAACTCTAAATCAAAATAAAACACTATGTCCACTGTCTGACTGTTCAAAAAAATTGTTCTCTAACATCTGAACACCTCCTCCTATGGATAAGATGAAGTTTATTTGCATTCAGTGTGAACAGTGCTTCCTCCCATGGCCATACCCAGTGGAGAGCCTCCCACCGCAGAGCACGCAGGGCCCGCGGCTGCTGGGAGCCTTCAGCAGGCAAACATCATGTCACAAGCCCTTACTTCAACAGCAGCACATCTCCCCAGCTCCCTGCCACTTATAACCAATCCTCTGATCATGTTTCATAACAGGTTATCCCTTTCGTAAGAACCTCTGCAGTACTGTAAATGTGTCTCTAAAAGTCTTTAAAATTTTCTCTTCTTTCAGTTCAGTAGGTGTGCAGATGCACATACAGCATAGAAAACTTCTGATGTAGTAGAGTGCAGTCATCCCATAAATAATTATGCATAAACAAAAATATTAATGGAATGTCTGTATAAGTAAAATACACAGGTGTTAAAATGACTGCTTGCATATTAGGCAGAGATAACATGCCAAGTAATTTTGGTATTCTCCAGCCTATTCCCAGAGGGTAAAGAGTTATCAGCTACCTTGGGAACACAGTTATTTTTAATGATAGAAAGGTCATTTAAGTATTTGACAAGTATTTTGAAAGAAACATGTACTTTCACTAACTCTAAAAACTTTAATGAGAATCCAGATCAAATTGTCCAAATATTTGCATCCTATTATTCACCCCCTCTCCCAAAATGTGATTCAAAACCAAACCAAACAAAGAAAAAAATCCACCCCACTCACCTCTAAAAACCCACTTGATAACTGTTTATCATATTTCTACTTTAGAACATGTTAGGGAACAAATGTGAATTTGGAGTTCCTTAATGAGTGTCTTGGCCACCGCACCATACTGTGCAGGGAGCAAGAACGCTGTTTCCATAACATGAAATGTATGCAATATTCACAGACAGGAGAAAAAAATATTCTAGCTTTAAACTGTAGAAAATCAGATTTTTCAGTTCACCTACTAAAAGAATTCTTGCACAGTTCTTACTACAGAAAAAAAAAAGATTACTAAAATAGTGGTGCATGCTACTCTAGTTCAATGGTTTATTTCCTTCAGTTTTCAGTAGTGAATAATACATATTATTTAATTAAAACAGATCAAAAATGCATTCAGTAACTTTTTATTCACTGCTTCACATAACAATATTACAATATTCTGTTTGTATCACTACAGAGGTATTATTGCTACTCATGAGAGGCCAGCTAGAGATGTAGAGGTGATCCATGAAGATTTTGAAATTAAAAACACATATCAGACTACAAGAGAAGACAGAGAGAAAGAAAGACTAAATTGAGTATTCACTGCAGTGAATCATAGGCAACTGACTTTTCCCTACGAATAAGCAAATAACCTGAAAGTTCTTTAAATGTTTGGTTTTGTAAAAAAAATTGAGGATTTAAGGCTCTAATAATCTTTGCAGAATGATAAGTCACTTAAAATCCAAGTTTGCATAGAAGATTCTATTTAAAAGAGCTATCCATAGATCCCATTACTTTTGGTAAGCCTGCAGTGATCTCTCTACAGTACTTATAGTCAATGCTATAAATGAAGTAGATTATGTCCATGAACTATGTACAAAATCCCATCACAATATCTTTGTCTCATTCTCCAAAAACCCTCTCTCCTGACATTGCTTTGTACAAATGTACAGAGCTTCATGCACTAGCAGCAAGAGCTTGCCAAACAGCTTTGTCCCCTCCAAAGAACAAGATCCCACCTTGTGACAGATGTCTGACAACCATAAAAAGGCTCAACCACCATCAAGACAGCAAAGAGCAGACAATTCATCTCTATACTCAAAAAAATCCATGTAAGTAATTATATTCCTTTCTTACTGAATTACCTAGATAGCCAGGAATAGTGACTCATAAATTAAGGCAGGTCATCTTGAAATTGTGTCCAAGGAGTTGCTAAAAGTCATAACTCTTTTATATCATAAAAAGTAGAACATCTGATGTAACATCATTTCAATAAATGTTGCGTAATATGAATAGAAAAATATGCTAGCAAATTCTTATAATATGGTGTGACTATGCACTTGTAAACACAATATTACAAGCTGCATGCAGCAAGATTTACTTTTGACCATTATTTATTCCTGAATTCTCCAAGTCAGTTTTATAGCAGTCCTTTTCCTTAGCAAAAGAATAACTATTTGCAGAATCAAATTATTAAATACTTCTCAGGATAGGAAAGCCTAATAAACACACAAACAGGAAAGAAAAAGCAGTGGAAGGAACTAACCCCACATTGTAAGTTAACAAGAATGAAAAAGCTTAGCCAGGAGCCAGGTATCAAACCTGCTCTCAGTCCCAAAATAAAAGCATAAAAAACTCCATGCTTACCAGATGCAACTCACCTTCAGAGGGGAACAGCTTGAAAGAAATACCATTTTAATCAAGCAACTGTTCTTTCAAAATAAACACAACACAATAGGACATGCATGGACATAGAGAAAAACACAAACAACTTCAACCACAGCTGGGCACAAGCAGGCTTTCATCCTGCTCCTTTCCATGTTCATTCCCTCCCTCCTAACACCTAAACAAAGAAAAGGAAGAGTTAACGGAGAAAGAAGTACATTTTTTTTTAAAATCTGTCACAGAAATAAAGGTATCAAGTATAGTTTCACAGCATGTAAAGATGCACCAATGGAAAATTATTTGCAAATCACAAGAACTACATTTCTCAATATAGCAGGTTAATAACTCAAGTTTTCAGCACAAGTTATACTCACCTCCTGTTGGCAAAAATCACTTCTTAAAAGGAAGTATTTGGTTATACATCCCTTTGACTGTTTCGGCTTAACTTTCCATGCAAGTTAAGAGGGTTCAAGTAGAAATCATGCATGAAAGATTGAGCTTGTGCATAAAAGCTGCTTCACTGCAGACAGTAATAATTTACCACATACTCAGTTTTCCTACTTAAATTGGTGGGAAAACACACTGGGATTCTACACTGGCACTTTATTTTTCTGAACTGAAGCAAACACACAGTCCTTGGAAGTCATGAGGCTTCTTTTGCTCCCCGGAAGAGCTTAAGCAAGGACTACTCAGCTCTGAGGCTTAGAGGGGAGAACAGCTCTTTGCTCCATCTAATGGTGAAAGGGAATAAGCATTTCCATAAGCTTTCACTTCATACCAGGTGAAGTCAATCCAGGGCAACTCGTGCACATTTTTTTATGTCATAATGGAGCTCGTGTGGTCTGTGTGGTGATAAGGCATGACATGGGTAGACAGAGCTGCAAAGAAGAGAGAGGCAGACACGTTCCTGGACAAGGCAGGTAACCACTGCTGATATCAGATCCCAAAGCAAGAGCTATGGCTTTTTTCCATGCCTGTCTCGGCTTCTTCCCCAAGTTTCCAGACTCTGTGCTGGAGCTGGCTGCATGTGTCAGACCTCCTGCCATAGGATGGTGATGTGAGAACAGGCAACCTGGGGCAGGACCAACAGGACCAATTGGACCAACTTCACTCAAAGCACTGGGCAAACAGCTGAGCACCTCCTGCTGCCAAGCTGGGTATGATCTGACACCACAGCACTGTCCCCAGGCCAGCCTGTCCTAGTGGCCCCACCATCTGTTTGAAGCTGCCACCACAGGCACAGATGGAGGGAGACCAGCCTGTATGGCTGGCCTGCACCCACAACTCAATAAGGCAAAACAATTCAATGTTTGGCTAAGCAGACATCCTTATCCTGACCAAAGGTCTGTGCTGCTTTTCCACTGAAGGACTATCAATGATCTCTCACTCTCCAGGGCTTCCAAGAGCCCTTAAGTGGAAAAAGAAAGAATCAGGACAATTTCCACAAGACCACAATGTTTCCAGGGAACTTCTGAAGTGTAGGAGTCCCTAAATACTGTCCCAGTCTGTTTCTTACAGTTCTAGCAAGAGGCTGGAACTCTATGGTTCTCTCCTAATGGTTCTGGCAAGAGGCTCCCCCAGTACCATCTTCTGGAATCAGGAGGCACACACAGGTGACAAACCAAATAGACAAACCAAATGATGTGTGGATTGTTCTCACACAGCAGGTGCTATGCTGAGCACAAGGGCAACACAAGGTGGTTCTGCTCTTCCCAGGCATTCAGACCAGAGAGCAGAGGGCACTGTCCCTCCACATTCACACCCAGAGCACCAGCAAGTAAATATTCACACACCAAACACCACCCACTGCTTACTGTATGATGACCATACTCACATTTACCTTCATAATTAATCAACTCCTGAGCAGACAGTAAAAATACCTCATTTGTCCTTTTAGGAAATTAATTAATTTGGAAGTACTAAATCTTGGTATGGAGGAGTTTCGAGGGTTTTATACATCAATGTTCAAGGGGAAAAGACTTTAAAAAAAGTCATTCCAAGTACTCATAGCACTTTAAAAAAACAAGCTCAATTTTCAGAAAATAGGAGGAAGATTTCATCAGATGTGAATTGCTAGGAAAAAAAGAAAAGCCAAATAGAAGCAGAATTATCTTCTAACTTGAAACAAGACAAGGTGCTGAGTTTTACCCAACATAACCTCCCTTCAAGTTCAGTAACGCAGCACAAGTTAATTCAAATATCTCCTAAAGATAATTGCATCTGTATGTCAAGACAGTTGGAGTGCTCTGCAGGTACGGAAATTTAGTTTTATCCTAATTCTGTATGCCATCTAAAAATGTTATGATCTGGTCATCTGGCAATTAATACCTAAATTATATCCAGTTTTTTAATAACAGTTGTATTATTAAAAATAATGGAAACCTTATCTCAGCTCATCAATTTTTTTTGTATTTCTATGAAAATATGCATATATTTATATATAAAATAATGTTTACTGCCCTATTCCTGCTATACATTCCAAATTCCACAAATACTGAAGACAACGCCTGTAAATAATAACTTGATAAAAGTAAATGCAATAACTTACATGGAAATGTTTTCTTCTGCTGTATCTTACTCAAGTTTAAAGGAGGAAAACGAAATCCTACTTCACTTCTGTGTTTAGGAAGATGTATGATGTAAACAATGCAAAAACTGTCAAATGAGAGCCCTGTGTTACTTTCAATAAAAACACCTGTAACCTGCCATTTATATAGCTCACATCTTTCTGTGAATGTACTCATCCTCCTTGTAGGGAAGGTCTCATCCCCTTATTCTTCCATCTTGGAACATAACACAAAATACTTAACATGAAAAAGTGTGGGGTTTTATTTATTTCATGCACACATGTCATAGAAGAGAATAATTCATACTCATTTCTCTTAACTTGCAAAAAAAAAAAAAAAACATGCCTTAG
Organism: Molothrus ater; assembly: GCF_012460135.2. Classification (NCBI taxonomy): domain Eukaryota; kingdom Metazoa; phylum Chordata; class Aves; order Passeriformes; family Icteridae; genus Molothrus; species Molothrus ater. The sequence goes on from NC_050479.2 coordinate 19,391,700, forward strand.
AAATTTAGCTCTGAGGATGGAGTTAGGCCCCACATTGATTAGCATTTTCCTTTTCCTAATATGCACTGATGCTTGTTGGGAGTTTGGCTAACATAAGGAATATTTATTCCTACCATACCCTTACACAATTAAAATCTCTAACTTTTCAGATAAAAACAAAACCAAAGGTGAACTGTCATCTTCCAATTATCAGTGTTGACTAACTTTCTTTTTTGTCTGTAGCTTTCTTTTCCCCCAGAATTGTAGAAACATCTTTTTATAAACTTTGTAAGTTCACTCTTCATTTAGAAACATTGCAACAAACAAGAATACACACAAGGCCCAGTACATGAGAATTTTTTGAATCATGTCCCCATCACTACAGAAAAAATACCACTCAGAAGTATCAGATATATATAGTCAGTACCTTGGCATCAGTTTGACTAGCTAAATACAAATAAAGTAAGCACAAATATCCATTATGAAATGGGAGTCAAAACAGAAAGTTCCTGAGGCACAAGAATAAAGATCCTTCAGTGCCACACCACAGTATAAATACCAGAAAAAAAGTCCACATTCAGAAACCAAACATTTCAGGATTTATCTACAAATAGCTGGACTAAATTCCTTCTGATAATAATTGATCATTCTAGGTCTTACAGTTACTATAATGAACTGGTCAAAAGAAAAGCAATGCTATCTGTCTAGAGGTGCAGCAATGAGCAATTAAATGGTTAATTTTTATCAAAATTTCTGATGTTCTTCACATAAAAAAGAATTAATATAGTCAGAAGTGAGGCAATGCAACTCCTCAGAGAAATTTGCCACATGGCATTTCATAATTTACAGGCATCCACTTGGCAAGGAAACATTGCTGAGGTCAAAGAATTCACAATTTCACACAGATGCATATACAAGAAACATATAGCACACCTTGATCACATACAGGTAGGGCATTCCTAGACTTGAAAAAGAGGAGACCTAATTTCCTAAAGCCAAGCTTTAAAGGTCCCAAATATATTACTTACCATATAATTCAATCGTAGCAGGTAGAGCTAAAATGCACAAAATTTAGGGTATTAGAATGGAAAGTAGTAAACAGTTAAAACATCCTACTTGCAGTAAAATGTTCAAATTAATAATAGAGGCAAGAGAAATGGGAAGTTTTTGATCTAAAGACAAAAGAAAAATTAAAATTTAAAAAATCCTTTTTTAAAGCTCAAATCCTAGTTTGAGCTGAAGATTCAATCCCATCAGCAAAGAGGCAAAGGTATCTTCCTCTGCTTAATACAATCCTTATGTTGAGATGAGATGGGCCTGATTAAATCTGGACATTCTCTAGCTCATCTTTAATGTCCTTGTTCAAGTTCTCCTCCACTACTGCCTTGAGTAGTAAAGGCTTCCTCTAGTATACAAACTCTCCAGGGTTAATTTTCCTTTGGAAAACTCCCAGCATTGGATATAACTGAATTAACATTAGTGTTGTTACTCCTCATTTCTTTAGCCCCTCCTGTCTTGCCTTCCCTCAAGTACAGTACTGCTTTTACCTCCCAGCACTTTTATTCTTTCCTTCAAACATTTCCTTAGGAGTTTCAATGTACAACAAAAATTAGATCCCTTTTCTTTCATTTATCCTAGAATCACAAATTGGGTTGGGTTGGGCAGGACCTTAAAGATCATCTAGTTTCAATCCCCCTGCCAGGGGCAGGGATGCCATTTAATTAGATCAGGTTTTTCAAAGCCCCACTCAGCCTGGCCCTGTGGCCAGGTAGGATGTCAGCTTTATCTTTCTCCACACTTAATACATTCACTATATTCTCATCCATGTTTACAAAATATATTACCTTTTAGTCTCACATTTATTTACCTATTCTTAATATTTAAACTGCACTTAAGAGATTTGTATTAAATAAAAATTCAGTTACACAATATGTTTATGAATTTTAATTTTCTCATTAAAAGATTTTTGGCTGATTGCTTCTCAATTTTCATTTTGATCACTGTTTCTCCTGCTTGCTGCTTTAAAACATATGACTAAAAGAGTATAAGGAATATAAGCCTGTGAGCCTTCACTCTTAGGTGTGATGCATGCACATACACTTTTTTAATAAGTCCAATATTTTTAAATGAATATAAGTAAAACTTGAGGTTTGCATCTCAGTAAAGAATAGGTAAAAGAAGTAGCAAGGAAGGAAGCATACCATGCAAATAACTGCATTACACAGCATCAAAATAAATGTCTTCTTAATATATGAGATGTAAATCCTACTTAAATCCTGAAATAAAGTGTAACTGCTTTTCCAATTTATCAGCTAAGATCAGTATGTCATATAAGTCTGTCTTATTAGATCACTTGTTGTCTAGAAAGGGTAGTTCCTTACTCAGCTCTGGGGTAAGAAGCCAACATAATGTGTCCAATGTTATGCAAAAACAAGTTAACATTTTATTCCATTGTTTCAGTTATAATACTGATGGGTTTAAAATAGATCTCTGTCTCCCACTTTCCACTTTCCATTTCCCAAAGCACATTTCTTTCAATTGTGTTCATCATTCCCTATTTTGTTTACAAGGAGGAAGGGGAAATGAGAAAGCAAAGAACTTCTATAAAGGGAAAAATGCGTAACTATGAAGCTCTACACTTGGCTTTGGGAAGATTTAAATGATGGCTCAGTAATTTCAAACCATATTCCAAAGAGCATATTGTGATAGACTGCTCCCCATCCTCACCATGTGCCATTCAGAGGAAGGAACTGTGAACCACAGCTTGAGATGAACCTGCTACCAACTTCCTATAGTTTGGGAGGACTACAGATGGGCCAGCTGGTGACATTTACCTTCTCCTCGAGGCAAGTCTGCCCAGACTGAAGTCACCATCCTCTAGGGGCACACCAACTCCTGTTATGCCAGGAGCCAGTTTATCACAGCATTTGGGTTGTTCGCCTCTGGTTTAAGTGAACTCATCTTCAGCATTTGTCCTGAGCCAGCAGCCAAGCCCCAAGGCAGGCACTCAGTCACGGCCCCACCAGCAGGATCAGGGAGAGAGATGGAAGGGGAAAAGGGAACTCATGGGTTGAGTTAAAGAGAGTTTAATAGGGAAAGAGAAGAGACAGCAAAACCAAGAAGTAATCACTGCTTCCCATGATCAGGCATCTCCAGGAGAGCAGGGCCCCATCACATGTAATGGTGACTTGGGAAAACAAGTACCATTGCTCCAAACAACATTCTGCCTCCTCCTTCCCCCCACTTTATATACTGAGCACGAGGTCAAATGGTATGGAATATCCCTTTGTAATTTGTAAAAGGTCAGAAAAGGCCTTGGCTCTCTATAAGCACTCCTCAGCAATACCAAGAACTCCTCCATATTATCAACCCCGTGTTCAGCACAGATCCAAAACACAGCCCGCTACCAGCACTGCAACAAAAATTAACTCCACCCTGCCAAACCCAGCAAGCACCATAGCAGGTTAGGTAAGCAAAGACACACTCACAGGAGTCATAACCTTCTGGCTAATGGGTGGTAATTGTTGAAAAAAGCATTAAGCCAAGGGAGTTTAAATAATCTACTGTCATCAATTTTTAACCAATCTCATAAAAATCAAAAGTCAAGACAAAAAAATCAAGCAGTGATTTAAAGATGCTTTCCTTTACATTATTAAAAGTGAATCAACTCCTACACCACATAGAATTGGTATCCTGCACATCTGTCAGACCTCTACAAAGCTGGTTTTGTGTCTTCCTTTCTAAACAGGACAGAACATCTTAGCACTCAGACTGCTGAAATCATATGAGATACACCTCTTCTGGAAAACCATTTTTAGAAGATTTACAAAGACGTTTGCTGCAAATAACATTTTGTTTCCTCTAAAAACCTCCTCCCACAAACACATAAGTCATCCAAAAGTCAACTTGGGTCTCCTGTATCACCACTCAAACACAGCCAGCACCTGTACAACCCTGCAAGCCTTCCTGGCACTGTGGCAATGCAACCAATTTAATCAGCTGAACACCAGAGGAATTTGCAAATTGGGGAAAAAAATTAAAAATACACACATGCCTCCTGATGCCCAGAAAAGACACATAGGATTTTAGATACACAGAGTCCACCAGAGCCTGGAGAGAGAGGTCACCACACCTGTGACCAGACTGCCTACCTTGGCATACCACTTAAAACTGCCCTAGAGTCACATTCCCTGATTTATCTTTTGCTGCTACATATAAATTTTAAACCTCAGTATTCCCTAATTCTTCCTTCCCGGATGTGATTTCTAAAGTGACTCCAATTAAATCTCCTTCAAACATAATTGGAACATGTACAATTAGCAGGAAACAAGTTTGTCAGATTTTAAGAAACTGCCAGAGATGACCTATCAGCCCAAAATTAGCAATTTCTCCACATGGCTTTTACTAACAAACTCTGAATCACTACAAATCTTAGTCTATACTTACTCTCCTCCCTGAAACACTCCTCCCAAACTCCCACAGGCTCTAAGATTAAAATGTTCCCTCATCCTTCAACCGGTGAAATAATTTAGACAGCCTTCACTACATTCACTTGGCACCTTTCTTCCCCCTCTGGGCCTACAAACATAATAAATATTATGCTCTAGTATTTTGTGCATACTATGCAGAAAGCCTGAGCTTTCAAAGTATGTTTGGCATCATAATTACCTGAGAAATAAGATTTAAACACAATTCTAATGTCAGAGTTTACAAACTGGCTAACAGAATTTTCTGTGAAAGTTTATGAATGGCATCTCATTGCATGACTCAGACTTTTTACTCTCAAATGGAAAAGGGTTGTTTTTTTTTTTTTTATTCTCCAGATATTACAGATGATGTCACAAAAGTTTTTAAATAAGTAAAAAATAATTTTAAAAATCCAACCCCACAAGCAAAAAGCCCAAAAAAGAAACCTATGCCACAACAAAACAATCCAGGGTAACTTATCGTAGGTAAGGAGCAGAAACACAGAGTAAAAGTTACTCTGAGACAATAGGGAAGATCTCATTCCCAGGGCCTTTCCAGTATACATTAAGAATGAAGCAGGTATTTAGTGAGCTGCAGCTGAATCCTGAGCCTAACAGTCTTTCACATAAATCAAATGCTAAACTGGGTAGCACATTTCAATACACTTAATAGTGGGGACAATGAAAAGTGATAAATAACACAAAAAATAGCAAGCTAAATGTTTCTGGTGGCTTTCATTTTACACTGACTATTCATTTTATACTTGCGCTTCCAATTTCTTAATATTCATGTGCTGCTCTATGTTACAAGTACTACTTATGTCCAAATGTTAGGAAGAGCACAAAATACAGAGTGTGCAAGCTGAGCTGTGGGTGCAAATGGAACCAATGTCATCCCAAGAACAAGCATGGCCAAAATTGCAACACCAAGGGAAGAAATGAGGTTTGAGGCTTTTTTTCCCTGTTCTACCTGTTTTCTGCAGGCAAAGGCATTTAAGGGATAGTAGCACAAGTTAAATATCTACCTTCTGTACAAGGAACTCACAGCAGTAATCAGCATCAATCCAAAAAGAAAAGCACAGCAGTGATTCCCACTACACTTCCTAGAAGGGCAGGCAGCATCCCTGGTGTCATTCATCCTTCCAACAGCTCCACTGGGAACACCAAACCACCCTCTGCAAGAACTGAACCCCGGTGGCAGTACAAGCATGGCTTTGTCTAGAATCAACCTGCCAAGTCCCCCTTTTTAGGGACTGTAGCACCTAACTACACTGACAATAAGTTCCAGACTCCACAGAGGATGCCCTTCTACTGGCCACTGCTAACACAACCCAATTTGCTCTTGCTAACACCTACAGACATTTGTTTTCACACCACAGGAGGGCTGACAAGGTAGCTTTCAGCACAGAAAGTAAAGCCAAACATTTTTCCAAAGTTTCTCCATTTCAGGTATCACATTCAAATACTTAACAAGGCAAAATATTTCTTAACACACAATTAGTTGGCTAGCATGGCAGGCAGAAGTCTTCTACTATTCTTCTAGATAGTTGAATAAACAGTTCAATCAATTAAATTCTTAAGTTGAAACAAAACTAGATATATATGCTATTTAAAGTCTCCAGATGTACAGGTTTCACATACATAAACCCAGGTATGTACAGTATGGACCTCACAGAAATGAAAGGAAGTTTTGCTCTGAGCATCACTGAAACTGAGGATTTCTTTGTTAAACTTAGTTTGAGAAAATACTTTCAGAAATTAAGTAACTAGATTCTTAAATATTTACATTAATATATCCAATCCAAATATATCCCATATATCCAATATGTCTGCCAGCATTAAAAATTAATGTATGTACACAGAAACTCATAGAATCATGGAATGATTTGGGTCTGAAGGAAGGACCTTAAAGATCACCTTTCATCTGGACACCTTTCACTACAGCAAGTTACTCAGAGCCCCATCCAGGTCTTTAACACTTACAGGGCTGAGACCACAATCTAGCTGTGCAACTTTACCACCCTCACAGTACAGAATTTCTTCCTAATATTTCATCTAAACCTGCCCTCCTTCAGCTTAAGGCCATTCCCCCATGTTCTATCGCTTCAGGCCCTTGTGAAAAGTCCCTCTCCAGCCCCCTCTTAGATACTAGAAGGTGCTGTAAAGTCTTGATGGACCCTTCTCTTCTCCAGGCTGAACAGCCCCAACTCTCTCCTCCTCCTGTCTTTATATGCTCATCTTAGTGGCTCTGCTGCAATCCACAGCTAAAATTGTTGACAGCTAAAAAATTATGAATATGATACTAAATGGGAAAGGAGTGCTAACAGAATGTATCTGGCATTTTCAAACATGAATTATTTATCCATTCATTATTTTGATTTAAAAATCAAGTAATTTGCAAACATAATAAAATTAAATTTTAAAAAGATATTATTTAACATAAATTTGTAACTAAGTAGGACCCACCAAGAACAGTTTCTGGCCCTTTGCTATTTAACAGTTCACTAAAGATCCAGAAGACAAAGGGCTGCTGTTAGTACAAGCCACCACTGGCAGAGGGACCAGGGAAATAATCTCAAGTTTATAGCTGGGCAAAAAATATTCTAACCTATTCTGTAAAACTCTATAAACGTTTTGAAGAGTAACATCTGCAAAAAATTCTTAGTGAGCTAGTAGATGAATCTGATCTCCTAGTATGATGACACAGAAATGAAGAAGTACAGAGCAATCTTTGGGTAAACCAACAGGAAAACAACAAAGAGTATTGATTTTAGTATGTTGTATTGCACTGGCCAGGTAGATGTTAACAGCACTTGTGCAGTTCTCTTTTAAACTTTTTAATAAAAATACAACTAAAACATTTCATATTGATACAGTAACAACAAAGGACTAGAGAAAATGCCTTACAACAAGAGTTAAAAGGATGTCTGATTAGTTCAGTACAAGAGTATTGAAAGGTGACTTCATTAGAGAGCATAAACATCTCACTAAGAATAAAGCATTGGAGCTCTGAAGAAGAAACCAGAGGCAATGCCTGGAAACTGAAGGCAGACAAATTCATATTAGAAATAGAGCTTAATTACATTTTTCAGCAATGAGGACCATTAACTACTGATGAAGTTAGAGTGCAATGCATCTTCCACATCTGTAAATGAAGACCAAACACTTCTAGAAGCTGCACTCCATGATGAGTACCAGCCTAAGAGAAAGGTAGCTGCATAGATTCAGAAAAAGCCTATTATTATACAGAGTTTAACCCAGATGATGTAATGGTCCTGCATGACCTTAAAATTGCTAGGGCATATGAAACAGTGCCAAGCAAATTAGAGGTAATAAACCACACAGAATCACACAGCAACATTAGAAAGAGATTTCCTATTTTTTTAAGTCACCCAACCCTTCTACACAGAAACAAGACATCTCCATCTGGTAAAAACAACACATTTGCCCCATAAGATCTCATATCATATAATAAAAGGGCTTTTCATTTCATGCATATCTTAAAAAAAAAACCCACCTTTTTCTACTACTTAGCAGCTGGGATAAATGTCACCTAGACATTAACACAGCATTACTGAAAATTGTATCAATACTAACAAAATCCAATGAATGCTAATTACTCTAATACTTCAAAACGTTACCACTAGCTGGCAAAGCTCATTTAGGTTTGAAATAACTATTTTGATAAAAAGAGAAACATTGATTACATAATTTGCACTCATTTTGTCACTTCTGTCCTTTTTATCATTTTCTTTTCTGCTGCATAGTTGCTTGACACTGCTGACTCATAGGCAGCAAGTATATTCCCAGACTGAATGTAAATGCATCTCATGCCCCTAAATTGTCATTTTCCAGATATTCATCTCTTTCTTAACACCACCTGTACTCTAAGGGTGCATCTGAAAAGAGATAAGCAAAGAAGCAGAACTGGCCTCTGAAACAAAATTGTTTCTTGATTGCTTTGCAGGAAACCATTTCATTAGGCATTCAGCTACTCCTCCAGCATACACAAGCAGGAACTGTAAAAAAATTACCTTAATTTGCAGATCATAAATTCCAAAATACACACATCCATTGGACAGCAGGTCTTACTGGCCTGCAAAATGTTATTGTAAAAAAAAAAATAGGAACTTCAGACTACCATATATTCATATTATAGAGTATATGGATCCTTAAGGAAAGCAAGTCCTTACCTAAATACAAGCACAACAACAACATAATCACCAATAGGGAAAAAAGGGGCATAGAAGAGGACCTGGAGAGGTCAGATAGCCCAAGTCCCTTTCCAACGTAATCCAGACAGAGAGTTTTCCAATCTGTTCCTCAGAGTCTCCAAGTCATCTATTCCCAAGCTCACAATTCTTGCTGCTCAAAAAGTATTCTGCCTATTCTTTATATGTCACCTGTCTTTCTTTTTTTTTTTTCAGTATCTAACCCACATTGTTTTAGCTGCACATCAAAATTCTTGCCCTATCCCTTATGAATAGAAAGCATATTGTTGCTTCTCCCCTGGCATCAGTCTTCTGCATAAATGAAAATTTGTTTCTCCCATCAGTAAATAAAGCATGATTCGTTCGGACTTCTCAAAAGTTCACTTTTCTTAGATGTCTTATTACCTGTTTCCTTCCCTTAAACTAACATCTTTTAGAATCCCAGTGCCTTGCCCACATCAGTGCATGGGCCCAAAACTCTACACTGTTTTCACAGCCTGCACTTAGCTTGAGTACATCTTCACACAGTCTGCACAAAAACAGAGGCTGAGAAAGCCGCGAGGGTAAAAAAGGGACATGCTATGAGGGATCAGGGACACGAAGATTCGAGACAAAAAGTAATGTTGTTACCAACTACACTCAGGTTTGTTTATCAATATTTTAGTCTACTGAGTTTGCTTTGACCTCATTAGAAATATGAATTTATTTGTGCAGCATGATAAAAAAAGGGCTGTGATTCTACCTGAGGCTTCTAGAATAACAAATTGTTGAGGAAACCAATGAGAAAATCAAATGAGGGAAACTCTATAAATTGACTATAAATAAGGGGAAGGAGGGAAAATCATATACATATGAATATCCGTACAGTAAATAATTTGCCTAATTTCAATAGTTCTTACATTATACATTTTTACTACATTTTAACAAAGAATAAAACATTTTGCCTCTTGGAAAAGTTTGATGCAAAATCTTAACTAAACTCTGGACTACACATAGAAATAATTCAGCATAAACTAATTTGTCATTGTTCTACATGATGTCATCTACCTGATCTATCTTGCTATCTTTCCTTCCTGACCTAGACAGCAATACACCAGCAATACTGGCTTCAAAAATGCCAAGAAAAATGTTTCACAAATTCAGGACAAAATTATCAACTCTCTTTGCCACTTCTGTTACAGGGAGAGACAGCAGAGTGTGCAACCTTAAGCACAAGACAATTTTAAAACAGCTAGTAATGTAATCATGGATAGAAGTCTGTCTCATATGGAATTTTTTAACTGAACTACTTTTACACCACTACTGAAGATCTGAAAGCACAATTTAGACCCACTTTTTTGTCATTTGCCTTGATTTCATATGTGCAAGCCCTAGTGATGCTGACGTCAATGGGGTTTTTGTCATTCAGTTCTCTGGCCCATAATTAGATCTCATATTGGAAACAGTTATTTATTCCATTTGAAAAGAATTTTCATCTACCCCAAGCAACTTGCTTTTCATTCTTCAGTCCTTCAGACTTACTTACACACACAAGAAAATTTAATAAATCAGATTTATTTAATCTCTATCAATTTGTCAGTGCTTTATATGGATGGATCTGAAAGCCTCAGATTAACTGAGGGAGCACATACATGAAGAAGGCACCACATCTCACCCAGCCCTAAAAGGCTAAAGCACATTTAAACAATCAAGTATTTATTCTTATATATAGCACCTGAGTGTCTGCAAGGTCTTAACATATACTTAATAAATATATCATAAAACATGATTCATAAGCAAATACTGATACAGATGACTCATTTTTTCTACAAAACCTTTAATACATCAATCAGAACATGGATTACACAAAGACACACACACAAAAGATAGATTACTACAGGAGGGGCAATTTGGCTGCTTCTCAGCAAACACAGATGAAAGCCCACAAGCTCTAGTGCATACAAGAAAGAAGATAAATAACCCCAAAAGGTCACAGCACGTACTCTGTAATCTGTGGGTACTTATGCAATAAAAGATAAAACCTGCTTCTGTGAATAAAACTGAGTGATTGCAGTGTTCAGTTTCAATACACTTTTAAACATGTATGAAAACACAGCAATCACTCGATGTGCTGCAATATTTTTCTAGTAACAGGTACATTTTTCTAATTCAGTAGAGGAAATATAGTTATGGCTACAATTAAGTACCATGGCCACCTAACTTAAAGCCAAATGCCTTCACTAAGTTTTGCTCTACAAAGGATACTACTGCTGATTTTTGTATTCAATTCATATTCCCAAGTAATTTGGAAGTGTGCTTTTGCATTGTATTTCTTTACACTGCAAAAACATCAGAGATAATAAATCACCATAGTCCTACCTCTAGTAATATGATATTAAAAGAAATTCTCAGGAAGGATTCCTTTACTGAAAGGATGAAGAAAGGATTGAAGTGGACTGCCAAGGAAGTGGTAGAGTCAGCATCCCTGTAAGTGTTCAAGAAACAACTGGACATGGCACTTACGGTCTAGTTGACAAGGTGGCATTCAGTCAAAGGTTGGATTTAGTGATCTTAGGGGTCTTTTCCAACATTAATAACCCAGTATTCGAAAACTACAAATGCAGATTCCTTAAAAAAGAAGGAATCAGCTGTCAAAATCAACACGAAATTTCTGTTATAGCTATTCATTGATTGGGAAATGCTAATTCTACATTACCCCTCTTACTGAATCTGAGATATTGGTGGAAACAGAAAACAAGAGATGAACTATAAGTTCCACAGGATCATCTTATTTCTTTTGTCAGTCATATCACTATGGTTGGTCCAGTTACTGCCATACCCTATCAATATTCAAATATTTGCTTCTTAGAAGGGGGGGGGGGGGGGGGGGGAGAGAGAAAAAAGGAGGGAGGGCAAGCACAGAGAGTCCAAGCAGGTTTTTTTTTCCATCATACATACATCAAAACACAACAGGCTCCTTGCCATCCTTATTTTATGTCTACTTCCAGGGTTGATTTTTGAAAGCTAGGAATATTTTCATGCTTTTCCATATTCCTCCCGCTTCCCAGCAAGTACTACAGCTTTTCCCTGCACGCAGCTTAGTACAGAGACTTTTAATTCTATCTAAGCTAAATAAAGTTTTGTTAAGTTAACCATTTGTTAACCACTTTCCTTGGTCTGAACCAGTGTGCCTGCTATTTTCCTGAATATGTAGTCAAATTAGCAGCAGTTTTAAAACAAAAAAAAAAAACAAAAAAAAAAAAAAACAAAAACAAAAACAAAAAAAAATATTTGGCAGGGAAAGATGTTACTGACAGGCATCCTTCTGGGGAGGCCTGCAGCAGTCTCCTTTCTCCTGACTGCAAATGAAGGGAGATCTCATATCCTTTCTTTGTGTGCTGGCCATGCATCCATCCAAGGAAGCCTGCACTGGTCCCAGAGGGCCACGGGGGGTGCTCCACCTGAACTTTGAAGCAGCTGAGATAGATTTCACTGACCAGGAGCTGCTGCAGTGAATGGCACAAGAGCTGAGCCCGCAGAGCTGCAGCCGCGGGCTCAGCTGAGATGGCAGCCAGCACAAGTGGGGTTAGGAAAAAGGAGCAGGGAAACAGAAACCTGCTGAGGGGCAAGGATGGGACAGAAGAATTCTAGCAGTGATAGAAGCTGGAAATAAAATAAAGCTGAGAGAAGCCTGGAGTCAGAAGATGCAATTGGAAATAGCTGTGAAGTCCACTGGACACCTTCATTTTCTATTTCAATCATATGTACAGAAGGTACCAGCCAACTGCTGAAATTCTGGACATTAAGATTCAATATATGACATAGGAAAAGATTACTGCTATTCTAGATACTGGATGATGTCTTTAATAACAGGAACAAACCAACCATCTAGAAAAAAGAAATACATGTAAGCTATATATATGTATCTATATCTAAACACACACAGTAACCATACAGACACAGGAGTACAAAATGCCAGCTTTCCCAGATTGACAGGTTGAAAAAAGGAGAAAAAAATATCTAGCTCTACAGAATAAGCAGGGTCTTCCAAAACACTTAAGCCAGTGTCAACAAACTACAGTTCTAAGGCTTCTTTTTAGCAGAGGCTGAATTGGGCCTTTTTCTTGTAAAAGTGCTAGGCAGAAAAGATGTCTACACTAACAAAGTCATTTATGGCAGAAAGAAGGATTCTGACATTTGCAAAAATGGAAAACAAGTATTTCTCTAAATTAATATGTTTTTAAAAATGTTTTTAAATTAATTTCAGACCAGTATTAAATTTCAAAAATTAAAATTAAAAAGGCAAAAAACAAACAATAACAACTAAAAGAAAACACACACAAAATAACCTGCCCCATAATTTTGTTCTCATTGTTCAGAGAGGGCTAAAAAATAAACAGCCCATGAAGAATCAGATCTATGTGTCCCACTCACAAGTGAAGACCTAGACGTTTGTTTAGCTTTAATCATTTCATATATCAATCCCTCTTCCGTAAACAGATATGAAAAGGCTGCTGAATCTTACAGCAGCAGAGTAAAATGAATTCAGTATAGTTTTAAGTGCACAGATACAATGATAAGTGAGCCACAGAGCAGCTTTGGGAAACAAGCAGTTCTGCACATGCTGCAGAATAGGGATGTAGGGACTCTGAAACAGAGGAGACGTGGCCAAAGATACATATTAAGGAGCTGATCTTTGTTAGAGGAGTATCCCACCTCACACATAGAAATATAGGCATGACATGAAGAAAAAAAAAGAAAAAAGACTATTCAAGTATGACAAAGTTGCTCTGTCAGCATTTTGCCCTACATTTCCATTTGCCAATTTTGACATAACGTATGCAGAAACTGCTCAATCCTCATTCAGATTAATTCTAGTTTTCACTAAGCACTGCAGAAAATGTTTTAATAGGAAAAAAATTGACATCCTTATCATACAGCACTTACAAGTTTCCCTACCAAGTCTATTCTTTCCATATTGGAAATGAAGAATTCTTAAAGTCTTTAAAAAATTAATATTTTAAATATAAGGAGTCTAAAATTGAAGAGGTAAGAACATGACATAATAAAATTAACTTATGAAAAGTGCTAGATATTTCATACTGTGGACTTTAAAACCTTTGCCAAATGTTTCCTGCGTTTGGATAAAAGAAGAGTCTTCCTTATGGACCAGCATGAGATCTGTTTTGTATCACTCTGAGTTCCTTGTGTTAGATACAAATGTTGCTAATATATTAGACCATCTTTTTGCAGAAATGGGTTATCATACCCCACTCCTAATGCATTTGTGCTCATTTCTGCCACAACATGGCTAATGCAGACCAAACTGTGCTCTTCTGCATGATCCTCAACAAGGCTCACATCGCTTTCACAAGTTTTCAGCCAAGATTTTTTACATTAATGTGACACCTTAATTTTAATTAGGATTATTTTTACAGTTAAGATTTGGATAAAATTTACAAGAACTTCAACTACAGCAAAACAAAATATTCCTATTTTATTAACTCATTTCAACTGGAAGCCAGAGAACAAATATTAAAGCTGATTAAGTCAGACTGTCAAAATTGTTTGTAGGATGAAGCTTAAGTATCAGAGGCTTTCTTCTGCAATTCCTTCTCATTTCTTACATTGCTAATACTAGCATAAGAGAAGCACAAAAGCAGATTGCAACTGGCAAAGTAAAATCTATGTTTATCAAAAATGTACATGCCTCAATAAACCATTTCCTTAAATTTCCAGTGAAATATATTGGATTTCCTAAATATCATCCTTTGAAAGGTGGTATCATTCAGAAGTTAATGAGCTGATATTTTACAAGTTTAGTAGTTCCTATAGAATTTATACAAATTTTTTTAATCTACCTCTAGCTTCCAATATTAATCTCATATTTCTTTCCCTGATTTAAATTAGCAGTATCACAATGTAAGCATTTGCCAACTATGAAACACACAGATCCTTCAGTGAACCAAGAAGGGAGAGGCAGACAGAAGCATTTTTCTCTTCCAGATGTAAACCAAAATGTTTTGGACAAATTTCTTACCCAACTTCCAATGCTAAGTAAACCTGAGTGGTAACTTCTGTAAATCCATCAAGTATTTTCTGAGAGTTGTTGGGGGTTTTTATTTGGTTTTTTTGTTTGTCTGTTTGTTTCTGGGATGTTTTTAAAGCAAAGAAACTCTGAACAACAAAAATGAAAATCAAAACAACAACTAAAATATACTCCCAGTGAAGGTAGGAGTTAAGAGTGAATGTATACCAGCTATGAATAAAAAAAAAAAGGAAAGCAGAAGTCTCCAGCAAATATACTACAAGTTAATGGACCAGTCTGGCCCAGAGGGACACTCATTGGATGTGTCTTTGGATGCAAGCCTCCATACTGCATAAATCACAAATGAATAAGCATTATTCAAGCCTTTTCCAAGTACTCTGAAACAAGTAAAAATATTCTCACAGACAGAACAGCCAAAACTGTTCAAAATAAGTCCACAAGCCATTAGAATTTTGAAATGGCAAAGTCAGGCAAGCCCTTCCCTGCACAGCACTGTCACCTGTGCCTCACCTTCCCCAGATCCCCGACTTCCTTCCACTCCACACCCTCCAGAACCCTTTTCCAAAGACAAGATCCAAGTGCTGCCATTTCCCTGTAGGCAGCTGAGCACACCAAGATGCTGCAACCTCAATTTGCTGCCCTCTCTCAGCTACCTGAGGAGTCAACACACAGCATGGGAGCAGCAGGGAAACAAACCCAAGAGAAACCAGCATCTCACAGCACCCATGGCTGATGGGACAACAAATCTGAGTTGGAAGCTCCCAAGTGCCTCATAAAATACTTCAGCTTACAGAACCGTCTGCATTCAAGCTAAATTGGGAAGAGTGACCCCAGCAGGTTGAAGGAGAGCATCATGTCCCCAGTGAGGTACATGTGGAGCGTTGGGTCCAGCTCTTGGCTCCCCAGTGCAAAAGAGATATGGACATGCTGGAGCAAGTCCAAAAGATGGTTAAGAACATCTGACAAACAAACAGAGCTCAGTCTGGAAAGGAGAAGGCTTACCAACATGTATAAATTCCTGCTAGGGAGAACAGACAGAGCCAGGCTCTCCTCAGTGTTTGCTAGTGACAGGACAAGGAGAAATGGGCACAAATTTAAATACAGGACACTTCATTTGACTAAAGAAAATGTTTTCTTACCATGAGGATAGCTGAACACTGGCTTAGGTTGCCTATAGAGTTTGTGGAGCCTCTACACTTGGAGATACTCTAAACCCAACCAGACATTGCCTGAGAAGGGCATTGGACCTGATGGCATCCAGAGGCACCTTCCAGCCTCACCCATTCAATGATTCTGTATACACTAAAATTAAATTACCATCCTTGATGCTTTATGCCAAATAAGAATGGAAATACAGCACATATACAAACGTCAGCAAACACAAAGATCATTAGTTAAGTCTCCAACTTAAAGCCACATTGAATGAGCAGAACTAAAATAGCTAGGGCTTCTGCTTATAATTTGTTGGCCCTGACCTTCCTCTCTCTTAAGGACCCTCTGCTGTTTGATGAGGTGACATTTTGTAAAGGCAATTTCTAGATTCAAAAGAACAATTTAATGAGTCAAGGGGGTGCCAACTTGGCTGCAAAAACTGAGGAACGGGTTGATTTTTCTCTCATTCTCTTTAAACACTCATTCTGTCCCTGCTATTTCTTTCCCAAACACACATTTATTTCTCCCATTTCTTCTGCATGCTATTTAATCTTTTGCATCCATCAGGAATAACCCTCCCCTGTCATCACTGTATCCTGAATCACCAGCAAGTGACATTCTTGAAGTAATAATTTAAGAGTCATTTTAACAATGCAGTCCCTGCTTCTTGCTTCACACTAACATCTATTTTTTGCTCCAAAAACAAAAGGCAATGTCATCCACAACCATATTAAGACCCCCACTGCAAAGCTGTAATTAGTCTTCTTTCAGGCCTTGCCAACATTTCTTCTTAAAGTGGTAGCAAAAATGTGTACAAACAAGCACATCTCCCCAGTACTCTGCCTAGGAATGCTTCCAAGGCAAGATCTCACAAGGAAGGTTTGTAAAAGCTGGAACAATTTTTCATAACCTTCACAGTTCAGGTGATTTATAGCAGCTGGTTTCAGAAGTTGCCACCAGTAAGTACAACTGAGACAAGAACAGGTGTACTCTTTCTAAGGATAAGTGATTTCATTTTTCTTCCCACTGCCCATTTTCCTCTATCTCCTCATCATTTCCACTTGCTTTGCTATTTCCTCCTCAGCTTTCCTCCTAATTCAGTCCTTAAGTCCAATTTCTACCTGCTTATAGCTGATGTTGCTACTAGATATATTTAGAAAGAAAAAATAAAAAACACAAAACCTAACAAAAACCCAAGCACTGCAAGTTGTGCTTTGAATATCGATCCATATAAACCACATGATTTTCTGCATGCACTTAATTTAATGCCTTTTTCTATTGCCCTCAGTACTCTTTCTTTGATGCTCTTTCAGCAAGATCTCCACTGAACTCCTGGCCTTTTTCATAACATCATGCTATTTTCCCAGGCAAGTTCTGAATTATTTTCAACTAAGTGCTATTTATTGTAAAAAATAAGATTGAGAAACAAAGAATAGATCCTTAAGGCACACATTCACCTTTCAACTCAGAGCTGGAGAAAACACAAAATTTAAATTTAGAGCACATAAGCTTGGTAGTTCTTCTGTGAAGATGAGAATGAAAATAATGTTGCAGGTTCTCAGGAAAATAGTTTAAATAATACTAGTGCTGCTTTACATACTGCAAGCAGGACTACAGATAAAAGCTCTTCCTCAGCTTCAGGCTGAACCGGCTGAGGAGAACAACAATACAACTCCTTCCTTCCCTGCTAGAGCCTACCAGATCTGTCTCTGCAAAGGAGATCTATGTGAGATTTACAAAATCTTACCACATCCTTCTGCATCCTCATTCACTAGAAAATACCTCCAAGTCTGCTGGTTTCACTGTAGTTATTAAGTAAGAAAATAATTGTTTTTCAAATGGCATAGAATTACCCAAATTATTTTGACCAGAGGTCAAAGTAAAAGGGCACACAAGTGTTAATTCTGGCACTGATTATAAAGGCCCAACAACTTCAAGCAATCTGGGCCCATACAGGCACCAGTGCCCTCTTCAGCTGCAGCTGAAAGACAACACCCAGCAACTATTAAAAAATTCCTAGTTAACTTGTTCCAAGAACACATCACCCTGAAAGAAGTGTTTTATCAATATACAGCATAGAATAAAAGCAGCAACTCTAGAACAGCTGGACTTACCTATGTGTTGATCTTTAGAATCCAAAAACCTGCCATTTTAAAAAAACTGGGGTGATCAACAGAGGCCCTCAAAACTAACAGGTACAAGGTTGCTGGTGGACAAATGGAATAAATCAAGACAGGAAAGAGCATGAACACAGTGCCCAGATATAATACTGCACACATTTTCCCTGTTTA
Organism: Molothrus ater; assembly: GCF_012460135.2. NCBI lineage: Eukaryota > Metazoa > Chordata > Aves > Passeriformes > Icteridae > Molothrus > Molothrus ater. Next base: position 19,409,827 of record NC_050479.2, read on the forward strand.
GGTAGTACATTCCTAGTTTATAGTTTAGTCAGCAGTTTTGTTAGCTTTCAGAACCCTTTCAATTCATCATATATTCAAGCAGAGACAACAAAAGTTCACAGGATTTGCTCCTATACCCAGAGCTGAACAAACAGTTGCATCATCCACATGACCTACTACTCCTCAGAGAATATTCACTTGGTTGCCTTAGGACCAAGATGAATGGACAACTCTTTTCTCTCAGAAAACATTGGAAAGAAAAGGTGGAAGGACTGTAGAAAATCTGCTGTGCCTGTCATGGATCATTCTTATCTTTTGGCTTGAGAAACACCAGGGTTTTCCTTTAAGATGCCTCAAGAAGCATTTGGAGCTGCAAGTGCATTGTGACCCAATGGGAGCCAAAGCTCACTCTGAAACTGCCAGTCCATCAATTATCCCTTCTAATCCAATGGACCTTGTCAGCTATAAATTCTGATAAACAAAACACGTTATTACATAGAAGATACGTGTAAGACAGTAGTTTGAAGGTGCCATCATGCTGCACAAACTTCAAAGTTGTCTTCTGGATCTTCTAAGACAAAGTCCAAGGACACATTCATTGTCAGGTTGGACACAGCTCTGAGCAACTTGTTTTAGTTGTCCTGCTCATTGCAGGGGGGTTGGCCTAGATGACTTTAATAGTCCCTTCCAACCAAAACTAGGGCAGAGAGGCCTTGCAGACAGACCTCAATAAATTGGCCATCACCAACCATATGAAAGGCAATGATGGGCATATGACCAGATCTTGGGCAATCACCAACCATATGAAGTTTAATAAGGAAAAGTGCTGAATTCCATATCTGGGATAGGGAAACCCTGGTTGTGTGTATAGACTAGGAAATGAGAGGCTGGAGAGCAGTGCCAGGAAAGGGACCTGGGGGTCCTGGTCAATGGCAAGTTGAACATGAGCAGCACTGAACATGAGGCAGCCAGGGGAGCCAGCCGTCATCCTGGGGGCATCAGGGACAGCATGGCCAGCTGGGCAAGGGAGGGGATTGTCCTGCTCTGCTCTGAGCTGGGGCAGCCCCACCTCGAGTGCTGGGGGCAGTTTTGGCCATAAAAAAACCGCTCAAGCTATTGGAGACTGTCCAAAGGAGGACCACAAGGAAGGTGAAGGGCCTTGAGGGGGAGCTGTATGAGGAGCAGCTGAAGTCACTTGGTCTGTTCAGCCTGGAGAAGAGGAGGCTGAGGGGAAACCTCATTGTGGTCATGGACATCCTCACAAGGGGAAGCAGAGGGGCAGGTACCAATCTCTTCACTCTTGCAACTAATGACAGGCTTTCATGGAACAGCATGAAGCTGAGTTGGGGGAAGTTTAGGTAGGATGTCAGGAAAAGGATTTTCACCCACAGTATGGCTGAGCAAGCAATGAAACAGGCTTTTAAAGCCTGTCAGAGTTCAAGAAGTCTTCAAACAATTCTCCCAGGTGCGTGGTGTGACTGTGCAGGGCCAGAAGTTGGACTTGATGAGCCTGATAGGTCTCTTCTAACTCAGCACATTCTATGATGCTGTGATAATTCCATTATTCTAAATTGTGATGTATAGCATAAGCACAGCCAGCGTGACAATAATCTGATTTTTTATGCGTTTAATTTGCTTGCTAAAGAATGTGAAATTAACCTGTGTCACCAGATTTTGCTGTCATTAGTTGTCATGGTTTGACACTGGCACAATGCCAGTGCTTCCATGAGAATACTTTCTCCCTGTTTTCTGCTGTGAGATGTGATCAGGAATAAGAAAAGCAGGCTCCCACTTAGGAAAAAAAATTTATTAACTAAACTACAAGGGAAAGGGAAAAAAAAAGAAACACACAAGGAAAATGAAAACTTCACAAATACATCTCCTCCTCCTCCCCACGAAATTCCCAATACAATACAACTCTCAAATCATCGACTCAGTCTGGCACCACCCTTCAGAATACTCAATCCTCAGTTCCCTCAAGAGGAGAAGGAGTCCTTCTTGTGCCAATGGTGACCTCTTCCTTTCATGTCCAGTGCTCTCACCACTGAACACGGACCAGAGCTGCTTCTAGGGTCGACTTTTAAGGATGCTTCGTCCCACTCCAAAAAGGCACAGTCTCAACTTTGGGACATCTGTCCCCCCCCATATTTTTCACTCCCTGGGGCCAAGGGGTACCCATATGGAACCCTCTTGGTCCTGAGGCATTGCCTCCCCCTAGAATGCAGTCCCTGTATCACAAGGAACATGGTTCTGTCCATGGCTACACAAAAAGAGTCCAGCATAAGCTACTCCATCTCCATCATCTCTTCCACCTGAGTTCTTCTCTATTTCTCTCATGGCCCATTTCCTCTTATCTCATCTCTATCTCTCTTCTCATTCAGCTCCAGGAGGATTAGCATTTGTAAGGTTTCCATCATCCATGAAAAGGGTTAAAAATCTGAGGCTCTGTCTGTCCAGAACTCCCACGGCTGCCCAGCCGGGCACCTTCTCGCGGCACCCCCTTCTCCTTCTCGGCCGGCCACTATTGAATTTCAAGGTGGCACAAGCACAGGCACAGGCTCTCTCTCTGTCTCTCCTGAGGGGGGGTGGCTGCCCAATGCCTCTCAGTGCTCCTCCATCCATCCTGCAGGGGCCTTCCCCTCCCTTCTGTCCAGGCCCCGGCCTACCTCACCCAGCCCCATGGCTGCCCCTGGGCCTACCTCACCCGGCCCCATGGCTGCCCCTGCCCCGCCCAGCCCGCAGCCGGGCAGGGCAGCTCTGAACCTTTCCCTGACCGGAACCCAAGAGAGCCTCCCAGGGGAGAGCCCTGCTTTAACCCCATGTGCTCAGAGGCGGATCCAATGTCCCAATGGCCACATTAGGTGCCAATATTAAAATCTGAGCACCAATTGGCCTGACCACAGCATCCCAGAAAACATATTTCATGTCAAACCACCACATTAGTTCAGCACTATCTTGCTATAGGAATGATCAAATGCTTCCTGACATGTGAACTTCAAAGAGCTTACACGACAAGGAGCTTGGGTAAGGAATCCTGAGGGAAGAGTGGCAGCTCACCACAGATATGTCACAGCCTCAGTCTTCTTCAAGGGGAAATGAGAAAACAAACAAACAGAAAGGGCTTCAATCTCCTCCTCCTTAATCTCTGGACAGAGAAATCCAAGCAGATAGGAAGAGGAGATGACCACACAGTGGGAACACAGCTATTATAGGACACAGCACATATAAATAAATACTCCACAGTCCTGGAAGCTTCTGTGAGTGACAGTAAACAAGCTGTATCAAGAGAGAGGAATTATGACAGCACTCCTAATTTTGTGGTGCCTTTCTTATCATGCAATGTTGGCATGGACTACAATTCTAATGGGCCATTTTCCTCACTTAAGCATTAAAATACTTTCACCAAATTCAATATTATACAATTTAAGAAACAATTGTCTCAAAAAAAGGGGCATCCTGGAGTCATTCCCATGTCTGCCTTCAGACCAGTGTAATCCCTATATATAAATCATATCCATTTGGGGTCTAATCCCTAGGGGATTTTAAAGAGGCAACATTTCTATAACAGCTCCTCCAGGGACCACTAAAAGCATAACATAACACGTCAATACCTCTTCTCTAAGAATTAAAAAGGGAACAAAAATAGTCTTGGAGCTTTCTACACTGATTTCAAAGAGACCTCAGCTAAGTAGCTTCAAAATGACAGTTCTGCTTTAGTCTCCCAGATTAGCTTGTTAAGTCTACGAGCATAACACTGGAAATAGCACATCTAAAGTAATAAAGCAAATAGATGCAGACATGAAATTTGGAGTTCTCTCCCAACAATAAACTGAAAACCAAAACAAACAAAAAAAGAAAGAAAAAAATGCAAGAGGCCAATAAGATTGCAGCTTTTTTTTTTAATTATTCTTTTCAAAATACCATGTATCACACTCCTCAAGCTAATGCAGTCAAACTTAAGTCTCAGAAAACACTTAGGAGAAGACTATACTCTTGGAAGGTCTCCTAATTTGAGTGGGAAGCAGTTGCACATCTGTCAACCAGCCTTTGCAACCAAAATAGCTATTGCCATTGAGGAGACCAATTTGCAAAATTGAATCAACACCTCCGTCTCTTTACATGGTTCCCATTAGTGATTAGTTTCAATACTACCTTTGCTCATCACACAATGTTTACAATTATCATTAAAAATGCATAATTTGTAAAAGTACATATAAATGTATATATATTTGCAAACTAGCAATCCTACAGTTCAGCTTGCCTATAAAAAAACAAGAAAGACCAGAGGAACATGCTATATGACCCACAATAAGACACAACAGTTGTATTTAATAAACTACATTTAAAAAAGCTGTAGAAAGGATGAGTCTCAACTATCAACATACCCAGTCTGCACAGCAACACACAATATTCTTCCTAATTCATGAAAAGCACCACTGGTCTTACAAACCAAATACACTGGTTAGCTTTAAATAGCAAACCACAATTTGGTTTTGCATTAAAGGTCCTCATGCCAAGCACAGCTCTTCCTAGTCTTTTCACTTCTTCCATTTCTCTCCTCCCTTTTGGAGCCCACAACAGCAATTCCCCATTTTTTATTCACATGCAGTCTAACAGAGTAAGGCACTCTGAATTAACTCGTGTGACCTCAGCATTTCCATGGCTTGCGATATGCCTCATGGAGCTCAGTCACATCTTAGAAACAAGGTCTTCATTTGTGCTCCCTCTTCTGGCTTTAGGAGCATACAGCACAACCACGGCAGGGTGACATGGGGACCACCTCAATACAGCCACCCCTGTCTGTGGGCCCTCCTCCCCAAAAACCAACGCAGAGCCACAAAGAAAGCATTCACAAAGAAAGCATTCACAACCTGCACACTGCCACCTGCTGTGGTGGAACATGCCACCAAAATAACCCAGATCAGAACTCATGGGAGTGATTTATATTATTTCACTGCTGAACACAAAAAAGCAAGGACGCAACTTCCAAAGATGGAACAAAAATAGCTTCCAGCTAATTTTTTAAGCCTATCCTAATGTTAATTTTAGCTTTGGAAAACCACCACGTGTAACAGAACACAGAGTCGAGCACCCTCCATAAGGAAAAAACCCAGTGACATTAAAGGTTCATATTTAGATATGTCTAGCATAAGAAGCTTTAATTTTCAAGCTTAGAATGCATTTTAATCATTTATATATTTATTTTCATAATAAAAATAAGGAATTATGTTATTTAACTGTACTGTCTTTGGCATCAATGAAGTCCAGGAAAAGGAAGTGGGGGAAAAAAGCCAACTGCACCATAGCTGACTGTTCCAGCATAATGTTGCACTGCAGTGGAGGTCTATTTTGAGAAAACTATAATTGCCAGCAGCATAGCCCTCTTAAGTCATTTTGGTAGAAGTTGTCAAAATACATGTTCTTTGGAGTCTTGCTAGATTTGGAATACTTTATCTGACCTTATTTTACAACAAAATGAAAATTTTTTACTATCCTCTAATAAAAGTATTTGAAGAAATATAAAGTCTGGATGAAAATAGAGTAAGTAAAATAATCTACAGTTTTCTCAGGATATGGAGGATAACAAAATGGGACTAAAAAGAGGCAAAGTTGAGTGAGGAAGGGAGGAACATAGTCTTGGTATCTTTGTACATAAGAACAACTTGGGAATGGCTAATGGAATGAGATGGAGAGAAGCAGCCAAAGCTGTTGGCTGTCTGGACCCCTAAGTCTCATCTCTTCTCTGCATGCCTGTGTTAGAATTAGAGAATTAAAGTCCTGGATAAGCCTAGGAAAAGGAACTGAAATCGAAGGATCCTTTTCCTAGGCAGCTAATTATAAGTAATTAACAGTCAGACATTATAGTCTTCACTACTCCATTTTCATTCTTGTATTTGTGGCAGAATTCTTTCTTCCTGGAATATCCTAATGCCTGGTAGTCAGGAGCAACAGATGTTGGCTCAGATCTCCAGCCTTCAGAGGGGATATGAAATGCACAACATCCAAAGAAGGGCAGAAATTCTGCAACACCATTGTGCCTAATGATATTTTCTACTAGCTACTGCCAAATGGTTTTCCAGATCTGCTCAACAGGGACATCTGGTATTCTGTATTAGCCAACATGAACTGGTCTGGTACATTCAATAGCCTCAGGAATGTGATGTTAATTTTCATAACTAAGGATGCTTCTTTTTGTGATAACAAAGTTACTTGGATTCTTCTGTAGCTTTTGGAGGTCACCAGAATTTTAGGTTATATCACAACATTGTAAATGGGCTCTATAGTTCAGCTATACACTTGCTTCAGCAGCTATGAAATCTCATTTGGCATCCAGCCTTTTTAGTTTCTGGAATGATTTGTCCAGTGATTCTGCATGGTCTGTAGACAGCTTCAGAAATGGTGCTTATAAACTCTCACAGAAGTTGATGTACGTGAAACTTAGGTAACAGCAGTTCACTTTGGCATACCACCTAGAAAATGTAGGGACACTCAAGAGTAGGTAGATGCCCTCCATTTTCTTATTTATTCTACAGTTCTTGTAGACAAGTGGAGATTTAAACTACTGAAAAAAAAAAAGAAAAAAACAACAAAAACTGGAGAAATCTAAACATAAATCATCATACTTTAATTTACCAACAAACACTCATCAGCTGACCAACAGCATGTCTTCCAGATTCTCATTACTTATTTACTGTTTATCCTCTCCAAGTGGAAAAATGGTGATAGAATTCAATTTTTTTTACCAACATATACAGACTGCTACATTCAGAATATCCTTCTAAATTACAGTTCACATTAAGTGTTATGCTGTGCAGCCCATGGAAGATGGATGAGAAGACACTTTTCCCAATGAAGCATAGGAAAGCTTAAGGCTTGTGTTTTCTTTGTGGTACCAATATGTTACACTAACAAATACAACAGAACATTTTCCAAAGTGCTATTCCTCATGACACCCTGTCCATACTAAGCTGAAATCTGTAGCAAACTGAACTTTGACCCTTTTTGGCTAATTTCATCAGCTAGAAGTCAAATTACATGCCACAGAAATTGCAGATTCTAACAGATTTTATGCTAAATCAGACTATAAAGTTCCAGAAAAATACAACCCTTAATGGTATTTAAGGCTCACAAAGAGCACAACTACTGAACAGGCATTCATTTTGGATGCACACATTGTTTCATAAAACTTCCTCCTCTTAAATCTATTTTGTCTTTTCTTTCTTTTTTTTTTAACTGCTCTGGAGGTCCAAAGTTTTTTATGAAATAAGGGTAAATATCAAACCCATGCTTTACCTCACCTGAAAATTTAGTTTTGTATCTCTAAGAAAATACCCTTTTTGCATCAGTTCCCAAATAGTCACCAGCATGTGGAAGTTCTTCCTATGCCCCAGCACTTTTTTTTTAAAAAAACATCTGAAATATTGTTTTAAAAGAATATCTATGTGCAATGTTCCAGGTGAGCATGGATTATTTCACCAAATCTTCAAATCCCATTACAGTGGAAACTAAGCAATTCTTTAAAAAGCACTGCCAAGTCCATCCCTTGGATGAACAGAGTACTCTGGTTTCAGAGCCTACCATTGAATGATGATGGGTTTTCTACAAGAAACTCAGGAAAATATAAGGGTTTATTTTGCAAATGCTTAAGAAGTTAGAACCCAGTAACATGAATGAAAAGCTACTTCCAATCTACTGACAGACATGTCATTCTAAACGTTCTCAGCAAAAGCATTTCTCCTGATTTTCTGAATTGTGGAAGTAAAAATCAGAAGAAGGAAAAAAAAAAAAGAAAGTAAGCAGGGAAAAGAAAAAAGGCTACCAGTAATGCTGTTGGAGTTCCCATTCAAGGGAGCAGACTCCTGGCTAAATCCAGAATAAAGTGATCTTGACTGCAGGTGGTGCACTCTTCTGTCACCACCAAGAGCCACTGCAATCAATCAGAATCACTATAGGAACGTGGGGCAGAGGAAAGCAGACAGTTTTAAAATCGAAATGTAAAAGGTACATTTTTAATTTGAGCATGGGTATTTTTAATTATGCACTAGAAAGGCATATTTTAGGACAATTCCACATGGAAATAACATGTCCTTTAGAAAATTCTCAATGTCCAATATCTATTTGGCATAATGAAATGCCAAAGGTGGCCTTAAATTTCAAAAATCAGCTTGAATTTATTGCATCTTCATGTGGAAGTTCAGTATTCATTAGGTTATAGAGTACAGATACAAAACTCCTAGTTCTAAGAGGAATAAATAGTAAAAAAAATGGTCTTTAATTGCTAGGGTTTTGTCTTATCCAACAATCATGAAATAAAAATTAATGCTCAACAAACCAGACAATTAGAACTTCTGGCTTTTTCCGGAACAAAATTCTCTCCCAAGTTTTACCAAGTGACAGTTTAATTCTGTGATCTTATCTTTACATTGAGCCCAGTGTCTGGTCATTACACAGGTAAGTTTTCCTTCCAGTTGACCACCATCCTTATCATTAGGTATTGTATGTGTTGACAAATATCAAAAAATACTTAACAAATCACCAGGCACTAAGCTGCAGAAGTACCTTCCTCACAGGTGAAATAATACTTTTTTTTTGTACTGTGAAACAACCTCAACTTTCAATACAACAGGCCTAAGTTATGAAAGTCTAACTTGAGAATGGAAAGCCATGATCTTTGCCTCCAAAGTGACTGTTCTTTTATATAGCAAAGACTCTCAACAGATATTTTCTAGGAGCTGTATGGTAACCTGAGGAGGTATGCATACAAAATTATGCATTCACAGACCCCTAAATCACCAAACATAGAACTCCTTTGCCATTATTAACGCTGAGTTTTCAGCAAATTATTCAAAGCGGTTGCTGGACTAGGTTTGCCATTTTGAAGAACAGATTGTGTCATCTTTCAGTGTTATACAAATTATACATCCCTGCTGAAGGGTCTGCCAAGGCTGGGAACCATCACCCTCAGAAGCAGCACAGGGAAGCAGACCCAAGGTACGTGTGGCAGGTCTCCTTCCCCCACCCAGCCTGGCAGCAGTAGAGGCTGCAGCTCCGTGCCGAGGATGCTTCATTTATTCTGCTCAGGTACACGGGGCAGTTGGGGCTGGTCAGACACACTGAACTGGCACCTGGGACAGGCAGGTCCTACCAGATGAAATTAGAGCTACAGTTAAGCCTGCAAAGAAAGTTTTGGCTGTGATTCAAGCTGTACTGTTATTTACTGAGCAAAGAGATGCTGTACACAGGGTTATTTAGCCTATGCAGGGTGCACAGTCTGGCTGGAAGGAGAAAAATCCACCTCATGTCAGTTATAAGGTCTGTGCCACTCAGCTCAAACAGAAAAAAATTATGAAGACAGAATAAAACAATTGCATGTATGTGAGAAACAAAGTAGCCATGCTGCACTTACTCAACTTTTGCAAAGACTACAAAAAACGAGAGTAAAGTTTCCTTATGGTTTCACACAACACTAAATTAACTTTATGGCTTCCTGCCACTGTTCACTGAAGGCAGAATCACCATGAACTTCTAATGATCAGAACTGTTCTGCCCTGAACATAAATATAAATGAAAGTCTAAACCACATATTCCCCCAACCCCTTTAGAAGCCAGAATACTGAAGTAATTAATAAAAAACAGATCTGGATGAAGAAGGTGTCTGTTGTGGTCAGAGTGCTCTGACACACATGCCTGGGCCCCTGCCAACAGTGCCAAGCAGCCCAATCGCAACAAGTGGTGAGTCAGCATTAAGTGCTCACTGTGAAAGGGGGGAACTAGCAAAAGAAAGCTGCTCGAGTTGGAAACTGATTGGAGGGGGATGGGGGAAAGGAAGTAAAACAGCAAACCATGCCACAGAAATTGAGAGACAAACTGTTTTCTGCTTATCATCACATTTGTAGAAGAAAAAAAATGAATATTTTGCACTGAGTAGATAAAATGTCAGTTCTTATAATTACAGCCTGGTAAACAAATACATACAAATAGTACTTGTAACATTTTATGCAGCTCAAATAAATTTCAGCCATTTTGGAATAACACCCAGTAGAACAGGTGTTATGTCCTCTAGTTGGAAAACTGTTCATTGCAGCACTGAACTATGAACCGTTTGGAAAAAAAAGAAAGAAACTAATGCTGCTTTACCTTCTACTATGAAAGAAACATTTTAAACATTTAACATGAAAACAGAATTTCTCTTTTTCAGAACCAGCACGTAACATGAGAAAATGGGATGAACTCTGACATTAATGGCTAAAGAATAGCAGTAAGGGAAACACTTCCAAAAACATACATTTGTCTAATCATTACAAGATTAAAGAACACTATGAGATTTGCACAAGCTTTAGAAAACACAACAAAAAGCAAATCAACGTTCTGCTATTAAAGAAATACAAAGTACTTTTACTGATATTCAGGAGAAGGCTTGCACTGACATCTGGAAGAGTGAAATTCACCCTTTATCCTTTACAGGGCAGGCTACTGTTAAAATCTATTAAACAGTCAGGGCACCAAGTAGCACATGCAGACACCATGGACAACTTGAATCCAATAGGGCAACTATGGAAACAAGAGGCAGGGGCAAAGAATCTGCCAGCTTTCCACTGCCATTTCAGAGCATCTTTGTCTCAGTAAGACCTCCATAGGACCTTAATGCCTATTAAAACCAGCAAAAAAGAGTAATAATAATAATCAATGTTTTGCTTTGAAAGAACACACCTTCCTATCAGTAAACAAATATGCAACATATTCAGCATCAAAAAATAAAAATATTGGAAGTTTTTTTCTCCAAACATGTCAAGTAAAGAAAAGCAGACTTGTATTCCACTGTTCATATTCCACGGATATTACTTATGAAGTGGTCTTCTTTAAGGCATACTAACTGTAAGTCATGCAGATGCATGATGTTAGCTGCCTAGAAAAAAAAGTGCAAAAGCTACAGTAATTTTGTAGCTTTTTTTTGTAATTTGTAACTTTTGTAATTGTGCATCCTGAGAGTGCTTCTTTTGAGATACTATTTTTTTTTTTACAATAAAACACCCAAGCTAAAAGAGCATTAGTAGTTCTAAATTAATTTTTTTCTATGGAATCATTTGTTGTGAGGCTTTTTAGATGTCTCTTTTAGATGTATCCTTCAAGACCCTCATTACCACCACCATTTTTAGACCACATATTCAATGACGTGATAGAGTTGATGGATAAACATTGCAAAGTAAGAAAGTGGTCAACAAGGAAAGGGGCTGATGAAGTGCCATATATGTATAAGGAATGACAGAAGATACAGAAGGAAGAGAAAAATTGCTGTATGGAAGCGCCTCAAAGTTTACTACTGCTGTTGCTAAAAAAGATAAAGCCTTGTGGTTCAAAGCATAATTAAAAATTCAGACTACTTATGCACCTATAAAACTCCCATTGCTAGTTTCAAAATGAAGAGTATTTGAAAAGCAAGCCATTAATACTCTTCAGTTATTTTTCTGTGGTCTCAGAAGTAGCACAGACACTCTATACTTGCTTCTGTAAGATGTTCTATCCAAGTTCAGAAATAGAGCATTTCAAAGAAACCTTTTATCTCTTCAGACAGCTTCCAGAACCTGGAAAATACATCCATGGAAAGGATATAACTGCAAAATTGCTGCTAGGAATGAACACATGTTCATTATTTAAAAGATAACCAAAAAAAAAATTAACTTCTCATTTATCCTGGATAGTTCACTTTCTACAAGCAATCTAAGAAAATTAATCCCTTGGACAGCCACACTCCTCTGCTGCCGAATAAAGCAAAAATAAGGATTAGAAATCTGCTTTTAAAAACAACAGGAAGCCAGTTTCTTTAGACTGTATAGCATGGTAGCAAGGGTGCAATACCTTCACACATCAGGATGTGCAAGATACACAAAGCTGCATTTAGCACACAGAACCTGTACTTGGTTTTCCAAGTGCCAAGCAACGCCAATTAAAGGCAGCAGAACAGGCTTCAAAGGCAGGAAATGACAAGGAAGCAAGAGGAACTAGGAAAGATCAGAGGAATTTCAGAAGGGCTGAAGCAGCCTCTCCTCACTGCAAGCCATCTTTTGCAGAAATTCCCCTCTTCCCGGATTTGCTCATACGTGGGGCTCTCACATAGCCTCCCCACTCCTCAGCTCCCAGAGGTACCTGGAGAAAGGTTTCCTCTCCCTGTTCTCACACAGCACCACCCACCACTAAATGGGGTGCAATGTGACAGAGCTCAGCATACACCAGAAGCTCCATTTCCCCTTCTCCCCTTCCACCTCGCAGCCCAAGACAATATGCTTCAATCACTTCTGCCAAGCCAGTTTAGATATGTACACCAGCAGAATTGAAACAAACAAAAACCAGTTTTCTAGTGCTTTTAGTCCCTGAAGTAGTTCACCATGGTGTGAGACATAAAGGGCTGCAGGGGACAGAATGGGAAAACTGAAAAGTAAAAGAAAATGGAAATCAGACCCCACAGCCTCATTAGGTCTTCTGCCAGTAGATACTACATGAGGCTGATCATATTACAGAAATGCCCCCTCAAAATGCCTCAGAGTACCTTAGTTCTAATTCTTCCCCATGCCAACTAAAAAAAAAATTTAAAAAAAGAAAAGCCAAATGCCTTCTGGTTTTTTGGACTTTTTAAATGCCAAAATGAAACATAAATGCATTCCCCAACAGCTACAGATTTTGCAGTCAAGTTATCTGCATACAAAGAGGGGGAAGTCACAGGGCTCACCAGTGAACCAATGCAGGGGTTGAGCTTCACCCTAAGAGAAGGCACCATCCTGATTGCAGAATCTCCAAAACAGAAAATACTCTGGGAGTCAAAGACCACCTTACTATTTCATGTGTTGAGTGAGATCAAGCTTAGCCACCAGAAACCCCTTAGAAAAATAAAGGACTTTCAAGAAGAAACTCAGACTTAGAAACCAAAAAAGTTTTTTCTGTTCCAAAGCTGAAGTGAATTCCTCCCTTTTTTAAAACAGCAGTCACACAGATTACAGCACATCTCACCAATTAATTCAACCAGCCTTATGACGCAACTAAACTTCTACCCAGGCAACAATGTAAGTTCACCTTCACATAAAGATCAGCTAGTCTTGAACAATTAATTCAATTAACTCAAGGCAAGTTAGCCCCTACCCAATACAACATTCATTAAATTCCTTTCTCCAAATTCTCTCTTCCTTCCTTTGCCATTCCTCCCCTATTATACACTGTAGCCCAGACTCACCTTGCCTTCAAAGCAGAATAGTCAGGTACAGATAATTCCCCACGAGTGGTTTTTCTCTGTCGCCCTTCCCTGTGTGCCCTGACAGAGGAGAAGGCACTCCTTGTAAACATGACAGGTAACACACAATACATTATGCAAAGCAAAGACCTAGGCAGATAGCCAACTTCATGAGAAATCTATCTGCCACCCCCACTGGGGAAAAAAATTCATCAAAGATAAAAATTAAAAATTCAGTTAGCATCATCTGAGGTTAGCAACAAGTCAAAAATAAAAAACAAGAAAAGCAGATGCCTTTAAATAGCAACTTGCATATGATCCAAAACCTAATGCCAGTAAAAAACCTGCGAAATTTGATAATTTCTACCTGAACAAATGTACTACATTTTGACTTATCAACCACATTGTACAGTCAAAACAAAACTTGTCTTTTCTGATAAAGATGCACAACCTGTTGCATACTGCAGTGTTAAGCAGACAGCCCACCCCTTTCTAGAGTGGGTAAGGCCTTGACAATACTGCCATACATAACCTTCAATCTTTTTTTTTTCTTTGTTTTTTGTGGGATAAAGGTCTAACATCACAAGCAAAGAAAAATCATTTGATTATAGAATGGTTTGGGTTGGAAAGGACCTTGAAGCTCAGAGATCAGGTCCAACCCCAAAGTCTGAACTTCAGCCCTGCTGGAGCAGGCTCTGCTGTGCAATTACAATCTCTGCTGTCTCAAGGCTCCTGTCACAGATGCCTCAAGGCTTGTCACAGCCTCATTTAGAGTAAATCAAAGTCAGTGCCATCATTCAGGCATTCAGGTAATGAAGCATCCTGCCTTTACAAATCTGCTTAGAAATGGAATATTTCCAGATTTCTTCTCCAGTTCTCTCCTGCTCTATTTCAGTCAAACACAGAGCACAAGTGAAATAAGGCAGCTCGGACTTGTAACACATTCCTGGCTTGTTTTACATGGCTGGTGCCACTGCCAGTACTCCTGGTAGCATTTACTGCCATAGAATAATGGGCATTTTGCTTTCCAAACATATGAGTACTGCCAAATCCAGAGGAACATAATCACAAATTCAAGATTAAGAACAAATAGTGAAACTGCAAAATCTATAAGCAACATAAGCAAAACCTTAGAGGCTGCATTATGCTGGAAAAGTATTTTAAACAAATACGTAAGCACTTTCATGAAAAAAGTGAACAGTTTATCTGAACAATTAAAACTCAATCATGCACAAACATTAATTAAAACTTTCACTCAAAATAGGGTACAATCAGTACTGCAAAGTTTTACAAATAGTGATTTTAGATTTTCTTCTTAAACAACATTAGTTTCAAAAATTATGTCTTTTCTGTCCCACCCCCCAAAAACAAACAGAAAGGACATTTGCAGAAATAAATTCTGAAGAACAGAAGGGAGACTTTTTTGGTCTTTTTGATTATTAATGTAAATCACTAAGTAGTTTTGATCAGTCCACACATACACACCTTTTTGTTTTGATTATCTATAGATACAAAAAAAGTCATAATACCTTACAATATCCCAAGTCTCTTTCCCTTGAAGTTTCAAAAATTTCAGAAAAATACAAAAATAAACTCCATCAAGAGCCAGATCATAAGAAGATTCATTCTCAGCATTTGACTCTAACACACAAATATTCCTTCTTAGTCTTCACCGCCTCCTTTCTATTCTCTGTATAAATTATTTTTTTTTACCAGCAATTCTCAAGATCTTGCAAGATATCCATCTATTCTGCAGAGCCTTATCTCCCCACACTCCCATAGCTAAAACTGATACCTGACAAGTCCACTCACTAACTTTATAATAATTAAAAATGTTGGGGTTTAAAACTAATGAAAAGAAATTTCTCAGTTTGTAGCCAATAATCAACCTCTTAAAGGGAGTTTCTGTATGCTCTGAACTAAAGGAATGCTGGTAGAAACTTCTCCAACACTAGGTCCTAATTTAGGTCAGAGAGATTTTGAGTCCTGGAGTACTTTACATCTCTAGCTCCAATGTACTTTCACATGTTTTGACTTTAAGCAGTGTGGATTTCACTAGGATTTGAAATGCAATTACTTACTGAAATTTATATTACTACACTGTTATTTGCTCCACTTCCAGTCAATTGAGCAATTATCAAAAACAGAGTCTCACTGATTATTTTAAAGGTCTTTAAGCATACCTTTAATAAATGTGCAGCCTTTTCACTTCACAGATTTCTTCAAGATATGTCACAAAACTAGTCATTTTATTCCTCATTATAAAAAGCAGCTTTAAATACAGCTTGGTACTATCAGAAGTCAATTCCTGTTGGAGCATGTCCCTGTAGTATTTAAACACTGATACTTTATCAGCACCAAAAGTTTCCATAACGTGGATCCAAATAGGTTATATGCACACAGTCATGAAAATGAGTAGTTCATGTACCTGGATGGTCTTCCCTGATTTAATAGAGCTATTTGTGCATGGCACAGTAGGGCTGGAATCCAAAATTACCTTCCCTTTCCTCACATTTGATTTTTTGTATTATTTGTCTACAGCAGATAGAGATTCTTCTCAGATGATGGCTCATTTTAAAAAAGGCTCCTATGTGACTTTAGTCAATTCTTTGCCCCATCAGTCAGATGCTAAGTTGTAATAGATCTGACATAACTGTTTGGAAATGCTCTCAAGACAGTAAAATACCCCTTCTGCACCACATTATGAGTGGAGCTGAGACCATGTATTATCCTCTCATTTTTTCAGGTCATGGTTTGTATTCCCTATGAAAAGCTTGGTACACTTCCATAATGATCTAGAATGCTGCAAAATATGGAAACTTATCCTCATGTTTTATTACTGCTATGGTGAGAATTTTTTTCTATTTAAATGAAATTTCCCACATGAATCTGTCAGGCTGAAAAGCAGGCTTCTCAAAAATAAACCAACCAACCAAATCACATCAGGAGCAAGCAAACCTCTTCCCTCAAAAAGCTAAACATAAACTCTAAAACACCTCAGGCTGTCCTGGTACCAATGAAATAGAGGCAAAAACCCACAAAAAAACCCTCTTCTGTCTTCTCACACCATATAAAAATTTTAACAGAGTTACTTAAACATGCACACACAAGAACATTGGTGCAGGCTACAATTATAAGAGAAACTGCCCCAAGATTCTTGATTCGGCGATGTCACCAACAATTTTACACTACAGATTGAAGTCCTCCAAAATAAACCAAAAGCAAACAGAAAAGATATCTTCCTAGAAATAAAAGCATTATATTGAACCTGCACATTTTGATTTTTCTTAAATCAAAGCATCAATTCTCAAAGTTTGCATTCCATCTTCTTCAGTAATTAGTACAAGAGGAGAAAGAAAGAAACACTTTGGGCTCATTCTCCATTTTTTTCCGCTTTCTCAAAAATTTCTGGAGACAATGTTGCTTCTGGTATAGAGAACTTACATATTTAACAGAGTTGCATCATCATTCACTGGCCACTTGACAAGTTTACAGCAGTTCATAATGTAAGGAGGGGTTTTAATAAATCTCTAAACTGCTGAAGTCACTATGACATACAACATTACTAGCATCACAAACATTAAAGCATATGTCTCTATTATGTGTGTCAGCTAACAAAACAAAACAGACAAATAATAAAATATATGGTAACGTTCCTATATTAATGTGACTAGGCAAATGTGCCATTAAATGTAATGCAGTCCTCAAGGAAAAAGGCTGAAATGAATTATTGGTTATTTGAATTATCATCTGGTATAATAAAATCCTTTTTGGAATTAAATTATCTCCTTTGAACATGAAAAGGATAATCATAGGCTTTCTTACTGAATCTTTTGTAAATACTGAAAATAACTTACAAGCTACAATATTGTCATTTCAAAGAGTACTCATAAAAATTGTTCCAAAAATCATATGCAAAACAGCATCAGTAAGTTAATCACACTTGCAATTGTCTCTCCATTAACATAGAGTTTTTTTAAACTTCACAGGAAAATAAAGACTTGGCAAGGAAAATCATAGAAAAAGAAAGGTGCTATTCTGATAAAGACAGAAACATCCCAAAATCTTCTTCAATTAATTAAACATTTTTTAAAAACAAAACCAAAACAAAACCAAAAAATCACCCCAAAAAAACCCCAAAAACACAAACAACAGACAGGCTAATTTTAGAACTTTAAATCTGCTTGGCTGCATAAAAATAATTAAACCATGAAGTCAAGCAACCTGATTCCCTAAAAAAAAAAACCAAAAAACCAAACAAACAAAAAGAAAACCAAAACAAACAAACAAAAACACAACAGAGCTTAGTAGTCAGAAGATACAGGCACAGCTTCTAGTCTGTTACATTTTAAGGCAAATCTAGGAGAGAACCTTTCACACCAGTCTGGCAGGACTAATGACAATATCTGGAGAGAACAAATCTGAGCACAGGGCTACAAAGGCTGGAAAGGGAGAGAACATATGCAAGGCTCCACATCAGTTTAGGCTTCTGCAGCAAGAACCCAAAAGTTCAAACATCTCTGTAGGTACCAAGTCAGTCCACCTGACTTGGTACCTACACAGATGTTTGAACTTTTGAGATGGTCAGCTATGGAAAGATAAACACAAAATATAAGAATGTTAGATTTATCCACCCCAATGAAAAAGGACTTGGTAAGAAGTTCCTTCTCAGTTAGAAAGCCAGCCTCAGGTTTAGCATAATCACAGCAAGAAAACATATTTGACTGTTCTGTAAAAAGAAGAGCTTGCAGGGTTAAGGGATTTTTTTTTTTTGGTCACTGTTTTAAAGCCAATTCTAAGGGCCTGGCTAACAAGGACATGACTATTCACATCCCATTTTAATGGAATAAATTTAAACTCAAGGATAATGGATGGCAATGCTAAACTTGAGCAGAAAAGTAAAGATCCAGGTAAAACAAATTTACCTACCCCATGTGACAAACTGGCATGGCTGTTAAGGGCAGGTCCAAACCTTCCTGGTATCCTGTTTGTTACCTGGGTTTAACTCTCCATTAGTTATACTTTTAATGGCTACAAAAAGGTATCAATTTCTACTTTCTTACCCCATACTGCAGGCCTACTTGGAGATTTTCTTTCTGGCGACAAATTACTCCATGAGTTCAGAACTTCACCCACAAATGTAACAGAGTGACAGAGATGTCTACCCTACCCTCAGCAGTATTGCCACAGCTTAGAACCTGACAGCCACTCATGCAGACAGTCATGTCATTTTCTCCCTAGTGTTATCTGGCAAAGCTACAAACAGGGGCACAGGAGCTTTGTACCCCAGCTCTGGAGGGTCACTGCCCCACTCAGTCACATTCAGGTGACATCCAGACAAGCATCTTTCCATATCAAAGTTGTACTTCCTGCTGTGAAGCTCCAAAATAGAACTGACCTCAACAGACATCACAAAAACAGTCATTCCCAAAAAAAAAAAAAAAAATTCCAACTAAAAATATATTCTATGAATACAGGCTTAAATTCTCAATAACTTCCATCCACTATTCTGACCTATTGTTTCATAGTTCACCTGTCCAGTATTGACTAGAAACTTGACACTGTGCCCTTTTCTCAGATTTACCTTGATCTGAAAACAGTTCCATGTTCAGAACAGCAGCACCATCCTTCCTCCACTGCCTATACCTATGCTCACGAGTCACCACTCCCACTGCTTCTCCAAGCAGCTGCTAAAAGCAACTGGGAGAGAATACCAGGCAAGACAGACTTCTGAACCAGCCTCAAGTGTCAGCTCTGCACCTCACCTATGGCACTAATCCTCCATCCCAAATTGCAGATGCTATCACACCATCCATGCTTATGCTGCCCACAGTACAAAAATATTCACCTGCACAATCCTCCATCCCAAATTACACATACCACACCTATGGCACTAATCCTTCATCCCAAATTACAGATGCTACCACACCATCCATGCTTATGCTGCCCACAGTACAGAAATATTCACCTGCCTTGTACAGCTCCACATCAGGGCACTGATCCATCAAACAGGACTTGTCAATCATTCTCTACACTTGGACATTCATCACAATAAAAGGTGGTTGTTTGTTTGTGGTTTTTCCCTCCAGAGCATGACACCATAAGATTTATACCAAAACATTTACTCCAGACCATTACCAGATTGGTGAATTCCAAAATGGAATGGGGGAGAGGCTATGCCAGTGTGATCACTGTTTTTGTATGGTATTTTTTGTTTCAGTGTCTGATGGGAATCTCCAAACTTTCAACAGAAACTTTATCATGAAGCATCTGTATGTTTATGCCTAGTACACAGTGTGACAGATCTACAAAGACAGGGAAAGGACAAGATTACCAGAGATCACATTTGTCATAAAACCAGTTTGGCATTCTCTCTAATTTCTGCACATAATCCTTTTCCAGATTATGCCCATATTTTCCACTTACCCAGCACATATTGACAATTGTTGAAGCCATTGTAGAAGCAGAGTCTCTCAAAGACCCTAAACACAAAGGTATCACTAAAAAACCCACATAGATAATCAAAATATAAAAAATTATATATGCTATGTAAAGTTTTATATCCAGTAGCCACCTTCTAGGACTTTAAGCCTCATCTTAAGCTTATTCCAGATAAAAAAAAATTTATATGTTAATTCATCAAGCCAAGATTTAAATTCTTACCAGGCCCATTAAAATCAAATCATGACTTTAGGAAGCGTCCCTTCCAGTAGTCATATATAACAGAGCTTAAGTGTGCCACTGCCTGCAAGATCAAGGCTGCAGACTAAAACTGTAGTAAAGGACTTGCAACTTAAAATGAGGAGATCTGAATGCACAACAAAATAAAATTTAAAAGAAGTTCAGCACCAACCATGTTCAAAACAACTTTCTGTAGGTAATCTGCCTGTAAGATCACACTCTCAGTTAAATATTTTCTGCAGAAAGGCCTTCCTTCCAGCAGCAAACAACCAGTATTTTTGGGCAAACTAGTTTTCCAACCCAAATGCACAAAGGGACTAAAACTGGGGTTTACACTGGAACCTGTCTTCTTCATGAAGCTCTCATTACCTGGCTGTAACCTAGGTAACAGCAAGTAAAGTCAAGTCCTGTGTAAACTATTATGTCTTTTAACAACCAGAAAATTAGAAATAAAAAGTGTAGCTCAGTACAGAAATCATGTACTGCGATCTACAAGATAAACACAGTCTGTAAGTATTTCATATCCTTAAATGAAGCAGAGGCACATACAAGCTTTAAAACTAGCAATTTCATTTCAGAAGGAACCTTCAGGTTCTTCTGAAGAATTTCTATGATCTGTCTTTACTTAAATGCAAATCTTAGCTCTGTCTTCAAGCATGCAGAAAGCTACAAATTTTCTACACACCAAGAAAGACCCAAGCTTACAATATATATATCTAAAAGCTGCCATGCACCTGACATAATAAAATTTTTGAATGACACATCCCTTTCTCTGCCTTTGATTCTAGACCAAGTGTGATGTGAGGACCTGGGAGTTTTTCTAAAACATCATTTCCAAAAAAAATGGAGAAGGTCACACAATTCAGTTACCTGGAAATAAATACCATACAACATGACCTATTCCTTATCTATGTGAGCATATTTTTCCTCTCCTCAAAGTTTCTGCTGTAGTTCCTGCTACTGCAGCTCTAGCGGTATCAGCCACTAACACCACCCAAGGCAAGCCGAGGGGGCTGCTTGTATTGTCACTGTCACATGGTGTAAAATTGCTGTGAGCAGGATGAGACAATGATGTGCTTGAATGACAGCAGCTGTTCTGTGCTGGCATGCCACAAGCAGAGCTGTAATCACAGCCAGGTGCAATGGTGGGAATTTTGGGGGATAAAGGCAGTGCCTGCACCTGTGGCACTCTGTAACTTCTAGCAATGCAATATTTGTTCTTTACAGACCATCTGTCATTTTGACAAGCTCCCTACCTGACCATCATGGGAGCAGCCACCTTTTTTATTTCCTTACCAAGGCCTTTCTCCTTTTTGTACACCATCCAATTTCTGCCTCATATGTGCCTCATAAACAGAAAAGGATATGGTAACTATGGTGTAGGAACCAGTGAATCATAAGAATTTGAAACACTCCTAGTTACAGTGATCAAAGCTAAATCCTTTAGGAAGATTATCCATATCAGAACCCTGGAAAAGAAATGTGACTCAAGTACTTTCATACTGCATCTTTGAGATAAAGCACAATCCCCGGTGTAACAGCGAAGGGCTGCCTCCAGTTAGGCTTAACTACGGTGGGAACACTGTAACAGGGGCTGCTGTGCCTCTTGATCTATCTCTGCAGCTCCAGGCCTGGCAACCGGCTGCGAACGCAACAGTCCACAGGCTGAGACCACAACTCTGAGGCCATTCAAGAGAAGGTTTATTCGGAAAACAAAGAAATAGAGAAAAACAATACAAATCAACCACACATTTAAACAACGCGGAGTACGAGCCTTACAAGCAAGGGATAAGAGACTCCAAATCCACTCGCGCCCCTGCGCCCATCGCCGTGTGAAGCGGCGGAGGGGCAGCGCTCACAAACGATGCGAGTGGCGACGATTTCACCACTTCTCCAAAAATACGGCTCCCGGAGGAGCCGGTGTGCCCGCGGTACGGCGGGAGGGGAGCGGAGCGGAGCGGAGGGAGGGCGAGACCCTTCCCGGCGCCGCGGCCCGGCCAGGCGCTGCTCGCTCTCGGAACTTCGCCCCTGCTCCCGCAGATGACCGACAGCCGCACCGCGGCCACCACCCCCGAACACCAACACACCCCTCAGCACCGCCACCGCGCCCGGCTCCGGCTTCTGTCGCCGCTTTTGCATTTCCAGAAGCACTCCGGCCGTCCATTCTGGCCGGCGTCTCAAGGAGGGCACCGCTCTCGCCCAACTGCGGCCGCAGTTCATTGTCCCTTCACAAGGGAGAGGGGGATGACCCATCCCGCGCAGGGACATCGGCACGGCCCGGGCAGATACCACGGACAGCGAGCCCCCACCGCCCCACCCCGACACGCCGAGCCCCGCTGCCAGAGAAGTTGGGAGCGGCGCGGGCGCTCCCCAAGCCGGGCAGCCCCCACCATTCCCCATCCCTCCCTGCCTCTGCAGGGCACGGGCATCGCCCGCAGCCGCGGGACGCCCGCGGTTCGCGGAGCAGCGGCGGTAGCGGCAAACACCTACCCGGAGAGCTTCCCAATCTTCACAAAGCTAAACACATCCATCCATGCGGCCGGCTAGCTCTGCCCGTCACACTCACTCACTCCAGCAGCAGCGGCGGCGGCGGCGGCAGCAGCTCCATGACGGGAGAAGGTTGCGTCCAGCGGCAGCAACAGCCCTTGCAAAAAAGCAGGAGCCGGCGGAGACAGCGGCTGCTACCCCCCTCCGGCGGGGAGCTGGGCGTGCAGCATCTCGCAGGACCGGCGCTCATCTGCGCGCAGCCCTGCCCCCGCTCCCCCCGCCCCGCTCCCCGCCTGCCGTGCGCTCTCCCGGGGTGAGTCCGGAGCAGAGCGGGCGCGGGGCTGCCCGGCTTGGGGAGCGCTGCCCGCAGCCTGCGCTCCGCCAGCCGGAGGAGGAGGCGGCAGCGCTGCGCTCCGCCGCCCCTCTGCAGTGCCCGGAGGAGGGAGGCGGCGGGCTGCTGAGGAGAGCGCAGGGTGTATCGGGGTGTCTGTCCCTCCGGCCGGCCGTGTGTCCGCTCCGCTGGGCGAGCGCAGGGCCCGCTCCAAGCCGGGCGAGCGCCGATCGCCGCTCCAGCCCGAGGCGGCGCTGCGGCCGCCGGGCCGAGCCCGGGGCTCCCCACAGGGCCTCCCGGAGCCGCGGTGCCGGGGAGGGAGGGCGAGGGGTCCGGGTGTGAGGGACACGGCTGCGGATCCCCGGGGCAGGGAGCGGAACGCTAAGCGAGAGGGGAAGGGGAGCCCTGGTAAGTAGGAGGTGACACCTCCCCAGCCCAGGAGCTGCACCCTGGGCCTGGCAAAAGCAAAAACTTGGGAAAGCAGAGAGCCGTCTTTGCTTTGAGGATCACGCTGCTCCATGCAGTCCCCGAGGGTGAGGAAGGGCCTTTTGGCTTTCAGCCCCCGCACTGAGTGCTCGGCAGTGGTGGATCGAGGACAGGCATCGGGCTGAAATCCACCGCTGCCTGCTGGCAGTATCCTGTGACCCCTCTGTACATGCCAGGAAAGAGACCTGAACGGATGGTCACCTCGTTGTGGCAGGAACATGACAAGGCTGGTTTGTGGCAACACAATTAAAGTCAAGCATTCTTCATACCAGATCTTGTGGAAAAATGATAAATCTAGGGCTCCTGACACAGCAAGAGCAGATTCATTGCCCTATGTCCTGTGTCAGGCTTCAAATGAGGCACTGGAGTTTAGGTCTCCATAAGTTTCCTCTGAGTGAGCAGAACAGGAAGGCAGGTGAAATTCAAATTCATCTCCACACAAACTCTGCACTGTAATAAAATAATTCTCAGTATGGGAGTGGATTCTCTCCACTTAAGTGTTTTCATTTGTGTATTTGTTCTCTGAATGGATTGGTATGTGCTTTACTTTGTGCCTTCACAGAATTTCAGTCTCTTCTGCAGGCTTGCACCTGCATCCTCCCACCAACCAAGAACTTAGAAAATAATAGTAGAGCTCAACACATACTCCTGCAGCCAGATGAAAACAATGCACTTTTTTAATACTAAAACTTGTATTGATAAGAGAACAAAAAGAACAGGCCGTACTAACACAGTGTGAATTGGGTTTCAAACTATTCTTTAAAACAATAGCAACAAAGAATGATTGATCATCTATTTATATTGGGAGAACATTTAACTGCCAGCTAAAAAGCACTTGCTGGCCTAGCATAGATGTAAACGGCTTGGGCATATTCTGAAACACCATGTGAAATATTTTATGCTAGTGCATCAAAATATTTATGTGGTACTTACGTGTACTCTATTTATTTATTGTTATACTAGATTTTTTTAAAAATGCAGAACCTGTGCCTGTCATTCACGCTGCTCTATTGATTGGTAAAAGCTACAAAGATAACACAGTTTCAGCTGGTTAGAAACTGATTTATTTATAAATCTGTCATTATTTATTTATAGACTGAGGAGATAGGCCAAGATCCTACAAAGCTAACTGAAGCTGATGAAATGATACACCATATATAAGATTAAGCACATATGTTCCATATCAAACAAGGTTCTTATCTTGAGCACTTCATGCTCCAAGGCTTCTCACATAAAGGTGCCGTAGAGCATGGTGGTGAGTGCCAGAAAAATGAAGAAATTCTAAGGGGTCACTGGAATTTCTGTGGTTTCAGGGTCTTTCAGTGGAAAGGCAAATGTGATCCTAGGATATCCTGGCTGAAGTATTTCCAGTAGAGATATGTAGAAAAGCAGAAAGCATAAGATCAGATCAGAAATGCCATACTCATCTATTCAAAAAGTACATTTATGAAAATTGAGATCAGGTGCAGGAGTGTTAAAGGTAATGAAGAGTCTTATGACAAGAAAGAGTTTTGCCTAGCAAAACAATGACTAAGAGATAAAAAAGGTTGTTGTTTATAAACATCAGTATTGTAAACACAGGGTGTGTACCCAAAATGGTAGGCCTTTATGAAAGTCATTAAAATTTGAAATGAAGCTGAAATTATCTCTTCTTTCTTTGGCTTTCCAAATAGATACATGCCATATTGCGGTGTTTATAGTTACTTTTATATTTTTGTTTTCCTAGGCAGAAGCTATTGCGACATTGCAAATTTTCCAGAATGCCTGTGGAGATATACTCTTGGACCAGCCAATATGCTGGAGGTCCATTAATAGCAGTATCACAGGAGCCTTACTCCCAGATGTGAGACAGAAAAGAGAACCTGGGCACACGTCCTTTCTACTGTGCTAAGTGCTGTGCATTTTGGAGCTGAGCAATGTGAGAATCACACATGGGGAAGGAGGCTGGGGTATGGGAGTGAACTTTGGTTCATGGTTCTTTGGCTTCTGCTGTCATAGCAACTGGATACAAAACTGTCAGTCTCATAGTAAAAGATTAAAATTTGCCTACCCAAAGAAGCGAAGGGGTGGGCGTTGTTCTCTTTCAAGAGTGAGTGTTGATATGTGTAGTTTGGACTGGCTTTGAAGCCATCAACTGTACATTGAAATAATATTTTGGTATTTTATCTTCATTTGCAGAAATATCAATTAGACTGTGTCATGACTGCAGTCTTGCACATACATTTATACCTTTCAGTTACTACAGTGGGATTCTTCTCAATAACTACCAAAATTTCAGGATCCAGCCTCAGCTAGTCATACCCTACCTCTGTGGTGCACAGATACTTAGCACTCCAGACCATCTCTTTCTAGGAAAAGTGACATAAATTGCCTTTTGCAGGTGCTTTATTTTCTTTGTAAACTCCAGTGAGAGGAAGCACAGATGCCTACCTTTGACTAGAGGACTGTCTAACAGATGACTGAAGTCACGTGAAGTAAAACACATTTGAATGTGACAAAGGTACATGTAAACACTGAATGAGAACAGGCAGCCAGAGACAGCAAACCAACATGTACTCAGTATCTCAGTAACAAACAATAATTGAACATGAACATTTCTAATCTGAAAGTAAGAATCTGACATCAGTTCCTGGCTTTTTACATTTGTGGTTTTTTAGAATAGCTTAGTAAATATAGCTTTTTGAGGATGCTTTGTTACCATGTACTATTATCTTTATGCCTGGCCAGAGTAATCAAATTAGGACACTTAATACTAATGCTTTGTATAATCATAGATATCCTTGTGTAGACTGTGGGCCAGTAAAAGCCTTAAATTCATATAGTATGGCAGTTTCATAGGGATTTTTAGAGAAGGAAATCTGTGTCATTTTATGATGCTCCCTGTTCTGAAGGAAATGGCAGACATATGTAATACAGACAGGAATGCTATACTACCTAAAATTTAAAACCAAGTAATCTCTAAAACCAGTCACTGTAATGACTTAATTTTTTTGAAAACCCTGTTGTTTTGGTCCTAGCGAATCTGCTATGAAGATTCATTGTATATATATTTACAACTGACATGAAGAAACACTTATTTTTTTTTGTTCCTGAGTTCTAAGTTTTTTTATTTTTTCTTTGGAGGCACTAAATAATCCCCAGAAGAAGATACTTTGGAATTTCCAGGATACCAAGCAGCCAAAACATTTAGCCCTGCAGCTGGACCAATAGCATCTCTTGTCATTTATAAGATGCATAAAATTTGATCCCAGATCATTTAAATGAAAACAGCTAACACTTAATATTTAAATGCTTTTGTAGGTCTCACAGAAGTTGTCAAAGTTTTTCTCTCAGTGAATTAAAAACTCATCACTATAATTTTTTTAAGACTAGTCAAGTAGGGGTTTTAATGATTTGGAATCTTTTAAAAGATACTTTAAAGTGCTGTGTCTCATCTTCAAAATGGTTTAAAATTCATCAAGATGGAATGGGGTTTTTTTAGATAAGAGCTGAAGGTTCTATGATTTTTTTTGCAGTGCTTGATATTACTCATATCCAAATGGCAACAATGTGTAAAGAAATGTGATAATAAAATCCATTGAGTAAGGCAGTGTTAATACATAGGTAGTAATGCAAAGTTTTAAGGGAAGACATTTTGTCATTGTGATCTCCTACTTACTGATTGTTATTTCTAAAGATAGTTGGTTATGATTCTGTCATGTAGTAAGTCCTGTAATACTCTGGGTACTTGTATTTTAAACTGTTACATTCTTTTTTTCAGCCTTGAGCCTTTGAAACAGGCATTTTTTTAGAATACATTTCTATATCCTGGTGCTTACCAACACTACACAAATCTATATAAAAACATTGTAATCATTACAGATTTTCTCCATGTCTGTATTTACAGCATTATCAGGAAGTCCCTCTGCTTATTTTGAATCTGTGCACCAGCTTCTACCTGTCATTTTTTGGCACCTTTGTCAAATAGAGCATTTTCAGGCCTGTTTCTGACCCATACAGAATGCTAAACCCTGTAGGTTTTCAATTTTGCTGAGTAATTTAGTGTGGTGGACATGGTATGTCAAAGTGCAAAATTAGATAATAAAAAATTTTAATAACAGATAAGATTTCTTTCTTGCCAATTAAGAAAAAAATCTAGAACCCTAAAGGATACTGAATTGCATAGAACAATATAAGCAAGAATATTGCAACTGATGCAACAATTCTGCTGAAGCCACACATATGCAGTCAAACCTATATAAGCAATCTGTTATCAAGACAGATAACAAAAACTACTTGTTGCTATTATGAACTGAAAACTTTTGCAGTATATTGAGCCTGTAGCATTAGAAAAACACCATTAAATAGAATATTTGTCTATACTGCAATACACAGATGAGCTCAAGATAAGGAAGAGTACCTTAGACAACATTTTCTACTTCAATGAACAAGACAGTGCTAATGTATTAGTTATCTTAAAATGAAATTATCTTTATTAAAAAGGATTCACTTTTCTGGAATGGGTATGTATGAAATATTCAAATCAGAATATGGAAAGGACTTATCTCCAGTTGCTCTGTTACTGACAAATGGACCCAATTCAAGAAAAAGTTAAATATGCTTATAATCAGCCCTATTCATGGCTTCACTTAATCTAAAATATAACTTGAAACAATCACAAAGTTAAGCACGTGTTTAAGTGTTGGTTGAATAAATATGACTTCACAAATCATAAGAAAATGTCTAGAGATGAATCAGAAAAAAAAAATTGAAATGCTAATGTGCAAGAACTTGTACTTAAAATTTATTTACAATAAAAGGAGAATTGTGGAAAAGTAAAACCTCATCACCCTCTTTCTCAAAGGCAATCCTGATTCTGTCATCAGGGCTTTTCTCATACTTTAACCAAAACCAACTGCAGAATGAAAATTTTGTGGCAACTTCAGAAAAAATGATCAAAGTATGAATTTCTAAATTAATAAAATGTTAAAAAGCAGGAATACCACTGAAGTCTTTCTAGTACTATCTGTGATTTAAATGATCAAATATGAGTTGAATTTTAAAAATCAGAGGCATATTCAATTTTTTTTAAGATATCATCAAAACCAAGGACAAGATTGTTATGGTAGAATTGTGTTGGGGTAGGAAGCCTTTGGTTTTGTTTGTAGTCTGAAGTTTAAGATACTTATTTTATTATTATTCCCAGTAGCAGATTCTTATATTAGTTATGGATTAAAATTTTGCCAGCTTGTCTGTATTTGTTTTTCTTACATGTTAGAATGCAATATTATGGTGAAACTCAAAAAACAAAACTCTAAACTTTTGTTCTGTGTGCGTTTTCCTGGGAAGTATATGCAAACATTGCAGCAAAGAAGGGAAAAAAGCAATGTCACAGGTGCAAAATAGCTTCCAGTCAGAGGAGAGAGAGAAGAAAAAAAAAAAGGAAAAAAAAAGAGATTTTCCCAACGAACAGAAACTTCACAGACACAGCATTTGTATCTTGGTGCTAAAACCCAGTTTCCTCAGTCCATATTTAGGTACTTGCACATAGGTGGCCTACTTGTCAGTAATACTAAACATTCACAAATGAAAAAGAGATTGCTAGGTACTTTTAAAAACCAAGCAGCTTATACAAAGTTGCCTGAGTATCTGAAGAGACAAAGCATGTCGTCTTAAAATTTCCAGCCTGTAGTTTGAAAGATCACACACCCCATATTTTATCCACTACAATGTGTTATTTCAATCTTAATTGCAGGTTTAATACATCTAGGCCTGTGAATTATATGTGAGGTCTCAGGCAGAGGAATTACTCTTAGCTAAAGTAAATTACAGCACACTGCAGCTGCTCTTCCTCACCGTGGCATCAACAGAACAGCCAGTCTGTACATCAGGGGTTGTTCTTAGTGTAAATCTGTGTTTGCAAGGTGTGTAGAGGTAACTGTTTCATGTGGCTTGCATTAAGAATGTTGTTTTTTCCAGGCAGAAGAGAAGACTGCAAATCTGTCTGTAGTTGAAAGTACAGTAAGATAGTTACTTGCTCAGCATACTGAGTAACATGACAAGGAGTCTTGCATGCTCAAGACACTTCTATTTATTCAAGTGACCACTGGTGAGTATCACTAAGGATTTTGATTTTTGTTCAGGCTCTCTAGCGCCTCTAGAATAGAAAATGAATCCCTAATGTGTCTTAACAATAAATACTGGAGAGTAACTATCTTGGGAATATGGTATGTGGAAAGACCAGCAGGGACTGCAAAGCTGAAAGGCACAAAAAATGCCATAAAGTTCACATAAGTTTCTTTTTAAAAAGTGTGCAATTTTTAGAAATGTACTGCAGTTGATTAAAGTTATTCTGTAAATACAGTGCATTTAGAAAACTATTTACTTACTACAATGTACAAGCCTAATGCTGTCAGTTAGGAGGAAATAGAGAACCAGCCTTCCAATCCCCATCAGCAAGTGGCCTGTCACATGCCTGAGTAACCTGTGTGCAAAGGCTCTTGTGCCATGTTTTCTGCTAACAGAAATCTGTTTGCCCAGATCACGAAGAAACATTGACAAGAGAGCTGCTCACCTGTTCTCACTTCTTTGGCTACCAGTTCTAGTCTGGGTGAAATTTATAACCTGTTTTTTCTCCATACTCATTATCTCAGACCTGTTTTACCCTCCCCCCTTTGCAGCATGCAGCAACCTGAGGTTGAAAGCAAAGAGATGGACTGCAGAGCATCCCCCAGGGCAGGCTGTTCAGCCTAGATCGTGCACCTTGATCATACAAATGGACATGCACACCTTCTGGAGTCAAAAAGGAGTCAAAGACCCAATGCACAGCATAAGAACCATCAGTCTGTGCAGATCAGCTTACAGGGTAGAGACATTTTAGAGCACAATGCAAGATCACTTTCTTTGTGCTCCCTAGTAGAAACAGTCTTTAGAATTCACTGACATTTAATCATGTGCCTCATATCATTTCTTTTCAGAGCAGCTATTTTGGTGCTATGTGGGGGTTGTCACAGAAATGGTTGCCTAATTCTGATCTAAATTTTGTAATGTGCACCCAGATCTTCTACAGATATGTATTTTAAATCCAAATGCAATAATAATAAAGGAATTTAAAGTGATTCCATTTAATGAAAGAGCAGTAACATACTTAGCAGATATTCCTAGCTCTTGCGAAAAAAGAAACATAGCACAATTTCTACAGAGCCCATTGGAAAATTGTTCCCACTGCCCAACCTATTGGTTTAGTTCCTGTAGCTGCAGGTGAATGGAATTTTAGTCAAATTCAAAAAATCAGGACTTGTTCCATGTAAACATCAGGCGTTGGTATTTTCACATCACAGCAGGCCTCATAAAATGCCTGGGGTTCAGAACTATGTTGGAGCTTAGCAGCCAGAATAATATCAGTGAAACTGTCAGGAAGCTTGCTGGCTTCATGCAGCAAGGAACACAGAGCTATATGAGATTTTAGCTTTTACTTGCAGTGGAGCAGTAAGAAAGAGGTGAGGAAAGGGGCTGCTCGCTTTATGTTCCATGAAATACTTTTGTGACTGTAGATTTAAATCAGTCCAGTGAGTACCTTATGAGTGGTTGTAAGATGATATAAATGTCCTATTAAAGGCTTCTTGTATTTCTCTGCTAAGATTAGTACAATTATTTGTTTACAATATGCCAAAGCACTTTTTCCCCTGGGATGATTCTTTCAAAGTTAGGTTATTGCATATCCGCATTACATTACTCAGAAATAAAAGTTTTGTCTGAATGAAAACTGAAACCTAAAATCTTAGCTTTTTAAAAAGGAGACAAAGAAGACATAAAGAGAAATTGAATTCTCTACAGAGTTTTTACAAATCCAGTGTGTTTTGAAGGGTAGTCCATGATTGCAGCTAACTTTACAGATTTCTGATTGGATAGAAATTCTTCTTTGTCTGCTCTAGTCCTCTAGAAATTCCTCCCTTTACCTCCAAGGCCTGCTGTCATCTTTGACACTCTGTCGTCTTTGTTTTTGTCTTCTAAACCAAACCATGCATGATGTCCAGACCCTCTTCTATAACTTACTTTCTCTGTGCATCCTGCAGTCTCCTGAACCTTCTCTCTTTGAGCACACTCAGTGCCCCTTGGGGGAGAAACAACCTCCCCTTCCTCCAAGAGGTCCCTCCTTAAAAAGTACAACATACACTAAGGGGAAATAAATCAGATGCCCATGAAATTCCAAGCCAAGCCAGCCCCAGTCATTGAGAACCCAGTCTTTTCAGACCGCCTCAAGAAACACATCTAGGAGAGAGATGCACAACATCTGATGTAACAATTCCTCAAGACTCTTTTGGCTTAGCACAGTTTGAAAACACGTCAGGATATAGGAAGTTTTGAAACACATAAAATTAAAAATACATATTTAGTTGTATCAGACCATCCACTTGAATAATTATTCTGGTTATCCGTCAGGTCAACTCCAAAATGCTGGCTGTCCTCCAGGGCCCACTTCTCCTATGTCTCTGCCAGATGAATGGCCAAATTGTCAAAAAGCCATTGAAGCAGGAAGATTAATAGAACCACACTGTAGGGGTCATGACTACACCCATCAACTTCCTGCTTAAGACATTTGCATTTGAGAGAACAAACTCTGCTGACCTGAAAGTCAGTCACCTTACAACTTCTGAGTAGTTCTCCCTGTGAAGTCAGTGGAGACTGACTGCAAGCATTTTCTGAGGGCAATTCTGTCCATCTAAGGTCTGACTGGTTGTTCAGCTTGTGTTTTGGTTTTTTAGAGGGAGGAGTGGGAGAATTTAGAGGTGGGGTTTCATCTCTGCACCACTGCTTGTGCTCCTGAATTGGATATCTCAGATAGTGTCTGTGTCAAGGTTAGCTTGCACCATTCATCAGAGTAAAGAGAAAGGAGCAGAGATCTGTGGTCCTGTGAGGTGTCAAAAGAAATAGTTATACTAAATCACAAAATATGCTGGATTAGAAGGGACCCACAAAGATCATCAAGTCCAACTCTTGGCCCTGTGCAGGACCATCTTCAAGAGTCACATGTGTCCAACAGTATTGGCCAAAAGCTTCTTGAACTCTGTCAGGGTTGATACTGTGACTGCTTCCCTGGGGAGCCCTTTCCAGTGCCCAACCACCCTCTGGGTGAAGAATCTTTTCCTGATATCCAACCTAAACCTCCCCTGATACAACTTCAGGCCATTTCCTTGGGTCAGCTGTCGCTGGCCACCAGAGAGAAGAGATCTTCCCCTTCTCTTCCCCTCACAAGGAAGCTGTAACTGCAGTAAGGTCTCCCCTCAATCTCTTCCAGGCTGAACAGACCAAGTGACCTCAGCTGCTCCTGACACAGCTTCCCTTCAAGGCCCCTCACCATCTTTGTTGCCCTCCTTTGGGCAACTTTTTATCTTTTTTATATTGTGGCACACAATCCCATCCCTGTGTTCAAAAGAGGATGTGTATGAACTCTGAAGCACAAAGCTAAATATCCACCACAAACTGTGTATTGTATTTCAGTATAATTTGGTATAATCTTGATTCTCTTGTAATTAAGAGTCATGTCATCAGGGTTTAAATGACTGCCCATTAATGGATTTTTTAATGTCAAAAATAACACTTTGAATTTAATCTGGCTTTTTGCATAAGGGTGCACAGTGCAAAGTTGAAGTCACACTCATCCCAAGACCGTCAAAATAAATGGGCAGCCATACTTCTCAGTGGAGGCTTCTTGGTCTTAGCTTTGGGGGATTCATATTGGTCCAAGACAAGGAAGAGAGAGCAATGCCAGAGGTAACTATAATATTACATTCATATCATGTTGATTCCATGCATCCATGTTCATCCCACTCTGCTCTTCCCACAAGATACTGCAAAATCCTGCTGTCCTCTGCTACTGATTAATCCTCTGCAATTTTTGGTTTACTGCTTCCTAATGAAATTCATAATGTAGAGGAACAGATACAAATTCTGTTATTAGAAGCCTGACAGTATCTTTATCTTTTGCAATAAATATGGTACAGAAATTCTCACTTAAATCATAATTTTGTCCCACTTTGAGTGGGAAAACTCAAAGCCCTTAGAACTGCTTAGATGAGAAATCACCAAGTTAAGAGTTTTGGTGCTCACTGGTGCCAAGAGAGCTTAAAACAGTCATGACCTTGTAGATGAAAAGGAGTAATGGGCAAGCTGAGCACCACAGAGTCCTGCACAAAAGAATCATTGGGACAGAGGAACAATTGATCATATTTTTGGTTTGGATCTACTCCCACAGAGTGGAAAAAGGAATGACTGATAATTGCTAACAAGGAATGAAGGCAGAAATAAGCTCTGAAGATCACCCACAATATAGTTAAATATAATCATTAAAGACAATAAAGTGCAAAGGCACAAACCCATGATTTGTCTGTTTATGCAGTGTTACAGAAAAATTTAGAGAATAATGTGGACAAATAACTATATCATTTTTAGAGAATTAAAAAATATTATACTATAATGCTCTATAGAGTGGTTGCCTAGTTACAAAGCATAGTCCTTAGAATGAAAGGGAAAATGATATTCATACAAGTATAAAGCCCTCCAAAATACAAAAATATTTTGCCTCTCCATCAGAGCAATGCAGGCATATAGCCATTGTATCTTACAAGTTTCCAGATCTAGACACAAATATTTTTTTGTACACAAAATTTTTACAGAATTTTACACCCTATTTGAGGTACAATATCTGTCTCTAGTTCTAAGTTATTCATATGAAATCATAAGTGATCACTCTGCAGGGTTTGGACTCTGTCAGTCAGAAATTTTAGGTCACTGAGGTAGACAGAAACTCAGCAGATTGAGGAAGCAATATGAAACAGATTTTGAAAAATCTGTTTTGTTAATCATGATGGCTTTGAGGTGCTAAGGGTGTTGGTATAAGTCATAAATGGAAAGAGTGACATTAGGCCATAAGGTTTTTAAAAGGAAAAAAATATGCTATTATTCTATAATTGATTTTGTGACTTCATTCATTTAGGCTACAGCTTTTATGAGTTTGTATACATTAATTGTGTATCTGGTGTTTAAAAGATTCACCTAAAAGGGCACATTCAGACATTCTTAGCATCTACCTGAAAACCTCCCAATTTACAATTAACTTCAAAACACACTGGACTAAGAACACCAGACTAACACACTACAAGAAGAGCAGCAAAAGCTTTCAGGAAAATGTGATTTCACTCCTTTTATCACCCTGATTACTTTGAATTGTTCTGTAACTTGCAGGAATAAATATAAGACTTTTGAGGTGAAGTATCCAAGTCAGTTTGCCTCCTGAAATACCCAGGCTGAATTTCAAACATTATGGGTAATCTTCTGTAGCTTATTTGTTGCAGAAGCAGTGGACTGGTAACTGCATGC
Source organism: Molothrus ater (assembly GCF_012460135.2). Classification (NCBI taxonomy): domain Eukaryota; kingdom Metazoa; phylum Chordata; class Aves; order Passeriformes; family Icteridae; genus Molothrus; species Molothrus ater. The sequence continues at coordinate 19,444,368 of NC_050479.2, forward strand.
CAATTTAAGGATAGAAATAGCATTTATTAAAGTTATACGCTGATACAACAGAGACAAAAAAAATCTATATTCTATATTAATTGATTAAGAGTTTCTCCATTCACTTCTAGAGTCATAATTTATATTTTGTTGCTAGCATAATTTACATGAAAGACGTTTTGTTTTGACATTGTAATAAGATCTCTGTAGACTCTGACTGTTATTTTCCATGGCTGATATTTTTCACACCATCCTACTGTGAATAAAATAAAAATTTACTGAACAATGCACATTTTCAGAAGTTGGCTTTTCTAGTCAATTGCCTTAGTAAGAACACAAATATTTCCAAAATCCCATTAAAACCAGCTTTATGTATAGTTTCACTATTTTTCTTCAAATTATAGGATAGTTTGTAAGAAAAGCAGTTAGAGTCACTGGGATTATTTTTATTTTTTCTCTCTGTAACTGTAAGAACATGATTGGAGAGTTGTCTCATTGCATATTTGTTTGAGACCAATGTGATTTAAAACACTAAAAATATAATATCCTTTAAATTTAATCTTAGTATTGTAGCATTGAGAATTTTTGTTATATTTTAGTATATCAAAAAGCTTTCTATAAATTAATTAAAATAATATAAAAAGTGAAATTTTAAATTCACCAGATAAAGATAGACATCAGAGGAGAGTAGTATTGTGAGTAATATTGCAAGAAAGACTTTATGAATACTTTCAGCCCCTTATCCCTCTTCATATTTACTGTCAAATAATTCAAACAAATGCCATCTAAAGGAAGACTGTAATAAAACTGCTGTAGCAGGGATATGAGCATACTCACTATACAATAGTTCCCTATTCTAGGATTGTGCTGTTTAGCTAGGGTTTGGATTTTTTTTAGTGTAAAGACAGCAGTTCCAATTAGTTCCTTCATTGGTTTAAAGTTTGATAAATTCTGGCATTAGTCTGTATCACATATAGGTCTCTAAAGACTTAATAATTTAGTGGCAGTGTCTGATAAATCAGAGTGATGGAAAGGTATGAGGCTTTATGTGAATTTGCTGCTGAAATAAAATCAAAAGAGCATTGAGCACATTAGATGTACACTACAGACCTCAATTTATTAGTTTTGGGAAGTCTAAATATCTGTGGCTATGAAAGGAATTTATCTACTAGTTCTTGTCACACTAAGTCTGAAATTAAGGAATGCAGTGGATGGAATTGTGATTTGCAGCATGGCGAATGTTGCTGCTAATAACAGTTTTGAAGCTGGGAAGCTCTTTAGTCTGTTTTGAAGGGAGTGTTTCTCTGGTCCCCTAACATTTTCTGATTCTACTTGACCTTAAAAAATATACTGTGAATGTGGGCAGCAAAGCTATTTTACTCATTTCACATACTCGAGGATGGGTAAGACTGATCCTTCTTGATAATCCCCAAGAGTCATCTGAGGCCTTGAGAGTCCCAGAACTCTTTCCAAGAGCTTTGCAATGTTCCTTTTGCAATGTTTTGACCTTTCATTAGTGTTATTTTTAATACATTTTTTGAATCATCTGACTAATATTATCACTTCTGGGTTTTTTTCCAGCAACATCAAAAACCATTAGCACATAACTTTATGTCTTTGTAGTGCATTGATCACTGCTCCTTACTGTAATGCTACCTAACTATATCACCTTCATAAATCATTGTGTGTGTGTATATATAGGTATATATATTTATATGAAACAGAAGTGGTTATCTCTTCAAGGAACATATAAACAATCCTCTTTTTAAAGTTTTATAGTCCAAGAAATTCTTCTACACCATCTTTTAAACTGAAGCCCATAAATTTTCCTTGCAGATCAGGGAAGTGCTAAAGTATATGTATTTTTTTATTGACTGTATTTGCTATTTTTCACTGTGTTTGGTCAGAAACTTTGCAAAATGAAGATAGGTTTCTGTATTTTGAGTACCAGATTCTCTCCATAGATTTCTGGCCCCAGGCATCAGTGAAGTGGTAGACATTAAGTTCTATATTAAAAAAAAGTTGGGAAAAAAATGAGCGCTTTGAGAATGCAGACTTAGTAATGCAAATTTTTAAAACTTTTTTAGATGCTGTTTACCATTATTCCCTCACCTCTGCCTTCACACCACTTTTGATTTGTGTTTGTGCACAGCCAACTTATTTACCACCTGGCTCATGGACTCCTTCCAGCTGAATATCAGGCAGACAGAATTTGGAATAGACACACCATTGGCTGGAGTGATGGATGGCCCACTCTGGCCCATTTAAAGGTTCCTGTGTCTTTCTACAATGTTCAATATATTCACTGCGCTGAGTAGTCATTTTACCTTGAGAAGTTAATGGTTAAGCACTGAGCTGGAAAATATCCACTGTATGAAATGCAATCAGAGGGCTGATGGCCTGCTTTGTCTTACTTGCCAAAGATATGAAGACCCTCCAGTTCTACATCAATCATTCTTTCCTTTCAATAGCCATATGAAGGCACTGGGAAAATTATGAGACATCATCTAAAATACCAGCAACACAGATCATTTTTTGTCCCAATGGATGATAAGTCTCTTATTCTTTAAAAGTTACTCTCTCTCTCAGATAGGTCCCAAGTTAGAATTAAACCTGCTCAGATCTGTAGGTAATGCCATATGAAATGCGTAGACTGCATTGTTTTTTCTGCTCTCTGTAACTAGAATTCCTTATCCTGTCCCCTACCAAGTTTTCTTTAGGAAACTGAGACTGTTGATGTTTGATGAGTTTTCTCATAAATGTCATTGAAATCTCTGCTTCCCCCTCCTGTATATTTCCTTGTGATGTCTGAGTTGAGTCAGGAGCTCCTTGTTTATCCATGCAGGCATCCTACTGCTTCTTCTTGATTTTCTGCTCATTAGTATGGACCACCCCTGAGGATGGAAGAAGTGATCCTTGATAATGAACCAGCTCTCCCTGACCCCTCTTTTTTCCAGGGACATATTGCATGGCATTCTTCCAAGCAGATCTCTGAAAAAGACCAAAGTCTCATACCTTGGGTTTTAGCTTTCTATTTTTTTTCTTTTTTCTTGCTTTTGATCTTAGGCTGCCTTGGTGTGTGGGTCTGGGTTTCATATAAGGGGATAGTAAGCTCTCTTCACAGAGTAGGTAGACACAAAATGCCTTCTCTAGCCAGGGACCCAAGGACAGCTGCATCCAGATCTCAGCCCCAAGAGTATAAACAACGTGGACTGAAGAGAGAAAAATAAGAAGGATGGGACTTCATGGGCTGGGGCTGTAATTGGACAATTAGCTCCAATATGCTAATGGACCAAAACTTATAAAAATGTGAGCTCTTGTGACCAAGCCCTCTTTTGCTTCCATCTTGGAGCAGAGCCAGAGCTGTGGCTGTGGTACTGCCAGAGCGTGGCCTTTGAAGGCCCTTCAATAAATATCCTTTTATATTCCCCTTAACTCTGTCTAACCTCTGTTCCAGCTGTTTAAGGCATCACTCCTTTGCTGAAGTCCAGGTTTATAATCCTAATTTTGCCTTGTTCCCTCCACTCCATCTTCTGAGCTCCAGTCATCGTAATCACTGCAGCCAAGGGTGCTGACAGCCCCAGATCCCCAAATGGCCCTTCCTTGTTTGTAAGTATGACAGGAGCAAAGTAGCTCCATCAATATCTACTCAGTCAAAGCCCATCAGAAGATACCACCATGATTCTAATTCCGCATGAGGACCAGAGCCAGTGAACATGAGGCTTTTTCCAGTTCTCTGAAAAAGAATTTATCCACTTCTTTCTGACCAGGCAGTTTGTAACAGATACCCACAACATCACCTGTGTCAGTTTGTCCCCTATCCTGACACACGGGCTCTCAGTCCTTTTACCACCTATCCCACAGCACACCTCCATCCATCTCTGCTGCTCCCTCACATACACCCTTTTTGCCACCCTTTCCAAAAAGTCTGTCTCCATCCATCATAATTCTCCAGTTGTGTGAAGAATTCTACAACATTTCTGTGATTCCAATGAGATCATAGCCCTAATTCCTCCTATTTGTTCCCCATGCTGTGGGCATTAATGTACAGGCTCTCTAGGGAGGCACCCAGATGTGCTTATTTCCCAGAACTGGTATGAGAGTTTCTCTCATAGTACTGCAGGGCACATAACAAGGATGGGGAGAAAGAAATATTAAGAACATGTCATATCACAGCTCTTCTTTGCTGCCAAGGAACTCCCCTTGCAGCACTAAGTAAATAATGTTGTGACCTGGGACTTTTCCTGTATGCTTCATAAATTCTGCACACAAGCAGATAAAAATGCTCATTTATTTCTGAATAGCAGAAAGGCTGAATTGCTACTTAGGGATAACAAACATGGTTAGTGTGGGCTGAGACTACATGGTCTTGACATTGGCTCATCATAAATTCAGGTTTCCTGACAATTTAGTTTTCCTGGGGATAAAGCACTAACTTAAAAAAGAGCTTACCACAAGTTAAAAATGCAGAAGCCATTTTGGAGAGACAACTGGAGCCATCTCTTGTCCTGTTGAGTCCCATCTGATTCCCCTCATAGTATCATATTAATTCCCAATAGTTTTTCTCATGCCATAATCTATATACAGATCACTGTCAAGAGCCACAACTTATTTCAGTAAAAGACCAAGAGTTCCTTCAAGATTTCCATATTGTGCTACAGCAATTCAATTTTCAAAAACAAATCAAACTTTTGAAAAGTTTGCATCCTAAAACTGCTCTATTCCTTACTTACTGGCCTAAAAGTTTAGCTCCCTTTAGTCAAATGGTGCAAAAGTTCCCCCCACTAATATTACTTAGAAGATATTTTCCTTCTCTTAGTTCTAATCTTGCATACACTTGTGAAAAGCAACAGGGATGGAGATTAGGAAATGCCTTGACAACATCATAGGCAGGCATGGGATAAGGGGGATCCTGCTGTTTCAGGAGGCTTTTAGGTTTGCACACTTGCTTTGGGTCTACAGTGAGGGGCAGAGGAAAGACTTCATCAAGAAGACCCAGTGCAGTAAATGAATATGGCAAATAAAAATCACTCAACCCACCTCACATACTTCTCATCTGTGCAAGTTTATATTATTCTGCAAAATGTTTAGGATAAGCTTACCAGGTTCATTAGGAGCTTTAAGTCCCAAATCTACTGATACTTTCTTGTTCAACATAGGTTCAGCGGGATGCTATTTGTAGGTAAACTGATATTTATCAAAGATAAATATCAGATAGTTTTGATATCTTTACATATATCATGTGAAAAATTGCTTTAGAATGCTTGAAGTTTCAAACTTTGGGAAAGTTGACGTATTTAAATTTATTCAAGAAAAGATACAATTTATATGTTGAAGTATATTTAAGAGTGAGATAAAATAACTCTTCTTCTTTGCTGCCTCCCCAGCAAGACATGGATATTAAGCAGTACTTAACAATATTATATCACTGTAATAAATATATCTTTCTTAGGTATACAGGCAGGGTATCCTTGGGTGATGCACAATCAAAACTCCTATTATCTTTCCAAAAGAGCATAGAAATGGGGGGGGGGGGGGAATTTTGTAATCGCCCGGAACTCATTTCTCTGTGATTGCTTTAATTTCCATGTTAAACTGTGATAAATGATCCAGCACTACTCATTTCACTTGAAAGTTATTTCAGATTATATGAAAACAGCTGGTTTGGGTTTTTTTAAGACTAGAAGTTCCTAAAGTTATTCAGACACTGGGCAAATCTCAACTCCTGCAAGTTGACCCTGCCAAACCATACATGCCTTGTTTTTGCCAGATCATTAAGGTTCTGTGTTTATTTAATGGATGAGATAGGAGCCAGTATCTCCTGCAGGTGCCTGCCCTGAGCACCCATCTTAGCAGGGGATAAATTACCCTCTGGAAGCTTCTGTCTGAAGACTGTAGAGAATGTAAATGGTCAGTTGGCAATGACTTAAATTATTAGAAACTTAGTTTATAGAGGCATAAAGTTAAGAGAAATGAATTTTATTTGTAAATACCACCCATGTTAAAATCTTATTCTTTTTTAAGGAGAGAATACTGCAGCATTTGTCCTGTTTTATTACAGCTTAGCTCGAAGGGAAGAAGTCAGAACTGCCTGGCATAGAGGAAACATGAGAAAATCAATGCCTTGTGCAGAGAATAAACATGCAGGGAGAAAACTTGAAAAAACCCCTCTTCATAAAAGGTGTCAATTAGCTGGTTAATCAGCAAAGAGAGCAGATATAGGCTTTCATGGAAAAATGTAGTAATAACTGTTCTTGAAAGAAGGTAAACATATCTTTGAGTAATCGTTGGCTAGAGAAACAGTGGATGGACTGAGATAAAATTCTAAATATGCTTATTTTGAGGAGACTAACAAATAGTGATGCAGTCTTCTGATTTTATTTTTTTTTCTCAATGTATTTTGTTAAACTGAGCGGGGGGGAAACATAAATCCCTGGTAAACCCAGATGAGGATTGTTCCTTAAACAAGAATAGCATACACACAAATGTCTAGCTGTTTTAGACTCCTCAGAAATGGTTAAACACATGGCTAAAAAGAAAGAATTATTATCCTGGCTCTGCAGTAGGTTTAGAATTAATCTGTTTTATTTCTGGAAACAATGTGGCCCCTCTTCTTATTGTGGTCATGTTAGAAAGGAGTGAGCTCTTATGCAAACAGGCTACAGGGAGCTGCAGCATTCCCGGGGGGGCTCGGTGCATCCCAGGGTCCAGCTCAGCTGGATGGAGATAAAGCAGAGGCAGGCTTGAAAGGGGAGCATTATGCAGTTAATCTCATGCTGGCTCTAAAACTAACATCTCTGACAGAAAGGGTCACAACAAAGGAATGATACAGAGAAAATGGTGAGGAGCATGAAATGAGTGAGGTGTCACTGTTCAATGAGCAATTTGAACTGACACATGCAATTGTTTGGGGTGGACAGTACCTGACTCTGGGCAAACTGTATAGGATGGGAGGATGGGTATGTTCACAGCAAGGAGCAGAGTACAGCTCCTAGTAAGAATAATGGAAAATGTCTCCCACATTCCTTGTTCATCTTCCTGGTAGCTCACAGCTTTGCATCATTGTAAATTCAGTAAGTGCCATTTTTACTACTGTTATTCTCAGTATTTCATTGCTAGTGGAATAATTGGGGCTTTCTTTATGGAACATTATCTTCAGTGACAGGTGAATCTCAAGTATCTGGAATTTCATTTTAGTTTGGACAGGCATCCTAATATTTAGATGATCCTTTGAATCATACATGAACTGGAAGTCTCTGAACCTGAGCTGAAAATGTGACAAGTACAATATTTTTCATGAGTTTTCAAACACTTTTGATTTGAGTTACACCTAGAAATACAGAGAGAGCAGTGTCCCTCTAGCATGCTGGCATTTCAATTGGGGGAAAAAGGAAAGCCTTGAAAGTTTGTCTAGAGTGTAGAAGAATAAAGTCCATCTTACTATATGCAGGACTTTAAAATTAATAAGGGTGTAGTGTATTTTTCTAGTTTAAAAAGTTGAGATTTTATATTTTAAGAGGAAAAAAAAGTTGTCTACAAGTACCTTGATGAGTGAAAATCACCTTGTCTAATTACAGACTTCTAAAAGTTGGATATCTGAGTCTACTCTGCCTTTATAGTTAATAGAATCATCTTCAGAACACCATTTGCTGACCTGTCTTAGATGCCTATCTTAGGATGAGATGAATGGCTCTCTGGAGACCTCTGTTTCTGTCTATTGAAAAGAACTGAGGATAACAACATTTTCAAAACACTAAGGCTGTGAAATAGAATTTAAAAAAACTTTTAATCAGACCATGTGAAAGACAACTAGAGTGATTCCTGGTATTTGCAGGGATTAAGGGCAGGGGCTGTGGAAAGCAGTGCTCTACTTCACTTCAGTTTTGTATTTATTTATGGGTTTATTATTGGTATGACTGAAAAGAATGCAGGTAGCAATTTGTTCCACATCAGTTTCAAAATAACTTAGGAAAAAAATTGTATTCCAGTCCAAATCTTTGTTCCTTTTTTATTTTATCCCATTATTTCTGGACTTCTAGCTGTCTGAATCTAAGAATTCAGTGGTGATACCCAGACAATGAAGTGCAAACAGATCATGGTGATAGATTTTATTTTTTTTTTACCCTTGACCATTTCAGAATCACTTTGCTGACTGCTTGACCTCAATTTTTTGCAACTTCTAAAATCATAGAATCCTAGAGTGCCATGAGCTGGAAGTGACCCAAGGATCACTGAAGTCTAACTCCTGACCTGCACAGGACAACCCCAAGAATCACACCACATGCCTAAAATAGTTGTGTAGCTTTGAAGAGATGTTATTTTAAATATTTTTCCCCAACAATGTAGCCATAAAGGTCTCCTTTTTGTCTCTCTGACATAGACTGACCTTGAGCTCTGAATCAGCACTATATATATATATATATATATATATATATTCGGAAACAAGTGACAGCTTTATTTATTATGCAAAATCCAGTAGGAGAACAAAATTGGGGCTATATTGCACTGGGAAATGCCAAACCCCAGTTTTTCAACTGGATCCACAGTGTAAGTTGTAATGCAGTTGGTGAGACTAAACCATCTTACAGTTACTAAAAGAATGTTTTAGGTAATTTAGAGACCTCAGGGCATTTATCATTCACACCTTTCACTTCCCATGCTGTAGCTACAGAGCTACACTATTCAGTTATCTAGTTTGGCAGTCAGGAGATAAAAAATACTTCATTTTTGTGACTTTGGATACTGAGTAGTTATGTATGTCAATGCAAATTGGATATGCTGTTCTACCATCATGGCTTGTGTCAGAAATGGTGTGGCCAGCAGGATTGGGACAGTGATCATCCCACTGCACTCAGCTCTGGTGAGGCCACACCTTGGAGCCAGTATTCAGTTCTGGGCCCCTCACTACAAGAAAGATGCTGATATGCTGGAGCACGTCCAAAGCAGCGCAAAGGAGCTGGGGACAGGTCTGGAGCACAAGTCCTATCAGGAGCACTGAGGAAGCCTAGCCTGGAGAAAAGGAGCCTCAGGGGGACCCCCACAACTACCTGAAAGGAGGTTGTAGTGAGGCAGGGGTCAGTCTCTTCTCCCAGATAACAAGTGACAGGATGAGAGAAAATGGCCTCAGGTTGCAGTAGGGGACGATCAGGTCGGGTATTGGAAAACTTCCTTTACAGAAATGGTAGCCAGGCACTGGAATAGTCTACCCAGGGAAGTGGTTGGGTCACCACCCCGGAGATATTAGAAAGTACATGTGGCACTTAGGGACATGATTTAGTGGTGGACATGGAAGTGCTGGGTTAAGTGTTGGACTCGATGATTGTACAAGTCTTTTCCAACTTAGAAGTTTCTGTGATTCTGTTTGACTTTCAGTCCAGCCTGCAGGGGGGAGGAATGTTTGCATGCTCAGAGCATGGTAAACTTCAAATATTCTAAAAGATCTCTAGAAAACACTAAGGGTCTTAACTGTAAGAGGTAGTCAGTCCTGAAGTGGTTGAGTGGAATGGTAAGCAGGTTTTACATGTAAATGTTTAGAATATTCCCCAAAACTCCTGTGTGACAATGCTTCTCAAGTAATAAGTTTTCCCAATTTCCTCATGTTAACTTTAACCACATGTTCTCATTGATGGAATGCTCAGGCAAGCTGAAAGCTGAAGAGCACACAATCACAGTGGGCATGCAGAGAGTGAAAGCCATGAATGAAGCAGAGCTCCCATCCACCAGCCCTGCCCATAAAGTGAGACCACCACGCTCACAGGAGGCCGCAGAGGGAGCATCAGCTGCCAGATGAGGGAATAAACCTGAGTGGCACCTGTCCAGGATGAAGGAGGTATTGCACAATATTTTCCAACTGCTTGAAGGGATTTTTAATGACTATATGTAGCCAGAACTTCAGTTCTACATGGTTACCGAAAGCTGACAGGATCTTCATAGCTTTGTTCTGAGTTTTTACATGCTATCATGGTCTTGGCTCAGAGGCAGAGTGGCACATCTTTAATTGCTGCTGAACTCTAATGCACCTGGGAGCTGCTGGAAGTTTGCCATCTCCCTGCCAATAAGACCTGGCTCAGCTACTTTTGTAAGCTCTGACAAGACCTCAAACTGGTGTGATGTTGCTGCAAATGTTGATAATGTAGATAATCTAACACCCTTATCAAAAGCATAAGGAAAATTTATCATTTTGATTTTTTTTTCCCTTTGGTCTTTATTGAGCAAGCTGCTCAGTGGATGAGACTGGCAAAAATGTGCAAAGAACACAGACCACAGTGTGCATGGATGCCTGATCATGTGCATGGATGTCTGATCATGTGAATTTCATTTTGAAAAGCTGACAGGATGCTTGGACAAGTCATTCTTTGTTGCTTTAAGTATGTGAAAGTTTCCCTGTGCTCTTTTCCTGTATTTTTTCTAAGGCAACTTGCTCTTCAGTCACAATTCATGGTACATATATATTTTTTTTTTCTTATGAAGAAAGAAAACAATAACATCAGTCTGTAAACCTATCAAGCAAATACGAATGCTAACTGTTTGAAGGGAGAAGTTCCTCCATCACATATTCTTCTAGCATAGGATGTATTAATGGTGAGAAGTTAAAATCACTTCACCTCCAAATGGCTGTTCTAATTGTTATTTGAATTAACTGCTGTCATTAACTTAAGGTCTGAAACGTAAGCCATAAGTGATAGTTTGAGAAAATAAGCTGAACACTCCCTCCAGCATTTTTGTGTAGGTTAGTAGGAACTGAAGTTCTGAATGGCATTTTTCTGGTTTTACATAACATTCACCTGCTTCTCTAAATAACATTTTTATTTCAGTTATGTCTGAATCAATTGGGCTAGGACAGTAAAAGTGCATTGAATGAGCCCCCAATAGACATAACACAGCAAGAGTAATACATTTTTATACTTTCAAATCAAATATTGTGAGTGTCTGGGGGAAGAGGTTTTATTGCATGCTAAATGCAAGACTTGGAACTGGCAAGTCTTCTTCCATCTTGGTCACTGACCTACCTAAGAAATCTGGTGTTTGTTGTGTTTGTGATGACAGTGGCAATCTACACTTATACAACTCTGAAATGCCATAGCCCTTCATGATTCAAGCTACAAGCAGCCCAGATCAGTTGGGGAAGCTGTGTGAGCAGTAAGTACCCCCTGCATCAATGGTGGCTGGAGCTGGGCTCAGAAAGGCTCTGGTGAAAGACATCTCTCAGCCAGGTTCCAACTGCCCAGAAAAAAAAACTTCACAGCTTTCAGTGAGTGACCATCTGTGAGTGACTCTATCTGTCCTCTTCTCCTCCCTGTGGAAACTGGTGCTGGACTTTGCAATTCTCAAGATTTTTTCTATTAAGTCAGTTTGTGTGCTTCTTGAGCAAGCATTGGTTTTCTTTTTTTTCCTAAGTGAATAAATTCAAATCCATCTAAAGTGCAAGGATGTGGAGAAAGAGAAAAAAAAGAAGGAAAATCCTACCTTAGCTACGAGGGATGACTTATCTCACTTTACAGGCAAGAAATCCAATAGAATCACTTGCCTGAAGACCAAGAGTGACTGTGGCAATACCCTACCTCCTGAATCCCAAGCTGCAAAATTATCTTTCACCAAGGCCACCTGTCATTTAACATAGAGAGCTGCCTTATTTTTAAAGATACATAAGTAATTAATGCAGAAAGGAATTAACTTCAGTGGAGTAAAATACTTCTTTCCAAATGGTTGAAAGCATGTTTGCAATATGCAGAACCATCTTTGCATCTGGAAAGACTGTCTTCCTGTCATTAATTTCTTTGTATAAATTAAAACCATCCTGTACTGTGACAATGTTTTTGGTATCTTATCGCTATTATAGCTAGTCAAGAAAAACATACATTCTACCAACTGTTTCCAATTACAAACTAAAATTCTGTTGAGACTTTTCCAATACAGTAGGGGTCAAATCTTTGGAGAGGGTGAGCAGCTGGAACTCCTGTGGCTCAACTGATTAGCACCATCTTACTTTGGAGTCCTGAATTTTACACAGTAAATGATCTTATCACCTACCAGGGTTTAGAACTATTGCGAGTTAATAACAGCACTGCAGCCATAGCTGCAAAATATTACACAATCAAACAAAATACATGGAAATAATCTCTCCTGAGTGTCAATAATTTAGATTTACAGAGTAATCCATATGTATTCCAGCTCCTAACAGATTGCCAAAATACTGTTTGGAGACTTCTATTTCAAATCTAGTACATTTTATTATCATTTCAGAGGTTACAAAATTGAGGAATAAATTAAAAAGCTAAAATGGGGAAAACAAACATTTACAGATTGGATTTAGGCATTCAGATGTGTGAAGCAAAGCTCCCTCTTTTGAAAGGACTTCATTAATGTTTAATTAGCTGAGTTGCAAAGCAGAGCTCACTCCCCAGCGTCCCCTTACCCAGGCACAGCACGAATTGCTCTCCCTCACAAGGGGGGAGGCTGGCTTTGTGGGGTTATTTAGCAGCATTTTAGGGATGGCATCTTTCAGCAGCTGGTCTCAGGGCACTTCACAATGTCACGATAATTGTCACCAGTGCAGTCAGGGGATGCATTGGGTTACCAAGGAAAACAAGACAGGGATCTGTGTGGTGACAAGATACAGGTCTTTGTTTTGTGAATTTATGGAGGTGAGGCCTGGCATTTTGAACATCAGTTCATTTTGCTCATTGGCTGCTTGGTGCCAGAAATGAGAGCCCACTGTCATGGACACAATGCTCATGGAGTGCTATACCAATATTGTATTTTTCTAGGTATAGACAAGTACTGTAGTATCTCAGGTGTTGAGGGATAGGTAATTTTTCACCAATTCACTGAAGCATAGTAATTTCAACAAATGCTTCACAAAAAATATTTCAAAAAACATCAAGAAGTCATTTTCATATAATTTTAGAAATATTGTCTGAACTTACCAGAATGCTGTAATACAGAAAGTCTATTGCTTAAAGGTACGATTCCTAATAACTCTAACCTTTTCTATGACATGAGTCAAATATAGAGCTTTCATACTGGGCAGGACAGAGTGTCTCTGAGCTTCACCAAAAGAAGGCCAGAATACATTAACAAACATTAACCTCCTTGCATCTTTCCAGCTAGAGGCACTATGTTAATGGGAATTCCATTGAAATCATTGGAGTTGTGCTCCTTTCCCTTTGCAAAGTGTCCAGTTCAGTGCCCTTGGACTGGTCCCTTTTTCTTGTGCATTGCAGCGTCTGTTATGCTATGCATGAAATAGGCTTAACCAGAAGACAAAACAAGATTTGACCATGGAAATGAATTTGGCCACTGAGTTGAACTTGCCCCAAGTCTGCTGTACTTGGCTGCACAGCCAATGTGTTTCCAAGCCTCAGTCATGGGGAGCAAAGCCATCACTCCAAGGCTCCAGCAGAAAAAAGCTCAATTCCAGCTCTCTGCTCACCGAGGGCCACCAAGTCAAACATGGCCTTCAGCACTTCACTGACTAGCCATGATTTTTAAGAAAATTATTAGATGATAACACACTTTGTAAATCTGAGGTTCTGCTTCGTATTCGTATGTGCCTAAATAAATCAGAATGTTTCTCCCTGGCCAGAAGTATACAAGTATTTACTGTAATAAATCCAACAATGCACAAGATGGCTTGGAAAGCAAAGTTCTTTTCAGAACATTATGAATATGATACATTCTAGTAGATTAACTTCTGTTCATGCCAACATTTGAACTCACAATGGCTTACCAAATAAACCCCAAGTAATCTGAAAATTAAAACCTTGTTAATACCCTTTTCCCAAAGAAAGGCTACAGTCTTCATCAAACAGTGTATTTTTGTCAGAGAATTCAATTTTGGAAACCTTTAAATCCCCTAGGTTAAAATACTCATATTGTAGCAGACCTTAAGCAAACAATCATTGACAAATTCAGGGCTTTTTCTGAGATGAACTCTCAAGATAATATGCAGTGGACAGTACAAAGTGATAGCAGCTCCAGCAAAGGTAAGGGAGGTAAAGGAAGACATTAGAAGTGTAAATATGATGGAGCTTTCAGAAACAAATCTTGCTTTCCCTTTGGTTACAATAACTGTCAGGAACAGTCCGAGAAAGAAAAATCTTTTCATTCTAGTACAGCACGTTGCATTAATATCAAAGTACACAATTTTAGATCCAACAGGAAAGGTTAAAAAAATATATGATTAAAGAGAATCATCAAAAGAAGAAAGCCATAAAGGTCAGATATTTCCAGTTACTGACTGATTGGCTTGGTCAATGACAGTGATCATTAACTGCCAAGAAGTGCCCTTCCTGTCAGCCTCTCTTACATAAACAGTGAAATGCACAACAACATGGATCAGAAGCTATTAGATGATCACATGTGGAAGCTGGTCACTCCAAAATGCCATGGCATTTACCATGCTAAATAGGATCCTGGGGTTCTTGCTCTTTCTCTCTCTCTAGCTCACCCTCTGTTTCCCCCATGCAGTCACACACATACACTGGCTGCACAAAAACCCTGAGAGCATGCCACCAAATGGCTGGTGGCTGTCACTGTGCCAGATGAGAAAAAAGACTGAGATTGATCAAGTGATTAATCTTGCGTTAATATATAACTAAGGAGACATGAAGATTTTATAAGCAAGGACAAAAATGTATAATTGGATGTGGTAACTTTTGTGTTCAACAGAAGAACTGCTGGGAAGAGGAAAAACAAGTAATTATAAAAACAGAAAAGGATTAAGGAGATTTTTTTTTCCTGCTGGGTACAAGCACCTGGATGGCAGAGAGCCTAGAATTGGATTACCTTTGAATTTTCTAAATTGTTTTCATGAGAGGAGCATTTTTGACCCATATGAATCAGAGAGAAAGCTTCTTAGAGTTGAGGAATACTAATTTATAAGAAACCTTTCCTCCTATATAGGTGCTCAGGAATATACTGACTGCTCAATACTGCTTACTTTTTTTTTCAAATTCTCTTCCTGACTAGCTCAATAAATTGCACAGAAAAAAAAAATTATAACCTTCAGCAAGGAATAAAATTGCAAATCCTGGAAAAAAATGCATTTCTTCCTTAAATTTTAAGGTATCCTTTCAAAGCAACCACAACTATTTAGAAATAAGTAAATAACAAATTTCAAAATTAAAAAAAGCATGAGATTTTCCTCCCTGCCTTTGCTTATGATTTTACAGAAAAGGATACAGTTTTCCGAATGCCATATGTATTTTTTTCAATTCTTTGTTGAAATTGTTTTCTATGTGGGTAAAATATTTGGTTATATAAACCAGTTAAACTGATAAGTAGTCACAACAAACCAGAGCAATTTTTTCCTCTTGTAGGAGTCTGAAGGATTGACAGCTGGAGAGATATTTTCCTGGGTCAGTATGTGCAGGAATGTTGAGCAATTTCTCTGGAGAGGACTGATGCTACTTATTTGTATCCCACAAGCAACCTCCCCTGCTACCTGGTGCAGCTGGCCAAGGTTGGAACTAGGCAAGCACTCATATGTCTTTTCCATTTGTTTAAAGCTCATTAGCATCCATTGAGCTGTGCTGTTCCAGCTTCAATATATCAACGTTTACAAAACATTAATGCTGTACTGTTGAGGTAAAAGAAAAGTAAGTCTCATTTGAAATACAAATACGTAATGAAATGCAGCCTGTTGCCCCCCTTCAGATCCCAGGGACTGATGAGAGGATCTCAGTAAAACCCCAGGCATGCTGTGAAACTCTGACGTCTTTGCTAACCTGTATCTGTGGAACCACGGGTATTTAGGAGCAGCTGTGCCTCCTGCAAAAGGTTCTTGCTGTAGCACCATTACAGAACAGTTGAAGCCTTTAATCTGGAAGCTCCTACCCTGGGAAGCTGAGTTTGTGGGGCACAGCTGTTGTGCAGCCCCCTGCAGCAGTGCTGAAAGGCATGGCTGAGAGGACAGACAAACAGACAAACCCACCCAGGCCGGGATGCCGTTGCCTGGGCAGCCCAGAGCCTCCTTAACCCCATCCTCCCCAGGCAGAGCATGGTGGTCCCTCAGCAGGTACCACTCCACAAGGGGTTTGCAGCAGGAAGGCTCTGGGCCACCAGCAGGGCCATTGGCCTCCCCTGGGCAGGAAGGACTGGCTGGAAAGGCCTAAAGTTCATACCTGATGCTGCTGTGGGCTGCCACTCACAGAGCACAGAATTTGTCAGCAAAGCCACAGTGGGACCAAGCAGAAGTATTTAGAAGAAAAAGATTCCTGAATAGCCTGGGCTGCAATTGAAGCCAGAAATCATGCAGGGATAACTTGCCTTCACATTACAGAACTCTAACCCTGAAGCCCTGGGATAAAAAAGATGTTATTTAAATGAAGGAGCAGTATATAGCATGCATTGATTTTGGAGGGAAGTTATTTATTCAGCATTTCAGCATGCTGGGAATGTTGGTTCAGGGAGAGGCTTCTGAAATGCTTCCCAGACTTTACATGGAGGATCATCTCCAGAATAATTAATAATAATCCTGTGCCTGTTCATCTGGAAAGGCAAGGGGTCCATACGGACACTGCAGGTGTAGGTAGAGGGCAACTGCTGTGATGGAGAAAGCATAAGCAGAGTGACTGATGAGAAAGACATGACTAGTCTTTGATAAATACATGGAAAGTGCTCCCTATTATAAGAGTTTTGTGGGCTTGTTTTGTTTGGATTGTTTTTTCACAAATTGTTTTTCACAAATAAAGCACATATAGGAAATGTTTAAATGTTTAAATATTTAAATGAATTTTTTTCTCCGTACTTGCTCTCTGTGAACAGCAATTAAATTTCCTGGCAGGAATACAAGTGATAAATATGAATTGCATTTTGCGTGGTATTTATAGAAAAATAATTTTGAGGTTTGTATTCACAGAATTAAAGGTTCTTTTAATAGTCAGTTATGTCCCTTCAGAAAGAAGAGACTACAGCTCGTGACTCTTATCTTTTGATTTTTGGAAAGTGTTTGCCAAGCATAGGCAGCAAGTGAACAGCAGATAAAAAATTAGTACTGAGATTCTACTAATGACTATACTAAATATTATGATTTTCTTCATAAACAGAAGGGGAAAATAATCAAGAACATTTGTTATTAAATGTTTTATAGCAATATTTTGCTTTTGATGGAAAACTTATTCTAAAATATGTATGTGCATGTATGCATTAGTTAACAGTATGTGCCTGCTATGGGGCAACTCCTAGGATAAAACCTGAATGTTTGTCATGCAAATAATTAACTATTTCAGTGTGACATGAACAGGGTATACATGACATGCAGCATACCCATAGCAAGAAATATTGCAGATGATTTACTGCAAGGGGAAAAAAGGGCTGTAACATGAACCAATAATTTCTTCACTTAATCCAGGAATAAAGATAAAAGGAGAAGAGAAAAATACAGTTAACTCTTCCCCAGGGTGTTTGAATGAGGAAAGTGCTGAACTGTGAATCAGAATTGAATAGACAGAAACATTAGCTCCTTTCAAAAGGATGTTTGCCTTACAGAGATCAGATATTGTAATAGCACAGATCTGGATCCTTGCCTATGCTTTGCAGAATGCAAATGAGTATTTTCCTTTCTCAGCAGCTCTGCAGTAAAACTTACCATGAAATCACAGAAATATAATGAAGAACTCTCTGCAATGACCACCAATTCTGCTATCAAACACCAGAAACTGATGCTTGATTAGCAAAGCTGCAGGTAAGGGCCCTCTGTTTCAGACTCACTGTCAGTGGAAACACAAGCAATGAATACCTCTGAAAAGGCACATTATCAAAGGTGACTCATGATGCAGGCAGGTGCCAGACAACCATTTAAAAAAAAATTTCTACCTGCTATTGAATTGAGGTGCACAAGGACATGTTTTCATGGTGATTGCAGAGGAGAGTTACCCTGAGTTCTGAGGGAGCTCTGGTTTGTTATGCTGAACACCAGGATGTCACAGCCCACAATAAACTCTGCTCTGCCACATACAGACCCTTGAAAGCCTGAGATATTCTGATACTGAGATTTTATTGCAAACGGAAAATGAACAACCTGGGGATGCTCTTCTGCAGGTAAGAATATTTAAATTGTCAGAACCACTGAAAGCTGTGTTTCAGTTGGGTCTCCCAGTTTGAAAGACCAACAAAAAGCTGGCCAATCTCATGACACAACAAAAAAATGCATTTTCAGTTTATTAACATTGTCAAGACTGAAGTAGCCACTATAAACTGTGCCACTGGCAAGTTTGGGTATTAAGGTGGAAGGAAGGACATCAAAGAGGAGGGAGACAAATGTGTTATTGCCAATTTAACCATGTATCTGATTCCCTAATAGAATCTTTCATGCTTGTGCTGTAATTGCCTGCAGCTCTCTTGATTTCATCAACATCAGTATTTTGCTTATATTTAAGGTCTGCGACTAATGAGAATCACATTAACTTATTTTTCATAAGCTACTTCTAGCATATTTCCCCTCCAATGTCCTGTTTACATCATCACAGAGTTATTCAGAGTGGAAGGGACTTGTGTAAGTCTTTCTCCCAACCTTCTGCTCAAAGCAGAGCCAACACTGAACACATTTCCAGGTGACCTTCTGCCAAGGCTGCCAGTTCCTGCCCTTTTTCAAGAGAGTACCATTTGTCATAACCCTTTACTTTCAGCTATGGCTCAGCATCTCAGAGACCAGCACTGTTCTCCTGTCCAACAAGAGCTCAGTGCCCCCTGTCTGAGGGCTCCCATCCTTCCACAAAAAACAGGACAATGGCCTAGTGTGAGGTGATAGCCATAATCACTTACACTACTCTTAGCTCAGCTGGAACAGCTGATTGAACTAAAGGATTCCATAATCCCAATATCCCACCCTTTAAAATGAATGCAAGCTTTACAGTAGATTCAAACACAGTGTAACTCAGCTTAACAGTGAGCTGCTTGTCGTGCCCATCTGTACCTTGCCAGTAAAGTATCACTTACAGACTTGATCACAGAACAATTTTATGCATTTGCCATTTTGGAGACTAAACCACAGTATGCAAATATTTCAAGGACAGAAATGGTTTCAATGTTTATTCAACATGAACATGTAGGAAAAGAGAAAATAGCAGGCATGAGATATTTAGGGCAGCCACTGTGAATTCACTGTAGGTCTGGAAAGACTGTCAATACTGAGGGCTTGTGGCAAAATGCTGTGAAAGTACAGGAACAAAATCAATTTTAGCCAGATTTTTTCCCTCCCAGTACACATGACAAAATTATTTACAAGTGGCTTATTTAAATCTAGCCAGAAGTCAGCTATTTCAGTGGCCTATTGAGCAGAAAAGATCCTCTGTGAGTCAAGGAAGGTCACAGATCCAACTATATCATCCAGATGATCTCTCTGACAGAATATTTGTAACACTTGCTCTACCTTGCCTTTGTTTCAAAGTGGATGGCTTGTGACAGTGGGTTTTACTGCCATTTTTGTTGGCATTGGCTAGAACTTGCTGTATCCTGACACAACCTTTCACATAATGATGATGAGCATAGTGTGAAAAGAAAACAAACCAAGAGAGAACAACACTTCTTATCTAGAAGCAAAAAAAGTCCCTAAGACCACCCTTTCAGACGCCCTCATCGAACCTAAAGCTAAAAGCTGCTTTAAACACCACCCACACTGCAGTCATAGATTTCCTGCTCAGCACCTCTTCATAATCTCAGTGCAAACTGCTGCAAAAGCTAATAGCTGATCTGGCTCAGTGCCAGGCTGAGTTTGACTGTCCCCTTTTGAAGTCTAGGGCATCTCTGCATTGGCAAGTAGCACAGTGTGATTGGAGTGGATCTGTAGAGTGAAATGGGGGGTACACAGCAGCTGAGGGCCAACCTGTACACACTTTAGGGATATTACTTCAGACTGTCTTTCATTTGGACCCTACACAGGATACTGAGTGAATCCCATCCACTCGGTTCAGCAAAGGGACATGCAGTTTGTGTGCTCCAAGACCACTTCATTCACACTGAGAATGCAAGTACATTAAACAGGACAGAATATTTGCTTCCTGGGTACATTCCTGATCTGTACTAATCTGCTAATACAAACACATCTTGGGATCACTTAGGAGTGGTCTTGGTCCAGGGAAATCCTTTTGTAGGAAGAAATTCTGACTGTGGCGATAATAAGCATCATTAGCTGCTCACCTTGTCTGTACACAGTTAAACACAAAACTAGTAAGTTTGATGAACCACTATGAGAGCTAGTAAATTATTTTCCCTCTTTATTGGAAAGGTAGGGCCTAAATGTTACAAAGAAAGAGAGATTCAAATCAGGAAATACCTGTCTTTTTTGTAATTTGAAGTTTAACAATGAGCAGTACACATCACTGGTTTTGGAATCCTTTACATAATTAGCCTATTCTGTCAAGTTTGATATGAATTGGCTCCAAAAGTGTGTTTATTTGTCGCAGGCCATCACTGCCAGATGTTGTCATCTTCCAGGCATGTCCATGGTGGGACACCTGGTCTTATGATGCTGTGTGAGTCAGGAGTGGTGCTCTGGGGACAGCACTGTGCAGCTAGGTGCATAGTGGAAATGTTTACTGCTGCCAAATCACAGAAACCAAAATACTCTATTCCAGTAAGCAGATTCCTCTGGTTAAACTCCAGCAAGTCCATTTCATAGTGAGCTAGATGGGCATTCAGGGAAGAGTGTGTCAGAAACAGAATCAGGAGAGCACCCCAACATACAGGCATAACCCTCACTGCCCAGCTGTTGCTAGGTATACTACTTTCTTGGGAGTTTTTTTACTGGTTTTTTGGGGGGTTTTGTTTGGTGTGATTTGATTTTTCTTGCTTCTCTCCATTCAGAATGCAATGAAGCACAGTTGTTTATCGAGATAAATGGCTATCACAGAGATGAAGACTCAGCCATATATACCAAGGAGCATATATCTGATCAAGATTTGTGGGTATACCACAAGCAGGTAGGGAGCTGGATTTATGTATTACTGACTTTGGGGGATAGCTCAGTGCTCTGGGGAAGAAAAACCAGCCTATGTTAGACTGAATTCTGCAGCAGATAATACAATACAGCTTGATGACAATACAAGAATCCTTATTTAATTCACTCTGTATCCCTAGCTCTTCTTGTCCAGATAATCAAAGAACTGAGACTGTAATGACTGTGTCTGAATATTTCCATTCTTTTTAAGCCTTCAAATTCCTTATGCTTGTTCAGGACTTGCCAGCTTTCTTCATGTTTTAAGGGGAATGTGCATAATAGAGAGTTTTGCCTTTCTCATGGCTCTATGGTAGAGCCTGCACAAGCTCTGCCCACTCATTCTAAGCATCTTTTGTTCTGATGTAGTATGTTCAAAGAATTCCACTTGGGAAAAAAAAAATTAATTATCAGTTCTAAGCCTGCTAAGCATAACTTCAGTGCATATAAACTTTAAAAACAGCAGCCATTGTGCAGTCTTTGGGTCCAAATTTGCAAATACACCTCCTGAAGCCTCCCTGAAATGTGAAGGAGCATATGGAAAGATGAACCTATCTTCCCATCAATTTATTCAGCAAATCCTCCTGCAGGAGTTCAGTTGCTATGCCCCATTAAACTGGCAGTGGTTGCCTTGCTTTACACAGCAGCCCAGCAGTCCTCAACAGCAAAGTATCCAGAGCTCTGGAAGACCAGGAGCAGCAGCATTGCCCCGAGCAGGTCCCGTGTGCGTGGAGCTGAAGCTGCCGTCCCTCTGCTGCTCCCGAGACTGTGTGGGTTTGTATTCCATCTTGGTGTTTGTTTTCTTGTCTTTGGAGTAGGGAAGGTGGGGAAAGGGAAATATTTGTGAATGTAGTTCTTTATTTGCAATCTTTTTTTGTGTCTCTGTTCTTTCTTTTTGAAGTCTGCCCAGTTCCTGCATTCAGCTGCTGCATCCAGAACAAGGGAGCAAGCTGGCCCCACAGCAGTGACCCATCTGCCTTGGAGTTCATGGAGGGGAGGAAGGGCAGAGTTTTGTTCATAAAGAAACTATTCAGAATTCTGGAATTTATTTTAATATGCTCCAGAATATGCTAGCTTTTTCATTGGTGACCTACAAAGACAAGGTCGCTATTCAAAAAATTTGCAGCATATATTTAAAACTTAAAAAAGAGTAACTAAAAGCAAACAATGCAGAATGAATAGATACAAAAATATGACAATCATATTGTTAATGAAAATTTATAGATGTCTTTGGGCTTATTTTATTTTGTCCCATTTGTGGAAAATTAAATAGAGGCAAAACAAGTTAAATAATTCACAAACAACCTACATTACTGAAAGATCCAGAGAAAATTGTTTCAGCTGCTGTCCAGTTCAATGGGAAGAGACAATTCTATTCATGTAGAAAGAGACAATTCTATTCAAGTAGAAAGATGAGTCCAAACCTTTACAATTCTTGAAAATTTGAATTGTGCAAAACTTAACTCTCCTGACACACTGTTATTCATTAAATTCTAGTTTTGCATCCAAAAAGATGAAAAATTATTGAAAAATTATACGAAAAATTATTAAAAATTATATGAAATATTCAAAAAGAGAAAACAAACAATAATGACAACAACATAAGAAAACCAAAATGAAACCAACCAAACAAGAAAACCTCAACCTGAGTTGGAGCTGAAGAATTGTCCTTGGTGGAACTGGGAGCAGAATCTAGGCACACCACCTCCCAGTCCTCCTGAGTATTGGACAACCTCTTTGAGCAAATAAGTGCAGAGAGGCACTCTTTAAACAATCATATTCTACTCTACGACCCAATATACATACCATACAGTGAAATCTTGAATAATTTATCTACAGTATGAGTTCATTATTCGAAAACAAGCATACCATGCAGTTTAATGGGAACTTGCTTCATTACTTTCAGGATCTTTCAAATCCATTTGTGACATAAATACATGCTTACTAAAACATTCTTAAAACTTCTGAGAGTGTCAGCATTCCTTGCAGAAAGAAAATGCCTGATTCCTTTCTTCACTTTCTGAAGTTCACTGCAGTTCTATGGCATTTTCAATAAATTATCTAGAATGCCTGTGTTACTGCTTGTTGAAATGCTACTTAGATTAGTTTAATTCAAAGGTCAAACTATTTTCAGTGTTTAACTAAGTCATTTCAAAACATGCCTTACCATTAAGGGCACAGAGTTGTGAGTATTCAAAACCATATTGCCCTTGCAAAGTATGCATATATTTAAATATTTATATTTCCATTAGCTGAAAATGGGAAGAACAGATGTGTTAGCTTACTCACTGAATCACGGTGAAGATTCCCAAGGGATTATCATAGACATCCATTGTGTTTGAAGCTGATGGAAGCGGGTGGCAGAGTCCTGGGCACGGCAGTCTGGGTTGGTGAATCTGTGCCTCCTTCGCGGCACCTTCCGTGCGCACACCTGCACACCTGCACACACACCTGCACACAGCCCTCCTCTGTGTGTACTGCCCAGCCTCACCCCTTCCCCAGCCTCTCCCAGGCTGCCTATGGAGCCATGGACACTGCTGCTGGCTCAGAGCTACCAGGGGCAATGGGGGACACGGGGGGGTTCTATGGCAGTGACGCTCCCACAAGCCAATCCCTGTCAATGCTGCTGACACAGGAGGATCAATGGGAAAATTGCAGTCCCGTGGTCTGGACTGTAATGATTTAATGACAATTTTTAAAACTGTTGGGTAGCTTCACCTTGAAACAAGCCTTGAGATTAACCTCAACAAATATAGAAATGTATGTTGATGCAGACAGGATCATGTGTGAAATGTTAAGCCTAACGTTAATGATGTGTCAGTGTCTGCTGGTGTAAGGAGGGATAGGCATAGTTGTGCTTTGTTTTCTTTGCCTTGGCTGGTATTCTTAGAATAGAATATAACTTTGGGGGTTGTAATGAAATAAAGCTTTCTTCTGCTTATGCAAAAAAAACCTAACAGCAAGAGAAAGACTCTCTATCAGTTAAATATCACAGGACAAACGGTACAAAGCAGTCCACTAAAACCAATGAGTGTATGTCTAAGTTTTCCTCTGCCAAGCTGAAAACCTCTGATTTTCAAAGGAGGATGCCACTAGTTTTTGAAAATTATGTCTTTAACAGGATCTTACAGCTCCAGAACTTAAGCATCTTACAAAACACCCGTACAAAACACAATTTCTTCAAGCAAGAGAAAATGTTTTCTTACCAATCTACATTGCAATTTAATCACAATGGTCCTGAGACAGTTGCTGAAAGAGTAACAACCCATTCCCCAATGATCCTACATGAAAAAATCCTTCAGCTCTGAAAGTCAGATAACAGCTGAGCACTTCCAAGGGAGCACTCCTTTCTCTCTTCAGACACCCAGTGCCCTCACTCCAGGAGTGCAGCACTGGACACAGCTTCATTCAGGGAAGGAGAAAGGACAGATTGTACAGTGAGGCTGGGGTGACAGGAATGTGGGAAGCTGTGGAGAAGTGCACCAGCCTTTACCCCCTGACTACAATGGGTGACAGGAACTGCTGTGTCCAAGTAGATGAAGAGAAGCAAAACAAGAGGGAGAAGTGGTGGCTCCAGTCATTAAGCTGCATACCACATGTGTGAGTTTTTACCATCAAAGGCAGCCACCATGGAAATGGATGTGCTGAAAGCAGTTAAATGGCATCTCCATTTCCAACAAGGCAGACCCACCTGCTCTCCCACAGCTCTCACCTTGACTGACAAAATTACAAAGAGTGCAAACTCCTAGTGAGGTGAAAAACTCCAGAATAGAAGTACAGGCAGCTGGATCACAAACACTGCTGGCATTGCTGCAGTGGTGATTACAGAATCTCTGTAAGGTTGGAAGAGACCACAGCTTAACAAAGAACATTTCAGCTAAAGGCTAATGAACAAGGCTAAGGACCTTTCATTGCAGGCCCAAGCAGAGCAAGACAAGAGAAGACAGAATCACTCCTGTGTGGTGGCTGCAGTGGATTGAGAAATACTTGGGAAATCCACTCCAAGGCTCCAGAGCCTTGCTGTAAAAGCAAAGCTGACCATCTGGTGGGATTTTACTGTACTGTCATGTCGTCACGCACTGGAGAAGTGAAATGGAGACCATTATGTATCTTTCCATTAAAAAAGTGCCAGTGGAAGGTCCTGGAGTCTTAATTCTCAGGCTGAGCACCTTCCACCACCAGCCTTGTTGAAATGCTGATGTCTGCAGGGCCTATTACATGACAGCTGGACACTCTGGTCTACTAGCAAACTTGTGTTTGGGCCCTTCTTTTGGGATCACAAGATGAGGTAAACATCTCCACTTGTGCAAAAAGCAGACAGGATTTTTCCTAAGGTAAGCTTTGATTCCAGCTAAGCAGGCCTATAACAAGTGTAATTGCTGTTTTCTCAAGGGTGGTTTGAATACGTGATCTAAGGGTTAAAAAACTCCAGGGCACTGGAAAACTCCAAGTGCAGTATAAATATGGGGTTAGGCAACATTTCTGAATTCAGATCTAGCTCTGAAACTAATTTTATTTCTGGCAGTGAGCAAATCGTTAACAGACAACTTGTAAAGACATTTGTTCAAACAGAGCTACTGATATTCAGTATTTAGCCTGAGACATGTGGGGCTGTATTTTCAAAGTGAGTGTCATCCTGAAGGGTTAGCCACAGATGATCACTTTCTTTAAACTCATCTAGATACCAGATGCCACTAATTTGACTTCTGTAATCAGAAGCCACTTTTTAAAATAGCAAGTTTTCATCTCAAGCCTTGCAAGTGTTTTTGGAGATATCCCACTGATTCAACAGCCCTCACAGCTACTCAGACTGCATTCGTTTCCAAATGTCCAAAGGAGAATAAAGGTTTACATATCTAAAAGATTATTCAGGCAATATTTGTGGAATAGTTTGAGGGATGATGTAGGTAGTTTACCCCATAGGACTTCTTCACGTGCACTTGAATAGATAATCTGATCACTTACTTTCACTCTTGTAGTTTCTCCCAGTTTCATGTGATTTATCTGGATCTTTAATTACTCATTTTTCAGATTCCCTAATATTTTGTAGAGAAATCTTGGTATCTGCCCACACTACGAAAGATGTGGCAGAAGTTATTCATGTATCATTAGACACTGAGGTCAAACTCATAACTCAGAAGAAATTAATGATATCATTTTAGTGATAATGTGATACAAAATGAGATAGGTCCCAGAAGCCAACCTTCAGCACCAGCAGTTTCCCTTTTCTGGACTTCCCTGTTTTGAAATTCCAGCAAGAGGGGCACTGAAAGAACTAGAGAGGAAAAAAGTGACATATTTTATTTGTTTTTCTCAGAGTATCTCTTGTGAGCAAACCAGTGATGAAATGAACTAGCCTTTAACATGATCCTTTCCTCTAATTACACTCTTAAAAACATCTTGAGAGTCACGTACTGAACATGTGGGGCCAGATGCTCATCTGGCATGATTTGATGCACACACATTGAAACCAGTAGAGCAATGATAATATATATACACTAGAAGCTACAACAACTGGGCCTTAATAAAAGGTTTCATAAGTTATGTAACTGGTAATTCCAGTACAGGATTTGCTTTTAATACGATTGACTTTGTTGAGATGAACATGACTATAACCTTAGAAAAGATGTAATGCTACTAAAAAAAAAAAAGGACAAAAATCAACTAAACCCACAATAACAGTGCTCCTAGAACTCACAACAAAATTAATTCTTCCCTCACTATTATGTAGAACATTTTTCCATTTAAACTGGAAGAATGAGACCTATCTTACAAAGTGCAGACTTTTAGTCCCCTCACCTAAGACTCCAAAATCACTAAAGAATAAAACACCTGTAGATGTAATGAATCTCATTATACAGATATGTTTGAGTCCAATTAACACATCATAAGAGAAGGAATAGCCACTAAACTGAGGCAAGGTGAAGCCTCATCCTGATTTCCATGGCTGCTCTATGTTACATTGGGGCCAGTACTTATTTTTACTCTACATCAGTTTCAGTCCACTGGGTGCAACGTGGTTTCTAAGGATAAGGTGTCAATACCATTTTGTAAAGCCAAAGGCAGGCTTTGCTAAATAAATGAATACACAGAACAGTGCTGATAAGTTGCCAATTTGACTGTGCTGCTAGACAGGAGATTAACTACTGCTTCACAGGAATTATTAAAAAATTAAAACTTTGCCTATCGTGTCAGTGCCTCAGGTCTGATGGCATTTCAATACAGAGAAGTCTCTAAGTGATTAGGAGGTCAAGTGTGGTGGCAGCACCACAGGGCAATTATTAAATAGCATGTTAGTCAAATTCAGTTTGGAAAAAAATAAAAACATTATGAACCCTATTTAAGGGCATGAAAGGGGTGATTTTTTTTCTACAAAACAGCTAATCTAGACATGCTCTAGCTTCATTTGGTCTTGGCAACAATCCTCCTAAACAGGACTTGCATCGTCTGACACCAGAGGCCCATGGTGCAGTTGGCTGTCTCTGCTGGTCACCCACTGCTTGCTGCCACAGTGGCTTCTAGGATGTGATTCATCTGACCTAATTCAGCTGCTGCTTTACAGTTAAGATGAATAATGCCTAGAAGTGTCTGTTTCTTTCCATTTACTGTCTATCTGAGTTGTTTGGTGTGCGGTACTGCAGACTGGCAATACTTTTTGTACAACAAAGAAGAATAGAAGCTAGATGAGAAACTCTGAACCTATGACTTCAAGTAAAGGTCTGTGTCTCAGAGCTTCCTTTGAGGGTCTGTATTACAGAGAAAGGAAAGCAAGATGTAGACTGGACTTTGGTGTTACACTGGTCTACTAAGCTGCCAGCCAACTGCTACTGCTCCCCTGATGCAGTATTCCATAAAATTATATTTGCTGGTGTGACTGAATCTGGCCTTCAAGAGGTTTGGAAGTTTTTTGGAGAAAACATTTTACATGTTAGAAAGTATAGGCTTGCCAGCAATCATGTGAAAAACATGCTCTGGCAGTGTTCTGGCTCTTTCCTTAAAAGCCCAACACTCCCCCATCCTCCCAAACACATCAAGATCCACACACTGGTTTTGAGCATAATTCAGGTAGACCATGATGTTGAATGTATTCAGCAAGATTCCTCTTCCCATTGTTTATCATAATTACACCCCCTGTCAGAATTTTTCATACAGTATTTCTCACTTGCAAAGTGGGCTCCTCCTCTCCTTCCAAGCTCATCTCCAGTGCTGGCCATTAGTGAAATGAACTGGGGTGTGGAAAAGACAGGAGTGAGTAACTGGGGGCAGACTGACAATGCTGGAGCTTTGAGCATGTCCCAGTCTCACTGAAAAGAGTGGGCAGAGCTGGAGAAGTGGTGGTGCTAATCTTGTATCTATGATCCATTTGGAAGTGCAATGTGTTTGTTTAACATTTAGCTTATGTTTGACTTGTATATATTGATGTTTGCATTAAATCGAGTAATTTTTCTGCACTCTTGTTATATCAACAAAGCTATATAAAGCATTTGACATCCTTAGAAGAATTCTTCATATGCTATTATTTATCATCTTAAAATCAGTAAACAGATTGTTAAAACAAGCAAATTGATTTTCAGGTATGTTACAGAGCTGCAATAAGCGCTATTGCTGTACATGTTCCTTAGTTACAGGAAGATATAAAATCAGGGAAAAAATTTAAATTGCATTTTTCCAACCTTGCACCTGCCAGATAAGATCCTATGAGGTAATCCCACATGCAGAATTAGATACAACTCATGGTGAATATGCATGGTGGAATCAATCCAGGACATATAAGAGAAAAAGAGAGGAGTCTCAGTGCTGCCAGAAGTCTTTAACAATATTTTTCTGTTTTAGAAACCTGGATATACAGAAGTCCCAGGTAATAATTAACTTAGGACACATTCCTTACTGCCTTGAGCAAATAGAATCTGACACCCTACCATAAGCAAGCTGGAACTGTGACCCAAGAAGATTTATATCCACCCCAACATATTTTGGCACAGAGTTGCCTCAGAAACTGGAAGAAACAACTTATGATCAAGGTTAAGTGGCTCACAGATGGTTTTCCAATGACTGACGGGTCAGGTCTGTTCAAAATAAAGCTGTGAGCAGTCATAGCTTGTCTTTTCAGTGGTTTCTGGCTGTTTCCAGTGACTGAGCTGCTGGGGTACCCAAAACAGGTATCCAGATCTGTATCACATAGGTTCACACCTTTTTGATTGCTGTGCTTGGAGCCTGAGAAAGGTCACATTACATCAGCAGTGACAAGCAACATTCCTCTTTTGAAAATGGCTAATGAACAACCCAGACAAACTATAACCACACAAGCAGCAATCGGGCTAAAGGTGGCACACATAGAAATTATACTTTAGAATTTCAACAAATTAAAGATCTTCATAATTAAAGATCACTTGATCCAGACATAGCAATACTCCATGCTTATTTATTTATTATTGTACCTAATTTCTGTCAAGAATTGTGATGAACCATGCAACATTCTTGTTTAGATGTTGGTATAATGACTCCTGTGGAAGTTATAAAGCATTAAAAATTATTTTCAAAACTCATGCATATTTAGAGTGATGCAACTCAGCACTACCCTCCTGTCTTCCAGGAAAATGCATATCTATTTTGTAAATAAGATGGAGCTTATAGCAACTAAGTTATCCACACAAATCCACTGCCTTCCAGTGGGATGGCAGATTCCACAATCAACATTAAGGAACAAAAGCAAAACCATATCTGACAAAGGTGAAAAAGAGGAAAGGCTGTAACGAGCAAAACAATTGCATTCATTAAATTACTTGTACAGAGTTTTTGAAAAGTTTCTTGGGCCAATTCACTTGCAACCAAAAAAAATGAGTAATGGGAAAGAGAAACTTTACTTCCAAGTCAGTCTCCACTCTAAGGAAGGCAGATTTCAGTAACAGATTTGTTAATGGAGATATTTACTGTGTTGGAGGGCTGTGTAGGATATTTTGGCAGTCAGTTTGACAGGTCAATCTACAAACCAGAATAAAATTCAAAGTCAGATTGAAATCATCATTA
This sequence comes from Molothrus ater, assembly GCF_012460135.2. Taxonomy (NCBI): domain Eukaryota; kingdom Metazoa; phylum Chordata; class Aves; order Passeriformes; family Icteridae; genus Molothrus; species Molothrus ater. The sequence goes on from NC_050479.2 coordinate 19,474,309, forward strand.
GCAAAATGTATCTTAGACAAGTATTTAACTTCTCTCTATATGCCTTTTAATGGAGTAGCTAATTCTCGAGTCCTTAATTTAATGCCATTTTTACATCCTATGCCTTCTTCAGCGTAAAGTGTTAGAATTGCCACCCAATTTTCATGATGGAGGTAGTCCTAAGTAGGAGGGATGGGTTCACTGACCATTCCCACAACCATCTACAAGGTGACTGAGAGAACAACGAGCACTCCTTCATCAAGGCACTGCTGGTGTGCAGGGGACACAAACTGGCTGGTTTTAACTGGTCAGTGCTTCTTCCACATGGCCTTTAGGTTACTGCCTTAGTCACAAATGGTGCTCCAAATGTGAGGATGCTTCATGGTAACAAAACACGGTGGAGGATAAGAAATGCATTTCTCACTTTATCTCCTTCAACTCTTTCACATCCCACAGCAACCAAGAGGCAGTGTCAGCATTTTCTGTCATGCATCTGTATGTGGCAGCACCTTCTGTGGAGGAGGAAGGGGACCTTTCTTAGCACATTTGTCCTCCTTAATGCTCTAACCCTTCAGTAGAGCATTTTCATATTATCTCAGTTGAGTTGTCTACTATTTTTGGTAACCACACATGCAGGCACACAGTTGCTTTGCCACCTCCCACCAGCATTAAAAGCCCACTGCTGCACACCTCCTTCTCCCACTCATTCCTGCACTTGCCTGGGAAGCTATTCGGGCAAAGCAGCAGCTGAAACATAATCTTTTTTAATTACTAGCAACTGCATGTGCCAGTAAAGTTGTATGACTGCAAACCTACGTGAGCACTGACCTCAATGCTCTTTAGCCTAAGCAGAGCTGTCTTGCAGACCTCATGTATATAAATACTGGTTTTATCTTCCCCCAAGCACAACAATGTTTTAGCTCTTTCTAACTGGAGATTCATGACTGTACAAGGACTTATCTGAATCACTGCCAATCACTCTGTTAAACCCCAAAGTACGTCACTCTGTTTTCTGCTGATATAGATGATTTTTCGAAAGCAGTTAGCATTTTGAGGAGCTTTAATGTGGGATGCAGGAAAGAAATCTCCTTTACAAAATTTTTGCAATGATTTTATCCAAAAATCAATCCCCCTAAAATGGCTGTCTGTGACAATCTTAGATGTGAGAAGTTTGGAATTGCAGACTTCGCCCCGTATATAAACTTTCTCTCTTCATTATTGTGAGAAAATATTATTAATTATTGTGGGGAGAAACTAATCTGAGAATATAGGTCTCCAGTCAAAATTGTATCCATGCTTGATCTCAGTATGTTCTTTTATTCCCTATATATTCAGTTTATGTGCAACCTAGTTTTCTCCACTGAAGGTTGTGAATAACAGATGTAACCTCATTGTCCTTACTGACTTCACTGAGCTATAATTGAACACTGCTTTTGGAATGCTCTCGACAGTGTTGCTTGTATACTGCAAGTCATGTAAGTACTAATATTGAATTTATTCCATCAAAAACTAGCCCCTAGGGGCAAAAACAAACCAGAAATAATTAAATTCATCTAGTAAACCAGAGGTTCATTTGAATAACATTGCCTTCTCTTGATGCTATGTGTACATACAGCAAGCATAGATCATTGCAGCCTGGCATCTTCTTGAACTCCTGTGAAACCAAGATTCTGTTTTGGCTTCACAAGCAATGAGTGGTTTGAACAGGAGAGAGAAGAAATCTGAGTTTCAGTATGTTTTTCCCCAAGCAGTAATGCTATGTATACTATTGTCAGGTTTTTCCATACAACACTTTCTGTTTGAACCCCTTACAGATTGCACTAGTACCTTTTTATTACTTCTAATCTGTCAGAGTGAAATGACAGTAGCCTTGTGTCAAACCAGTTATACATCTGATTGAAATCCATTCACATTTCACCTGCAACTCATTATTTTCTCATTTCTATGTTGTTTTCAGGATGAACCAGTTCACAGTTCACATTTTCCCTTGGAACACATTTGTCTATTATATGCCTCAGATGTTCAAAGGCTGACCAACAATCTATGGGACTCCACTTAATATTTCTATCCAGCATTACACAGCTTCTTGTATGGATCTGACCTGTACAGTAGGGTAGGCAGAAACCTGCAATCAAATTGCATTTTTCAAAGGCCTAGTGGAAGTCTGGATCTGTATATAAAGCTCACTGATGAATGCCTCCTCTTCTATCTTCCTTCAGCTCTTGATATAGAAAAGTTTTTGCAGTCAGATAAGGAAAAATCAGCATGTACTTGAATGTTGCAAAGTGGGATGTTTTTATTTTTAAAATTTCTCTTTTTCAGCTGTGCTACTTAGTATTTTGCATACGAATAAAAATCACGAAGAATTACATATCACAGCTTAAATATCAAAGATGACTGTCAAATAATTCAAACAGAAGGCTCTTTATTAAAGTCACTTTACCAAAAAATTTTGTATTGGAAACCAAACAAGATGAAGGAGAATACTGAATCAAAGCAAAGAGTCTTGCTCTGCAGTTGCACATCTGCACAAGTGTTTCAATACACAGCTGGATTACTAACTCCCAACTTTGGTGAATTTGAATTTGTTTCTCCACAAAATGGAAACGCATACTCATCTGCCATATCTCACAGAGGTAGAATATATAAAGATTTCTTCCAAGGAATTTCATCAAAAGACACCAAGTAAGTGATCAGCACTATTATTTTTATCCTGCTTTAAATTCTCCATATCAAAACAAGACAATGCAACTTTTCACTTATATGTCATTCAGCTTATTTCACATTTTCCATTAGGTTTTGTGTGCTTTCAATAGAGTGTGAATGCTGCCTTGGTGATAAACTTCTTTATTTCTCTGGGAGGTGGTGGGAATGCTACATAGAACTACATGCTGCTTCTTCTAGTTGCAAGAGGTTTAACAGGAAGAATGACAGCCACTCTTTACTGGAGACCTGAAGGCATTTTTCGTGACACTTGTATCGCATAAAAACACAATTAACAAATGTCACCAGCAATAATAAAGCTTTGCTAAGGATGTGGATATTCACCACCTTATCACAAATCAAAGAACAATCATCAAAGGAAGAGACACATTTTTATGCATAACAGTAGTCTTATTTTATGGCACATCATTTGTATAGCTATTTATTTTTAACAGCTGGTGAACAAATGACTTTACTATAATGTTGAATTTCTTTCACTAGCTGTATATATTTTGCCACAGAGTTCTGATCCAAAGTCAAATCAAAGTCAGTCAGCATCAGTATACAAATTAGTATTCCTTTCTATGATAATCCAAGTTTTGACTGACCATGGTCCTGCTGATGCCAATGGCAAACCTGGGGTCTCATTTGGTTGTAAAGACAATGAACCAAAACCATTAGATGGCCAGAAATTTGGCAGAAGCTGAAATCCCAGAGCAGAGAACACTTCAGAAGTTAGAGCTCCAGTATGTCTCCAGTATGCAAAACACATCAGAGGAACACAAGCTGCTTTTGTGGTGTGAAACAAATGTTGGATGGAAGAATGAAAACACTCTCTAGTTTTCTAATGACAATTTTACAACTCACTCTGTGAAATTTTTTCTTGAGTCTTGTTTGCTAGAGCAAACTATATAAATTACTAGTGTATTATTCTAATGACATGGAATTGCTTAAAAACTGACAGAAAATTACTTATAAAACTTTATGTCAACATCATCAGTTATCTTAAAACTTTAAATTGTTAAACTGTATTAGGAATATTTTCAAATAATCCAACCTACTTCTCCTTAGCTTTCCAGAGATTATTCAAAAATGAAGGGTGCCCAAATCCAGCTCTGTACCTGGGCTACACTGTAACAATCCAGGTTTCTCCCCGAGGCAGGGTGTTAATGCCATGAGTCATCATGGCAGCAGCTGAAAAAGAATGTGTTTGAACTCTTCTCCTTTATCTGCTGCTTCTTGCAGATCTGCTGTGTCAGGAAAGTAGTTTCCAATACAGGATACCACTAAATTGACTTGTACAGAGCCTATGTATCTCCTATGCCTAACCATAGTTCCATCTCCATTGCAAGCCAGCACATGGTCCTTCTGTATTCCTTATTTCTTATTAACACCTGTTTTCTTTTTCTGGTACCCTCTATGTATTTGGTGTCATTGTATCTGAATTTTATTTCTCTTCCTTCCATAAGTAGCAGATGTATGTGTTAGCCCTCCCAAGATTCTGTGTGAGAACTCAGTTTCTCCTAATTTGCAGAACCAGGTGCATCCATACAGCTGTAGGACTGTTTGGCCAGAAAGCCTCTCAGCCTGCCCTCCAGCATGGTCAGAGGCACACACTTCAGGATGCTGTGTGCTTGAATGCAGTAAGACAATTACCATGTTCCCAAGGGCATCCAGACAGGATGTCTGCAGGCAATCTGCAATCTGCCGAGCTGATAAGATATGGGCTGGAAGCAGAACATGCTATGTTGACTGCTTTCCATGAGATCATTCTTCCACAGAGAAGGATATTTCTTTCTTTACAAAAGGTACTATCATCTCTTCTGTTCCTTTTCTTCAAATCTGCAGGTTGTTAAGGGGTCCTGTGAGGAGATATAAATCTTCCTCTAAGCATTGGTGCCAAGATCTGTTGTGTGAGGAACTCTTCTGCTTGCTTCATGCTTATCTGGTGTGGTGATTAGGTGGAGACGTGTCCACAGGAAATGCTTACACTAAAAACTAATGCTCATTAGAGTTGATGACAAAAATCTTATTAGTCATACTGAAATGCCAAGGGAGAAATTGTGAATTTTATGGGAAAAATTCAAGGCTCCTTATCATTCCTACAGGAAAAACTGTCTACCTGAGACAGGGTGAATATGCTGAGACAACTGACTAGTGGCAGTAATGCCCTAAAAGATAGACAATAAACAAGAATGAGCTGTTGGACTTCACTCTGCCCATTCCTTGTAGGCTTTATTTTCTTCTGGATAAGTAGTGAGCCATACAACATCTTCTGCAATTCAAATGCTGCCTCCTCACAAGATCATCCCAGTGTCCAAAGTGGCAATTCCCTGTTAGAGCTCTTCCTTGTGACATTTGCCAATTCTGCTTCTCAGATTCTGACTCTTCTTCCCATTCCTCATGCTATTCAGCTAAGGATTACTTACTAGTAACTAATGCCAAAGCTCATAACAGCCAAAAAATTTCCTTTTAATAGCTTTGATAGCTTGCATTGCTTTGTTGGCTGTAGGTAGAGCTGATACGTGATAAGCTTGGTAAAATTTTCTACAGAAACCACCTTCTGACAAAAATTGCATTTGTCACTGAGCAGAAACTGAGGGCCAAAAGCATTTGCTTTCATTACCAAAATAAAAAAATGGGGGATGTGTCTTCTTTTTTCATTTGAAACTACACACTAGAACTGAACATTATTGTTTTTAGGCTAAAAACCAAAATACTTTGGACAAACGCCAGAACATTTCAGCTGAGAACTAGCTAATGCTTCATCACTGTGGTTAACAGATGTGACTGGATCCACACAGAGAGTAAATTTGTTCCGCAAAACTTGACATTTTTTCACAGTCACATTTCAAGCGGAAAAGAAACCGCTTGAAAATGTGGTAATAGATTAAAAGGAAATCATCCCTTCTTCGCAGAGGAAAGCCAGGTATGCATACATGGAATGGAGCTGGCAATACAGCTCTCATGGGTTTTCCCTGCTCATTCTCCTCCCTGCTGCACGCAGTCTGTCAGTCTCACTGCAGGAGAGAGGGCTCAGACCTCTCAGATAATGGGCATGTGAAAAGCTGTCACTTCAAATCTTTCTTAAAAGTGTGTTAGCCTTTATAAACTGCACCCCAGCCTGATGAGGAATACATTTGGTAAAGGTCCAAGACTCTGCAAAATACAGTCATTCCATGTGCTCAAGACACTTGCTTATTTAAAGGTTTACTCTGTGCAGCAATCTATAAAGAGATCAGAAATGCTTTCCACTTAACATGACCTTCAAGATAGGAGACAGAGGAGTTTTTAAAAATTCAGGAGGTGCTTAAATTTACAATCATTTGTAAGTATGCCTTATGCTGCTCTCCTCCTTGCACAGACTGAAATAAAAACTGATGTGTTTGTTTCACCTCTGTCCCAGATATTTTAAGCCGTGTGCATGCAATTCATTGGGGTTAATTTGCTATCAACATGTCAGTTAGGGAGACTTTCCTACAAAATGCCCTGGATGTCTCCTGGCTCCACACCTTAGGAAGTTCCAAACCTGCCTAAGCCCTGTCCCCTCCCTGGCCAAGGGGAATCTGTCCCTGTGGCCCAGAAGCTCATGCTGCAGGCTGTTCACTGTTTGGCTAACAGAGGACTACCATGGCATGGAGTGGCACAGCACAGCCACAGCAGGGAATTCCAGCTGCAGCCCCATCTGAATGGCACTACTCTAGGAACATGCATGTTTTGTCATTGATTTTACCTTACTGCTTGGCAATAAATTAATTTTTTTTCCCTCTCTTCATCCTTTATTCTTCACGTCTCCCCATGGCAAACAGTAGCTTTTCTTTTAGCTGTAGTTTCACTCAGGAACAGTGTGGAATTCCTGTTCCCACAAGTCTGGGGTTGTGGATGTGGCTTGAACTCTGCATTTCCAGGCTGGGAGAGCTCCATCACTGAGGGGGCAAAGCTCTAACCATAGCTGGGTTGCCGTTTGGTGTTGCCAGTCACCAAAATGCACAGGATAGGTAGAAGTGAAGCCATGTGGCTCACCAGAGGCTGATGTTCTTGCATGGCCCCACACCCAGCAGCTGACATGTAGCTGTTGCAAGTGCTCCAGTTTAAGAGACCATCAACCTGCCCTGTTTTACCTGTCCCTGTTTAGCAACTAGCAACTCTGCTCATGCCAACAACTGCATAAGGGTAGAAATTTGGTAAAGGAGCATAAACTTTAGCCTTTCTCTGAAAAAAAATGATTTGTACATGTGCAAAGGGGTACACACTGGACTGTGCACAGGGTTTGTTATATTAGATCCCTAAATCTCTCTCCTGCTAAAAGTTTCAGCACCAGTAGGGTGTCAGGGGAGCTGCTGGGCTCACTGTGGGGTATGTCATCCCTCAGGAACACTGCCAGCTGCCATGGGCTGGAGTGATGAACAGGTCCCATCAAAGCTGTTTTCAGAGCTTGTTTGGGGTTTGACATGGTTCTCTATTGTCAAGAACCATACACAGTGCTGCCCAACAGACCTTTCCTCCTTATCTTTTTCAAAAGCAGTTCAAAGCCCATACTCACACAAGTGAATCCCTCAGGTGTCTCAACCCGAGCAGATCCCCATGGGATAAACTGATGCTGCACCACAGAGGTGGCACAGAGGTGGTTGTGAGTACAGCACAGTCGAGGCAGAGGAGCCAACCTTGATAATTGGAGGGACTGCAATCCCAATCCCAACAGTTTAGAAAGGCTGTTGAAAGATCCAGCTTATCACTTGGCAAAACATCCAGGGTTTACCAAGCAACAAAATTCACACAGCCAGACTGATGCTCACCAAGGTTTGACAGACTTAAAGCACAACCATCTTTGAAACACACCTTTTCATTTCTTTTTATTTCACTGTGGGAAATAGATTTAGGATAAGCCAGATCCCTCTCAAGTACTCCAAGTGCTGCTGTTAGTGGTGCAGCCCAATGGCCAGCGAGGGAGCCCCCTCCATCCCAGAGTGCTGCTGCATTGCAGCTCACCCTGTCAGCTCTACCACCCACGATTTATGGATTTCTTTCACCACCAGGATTAGCTGCTTTGTTTGCCCTCTTTAGACATTAAAAACTCATGCAATTTTCTAATTATATCATTTGAGTTTTAAACTTTCCACCACTATTTTAAAACTGCAGTCTCTTCCAGCATGCAAAACTACATCAAAGAAATATGTTTGTCACTTCTTTCAAAAATTTTTAAATATCGATCATTTTTAATGAGCTTCATTGTAAAGCAGCCTTGTGACTCTTATCAAGGACACTGTAAATGCATGGCTGTGATGATGTTGACCCAGCAAAAATGTTTTCAGTACTTTGGAACCTGTAGTTCTGGCATGCTCTAGGAAAATAGGCAGGGTTTTTTAAAAAACTCTCCTTCTCATACAACATACTGTAGTAGTAATCTTTACCTGTTTTAATTTTTTAACTAAAGTCACAAACTGGACCTGGAAGAGAAGGTTTTGGAGTGGTTGAATTTTTTTGTGTTGAAGATCTGGTATTTGGTTTGGAGTTGGCAAGGGGCACAGTTTGTGTAGGACTTCAATCTTTTGGTAATGGGCCAAAGTAGCGCAATGTGCAATAATGGCTCTGGCATATTTTCAGTGATCGTGGCAGAATTTATTTCACCTCTTAGTATGTAGGAATATATTCCAGTGGGTAAGGAGTGTGCATTATTTTAGGTTTGACTCAGTGCAAATAAATATATTTAAAAAAGGAATATAACTAGATCAGCCCACACAAAACCATGAAGCCAGATGTCTTTTTTTGCCTCAAATTCAAGTAGATCCTTTATAAACTGATGTGGAGAAAAAGCTGAAAGGGAAGATTTAATTATATGCTACAATCAAGAAGGCATTTTACATCCCAATTGGCAGAACTCTTGCTGTGTATTTTAAGCAAGATGAAGATGACAGAAGAAAGCAGAGAAAAAAACCCAGTTTCTATACTAGTTCTCTGGTGCAAGGAACAGCTTGATCTTATTTATTGCATAGTTTTTGCAAGTTCTGATATTTAGAGCCTGTCCTGTAACATCCAGGAACAAACACTAAGGAATTTTAACTATATTTGCATGAATTATAAATTCATTTCCTGGAGCCATAGCCATGGCTCCTAGAGGGATATTAACATATATGCCATTTCTTTTGGCACTTAATGACTCTCTGGTAGATTTTTCATAATTAATCTTCAGAAAAAACTGAATAAGGATTAGAAAGGAGGGGAAATTCTTTTGGCATTCTCTTTATAACTTCATGCATCCTTACCAGAAACAAGTAGAATATTATAATTTTTTTCTTACTTAATTTTCTTTGAGATCTTCCAGATTTATCTAAGAGCTTTTTTAATATATCAAAACTGCAAAGTGTCAGGATCCAGAATTAATGATCAGCTCTCATAAAAATTGCATTTTGTAGGTATAGATCTTTTGACTTCCCTTCCAAACAGAAGTCTGAACTTAATAATAAGTTCTTTCTGCCCCAGTACATTTACACTATAAATTGAATATCCTGTTCTTGGTTAGAAAACAGGATTCAGGAACAAGCCTTTTAAGTAGAGCTGCCCAGAGGCAGTAGGTTTCACAGACTTGGACAGCAGGTTTCTCACAAAGGCATTCTCTCCTCATTTCTTTAAGCTTTTCTGAATGCAGATTGAGCAATAAACATAATCATAACTATTAGCCTTATGTATAAACAGTTTGCAATATTAGGTTCTAAAAAATACTGGAGCATTTGCTTGCAACATCTAGTAACTGGTAATGTAAATACAAAACATTAAATTTGAGATTTCTTACTTTGGTAAGAGCCTAGAGTAAAAAGGGTAATAGTGCTTTTGGGGATAGGAATAATCTCTGAAGAGGGGAACTGTGAAAGTTTCCCAGCCTGAACTAGTAAATAGAACTGCACATCTATTGAATGTGATTAATGAAGTGTAATGATTGCATAGTTACACACCGGAAGAGCAATCAAAATTACCATTGTTAACTGTAGCAGAGTATCACTCCTGGAGTACCAAGTACCAGGTATTTGTTAGCTGCTGGCAGGCATTTGGACTGATGTAAAAGGGCAAAGACAAACTGAACCATTGGAATTCAATTTTTCAGCCAGGATTCCTAATTCTCTATAACTGCTAAATACCTAAGACTTTGCTTTATATTATTACATGTCAGTCATAAGTATTTCTCTAAGTATAGTTGCTAAAATGCAGAGTGACATTTTACTTGTCTATCAGAGTTAAAGCAGCAGGACCTTCAGGCACAAGACCTTGTTCTTCCTTGGGCTTCCCACTCCCTGGCCCAGCCTCATCGTGCTGTTGGGGGATGCCACACCTCGTAGTATGGCTGACTGAAGTCCCACTGCTAAATATTGCTAAGAGCTGATGTCCTCCTCAGAAATCTACCATCATGGATACAGTCATCTAGGATTTACAGTTTAAGAAACACTTTGATATGTAAGGAAAATAGGGTGGGGGTTTTTTGTAAGAGAAACGCCTAAACAAGGAACATTCCTGCCACATCCAAAACAAGATTTAGAAAACTAGTCAAAAATAAAGCAATGTAAATGGAAAAATCCTTTCCTTAATACTTGCTAAAATCAGAAATACTCTTGGACAAATGACTCCTAAGGCTATCATAACAGCCTTGCTATTCCTGTTGGAATCCACTGGTGGCCAGACAGTGTTTTCTTTTCACGTGAAGTGGTAGGCTTTCTTTCACAAACCTGAACTAGTTACTAACAAAACTTGGTTTTGTCCTGGAGAGTAATATTATTTTGCTGCTATACATTTTTTCTGAATGAGTTACTAAATCTGAAGGATTCTGTAATGTTCAACTGGCAAAAAACGTCACAGCTAACCATATGTCTAGAAAACATTACCCAAATAGTTGAAGACTCTGTGGATGGGAAAACACTCTCAGTTTTCCAGTTAGGAATATTTTTCATAAAACTGTCATGTGTTGGAAGATTTGCGTATCTGTGTGCAAAAAAGCTGACAATTTTATCTGTCTGCAACATAGGTATCCCCAGGTGGGTGTTGCTTGTCTAAGGTCCAAATAAATGTGATGGAGATGTTGTTCCCATGGTCAGTGGTGTCTGAATAACTGTTTTTCTTACCCAAAATTCACTGGATCACTCTCTAAAACTCCACTGATGCTAATGGGAGCTGAGACATCTGTGTAAGTCCTGGCACACCTAGATGCTGGAAGTATAAAACACGCTGGGAGATGAGGATGAGCTGAAGGCTCAGACAGCAAACCTCAGCCCAAATGTTCTTCAGCTCTGACACTTTGTAACTCTCCCTCACCAAATATCAGCCAGCAGTTCCCTTCAGAACTGTAAGGCTTGGAACACTTACTATGGAGCTGCAACGCTTCACTTCAAAGGCCAAATATCCAGTTAGCTGTGAGTCACATCCCATGTATTGATCTCATGCCATCTGGAAGCATAAGCTCAAGCAACCATCACCATCACCTGCTGTGTAACTTCAATAAAGTCAAACTGTCAAGGTATTTCAAGGCTCTGAAAGTGTTACTGGGATGAATACTTGCTGGCCACAGGTGGGAGGGGTACAGAAAAAAAAAAAGAAATTGTTATGCCGTTGGACAAAATAGAACCAGGGCAGAATAAGCCCCCTTAAGATAATAGATGATAAAAGTAAAGGGAAAAGGGGTCAAGAACAGTCAATAGCTGGAACAGAGGATTGGGCACATAGCCATTCTGGTGGATTTGGGCCAGATATAGCCTGAGGCTGTACTTAAGCAGCTCTGAGTTGGAATGTTTAGATGTTAGTTTGAATGGCTATAAAAGTTTAATTAATGTCTGAGGGGCTTGGGGAGACTGATGAGCATAGAATTAACATCCAAAAATTGCTTCCCATAATGAAACCCTAACAGTTACTCATAAAACTTACAAATGCAAAGAGAAATATATGAAAATGTTAGGGTTTTTTCTTTTGTTATTATAGAACCTTTGAAGAATTCCTTCATAAGGCTTAGAATTGTTACCACAGCTGTAATTATTTCCTTTCTAAGGAAACTAAGAAGATTATTTGTAAATATCTTCAGTTTCAAAATACTGTGTCCAGAAAGAAAAAACAAATCCAGAGATTTGTGTCTTTATTGCACAGGAGACTGAAGGTGCATTTCCCTGACACTATGTACCTTATAGTGCCAATCTCAGTAACAAAAAATTGAAGAATGTGAGGATGTATTTTGCAGCTGCACAAAACCTCATCACTCTTGGTGCCTTGGACGTGTATTGATCATGCTCTGTGACAAGGCAGAGTTTTCCCCTGCAGAGTAGAGTTGCATACTTAACTGTGCATGGCATTTCTGCCTTCCTGCTGCAGCATTCAGCACTAATTAGTTCCAGACACATTAGAATGTACCCTTAGATCTTTAACACATTTTGGTAAGCTAAACATTTAATTTGCATTGTTATGTATGGTATTATGAATACATTCAGTACAGGATATAATGCCTGAAAACCTACTCACATATGCAAAAAGTGAGTAAAATGCAACCCATTGCTTGTGTACATCCTCTTCTTGGGTCCTGAAGCAGATGTCTGGTAAACACCCTTGGTTCTGCATACTGGGGTATTTTTCCACAGCTCAGTGAATCCACACATCCCCCACCTTTGATCTGTTAGCATCATCAGCCAGGCTCTCTTTTTCCTTCCAAAGCAGGAAGTTCTCTTTGCCACCCAAAATAACACTGTCCACTTAACTTGGCAAAATAATCAGGGCAGGGAATATTCTATCTTGTATCATAATGAGTTTATAAGACTGACTGAGCTTTTTTGCCCTTCATGTTGGCTAGAAGCAGGAGTGCTGTGCTACTGAAAAGTGGAGATGTACTGTTTTCCCAGAGTATTCACAGGTATTTATTTTTCCTTCTTCTGTCCCCCAGGACTCCCTGTAGGTGGCTGGCTGGCCAGCTTAGTTCCTGTTGAAGTGATTATTTAATGTGGTGAGAATGTGTTTATTGTGTGCTTAATGACAGCAGAAATGTAGAGCCTTGGATGGATGCCTCTTTTTTTCCTCTCTAAATCTAAACAAATACATGAAAATCAACCTATTTTTCTTCCTTATTTTTCTCAGTTGTTAAAAGCAACTGGAGCCCAGGGAATTTAATTGGACTTCCATATTTAAAGGCATATTTTTTCACTTTTGCTAAACCTTTGTGCATTTTCTTTCTGGTACAGAACTGCACACTCAGCTTAGATAGGTTCACTTAGAAACCATGTTTGAAAAATCAAACTCACATATTTTTTTTCTCTAAAATGCCTACAAAGAGACACATTTAAATGACATTTTTGCACAAGCATGCTTAGATATTAAATACTTAGGTTATTTTAAAAACATCTGAATGAGGGGCTCTGATTTTCATGAATGTTAGTCACTTACCATATCCACAGGAATTCACTGGGGTTGTGTATTTTCCTGCAGTTCAGAGAATTAGTTCTTTCCACACAAGAGACCAGGATTTAGGCTTGAAAATGTGGAAGATATTATCAGGAATACAGGCATAGCAATTCTAAGGGCATCTGTTCTGAGACTTGTAATGAAGGAGGAAGCCAAGAGAGCATTACTGGACTGCTGTGGCAATGGGTGTGTAACACTGTGAAAGCACAGCACCAGCACCTGACTCCTGTAAAATAAGTTTATATGCAAACACCTCCATATCAGCTCTTAGGTAAAGTATCTCGGGCTTCCTACTGATCTGGAAAACAAAGTTCATAAGAGCGGCTGGAAAGAATCCTTCCCCATCTGTAACTGGAGCTTTCCTTGAGCTGTGCAGATGTAAAACAAAGTTTCTGTCATCTCTGTGTTAGGAACAGGAAGCTCCAGCCTTCTGAACTTCCCAAAGCTTGAGCTTTTCAAACATAGCTCATTTGCAAGAGAATACATGATGAATCAGGTTTGGATGCTGCTCACAGAATGTGTATGAGAATCAAAATGATAATTTTTACTTTTTCCCATCCAGTTGTTTTGGGGTCTTTTCCTAATTAGAAGTCTGTGCACAAATGAAGACATCTACAGATTTTTGAATGTGATTAGAAAGAACATAGTCTACAAAACAAGAAAACTAAAGTATGAAGACTCATGACCTTTAAAGAACAATGCATTAAGGATGTTCATTTCCCAAAAAGGAATTGCCACACTGGTGGCAGTGTGGCATTTTTTGAATCCCTGTCCCAGTGCAGAGCAGTGAAGCCTACAGGGCAATGGAAGTGCTGAAATTATTTGCTTGGTGCCAGCTCTAGCCTCCTCATCAAATAAACACTTTTGGTCACCAAAAATTTTTAATGCTGCTTCTTTTGATGATCTCTTTATCATTTACCTACTCCTTACCTTTGCAGGGATGGTTTTCAGGAAGATGCAGTGTCTGCAAGAATATCTGAAGATCCTTCAGCTGTTTCTTCTGTGGCATGAGTGATCAGTTTTCAGGACCTTTGTTTTAACTGTACCTGGAGGCATCACAGCTATAAACCTCTGCCTCCTCATCTCTGCCCAAGACAGGCCTACATTGCTCATTATAAATTCTGCCAACGTTGTTAGAGAACATAATGGGGAAATAACCCTTTGAACCTGCTTCTGAGGCAAAAAAGTAACATCCTCTCATTTCTAGTGTCTTCTGGTATTCTTGCAATGAACCAATTCATTATTAATGATATTATATTTATAGCCAATTCAGTGGAAATCAATTCGTTAGTCTGAGAAGTTCTTCTGCATGGCCATCCCTGAAGCCTTATCCTACTCATTAATTAAAGTCAGGTTTTGACACTAATTACACTAGGATCATGCCCTAAAGAGAATTATGTATAACTCCTGGCTATTACAGACTATAGGTTAAACACAGCTTAAAAGAAGAATGAAAAACCTCCAGAACTACCAAAGTTCTATTTAAATTCAAGTTTCATCCCCACCAACTCCAGGGAACTTTTTGTCTGTTCCCTGTACACCAGTAGCTGCAGAAGTGGTAAAAATGCCTTTTAGTCTGAAGAAACCCAAAAAGCTTTAAAATCAGAATCACTTGAACACGTCCTGAAGTGCAGCCTCCTTTGTGTTGAGAGGGAGCAGCTGCTCAGCTGTGCACTTCAACAGCAGCACACAGCAATATCAATTCTGACTGACTGAAACCACAAGGACAAATTTAGGCGAAATAATGTGGCTGCCCAGAGTTCTGTTCCCTGTCGAAACTCTCACAAAGGCCTGCCAACAAAAAACTGATCACTACTTTTCTTCTTTTTACCTATCCTTTCCTCCAAAGTAGAAGCGGGCTGCAGCTGCAGTGTGTTGCAGCATAGATCCCCTCTCTGCTTCATGTTTTGATTAAAAGGAAGTGCAAAGTTAATCAAGTATAAACAATAAAGGCTCCACATGTGCAGGGTGCCCACTGCTGAAAGTTGTTAACAGAGCTCTACAAAGAACTCAAACATCAGTAACTAACACATTTATTCCATGCATATATTTTTGTGCTTTCTCCCAGTAGAAGCACATTTTCCAGTAAGCCTGTCTCTCCTCAGGTAGAGGAAGTATTAGCCGCTTGCAACTTGTCTTTGTTCATTTTACAGCAAGACTGCAGACCAGCATAACCCTCTCTGCTTGCCTTAGATCAAACTATTCTAGGTATCCTCAGAGATAGGAAAGATCTTTGTGACTCAAAGAGTCATACACACTTGATTAAAACACTAGAAGTATCTGTTGTAGAGATTCATTGAGTTGATTATTTTTTGTGTATAGTTTTTTAAGATACAATCTGCATTAGTTTTAGAACTCCAGTTCAAGTATAACTTTTTCTCATATTCCATTATTTGCCCTCTCAGTGTTTTACTCTTTAGGAACATCTCAGAGGCACTGACAGCACAACTGCTGAAGAATCTCCCTGTGCTGTGCAGACAAGTATGTGGTGCACTTTCAGGATAAAGGATAGAACTGTCATCATCAAAATACAGGATGTGGTTCTTGTAAGCTCCATCCAGCTGTGAAGCACAGGTGTGCCATGCTCTTACACAACAGCAAGAAACAAATCTCACTGAAATTAAACATGTTTGAGTCTGTCCGTACAGGAGAAGAAACTTATTCCACCTCATTACATCTGGAAGAATAAATCTTAATCATGTTGTTGCATGAAGTTACAGAGTAATGCATAGTTGAGAAAGACTTTCCAAGTTTTGAAAAGGTGTTTTCTTCTTTTGACACAACAACATTTTTTTAGTATCAGTAATAATTCATTTCTTTATAATGATGAACATACCTCTTAAACTGTTAAGTCTTTATCTGTGTTGCTTACTTTAACCTATGTTAACATACAATATTCATGAAATAAAAGGGGTTTATGTCTTTCAGATAATTTTTATTGCTGTACAACAGTCCCAGAGTGCTTTTAATTCAGCTTCCTTAATACTAAAATGATACCTATCCTTAGTGATAGGTACAAACACATGTGGACAGCCTAGAGTCATGGAAACAGAGAATAGTTTGGGTTGGAAAGGATGTTTAAAAATCATTTAGTCCACTCTCTTTCCATGAGTACAGAGTTTTTTTTTACAAGATTGCTCTAAGCTGCATTCTCCCTGGCCCGGAACACTTATAGTGATGGGACAAACATCACTGGTTGTTTTTCTGGGCACAGTTTTTCTAAACGTACCCTCTTCCAGTTTAAAACCTTTTCCCCCTTGTCTTGACAATACAGGCTTGGTAAAAAGTCCCTATATTCTCATAACCACTCTTTATATGTTACTATACTGCAAAAAATCTCCCCAGATCTTCTCTTTTTCAGGCAACCCCAACTCTCTCAGCATTTCTATACAGAGGATCATCTTCATGGTCCTCCTCTGGACCTGCTCCAACAGATTGATGTCTTTCCTGTGCTGGACACCCCAGAGCTGGACACACAGCTCCAGGTGGGGTCTCACAAGAGCAGAGCACAGGGACACAGCCCCCTCCCTCAGCCTGCTGGCCATGCAGCCCAGGGTGTGGTTGGCTTTCTGGGCTGCAATCACACATTGCCAGCTCCTGTCCAATTTTTCTTTTGCTAGTACCCCTAAGTCCTTCTCTGAGGGGCCTTTTTATCAATTCTTTAATCTCTTAGCCTGCTTAGGCTTAGTTGTAGGATCTTGTACTTGACCTTGTTGAACTTCATGAAGTTCCCCTGGGCTCCTTAAGCCTGCCAAGGCCCCACAGGATGGTGTCCCATTTTAGGCATGCCAGCTGCCCCATACAGCTTGAGGTCAGCTGCAAACCCACTCAGGGTGCACTCAGCCCAAGCACAGGACTAAGTGGATGATTACTTAGTGTTGCAAAGCAAGCCCCTACTCTGAACTGAAATGTCAAACAGGTCTTCCAGATTCCAAAAAACATCAAATGCCTTGTTAAAAATCATAATTGAATTGGTAGCAGAAACTGCTCTGCAAAATGTCAGGGGGTGTATAGAATATTCTAGTGGACTATTTGGTGTGAAAAAGAGACAAAACAATCTGGAATAGTGCATAGATGTGTAGAGCTCATTGCAATGGGTCTGCAAACTGCAAGTGGTAACAGTTGCTGATTGATTATGGCTTTAATTGCCATACTCCGTATGTCAACTGACCTTTATTAGCTTTATGTTGTAGCTTTTATTTCCATTAGAAACCACTAATAGAACATAATATCATCTTTTTGTAATTTGCAATTTGATTAGTGTCTATTTAATAATAGATTTGTCAAGAGCATTAGAAAGTAGATTGTAAAATTTCCTGCAGGAGAGGTAGGTCAAAAGGTCTACAGAAGAGATGAAAAAAAAGGCACTATGTGGGAATAATTGGGTGTCACAGACTTCTTATAATCATTTTGAGAAATATGGGAGTAAAGAATGGCAATTTCTTGCAGGGTTCTCATATTGGTGTAACTGGGAGGAAATATGGCTGAAAGATGGCATCCCTCAATCTTCAGCATTCTACACAGTTTACCAGGAACACCTGCAAATTTTCTGGGCATAGCTGACAGCTTCCAGAAGAAAGTCTGGATTGTTTTATTCCCTAGAACTCAGTAAAGCTGTATTGGCTCTAGCCAAGCAAAGAGAATAAAGCTGGTCTGACAGGTTGGGTGAAGTTCAATGTTTGCATTAAGATGGCAAAAAGAGATGACAGCATTTGCTGAATGCTGGTATGGCATGCTCTGCCCTCAAGACTGTTTTGAGATTATTCTGACTCAACTGAAACAAGTGTAAACAATGTGTAAACATTGTATAAACAGTGAAGTAAAGTACTCTTAATTTAGGGCTTTACAAATTCTAAAACAGAGGTAGAGATAAAACAGAGGTAAACATATTTAGGAAGTGATTCCACTGCTTTTTTAAACTGTTCTAATCTTATTTCAGAGGCAGAATCTCTTCTGGCAGATTCATCATTTCATCATCCACATTCATGCCCATGTAGATGAAAAGTCTCCATCTTAGTCTGTTCTTGCCAAAGATTATCATGGCAGTTTCAATTTTCATCTGTTCTCCATAGATACCAACTATAATTTTTATCCTTAGCCAAGTTTAATGCTATTTATGCAAGGACTTGCTACAAGAGAGCCCCTTGCAGCTGTTCTATCTAAATCTGAATTGATGCTGAACTTTCAGAGTGTGCACCTTACCTTAGAGTCTGATGTTCCCTCAACATTCAACACTTCCAGGAATGGGGCAGGAATCTACTGTCCCTGTGGGCAACTTATTCCACTATTTCACCACTCTCCATTTCTTCTTTATTCCTAATCTAAATTGACCATCTTTTAATTTAAAACCTTTTAACTTTTAAATTTTTAAACCCTTGTCCTATTGCAACAGGGCACACCAAAGTGTCTGTCCCTACCTTTCTTGTAGCCTCCCCAGAAATACTGAAAGGCTGCTATGAATGTTAACATGTTGATCAAAACCTGTGTTAAAAGGGCCATTATAAAATGACAATTACTGACTCTCTGCCGTCCAAAGGGTCCATGCTGTACCCAACTGAGATATTCATTTTCTACTGTCTGCCAGAAAAGGAACAAATTATTGCTTTGGTTTCATTTTTGGGATAATCAGTTTGGATTTGCTCTGGATTTTAAGGGGAAAGGTAGGGTTAAACTTGCTTTCACTGAATAATTTCTATTAACTCCTTTCATGGGCTGGTTGCAAATTTTAATGCACTAATTTTAAAGATAAAATTAAAAAGAGAAAAAGGGAAGTGTCATGGATGAGAGTAAAAAGGCTGTTTTCTCCAAAGGTGTTTCATGCATGTGTTTTACTGCTGGGCTATGCCTTACATTGTCGAGACTATACTGATAATCCAGGGGAATGTTATGTCCTTTATTAATGCAACACACAAACATTTGCCTATTTAAATCTGAATACATTCAAATGCCTAAATATTTCACAGATCTGAGCTATGTAGCTCTTTCTCAATCACAAACATATGTTGTGTATGTTTAGTTGCTTTCTTAAAAAAGCAACTTTCTTAATTTTCTTCAGGTTAAAGGAAAAATCTGTTTCCCTTTTTCCAGCATTATGTCCAGTCAAGGAGAGAAAGCTATTCTAGAATTGGTGTTATAATTGCCTCAAAACACACCACGCTGTGCAAATTATAAGGAGAAAAGCCAAGGATACAAGGATACAAATTAGTAGACAAGAAAAACCCTGTATTATTTTCAGTCAGCACTTCTGAAACATCACTATTTCTTTCTACAGACTGCAAAAAAATGCAATCATCTCAGCCAGTTATGGTTTCTTGTAAAAGACTTTAAAAAATATGAAGAAGCCTAAAGTAGTCATTTCGTTATGTCTGTTTACATTGTAGTCCAGCAGATTTTAGCAAGTGCAGTATAACTCCATCTTCACCTTAATTTATCATAGTTTTTAAATCTGTGAGAATAAATACAAAACCTAACAGCGATTTCATGGGGGGTGGGGTGGAGACATGTTAAAAAACCCCTGAAATGGCCAGTTTAAGGGCTCCTTTAAAAAAAAGATCAAAACTTTTGCTCAGTAAAGGAACTCCTTTAAAGTGCTTGACTTTTAACTACCTGAAATCACAGAAATGTGTGAACTTCATGTAAACTAGTAGAAAATAATGGGAAATTATTTGTTCCTTCTTACAACCAATCTTGAACCATGTTAGCTCCTACTGTATGGCAACAGCATTTATATTATCTTGTCATTTATTAATGATTATTTATTAGGAGAAAGGGAGAGTGTCATGTCATTTCAATGTACTTAACCTATCATGTCACTTAGCTTCATTACAAAATTCCTCCAAATCCAACCAACACACACCTGCTTCCCCCCATTGGGAAGTAACAACTGTTCTAAAAATGATGTCCTAGAGTTCACTCCTTCACCTCTTTGGTTGCTTACAGAGCAATAGGATCTACTGATCTGTTTGAGATTAAATTATTTGTGGTAAAACACACACACACACACACACACACACACACACACACACACACACACACATTCATAGCTCACCCTCATCCTGCCCCTTTACCTCAAAACTGAAATTGTTCCACAAGCTTTTCTTTTAAAAGAATTTATTATTAGATTTCTGTATTAATAGATTTCTGTATTTCTAGTATAGATTCATAAGAAATGTAAAGGAGAGACACACCCCTGACTTAATGGCTTAATGATGGCCTTCCAAGGACTGACATCCATTTTCCCCTGCACCTACTACATCATTAGCCATGACTGACAAGTTGTAAGAGATAACAAACTAAAGGCGTTAACAGGAGCACAGGGAATGAGTTGCAGTTGCTTAAGACTTTCTGAAGTCGACACAACAGATCCATGGTGGGAGATGACAACAGATCCATGGTGGGAGATGACACCAAGGTCCAGGCTTCCTCATTTCCAAAGCAAGCATTCAGAGCTAGTCCTGGTGGAATCCCACATCTCAATGAAGCCATGAAATGATGGTTAAATGATGATTTAAGAGCATTCAGTGAACAGCAGACTGCTTCCTATTTGGAAAAGGGGTGATGGTTTCATTGCCCTTAGTGGGCATCCTGAACTTGCTCTAATTTAGACAACAGATAATTTAATCAACATTTGAATAAACACATTGATGCTGCAAGGGAAGAAAAAATAAAGACAGTTTTCAGCTGGATGGAAGTCCTGCTTTTCTTCTAATACATGCATAATCCTTACTGGTCAGACCAGTATACAATTTGTAGCTGTTGACTTGTCAAAAGATGCAGCCAGTGCGCTCTGTCTCCTAAAGTAGGAGACACCCTTCCCTGCTGGTGGAGAAAATGAGAAAATAGCCATCATTCCCTACTGGTGGCTATTTTGCCCTTGCCCTTGTCTTAGGAGCTCCCTTGCTACAAGTCTCTGTCATGTACTGTCCTGAGTCTGTACCCCTAGCTGATGTGTAACTCTGTGTTTCATGCAGTGCTGCAAGAATTAATGCGGTTACCCCAGGAACATCATATCTTATCTTCCAAGTTATATCTTGACTTCCCAGGAAAAAAAGGCTCAGGATGCAAGGTATCTGTCTTTATCTACAAGGCTTGAATTGAAAATATCTCTAGCATTCCTAATATTATATGATAAGGAACATCCCTGTATGTCTGGCCCTCAAATCCAGGTAAATTACCCATTGCAAAGATAAAGATCTGAGAAGTTTCTTGGAAGACAGGAAAAGATGAATCCAAAGTGTCAAACACACACCTAAAGATAGCCACAAACTGCTTTTATCACTAAATCATTCTTGACTTTGTCTTCATTGACAAAGCTGTATCAAATACACAGTTATGTATTAAAACTCCTCTAAATATGTGGCTGGGAAGCAAGAGAAGAGTAAAAGAAAACCGCCTTATATCAGAAGTTGCATTAAACTATTTTAAATATTGAATTAGTGAACCTCACCATTGAATTACAGTTTACAAGAAGGGAAGTAATTATATAATACTTAATCTATATTAATCTAGATAATATTTCATCATTATTAATAAATAAAATTATTCATAATATATAATTTATATAAAATTATAAATAATTCTAAATAATAATCATCCTTCTAGTTAGCATTTAATCTATCTTTTTTTACATTACATAAAAATATTACTGCTAATACACCACAAGCAAACTGTGAAATAAGCAGTTAACATGATAACTTTGATTAAAACAAAATTTAGTTTTGCTTAAAGGCTAATCAAAGCTGTCTGATAAGGATCATATATTTAAATATCAAAAGTTATGGTAACACTTAAGCAGGTCGTTACTGCCTTTTGTAAAATTCATTTTCATTCAATTAACTCACATCAGCTCTTTTCTGATTTCTGCTTGTCAGTTTAAAAAGGAAAAAAATACAAACATTTTATGATCTCTCAATTGTTCTAATTAATTACTTTATACAATGTTGCAATGTTGTACTATAAATACAGCTCTTTTTATCCTCACACCTTTTCCAATGTCATCTTCTAAGGTGGAGAGCAACTGAACTCAGTAATTTGTGTCTGATTTTATATCCTCATGCATACACATTCACACACAAACTGCATTTAATTGGAATCTGAATTAAACAACATCAGCCCAACTGAAGGCACTGCTGGAAGGTGTCAGAGCCAGGGCAGATTTGCCTGTCTCATCAGCAGGGCTGGTTTGCAGGTAGATTGTGGATCTGATCAGGAGCATCTCTCTGATGGAGAGTAGTAGGTGACAGTACAAGGAAATGTAAAAGCCTGTCATGGAGAGCTATTTATCTGTCAGGTCACTGGGGCTCCCTGCTTTTGCTCTCAGCTGCCTCTGTCTCCCTCCACATTCCAGCAAGGATCCCAAATACCCTACATTCCTCAATACTTTCTAAATCTTACTTCAAACAGCAAATCCCAGTCTTAGGTTTCCACTTTTCACTGTTGCACAGCTGCCTTCACAGACCTTATGGGTTAAGTCCATCCCCCCCCCCAAACAGGTAATCCCCACCTAGACCTTAGGGGTCTCTGAATCTGAGAATTAACAAACCCATCACAAACTTCTCAATCCCTTCTTCTTTAGACTGCAATTATTCACAAGGAAAATATATATGTATAAAGTATAGGTGAGATGGCTACAGGAAATAACCCTACATTAAGATCTTGGTAAAGTTTTCCCCTTTTCTCTATTGCAGTTTTAAATAAAAATAAAGTCCCTGCCTGTTTGATTGAATTTCTGCTGAAGTTTCTTGAAAACAAAGACCAGGATGCACCCAGGAGGTCAGTGGAGCTGAGCTCTGCCATTCCTGAGGTTCCTGTCCCCGTGAGGCTGACATGCCCTCTGGAGTTACTGCTGCACTGCCCTGCCCAGGCTGTGCCAGAGTGGTGGAAGCGAATCTTTTCCCTGGGAGAGAAGCAGGAACATGAGGCTGGCAAAGAGACACAGGTGCAATGGTTACACCCCCCTCTCTCTCCTTCATGGGCACATCCTTGCATGCTCAGCACTGGCCCACACGTGAGATGAAGGGTTTGTGATGTTCCTCCTTTCCCTTCTCCTGCCAGCAAAGTGCAGTCCAATAGGTGCTCATGAGCAATCTCTTTGGAAGAGCATCCAGTTGGCACACTGGGAAGATGTCCTTAAGACAACTCTCATATCTGCCCCCACTCTCAGCATGCTGCAAACCAGTTTGAAACACGCATGGGTTCAAAATGCAAATTCATGTACAAACACTCGACTGTAGGCTCAAAAGATAGGAATGCCTGATTTCTAGCTTTCACAGCTTTATAGTGATTTCAGCTGGAGCAGAGCTAAATATCTTTAATAGAAATGCAAAAGTTTTACATGATTAGTATTGCTGGATCCATAATATGGATAAGAAAACAACAGAAAGGAAATTTGTAAAAGTATTTTCCTACACCAAAAGTCTGGGCTAAGATGCACTTAGCTTCTTTCAAAGGAATTATTTTGTGTTTCCACCTAAAATAACCAGGAAGCATTTTTAAATGTTCCTCCTAAATAATGAAAAGTAAATTAAATAAAAATCAGAAATGGGACTCTAAACTGGGACACCCAAATTCCAGTCCCTTTCTGAAAGTCCTGGCACGTGACTATTAAGAGATCATCCAGAAGATCAGTGGCTAAATTGTGACTAGATTCCTCATTCTTGCTGTAACCCCACTCACCTATTAAAACCAACTTTTTAAATAAATCCAAGGAATTATATGTAAGCCACTTGCAATGGCTTTAAAATCCCCATCTAAAGGAAAACATGCATGTCCTCATTTTGCCCCAGGAAACGCCGGCTCACTGGTCTCCTGGCAGTTTTCTGTGCCAAGCCTCTGCAGCTCACTCTGAGTGGAAGTTGTGATTCAGAGTAAACAGGGCACATGTGGGAGAGAGGAGACCTCTGCTGAGAGTTTCACAGATCAACCCCAATTGTATTTTACAAAAGAGGGTAACACCTGCAGAGTTACCTTAATAGTCTTTTCTGGAAGTGAGAATGTCCCATGTAATCCATATCAGGTGAGAAAAAATTGTAGAAAAATGTCTGTAGCAGAATGACAGCAGGGAGGAAAGATATCTAGGAATTCCAGATATGTTCATGTGACAGCTCATATTCAGGTTCTTAGAAGGCAAAATAGGGCTTGCTAGCATTTCCAATTTATCAGTGGCATACAGACAATGCACCTGCTGGTGGTTATTATCAAATAAATTTTTATAACGACCTAATTATTTTTAGTATTTTACATCTGTCTACAGTTGTTCTCAAACATTAAGAAAAAGATAAGTACTGTTGAGATTTTGGATAATAATTGAGAAAGAAACAGCTCGTCAAAAAGATTTGTATCTGATGCATCAAGCAGTAAAATAATCTTAATGATAGTCTTACACTCTCAACAGCTCTAACAGAATAAATTAGGCATCATAAAGCAACATTTAAATAATTTAAAATCTGTAAACCTTAAAATGCACCATAACTGAAGAGACTACTGTGATTTATACTAGGGATATTAATCCTCTTTAAAATGTAGCAGTAAAAATGCATTTTAGAGAGGCTAATAAAAGAATATAATGCAGCTGAATTTTAGGGGATTACCTAAATATACCTGATTTTTGTTCTAAAACAAATGAAATCAAAGTACCCAAGAGGTTCTTTGCAGTTAACTACTATAACTGATTTAAAAGGGAATGGTATTCATGAAAACAATCTTAGCCTGTCTCTTGAAGATGCCTGGATCTGCAGAAGAGCATCTGCAATTTCCATTTGCCTAAATTTGTAGTTATCCAAAATAACAGCTTCTCTGTCTCCCTGAAATGAAAGTGCAGTTCCACTGATTGAAAATTACATTGGGATAAACACTGCTCTATGTACTCTATGTGGCTGTGTTCCCTTTGGTTTACACGGTTTTCACTCAGGTGTGTTCAGAAAAGACTGTAAGTCTATATTAAAAAAAAACCAACCCTGACACTCTCAGACTTGATTCAACGCAATCAGCTTACAGGTTTTTTCCAACCTGAATAATTCTATTACTTAGGGGTCCCCAAAAAATAAAGATTGAAGCACTTAAGAGAGTCAAAACATGGACAGGTACTGAGATGCTGAGGAAATTGAAACTGCACACAAATAATTATATTGACTACCATGATCAAAAGGGTGTTGATTTCTAATCAGACAGGCAGCACCTTTCCTAGCTCAGCTCCCTGCCCAGACCATCTGCTCCAGGGCAATGAGCTGTGTCCTGTTGGGAGAGAGTGCCACTGTGCACCATGACATGGAGAAAAAGGCTTTTAGGGTGGTTGTAATGGAGGGCAAGATCCTAGTTGGATTTATGATCCTTAAAGGTCCCTACCAAACCCAGCTGCTCTGTGAGTCTATGATTCCATGAGTCTATGATGACCTGGGCTGTGCAAACCACAGCTTTTTCAAGGGAACACCTTCTTACTGGTGTGTTGGGTAGACTGCACTCTGAGGCCTAAAAGATAAAATGTTTTGTACTAGGAAGCAAACAAAATAGGCACCATTTTCCTAGCTAGCCTTGAGCTGGGTTTTCATCAGTGGTGGATCAGTGTGCTCTGGATTCTTCTGGTGAAGCCCATTAGCTCTTTTATCTGAACTTTGCACAGTGCAGCTTTGGTGTCTCATTGCTGAAAGCTTCTCAGGATAGTATTTCCCTTGACTGACATTATGTGCCAATCATGTGCTTTTATATCTCTGAAATTCTTCAATTAGTTAACAAGGCATGTCTACTATGCTTTTAAAAGCTATACAGCATGGGCAAATTTGCTTGTATTATTTAACTTATGCTTACCATTTAAGTCCAGGAAGAATGAAGATTTTGTATCAGGAAATAGAAACTTTATTAACATCATTTTTAATTAAGCTTCAAGAAAAAAACAACTGTGGAAAGAAATCTCAGCCTGAAAAGCAGACAGTGTTAAATACAGCTTATTTCAGCATCTGAAGGGCTGGCCTGAAAGGCACTCACACTACCTGCCTCCTTAGCACTGCTTTTACTTTGAGCTCTCAGCCACTAAAACCACCAACTTCTTTTTACACCTGGGGAGTGAGCAGAAACACTCTCACCCATTTTAATTTCATTTTTACTCGGGTCACATTTCAGATGAGACTTCATGACACTGAGTAGTATCAAAAAGACATGTGCAGTCATTCCTTCCAAAATTCAGATTTGTCTATTTTTTTCATGAAGGAGCTCATCAGGAGAACCCTTTTCAGCTCTGTTAACATCAAAATATTACAGTCTAAGTAGTTTATGTAGATGGATCCTCCCAAGTGACCCCAGATCCAGGAATAAAAGGATGCTAAATGTAAGAGCACTATCCATGTCCTTATACAAGTGCACCAGCCTTACATTAATGCTTTCAGCTCTTACATAACATTAATGATTTCACGCTGCATGGAAGTGCCTCTGCTCGTCATTTACATCATTCCCCAGATCAGATTATTTACTCAGAAATCACTCTGTTTCTCTTATCCTTTTACAAGCTGTCCCTCTTTATTAGAAGGATCACACTGAGTGCCTCTATACCCCTAAATAAAACAAAGCCAAGCTCGATTATTGATTGTCCCCACAGCATAATTGTTCTCTAAGCCCTTGGTTCCAGGATGTATTTCTCCAAACAGCTGCCTGCAAGACAGCCATGATCTGCAGGAGGCTCCTGCTTCACAGCATGCACACAAACCTGTCTCTGTCACTTGGACTTGGTTTGAAACCATGTCATCTTTTATTTGTTAGGGTTGATATAGCTCTGAAAAACAGTGCAAGAACTCTAAAAACTCTTTGTCTTTGTAAAAACCAAACCTCAGGTCACTCCTGAGGGTGCTCTTGATGAATGCTGGTGTTTCAAAGAGCCTTGGTACATGCTACTGTGCTTGCTTCACTTTTTTATATACTTACCTTTCTTTGCTAAAAATTGACCTACATATTCATCTTCTTCCTATAGTGGGCAGGACATGACAGTCTGGCACTTTTTCCCATACAATGAAAACTCCATTATGGGAAATGACTACTGTATTTTGTTGTAGTCCAACATGTATCCTTGATGACCCTCTGAACTGAAGGGTGGCAAAGATATCTTCCATTAAAAAAAAAAACAAAACCAAAACTATTCTGTAGGAATCAAAACACCCAGAGGAAATATAAATGCAAAACTTAAACTGCTTTTCTGGTGAAATTGCCTACCTACTAATAATAAAGAAAAGAATGCAAGGCACATGGACAATTTTGGGGCATCAAGAAAGAGTCCGCATGGACTTTTTGAGGGAATTCCTGCCTCACAAACTCCTGAACAAGACAGGAAGCACCCCAGTAGTACTCACTGGGTTTTCAAATGGCCATCTTCAGGCATTTGACAGTTCTTAGGGAACTAAGCAACACCCTGGAAAAATCTCCAATCGGACTAGGGAACAACAAAACAAACCAACCAGCCAAACAAACAAACAACCCCCACCAAACTCATGAAACTGGTCAAAAGTATCAGAGCAAAAGCACAATTTTCACAATAAACTGTGGAGGTCATTCTGATAGGGGTGACAGTGATTCCTGGTACAGATGGGTACATTATGAAGAAATATCCATTGAGTGCATCTGAAACAGGGTCACCAATTCTGTGCTCAGTTTCAGAGCTGTAAGTTGTCATAGGCTAAGAGACCATGCTGGGAAGGTAGCACAATTTGCTTGAAATACTCCTATTTTTTACTCTTACTATTCTGCTTGTGGTCATTGCTGGGGGGCATTTAGCAACACTCAGTACCTCTATTCTTGCAGTCTCTCATTAAGCTGACAAAGGTGAAAAGGAAATGTATGCAGTCAAAAATAGCAAATCTACCAAAACAGTCAAACAAGAGAATGATGTGTTGACTGAAGCTTCAGGGAATACTGGCATCACCTACATATTCAAATTACATGCTTAAGATAAGGAATATGAAAATATTCTCTCATGAGCACCCACTGAGGCCACTGGGATGCTTTCCACTAGACCTCAGTTGGTTGTTCATCAAACAAAGCAATCTGTGCAGGAGCATCTCTTTTACTATGTCTATATCCCAATCAGTGGAAATCTGTCTCTGTTATACATACAGACAGCAAAGAGATAATATTTGTTTTGCAAATTCAAACATGTCATTTTAGCAAAGCTTCCTTCCCAGGCCCCAGGTTTTTATATTTCAAACATTAGAGATGTGATACCACTCTTTTGTAAACTTACCTTCATAATACGCTGTCTAATTTAGTGCAACTCATAGGAAAAGTTCTATTTATGAACAATACATTTAAAGAAGGTGTTAGTAGAGGAGCCTCTGAACTACCTCTCAACCACAATATTTTTTTTACCTTGCTGCATTATTCATGATTGTCAGCTCTTTCAGAATTCATTCCTGTCAGTTACTGCATGCGCTTTTTTGGATTATTCTGTACATCTGGGTGAATTGACAGGCAGAAGTATTTAGCATCTCTTCCTACACTGAGTACCAATTAATGCAACCAGTTATCTGATCTAAGCTCCTGGGGAAAAGCTATCCTGGATCAAAAGCTACTTTTTAAAATTACTCCTTTTGACTTATTTTGCATATTATGATTAAAAACCTATTACCTGCTGAATTTTCCCAGAAGAAAAATCCTCCTTTGCCTGAAAGAGAATGTACCTCAGCTTATGGCAACAATAAAAACCTCTGTATGTGGCTATGGAAAAACAGCTTTATATTAAAGAAGTAAAAACAAGTGATGGCTTGTAAAGGTCCTGAGCAGGCTGCTCTTCCCAAAGACCCCAGGCTCCTTTGAAATAAAGCAAGGTGACACCTCTATTGGTTCAGTTCAGCACAGAGGGCTCTCCCTACCTCTCCTCTCACTACTATACTGATTCCTGAAGACATTTCTCTCAATATCTTCTCAATGGTAATACTGAAGGAAAGGAACTGCCCATGGGTATGGGCTTTTAAATAAGTTTTATATTAATACAGTTTCCCTTATTAGAAGTCATTTACTTGTTTTCATTCAGGCTGATCTCCTACCAAGTGGTAAACCTAGATCCAGACAGTAGGATAAGTCACAGTGATAATTTTTTACCCTGCAGAATGCTTTACAATGTTCACACAGGGTTAATATATACATGTTAATGAGCATTTAAATTTGTTCCCATAATTTATCAGAGGGAAGTGGCTACATTTATTAGGCATGCTCATCAGTGCATAACAACCACTTAATGTAACACAGAATACTCCCAGGAAAATTGGATGACCATAAAAATATCATTGACTTTAGCCTCAGAAAATTTCAGGATCACTGCTTTACCTTCCAGCTGTTCCCATCCCTCTATGAATTACAAATTGCCCTGAGAGAAGAAGAGTAAATAATATTTACTGCAGCATACATTAGTAATTAGCACACATAGAAAGAAGGGGCAGAGTGGCAAAAAGGGAGCAAATTGCCCAGTGCCTTTCACAGACCTAAATGAGCTAAAATGTATTTTCACCCTTTGGCGAACAGCTCTGTCACCCCTGCTTCCCTCACTGACACCAAAGGGGAGCAACCCCAGGGATCCACCCCAGCAGAGCTGACAACCACTGAAGGAGAAATCAACATCCCCAGATCTGCAAAGATTCTAGGCAACCCTTGTTTTATTTGCCTGTAAGCACATTGCTGAAAGAAAGGTCAAACGCTCCGGACAGCTCTCCATGGGCACACAAGCCAGGCTGCCAGAAAGCCACTCTCTCTTAGGAATGGATTCTGATCCAAGAATGAGGGGGAGAGCAATCTCTCCTGCTTGCTCAACTCAGAGCAGAGCAGATGCTAATGCCTCTCAGAGGCTGGCACACCGGATATTAACAATTCAGAGCATTTTCCTGAAACTGAGTATTTACTCATAAGAGGGGGGGGAAATCTGAATATTTACATGACATAGAACACCTGCCTCACCCTCCAAATAGTATTTTCAGTGATAGGCTGTGATTAATAACTGCAGTGTACACAGTGTGTTATTTTGATGGTGAAAAAGGTCTGTTTTAAAGAGCTTACTGCTGCTGGGAGGAAACAGATAAAAAGGTAAAACTATATTTTATAATAATGGAGAGAGTTATAAGTCACTTTCAGCCTGTAAATATAGATATCTGCTGCTGATTCACAATGAAAATAGCAACCAAAATGGTAAATAGGATACCAATTAGCCTGCTTTTAGAATTAGGAACAAAACTCTAAGGCAATATTAAGATATATATTGAAATGCAGGAAAATGAGAGAACACAATGTTAAAGATCCCCTAGTGAATATAAAGTAGTCCTCAAACAAATACAAAGAAAATCAACATGGTTCTCCCTTCAGTGCCCTCATGCACCTGTAGAGAGCAGACTGATTTAATTTACCTGGCAAAAGGTTTTACAGGCATGTTTTTGAAGTTCTTGGATCTTATTTCTACAGCCCAGAATGTTTAAGATGAAAAGAACAAGGAGAAATCAGTGTGCTGTTTTCCATGTACCACACTGACTGAGCTTACCCTGCTCCTTCTCTGGGGCAATCTCCAGTGATTGCAGCAAACCTGTTAGAGAACACACGGGGAAACAATTCAGGAACAATGTGAACCTTTTACAATGAAACCTGCACTATGCAAAAGTAGCTTTGATTCAGTTAAGAAAGAAAATTAAGCATTGTGTGTATGAACAGCATGGTTGTTATTAGGATCTGATCTCTTCCAGCTCTTGAAATCAGAAGCTGTTCTCAGGAACAACCTTGCTTGTTGTGCCCAGCAGGAAATGGATGGGAATGGGGATCTCCTGCCTCCAGCCCTGTGTATGCTGACACTAGTGCTTGCAAGAACTTGGCCTCATAGAATGATTTGATCATTTTGGATTTTTCTAAATTACTATTACAGGGTCAGGATGCAAAGGTATCAGTGCTACCTCAGAAAGGGACCCTGAGCAGAGATGTAGGGAGGAGGTGAACATGCTACTGAGCGGGAACAAATATGCCCAACCTACTTCAAAGCTTCTCTTCTGGCTGGTTCTGGTTCTCCTCTCTTCTTGGCAGAGGTCTGAGAGAAGGCAGCAGCGTGTGATAGGGCTGGGGCAATTGGAATGCAGCACTAGAGAGGGAGGCAAGGATGCTTGTCACAGACATATTTTCTGAAAAATCCTTTCATTAGGATCGTTTCTCCTGAGAAGTTTCAGCTTCTCCATGTTTTGCTGCTTTGGAATGTGATTTGGAGAATTGTTTACCCAGCATGTGAAATTGTTTTTACTTGAAGACCAATGACAGCCACCTGTGTCAAGGCTGTGAGCAGTCACAAGATTTTATTATCATTCCTTTCTATTCCTTTCAAGCTTTCTGATGAAATCCTTTCTTCTATTCTTTTAGTATAGTTTTAATATATCATTTTCTTTCAATATAATATATATCATAAAATAATATATCAGCCTTCTGAAACACGGAGTCAAGATTCTCATCTCTTCCCTCATCCTGGGACCCCTGCAAACACTACCACAGATGCTGGTGGAGAGAATGCCCCTGACATCAATTATTTCACCCCAGATGAGAAAAAACAACCTACCAAGGGATTTGGTACAGAGAAAGCAAAGCATTTCTGCCTCCTTTTCTGAGCAATTTATGCAAAATATTTTGGGGTAGAATCGGATAAAGCTGCTCTTAGTGTCTTTATTCGAACCAGGGAGGGAAAGGGAAAGGGAAAGGGAAAGGGAAAGGGAAAGAAGGGAAAGGGAAAGGAAGTGCCATGAGCAGTGAGCAAATGCAGGCTGTTTTCTTGATTGTCTGTCAAGTGTAGCTGTTTGACTTGAGTGTCTGAACTTAAGCTCCAATTTTAGTTTTCCCTGAGAGGATTGCCTATTTTCTACTGAAACTGAAATAAAACCCCAAACCAGAAACACCAGGTTTGTGGTTATATGAAGATACTTACAAGCTCTTTGTCCTCTATTAGGCCACTAATTTTCACCAGCTTTGTCTCTCATTTCTTTAGATAGCTACGGACAAAATTGCCCAGCAAGTTCAAGAGTGGAAGAGGGAAGAAAAGCCAAGAATGCCATCACACATACCACTTCAAAGCCACCAGCCCTCTCCCAAGCATTTCTCTCATCATAATGAAAGTTGTCTCACTTTCATTATGAAACTGCTCACACAGGTGGAAGCAGGCACTGTCAGTCTCCGTACTGCCCACGCAGAGGAACATCAAGTTACCTAATCAGACATGCTGAACAGAGGTAACCACCCCTAAATCAGCCAGTCTGGATTACAGTTTTAACACAAAAAATGAGAAAAAAACATTAATTACTTAGAAACGCCTGTCTGGCCAGAGGACTTTCCTCCATTTTTGCCACTTGCAGTTACTGAGCATGTTGGACACCTCAAGAGATTTGATTAATTTCATACCCAAGTGTTACAAACAAGTGGAGAGCATTTGCTTGTGAATGCTCAGTTTTAACATTTTAGCATTTGCAAACTTAGTAACAATTGTGGTCAAAACTGGTATGACAAAAGACTATAAAGACACACAATAGAGACATTATTTTTCTCTTTGTCTAGAGGGGGGAAATTTCTAAGGAAAAATCCTGTTCTTGGTATAGCATTATAGCAAATACTTAAATGGCCTTCAGAGATTTGTGCCTCAGTCTAAAATTTGGCACTTAACATGTTACTTCACTATGATTCTATTTGAGTATTAAAATTGAGCTAAACTATAGATGGGCTAAATAAAAAAACTGCATTGGAAGAAATCACATAACACTTATTTCAGGATTCAGGAAAAAATGGATATTCACTTGTCTTTGCTCATATTGAATGATTTTCAATTTTAGGGCAACAGAAACAGCACTTGGGATTCCTACTTATCCTGAATTCCTCCATCATTGCTAACTGTTAGCAGCCTTGCAAGACACAATCTCACATAGATCTCAGCTTCTACTTTAAGGTGCCAAAAAAGCTGTAATTCTTAAAGGAAAAGTAGGTTTTGAGGTTTACTGGAGGCTAAAAGATCACTCTTTGGGACATAACATGAGGTATTGCTATCAAAGAGCAATGGAAATGCAGTCATCAAAGTTACTGAGACCACCTTAAGTTACAGGAATGCAACAAAGTGGAATCTGTGGCATTACCTTACTAAATCACAGTTACCCATCCATCCAATGCTTACTTGTATTTTCAGGTGCCTCAAATCACTCTAAAAACACTGTGGAAAACCTGGCTGCTATAGGGATTATAATTTTAAGCCTCATTGTCTCCATTAATTTCTTTTTTACTTGATGGTTCAATGTTTTTGTCATTGATATGCCTAACTGCCAGAGAATCTTGGGCTCAGTGGTTATCATATGGCAGCAGGTTCCACACACGGTAGTAAATTTACATTGTCAGTGATAAATATAAGAGTACATTTGTATGTTTCAGATTTTTTGTATTTTAGGTACATCAAGCATCTCCTTAAACACATCACCTGATTGCCTTTCTCTGTACCCTGATTTCACATATCTTTCATACACTTCTTCAACTCCTCTGGGAAACAAGGTGTCCCTGTCTATTCGTTTATACTCCTGGGGAAAACATTCATTACTTCCAATCATTTCTGTAAGGAGTCCATAAGCAGGAAAAATGTTATAAAAGCAGCGAAACAGGGGAGAATATTTTTATATGTATATCAGAAATTTGCATGTACATGCTTTTGTGAGCATATGTGTACAGACAGAATAGCTGAAGCATTAGCACTGCAGGGGAATGATACCCTAAGACTGCACAGAACATCTGAATCATAGGATTATTGTATTAAATATTACTGCTTCTAAAACTTCAGCTCTGTAGATAGGTGAATATTTTATGTCAGTGCATATATGTACTTCTGCACTCCCACCCATGCACCCACACATTATGCCTTAAGAAACCTTAGGCATCTGTAATAAAGTATGCAACATCTACAATGTAGAAGTAATTTTATTATTGCTTATATTCCCATTGAGACATCTAGGCACACTTTGACCATTGCTGCAGATAAAGAGGACTTTGGTGAGTTTTTTGAAGGCCCTTTCCATCCCTAATTCTTAGGGATGCATTAAGAATGCATTCGGATGCCTTTTTTTGTTTCATTTTTAAACTAGCAATATTATCCATGATACACTTTTGTTGACATATTCCATCTATCATTCCACTGCCAGTTTTCCTAGTTTTGTGAGGTGTCTTTTTCAGGTGTTTTTCACACTCTATTGCACTTTAGGAGAGCTTTACCATCACTTGGAATGTATTTGACAGTATTCATAGCACAGCTTTGCAGTCATCACTTGGCTGCCCTTTTGCCAGCATGCTGCCTTGGTATTTACCTGTAGTCCTTGCTTTTCTATAGTTTGTTGTTCCCTAATCATAATTCCCCCACCTCATGATGCCTAATTTCAGTAACAGGCCCCACTTCAGGAATTTTGACAAAAATTTTTAGTTTTTAAAAGACTGAATAAATTGTTTAAGATTATTTTACTTTAGATATGGCTATGCTAGCATTTACAATAAAGTGTCAGTAGATTGAAAACACCAGTTTCTTTTACAGCATCAGTCTTGATCTGTGAGTATTGCAGCTCTTCCTGTTCCTACTGCTTTCTAACTTTCTTTAATTACTGCTTTATTGTCTTACTCAATAGTGACACTAGACAGACTTGTTTATCATTTCCACAGTTGCCACAGAGTCTTTGTTAGACATAGGACTGAAATTTGCTACCCTAAGGTCTCTTCTAAAATAACACTGTGCATTTTGCTAACAACAGAACCATTTTCTTGTGTTTCCATAGAATGCTTGGAGGAACAGCAGCCAACTTTTCTTTTAAATAAGCTGATGCTTAATTGCACCAGCTCGTTCTAACATCTCTTCTTTTGACAACTTAGTCTCACAAGGTTTCAGCATTATTAGCTGGAAAACTGATATTACCAGTATTTTCTGCATTCAAAATGAAAAAAGAAAATAATTTTATTTGAAGACTTCATCTACCTCCTTTACAACATTAAAGGACATAGGTATGTCTGGGAGAGAGGGAAGAGAGAAATCTAGATTCAAATCCCTGATCTGTGCCCTTGATCCAAGGACTAGATGGTCCCAAAGTACACAATCCAAAGTGTCTTTGGATTTTGGCAATACCAAGCAAGAAAATTACCACAATTTAATTATTGTCATTGAAGATCATTGTTTGTAGGCAAACCCTTTCTAATTTTCTCAATTTCTACATACTCTACATTTTTCTATACACTAACCCAAAACATAGATTGATCATTTTTTTTACTAATAATATGTAACAGTTAAGCCAGAGTTTTCAGGACAACAACTATGAATTTAGGAGTCTAGATTTCATCAAAATTCCCACTTTAACTGAAACCTCATCATTTGCAATTGTCATGCAGCTCACTGGAATCTGGAGTACCTGAGGAAGCAAACAAAGCCACAAAGAAGAATTGGTGCCACCATTGCTTCTGAGTGACTGAATTTTCTTGGACACTGAAAGGAGAACACCTGCTTGCTGTTTTGAGAACAAGCTGCCCTGGCTTCTCTGGAAGCTTACTCCAGGAGGGGGCTCACAGGTGTGAAGGCATCTCTAGTCAGCCCAAAATAACACTGCCTGGAGGGAAGCAGATCCAAAGCTCCTTAAGTCTCTCTTGCTACCTAGACAGCTCTTGTTTTCGCCTTTACAGGTTCTGCTCTAGGGTGCTAATTTTCCTCATACATTGTAGAAAGAGCAGATCCACCTCCTTAAGGAAAGTCTTACTGGGTGAAAGAACACCTTGTAAATCCTCCTTATGACTGCAGACTGAACTATTTATTACTGTGTAAGCATATAGATTACATCCAACTCTGTATCTTTAGCTCTCTCCCCTCGCTCCTGCAAAGTCCTGGCAAGATCCCACACTAAACCTGCCAATGATTTTCTTAAGGCAATAACACTTTTGCTAACTTGGAATTTGATGTCTCTTTCCCCCCCTTTCTCCACCTTACAGCATTAGCACTGTTGCTAACTTGGGAGACTGGGTGTGTAATAACGTTTTGTAAACTTCCAGAGCAGCTGCCAGCTAGAGATCTGCTTCATGTCCACAGGTGAGTGGCTGCAGTGATGAAGGATTTCAGCATAAGGAGGAAGGATCAGCCCAATGCTAAGGAGGATTTCTGCAATCAGAGGAGAAGAGGGAGCTGGTGTTCTGGATAGAGAAGCACCAGAAGGAGTTTCTTTAGAGGCAGAACAGCAAGGAATGAAACCCTTTGGCCCAGGACTAGCCTAGAAATTAGTAAAGAATAGTTTGATCTGGGTGGACTGCATCTCTCGTTAGAAGATTAAAAATAGCAAGAAACATGAAATCTCTTACTTAGTCAGCCATTCTCCTGTGGGAAGCAGGACTCAAAAAAGACTAGGAAACAAAAGGCTCAATCCTGCCTTTCTATTGAACTCTTAGTTCCTATTGACTGTTGTTTTGATTTTCAGGGAATGGCAATTTGGTCAGTTGCTCTTCTGTACCCTCTTTCTTTGAAATTTTAAACAAAAATGAACAAAACCTCATTTAAAAAGTCAATTAATCAAAGCAAGGCAGAGGTATAGCTCCATTAAACTGTACAGGACTTTGCACAGGCATGTTTGCATGACTATTCATAGAAAAATCTCCCTCCACCTCAGTCTGATAATCCCTGTTTCTTCAAAAGCAAAGTTATAAGCCACTACATAAACTAATAAAAGGACTTGCTCTACAGATTTGTCATATACTGTTCATGAAGTTGGACATTTATGCTATTCCTTTGAGTCATTTCATACCAAAATGGAGCTCTAGCCTAGCATTTCATTAGATTCATAAGCAACATAGGCTGAAATAAATGAATAAACGCAGAAAAGTATTGAATTTTTGCAGGCAACTTTCCAATTGGAATTGTTTTCA
The DNA here is from genome assembly GCF_012460135.2 of Molothrus ater. Classification (NCBI taxonomy): domain Eukaryota; kingdom Metazoa; phylum Chordata; class Aves; order Passeriformes; family Icteridae; genus Molothrus; species Molothrus ater. The sequence continues at coordinate 19,511,299 of NC_050479.2, forward strand.
TTTCTGTTCAGAATTCAAATGCTGCTTGTGTTTTACCAAAGAGAAATGTGAATCTACACATATTTCAATTCATTTCATGGAGCAGTGACTCTAGAAAGTTACCTAGATACAGAAGATGACTTAAGGTAATAGAAGGAAAGTGTCATAGTCACTCTTAATTTCGCAGAGCAACTACAGCAGCAGGAATTTCAGTTACCAGCAAATAACAGAGTGGCCTGGAGGTGAACATATGGTATTTGTCATACTGCTCAGCTGTGAAACTTGCCAATACAGCCATAGGAGGAAAAAAAAACCCAAACCAAAACAAAAGAAATCATGTCAGTGGAGTGTATTACTAATTTGATGTAGGTAAACCATGTTATCAAAGACTGGAAGCTAAATTTAAAGATGAGTGTAGAAAATTTTGAAAATTTGCATTTAAAATGCAAACAATATCTCCTTTTATTGCAGGAGGCCATGTGATTGCTCATGGTAAGAAATTGAAATAATTGAAATTTAGAAAGTTTAATTATACCCTAGTGCAGCAAATAAGAATCTTTATCTCATTGTACTCATATGAAGGATGGTGTGGGCGAGCATATGGATCTTAGAGATGATTAAATTAGTGACTAATTTGCTGCAAAAAGAGAAGAAAACAGACATATAAATAAAAGCTGGAAACAAAAAATGTCTTTTCTATTACAGATATGACTAAAAATAGAACATACACAAAATTTGATATTTTAGGTAAACATAGTAATGCTCATATTTAATATAATTTCCCTTATATTTTAGCAAAACTTGTACCTGATTGGATAAGGATGGTGGATCTTGCTTCTCTACTAATGAAATCTATGACTAACAGATGGGTGGTGTGTTTGAAATATCAATTTTCACTCACTGTGAGATTTTTGATGGGTCAGCCACTCTCTGATCTTGGGAGGATGATAACACAGGCATGATGGTTGGGCACCAGAACAGGCTCCCCAGCAAGGCGGTCTCAGCATTAGCCTGACAGAGTTCAAAAAGTGCTTGGACAATGCTCTCAGAGACAAGTGTGACTCCTGGCATTGTCCTGTGCAGGGCCAGGACTTCGATGGTATTTGTGGGTCCCATCCAACTCAGCATACTCTGTGACTGTGATAATAATGCTCCTTTCTTGTGAGGATAGAATTTACCTTTTCAGAATACATAGAAGCTACTGCGGCAGAGACACTTTAGAAAATGTGCCAAAAATTAGGGCCCAGAAGTCTTATGTAGGCTGATAAACAAAGGAAAAAGTTTTCCAAAGTGCTCAGTTGGCAATAATTTCTCTTCAAGAGACAGCTGATGAGAGCTCAGCACTGTCAAAAAGAGGTTACTTACTTAAGCATGTATGTTGGAAATTTTCCCTCACGTGCATGGGATTGCAAAAGTGAAATTGTCTTGCTTCCTTAAATCAAAGTCAGGGTGAAAATAACACTGACTGAAATGATGGTTAACTGATTCATCTCTATAATTTATATCATTTATATAATTTACTGCCACAAGACCTTATTGAAGCTAAGGGCTTAGTATAATGTGCTGTACATGCAAAGTGGTCTTGGTTTAAAAACACGTATTGGTTATCATAGGATGATGGTGTAATTCAGACCTTGGGAGGTCTCCAGTCCAAAGCAGGGCCCGTGCTAGAGCCAGAGCAGGTTGCTCATGGCTTGGACCAGCTGGGCTTGAACCCCTCTGAAGATGGAGATGGCACAGATACTCAGGCTGACCTGCTCCACTGCCTCCCTCATAGGAAGACAGTTTCTGTTTTCCCACAGCCCTGAAACTCTCATTTCAACTTATACCTGATGCCTCTTGTCCTCCCACCCTGCACTGCACTGCAGCGGGGAGCCTGGCTCCATCTCCTGCTCGCAGGGACTGTGAGGTGTCTCAGGTGCCCACAAAGCCCTCCTCAGCTCCTGAAGTGGGGCCTGTGGTGGTAAAAGCTAAATCTCTTGCTGACAACAGTTATACAGACAGCTAAAGCCCCTTCCCCAAAGAGTCAGGATCCAGGAGAAAAGCACCAGGACCTCTTCTGGCCTTGTCAGAGGTGCCTGTGCAGAGCAGGGGTCCCAGGATCTGCCAAGCCCCCATCAGCACACCAGGCCAGGAGGCACAGGCCTCTGTCCCCATGGAAGGGGGATCTCCCTCTGCATGCCTCAGTGCCTCCTCCTGCTGCTGCCTTGAGCCTGGGATGCCTCCCCAGGCACAGCTTTCTGTCCCCACCTGCCATGGGGCACTCACACTCCTTGCAGGCCTCTGGACAGAGGCACAGCCCCCTGCCTTTTCCAGGAGTTGGACACCTCCAATCCTCCCTGCCATGGGAGACCCCATGTGCCCCACAGCACCCACCTGGACCCTGCTCTCTGCTCAGGGCTTGGGAGCGGCCTTTCAACATCTCCCACAAGAGATCTTACACAAAGCCTCCAGTTCAGCATTGAAAGAACACAAACCAGACTTCATTGTTCCTGGCATCCTTTTATCTGACCTTATATTCTGGAAATTGTAAAATCAGTCACGGTTAGATGATCTCTCTCCCTTCTCCAGTGTGGGCTGGATCCTGAAAGCAGAGTTACTAAGGTTTGGTGGGAAAAACTGCCCAAAACAGTCCAAGAGATACAGCTTTTATCTGCTGATCTTATGTTGGTCTTTGGGCAAGGGGAATATCTTAGCTCTGTGTTGGGACAAGTTCCCAGTTGGTGCTGACTGGCAGGACTCCAGTAAGAGTCCCTGTCCCTGAAAGTATTTAAAAAATGTGTGGATGTGGCACTTAAGGACATGGTTAAGTGGTGAACTTGGCAGTGCTGGGTCAGCAGTTGGACTCGACGACCTTAGAGGTCTTCTCCAACCTAAATGTTTCTATAATTCTATTTCTTCAGCTCCTCCTGGGATCAGACCTCCTGCTCTCCTCCTCCTCCCAGGGGCAGGCACAGCCATCACCTATGGCCACCTCTACCCCTGGGGATATGTCAGAGGCAATGGGCATCTGGGCTGTGGCCAGAGCATCCTCTGAGCTTCAGCATGGCCCTCCTCCCTGACAGCCTTGCAGCAAGACTTGCTCATCCAGTGCCACCCCTACTGCCAAGTTTTAAACTGGTTTGGCTAAACCCCGATAATTTTGGGTATGAACTCCAGTAAACTGGTTTAAATTCAGCCTGCAGTGACTCAGCTGACATTCATAAACACTAGCATAACAAAAAACTAATTTTAAATCCATCATCATGTGTACAGTTGCATCAGTTTAATCGGAGCTGCTTCCAGGCAGAGTTAAGCTAAGCTGGCTCTGCTTGGTTGCAGCAGAGCCTAGGTCTGGAAAAGCTGGTGAGCAGATACAAGTTAGACCATCAGTTGCAATTACAAAGTACCTCAGCTCAGGTATCTTCATGCTGCAGGATATAAATTAATCACCCACTGCCACGCCTTTCTTCATGTGCTTTTGGGGGAGCTAATGAATGCTTCCCTCCAAAACGCCTGCTGCCATCCAGGCTTGGGGCATGCTGTCCTCTCAGGAAGGCTTGTGAGCTGGACAGAACACTATCCCACTTCCATAAAATAATTACAATTCTCAAGAAAAACACTGTGATGTTATCATTAAATTGGGACCAACTCCAAGGTAATGGAGAGCACGGAACAAGCAGTCCCCTTCCACCGGATCAGATGCCTTTCTTGGCATTAATTGGGAGTGCGTCAGCAGGGGAGGTAACTCTGTTAGCTAAATGAATAACGTTACTGAAGTTTCTCAGGTTGTCTGTGCCAAATCTGTGTTTAATCGGCCTAACTTGGAAAGGCTATAAAGGATCATTTTATTAATCTTTAAGGTCAGGATTTTAGCAAGGATTTTAGCAAGGATTTTGAATTATTAAAGAAACTGGCTGATAATTGGGGCAGGAGGTAGTGTCACACTCACCTTTGAAATCACAGCATCAGCAAAACTTTCTTGAGACCTATTACTGGATTCAAAGGGACTGAGACATGCATTTAGACAGGAGAATTGCATTTTCTGTTGAATGATTTAAAATACAGCAGTATAATCCATGTGGATCCAGCATGTTTTAGCATTTGCTGAACTCAGTCGCCCATGCTGATTTCATTATTAAGAGACACAGGTACAGCACTGTAACCAGACATTAAACATTTCCTGACTCCCATTAAATGGAAATCATTAAACATGAAGCTGTACCAGCCTGAACAATTGTACTGAGCTATAAAACATGACTTTGAAAGTTTGGCCCCGGAACACCTCAGGGATGCAGGCAGAAAAGAGAGAGTGGATCACCTCTCCTTTTGAGACTACCTCTTGGCAGTGTGAGTGACCTCCTTTTCTGCACTGCCACAAGATTCCTTCTAGTCATGAGGATGAGCTGTCCATCCTGTATGTGATTCCTCTCGACAGGAGGCAAGCTGCAAGACTTCATGACCTTTATTCACTAGCTGCCAGTCTCATTTCTTGGTGTGTGTCCCTTCTGTAGGCTGAGTGATTAACAAGGAGTTTACTCTAGGCAGCGTCCATCCTGAAAAATGTCAACACTATGAGCTTCATTCCCTTTCTATTTGTCTAAGGATCTAAACTCCAAACAGGTGGGAAGATGTGGATCATACACCACAGATGCAACAGAATGATAGAAGGAAGCAACATCCCCTGAAGATCTGGTCTAGACCTCAGGCCGGTTGGGATAAAATTTCTATGGTTTAAAGCAAATTTTAGTGGCACATTATTGTTGTGACCTCAGTTCTACAGCATGGAGATATAGGTTGTTCTAGTTCATCTTATTAATGGGGAGTGAAATTCACTGCAGCTCTGCTCAGAGCAACAATGCAGCCATGGCTGACAGGAATTCTCACAGCATAATAACCCAGGCATTTAACTAAAACGTTGTAACATCAATCACCTATTGTCATTAAAATCCAGGGTAATGTCTGAAGTGTTGTAACATTTCTTTCCTTCCCTTGTCTCCTCATGCCTGTAGCTGAAATTGCAATCCAGCTGCATGAAAGGGGAAAAATTATATTCCTACAGTGCTTGCTGACCTAATACCAGTGTTATCATATTGGATGTGAAACCATGCACCCAGACTTCATTTTCTTTTAATAAAAGCAAAACACTTGCTATGTACTTTCTTCTACTCAAGAATTAAATTGTACAGAAGGGATATATATCTCCTAATAAACTCTTTTTTCATTTTTCCACTGCCTCTACTTTCTCAGTATCAGCCTTTGAAAAACACTTTAATATTTCTCTGAATGAGAATGTTCTTTTTTTTTTCCATTGCCTGAGCTCTTTCCTTCATATAAATCAAGATTTTTGGAAGGGCAATATGCTTTCAGATTATTAGAAAATAGCTACATTATTGTTTTTGAAAAGGCCAGCAGCCACAAGATGTTATTAAATGCTTTTCTGAATATATTTAATATTCAATTAAAAGGCAGAAGACATGGTTCAAATCAAATCTAAGGATGGGTAGACTCCTTTGGGAAATGCCATCTCCTAAGACTTTTAGCCATAAGGGCAATAAGCCATTGGAATATGATTCCAAAGGACATAAGCAGCATTTTATTGTCTGGAGACTCTAAATCTAGACTGGAAACAAAACCCTAGCCACTCACTTTGGCAAGGACAGGATTTCACTCAGAATATTTTCTGAACACAGAATTGAACAAAAGTGCTTGGACTTGCCATGGTTTTCATGAAAGGACTGGGGGTATTTTAGGGACTGTTTTGTGTAGGTTGGAGTTGATGATCTGAGTGGATGAAATACCATTTTTAAAACCTCTGAATTCCACAAGTATTAAATTTAATCTTCTAAAATATGTGTATTTTCTATCTGGGGGTACATGGTGCTTTACAGCTATTGACAAACTAAGTTTTAGCAGTCCTTTGAGATGAGTAACCATGTGCTTCCTACAGATGCAAAAATTGAGGCACACAACATAAAAGTAATTTTCCAAGAGCCACAGAAAAAAGTAAAGATATCATTTTCCTGTGATTCCTCTGCACCACTTCCAGCCTGACCAGATACTTGACTGTCAGCAATGATACCTACCTTTCAGTCTGCTGGTGAGATACATGAGATACACCCCTGTGACACACAAAAAGAAAATTAAGTTACAACAGGATGTGGGGAAAGTGATGCCATGCTTTGGTCACATAGTAACATAGGCTACTAGGCCAGACAATGGAAAAAGGGATAAAATCACACTAGAAAAAAAACCAATTACTTTGAAAAGTAGAGGCTAAGTGAGAACAGGCTAGAAAGGAAAATGGCTGACAATAGTCTTGAAACAAGATTTCCTATTTCTAGTAAGGCAATAATGTAATTATGTGGGAAAGAATAACATGATGTCATTTTTGATCCCACGGACACGAGACAAAAAAAGAGAGATAGAAGGCACTTTGATGAGAAGTCTGTAGAAATTAGTTTGCTGATTTGTCTCTGATGATTTCTGGTCACTACTATTTTAAAACAGCAAAAGCAAAAAGACATGTTTATCTTTATACAGGTATAATTGTTCATAATTGCTTTTGATTTTCATTCATCAGCACTTATACTTCTTAGCAATACACTTGACCTGAAGTTCAATGTCCATAAACAGGGTTTACTCAGCAGTTGACCTGTATCATCTCCTTGCTAAGAAATTACGGGCTGGAATACTATTCTGAGCTGTTCATTTTTACAGTGTCCCTGACCATGGCTCTGAAACATTTTAAAAATTCATTTACAACTCAGGAAAGAGTCACTGCAGCCCTTCATTATAAATGGAGAAAAAATGTCTAATGACTTCCACTGGGATGATACTGTGTTCCAGTAGAAGGACTGTAAAATCTATTTCTGCTTATGGCACTTGTGGTTTTTAACTCCTTCTTCTGACTCTCTTGCCTCAAAGAACATTAAAATTCCTAAGAGGCACTTAAGCACTTTTTATATCCATAGCAGCCAACGGAAACCAATTTTAAACGCTCTCCTAAAGCACTTTTTGGAAACGAAATTTTCAAGCTGTAGAGGAAAAAACCCACCTAAAATATCCTACAAAAGAAAGCCAGTTTATTTATTAAAACAAAAGACTATCAAGCAAACATTTCTGCTGAATTCATATAATAAACATCCACAAATCTTAAGCTTCTTGTTTGCAGGTGCACATGGGTATGGTCATGTTTAACTGATCACCACATATGGTTGCACATTCAGCAGTACTGGAGAAGACTCACTGATGATATCTATTTCTTATATAGCAATGGTTACTTTAACCTTTTATTTGAAGAGTGATGTAAATTATTGTTGGATAAGTTAAATATAAATATATCAAAAGATACCCATGGTAACTGTCAGTAACTATCAACTCAGTTATCTGTATTTGATTCCTGGTACTTGCACTTACATCATTTCAAAAATGCAAGCATATATTTTCAATGGTTCCATCATTTCTTTTAGTTACTTTGCCTACAAACTCATGCTTAACATGAATAAATGGCTGCTTTGAAAAAGGAAGAAAAGGTATAAGGTAGGTATTTCTTGTTTGGGATAACTGATTCCATTTCAGCATGTATTCAGTTATTATTTAGTATGTATTTAGTCATGCAACAAATCTGACTTCACCTCTCAGATTTCCTCCATGACTGTTTCTGTGCCACAGTTCTCTGTCCTGGTCTCAGGTTTGGACATGGTAAGCACTTTGAGGAGGAAAATTTTTTATGGCTAATGAAGTGATTGCTGGTGTTTTGATGACCTGTAAGGGCTCATTTGGTGAGAAACTGAAAATCTGGTATAAAGCTCTTGTGAATTTGCCAATTGCTGCAGTAAAGGACGCTGGTCACTCACAACAACTTTGACATGAAAAAGGACTATTAAAACTTGTCCATGGCCACGTTTCAGGCTAAAACTTACGCAGGTATTTCCAGTTACTCCCCATGTGACAGGAATGAAGGAAATTCCAATTCATTTTTAGGTGAGGAAGAGCAATGCATTATCTGGAAAGTGGTTCTTGTTAATTAATAATTACTTAGGTGGCTATGTACACAAAAGACTAAAAGACAGAGAATACAGTTCTGTTATTTCAAATTTTGGTATTGGAAGAAAAGTACTGTGTTTGAAGGACTGGATGAACAGATTGCTCACAAATTGGGAGCGTGCTTCCAGGGAGTAGAATCACACATGTGCTTAAAACAACAGGCAATAAGGCTATTATCACTACATATAGCTTTTGTCCTTTGTGTAGGGCAGAGCAATGAAGACTCAGGACAAATGCATGTAACTTATTACTAATTCCCAAAGAAAAAAGTCTGATGTTCAGGCAATCACAAGCAGAGGGAATAGCCTGAGCTACTTAATAATAGTGGTTGTAGAAAACATGTATTTTTTCTACATTTAGCAAGGGGAGGAATAAATTAAATCAACTCAAAAAGGAATTAGACAGTATTTTGTATGAATAATTCAAGCAAATTGCCTAAGCCTTGTTATGTGTTAATGGAGCTTTAAGTTTGTGGACATCTAATCCCAGTCAGACAATGCAGGAAAGCTAACCAGAGAAATAAAGCCTTGTTTGAGCTGTACGCTTCTATAGGTGACACACAGCACTCCTAGAAACAAGGGAGGATGATGCAGTATGAGGGTGCTGGTGTGGGTGGAAGCAAAATAATAAATGTGCCTGTTCCCCTAGAGAGCCATGATGGGATAATGGGACCATTGTCACTGACTGTGTGTCCTCGATGCTGCTGTCCTTCCCTTTAAAGCAAGGGGAAATCTATGAAACAATTGTGTTCATTTCACTAGGAGAGGTCTGAATCTCTGACAGTTGTCTCAGAAGACCCTTTGATTTATTCTGGAACAAACTAGAGAACTTCACTTGGCTTCTACCCAGCTTAATTTCTGGTTATCCTTGAATATTTGTTACTAGTAAGTGCATCAAGCTCCAGCTGTGTCAAATAAGAAACTTCAACTAGCTATGACCACAACAGATATATCTGTTTGCACCATGGTACAGACAAGAGTGGAGACAGAGCAATTTCAGCTGAAGGATTTGATTATTTAACAACCTCACAGAACAGGCAAATTACTGAAATGCTGTAACAGCTTGCCCTTTCAGGGAGCCTTTCTGCTACAGGCAACGTTCACAATTGCACATTTCTTTCACTTTCACATGATCTCACTAACTTTTGGTTCCTTTTCTTCTCTTCCCTCTCTCCAAAAACAAAGCAAAACAAATAAACCAGAAAAAAGCCTTTAAGCCATGAAAAGGACATTAAACTAAGGTTGCTATAAATATAGCTGCTGATGGCATATGGAAGGTTCAAGGATGCTACAGAGAGAACTGCTGGCACTAAAGCTGACTACTTTAAAATATACCATACCACGATCATTACCTGTGGTACAGCAAAAAGCTGTCTAACTCAGGTAGGGCTCTCCATTTTCCTGCGGATCAGTCCAGCAAATTAAGCATCTGCTCTCTCACCTCCTACTCCTGCAGCCTAAGCTCAGTACTCTGAGCTGGCAGCATGGTGCTACTAAAGGTAAAGCATGGCTACAACATGTAGTGAGGTGTTTATATCAAATTATATGGACTGATCTAATAGGGCTTCAAATGCTCCCTTTGGGGCTTCCCTCCAACCACAGCCTTCAGCACATTATCACCATAGCTAGTTAGTATTTATTTTTTATTTCAAGACAAAAATTCAAAGTCCAGTTGGCCAGGGTTTCCTTCCCAGCCCCTCTCCTTCTCTTACACCATTCCAGGTGTCTCTCACATGGCAAAATTGGGAAGCGGAAGGACTGAGAGTTGCTTGACATACAGAGAAGGACTTCTTGTGAGGAAAGGCAGTTTGACACCTGTAAGAGGTGAATAGGCTAGAATAGGGAAGGGCAAAGGTGTGCAAGTGAGTGTTATTTGACAGGGAAAAAATAAAAGTGACTCTGTAAGCTCCCACCTGCCCTCCCCCAGCTCTGGCCAGTGATTCCTCATGCAGAGCTAAGCACAGCTTCCTCTTCAAGTCCACTTCTCTCTCCCCTTCCAATCCCAATACAAATGTCTTTGCCCCCATGCAAAGCAGCCTGCCCATGCCATGGACAAGGACAGGAAAAGGACTTTTGTTCTCTTCTTCAAGCACTGAAATTTATTTTGGCTCTTTTGTGGCTATGCTTTGAGCTAGCTCAGAGTTAAGTCATGGCTTGATAGCATGCACTGCATCTATGCTGGGGCTGGAGGAGTGACCAGCAAAAGGAGAAAGGGGTCACCATGCAATTATAATACACACAATCAGCTGAGATTATGTCATCTTAGTGATCAGAGCAAGCAAAATTAGATCTGGATTCCTTAGTTCTTTGCCTGTTTTCTGGGTTTTTTTTCTGGTTTGCTTCTTGGGTTTCCTTGTTATAGACAGGTCTGATAATCCCCAAATAAGAAGCCTTACATCATCCTTTACAAGAATGTGCTTTCTCATGTTGGAGCTGGAATTTGCACTGGCTCACTGCTGCCTTTCTAGGCAGCTGAACCCAGCTGTGTGAAGGACACCCTCAGGGGGCTCCATGGTGCAGTGCTGCCCAGTGTCATGGATACAGACACTAGGATGGGAAGCAGGGAACTTTGCCTATATTTATCATATTTTGGCAACTATCATCTTGTCTCAGGGCACCAGATGCAAAAGAAGCGAGACGCATTTGATCCTGGAGCCCAGGAATGGGTGTGATAAGAATTAATAGCGAAGAGTGTGAAGACCCTGGGAGAAAGAGGGGTAGAGGTGCCAAGATGAGAGAAGGGGTGGCTGATACTAGGTCAGAAACTGGGGCAGCAGAATGGGAGAAGGCAAGACACAAGGTGGTGAGGGAGACAACTGGGAGCAAAGGTATCAGTGAAATGGGACGAGAGCACTGTGGATGGGGAGGGATGCATCCTAGCTGGGGGCAGAGACTATGACCAGAGCACAGCACCAGGAGTTAGTGGTGATGGTTGGGAATAAGGAAAAGAACACAGGAGGGACACAAAGGCAGAAGGGGGAATTTTCTCTGCACTGAAAATATTTTCAAACTATATATAGTTTAAAAAAATAAATCAGTGTCCCATGAAGTTTTCTATGTTTTGACCAGATTTTTAGATTCTACTCAGCTGAAAGTCAAGGCCTGAGCATTCAATGTCCATTGTGTGTTGCTCTTTTCCACTGCTTCAGACATAGCATGGAGGTGACACCTCTGCCTGCAGAGGAAGGTGAAGGCTCACAAAATCCTGCCTCTGACTGCCTGCCTGACGCACATCTGTGCTGGAAGGAGCACCTCCTTTGCTTTGTCCTCAGACTGCCTGTGTATTTCTCCTGGGCTGTATGAATAAGATGCCACAACAGATAACAGTCACTAATCTTTGAGATTCATGGATAGACAGTATGCAAAATATCTGATATTAAGGTGTGTGCAAGTGCAGTTTTATTGAAGGAACAAATGCCTTCTGAAAGCAGGATAAATACTGATAAAAATCAAATAAAACAGGATGTTTAAAAGTCTGTAATAGGCAGGAGATGGAACAGTAGAAAACTACATAGAGTTTCTTGACAGGTGCTCTTTTTAGTAATAGGAGTCCAAGCCAGATTCCCTTTCAATGCCACACATATCTATTGAAGTCCAAGCACTACACTTAATTGCAGCAGGAAATTGCTGTTTTAAAAAGCACGTCTGTAACGAATAGGGGAATGCATATGGCACATATGTGCCTCGACAGTTTTGCTAAATAAACCATGAATTTTGACAAGTGTGTATCTGTAAGTTTGCCATGGAAATAGGATTGTATAACATCACAGCTGAAACAAAAGTTCAGCCTCTGAAAACTGTGGGGGCGTGCTGCTAAAATGTTTGTTCGAATGTTAGCTGACTAGTTTCATAACTCCCGTGCACGTAGTTAATGCTCTTTTAGACAATACACAGAAAGGATGGATGTCAGAGCTGCTTAATTAGAGCATTAAAATTGTTATAGCTAATAGTCAGATCTCAATTTCAGTGTTTCATAAAATGATAAAGGCTTCTTGTATTAAAAAATTTAAGAGATGAGCCTTCTCAGCTTGTTTATACAGGATGCTATAAAGCAGAGGTCTGGAAAATATTTGGTTCTCTGTTTAATGAGGAAATTACACACTAGGCGATATTAATTTCATTCTTAGAATCTGGTTAGTTTGACAAACCAGTAAGGAATGGGATGTAAAGGCTTTTTCTTTCAGGTTGTTGATATAGAGCCATTGCCCTGATGCCAAAAGCAAGAATTACAGTGAAGAGGAGTTGTTACTATTAGCGAACCCATGATTCAGCTCAAGAGTCTCATCCAGAACCCAGTGAATATGTTCTCACTCAGTATACCACTGGCATGTTTGGCAATGCATCAGCTGTCCCCTCAACCAATACCAAGAATTAAGTAGGTGTAAAAGCACATCTCCAAGAGGCTTCTAAAAGTGGTAGTTCTGGCACAGGTTTGATATGCTACTTCTTCATGGGGGAAACAAATTACCATCAGCCATAACAAGCATGGGTATCTTTATCCAAAAGATAAGCAGCATAGTGAGGGTTCAGAGCAGCTTTTGTTGCACTGAACACTAAAAGCCACCTGCACTGACTTTGCAAATCAGTCATTCCCAGTCAACTGATCTTGACCTGCATTCAGGGGATGAAAAACCTAAATTAACAAAACAAACTTTTCCAAATTTGACCTTAAATTAAAAATCATTGGGACCATTCTCAGTCTTCCCTGAAGATCTGTTTTGTAATCCATACAAATTGGCCCATCCCAGTTTCTGATGGTATTAGCATGACCACAGCACCTTTTCCAGGTGCGTTTGTCTGTCCCTGGCTGTAGAGGGCTTTCATACCTTGTTTAAGTTCAGCTCATGGCAAAAGCAAAGTGAGCCTTCCCCAGGGATATACATCCGGAACAACCACTCCACCATACTGCAGTTTTGCTCTCTCCCAAAAAGACTGGCTGGGGGAGAGGGAATGATCATGGGAATGTGTGCACACACACCTGTGCATGCAGGTATCAGCCTGCACACATGTGTGTGTCTATGTGCATATATGTTGGAAGACAGGCTCTTTCAGCTGCAGCCCTGGAGAAAAGCTGCTTGCTGAAGGAGCCAAAGTGTCTGTTGGTCTGATTCAGTAGTCACAAAATGTCTCAGGAACTGTATAAGGCCTGCCTTACCAAGTGTTTTCAGGTTAGCAGTATTTCTCCAGGGAAAATGATCTAGCAATTGCTGTGACACCTTTAATTGTTTATAAGCAAATGGTTTATTAGGACTCTAATAATGATAGTGCTCCTTATAATAAGAAGCAAGAAATATGTAAGACGCAGTCTACATCTCAATTCAGTCCCTCTAGACTGTTCCAAAATGCTGTGCTGGAATTGCTTGGTTTATACTGAGCTGGTGACCTGATTGTGCTTTTATTTTGTGCCAGATTTTTTCTGGCATACACATATGTCACAAGTCCAGACTAACACACTACATGTGACTGAAGGCAGGCACACAAATGACCAAGATGTGTGCCAAAGCAGTTTTGCACAGAGACACAAGATCACTGTGCCTTGGCTGTCACAGACATATTTCCTGAAAAATCCTTTCACTAGGATTTTTCTCCTGAGAAGCTGAGAGACCTCAGAAATGAAATGTAAACAATAATTATCTGTTGCTGTGGAATGTGGCAGGTGCATCTCTGATTGGTCTCATGTGGTTGTTTTTAATTAATTACCAATCATAGGTCCAGCTGTGTCAGGACTCTGGTCAGTCACAAGATTTTATTATCATTCCTTTCTAGCCTTCTGATGAAGTCCTTTCTTCTGTTCTTTTAGTATAGTTTTAGTATATGATTTTCTTTTAATATAATATATATCATAAGATAATAAATCAGCCTTCTGAAACATGGAGTCAAGATTCTCATCTCTTCCCTCGTCCTGGGGACCCACAAACACCACCACACCTTGGCTTTTACAGATATCACATGAAGCATCTGTTGGGCCTGATGCAGTAAACAGCTGCCAAGGATGGACATGCCATGGCAGGCTGAAGTATGGGTACCACCTTTTTGCTCTCAGCTCCCATGGATTGGTTGAAGATAAAACTAAACTATCCCAAAGCTTTGACAAGCCCTTGAAGTTCATCTCTGGCTACACTCCTTACATTGCTATAATCTACAGCAGGTTGATGTGGTTTGCAAGATTAGGGCAGCAGAGTCACACAGCAAATACAGAGCCTCTTGGTAGGATACTTGAAATCATCAAATGGCAGAGATGCTGTTACAACAGTTTGTCTCTCCCAAAGCCGTGACACTTGATCTATCAAATCATGGAAATCACAAACGCTGCAGTTTCAGTGCACTGGGAGGATTGTATTAAACTCAGTCAGCAATTATTGGTAATATGGGATAAAAATCTTTTCTCTGAAAGTAAGCTTTAAAAGGTCATAATGTAATTGCTACCACTGATGGTCTCTGCAGGGGCTGTTAGTCTGATTGCAAAGCAGCAGAGAAGAAATGCAGATGCATAAATTTGAATGCAAACCCTAAACTACTATTTCTGTCACAGTGTTATTGGCAAAATTACAGATGCAGCACACATCATCTTTCTCCCCACTTGCTAGATTTAATAAATTTACCTTTATTCTTCACCAAATTTCCTCTTCATTGTTGTTCTGTGAATGCTTATTATGAGAAAGTGCAGAAATGCCAAATGAGACAGGAAAAGTAGGAAGTGTATGAGGAGACAGTGGGAGATTCAGACAAGTTTTCCAGGTCCTCTGTTGCTCACAGAAAATGTAATGCATGAGTTAAAGCTGCACTGCCAGATTAAATGTGGAGCTGGACATGGTGGCACCTTTCACTGCAATGAGATGCAGAATAGAGATATATAGAGCCTGATTTGGGTGGTGCTGGGGTTTTCACCCGGACAGGTGTCATGAGCTTGCACCAGTGCTGGCAGTCTCTGGCTCCCTCACACCAAGTTCAACAGTAGAGGCACTTTTAATGCCATTTCTTCATGCCATTCCTCATCCAGGGGGCATTCCTTGCTCAGTCACAGCTTCAATTCCCTTCCCAAGGGAGACCTGAATCCCTTGCACCTCACTTCCCTAAGACAACTGGCAGAACAGATTTCACTTTCCTTGGCTGCTTCCAAAATCCCTCTCCCATTCCATAGCCTGCTTATGCACAGTGGTCAGCACAGTTAATTCCAGCCCATTTTTAAGGCAGTTCAGGTAAACTTCATCAAAGTCTCCTGCAGGTGCCCTCATTTATATTTTAAAAAGTCTCAGAATAATTTAGTGCTTAGACTACAAGCTTTGAGGCAATAACATGTTATTGCATGCCAGCTCCCACATGAGCATCTGTGTGTGCTCCCTGCCCTAGTACGACTCTGGATTGAATGACTTCATTTTTGCTATATATTAAGAACCATTGTCAATTACTGCAGATCCCTCATACATAATAATTTGCAACCTAATAGCCTCTACTGCACCACTTAGTTTCTATCACTTTGAAAATAATTTCTGCTTAATTGAGTTAAGGTCAACTCTTATTGAGAGAGCTGGTGCAGTGACTAAATGCAGTTCAGCTTATTTACTCTTAACTCATATTTTAACATTTCTGAGTGTTAATATACAAGAAGCAGATTTTTTCATACAGGAAACAAACAATTAGGAACATCCTGAGCAGTTCAGCTGCTTATCTCCTGTATGTTCTGATATGATGCTACACCTCTGAGTATGCCCGGTCCCACTGAAACATAAATGGTCTCCTCTTCCTGGCAAATTGACTTCTTACTGTAAAATCATCAGTAAGTTACTTCTAATAGTGGATTTACAAATTTCTCGTGTGCTTCTTGAATGGCTCTAATTTGTTTAATAAAAGGACAAATTTTGGTTAATCAAAAGCTTCTCAGTGGATTCTGAATTAATAGAGTAGACTGAAAGGTAAAATTAATTAGAATTTTTCTCCAGCTAAAAGAGTAAAATAATCTCTTGCTCATACACATTTGGTATAGAGGCTACCAGGAGTACCTCAGGCTTTTATTTTCTGAAAAGCTAATAATATCAAACTTAATGAAACATAGTAAGTCATGAATACCAGGGCTTTTGTAGAGCTGTCTGTGCTATTAAAGTGATTTTAAACAATAAAAGTTTGCAGCCTTAGAGCTACGCCTCCTTCTCTGTTTCATTTTATTCCTAAACACCATAGCAACCTACCTGACCATAGGAAAGGATGTCAGGTCCTGTTTCTACCATCTTGTCACTGCACCCTGCCTGCCTCAACAAACTAAAAAGCAGTCTCTTCTTCTTTAAAAAGAAAATACTTTTGCATGAGATTGGAGTAGGCATCAGCACACTAACTGTGACAGCAGACCCCAAATGCCACAAGTTCTGAGTAACCTCATTCCTGCAGCTTCCAAACCAGGCTCGATATCTCTGCGGCACAAGCTGGGCTTGCAGCAAAATGCAGCCTCTCAAACAAAACCCCAGCTGGTTAATGGAACCATCAATGCTCTGCGGAAAGATGAGACAATTCCTCTATTGACCCAAACCCAAAGCACTCCTCAATCTAAGGTGACCTTCAGCTTCAGATGAGCAGGAGATGCAGAGCAGCATACTGCACATCAAAACGTTAAATGCTCCTTGCAGCCTCTCTGCCTTCTTCCCTCCAGTCCCAGGCACAGCTGAGCCAAAATGTCTCTCTTTGCTCCAAGAGCTGCTGCCTGAGCCCCAGCCACCCCTTCTGCCAGCACAGAAACAGCCCCACAGCCCTTGAGTAGGCACAGACCCTCTCACCACATGCCCCCCCTCTCTCCCACCTTCTTTCCTGACCTCCTGTTGCCCATCAGCCATGGCTGGGCACCTGACCCCAAACTCAAAGGCCTTACACCATTGCACAAGAAACTGCTTCAAACTAGCTGTGCAACAGCTAATTACTGATGATAGGTGAGGGACTGTTACTGGAGGGGTTTAGGAATGCACATTCTACCTCCTCAAATACCATGGTGCTCATCCTGCAGCTGTGATCACAAGCCTGTCGTACTTGTGACAGAATATTGCAAGGTGAAGCTCTTTTTGGCTTTAGGCATTTTATAGCATCTGCCCCAAAGTGAGAGAGAAAATGGTTGAATAAGCTCCAGAAATTCCTATTACCAAAAGCAAGTCTGCACAGCATTTAAAATACAACTGGGGTCACTCCAGTTCTGAGGTGTTGCATCAAATGGAGTTGCTGTTTTTTTTCTCCTTCAGATTAATTTATCATATTATAAGCTATTGGGCTACCTGCCTCAATTCTGGAGGAAGTCATAGCCAGATCCAAACCTATGATCAGAGCCTGAAAGTTTATGTGGAATTTAATAGGAATTGAAGGTACTTCAATTAGCACTTCTTAGGGCTTGGCCTGGACACAACATATTCTTCCCCTCCAATGTAAAATGCTAAAACTGAAAGTTACCTGTTTGAGAGATCTGTACAGACCTACTGTGTTTTACTGTGTTTACCTGATATTGCTATCTATGTGTCTACCTGCCATTCCTAACAGCTTGTGAAGCTGCTGGCCAATTTCAAGGTTATTTGACAGAGTAGCAGGAGAATCAAGGGAGTTTAGTTTGCACATGATTAATGGAAAGAGGAAGTGAGGTAGAGAAACGACAGCCACCCATGCTGAACCAGTGTATGCAAGGTGGCTCAACCTCAAGACATAAATCTCAGGGAATCAAAGCATAAGACTGGTTGCGCTGCTCGCTGAACTGCTTCTCCACCACCCTGAAATCCATCAAAAAACATCTGCTGGAAGCTTTCACTGCAAGTGGAGCAAGATTCTCAGTGAATCAAAGGCTTCACAGACAGCTAACAAATCATACACCTCCTAATGTGAAGGTCAGGCAGCTGCTGTGTTTCTATTCACATATTAAATGAATAATACTTATCCTAGAACTGACAGAACAAGCCATGTCACTGCCAAAGTTCATCCTACCTAACAGTGACCTCAGTAAGGATTAGACTGATTAGTATAAAAATACTTATCTCCAGCTTAAAAAAAAAACCTAAACTAAATGAAGTGGAAGAAAAAAGTCACTTCAGCATCTTAATATGCTTTATCCTGAAAGGTGTAGGCATATAAACGTTGGTAAGGAAAGCTATAGAAAGAGTTTCCAAAGTTTACTGAATCCCCTATACCTTCACTCCCTGTGCTTGTTTCACAAAGTGGAGCTGAACTCAGGTAGGTGATCTACACGACTGCAAGAGAAAATAATATTTGTACAATGGTTTATTATGTACTTCATCAGGGCCAACTATTTTCAACCATTAGTAGCCATCTAAATGGACACTGAATGTTGTGTTATGGAGGGAGGGTGGAAGCCACATGTAGAAGTATAAATGTGTCGTGGTTTGAGAGGAAGTAGGTTTTCTGGGATATGCTGTGGTCACCAATAGGTGTCCAGATTTTAATATTGGCAGCCTGGTGTGGCCACTGGGGACAATGGACACGCCTCTGAGAACACAGGGGTTAAAAGCAGAGCACTACCAGGGGAAGCTCTCTCGGGTTCAGGCAGCGGGGATAGAGTTCGGATCTCTCCCCCGTCCAGCTGCTGCTGCTGGGCAGGGCAGGGGCAGCCATGCGGCCGGGTGAGGTAGGCCAGGCCTTGGACAGAGAGGGGAGGTGAAGAGGCCCCGGCATGGAAGGGTGGGAGAAGCACCAGGAGGTCTCGAGCAGCCCCCCCAGGAGAGAGAGAGAGAGAGCACAGCCTGTGCCTGTGACTGCTGCCTTGGAACTTGATAGCATGAGCCGGCAGCACAGCCAGGAAGGAGAAGAAGGGGAGGGTGCAGCGAGAAGGTGTCCGGCCACTTGTGGGAGCTTTTAACCCTTCTTTGGTCAATGAAAACTTTGCAGAACATTAACCTTTCCTAGAAGAGAGATAGAGATGAAATGGAAGAAGGAAATGTGCAAGTGTGAAGGTCTGGGCAAGTGAAAGATGTTGAAAGAGTAGAGAAGAACCTTAGGTGGGAAGAGATGATGGAGTGGCTTTTGCTGGACTCTTCTTGTTATAGCCATGGACAGAACCATGTTTCCTGTGACACAGAGACTGCATCCAGGGGGAGGCAATGGCTCAGAGCCAAGAGGGTTCAGTGTTGAGACCCCTCAGCCCCAGGGGGTGAAATTTGGGGGGGACAGGTGTCCCAAAGGTGAGACTGCGCTCTTTTTGGAAGGGGACAAAGCATCCTTAAAAGAACAACCCTTGAAGCAGCTCTGGTCCATGTGCAGTGGTGAGAGCACTGGGCATGGAAGGAAGAGGTCACGATGGCAAATGTTCTCCGGGCGGTGCCACGAGTGACACGGAACCACACGAGGTTTCAACGGTGTTTCCAGGGGAAGCCTATGGCACAAGAAGGACTCCTCTCCTCTTGATGAACTGAGAATTGATTATCTAAAGGATGGTGATGGACTGAGAGTTGAAATTTGGGGGATGGATGTATTGGAATTTGGTGGGGGGAGGAGGAAATGTTTTTGGAAAGTTTTCATTTTCCCTGTGTGCTTCTTGTTACTTAGAGTTGTAGTTTAGTTAATAAAGTTTTCTTTTCTTTATTTCTAAGTGGGGGGCCTGCTTTGCTTATTCCTGGTCACATCTCATAGCAGAAACCAGGGAGAATGTTCTTTCATGGGGGCACTGGCATTGCACCAGTGTAAAACTGTGACAAAATGATACTTCAAGATTTATTTTAGCTGAGACTAAACTGAAAACAATAATAAAGAGACAATATTATGATAAGAAATGGACACTGTTCGCTGTCCTAAAGATTCATATCCACACTCTCCTAATTTGTTGTCTTCCTTTATATGGTGCCCTTTACAGGTTTTATTTTGGTCTCTATAACAGCAGGAGAAGTGTAATTATTCTTGCTGGAAGCTGATGTGGTTTGTGCTATCTCATTCCTTTTCCCATTGATTCTTAGCATAAATGAAAGAATACACTGTAAGGCAGCATTTTTTTTTCTCAAAAATGCAGCTTTTTCTTTGTGTGCACCAGCAAAGCACTAAACTCAGACTAGGGGGATGGGATGGCAGCAACCATGGCAGCTCTCACCTGTGCCCATGGGAAAGCTTAAGCCCTGGCACCAGTGGGAGTGTGGGATAGCTCCCAAGCCTCCTGCTCCCACAAACCTTGGCAGAGGGGCTGATTAATGGGGTAATTTATCCCAGATCTAAGTTGGCATACATTCTCATGCGTGTGTATATATATATAATAGATAATAGATTTTATATATCTATATCTATATATATATCTGTCCTGCAGTACTGTGTGATAGGAAAGGAAGTTGTGACCAGTGCCTTTGCAATGTCTGGTCTACCTGCTCATAATGAGCCCCTAAGAATATGCTGGTATAGTTTACAGCTCTTTACTTACTTCTGAGGGACAAAGATACACTCCACATTCCCCAAACCAGGAAAGAATAGGATGCCTTTCAAACAAAGAGACAGGGGCACACGTCCAAGTGCATCTGCCAAAACTGAGTACATGATCTTGGCTCAGAGGAATAACTTGGATGAGAAAATAGGATTTAATTCTCCCCATTCCCTTGAAAGAAAGAAACAGAAATATTGTGGTGCAGTTAACACAGCCATGGCTGAAAGACCAAGACTGTGGCCAATTGTACAGCAGCACATCAGCCAACACACAGCCTTCCAAAAGAAGTCCTTCCCCCTCCCAGACCCTCCTCCTTCCCAAACCCAGAACTTCCTCCCCATTAAATCCTTTTTAATCTACAAAGATGAAGGGATCAAGGAGCAGGTGGACCCAACACAGCTTTGTACTGTACCCTAGCTCCCATTAGGAATGAGGGAAGCCTGGTCAGCCAGATGAGAATTGGAGGTCTGTAAGTGTTATGCGATTCAGGTTTTCACCTGACAGCTTTTGTATCAGAAAAACATCCTTTCCAATTAAAAAATATGATTGTTTATATGTCCATATTACTGATTGTGAAGGATATCTGAATATCTTTGTACATTGTTAAGTAGTTCTAAAGATTGTGCTGAAGTCTGGTGTGTGTATGATGATCAAAAGAGAAACCCTCAATTAGTACTGAAATTCAGCCAGGATTGTTCATCTTATCAAAGATTAAAACCAAAGAAAATTTTGGCATTGTCACTATGCTAGCCTAAAATCCTGTCAACATATATTTTTCTATGCCAATCTTTCTCTCACCTCTCCAAACCCATCCTCTTTGCTGCAGTTTTGGCAGCTGCATATCAAGGTGTTCAACAGCAAAAAACACAGTATCTAGGTAGAAACAAATGCTCTCTTGCCCTCTTATTTTGGGCAGGATTTTTAAGCTTTTAAGAGAAGAAAGAAGCAGACTCTCCTACTGCCATTAAAAAAATTACATGCATTACCATATCAGCTAGTCTGGAGTTGTCTTCTCTTTCAGAAATTCACCCAGGTCGAATTTTTTCTTCTTTCAATTGCTCCCTAAAACTTCATAGCCCCCTGTGACACCGCACATGCACAAGGGGTGCCCACCCTGTAGCTGTCCTCTGCCCAGGTCACCCTCTGAGGGGCTGGAGGGCAGCTGCTGCAGGCACCTCCGCCATGCTGAGGGACACACGGACCTCAGTCTGTCCCCAGGTGATGCAGCAGCAGCTCTCAGCACCATGGATCAACCCTCTGCCAGCACGGAAGGCGGCTGCCAAATTAAGTGTTGTTACTCACGGGCAAAACTGCTCCTCTTCCACTCCATCCATGACTTCACTGATGTCCCAGGGAGTGCAAAGGGTTTGCTTTTTCCCACTGCCAAAATCCCTGTCCATGATGGAGGCAGGAATCTGTCACCGACCCTGCCCTTGGTGGGAGCAGGGAGCGCATGAAGCCGCCCTGCACCTGCTGCCCCTCAGCTGGAAAAGGCTGGCGCAAGCTGGGCTTACTCTGTCAGAGCAACTCGGGGGAAGGAAAATCACACAGATGAGAGAAGGGGGGAGAGTGGTGGTGAGTGCATGGAGCCCAATCACTTTACATCATTTTGCAAGTTGGAAACAAGATACAGCTAAGAGGTCATGTGCCCTGAGTGATTTACAAACACAATGTCTGCACGAGAAGCCGCATGAGGTTTTCTTTTCAACAGAAGCAGTGGCTTTTATTGGTAATTTGTCCAACATCCAGGCTTAGAGATTGCCCATCACATATAAGGGAAAGTGTTAAAGCACTTAAAAATATATTAAATCACTGTTGAAACCCACACAGTTGGGGGATGGTGCTTCCTCCAACCAGTTAGCAGAAGTGTAGGATTTAGCACTTTCAGTAACAGACTGAAAGCCTCTCCAAGGCAGCAAGCAGAGCCTTGGATCCTAGCACTCATATTCGATAAGGAAAAATAGCCTCTTTTTCTGAGCCAGCCCAATTTACTACAGGGATAAGGAAGATGACACTGTGAGCATGGCTCTCTGTGTATCCACATTCCCCTTTCAAGTGAAAAATGAGGAGCACAGCAGCAGTCCTCCACTCGGTGTTGAATCAAGCCAGGATGCTGGCAGGAGAGTCTTACACAACACAGTGAATAAAGCACATCCCTTTCCTCTTTGTCTGGATGGGGATAACCATATAATGCTTGTAAAAACCAGAAGAGGGTCTTCCCTTACAGAAGAGCATTGTGAACTCACATTTCAAGTGCTTAAAGTCCACCTAAAAGGAACTTAAAATGCAATATGATCAGAGAGGAAGTGAAAGCTATCGGGTACTTAGCCAGCAAGAAAAGGAAAGAAAGAAAGAAAGATGCTGAGCACAGGGCAGCAGGCTGAATATCTCTGGAAGTCTTACCTCCAATTATGGAATACAGAGGATGATTTAAAGGGATATTGTAAATTCAAATTCAGCGTTTTAAATAATTTATAGTTAGAACTTCAGTCCCTTGAACAGTCTATCCCTACACTGGTTTAGCTTCTCTCATCTGCCTAATATGTTTCACACCTCTCTTCTAAGCACAAACTGAATTTAAAGAGGCTAGAGATTTTCTTTGAGAAAACAAGCTCAAATTTGGTAAAAAATGAAGGAAACCTTTGGCACCAAAAAAGGACTTTTTGTCAGAGGAAGGTCTTTTAAAAATCTGCAGTGGCCTCAGTACCTCCTGGGGCTGAATACCACTCCATGGCTCTTAGCTGTGCTCTGGTCCTAATGGGGAAAAATGTGCAGAATCCTTTCACACCAGCCACATCACGCAGGCAAAAAAAAAAAAAGCTAGACAAATCCTTGATGCTGCAACAAGATCTTGTGCTTGGGCCACCACAAGTAATTCAGGCGCGCTGTGCTTAATGAGGGAGGGTTACATTTCACACATGATAGAAAACAGAGTGAGGAGGACAGTGTGGAAGGGAAGGAGGCAGAGATCCCAGAAGAGGAAGAGCATCCACCTCTTGGCCACAGCCTTGGGAGAACCAAGGTCTGAGAAAGGGGGTTAAACTGTGCCCTGCTTGCTGCTTCTACAAGGCAAATGTATCTTTCACATCTATTGTAAGCAAGCTGAGCTGGGAATCACTGTTGGCCTTCTCAGGGTAAACCAGCTCGCTGAGTCTTCACACAATCTTCTTCTCACAGCCTTCACAAGTAGATACTCAGGAGCAAGAGCTTCCCACTGCACTCAAACTGTGGCAGAAATGATGGTGCTAGTCCAGCTGGGCATTGCCCACTTCTGCCTCTCCACCTCCTCCTGACTGTCTCTTGGTGTCTATAAAAACTGCAAGCCTGGAAATAGAACTCTCTATTTTAGTTTCACCACCATTTGGTACTGTGAATCTATGACACACAGCCAAGGCTCCTAGGTAAAACCACAGTGCAAACAGCATTTAGAAGGAGGAAAAGAGTTTGGACTCGGATACTGCTGCCCTGCACCAGAGGTGTTGCAGAGGCTCAGGGAGGAAGGGAGTGCTGTATGACACAGCAGGTGTCTTGGAAGTAGTTCTTATTCTGAACCACAAAAAATAGGTATGAATTAATGATATAGTTGCTTATTCCCTCTGTCTAGGCCTCCTTTCCTAAGTTACCTTAGGGAGGTGCCTAAGGTATTTCTGACAATACAGATCTCAGACAGCACTGTTTTAATTCTGACAGCATTTCTATTTCCCTCTTTAGCTGGACTGTGCTTGCTGTTCTCTCTTCCTACCACATCTAAAATAAGGACACTGCAGCCATTTTGACAATCCTCATATTGAAATTCCAAATGGCTGTGAGTGCAATGCAGGAAACACTTTAAGGGACTGTGGCTCTTCAATTATTTACAACAATATTATACATCCAGTTTTGTCTTAACATAAATAGCATCAAATGGGAGCAGAAAGAGAATAAAACATTTGAGCCTATTTTTGAGACACCTAACATGCCACGGAGCTCCACACCCACCCTCTGAGATCTGTTTGCTCCACTCTCTGCTGCAGCAGAGGGTGCATTGGTAATCCTGCCAGGGAAGAGAGAAAACCTTCCCTGGAGCAGACAGAACAGTCTGCGAGGTACTTTGCAATTATTACTGAAAATATCCAACTCTTCTGTTTCTCTTAATGATGGCTCTAGAAGCATTTTACTTCATGTTTAATTTTAGTTTGAAAATCCTGGCATGGCTGGCACCGATGCAAATGACTTGTGCCCCCCCAGAGCACAGATCAATGTGTAGGTGATCAGTGGGAGACCAGATGGCTTCTCTGAGCCCTGAGTGTGCAGGACCCCCACTCCCAGTTAAGATACTCTACCAGACTTGTTACTGCTGCTTCGTTTTTCATGTATCCAAATCAGCAGTCAGTGGAGATTTAAGAGCACTTCATCACATAAAATTCTCACTGCAGGAGTATTTGGAGTCTTTACCAGATGACTGGTGAATCTCAGGGTCAAGACAATACATCTGCTCTTGCCTGCATGTATTACAAAGTTAGGAAATGCAAGACACTCCTCTCTCCCTGAGAATTGCTAGGACAGTCACCACTCACTCCCAGGGGCTCTGTGGCTTTAAGCAACCCCCTGCAGATAAGACTGCAGCAGTAGGGGAGAAAATACCACAATGGTTTCTCTCCTTTGAAACCCATTTTCTAAATGTAAATATCAGCCCAGAAGTATTATGATGCCTTGTATTCCAGAAAGCCAGTTTGCACTGGCCACTGACATTTAGAGGAAATACCTCTCCTGTACAGGCCCCCTTCTGCGATGCTTTGGCCCACTTCAGGCACAGCTGCAGTCCCCCACTAACTCCACATCAGAGCTGGCTGTTCCCCTCACTATCACTGCCCAGAAAAGCAAGTGATCTCTTTCAGACTGTTTAGGAGAAAATATTCAGAAGGGAAAGGAAGAAAATTGACCTTATTTTGCTTTAGACGTGAGAAAATATCCCCTTGCTTAGGTATGTGACTGTGTTGGAGTAATTTTCATAACTTGCTCATAATAATTAAGGAAAGTTAAACACAGCTCAGGGAGATGCCTTCATATCCTTAATTTGACTTCCAACAGCAATTCCATGGAAACATATGGAACTGCTCATATAAACAGAGTTACAGGATGTGCAAGCTTTCATGGCAATGGCTTGCTCTACATCCCATGACTTTTACAGACCTGAATCTTTGCTGATCAGTGCTCTTTCTTTGGAAATCCCTTCTGCAAGCAGGAGCCTGGTGTACAGTGCAGTCTCACAGGCTGGCTCTGTGAGTTAATGAGTCCCGTGCTGCACAGCCACTCACCAGACATTTTCTACACAACCTCATTATCTCAAACTCAGTTGATAGTTAAAAAAAGAAAGAATGGTTAAACAAAGGAAGGAAAAGGGAAAAGACAAACAGGCCAGCTTAGCTGTTGAAAAGCCTTTGCAAAAATACATTCAATAATAATTCAAATAAATTTTTTCTTCTCCCTTTTAAAAAGAAAAATATCCAATCCAAAAGCATTTTAAATAGCTTCACCAGCCCTGAGCATTCTCTGATACCTTCTCCCCTTCCTAGAATCTGGGAAAATAAAGTGCCCTAGAGAATACCTAATAGCAGAGTCTGTTGCTCAACCACACTCCTACCAGAGAGCATCTCTGATTGCAAACCCACCTATGCAGTCCAGGTAGGAGAATTACTGAGGAAAATTATATTCTCATCCTTCATGTAGCCCAGTCCTACTTTCTTAAACCCCATCAGGGAGCTGATAGTGTTTAGCACTGCTTGGAGCTGCCTGGCATGCGCTCTGCCATACACGGAGCAAACTACTGGCAGGCTTCTCACCAAAGCCACTCCTGTAGCCTCCCTGTTATTTTTTGGGAAGTAAATAAGTTTGAAAATTAAAAAGGAAAAAAAAAATTGTTGTGTATCAGGTATATCAGAATTACGTGGTTAATTTTCACTGTGTGAAAAGGTTGATCAAAAACAAGGGAGTTTTTTCTTTTGAAACTTATCTCTCCTCGCAGATAAAGGAGAAAAGGAAATCTCTTTATAATTAGTCAAATTGGTTTTGCGCTTTTCCTTTCTAGAACATATATCAAATGAGGAATATTTCTAAAGGAATTACCATCATCTACTGCAAGGCTTTTTGGAGGCTGTTCAGTATCTAGAAGGTCACAGCAAATTTAGTGATATTTTCATTCACAGGTAGCCTTCAAAAATACATTTAATTGACATTAGGAACTTTAAGAACTTGTATTGTGTCTGACTTTTTGAGGAAGACAAGACACAATAACTTTTTTGTTCTCATTACATTAAATTGAAAAGTATTTCGGAGATGGCACATACATCAGTCTCTGGTGTTCATTCAGGCACCACAAAGGTGCAACCCATAATTTGGAAGATGAATGCAGGCCCTGTCAGGGAATGAAAGTGCCTGGGTGCTGTGTCTGCAGGGATTCTTGGACACAGAGTGCCTCCTGAAGGCACTGAGAGTCACCTTTAGATGGGGACCCAACTGACTATGGGCAAGTGTTTTAAACAGAAAGTGTCACCAGTTCAATAGCAAATAATGATGTTGATTCAGAGAACTCCCTTGGAGCTTCTACAGCTTTTCAGTTCCAACCATTTTAACCCAGTTGGTGTCAGAGAGCAGAAAATTGGTCACTGCTTACTCAATTTTCTTTTTTTAGAGTTTGAAGCACAATTTTGAAGCTGGAATTGAGACTGCCCTATGCTGGGCACTATACAACAGTAAGAGTTAGTCAATAACCACAAAAGACTGCAATATAGATAGATGGGAGGTGGAAACAGAAATAAGGCTGAAAGAGACCCAAATTGCCTGAAGCCACACAACAGCAAAGAGCAAGTCAATATCCTATAGACAGAATTGGATTTTACCTTTTAATCAGAAACATACCTCAATTTTTTATCATTTATAGCATTTTACTTCCAACATCAAACGATAGCTCCATAAAAGCAAAGCAGTTCTCTGACTTGAAACACTTTCTGGGTTCCTCATTATCTCTGGTAAAAGAAACCTAATAGAGAAAAGCCAGGAATAAAGGAGTAAATCATTGGTATTGTTGCTTTTATTATTATCATAGCTGCCTTTGAGCTTCCCACAAATTTTACATACAGCTGAAGTGAAGCTGAGCTTTTATTTCTTTCATTGATCTATATGGGCAAAATTATATCAAGTCTCATTACTGCTTTTTAATCCTTCCCCTATTTTGAGTCTTGTTAGCTGGGGAGGAAAAAAGAGAAAATGCAGCTGACTTTTATCACTAAAACTCAACAACTGTGAATAAAAGAAGAACAGCACATCAGACACAGCTTGTCTGTGTGCCATGCAAACTCAGCCTCGGTGCTGCCAGCATGTGCGTGGTGTCACACCAAAGCTGACAGTGAGATGG
The DNA here is from genome assembly GCF_012460135.2 of Molothrus ater. NCBI lineage: Eukaryota > Metazoa > Chordata > Aves > Passeriformes > Icteridae > Molothrus > Molothrus ater. The sequence goes on from NC_050479.2 coordinate 19,539,074, forward strand.
TGGCCTGTGGACATTGGCAGCTCTGGGGACAGCCAGCACCCTCCTGTACTTCTGGGCCACCCTGGCTCTCCCGAGTCCTGTGTGGGCTGTCTCTCACAGCTTCCAGGCTGGGGGAAAGAGCAGCACCAAAATGTTGCTTTGCCCTTCCTTTTGAAGCAGATTTATCCTCCACGTGATCACTGTCTGTACCCATAGTGTGGCTGTGCTGGGGGAGAGGAGGATCTGTTCAGAGAAATCGCATCTTTTTTCAAGACCAAAAGAGAGAAAAAACACACAGACACTGTGCTGTGACTCTGAATCCCCTGTAAAGCTGATGGAAAAAGAATAGATGGAAATGCAGGCCCTGCAGCAGGACAGGGTGTGTGCTCTCCTACCAGCTCTCCTGGAAGAGCTCGCTCTGTCCATGGGTTGTGGTGGGACTGGGAACGAGAGTGAGCCTCAAGCCAGGCCTCTCAGAAGTGCCCAACTCATTCTACCTCTGAAGAATTGCTAGAAAACATGATTCTGCATATTTCGTAAACCCATGTTCTCTTGCAACATCATTATCTCATTAGATTGGCTTCCTTTATAGCTCTGAAAGATAGAGAGAGCCCTTTGAGCTTCCTGGATGGTGATGAGACAGCAACTGGTGATACCCTTTGTACACTGAATTTTATGTACCTTCTTGTGCCTCATAAATGTGACACTTTCCTTGTGACTAGGTAGTTGTTTCAGTGTTTACCAGGTGCTTCTGCCACAATATTCTATTTTGCTCCTGAGACTATAATTCTGTCACATATACAGAGCTGACTGTCATATATACAAAGCTGACTTAAAGTGAGAGAACAGGAGATGAATTCCTAAACAATAGCATTATTGTTTTCATAAAATTGTCCAGAGGGAGGACAGATTTGGCTACTTTTGTTGATTTAATCTTTTGCTTTTTTCACTGGATGGGTGAGTCAAGCTGCAGGAATGGGGACAAAATTTGGTGTGACGAAAACAGTTCTCTTATCTAAGCCTTCCCCTCTTCAAAGTCAAAAAGAAGTATCTGGAGTTGGAGTTCTAAACAAAGTTTTAGAAAAATGGTTTTATCAGGCATCACAGGTTCTTTTAAGAACTTCATCAGTTCATGATGAAATGAGCTCAAAGATGAGATGAATGGATCAAGTCAGCCTGATCTACAGAAAAAGAGAAGATATAAAAAAGAAGGTAATAAACACATTTCAGCTTGTAATTAGTCTATCAAAAGCTCTGCTTTCTCTATAGTCCAAAATACGAGAAAGATTAATGAGATTTTTTCAAAGACTAGTTGTATGATCATTAGACTCTTCCTTTTATTCACATTGATTTTTAACCTTCTCTTATAAGAACTTTTTTTTTTTTAATTATGTAAGGAACATTATTAAGCATCTCTTTCCCTTTTTGTAACATCTACATGTGTGAACAGCAGACAACTTATTATTAAAGCTTTGAAAGAGCCTCAAAACATATTGCCTCTGATACTGCTATCAACAGATGAAGGGTACAATGTTTTAACCCACCATCTCCCAAGCTGTTTCTCTCATCCTCTATGCACCTGTCTTTCCTGGACCACAGCAAGGAATATTAAAAGCATATTTTACTCTGAATAAATTATACAAAGAATTTAATTTAGAAAGTAGACTCACCCAGACATGGTAGTTCTTCCATCCCAGCACTCACCACCTCAGAGCTCAGAAGCAGGAGCCCTGGTGCAGACTGCTCACACTTCTGTTCCCTCTGCACGTGTGATGTTTTGTTTCTGTGAGCAGGCAAGATTGCAGCTCCAGCCTGGATAGGATTGCTAAATGTTTTGACAGTTTGAGAAAACCCCTATAATGCAGCTTGTTCTCATATTGTAAATGTAACTGTTTGCATAAAAATTTCCAGAGACACTGCTGGAAACTCTGTTTAATTGGATCGTAAGATCTCCTTGCATCATTGAAAGAGCACAATCAACAAGCCCTACCTACAGTTGCTTAAAAATGGAAGCCATTTAGAAACAATAACAGCCAACAAAACCAATCTAAACCACTACAGTGCTAAAGGCCTTGTTACTGCTTTACATCCTGCACCATAACCTGCAGGCATTGGGTGGATTTGCTATTTTTTGGCTCAACTCTGTCAAAGCAGTGAGAATGGGAACCACACATAATGCAGAGAGCTCCAAACCTGGGCATTATACATGAAATATAGGGATTTGAAATCATGTAACTCTGTTTTCCAAACCTAACAACAGTTGCTGTCAGCTGCATGAAGAGTACAAATCTGAAATCTGCTGCCAAATCAAACTTGAGCCTTAATGTCAAAGCCCAGATTTTATAAAAAGGGTAGATGTTATTAAAAAGACAGCTAATCAATCAATTACCGACACTCAGCTTCTCACCAGATCTGGTGCCATTTGTAACACGTATTGAGATCCTTGACTGGAATGAGATGCAGCAGAAAGGCAAAGAATGATTGTGGGCACTCACAGCCTGGTGATGAAGTGCCAAGGAAATGTCAATAGCAGTCAAACAGTAATTTTCCTGATTACAACATGTAATCTAGGCTCCCCTTTCCTTGGGGCTGATGCAGAGTTTTAGATCAACAGCTTCAGACAACTGAGTTACAAGCTCTGGCTGGGTGAAAAAACACATTGAATTCTAAAGGTACACCTCAGTAACATTATCTTCAGTGGAACATAAGCACATCCTTTGTTTTATAAATGTGTTTAAGCACCATCCTGATGGGAATATGTTGTTAATGAGGCTTATTACAGTAATTTGTATTGGAGTCATTTACAGGCCTGAGTCCCAGTGTGTTTGGCATAGCACAAGAATTGGAGTATCAGTTTCTCTGCTCTCTGAATTACACAGTCAAAGTATGGGAGAGAGATACAAGTGACTGGCATAGAGAGATGGGAAGTGGAGAACAAGCAGCAGGTATGTGCATGGCAATGGGGCATTAGAAAATAATGAGGTAAACAGGGGTCAGTGGACATGGAGAATTGCTTTCCTCCCTTTTATCTAAGTTCAGATCTAACAAAATCTGTAAATTTATGAATTTGAGTCCGTTGCCCAATACCATCTGCATCCTATGCATTTATCTGGATCACCAACTGATGATGAAGATAAATCATACTTTAACACACATCTTCATCTCCTGGTTCTGCAATGGTGCCTCAAATGAATAACTCAGATGTAGACATTGTACAGAGTCACTGCCCATAAAAAGTAACAAAAGAGAAAGGACTACTTTTAATCCTAATAATAATAATAATGACTCCCACAGTAACTTTAGCTGAAGGGTGTACATTCACAGTGTGTGAAGCTCCTGTATTTCTCCAATTGCATGGCAAGTGAGGCAGGAGCTCCTGGGAAAGCCTGGAGCTTGGGCAGAGAAGGCTTATCCTCACACACCCCATGACCCATGACACTGGCACCTTGTGCTTGGTGCTCAGTGAGAGCCCTTTGCCCAAGCCCTGTGCCACATGTACAACAGCCCTACAGCAGTAACATGTGGGTGAAGCCTGGTCAGGCAGAAGCTCCCTTCACACAGATTTTGCCCTTATCCTGCAGTGGGTTGCTCTGTAAAACTGGTGGGGAGCTGCCATGCATATGACACTGTGTGAAAGCAGCTGTACAGTGCTTCCTGCCTCACTGGCACTCACTCCTGAGCTGATGTAGCCTCACTACACGCTAGGGCTTGCTTTACTGCAGTCATCTCATTATTCTAGGGGACCAATTTGACCTGGAGTATATTGTGGAGGGATAGAATGTAAGAAAATAAAGATAGTGCAGAAGGTAGTCTCACACCTGAGGAGTTGCAGCTGTACTAATCACCAAAGATTAGGAACAGGCCTGCCCTTAATAGGCCACAGCTGTGTCCAATAAGAAGAAGAGTGCTACAAAAGAATGGCTTAGCTGGGTGAGGAGAGAGCTGGAATTTGTTGGTTGTGCTGTGAAGAGAGATGGAGTTTGTTGGCTGAGCTGTGAAGAAGGAGTCAGTGCTGTGAGGAGATGCCCATGAGAAATCCCTGAGAAGGTATGGAACTTTGTAATAAGATGACAACAGTATGTGGCACACCTGAGTATGTGCTCACAACCCGACTCTTCATGCCTCTAGTGCCACTGAAGTTAGTGCGTAAGTGTGCCTCTGTCACAACCAAATGGGACATTTTATTTTATATTTAACCAGTCATGTGGCATACTATCTCCTAAGCCTCTCTTCTCTCTCAAAAGGGCAAGCCTTACTTCCTGACACACTCTTGGCTGGATGAGGGTCCCAGCTTGATTACCAGTATCTTTTGAAAACACCCAATATTAAGATGTCCAGAAGCAGAAGAAATATCTGAGGTTTAATTGATCCTAGAGCAAAGCTGACAGGAAACATCAGCCTTGGGGTGGATACCAGAAATGCAGAGCCAGAAGCACGTCTCCTTTTGCTTGTTCTCAGGGCTGTACTTCACCAAGCAGGTGTCTGAACCACAGTCTGTTCTGGAAGGTACTGCAAAAATGAAAATCATAAAGATGGCCCTTAGATTTGAAAACTTAAATGATAAAACAAAGCAAATGGACACAAAGACCAGCTGCCATCACTTTGACAATCTCAGAGTGTCATCATGCTTGTCTCATCATTTCCCTTGCACCTTTGTCTACCAATGTCTATAAAGATATTTATGAAGAAGGTATTAGCTTTGCTGTGAAGAATTCCTCCATAAAGCACATTGCAAATTATATCATGCACTCTTAAAAAAAAATTTACAATATTCAGTATACTATACTATAAATATTTCTAAAACTTCAACAATTTCTAAATAATTGCCAATTGCAACTGTGTAAATGAAATGCTACAATAAACAACTATGTTCTGTTGTTCTCTAGATGCATTCACTGCTTTGGATAATAATTTACAGTGCTGCAAAAGAGGTTTTGTATTAATTAGCTGGCTCTTGTTTGTTGAAAGCAGTTGATTTACTAAATATCTTGCTTATTAGTGTGGAGGCATAGAACAGAAGGCAACACTTCATAACAGCATTTTAATAGACAACCTTGAATACTTGACTTTTAATAAGTAGCTGACAGAAGTTGAGGTACCAGTTTTTCTTTGTGAAAAGATTCAACTGAGGGAATCTGGTGTTTCGTTTAAGTTGATGGTATCCTTTCCTGCCATGTTCTGTCACACGCTTCTGCCAACTATTCAGGCCAAGAATCATGCCTGTGATAGCTCAACAGATCAGCTGAGATCCCAATGGACAGCAGCACCCTTTACTGACCCATTTTGCAACCTTGAGCTAATAACCTCCTGTCATCTATTCTTGTAAAAAGTGCGTGGAATTGATTCTGTGGTGGTATAACCCCAGCAGGCAGCTTGGACCCACACAGCCACTCACTCAGTCTCCCACCAGTAGCGTGGGGAGAAGAATCAGAAGAGTAAATGCACCAAAGCTCACAGGTTGAGATAAAGACAGTTTAACAGATAAAGCAAAGAAAATAAGAACTCATTCACCACTTACCATGGGCAGATGGGTGCTCAGCCACTTCTAGGAAAGCCACACTCTACCACATGTACCAGTGACTTGGTGAGACAAACACCATCACCCCAAACATCACCAGCTTCCTTCTTTCCCCAGCCCTGTAGGTTAAGCATGACACCATATGGTGTGGGATATCCCCTGGGTCAGCTGTCCTGGCTATGTTCCCTCCCAGCTCCTTGTGCACCCCCAGCCTCCTCGCTGGTGGCGGTGAGGAGCAGAAGAGGTTTCAGCTCTGTCACAAGTGCAGTTCAGCAATAACTGAGATGTTGGTGTTTCACCAACACCTCTCTCACCAGCACAAATCCAAAACATAACCCATATCAGCTCATATGAAGAAAGTTGCCTCCATCCCAAATAAAACCAGTACAGATTCATTGTGTGTATGTATGGTATTTGGAAGAAGTAAAAAGTGGGTAAGTATCACCTTCTGCCATAGGGCAATGCTTGGGACAGGAATCAGCTCTAGAGTTATCATACCCACCTATTTCAAGTCCTGACCAGTGTGAGAATCAACATCCTTGGATATGTTTCATGAATCTCACCTCACTTGGAAGCTTTGAAAAAATCTTTATAAAAAAGAGGTATTATTTATGAAAAACCTAGAACTAATTCAGTTTGAAAAAATCAAGTATATCAAAGTGTTAAGCAGAACATTTAGCTTATCCCTGGAAGTTATTCTTCACTCAAAAACACACATTAATCAAATTACCAGCTGTGTTTTTACCTTTTTTTTTCTCCTTACTATAAACCCTACCTGTACTGGAGATATATCTATATATATAGATATATATATATATGACACATGTATATGCTATTCCATCCTGACCTTAATGGCCCTGCTGGATTTGGCATGCTCATGATTTTGCCCCAGGATGTGTTTCTACATCTGTGTATGTGGCAGAAGGCATAGGGAGGAGATTATTTTCCAGTCTTTGACAGCATGAAGGATTTCAGCATCAATGTTAGGCACACTGAATCTCCTCACCAAGGAGAATTTATATCTGCTCTCAAGAAGTAGTGGCATGGCAGAGACTGTCTCAAATGCATGCTTCAATACATCACTAAAGTCAAGCAATAAAAGGTGCCAAACAAAAAGGAAGTCTCTCTGATTAGTCTAACTAGAGATCAGGGAAACTTGGTGATATTCAACCTGAGACTTTAATCACTTCTCTTTTAGTCAACCCTGTGTTTTCCATATATAAAAAAATTAAAAACATGGCTTATTTGCAGTTCTTGTCATTATGATCCCTAAACAGGCAATGGGGCTTAGGGGACAATGAGATATGGGAAAGATTAAATAGGATTTGAACATGCAAGAATGTTTTCTGCATGCAGCCAGGCTAATCCAGATCTCCAGCAAGTCCGTAATTCACAGACCACTGGGACAACAGAAGGACTGCACTGACTTCACAGGCTTTGCAGTCCACAGTATAAATGCCCAAATTACATTCAGAGTTTTCTGAAATCTGAATCGGTTCAATCTAGAAAATGTTACACCACAGTAAGCACTATCAAATCTTTTCTACCCACACTTACTCTTTGTTACAATATGCTTCATTTAATTTTAAATGTAGGTTATTTTTTTTTTTTAATGGGAAAAGGTTGCTGAGATTTCAACCCTCTTGGGATTTTGCAATGCCAAGCATTCTGGGTTATGCCACTCTTGTTCTACTTTGGTAGCCATTACCTTAATAGATGTGGAATAGGAAATTAAAAGAAGTAGGTTTTCCTTGTTCAATCTGGACAAAGCATTAGTAAATATCCTTCAGAAAAAGAAAATGTAACAGGGATTATTCATAATTTTTATAGTTTTCCTGGAAAAATGTAATCATAGTTCTTCAATAAGGTTTTAATCTGGAATTTATGGTTGTATGGTCTATTTGCAGGCATAAACAAATAAAAGACACACATAATCACACACACACTCCTGATCAGACAATATGGTCAACCCACCCTGTGCTAACTGAAGGCATCCCCAGATAGGCCTGCATGGCTTTCCAGGGGGAGCCCACAGTGTCAATGGTAACTGGGCCAAGAAACTGTCTTGGCAACCCTAATCCTGTCTCCAGAGAAAATCAATTGCTAGCTGAACTGTAGCAATCCAAAGGTATCCATTCTGCCCAGATTGTGATGCACCAGGCAAGCAGCCCACCCAAAAATTTCCCTCCCTGATAGCCAGAACACGTTCCAAGGATCTTTCCAAAGGATGGAGCACGAAAGCTGTGTGAGAAATCTCAATAGCATCTACTGCTGGGGAAGCCATTGGTCCAGAATAATCCACAGCAAGCCTTGGCACAAGGACTGGTACCAACCTCCATGGCAGTTCTCCTTCACAGCACTCTTCCAAATGGGTGCTTGCAGATTTTGAGGAACACGCTGTTCTTTCCTCCATAACTCTGCATGCCCTAGCCTATTTGTATGCTTTTGTAGCTCGTGCTGCATTCTGAAGGTTGTGATTATTAAATGCTGGTGTTTGCTGCTCCTTTTCCATTGAGAAAAATGTGTGAGAAACAGAAATTATATTGCTACATTAACACAGAATCAGGAGAAGGAAGTTACAATGAGTTCCCCAAAGACAGATAGATGATTCATACATTTCATAAAAATTGTACCATATGCATTAGCTGTCGTTGTCAGATAACATTATTGTTGCAAGCACTGTTGCACATAAGTACTTCATTTATCTAAATCGAGACTTTACACTTCTGCACACTCTGCAGGTCCCAGCCCTGCCATGATGGAGTTACTAGCATGATGTAGCAATGTATTATAGTGTCAGATCGACTCACATTTCACATTTTTAACTAAAGAAAATCAAAATAATGAAATGCAGCCATAGAAGGAACAACTACTCTCATCTGTAGCTACTCCTACTTAAGAGTTATTAAATAATAGCAATAAAAATGAGAGAATATGTTGGTATTGACAACCTGTATAGACTGGAATAAAAGATTTATCTTTTATTCGATGCAATTATTTATTTCTACTAGATGAAACATCATTAATTTTTTCCTCTACTACTTTTTTGGCCCTCAATATTCAATATCTTCCTAAGCCCAGAATATGTCTCCATAGTCTTCAGGGTTTGGGGTCTGTCTTACCCTCTTATTTTGATTACTCCATCCTGCCACTTAGCCACCTTCCTCATGAATAGGGTTGGTTTGTCTCCCATTACAACAGGTTCCTGCCTACATGAAGAGAGGTGGGAATGCTGTCAGCATTAGGGGGAACTTTACCTTTCCAAACCCCTTGTCCCCTCAGTCTGCCCAAATAAGACTTGTGAATATGGTACTTACCAGGTGATAGATGGAAGCTGCAATGTCCACCTGATTCAGCTGCATCATCCTCAAACACAAAACAAGGAGCAGGAATGTGGGGTCACTCCTCTCACAGTTTTAATGCCAGGCAGGCAAACTAAAACTAGATCCAAGAATGTGGAAATAAATATAATTTTAGTACACAACACTGTGCTCCATCTACCTGGCAACTGTAAGAAGTCATTTGCTCACTATTCACTTATTCTGCGAGCAGGAGGGAATCTTCTGGGAGACTGACATGATGCAAGTCATAAAATGATCATTGTCACAAACCTGAGTTGACTCTGCTGGCAGCCTTTCACATCTCATATTTCCAGCTGTAATTAATGAGCCATTTTCCAGAATGCAAATATAAGATTTTTAAAGCTTTTCTTTAAAGCTTTTTAGCTTCATTTTCCATTTTTGTGTTCTCTGAGATACAGGAAACATAGAAATATAAGGTGGAATGACAACAAGATGCAAAAGTCATAGAAAATTATGTAAATATTTTGCATAAAACAAAGAATTTCATTTGCCTTGAGACATGTCAGAGTGCATATATTAACTTAATTTCAATTACAAATAAAACTGCCTTTCTTGCAGCTAAGTTAGATTTGAGCCAATGCTTCACTTCACTTTGCATAAAGGCAAGGATGCCAAGACAATATTCCAGGCATAAAAATGTACAAGCCCAGATATCTCAAGAGAGGGATATTGCTTGGGCATCTCCATGCAGTACATTACCAAAAAACACCAAAAAAAACCCCAAATAAACAACAAAAAAAACCCCACCAAACCCAAAACAAAGCCCAAACCCCAAAATTTGTATAGTACCGAGCACTATTGTAGTGGGAGGAAGAGTGGCCCAAACCTTTTGTTAAGAAAAGGCACAGAGAGCACTGAATAGCTGCTCTCTCCTTCTCTGTGAGCTGGAGTTTTCATGTTTTCCAAGACTTTTTACTGAGCAGGTAAATCAATTCCCATTTTTCAAATCAATATTTTCTTGTCTTGAATGTCTTGTGCTGATAAAGCACTTTCAACCATGATTTGAGTTTCTCTTTGTGTTCTGCATTTAATATTATTATTGGAAACTAGAACTCTGCAATTGTCATTATGGCAAAATTTTTGCCCCAGCATCCTCTGGAATAAAATCTAAATTTATTGTAAAGATAAAGATTCAGCAATGATGACCCTTTATGATGGCCCTCTTGATTCAGCAGTAATTTGAAAAGCAAGAATTTAAAGATCAAGCCTACCAGTGCCAGTCAACTGTTTTTTCTGGCCAGTTTTTCACAACTCACCCTAAGAGCTATTTGATATTAGCATGCAGCTGCAGTGTCCCAGAGGAAGCTGAGTGTCACCGAGGAAGCACAGACAGAGATTTCTGTTAAATTTAAATTTCTGCTGAAGTTTGACCACTAACTCTTTGTTATTTTTGAACTTGTCTTATGTCAAGCTAACCAAACTAACCCCTCGAAATATCCAGCACATAAAATTGGTTTTATGTCATTATTTTAGGAATCTTTCTGAGGCGGCTCTGCCTTGCTCAGCCTAGTTACTCAATATATTTATGGCACTGAGCAAGCATTATAAGCCAGAAATCACAGAATGGGTCAGGTTAGAAGGGACCACAGTGGGTCATCAGGTCCAACGTCCCTGCTCAAGCAGGGTCATCCCAGGGCACAGAATGCATCCAGACAGTTCTGGGATGTCTCTAGTGAGGGAGACTCCACAACCTCTCTGGGCAACCTGTTCCAGTGCTTGGACAGATGCACAGTAAAGAAGTGTGATATAGAGATATATAAAATACAGAACTTGATATTCAAAGCTTGAAAAATACTTGAACTTTGAAAGAAACACCAAAATCCTCCTCATTTCCAAAGATGAAATTACTTCTCTTTCATTATCTGATGCTTCTTGGAGACCTCATCTTTAGAGTTCAAAACCAGAAATATCCAACTACCTTATGTTCAGGATGTTTCAGCAGGGCTGGAGATCATGTAGCAGATAAAACAAAGATGTTGTCTGGGTTTCTAGACCAATGAGAAATGCCTTTGTGAACCTGAACTTTCGAACACTGACATAGCATGAAACCTTTTGAAAATCTTCTCTCACTTCCAAGCACATCACCCACTGAGAGGGCAAAGACATCATCATTTGATGGAGCTTCTGCTGACTCCATGTTCACTCTTTGCAAGAGGTTCTGGTAAAATTTTCAGAAAAGGAGAAATTTTTTCTGAAACAAGCAGAGTATATGCTTCTATGTCAGGGTGCTTATGGCTGTAACTCTAAAAATATGGACAGCTTTTATATGGAGATCAATTTAAAAAGTGATGCACTTAGACTGAGAGGCAGTGACTTCAGAAAACACAGAAAGCCCTAGAACAACACAATCCAGTAGTTCTGGTGAGATTATGGTGTTTCCATGAATGCATCATTTAAAAATAATGCAGTACATCTCTGAAGGATATAGTTCAACTCAGATTTAATATGGGTTCACTGCTCTCTACTCCCAACAGCTATTTTAGAAGAAGAAGCCAATATATTGAGAAAACATTTTAGAAAGCATGAAATACATTTCAAGTTCCAGTAAAACAATTGGAATCTTCTAGGATTTGCTTAATTATGCAATATAGCCCTTAGTTAGTGATTTAAAACTTAGGCTAAATATACAAGAAAAGCCTGTCATTTCACTTGAAATAAATAAGGCTTTTTTCACAATAAGCATTTGCTTTTTTTTATATTAAATTTTTATATTATTATAAAACTTCATCTTATGATTATGTTGCCCTGCCAAGTTAAGATACTTTAATTAAATTGAAACCATCTAGACTTGCTATAATCACCAGAGAAAAACAAAATATGAAAAATGAATCTGCAATTTAAAAAAAGCTTCCTTGAGATATTTTATCAAAATGGTGATTTTGAAATCTATTAACAGCTGTAGGCCAAAAAAGCACATGAAATCACTCAGACTGACTGAGTGATTTCACTCAGATCCAGAGGTCCTTTATCAGTAAAGGTGAAACTATAATTTCAACAACAGTTCAGCCATTAAAGCTGTATTCAAACAGCTAGCTAGCGGTCAAACTCATTCTATAACATTATGGAATAAAATTATAGAATTATAGTTATTACAAAATCGAGTACATTTCAAAATGTACAATCAAACGTTTATAGAGGCTTGCAGAAATGAGGTTCATCATGCAGGAGCTCATGCTGTGCAGAAGCAAGAGCACACCAAGTCTCTGCTTGTGACCTGTTAATGCTGTGATGGACTGGGAATCTCACAGCAGCCATTTCCAGAAAACACAGGAAAGGCCAACATTCATAACCTCTGCCTCAAAATTGCAGGTTGATGACTGAGAACAAGGCTTGTTGGGCCACATCCATGCAACCAGCCCCACTCCTCTGTGGCTCCTCTGCCAGCAGGAGGGAGGTGAGCATGGACATCTCACAGCCAAATCTGCAAGGTCCACAGAGCACCCAGAAGACATGGAACAAGAGAAGTATTTTGAGGAGGAACACAACAAAAATTTGCATTGGAGGTGGCATCCTGGAAGTGGGGAAAATTTCCATCCCACTGTACAGATGTCCCCTTGTTGTGAAAGAATGAAAAGCAAGGAAAATGCAATTGTAGAGAGGTCTGCCATCCTCACCTGCCTTCTGCTACTGCATTGCCTAAGTAACTTGCTGGCTTTTAGCATCCCTTCTACACTGTTATCTGCACTGTAAGTCAGAGAGCATGGGTTAGATGCATTAAGGGATTCAGATTTTGTGGCAGCAGCCATTGCAGTGTCTGCCCTCCTGGTGCCTGGCTGCTGAGTGCCACCTCCACTGGATTTGGAACAGGCAGAGCTGGGAGCAAGGATGCTCCAGGGCTTGCTGAGAGACACCTCAGAGAGGTACCCACCTGAGAGCCCACTGCTCATGTTGCCACACCTTAGTCACAGTTAAATTAGCTTCAAGCCATGCCAGGGGATGTTTAGATTGGATATTAGGAAAAATGGCTTCACTAAAGGGTTTGTCAAGCTGCAGAAGAGTCTGCCCAGGGAAGTGGTTGAGTCACCAGCCCTGAAGATATTGAAAAAAATGTGTAGATGTGGCACTCAGGGACAGGGTTTATGGTGGACTTGGCAGTGCTAGGCTTATGGCTTGCCTTGATCTTAAATGTCTTTTCTAACCTTGAGGATTTTGTGATTAGCATCAGGTTGGAACTTCTAGCCTGGAGTCCTCCCCTGCACTGCAGCTGTACATTGTACTCAGGCCTGTGTAACACAGGGAAAAGTCATTGCCTGTGTGACAGGGAAGCAGGAGACTTCCATTTTAGCCAAATTACTAAATTGTGTACAGATCTCACTTGCTATCCCAACCATCCTGCTACAGGCTTTATGCTCAGGATGTTCCTCTCCCTTCCTGTTGCAGTCATATTCCTGAGCAAAAAGTGATTAAAAAAATCAGTGGACTAGAGAGAAGCTGCCTGATCTTTTAACCAGTGACTGGGAAATTTGATCAGAAGTATAGAGGCTCGGTTTCTAACCACTGCTCTAACAGCTTTGTGTGCACAGAAATAAAATATTTAATACTTGGTGAACAGAAGTGTGAAAATCTGTTGTATAAAGAGCTAGCTTAAGGAATGGCAAGTCAGGATCAAATTATTAGGGTTTAATATGTGAAATTACTCAGTCCCATTTAGGGATCCTCAAACCTTTATGAATTTGAGCTGATAATGGCAGACTTGAACCACAGGCCCTTCAGACTATTACCAGTCTTGCCCTGAGACAGCCATGTTAAACGCAAAGGTGTCTTCATTCCTGCAGCAACAGTGCTTTGACTATTTGTCAAACTATAAAAAACTATAATAAAAATGAATCATTATAGTAATACTACTACTAATAATACTATTACTACAACTACTAATAATAATAACCCTATTTGTTTATTTCCTATATAACTACTCAACTTCACACGGCCGCTGCAGTGGCTGCCCACAGCCTTAGACATGGTCATGTAGTAATGTGCACACCCTTACCTGGGAGGATTACAGTAATCCTAGACCATGAGCAGCTTCATTTCACAGCCTGATTTCCTCCGTATTCCCACTAAAATGCTTCCCAAGTTTCTGATACATGCAGCTACCTTTACAGATGTACTGGTTTATTGTTTCATTTTTCAGGGATCCACAGAGATAGAAGCACATAAAATTTTGCCAACTTTTGTCTAAAAAGAAATAAATTAATTTTTATTTTAAAATTAATTATTTTAAAATTAATTTATTTTTAAAAATTAATTTTAAAATGTGATTTTTATTAAAAATCACATTATTCAGTCAATGCATGAAACAAAGTCATACAGAAAATCAAATAGAAAAATAGCAACATCTGAATTACTGCCTTTTTCCATCACATTTTTGCATATGTTTAGTGGTCACAGAGACTCCAGGGTTTTGCTGAAGCCCCATCTCTTCTGGTCCCTGCAGCCAAGTTACATTTGTCTTTCTCTGGTAATCAAAGAAATGCTGCTTGTAAAATTATCTCTTTCCTTTTATAAATACTAGTGCCCTTTTTCAGTCAATGTCCTTTGCTACCCAGAAATCAGTTTGGTCATCTGTTTCTTGGCTACCTGCTCATCTGGCAGAGTATTATTTGCTTGTCCTTTATCCAAGGATAACAAACTCATACAGTTTTACAGCCCTGTGCTAAATACCACAGCTTTTCCAATCAGCCCTATGTGTGCCAAATCAAAACAAGGAGGTTGCATTGCAGATATGGAAGCAAACATCAGACACAGGTGGATAAAGATACATTTAGCTACACACAGACCCCCTCATCAAACATGGATGCAGAGTCAACAAGTTTCACTGGCAAACTGATTTTTTTTAAGCTTTTGGTAAAGGGCGAGTCTCCCACCAATGTCAAAACATAACATCAGCCAGACCTCATCCTTTTAAAATACAAGTACTGACAAAACTGGGAACAAGAAATGCAAAAAGTTTTGCTCTCTTAATCCAGCAGCATCTGAAAAAACAAAATCCTGCAGCTTTCTCTGCAGACCTCAGGCACAGAGCTCGTAGGACCAAAAAACTGCTGTTAAGTAGAATTTAAACTAATTGCCCCTGGTTACAGGATGTGAGATGCTAAAACTGTCCCTGTCTCCTGATGAAATCAGTGTCTGTGTTCTTCTGTGAACACATTTACATTTTTAGCCTTCTCTGAATCCACAAAAGAACTTTACCACATTACTAATACTTTTTCCTTGAATGCTCCTTTTTTCTCTAAACTCTAGTTTATTTGGTAGGTTTATCTGTTGTCTCTGCTTTCTTTGAAGCCTCTGGATACCATGTGTGAATTTGATTGATGTGTAAGTTTTCTTCTCTTATTATTTTAGGTCATTTATACAGAAGTAAGTATTAGGCTCAACACTAACCCCCAGTGAGCCCCACTTTGCTGTTTTACCCCTCATAGTTGCTTTGGTTTCTGTTTTTTCAGTCATTTTTTTATTAAAACTGCAATTAGTACTGGGGTCTTTGTAAAGAAATTTTTAGATTGGATTTCCTTTGTTGAAAGTCTCGGATAAAGAACTTTTTGCAGAAAGTTCTTTATCAGAGGCAAAGGTGCTGACTTCACATTGCTCTATATCATTTCAGCTGAAGCACAATAAATGCTCTAAAATGACTGGAAAAATGCCTAACACAACCCTGCATTCAAGGAAATGGTGTCATCAAAACTAGGAGAGGTATTTTTAAAAAAAAAAATATTTTGACTGATTTGCCTCTTGTGCTTTCAGGTCTGCCACTCATAACTCCACAAGGCTTGTCAAACTCACTTTTCCAAGAGAAAGATGTGAATTTTCTCCTTGTTCTGCTCTGAGACAAAATCAAAGAAAATAGAGGTGACTTCTGTAATCTTTCAATACACTAAATATTTCTCCCTCTGCAGTTGAACAGCATAATTAAGAAGTCCTCATTTAGAGTTTGAAACTTTAATCATGGTTGTCCTAATAAAATCCTCTCTGGTTTGATGGACTTTATATTGCTTCTCCTCGAGTGAACCCCAAACTGATTACTTGACAGGGAGCATTATCTAATTAATTATTTAGAGGAACAACTACCAAATTACACACAGAGATTGAGCAGCATATGGTGATCCAGTTTTAATCTTCTAATCCAGAGTTCAAATCCCAGGTGGGGACTACAATCTTCTGAATATTAATCGAATTGCACCTCTACTGTCCCAGAAAATTAGTTTCTTGTGCTTATGAATTTTTCATTATTTCATCTGTAGTGAGGGAGAAGCCTACATCCATGACAGTTTGGAAAGCATGTACTACATGTCCACAAACTCCACTTTTCACCCTATTTCTGAGCAGTTCCTCTGTACTTCCATACCTCCTTGGCCCACAGCACTGGCTTCCACCATCACCCCTACCATGAAATCCTCAGCACTTGTTTGCCAAGGCACTGAGTGCTCTACTCTGGACAAGCAAGCCTCCATCAAACCCCTGCAGTGTAGGAAGCCCAGTTTGTTACCATTTCCTTTCATCTATGCTCTGTACACAGGTGACCCATATGGACTTAAGGAAGCATACTTGGGGTTTTGAGATTTGTTAACTCTGATGACTACTCACACGTCTATTTCCTAAAGTAACCAAACACTTGAACAGCTAAATTAGGGTTCAACTGATTCCAAACATAAGTGTTGCTGCATCTTTTTCATATTTTTTTAACATAGCCTAAGGATAAATTGACTTCAAAATTGTTTGCATATTTTTTTAAAAGTGCATAACAGGGACAATCAAAACACTGCTTGAAAATGTAGTGTTACATTTTTCACCCAAATGTCTGTACCTATGACAAACACAGTGTCAAAACAGGCAAGAATTTGCATGGCCTTAAGCTTAAGGACAGAAATAAAGTACTTAGCAAAATGTATATTCAGAAAGAGCTCCTTTCAATGCTCCTTTCAATCAGAGCTTCATAAATGGCTCAAAAACCAACCTACTCCTAATCCTAAGGAAAGTCACATAAAACCCCATGCTGCATCCAGTCCTTCATTCCACATGATGCCCCACAGTTTGCCTGCACTCAATCCCACATGGACCACACATCCTCCTCATTCACCAGCTGTTCTCCCAAATCCAAACACTGCCTTACAGTAAGTCTCTTCTAGCCACCAACCCAGAGGCAATTTCCCTCCAAGCCAGGTAGAGGTAGGCAAGGGCAGCCTCACAACAAGGCAGTCTGTGTGTTGCTGCCTATCCCTAAGGTGCCATTGACTTAAATCCCCACACATGGCTTCAATCCATGAAGTACAAAAAAGCATGGCTACTCTAACACTGATGTAACAGGCTAGGTGAGAAAAATGGCAAAACTGAACCCAGGTTCCACCCTCTTCTGGTTTTGCATCACAGGCTCCTGAGCAGAAAAGCAATGATTGATGTGAGCAATTAAAAACTGTGATTGGTATGGGACTGAAGAACGCAGTCCTACCACAAGAAGCACGTTTGAGCTGGAGTTTATTTCTCCCCCAGCAGCACTATCTTTCACAGTGCTTTAGCAAGAACTGCTGTGGGATGTTCTGCACAGGGTCTCTGCTGCAGGATCTGAGCAAGCCCAGGTTTCAACGACTGCCTGCACCTGCCAGCATGACACCAGCAACCATGGGCTAAATGTTGCAGCAGAGGCAGGTGAAACCATAGTGTTGATTCTACCTACTCTGTGCTTGTTGTTTGCCTCCTTTCAACTGCACATTGTGCACACATTAACCAGTCATCTGCCAGCTCTCTTCCTCCACAACTAACAGTTATTCTTCATGTGTTCTGTGCTTTATTTTTTCCGTCTTTCCTCTCATGCCACAAGTCTCTGAATGCTCTTGTAATAACTAGATAGAATAGCAGCCAACCTCTCCTAGGCTTGGAGCGAGAGTGGTTTACATTTACAAAAATACCCTAAATAAAGGAGAGCAAAACCATGAAGTAAAAGCTCTAGAATGCTCCAATCAGTTTAAATTTATAATTAATCGTACATGGAGGGACCCTCTCATGTAAATGTATGCCTAAGCACCTGTGTCAAGCTCTTGACTCCAGATTCTCTAAGCAGAGAGTAGGTGGCATGGCTCAAGATCCTGTGCCCCACACCCACTTCAGGACAAGATCAGCCACATCCTGAAGTACTACTTCTTTCCAAGGACTGTGGAAGTTGTTCAGACAAGAGTGTGTCAGATCCATCATCTCTATTTGCTGGGCTGAATCCCACCCTACATGCTTGAGCAGCAACAGAAAAAACAAGTTTGGGGGCATAGGTAGGTTGGGAGCTTTTTTTGTCTCTTTACCAGAAGAACCCAAATTTCAGATTTGTAGTGGGACTTTGGCCCACTCCAAATGCTCACAACTTGGGCATGGTATTTTTCAGATAAATTACTTATGTATCTCCTAGCAGGCTGGTGGCAAGGCTGTCCTCAAGGTGTGCAAAAAATAAAAAGGAAACCAAGTGCTGTATGGGGAAATCAGAACATGCAAGTGGAAGTATCACTCTCTAGCTCAATGAGAAAGAAAATTCTTCCTTCCTGTGGCTCTCAGGGCCTTTTCTGTAAAGTGACTTTGTTAGGAGCAGTCTAAAAGGAAGCCTCATGCAACAGGGTCTGTAGAGTGCATAGCTAAACTTCTGAGGTGGAGTAGGCACCAAACCCAGGTCTCCCATTGTCCAATCCACCTTTAAGCCACTGTATCTGAAGGACTTGTCACAGCATTTCCAGCCTGCTTCTGTTGCCACAGCAGTTGCTCTTGCTGTAACACAGGTTGCTCTGCCATTGGCAAGAGGCACGTGTCCTTCAGCAGATCCAAGTGCAAAACTGGTGCTCAATCTGTAGATCCCACATGGCCTTGCAAGCCTGCCAGGGGTGCTGAAAGCCCAGTTTGTCTTTTTAACATCTAAATAACTTTACTGGAGAAAACATAGGCAACTACAGCCATACAGATTGCTGTGCTAGATTTAGAAAAAGAAAGGATTTGTGGAGGGCTCTCTTTAGCTCATCTGATCTCAGCCTATATTTTTCTTTAGATATCTTCTATCCTTGCCAGAGCTGGGCCTAAGGTAACAGCAACAACTTGTTATCTTGTCACAGCAAGAGAGGGACAATTAATTCAATGAGTGGGTCTAACAACATAAACAACATAAGAAATTTGCACATACCACATAGAAACAGCAGAGTTCTCATTTAACTTCTTATTTTCTTCTGATGCATGATTTCATCAGCTTCATCATCATGCACAGCATAATTTTGTCACTATGGTGAACAATTTATCTCTCTCATTTTATTAATAGTCATTCCAAACAATTAAAAAATTGAATCTACAAATTTAGGTTTATGCCTTTGGCAAAGGCAGTCTGTTTTGTAGATCAGCAGCTATAACTTTCCTACCCAGAAAACCTCACTATCCAAGGCTTGTGTTATGTTCGCACAGATGTTCACAAACAAATTCAGTCTATGATTATTTTCAGATTAATGACATCCTGCTCCATTAGAGCATTGCCAAATCATCCTTTTATTGCCAGTCTTGCAAGATTTTATGTTTGTGGTTTTTTTTTTTTTGTCCAAAAGCTCCAACTCTAAAAAACACATGATTAGTCAAAACCCTCAGTTTTCCTCCCTAATGTCTCAAGCAAGCCTTGTCGCAAGCTTGACTCATGTTACCCTAGGGGCCCAAAGAACAGAAGATAATTGTCACATTTTCTTAACCACTTCCAAGACTTTTAAGGGTCTGACTCATGATTTCTAATGCCTACAGTTGGCAATACTGCATATACATTACATGTGTCATATCATCCATATGCCAGTAAACAAAATCTTTAGGAAATGTCCAATTAGTTACTACTCATCCTGTTTATAATAAATGATTTTTTTAAATAATGTTTAAATCTCTGGTGCCAAAGAAGTTATATCACTGCAGTAGTCACTCACAACAACAGAAAATAAATTCCTCATTAATCTGATTAAAAACAATTAATAAAATCTACCTCCTACTGAAACATGCATGTGAAACCTAAACAGAACTACTTTTGATTTCTTAACTCAGCAGCCTACAAAACAGAAGGTAAGCCATGAAAACTCTTACTAAATATCAACTATGCAAGCATTTGCTGTACGGCTGTCATTGAAATATAAACATAAGAGACAACTTGTGAAGGTTTGTTCCATCTGAGGACTCTGTCATTGTGTGTTTACCAGCGCCCCCAGCCCAGCAGTGGAAGAACCCTGTGAGGGCTGGAGGCATTTTGGGGAGAGCTGCAGCTTACCTTAGTCCTGCTGCTGAGAACAACACCTTCACCAGGCCAGCCACCTGGCAGCAGATTTGTCATATGCTCCATTTCTAAAAAGCTTCTGCAAAAAGAAGGGCAGAATGTTTGTTTATAACATGGGATAGCAGCATTTCTGTGTTTTAATTCAAATTTAGGGCAAAAATTGATGTTTTGATTACTCATGTTAACATTTAATCAGTTTTACACTTTAGAGAAAGGCCCTCATTTATAATGCTTGGCATCAAGTAACCAGAATCAGAAAGCCACACATAAAACAAAAAGACCCCCACCACACAAATACATACAGTGGGACTAATTTCAGGCATATTTAAATTATCCATTAACTCAATTAGATATTGACACCATTCAGATCAACTCTTTCATCCTGGCTCTACTTTCGAGCCTACAAATAAAAACCTAGTATATGTTGGACAGTTGTGATGATTATATCACAGAATGAATCAGAAACATAAATGGTGAAGGAATATATGTGCTCAGACTTGCTTAGTCTGTGTCAGAACTATTCTTCTCTCTATGAACTTCATGAGCATGTTTTCCACAAATTTCTAGAATAATAGAAAAAATATAAGCAAGGAAAGAAGGGAGTAAAGAAAGAAAATACTTGGGAGATATTTTTGTTTCAAGGACTTTAAAGATTATTAACTCAATTATCAGATTGGCAATTATTAACAGCTTATAATTAAAGACTAAAAAATGTCTAATAAATTGAACATCTACTTGACATTATCTATTAGAAGCCCAACCTGAATGCTACCACTGTAATGGAAGTGTTGTTGTTCATTTTGCCAGGAACTAAACACATTTATCTCTACATTTCTTACTACATAAAGACATTTTGTTTTCTGGCATCACACCAAAAAGTCCCTAAGAACACATTTGTATGATTCAATGCTTTAATACATGGGTTGCTTTCCCCAGAATTAGATCAAATACCTCGTATTGGTTAAGAAAGTAATTTTTAATAACTTCCCACCATTTCTAGAAACAAAATAGCAGAGAAATTACTCCATTCCATGGAATGCATTATTAAAAGTCAGTATTAGTGAGGGGATTTATCAATTTGCATCTAAGCTTTGTTTGTTCTCTTCACACTGTTGCCCAGCTCACATGATCTAAGCAACCACTCCCACCTGACAGACAGCAGGAACAATGTGCACTTCATTTTCCCCCTAATTTTCTTTTTTTAAGACAGACTTCTTTTCATCTTTGAGCACAAGTTTATACTTCACTGATTTTATTCAGCCTGCTATAATCTTTACCCTTAATGCAAAAATGTCATCTGCTATGTGAGTTAGATGGGGAAAATACATTATGCATGCAACAGAGAGAATGCACAGAGTTAGATCTTAGTAAGCATCTACATCTGCCACTCAGTCATTGCTGGTAACATTTTCCTGAAGCCATATATATTCCAAACTTTGGTTTAGGAGTTGGGGGGAGGGGGTGTTGTCACTGGAGTAAAAACCACCAAAAACTGAGACAGAAATACTGCAGGGTTTCTACCTCTGACTCTGGCAGTATAGTACCTGTATTCACTAATTTCATACAGAAAAAGCACGCAGCTACTCCAAAAGCAGAAAATCCCTCCAAATTCATTGTTTCATAAGCAAGTGAAAAAGTTTACTATGTAAACACATCAAGGTTGTACTGATTATGGTCAAAGGAACAACAAATGAACATATTATCTAGAACTGTTGTTTCTGGGAACCTTGAGACACTGAGATATATTAATGTATAAAATGGAACAAGTATCTTGACTTGTTAATATGATTAAGTGCCATCACAAAGATTCTACAGTACATGGGACAAAAACATAACACATTTAGCCAAAGCATGCTTATGCTGTGGCTATTTGGCATTTTATCCCTGAATTTAGACTAGCCTTTGTGTGCTCTGAAGTGCAATCTTGCTTTCTGCCTCTGTTATTGGTCAAGAAGTTGAAAGTGATCAAACATGCAAGAGCCCAAAGTTAAGGCGAGGCTCTCTGTCCAAGAGCTGTCAGCACTGTGCTTTCCTACAGCCAGCTACCACAATAAAGGCTTGACTTGAGACTTGGTGAAGGATAATAAATGTTCCTTCCTTCCCCCCCGCCTTCAGCAGCTTATTTCCACCTCAGTATACGTATTTTTGGAAGACGTGCTAAAGATGCCAGTGGAGAAAATGTGTAATTTTCACAAAATGAAGGATTTAATATAGACATATACATTTTTACTCCAATAATGATCTCCTCGGCATTCTTCCCAAATGTGTTGATAACATTTTTGGTGATATAAACATGAAAAGCAGTAACAGCTTTTTACTTCCAATCAGCTTTTTATTTCCTCCTTGACTGCAGACATTTCTCTCAGCATAATCCAGAGCAAGGTTATCCTACACTAGTGTTTGAAAAGTACCTGTCAAACATTCCTGACGTAAGGGGTGACGACACATTTGCTGTTAGCCCACACCAAGTGCCAAGGGAAACCCCAACATGTGCTAAGCTTTCAGAATGGGACATGGAACATATTCTTAATTAGCACTTGGTCACATTTACATTCGTCATCTGAGCTGAAAAAGACCCCCATGAAAGCCTGAGCTTTAAAATAGGAGCTTGAAAAACACAACAGCAAAATGAAAGGCAATGTGGCAATTCTAGAGTGCACTTGAAAGAAAAGTATTGATTTTCTTCTTTTTTTTCCTGAAAGATGATAGGTACAGAATCAAGCTTAAAATCAGGAATAAAACAGAAGAATATTAAAGTATTGTTTTGTTTTTTCTTCTTTGGTAAACTTTACTGTCTATGTAAAGCACTTAACATAAGGTCAGTTCCATAGTCCTATGGCACCACATAAAGTTCCTCAGGCACTTTCCTGTGCCAAGTCAGAGCAGGTAATGAAATGAGTCCTACAAGTGCAGCCCAAGCACCTTGGGCATGCAGGTGGCAGCTCTCTTCCCACCCATCAGCTGCATCATCTGCTTCTAAACCTAGGCTGCAATTGTTCTCCTCTGCCTTTTCCCAAGAACAGTCATATCCAAAACATCACACCCACTATGGGAGCACCCCACTCTTGAAGGGAAATGCAGGACTCACCTTCAGCACAGAGACTTACCAGTGTAAGTATGAACTGTAATTACAGTGGGATAATTTCCTGAAACACACAAACAAAACTGCCTTCCCTTAGCAACAGAGCATGTGTGCCTTGTACATACAGGTATGTTGGTATGAACTATCACTGCCCATTAACCTGCTTCTTCAGCTCACCTCCTCTGCTGCAGAGGACTGCCTCTGAAATCTGCTGGCAGACTTGCTCCTCTGAAAGCTCCCATAGCCTGCTTCAGTCAGGCTTTCATATTCCTCCAGCTAGTCCACACCATTGTGACTCAATCAGGTTAGAAAACACAGTATGACTAACTCTACAAAGAGCAACTAAATAATGACAAATAGTTAAGTGCATCTTTGATCACCTCAGATGGATGTGGATCCCATCAAGTATCTGACCAGTCAAGGACATTGAAAGAGCTCCTCCAGATTCTCACTGGCTGTATAGGTACATTATTAAGCTTCCTGAGTTCAAGAACCCTTGAACATTATATTCCAAGTGAATTTTGAGGCCCACTCTGGTAAGTCTCTATATATTTGAAGACCAGTAAGAACTATCCCTCTGGAGCACTCTGTTTCAAGTTTTTGAAAGTGACTCCTGCTGCTGCAGCTTAAAAAAAATTTAAAAATCAGGTATTAAAATGTTGAATGCCATAAATGAAGAGTGACAGGAAAGAGGGATGTCAAAGTTGCACATTACTGTAATTGAATTTATAAAACTAAACTTTTAAAATTCAAATATATATTCAAATATGAAAGTTATATCAGTTAGAGGTGTTGAGAAGCACAAAGAGGTACAACTTTGGAAAAAAGCTTTTGGTTTTTATGAAAGTAAGATAGTTTGGAATATTATATACAACAGCAGCCTCAAGAGAATTTTATGAAAAATTCTGTTCACAAAGACTTGCTATAACTGGACCATCAGAGTTCCTCACATCTTTTGAGCATCGCCACAAGGCAATACCAATGGTACTCCTGACCCCTTGATGCAGAAATGTTCATTTCAACAGTTAAACACAGTCACACAACAGGACTCAGTTTGTAATGCGTCTTATACTCACAGGTGCAAAAAATGGAACAAAACCAGATCTGTCCTATTACACATGAGCATTCTTAAAATAGAAAGGATTAATTTTGAAGTTTCAGGCAGCATTCCTAGACTCATCTCGTGTTAGACAGTTTGTTTGTATTTTGTTGAACGCTTTTAGAGAAACAGCATTTAAACCTAGAATGAAACATGTTGGCAAAGTTTTGATGTACATGGATTCTACTAGAGACTCAAAACTTCTGTCATTTGAGAATGATGAAAGCTTACAAATATGGGGTTTTCTTGGTACAAGAGAAACATGTTTAAAAAAAGAGTAGTGCTGCTAAATGGCAATTTTTAGAATTAACAACCATCAAATCTGCATGCATCCATGCCACTGGTTTTACAACAACTGAGTTCAGCAGACTCTTCATGGAAGTTTTTCTAAAAAGGAGAACCTAATTTACTAAAACCCAAGTAATCCTAATCTTTTGAGTTCATAAGCTTGAGCATACCACAGAACTCTGAAAAGTGACAATGAATATCAACAGCAGATTTTACATTTCTTTTGGCCTTTTAGCCTGAGCCTGCCATTTATGTGTGAAAGAGGATGCCTTCAAATGACTAGTTTCTACAAATGTGAGGAAACTTGAGCTCTGCATTATAGGTGGAAGGTTTCTGAACCAAGAAGGATTACAGAGTGATTAATGCAGTCTGTAACCCAGAGTCCTGTTTTTTCTCAATGCTTTTAAAATCTGTGTCTATATTGATACAGCCAAGGATTTTGAAGGCCAGTGTTCTAAGTCCTGCATGCGGTTTCAACAACAAGAATTATGTTTCAATTAATTTCTACTGAATGTGTTGTCACATTTGTAGGAACTCAGTTCTCACTGAACTGCTATTTCCAGAGCCAAAGTGTCTAAAAAAGTCTAAAGAGACATCCTTCAAGTCTGCAGAAGAACATCCAATGATACAGAAAGGGCTCCTCTCCATATGTTGTCAGTGCTCCCACCTCTCATGATACGCACACTTAGCACCCTCAAAAATACTAATTGAGCACGAACAAGATGTTTTAGACAGTTAAAATCACACATCCACACAGCAGCCACTGTGAACTTTATTAAGAAAATAAATGTTTGCCAATTAAACTGCAATGACTTCACTGACTTCCCCATTTACTTGTAGAAAATGAGTTCTTTCATAACGGCTCTGGAAATCATTTATTGCCAGGTAAATGCAGAATCCCTGGCTGTGGCTGGTCTGCTCAGAACCCTGTCAGCTTTACCATGAAAGGTCTATATTCCTCTCTGCAAAATGCAAAGTCAGCAACACATCTTTCATTCAAGCAACAAAGTCATTTTTGAGGCAGATGTCACACTAGCCAAACAGCAACGTCACCTTTACATTAAGCAATACTTTCTATCATGACAGTTCCATAGATGAAATGTAATTTTTGAGGAAAAGAATCCATAAGATACCAGTCACAAATTCTCTTCATGTAACTGTTTAGTCAAGTCTTATTTCTCAGGCAGGAGAGGCTGAGCTACAATGAAACACAGCATGGTGATTTATCTTCATGAGAATGTCCTGTTGCCAATGCATCTGCTTTTGCCTCCTTTGCTTTTTATTACTCTGTGTAGTCCTGTGCAGTAAAGTCAGAACAAGGCTTCTTCATTCATCTGGAGTCAGATTTATATTCAACCCTCTAAGTGACTCACACCACTGTTTATACACATCTGTGAAAAGTAGTTCTCCATTCCTAAGTAATCCAATCATCATAAAGATATTTTCCAATGTCTTCAGCTCCAGAAGTTGTTTTAATTCCTTTCTCATCTTGTAGCCATGTAGCAGAATAGCATTGTCATGGCTATGTATAGCAGGATTTAATCCTTATTAATAGCTTCAGTAGATGGCTCGAGGATTTTTAGTACTGTAGTAGGCTTCACATGCAGCTACATAAGCAGATTCTGGGAAAAAATCATCATGGTATTCTGCTAAAAACCTGAGAAGAAAGCACACCAAAAAAAAGAGAAGAGAATATAAAACATTTAAGAGAAAAGCTTTTTTCCAATTGATTTTTAAGCTCAGCAAAAACACAGCCTGGGAATTAAGAATTATTACTCTTTGAAATTTGGCATACAAAGGATTTGCCCTATTTTTTACAAGTTTCACATAGTGAAAAACAGCCTTCCTCTTGCATTCTGAAATCCAACAAGAATTTGAAAAAAATTCCTCAAGATCAATAACAAAAAAAAACCCCAGAAAGTTAAACTATACTCAGAAAAAGAATTCAAAGAACTAGCACAGAAGGAAAAAGAAGAGATCTTTCTGCAACTTCTGCTCAGCACACTACTTTCATTTATGCCCAAACCAGTATTTTCAGTTATCACTTTTTCAGTATCTTATACAAATAGCCAGGATTCATTAAGGAGCCAAACTATATCTTTTAAGGCAAGTAAAGCTATGAATTTTCATATATTTCATGTGCCTTTAGGGTCTCCATCTTTCTGATTTAAATGTGGGTTTCAATGACAATACACATCTTTCGCAAATTCAGTTCCTTAATTTCATATTACTGCAAGATGGTCTGCAAATACTATTCAAACCACCAAGCACCCAATATTTTATCAGGTTTTCTTGCTCTGCTAGCACACAACCTTTTCTTTGGTTTAGGACTGAAAATGAAAATAAACAGTGCTGCTATGAACGCCAGTAACAAACAGCTAGAATGACTATAAGCTCCCTACTCCTTCCTTTGATTTCAAAGATACTAGGTATATAAATGGGGGAAAACGGGCAAAATGGTTATTAAACTCAAGATTATACTCAAGCTGTACTTCAGAAAAAAACACAGACCTTCAAAAATACTTGGATATTAAAGATCAGCATCAATAAGCATGGCAAAATGCTAGCTACATGTTGTAAGAGTAGGAAGCAAAAGAAAAAACAGAAAACAACGTCATTTACAGAATCTGTGTTCTCTCAAGAAACAGTGGCTGGGGTGATGACTTCACTATTGGAAACTGAAAGTATCAGTTGTGCATAGCCAATACTTTGGACATAGAAAGTCCAATTTAAAAAGAAAATATTCATGTGAATGGCATAAAAAATACAGGCCTTCTCCAACCTCACTCACTGCTGCACTGCCTGAACTGGGCATGTTCCTTGATCTAAAGAGAGCCAAAGCATCAAAGAATATTGGCAAGATCCTCTTAAATAAAGCACTTATATTCAATAAGAAATATATTAATTGCTCAGAGCTCATAGAAAATGGTGACAGTACAAAACTGCAGATAAATGAAAAAGGGTTGATTTTCCCCCAATCCTTGCAAGTGCAAGGTTTCTGATGTAAAACGTTTCAAACCACTAAAAAAGAATAGCAATTTAGAAGCTAATAAAATACCCAAGTCATCAACTGCTATGACCTCTGGCTTTAGTTAGCTATAAATCACTTTCTAGGATGAGGGGTTAGTATGGAGCAAGTGTGGAAAAGCCTAAAACTTAACAGACTTGAACCTAACTTTGAATGTACTTAGATTGTATAAAGTTAAGATGAGCAACAAGTAGTATTTGATTAATAATTCTTCATTAACACACATTAATGACTCCAAGACATTAAAAAAAAAATCACAGGGGCTGATGAAAGTCTTACTATCTTTGGATAACATTCAGTAAAACACAGTACTAAGAGCTAGATCATGCAAGGAAACATGTTTTAAAAGAACCATCAGAGGGCATTTGGGTAGCTGACAGTTCCAAGAATTTTAACAGCAAGTAATGGGAAAGGGTGATCTTTCTCTTACAAATTTCCTGACTTTTGCTTAAATCATCAGTGATACATGCCAGTTTGCTGCATGCTAGAGTGACAGCTGGTACAGATGAGAAATTTTAGCTGAGATGGTGTGCCACAGCTACAACTCAAAAAAAAAAAAGGCACACAGTCAAACATACATCTCCCTGTTTTTCATGTAACAGTTGTGAAAAGCAAAATACCCCAGAGCTAGCAAATTATTTTCTGCAGAGTAGGAGGAGAAAACTACTGAAGGAACACAGCCAGCCTCTGTCCCAGTCCCTTCTATACCTGCATACAAAGAGCAGGGGCCCTTCTGAAGCTGCTTTCTATTCAAAAGGCATCAGAGTGCAGAATGCTGGCACAGAAATATTAAGAGTCTCCTAAGACTTTTACCTACCAGATATTTGACTATTGCTTTGCTCTTGGACAAGCTAAAACAGCACCAAGATCAATTACACTGCTACCTGAAAGTCATGAGCCAAGATTTAAAGACAGAGGGAGCTGTAATTAGCAGACAGAGCCAATGTTCAGCAATAGATCAGAAAGCATACTGCTATCGAGCTATTCAGAAATTGTTTCATGATTAACTTACAAATCTGATCCATTCAGCCACCTGTTGCATTATTACCCTTTTCATTTTCATACTTTTTACAGAGTTCATATGCATACATCTATAAAGCAAGACTGCTGATGAGCAACCAAGTTCTGGGATGCACAGTCCATATTGATTTGAGACTGCATGCATTTTTCATAATGAATGTTCTTAAAAACAAACTCATGCTTTATACCATGCTTAGAGAACCGAGAACAGAGGTAACATGGCACAATGCAGTTATTTTCCTCCCTACCACATGTTCCTAGAAGAGCAACACTTCAGAAAGGTCTAGAGGGGATGGAGACAAGGGAAAAAGATGTGGGCAACTTAGGAATTCTTCAAGCTATGTTCTGATCTTCAAGTGTGGGTGTTTTTAAGCAAGCAATAGCGTCACAAATACACTACCATCTGACTGACTTATACAGGTAGATCTACCAAAAAGAAGAACTGAATTATCACTATCCACATTAGAAGGCCATTTGACACATGTCATGAACATATCTCAACAAGAGTCACTGAATTAGTATGAGTTTTAAGAGCATATTCTGGTGGGCCTTGCCTTGACACCACCAACAAAATTTATTACTGGAAGTCTCTGAATGAAGAAAAAGAATTCTTTTAAATGTCAGCTACCATCAGATGAATAAATTTAGGGACAGCCCAGAAAGTGTGAAAATGACAAAGAAGAGAAAACCTTAGTTTTTAGAAAGACATCCTCAGCCATTATGGTATAAGAAGACAGAATCCAAAGGAAAAGTTTCCAGGAAGGTGACCTTAAAAACTTCTCCTACAGAATTTTAAAAGGTAAGCAGATGCTTTGATGAGATCAGTGACCTGTTTGAAAGGCTACTGTAATGATCTATCTAAATTTGCTAGAAGACCATTATGAGTCCTAACTCTGTGAGTCACCTCATCAAAAGAAATGTCATTTGCAGATTAAGAAGTTACCTCATCTCTGACACTACTACTCAAATGCAGGATTTGAAAACTAAAAGGCTTTAGGTTCATGAAGAAATGTATATGCCACCATCTGACCCTCACAGCTCCCCAGTTTGTAGGCCTGTCTCCATCTGGAAAGCTGTTCAGGGTAAAGATGACAAAGTCCATCATAACCTCATTGCAGTCAACAGAAGAAGTGAATTGAGGTTTCAGATGTTTGTTCTAATACCCAATGGCTCAAGAACCATGCTAAAGGAGTAAACTGGCCTGTTTTGTTGACTGGACTCTTGTCACTCACTGATATATAGAAACTGAGATAATATTCCTTGGCCTTTTAAGAGGAAATGTGGAGAACCCTGAAGATGACAAGCTACCATCATAACATTTCCAAGAATCAGACTGAGTGAGCAAGAATTTAATTTTCCCAAAGACCTTTTGGGAAAACAGTCCTACAAGAGCTCAATACAGGAGTCCTTGGTTTGCCTTGAGGATGAAGACCCCATGACCAGGCCAGCACAGGTCCCTAGAGCTGCCTTCTAAGAAAGCTACTGCAACACATTTAAAGTATTTGGGGCAACCTCTAAATGTAGATACATGATCCAATCTCAACTATTGACTAGCAATATGCTCATTCAAATTCCCAGGCAACTGATGATTTGGAAAGCAGAAGGAAGAGAAGCAATCCACATGGAGAGGTTCAGGAACAGTTTATGGCAATGCAACAAACCTTAGTTGAGGACAAGAAGCACCAATGAGCACGCTGTGCAGACCAAGCAGCCACCCAAGCCCACTGAAAGTAAGAACCTGCACAATACCAGGTACTCACTAAGAAGCATTCTACCTAAAGGTGCCAAAAGTTTGAGAGGGCCCCTTTCTACTCAACCGAGCAAAGAGAATTCCTTCAGTTCAGTGTGTTTCAAAACTTGGAAAAAAATGTTGCTCTACATATTTGTGCATTCTAAACCCATGTCTCCATTTATACTCAAACTTGATTTTCTCACATTTAGGTTCCAATTCCATGAGGTTTTCTAGTGTGTCATAACCAAGTAACTGGTTAATCCAAAAAACTGAGAGGAAAAAACCCAGTATGATTCAACAATATTAATCAGTTAATAATACAATATAAGAAACATTGGCACAATGGCATGCTTTTCCATCTTTCAGAATGTGATTTTTAATTACTTGTCCTTTTACAACTGAAGCCACAATGACTCACAATGAACAAAGCAACTTTGCCTAACTAAAGATGTCTTCTAATTCATTCACCATTTGCAATGATTAATTTTTTCATTCTCAGACACAAATAACCTCTCATAATTGTACATTAGCACAGACTAGTGGTGATGATTCACCACTGCAGTTATATATAATAAAAATTACTACACAAAATTTGCTGTCAGCACCAGAGATCTATTTCTTAAGGTTA
This sequence comes from Molothrus ater, assembly GCF_012460135.2. Lineage (NCBI taxonomy): Eukaryota > Metazoa > Chordata > Aves > Passeriformes > Icteridae > Molothrus > Molothrus ater. The sequence goes on from NC_050479.2 coordinate 19,570,064, forward strand.
TATGAAACAACTTGTCATCTTTGTATATACACATTTTATTTTTACAGTCCTCTGATTTGGCTTCCTTCTCAGAAAAATTCATCAGTATCAAAATATTTTCCTACCCATGGAGCAGAGTGGCACAATAGATACAAGCAGATTTTAGAGCATCAGTGGGGAAAAAAAAAGAGGTTTAAGCTTAAAGGAAATACTGACTTTGAAATACCTGTGGGTTTTTAACAAAACTAAAATATTTGACTATTAGCTCTCCATAATCTGAACTAATACACTGGCCTCATCTAAAAAAAAAAAAAACTTACTAGAAATTTTAGAAGCAATAATTTAATTTGAAGCAATAATTTAAAATAAAATATTTCATCACTCATTTATTCTTCTGTACGTCATCAAAGTCAAAATATCTGTCTATGCATTTCTATACCACTTCATTTTGCCTTTTTTCCCAAAATGCAAACGACATTCTCTGAAATTACCTCAGTGAAGAGGGGTCTTACTCTTGTACAAACAGGCATACTGTATCCTCCTCCTAACTCTTAATAGCTCCTATTGGTTAGCAGACTTGGGAGGGGGCCTCTGATTCCAAAACAGTTTTCCAAGCCAAGGCTGTGTGTAAATTAATGGAAACAGCAAAATAGAAATGGGCACCTTCCTGCCAGTCAATTCTCACCACTGAGACAACCTTTGGAAGCATGTTAGGCACCTTACAATGCCAGGGAATTGTAAAATAGAGCTTATTGCAGCATTTTATTTCAAAAGCGGCTGAAATAATGGAATTAGTTTAAAGCTAATACTTCCTCTTACTCTAAAGCTATTAACAGGCCAGGAGATTTAATCAGGGGTCTTTCACTAGTCCAATTACCAGTTAGCACCAGTAAGCACCAGCTAAAGCATTAGCTCCCACAGACTAAATGTGCACCAAGTGAAATTCAGTGAAACCAACTGGTTTATTTTAGACTGCAAGTACTATTATTTCAGAAGTAAATAATTTAAGATTCAGAGTTTTGTACTTAATTTGAGAATCTGATTTTCTTCTGCAAATTCTGTTATTGAGAAATCAATTTTCCTGTTCTCCATTAAGAAATTTTCATTTTGCACACTTGTAGAAAGCTGGACTAAGCACAGAGGGGTAGAGTTTCTACTTAACAAAAAAGTCAAAAAGATGCATTTCATACATTTCTTAAAAATATATGTTGTCTGGGAAATTGAGAAAAATCTTGTCTAGCAGCAGTCTGAGGGCATGACTGGAAAATATTATCCATATAGCATCTCAAAGCTAATTTAATGCATCTATCATGAACTAAGCAAACTCGAGACAACAAGCTCCCAGAAAAAGTATTACATTACACAAGTCTCAGTTTCTCAGCCCACAGGAGATTTATATTATAAATGGTAAACTATAAATTTTAGCCACAAAATCATAAATCAGAGTTATATCAGTATCTATGCAAGAACTAAATCAGTTGTGTACTGCATGCAAGTTTTATTTAAGAATACATAAACTGCTAATGCTTGGACTACTCTACTAGACATCAAAGAAGATTCAGGAGTAGTTTAATTAATGCAAGCAGACCCATAAATCCTTTGCCTGCTATTAGAGAAATTAAAAAAAGGAGAGTACTTCAGCTTCTCACTCAAGAGCAGTTCACTAAAAAAAAACCCCAAAAATAATTAAGCAGTCCTAAGTAAACTGGCTGCTGTTACCTAATACATACAGATTTTGTAGGAAATGCATACAGATTTGTTGTAGGAAAGATCTTACTGTTTCAAAAGTTAAGCCAGAACAGAACTGATATAAAATATTTATAATAATCATCCATTAATCCCCAAAAAGGAAAAGACAGAATGTGAAAATTGAAGAACTAGTACTGATGCCTAAAGATTTTTAGGTTTTTGTATCTTTCATGTATCTTTCATGAATTTATAGCTTTGTAGATTGCTAAAGCATGGCTGTAGTTTCCAGCAATTTTCCTACCTTTCTTCCCTACATTTACAAACTATTAGCTAACCTTATAAATAGTGTTTAGTCTTACTCCAAGAAGAAAACCAACTACACAGACATTCTGTTTTCCAACCAGAACCTGGACCAGACATAAAAAAAGTGGGGCAAAAGAAACCTCTGCCTTCAGTGGGCCAGGACCCCAGGGATTATTACCTAACCAATTAACCTTTTAATTGGACAGTATATGGTAAGTATAATACCTGAGTGACTTTATAAAAATTGTGGAATTACTATACCATGTGCAATTTTTGCCACATTGTCTACCTGAAAGCTTTCAAGTAAAGGTTTGCTTTTATATTCACTCCAACATTGTTGGGAACATCTATTTTCCAGGCATCAGTACAAGATGTCACCTCAAACTCAAGTTTTCTTGTGATTAGAAACAGATAAATCAGAACTATTTCTGTGATAAAAATCAAGCATGAACAATTGTCTAGAAAATAATTTTTTGACCACTTTCAATGATAAGCGGCATGAAGAAACAAATACCCAAATGAAAAACTTTTCAAAGCCCCATGTGAATACATGTTGAGAAAAAAGTATCTAATAATTTGTACTGGTTTCTGTTGCCCAGTAGCATAGCTGACAAGGAAAGCAGACTAAGAAAAGTATTTATTACAAAGCTACCTAAGATCAAATGCTTCCTACAGCAGTAACTGTAACTTTGAAGCTTTCTTGACACTGTCAAAAAAGAAAGTGCTTGGAAAAAAATAGCCTTCAAATATTTTGCTGTAACAGATACATGATATCAACATTATCCTTGCCTTGTGGGGCTCATTTGGTTTTGTTCTAGCCTGGCCTCAAGGACTGAAGCACACCCCTGGTTAAGTGTTTTCTGAAAGGAATGCAGGTTGTGTATTTGGAGGACTGTCCACCACGACACAAAGCATGGAAAAGGCGAACTACTGAAAGATTTGCTTCAAAAGCACAGTTCTATCTCCTCTAAAAATGCTGATGTGGAAACATGATTTTTATTTCTATTTATAGATGACTACACATTTCAATTAAATGCTCAGATGGAAAAGTAAAACACATACAGATACTATCACTAGAAATTTCAGTTACCTTAATCAACCCTTTTCCAATAGGCAACCTTTATTTTATGGGCTGTAGGGGACATGTTTCTCCTTCTATCTATTCTACTCCATTAAAGCTTATCCATAGAATGGATATGAAAACATGGTATTATAGGGGGACACAGTATGGGTAAATGAAGTAATGTAGAATGTAATCTTATCCCCCAATGAGTTGCAGCTGGACCCTATTACTAAAGATTAGGAGCAGGCCGGATGATTACAGGCCGCACCTGTAACCAATAAGAACTGGTGGAACAAAAGAGAAGGCAGAGAAGTCACAGGAGTCAGATGGCTGCTGTAAGGACCAAGAACAGCCAGTGCTTAGAGGAGCTGCCTGCGAGAAACTTTGAGGAGGTATGAAACTCTGAGGCTATAGAACCCTTGCACCATAATGATAAAAGAACTCTTGATATATAAGACAACGTATAATAAGAGAACTGTTGTAATATATAAGAGAACGTGGTATTAAAGACACTAAAGAACAGAGATCTGCTCTGATCAACACTCTGAAGAATCTGAACAGTTAAAAGTCTGATAAAAACTGATCTGATCCACAGTGAGTTAAGCTCTCTAAAAAATATTCACTTCAAGCAAAAATAGTCTTCCAAAAATGAGCTCTAATTCTTTTAATTTAAAGGTATTTTGAATGCCAACAAGGATCTGACAAAAGAGATGCAAAATGGAATCAGTAAAACTTGACAACTAACTGCTCCCAGAGCAAAACTGTGTTTTGTAGAAACTCTGACATTGGAAACATCTTTTATTTTCAATAAGCAATTAAACTAAAAGCATTTTAAAGCTTTCATTTCCCTGATATCTAACACAAGGTTTTTTTTATGCTGGTGTAATACTATGTTACCTTTCCCTAAGTGGCTACTGAAGTCACTGACCGAATTTAAGTTACAGTTTCCATATCTGTTCCATTACCATCTACAACACCTTCTACTCAAAGTTTTCCTAGGCAATTTTGTTTTCCAGTGTACTGACGCTGCACAACACAGAGCCAACACTAGATATCTAACCACATCCTCAATGTCATGCAGCAATACTAATTACAGTACCTGATAAACCAATCTGATCATGGGGCAGATATGACCTTACTGACTCCAGTGGTGGAGCTAGTGTAGTCACACAGAGTTGTGTATCCCTACAAACTGCATTGTGTATCCCACTGCACAGCATTACAGAGAAACCTTTCTGTTCAAAGTTCAGTTAAGACAGACATTTCTATTAAGAAATCACCATAATTAAAAACACGTTTTAAAGAACAAGTTTCTCCTCCTGCTAATATTGATAAAAATACCAATGCAGACTTTGCATTTCTTCACATGCTACTTAACCAAGTCAGACTTGTCATGCTATACATATCAACAAACTTTCACACTTCAGTTCTATATCAATGTGTTTATCAAAATTCAAAGTAGAAAATTCTGGTTCCCTTCAACTGGAATTAAAAAAATAAAAAAAATCTTATAGTCATCTTTACTCAAACTGCTATTGTTAAAATGGTATACTAATTTTACCCTAATCTTGTAGTTATTGAAAATTAGTATCTCATTTTAAACCCCCTTAGCCATTCCAGGACATTTATATCTATGTAACAATAGAAAGACTACTATGGTACATTGTGTCACATTACCTCAGAAACATCTCGAAGTGTTTTACTAAAGCCTTTAGGTTTTTGTCAGGAAAGCACATCTTCCCCAGTATTTCTGGTAGTTTTACTGTGAATAAAAGAAATAATGTTTATACCTCTTCTTGTAAATGCAACTTCAAATTACTTTTATACACTACATAGAAAAGAATATAAAAATTTCTTCTCACCACAGACCCCACTTTTCCTTGCAAGCTACTTTTTTATCTTTCAAAGCCTTACTAAATAGAAACGTGCTGAGAAGGTGAATGCTGCTGGGTTTAATGATGTTTGATAGTGTATGGGAAGTAACACTGCTTTGCCTTTCTTAAATGAAGGCTTACAGAGCCAATAAAAGATAACCAAATCTATGAATAGCCTAAAGTTCCAAATAGATTAAAATGTACATTCCTCCAAGAATAAAAATAAATTTAATAAAGCAAACAGAAAAAAAATCACACAGATATCGGGACTGGAAAAAAATATAAAGCAACTTTGATTGAGCAGAGAATTTTGCATTAGTTTACCAAACATCCTCAGCAAATGTTGAGATCCATAGATATATGAAGGAGGTGGTGGTTGATCGCTTGGTGGATAATTCTCTGGCATCAATTTCCAGGACAAAACCTATAGATAAAATATGAAAATACTGGTTATGAAAATTTTATAACATCATAAATAATTTAGAATGCACAGAACTTCAAATTCAAAGATGAAATAAGTAATACCAACAAAATCTTTTCTTACATAGCCCTACTGTGAGGTCCACAATCTTTCAATCCTTGAATGTGAGACAGTAGCATCAAAATCTGTTACCTCATTCAATTCGTTGTTTCTTCTACCTTCAAAGCCAGTAAACACCGTGCTCCCTTCTTTGCTAGGAGTCAAAGTTATAGGTGAAGATGACCCACTATGGACAGGGGTTTCTTCAAAATGAAAGGAAAAACAAAACAAAAGAAAAAAGAAAAATTTTATTACTTGTAAACTACTACCTGGAACTATAAGCCATTAAATGCATCTAAGGCCTGCTGCTAAAATGTTTGAAGTTGACGTCTTAAAAACACTGAAATTCAATTAAGGTTATCCTAAAATATACTCTCAGAAAAGCAGCTCATTGCATTCTCTGGAAAAATATACCCAAGTACTGACAATAGCCTTGTATTTCTCTCTTTGGTAATAAGGCCTCAGAGTTAAAGAATTGATACAAGAAGTTAATGACTTCCATTTCTTTCACTGAGTTTACAGCCCATGCAGCACTAAAAGAAGAACAGAACTTTATGCTTTGTTTAGGCCCAGAATGTAAAAAGAAAAGCCTACTTTTTTCCAGGTGCAGGAAGAGCTTTGGCATGGACGCGGGGGTGTCGAGGTGCCGCCGTTTGGGCTGCGGGGACGCGCTGCTCTCCGATAGCCTGTCACAGTTGGAGCTGTGGCGCGTCGAACGCCTCAGCGACTGCAGGATTTCGGGCTCAGCTTTCCGCCTCTTCGGCGTGGCTGGCTCCCCTGTGGTGGGCTGGCTGTCAGTCGACTGAGGCGTGGGTGGATTCAGCAGAGGAGGGCTTGGGGAAAGTTCCTCCTGATTTCTAGGAAATTAGGGCAGGTTTACAGAATTGACAAGGTCAGGGCTCTAGGCTCTAGGCTCTCAACAAAAGAAATTCTTCTAGTTTTATTGCCCCTCTGCCCACAGGGCAGGCTTTGCCCCCGAGCAAGGCAGCATGGACCAGATAGCTCAGTCCCTCTTGGGGACAGTGTCCAAATACCCAGGCTGCTCGTAGCTGTGGCTACCTTAAGCAAGCTTAGTGGATATCAGCTCTTTAGTGATTTATCAGCTCCCTTAGTATTTCAGCTCTTTGCTTGCTAAGGTGCCTGGCAGGCTAGAGAGGAAGCAGACAAGAGAGGAGAAGAAAAATCATCCTGGGGTTCCACAGCCATGGTTTTATTGAGGGGTCTGTGAAGGGCTCCAGTGACAGCTCTTCCTCTGCTGAATGGTCTAAAACAGCCCCTTTTTATAGGGTACAAAGGGATCCAAACTTGTCAATAGTAGGGGTTAGGGGAAAGTGACCTATGGGGTTACAGAGATAAACTAGGGTCCAAAAGGCAGAAAAGGCAGAGACGGGCTTATTTTGCTATCTCATCATGACTCAGCAGTTCTTACCATTAAGTCTCAGCCCTCCATGGAGCCCTGGCCAATTCCATGGAGTCTGCTACATAGTTTCACAGATCTTATTGAACATTTTTATTCAGGTAAAACAGTCTCCTCCCAATAACTATTAAAGTGATGAGGTCTTCTATTAAATTCTATTTTCCAGAAGTGTACTTATCTTCAAATCAGTTAAAAACCATGAATACCATATTCTCCTATTTTGTGAGATAAAGGAGTATTAAACTTCTTATATCTAACCTACCTGTTTGTATTTGTTGAGTTTTCTTTGATAGGAAGAAAGAATTTTGATGAAGTCACCTTCTTAAATTGAGCTTGTTCATAAGGATAGAGCAAAATTAAGGGAAGTGTGAAGTCAAAGGTTATTCTCAGCCCATCAACCATCTCTTTACATAGCTCGACACTAGAGGGGAAAAAAAATATGATTTTCTAAGTTGCATGGCACTATTTTTCAGCATAGTTGCACAAAATTGCTCTTTAATACAGTCCATTAACATCATAGCTACAATATACTGATTCAATCACTAAGTAATGATAAGCAAATAAAAACACACTTAAAAAGAAGGTGATTGCTCTTGTTAGCTTCAGAAATACAAGTTCTTTTAAAAGGTCTGCTTCATAACCTCAAACAAAATCACACAACTGTACTATTACATTATTCACTAAACTAATAAAATCTACTGTGGAGTAAATAAAGTTAGATGTTTTTCAGGTAAACATTATTTTGGTTTCCAAGTTCACTACACTGAAAAAAGAGGCACCTGCCAGAAAAGTAAGTACAAAACAGACTGAATCTCTGTTTAAAAGGCAAAAACAGAATTTGACCTATAGCCACTAAGCTGCAGTTAAGGCTGTGCTCAAGAGGTATCCAGTGAACCAACAAAACCAGATAGATTTGCATGAGCAGTTTCCAATGGTCTGCTCTGCTAATCAGAGCACTGCATTTGGAGGCTACCGGGAATTTCAGTTTCAGGTCTGTGTGAAAGACTTACAAAATTAGATATGAGTACATGAGCTATTACAAGAACCAAAAACACAAAGTGCAGCACACCTGCAACACCTCTAACCTTTGTGAAGGTCTTCCCTTCTCATGTTTCAAGTGCACACATGTGTATTGTAAGAGAATTTGATTCTGCCAAAATGATCCATGTTAGACATTCCAAACCTCCAATATTTCATATCACCTACTAAAACTGATACACATGAATTGGGCCAGGGGACCATCAGGTGCAGAAATTCTATAAATCCAAGAAGGTCAATAACCTTCAGTGTTAGAGCAGTAAGACAAATGCAATGAAGATGTCAGTTGAATCTCTCCTACTTAATGATCACTGAAACTATACCAGTTTTTTTTACTAAAGCACTGTTTTTTATTGAGGAAGTGGCTTGAACATGAACCTGTAAAAATCATAATGTGTGTAAAACCTTCTGTTCGTATTTCTGATATTTTATCTAACCTTTTGTTTGGGAGATTATACTACAAAGAAGGAAAAGTGTCAATCTGTCAAAGAATGAATGACACCAACATAAAACAAGACACTCAGGCTAAAATATTGCAAGGAATAGCATAAATACACACCATTGAAACAGAACACGAACACAAGTCAGGATTTCTCATTGATAAAAATAACAAGATTTCACCCCATTGTACTTAGATAGCAGCAGTCTCATCTAATATCAAAAATCTTTAACGTAAGAGAAAATAATCCCCAAAACAATCAAAAACCACCACACTGCAAACATGTATGGTCAGTGCATTTTTTAACATGGTAGAAGAACATACAGCTCAGCTGAGAAAACAGACTAAAACACAAATTTCAACAAATCACAATTTGTGTTACCACAGTTTTGCTATATACTGTCTCTAGGATTTAAGAGCATATATCCATTTAAAACAAACAACTTGCACTTGGAATTCTTTAGAAGTGTTTGTATTAAATTTTTATCCTTTTTAAAACATGAACCTGTTCAAGTTTATCTAAGCAGGGTATTCTTATATCAGATATGAAATTCTCCACATTGACAACAGCAACACATTCTTCAAAACAGATCTCAGTATTTATAAGAATTTACATGATAAAACAGAATATTGATACTTTTGCATAACAACTTTTCAGAGTACAGGGACTCTCACTGGTAAACAAATTCTCAGTGTTACTCTGCTATAGTTATCTGTCAAATACTTTGAGCCCTGTAAATAGATATACATTATGGTATAAGCTCACAGAAGTGACAGCTATAAAACTGAACACAGAATGCAAGGTCATTCTTCTTGTGACAACAGCAGTGGACTAAAGATTACTCACTTCTTCTCTGGTGGCACATAATGAAGATTCATATTAGCATGTGGAGTCATCTGATGGTGCCGAGACCTTTCATTGGCTGAAAAAGCAGCATTAATTGCAAAGTGTTTTACATATGACTCCAAGATGGTTATTATATTTGTCTGGCAAGGAAGCTTCACTAGCTGAAAAAGAAACAAAAAAAAAAAAAGTCTTACAAAACTAGTAAGTTGTAATGTACCAACTGATTTAGTAAATATCTAGTGCATAAAGCAAATTCAGGACTATAATTTCAACACTTAAACTGCATTTTTTATCAACATGAGAAGAAACAAGAAACATGGTCAGATTAACAAGTCTGCTGCATTTCCACCTTTCAAAAGCAATCTGCATTCTAAAGCACCATGAGGAACCACAACAGTACACTGCTAAATATGACAAGCCACTGTTATAGCTATAGAGAACGCTACTCCCTACACTTTATATTCTTCCTTGCCCTGTCAACATGGAGCTAGAAAGGTGAAGTTAAAAACCTCCAGGAGTTGTATAAACAAAAACTACTTTTGACACCCTCCTCACACCTCCATGCACATTAGAGCCCCAACTTTTATTTTATACCCTTTTTCTTCTATTAATATAGTAGCAGTCTTCCTCAAGCTTCTTTTTCAAGACTTCAGGAATTTCTATGCTTATTGCTCTTTCTTCCATGTCCCTTTTTGTATGAGTGTCTTGTTCTTCTTTCTACAACAGATCAGTAAAAGAAAACAATATATTGGTTGTGAAACAATAACTTCAATAATGATACAAGTGGATAATAGCCTTAAACTATTTAACAATACTGCTCTTGAAAACATCTGCAAATTAATTTTAATTTTTTTTTTAATTTTACGTTCTCTTAAATATTTAACTAAAGAAAAAAAAAAAACAAAACAGAAATTTGTCAGGTGTTGCTGCTTCAGATCACCCACACTGTAGCAGTAAAAATCTACACATCTTCACACCAACTGTTTACAGGTAGAAAAATAAATGTTTCTTTTTCTTGAAAAAAGTCCTCTCTACCTTTTAATTTAAGACCAGGGTTGATATGCCTGTCTTACAGTAAAATACAAGACAAACATCCTGCTGCTATCAGGGTTTGTTCAACCTGCATAGACAAGTAAATTTTTACAGCATCCACAAAAGTGGAAAATCTAGTCTGCTACATTTTCTCCACATAAGCCTTTTGTGTAGAATGAGAGAAAAAGAAACAAATGTGTATTTTTAGCATAATATCATACAGTTCTATAAGAAAATGACATTGTATAATTTTCAAAATCACAATCAGAGTAAACACCAGGAATAAGATAATTATGCTTTTAATTATCGCTAAATAACCAGTTGTGGCCTATATTTCATCTACTTCAATTTTTCCAGAGTTTCAAGTGCAGATGTTTAAATTCTATTAACTTAAGGAACACACAAAAATACCATTTCTGTCCTCTCATCTATGTCACTTTCTTCACTCTTTATTTCTTCATCTGTTCCTTCATCACTGTCATCAGAAGAAGAACTACTTATAGCTGCATAAAAGAGATTTCACATATTCATTAATACATTACAGAGCTTATGACCAATCAGTTTGAGGCCTCAATGCAAAAACAACCCAAAAAACCAAAAAACCCAACCCACTAAAACATCACAATTATCTTGTTATATTTAATGAGGATGAGTAATTCTAATTGAATTAAACATGCATTATTTACAGCCCACTACAAATATTTTAAACATGTAAGATGACTTAATAGGAAGTATTCTTCCTCTCTAATTGAAAAACACTCACTTTTAAAAGCTCCCTACATTCCTGAGCACCCACATTTTCATTGGACTTTAGTTCTGCACAGGGGATTAACATATTAATCGTTCAATCAAAGGGCATGAATCTGTGCAGCAGCAGTTCCCAGAACATCAGTTATGTGCCAGCCAATATTCCTGCTGGCTTTCTAGTCACAAAGGAAAATGCAGGAAATTAAAAATCTGGCTTGAAAGTGAAATCAGCCAGTCAGCTGACAAGAAACAGACCTTTGTGTGAGGTAGACTGGGGGAAAAAATAATCTTATTGCCCTCAAAAATACAAAAACACTAGCAGGGAAATGTTGTGTTTCCTAACCTCAGACAAAGAAATATGAGGGGTTCTCACACCTATTAATACTACACTAAAGAAAACAGCACTGAGCTCTGAAATCACTGATTAGAACAGCTGAGTAGAAGAGATGCAAGGAGAAGCCTCTAGATTACAAGAAGAAAACAGATATTCCAACTTAACAGATGCTTAGCATGAAACATAGTTCTCACTCTTCATATGACTGCCTTTGAATATTTCAGAAAGGACCAGGATACTCTCATGGCAAGTGACACTTATCCCCATGTCAAGGCATCCCACCAGTTACCAAAGGATGAAAACAAACTCACAGTTTTCGCTACTCTCATCATTTTCTTCAGCAGGAAGGCTTTTTAACACAGAGTCAACACCAGGCAACCTGCAGCGTCTCTTCTTTCTTCCCTTTCTTCTCCTACAGAACATAAAATGGTTCACTGACATCTGGGTAATATTATTTCATTTGTTTATCCTAACTAATTTGATTATGTGCAAATGCACAGGAAACCTATGTTTGAGCTATTTTCATTAATTAAAGCTGAAATTATTTGGACAACACTTATTTGAGAGTGGATACCCCAATATCTGTACATTATCTCACATGCATGTTCTCAAGCAGATCCTTGGGCCATGGCCAACCAATATTAGATTATTGCCTTTGGCTCAAAAATACTTCAGGTTTTTCCTGCAGTGCTTTGCAAGTACATTTCTTTGGGAAGATGCAGATCCAATACAGAGGCATTTCAGAGCAATAGTTAAGAATAACACAGCTATTGAGTTGTTAGTCTTTTAGAGTGTTAATAGCAATCCACAGGTCTCTAGCTTAGAGTAGCTCTCTAGAATGCACTGACTGCATTATGCATCTACCTACCACCTACAGCATGAGCTCAGATGCCAAGCTCAGTTGTAGACACCTGGATGTATGTGTCTGAATCTGAAAATGAATCTCATTTCTTTTGAGGCCAAAAGGATTCCTTACATGCGAGCCACAGCCTTCCGTGCCAATTTACGCTGTAATCTGCGGTTTTCGTCTGTATCCCGAAGAACATGGTCTTCAGCTGCCCATCTATCCCAGCTAAGGACAGGTCAAAAGAAAGTATAAAATTACTATGAATATATGCCACTCATGATTACCAATGAATTAATATACTTTAAATCTACAAAGGACTCATTTAATGTCATTCAGAAGCAACATCTGCATCACAAGGTTTGCACTCTTCTCTGTTGACATGGCTTCAGCTCTCACATTGCCATCTGAAATCTCTCAAGCCTTGACTTAACCCAAAACAGCATTTCTAGCACTGACACATGCTATCAACCACAGCCAAGACACTGCAGTCATGTACTGATAATCAAACAATCCAGAGCTAGATTTAACAAAGCATAAAACTTTTGTTAATGGAAACTTAGGTGCCATAAGTATATGGCATAGGCAGATATCCCTTAAGGTTTAAACTCACATCTATCAAACCAATTACACTAAAATTTATGGATACAGACCAATGTCAACATGAGCGACTACATTAAAGGCATTCACAAAAATAAAAATACTCCTGCAAACATTGGCTCTTTGATATTCCATGCAAAGCCTGTCTTTGCAGAATAAAATAGAAGAAATGGAAGAACTGAAGCCACACGTATAGGTTCTTACCTTCTGTTCCAACCGTTAAAATGGATCAGATATTCTGGAATCTTTCTGCCTTTCTCATCTTTTCCAACAACAATATCAACAATCTGAAACAAATATTGAAGGGTACATATTAAAAAGCTTGAGAGAAAGTAAGCCTTCGGGTATTTAGAAAGTTTATACACAAAGAAAGAAAGAAAATTAAATAGACTTGATATTTTGCCAGTAAATATTGACATGAACAGAACGATTATACTAAATTATCAGAAAACCTAGCTTTCTTGCTGACTACTCTTAACATTGCAGACTGCTCACTATCTTCCTCCTATCCTCAACGGTCCCACAAGGGAGACATCAAACAGTGCAGTAGCACAGTATGAATATGCAGATTTGGGCTACTTACACTTTCTCTCCTGTGCTGTCTGCTCAAGCCCCCTAAGTTCTCTATACATAAACCTCAGAAATACTGCTCTGTTGAACATCACAGACTCTCAGCCACAAAACATTAAGAGGCTTTGGGAATATCTCAACCCTTGTTTTCTTCCATTTTCACCAATGTGCAATGGCAAGAATGAAAGGGCCTGCACCTCAAAAGAAAAAGATGTGGTGCCTGCACTTGAGTGGCTTTCAATAAATCATTATCAGTACTTAGGCTACAGTGATGTTTCAATTTGGGTGCCCAGAATTTAAGAACTACTGATGGACTCACAGACAGTTATGCTGTTTACAGTACTAGGCAGTAAAGAAGAGGTACAATGCATTTTTTTACTCAGGTTATAGGTTTATAGGGACAGCAACTACAGCTGTCAGGTTGTTAGGACACTGGAGTAAATGTACAAACAAAAGGGCAGCCCAAAATATTACAGGATGGTGGCATTACTAAACAAAGATGTTTGAGAAACATGGATAAGCACAACTCGCAAACCTGCAGCAAAAAGTACTAATTTCATCAAGAATCCAGTTACAGCACTTCCTTTTTTATCCCCCTCTGTAACAAAAAAACACCCAGAATTCTAAGTCAGACACAGATGACTTAGGATTGAAAAATAACCTTGTGTATCACTGGTACCTTAAAACAACACTATTTACATAAAGCTCTATCATTACTCTCACTACCCTTACGGTTAGGCCCTAACTGAGGCAGTCACCTCTTACTGCAACACCTACGGCCCACCGCGCGCTGCTCACTCTCCTATTTCCGTATATTCTCCTTCGCCAACGGTACCACTTATACCTTTCTGAAACGCAGAGGGGCGGGCAGTAAGCGTGGGAAAGCGTGAGAGGAAATAAATCCAGCTACACTACAAAACTGCAGGGGCGGCAGTAAGACTTCAGAATTACTTTGCAGGTGTTCAGCCGGGAGCGGAAGGCGGGAAGCGCGGCCGGCACTCCCAGGGCGGCTCGGGGCCCCGCTGTCTACCTGCCGCGGCGGGCAGGCCCCATCGCCAAGGCCCAGAGGCTCCCAAACAGCTGCTACGCGCACCCCCACCCCCGGGGCTCCCGTGGCGCGGGGAGAGAGCTGAGCCCCACCGGGGCACCGGCCTGAGCCGCCCGCACGGAGCAATAACGGAGGGAGGCCAGGCCCGGCGGGGACGGCACCGCCTCGCTTCGTCTCCCTGTCCCGTGGCGGCCCCCGCACCGCGGCCTCCCCGCCTGCTCCCCCCTCCCCGGGCCGGCGCCCGTTTTCCCGCAACAAGTGCAGCTGCCGGCGGAGCCGCCTCCCCGTCCGGGCCCAGAGCCGCTTCCCGCGCCACCTCCCGCCCGGGGGCGCGCCCAGCGCCCGGCGGGAGCAGTAACGGGAGAGCAGGAGCCGTAACGGGAGCGGGCGGGCCGCGCGCCGGCCCCGCCCCACGCCCTCCCGCCCGGGGAGACGCGGGAGGGGTAGGCAGGAGAGCGCGCGGCCGGTCACCTTGGCATCATAGAGCACTTTGGCTTTGGTGGGGTCGGGCTCGAAGCAGAGAACTCTCTCTCCCCGGTGGAACTTAAATTTCATTCCCCGCGAGGTCATTTGTTCATCATGGCGCAAAGGAGAGGAGCCCCGCCCGCTCCCGCGGGGAGGCGCCGCGGACGGCCCGGCCCCGCCCCGCCCCCGGCTCCTCCGGCGGGGGCGGGCGGCCGGGACGGAGCGGGGATGCAGCGCCTGGCTTCCTCTGCCCTCGGCGGGGGAGCGGCGTTCGGCCCCGGGCGCTGCGGGGACGGGCCGCCCGCCTGTGCCCGCCCCGCCGGTCACGCGGGGTGCGCGGCGCGGGATGCGGGAGCCGGCGGCGGGAGGGGCGGCGGCGGCGGCGGCGTGGGGGACGCGTCCCGCCGGGCGGAGGGGCGGCCGCCCGCCCTGGGCCGGGGGAGTCCCTGCAGGAGGCGAGAGCTCCCGGCCCTGCCGGCGGTGCCTCGGCGCCAGGGGGCCGGGCCTGTGCCCGCCAGCGGAGCGGGGCGCGGGTGAGGATTAAGTGCACCCCGAGAACAACAGCGGCCCTTCTCTCTGCTGCTGCTGCTTTCCCTAAACATCAGCAGACATCCCCATCCCTCACCCTCTTTCCCGCGTTCTCCGCTAAGCGAAGAACCGCCCCTACTCCCAAGATGGCTTTGTGTACATTGTAACTTCCCGCAAGGTTTGTTTTGCTCTCCGTTGTTCTTTCAGCCTTCCTTCAGGAAAATAAAACCAGGAATAAATAGGGTGTTGGGACTAGAAACCCAATCCGCTGTTTAATTTCAGATTCTACAAGCACACATATAGTGCAGATAATCAAAATCAATACACAGCTTTCTTGCCAGTTTATGCTGCGTGATGCCTGGAAGGGACCTCATGGGGCTCAGCCAGGGGAACGCTGCAGTTTCCCACACGATGTTATTAGATGCTCCCTCAGGCTGTTGCAGTTTTTATGCGAATTCTGGATTTCTGATTTACACAAGACCATAACAGGGCTGGGAGGCCTGGGCTCAGCCAGCCTTGTGGAAAGACCAGTTAATTTGTGATTATTTAGCATTTCTGAAGTTGTTTTTCTGTGGAAGCTGTTCAGGAGATGGATGACTCTAGACCGTGCAACTGTGCATACACTAGTTTGGTGCTAAGGAGAAGAGGATTTTAAATCCTCATATCTTTTTTCTGCTCACTGAGGCTGATAGCAAAGCTGGAAGCTGTAAGGAATGCCATGGGAAAGAACATGGAGTTCTAGTGTATTACCAGAAAGTTTCTTAAGGTAAAAAGTGATAGGGGGTACCAGAAAACAAGACTCTGAGAAGGTGACTGCTCCTTGGGATAGGATGGACTGAGTACTCAATTTCTTTTGATTCAAAAGATACATATTTTTATAGTGGGAATGGTAGGAAAAGCCTGTAAACCTGCTGCTAAGACTGGGTGGGGTGAGAGAAGCCAATTAATGGAAAAGAGTGAGAGAAATTAAGAAAGCATTCCTGAAATACACTGATGCTAAGGTTAGAAAACAGACTCCAAAAGTGCATGGATGCAATGTCAATTGCAGGAAGTGTTACCTAAGCTGTTTTTTGGGGGTTTGCTTGTTTGGTTTTTGTTGTTGTTGTTGTTGGGGTTTTTTTCTTGGTTTTTTGGTTTTTTGTTTGTTCGGTTTGTTTGGGTTTTTTTGCAAGATAAAGAATATGGTGTTTGGAGAACAAAGCTGCTTCCATGCCTTAAAAATGGGGCAAAACCAGCAACAACAAAACAAGGGAAGAATCACCAACTTGTGCTTGTGTCCCTGCCTCCAACCTGGTGAGAAGAGTACTCACACAAGAGGAGCCTCACACCACTTCTGCATAAACAGCTTATGTGTTTCCACACTGCCTCCTAGATTTCTCCTTTTCCTTCCTCCTCACTGGTATCCACTTGCAAACTCTGCTTTTTGTTCGTCTCAGCTTCTCCTAGTTCACCCCAGCCCACTTTTATGGCTCCCACCCACTCTACTCCTCAAATCTTTGGACTCAAATTTCTTTCTGCTTGGGTCTCCTAATATTATATACAGCTCTCTGCCATAGCATTTGAGATCCAGTTGTTGCCCTTTCTACTCTCTCCCTGCTCCCACTCTGGGATAGATGCACATGTACATCCGTCTTATCTCCCTGAGCCACCTTGCTGTAGATAATCCTTGCCTGCAGATCCCTGGTCTTGCCAGATCTCCTACCAAGGCTCCTCCTCTAGCAGGGCTTTCAAAATCCTGTATGTGAGCTGTGCTTAACTAAGATCCACCCAAAGGGACATGGGAGAGAAGAAATGCTGGTGTGTTTATGGAAAACCTGTGATAGTGCTACCCAGGCAATGCCTACTTCTAGATAAAATACAGAACGTGGACTTTTCAAAGGTACGGAGTTCTCCATAGTGAAGACTGCCAAATGGCTGCCCAAAATCAAAAATATAGAGCGATAGCCACTTGGAAAATGGTGTTTGTGTGTGTATGAACATACTGCCCATGTAGCACCTCCCGTGAGTTGTTCCTACCATGTACAGCACATAAACAAAAGGCCCAGTATAGATCTACGAGATTTAGCAAAGTTTGAACTGCAGCTCCTCACTCACAGGCAGCAAGGAGACAGCACAGGCAGCAATGTCGGGCAGCATCTGCAGGACCATCGTCCCAGACACCGAGGAACAGTGAAGGGGGGTGGGTGGTGCGAGAGGCCGGCGGCCGGGTTTGGTGAATATTGCTGAAGCAGGAGATGAGCTGACCCACCACGTATTTTGAGGACATTCCCAGGACACTCACTACATCGCCTCCAGGAAAGAAAAGCAGATTTACAGCTCCTCTGGGAGGCAGAGCAGCCCGCGAGTGGAGACTCCGGCCTCTTGCCAAAGTGAACCCAGCGAGATCATGAGGGCTAATTCGGCTAATTCGAGGATCTATTTCAGCTGCCCGCCTCCCCGGAGGCTCAAAGCACGCTCTGAGAAAGTTTTGTTCAAGGACAAGTTTTATTTCGACAAGGCGTTGTGTTTGTGAGGGGGAAGATGGAGGCGGCGCAAGGCTCGCTGGGAGCTGTAGTCCTGCGGTGGGCGCGGGCAGCGCCCCGGCCCCGCGGGGAAGAGGTGTCGGGGTCCCCTGAAGAGGGAAATTCCCCACCTGGATCCTTCCTGCCCAGAGCACTGGGAACACCAAGAGGAGAACAGGGGTGCCCGCGGCCTGCCCACGGTCTGCTCTGTGCGGAGCCTCCAGTGCCGCGGTTACGCTGTGTGTAACCTCATTTTTACCCGCACGGCTGCTGGTGCCGGGCTTCTCGCTGCACGTCCGCAGGCAAACACAAAGGTGGCAGCAGCCTAAAGACACACCCGGATAGTCTGGCAAGATGCAATATGCAAACTGTTAGTTCCCGTTGTTGTTTGAATCTGCCCTGCTTTTCATTGTTTCTCCTGGGATCGCTGTTCGGGTGCCAGGTGTGTATTTACCTGGCTCACCTGGATTGGTGCGGTGCTGAAGGGAAGACACGGCAGTAGAGACAAGGGATGTTTCCATGAATCCCAGCACACACACTGTCACTGCTGCTTGTAAATCCCGGTGAGATTTCAGTTATACCTAAGCAATCAATAATTCTTTTAGCCCTGCACTGAGTTCTGTAAAATCCCTCCTTGATTTTGTTCAGCCTGGAAATGGCAAGCAGACACTTTTAAGCATTCTGAGAGTATTTTGGCTTTATGAGGCTCTCATCGCATTGGCCACATTGGAATCTCAAAACTGTGTAACTTTCTTCCTAAACTTTTATACTTTTATTCAACAGCCATCACCTGCATGTTATCTTCTATGTTTTGCTTGTTAGAAAGCAAAATTATTTGTTCTGGTATTGATTAGGACAAAATAATGTGTATATATACATATATATATATATATATATATTTTTTTTTTTTTTTTTTTTTTTTTTTTTTTGTAGAGTGCCATTCTTCTTTTTTGCTCCCTCATTTTTTAAAAGTAATTATAACCAGGAGTTTTAGTATTAGGATCATGGAAATTTCCCCACTAATATCACAGGACACTCAGAGGAAGCAAAGGACATCCACAATAAGCAGGAGGAGGAGGCAGTGAGTGTCAAAGCACAGCTCACAAGAAAGAGACTACAATCCTTTAAGAATATTGTATTGTTTAAAAATCTTGCTGTATTGCAGTGCAGAGAATACAACTTCAGTGAGTTTCTGCACATTTAATGAAGCAATAACCCACTTGTCTTCTCCCTGAAGTTAATAAAAAATTAGCCTAACACCAACATAATGCTATCCTTGATTATTTGAGAAAATCCTCAAAAAGCTGAAATGGTGAATGTTTAATAAGGGGAACACACTTCTTCAGGACCTCTAAACTATATATATATACATAAATACTAAGCTATCTGCTTAATTTTATTAAGGCAAACACTGCTGCTTAATTATTTGCTTGATTTTATTAAGGCAAACCCTGTTGCTTTCAAATCTCCTAAAGTTAATCCCTAATGTTTACACTCATTTTGCTGTTTACATTGGCTTCATGAACCTTCAGTGTAAACAGAGAAAAAGAAGTAAGGATTCTTCCCATGAAACAGCTCAAGAAAGAAATTCTGATATCACTTAAATGAAGCGTGCTTCCTGTTTCAACATAATTAAATTCTGACATCTTAAAAATAAAAACAAAGAGAAGGAAAAAAAACCACCCTAATTTACTCTTAAAGCTACAGACATCTCAAGGATAAAAAAGAACTACAGATGGCGAGATTATTGTTACCTATGAAGGACATTCCTCCTGGTGTTCTTATTTGGGTGTCTGTTTAAACAGAGAGGTTTCAGCCAAAGCAATTGCTGTTTCTAGGATCAAAACTAACATTTGTTCTGCACAAGGAAAAACATATTTCCTGGTTCTAATGCCCTCACAGAATCACAGAATATGCTGAGCTGGAAGGGACCCACAAGGATCACTGAATGCAGCTCCTGGCCCTTCACAGCTCCATCCACCATGTGCCTGACAGTATTGTCCAAATGATGGTGACCTTAACGTCACAGGTGCCTTCTGCCATCCCTGTGAAGGTAAGACCAGATTCTTGCAGCTGGACTATGTTTATAACACCAAATAAAACAAGTGAAGGCACTTGGCTTTTTGGCCAAGTACCAAGACCTGACCAGATCCATTTTATAAACCAGTTGATTTCTTTCCATGGACCTACAATACAACTGTTAGCATGTTTGTGCTTTTTTTATTCACTCTTTCTTTTCCTGAAAAAAAAAGGGTTATTGGAGTGACATTTTCATAGTATGAAGCTGAGAACACGTGTCCTATGCTCTGGAGAGTCTGAAGGCAGTGAAAAAAGGTGATTCTAGGCACAGGAAGAGAGAAAAGGGGAGGCTGGTCTGGTGTTTGCCTGGGGTATGCTGGCTGCTGAAATGGGCTGCACACTCAACATCTCCTGGTCTGGATTCTGTCTGGGACAGTGGGAGCTGACATGAGCCAAACCTTTTCCAGGACACATGCTTGCAGTTAAGCATAATGGGCAATTAGCAGTTCAGTGCTTAAGCTCATTTCCAGGCCCTATTTTTTCTATTGCTGTGGTCATAGCTTTAGAGTCCTTTGGGCAAAAAAAAAAAAAAACAACCCACCCCACATTAAACTGCATGTGACTGGTAGAGATTTATTTTATTTTAGAAGGTCTCAGGCCAGGATTCCTTGAAGAAGCTTAAGAAGTTTCTGCTGCTGGCTGTTTGACCCCTCCACCACCAGCTGTCCTGGCATGGCTGTGTGTGCAATAAGGAGCCTCCTTGGAATATAGATTGAGCAAATATAGCTATGGCAAAGTTGAGTAGAAGCTTGGGCTGAAGTACAAACAACATATAGTGACAAATATTCTTAGAAACTAATCAAGATTTAAATAACTCCAGGTAGAGTTATTACAAATACACATTACTTTTGACTTCAGGATTTTTGCTTCGGTCCCTGTCTTATGAAATAAAGATAAAACTTCAATCTAGCAGAGAGCTAAAGCTAAAATTTTTCTACCTTTCTGGACTGTAAAGGAATCATGCAGTGTGAAATGGTGCTGGCATCAAGGCATGGGGCCTGCAGGCATCCAGGCAGCAGGCTGTACAATCTTCAGGCCTTCAGTTGTATTTCCAGTTTTACCTTCAGGTCTTTGGTGGCCCAAGACTTTTAGGAGAAAACATACTGAACACACTTATTGTGAGAGAGGCTTGACCACCGTAGCTGAGTGGGGTCAATGAAGCTGCAGAAGTACTTGGGGGGGAGGGGAAAGGATAAAATAATCATAATCATAAGTAATTCAAAGGTTGTGCATTGAGGCTTTATAAATGCTCATCCCCATCTGCATAGAATAAATACAAGAAAAATAGACAAAATTTTGCTGGTTTCCTTTAGAGTCTGTCATTATTTTATGTTGCTACGGAGGGCAAAAGTTGCAGGAGAAGAGGTAGAAATATTTATACATACCACGTATCATGGAAATTATTTGTCTGTAGTAGAAAACATACTCTGGGTGTTAGGATTGTGCATACTTTTCATGGGAAAGAAGTGGCTCTCTTGGAATGCAAGCCTCCCTCATTCCTGGCCTTCACACTGCAACATTGTAAATAATACAGCAAGCTGCTGCCCCAAAGTCAGAGCTTGGAAAGGAAGAAAAAGATACAGACCTTGTGTGCCTTGGTGAGCAGAGAAGTGCTGAGCAAGGCAGGGTGTGTAAGAGGGCATGTGCAGTTCCAGTCAGGAGAGAACAGCTGGGGCCACTGAAGGAGGGTCAGGTGGGTGTTGTGTGGCTCACCAGATGCAGCCAGTGCCAGAGAGAGCGGAGAGCACCCCAATGCCCGGAGACTGAGGGCAGAAGAAGCTGCTTTCTGCATTTGTGGAGCATGGCCAGGCTGTGCAGCAGCAGGCATCCCCCAGCTCTCAGCCTGGGTCACCCAGGCTCTCAGGAACACAGCCTTGGAAGCCCTTTCCATCCTGCAGGCCCATAGCACAGAAGCGTTCTTTGCTTTCTTCTTTTCTGCAGAGCCACTCCCTGGGTATTGATGCTTGTGTTGCTCTAGAGCCCCTAGAAGTTGCAGGCAGTCCCTTGATGTGGTCTGCAGAGAAGTCCTCAATTCAGGCAGTTGCACAGGCTGAGGTGAAATTCTTTACTTTTGGAGGGGTCTTGGGATGCACTCATGGCTCTTGTTTTCCTCTTTAATGTAACCTCTCTAACCCCAGCAGTCCTGCTTTTTACCATCTCCATTTTCTATTTCAACACTGTTTAGTTTTTCCCCTTTCATTTGTATCACTTGTGATCCCACACAACCATTTGGTTTTTCTGAAGTGTTTTTCTCACCCACTTTCTGTTTTTGTAGGGTGGGGAGAGATGAACTGACACTTTGTTCCATAACAAAATGGGCTGCTATTTCTAGCTGGCATGTGACAAAATTTGCATTTGCTTTTTCACCTAAGCCTTTTTTTCATTCCCATTCTTTAATAATAATAATAATAATAATAATAATAATAATAATAATAGTAAAGTAGCTTGAGAGCACCTCCCTGAAGATTTCTAGTAGTGCTCAGGAAAGAATCCCAACAAAAGAAATTTGCCCATGCCACAGCTTCTGGTCTCCTCTCATAGCCTTCAGCTCCTCTGACATCACACTCTCTTGGTTGGAGTGCATGTTCCCAGGATTGTCTTTGGATGTAAGGGTTTTTGCATGACTCAGAAAGGGAAAGGTGAGAATATGCACAAGTTCAAGATTTTTCCTCATGTTGGTGTAAGAGTATAAACTGGTAATTAATGAAAATAAATCGCGATTGATTAAAAAAACAAACAAACAAACAACCCAAAACTGACTTTGTGCATTTATTAAAAGAGGCAGAAGGGTTATTATAAAGTACAGGTAAACAAATTACACCTTCCCTGCTTGATCTATGAAATTACCTTTTCCAAAGAAAGGCATGTCCTCATGCTGCCAAACATACTGTGTAGTTTCAACTGATGTACTGGTACAGTAAAGTCTTTCTTCTCATATGCCCATTCTTTTGCTAAGCTCTATTTTTCATAGTCACCTTATTCCAAAGTATGAAGTAGGGGAGAGGCTTTAAAAAAGAAATACCTTAGATAACAAGATACAATGTGGTCTTTTATTCTGAAAGATCACTCAGTCGAAACCTTCTGTTTCTCCCTTTGCTTCTTTACCTGCACATTGAATGAGTCAGCCAAAGCAGTTTGAAAAGTCAAAGTACAGAGTGATATTGAAATATGATTTAGCTAAATATTCTTGAAATGTTTAGCTGTTTCTAATACAACAGGATGTGAACTATACTTGAAGATCAATGTAAAAAGTTACCAGGGTAACCTTTGGAAGACCCAAATAACAAGCCTGCTATAATGAAGATATATTTCCTTGAAGCATTCTTAACAGTTTTTCATTTGACATGACAAGAGCATTTCTGAATTATTTCTAAATGAACTGAAAAGGAAAATTCCACATGGGGGAAATTGTTTCATGACTTAACCTACTTTTACTCTTTTCATTAAAGAAATAATGGTGGAGATAGGACCAATTTTAAAGCTTTAAATGAACATTTTCATGTGTTTGTAATCTGCCCAGTAGTTTGATATTTTCAATGCTTTATTTGACCCCTATGCTTTTAAGCGATTCTGTCTTTTCAGAATTCATAAACTGTTTTTAGGCATCTCTTAGGTTATTTAGACCCTAAACATAAATTTCCATGAGTAAAACATTTTTGGGATATATATTTCCTTTTCTTCCTTGCTTGGATAGCTTCAGAATGACTTGAGCTACAAACTTGGCATGCAGTTGCTTTGGAACAGAATGTCGTTTTTCTGAGCGTGCAAAAAGAAAATTCTCTCTGAAACAGTGAAGCTCTCCATGCCCTTCCCCACATGACATGTATTTGCAAAAAGTACTTCAGAGTGGCAGTCCTGATTTCATGGGAAATAACCATGAATGGCCTTTGCTATCCTCAGAGTGAGGATCTGACTGATGGCTCTTAGAAAAATAAGTATAGAAAGGAGTGTAGTTCTGGAAGCAGTTATGTGTCTTTCCATATTTTCTTCATCTCTTCCCAAGCTGAGACAAATTACTGTGGACAGACAATAGCCCTGTCTACAATTATAAAATGAAGGATATTTGGCATGAGGTAGAGGTCAGAGGTGGGTTTACGAGTCAAGGACTAGGAGTGGTGAGCAGCAGATGGTGTGGGAAAGAATTTGAGAAGCCAAATTGATCTCTGTGGTCTCTGTCTTTGTGGTGTGAAATCCAATCCTTTCAGTCCTTCCTTTGCTTCCAAGCTCTGACTTGGAAACCAGTTCAGAAATAAAGTTTACAAGTTCCCCATCCCTTCTTCCCACTCAGTCCATCCTAATTAATTTATAAGAAAGGCTACACAAACCAGTCTGAAAATGAGAATGGAAAAATAAAGCTTTTGTTTTCCCCACACCCTCATTGCCAGAGATTTTCTCCCATTTCTTAGAATACCACCCAACATTCAATTCGCAAAGTTGTTCACAATGAGCTTTCTTCAGGCTTCCCTTAATATTGCTTCACTGTGTATAAATACTGCTGTGAAAAAAGACTCAGTGATGGGGACTGACTGCTCAGGCCACTGGCTGGGTCTTTCCTCCAGGAGGCAGGACCTGGACCTGCCCCTGCTCCAGGCAAGGTTCGTTCACAGAGGCTGATAGATGACAAGAGTTAAAACTGTCAGTCTAGCCTAGTCCAGGAGATGAACCACAGCAATTCCTCAGATATGAGTAGAGGAGGATTTAGATATCTAAGGCAGAGAAACTACCAGAAAAACTGCTCTACCCCACCTCCAGTGAATTCTCTTCAAAGAACTGAAAATAACAACTTTCCCTTCTGGGATTTTTTCCCTAATCAAACCTATCTAATACCTAATATTTAAATTGTTTTCCCAGTTAACATGAATTTTTGATTTTTTTCTTTCACTCCATTTTAGATATAAGATTTATAATTCATAATCTAGTAATATAGATGTTCCCACTGTCTTTTATTAGTAGAATTGAGCATGTAGTTTATGCTAATTTAAAGCAATTACTTCCTCTTTTTGATTACTCAGGCTGCTGTCACTGTTACATAAAGAATTAAAAATGTGGGTTCATATTCTTTCAAGCCTTGAGTAATTCCTTTCTCAACATATTTATTTTGTGCTAAATGAATGTGTCTTTGTTCTTTCTTGTCATTTCTGCCTTCTAATATTACTTGGCGCGCTCTGGACTAACCAGCCTTTCCCAGGGAAGAATGGTTCAACTAAAGAACACACAGTGCAATTTATTTTTTTACCATTTGCAAATACAAGTAAACAGAGGTAATGCACCCTGGAAAGAGGAAGAAGGAAGGCTTCTCAGATGGTGGCCTTGCCTCTGTTCTTTGGTTGTTTTGCTGGAGGCTGAAAATTCAGCAAAACACATGATTAGCCCATATTTGAAAGTCTCTGTTTTGTTGGAAATGAAGCAAAAGCTGAACTCTGTTCCTATTCAGCAAAGAGTATTAACACATGGTGAAATATTAGTAGCTACTTCAGTGTGACAACACTGAAGGTCCCTGCTTTGTCACATCCAAAGTCAAGAGGTGAACATCATCCCTGTTTGTGTACATGGATTCTCCAGGGACCCTCTTGGGCTCCTGAGGGCAGAAGGACAGACTTGAGGGTGATGTCCCATCTGTAGTGGGGACAGGACATTAAAGGACAAGTTAATATCCTAATTAAATCAATCACAAGTAGTTTAGCCCTTCAACAAAGCTATATTTAGTAGATACTGTACTATGATGGGGTGAAAGGGGAATTACAGTCAATATATAGGCAGTAGCCCAAGGCCAGGATGAAACATGTCAAAAACAGTGGACCCAAGTCTGGAGAAAATGTGAAAATCTTTAATGGTGATCTTCTTGGCAGCCTACTAAGAAAAAAGAAATACATAAGATATCTTGGAGTCAGCCAGCAAGACTACAAGATGTGTTATGCTTATTTTCCTTGCATGTGCCAGTTAAGAATGACTAAAGGTGGCTGGCTAACAGAGGCCTTCAAGCCCCAGAGGAGCAGGGGCCCTCAGCCCTGGTACAGCCCTGCTCCTGCTAGGCCCAGCACCTCAGTGTCAGGGCTCCTGGGGAGGGCTCTGGGATTCATCTCCATCAAGCATCAGACAAGGGCTGTTTGGGGACTTCATGACAAAACCTGCAAATCCAGGAGAGCTGGTGCTGGCTGAAATCTTCTTGGGCAGTGGGTGCTGAGATGCGACTTGGGGTCTTCTCAGATTGTGCATAACATAGGAAGAGAGCTGAGAAAGGCTGAATAAGCCATGAAGTGGATCACTCCAATAGCCTAGAATATTGTTCTTTCCAGTACTGATATTGGAAAGACAGGATGTTGGGATTACAGAGAAGCTACTTGGAGTAAGTGGCTCATTTTTATCCAATATTAATACAGTATTTGGCATCCAAAGTATGACATTTTGCACTTAGATTTCTGTGTAAACTAAATCACATTACATTACACTGTTGTTTTTTATATTTCTACTTAATTTATTTATTGAATGTAATTGTTTATCAGACCACTCATGCAATGTCCAAACTTCTTTAGATCATGTATACTAAGAATAGCCATGGCTACTGGAAGTGGCATGGATTTATATTTCATACATATCTGAGAATATCAAGGACTAGAAAATAGTTTCTGAGAAAGTTTTAAATATCTTTTGAAAAGGAAACAAGAAAACTGACTTATGCCTATAGGGGATCATATAGCTAGAGCATAAAATGTTAAGAAACATATGGTCTGTATATAAAACATGAACTTAAAAATGAAAACTGAAAGACATTTTATTGATTGAGTTCCAGAAAAACCTAACAGATGTGAAAATGGTTATTTAAAGCCTGAAAAAGGAACTCAAATACTCTTGGATTCTGACTATATTTCAATGAGTCAACAAATGCAGTCCTTACTCCACAGTAATGTAACCTGTCATTCCAATGCTAAACACAGTCTGAGGAAAGGAAAACACTTCATCTGATTGCTTTATGGCCATGTCCCACACTTTAACGATGTCTTGAAGTGAAATCTAAATGTGAGCAAGCTACAGAAAGTGTAGATTTTCAACTTAAAAGACACCATGAATTGTTATAGTTTACTTCCAGGGAGGAACTGAAGCCCATTTATCTCCTAAATGGGATATAAATGCCCAAATAAACGGCCTGGGCTCCCCAGGCCAGCTGAGGGTACTGCAATCTTTCACCCTGCTGGGGATGCTGTCCCTGACTGTGAGCACTGTGGCACTCCCAGCAAGTGGCTGCTGCTGCTGAGCCCCTTCTTGTGCAGGGAAGCAGGGCCTGATGGAAAACTACAGCTTTCTCCTCACCTTTCTGGGGCTTCTTTGTGGCACTGTTTTTTTCCTTGTGCAGTAGTTAGTTTTCAGCATTTCAGGACAGCTCTGTGTACTCTTGGCATGGATGCAGTAAAGTGTATGGAAATGCCTTCACTCCAGCTTGGCATTGCCTGGCCTTAGCTCGGGTGCCAGGTGTTAATGGTGTTCTGCTCTGAGTTCAGACAGACTATTTCAGGGAAAAGGCACAGCACTAAACTGATTACCAGATTACATTTTATTTGTTAAATGTTTACTGCCAACAGTTTATAGCCTCTCTGGAGACAGATGATTATGTTTTCCACCATATTATGAAAATAAATCTCCTCTCTTCCTCAGGATGTTTTCTGTTTAAGCAAAATTGAGTATCTGATCTTTTGAGGGACTTGCTGTGGTTACATCACTGCCTATATTTCCTTTAGTAGTGATTTCAAGGGAGTTTGGGAAGATAGTAAAACTTTCTGCAACACTCTTAATTAATAGGGCTGAACAGAGCCAAAAGTACAACTTCCAGTATATTCACCCCCAGCCTGGCGTGGTTCTGTGTTGTTAGCAGTGTAATTTAAGCATACTGTTGTATTTCCTGGACTTTGGATTGGGTTTTTCATGATGTTATAGGATAGCATTTTTCAAAGAGATCATTTTTGGTGCAAATAATTTGCAAAGACATCCTTGATTCTTGTGGAGGCAAATGCAAACATTCTTCCTGATCTTTGGCTTCTTCTATTAGAGAGCCACATAAGGGAATGAACAGCACTCCATATTTTAACAACAGGGAAACACTCTTCTAGGATGTGCCCTTTTCATATTTTCAGGTGCAAAGTGTGCCTCTGATACCACTGAGAGCTTCTGGACCTCTGGTACATGAACCTTTTGAGAACCCCAGCTGCAGAGATTGCAGAAATGTGTTATAGCAGCACTGTTTGAATCTTACCAAGCAGAAAACTTCTTGTTTAGTATTTCCAGCTGAGGGTGGAAAGATATCCTTCCAGCCTGGAATGATCTCTGGGATATTAGCTAAACATTGCCAGGTTTATGGCCAAACTGAAATGTGGAAATCATCAGTTAACCTCCCTTTTGTGCAACTTCTCAGCTAATTACTTAATTCTGAACATGAGGAGTTCCCTTGACCATGTGTGAGTTTTCTGTTTTCAGCTACATGACTGTGCTTTTAAGATTGAAATTTTGTTTGAAATAGCTTGTTTTGTTATCTGCTCAGGCTGTGGTTTGACATGATTATTTAGGGTGTTTCATACCCTATCTAATAGACACAAATTGCAAAGTGCTGGGCAAACTCACTCTGCTGGTTCATACTGGTTCAAAAAAATGTATGTAGGAGGTATACGTCTTGTCCTAGACTTACACAGGCTGTTTGTATTCTTATTACATAAGCTATATATATGTAAGATATTACATAAGGTATTATAACACTTTCTTTTGGCTGTGGTATTGTTTGTTCTCCTGTACCTGGCAAGAAATCAACATACCTAACATATTTTTCACTCTGATTTGGCATAATGCAGAGGTGTTCACATCTGATACCAGATCTGTGCTGCCGGGTGATCCAGTAATACAACTTCTGTATCCATTACCATGACTTACATCACTTTTTATGGGAGAACCTAATCCAAAAATGAGCAAAAATCTCTCTTCAGTCAGATGGCTTTGGATCAAGTCAGTCTCTTATTGCCTTGCTTCCTCCAGGTTGAGACAGACTGGGGACCTTAATAGGTTTTAAAAGAATGCTTAATTTTTCAAGAAAATGATTTTGACTTAAGGTCATTTAGTAAAATGCTATAAAAGTGAATTTGCCACAAATGAGGAGCAGAACATTTTATATTTAACACTGGAATATCTTAGCTAATTTTTTAAAATTATGTATTTATGGGGTTCTTGAAAGTAATCGTCAGTGTAGTTATTGACTTGTTCATACACTAGTCCTGGGGAGAGCAGGAAAGGAACATGTGGTATGATTTCAGTCATGAGATCACCCCTGACTCAGCCTAAGACAGATAGCTAAGGTGTCTAATAGCAGTATCTGCTTAAGCTACAAAAATTAGATGTAGTTTGGGATTTCAAAGACCTCAAATTATGGAAGAGTTTCAATGTGGTTTTAGTTTTCACCTGGCTTAATTACAATGCTCTGTTACCACAGGCTGCTGCCGGTTTCTATTCCTGGCATCAAACCTGAATGCACTCCTGATTCTCTTGAAGTCATACCCATGATAAGGCTCTTGAATGGAGTAAAAAATAAAAGCTGCTCACAAAGCTGTGCCTCAAACCTTTCCAGACCTGTAGAATATTCCCAAGATATGTTTCTCTGCCTTGTCTTCAAAAGGAGTGCACCTGCCATGCCGAGTGGGGCTGGTCTTATCAAGGAGCTCATGGAGTCGGGGAGGTTTCGCATTGCAGTGAAACCACATTGCCTCATCTCTCCAGATAATCATTCACCTGCTTGCACACACATGCTGCTGGCTGCAGACTCACAGTGTGACATGCTGAAGCCACAAAAAAGGGCTGTAGGTTGTTGTGGGAATAGTTGGAAAAAACAGTCAGCAGGCATTTGTGGCATTTCCTTTGAATTCCTGCATTCTCTGCTTCCCTGGAACATGGCAGCTTATAGACCTGAAGGCTTGGAAGTGGAAGGGGAGCAATGAAGCCAGTTTAGGTAGTATTATGGGCATATAGGGCACACTGAAAAAGGACATTACTGAGTGATGGCAGTACCAATTAACAAAAAAATGGCTGCAAAATTTATGATACCTCCTGCACCAGCACAGGCTGGGAGTGACCTGCTGGAAAGCAGCTCTGTGGAGAAGAATGTGGGGGTGCTTCTGTCCATGAGCCAGCAGTGTGCCATTCTGGCCAAGAAGGCCAGTGGGATCCTGGGGTGCATTAGGAAGAGCATTGCCAGCAGGTTTAGGGAGGTGATCCTGCCCCTTTACTCAGCCCTGGTGAGGCCACATTTGGAGTGCCATGTCCAGTTCTGTGCTCCTCAATACAAGATGGACATGGAGCTCCTGGACTTGGATCCACTGGAGGGCAACAAAGATGACTAAGGGACTGGAGCATCTCTCTTGGGAGGAAGAGCTGGGGAAGCTGGGCCTGTTCAGCACGGAGAAGAGATTAATGAGAGGGGATCTCATTAATGTCTGTTAGTATCTGCAGGGAGGGTGTCAACAGGACAGAGCCAGGCTCTGCTCAGTGGTACTAAGCAGTAGGACAAGAGGCAATGGGCAGAAACTGATGCACAGAAAGTTCCACCGAAAGGTAAAGAACTGTCCTGCTGTGCATGTGACTGAGCACTGGACTGCTCAGAGAGGCTGTGGAGTCTCCCTCACTAGAGATATTCCAGAACTGTCTGGACTCAGTCCTGTGCCGTGTGTTCCAGGGTGATCCTGCTTGAGCAGGGAGGCTGGAGCTGATGACCCACTGTAGTTCCTTCCAACCTTACCAATTATGTGCTTCTGTGATTTGCTTCATCTGTCCTCCTTACTCCCACTGTGCACCATTTTACCTCTGTGATTTCTATTAGCACAAGAGTATTTTTCTGTGTTCTTTTCTGATTAGAGACATGAAAAGCCTTAAAGATGTATGTATGTATGTATGTATGTATGTATGTATGTATGTATGTATGTATGTATGTATGTATGTATGTATGTATTGCAAAACCAATGCCCTGTTTTCACCCAGGCTGCTTAGGAATGTCAGTGGGTGAGATGGAAAATAAAGCATCAGGAGGAACAGGAGAATCTCCTAATCTGAGTGCTGATTTGGGAGAGCAAATGCAGGTGTGAGGGAACCCAGTGGGGACTGGGGTGTGGGCCTGGGGAGGGACACAGTGTGGACAAGCATGAGGACCAAAAGAGATTGAGAGGGACATTGATGGCATTCCTCACATGGTGGGAAGAAAGATCAGGTGGGAGGACATGCAGAGCCTCAGGCAAAGCAAGAGAAGCAGAGGATGGTGGTGTGAGGGGATGGGGTGTAGAGAGGCTCTGGCATAGAACATGAGGAGACAGTCGTGGGAAACTGGGTGCATGGTGAAGGTCCCAGTGGTAAGGCAAGGAAAAAAAACTTCACAGTGGTGTTTTTCATCAAATTAACAGTAAAAAGAATTTTTAAAAATTAAAAAAGGTATTAATGACAGAGGCAGAAAGAAACAAACAGCATAGTGACTATGTGTAAAGAGAAAGCTCAGAGGAAACTTTAGAAGAGGAATAGTTCAGATTTAATAATTAAATCTGTACTGTAGGTATGTATTGACAAGGAGCAAATGGCATCCTTGAAAGGTGCCTTGTCAAATTATTGTTTCTTCCTCATCAGTAAGAAATAGGTCTGTGTCTTTTTACCCCTGACAACTTTCTCTGGATTTTTTTTGCTTAAAAGGAAATATTTATTTCTTCAGAAGAACAAAAATTCAGCTTAAACAGACTGAGAGTGCTTTTTCTTTTAATCTCTTGGTTTGTTTAAGGAGCTGAAAAATCAGTCTGAGGCTCAGCCAGAGCAGTTACAGATACTCTGCTAGCTGCAAAAATTCATCCCTCTCCAGAAGAGGCTGAAACACATCTCTTAGCAAGGCAGAGTGGGAGCACACACAGAGTTACTGACAAGCACTTCCCTGGAACTCACTGACACGACTTGGAAACATGCCTCATTTCCATTGCTTGGCTAAGGATTTGTTCAGCACGTCCTGAGGAGAATGACAAAGTGCCTTCATACCCAGGGGCTGCTGCCAGGCTGATCCTGAGGACTGTGCTGCATTTCACTGCTCTGCAGTAGGGACCCTCCTGCCAACAACAGGCATATTTCAGCAGTGCACCGAGTGTGACCTCTTGCTTTCAAGCAGGCATGGCTCTGATGCTGGCAGGGGACCAGATGAGTGCAGTGCAGGGCCAGCATTGCTGATTCATCAGCCATACATCTTCCCACACCACCGAAATCCTCAGCTGACCTGTAATCAGGGCAAAGGAGGATGCATCCATTGCTAATGCTGTAACTCAGTCTAGCTTTATGATATTAAAATCTTACCAATTAGTGATGCACTGTGGGATGGGTCTATATAGCTAATCAAAAGCAGAGCTCACAGCTTAAATTTTCAAGCCAAAAACAAATGAGTACCTAAATGTAGTGGGAACAAAAAAGACTAACAATACATAAATAACCATTGCAATATATTGTCTGTTGGTTTGCTAGGACTTGTTACAGTATTCCTGCTTAAACTGAAAATGCAAATGTTAGCTGGATATGAGTATGCAGGCAGTTACTGGAAAGAATGGGCAGATTCTGTGTGTTCTTTCTTTTGATTCAAGATACCAAACTACTGCACATGCATGAGAAGAAATACACTTGAATTCTTGCTTTCCACTTTGGGCAGCTACTACCTCACTATTTCCATTCCAAATGTTCATTTATTTTGTTTATCTTTTCTCATCTCTTTCCCAGGACACATGGCTGTCTCCAGAACAATTTCTCCCTACTAAATATCTGCAATGTGTCAGAATTTATTCCTCCAGCCAAAACAACAATCTGTGTAATAATTTCTGCATTATGAAAACAGGCCAACTACTAGGAGTTGGTAAAAATCAAAGTACTCATTTGTTATTTGCTCTGTAGTCTGCGGAAAGAATGAAAATGAAAAGACTATCAATGCCCCAGGAGGATAGTGAACACTCTTATTGGCCAGGAAATGAAAGTTTACATTGAAACTTTGTGAATACCATGCCTGTGCATGTGAAGTTTCATCCTGTTTTAAAAAAAGACTTTCTTTTTTTGATGGTGGGAACTTTTCCTGGGATATAGGAATGATAAACACCAAGAGAGAATCCAAAAGACACTGTCTTACAACTGTTCATGGTCAGATTTTCTGTCCTCATGCTGCTGCCCAAGTCGGTCCAACTGGAGGTGCCTTTTGTGATGCACTTGTGAGATGGTAGCTGCGCCCCCCAACCACCCCAAATTTCAGACAGGGACTGCTGTTGCAGTTAATAGATGTAACACACCCATGAGTAGTGCATCACCTGAGGCAGCTGACTTCCCAACAGAAGATTCTCTCTCTGCTTGAGAGCTGGGAAAAGTCTGATGGCTCCAACAAACATTTCTGAATTGCAAATGCAGCTTTGAATAAAACAGACACATATAGCTATTTATTTATTTATTTATTTGTTATGCTTAGACCATTGACATTTATTTAAAACTTGAGAATGAAATCCACTTGGTATTTGCATATAAGAGTTTACATTTATATAAACTTAGATTTATATTTTGGGGGGAAGGAGAGTAAAGGTAGACAGGCACAATGTTTTGGCATCCTGTACAGCAACTCACAGCTCAATCACATGCAGGTTTAGTCATTGCCATGGCTGGGACTGGTGTGACTTGGGTCCAGTGCTCTCCTATGTTAGACTGCTTTGTGAGTACATCCTAGCTCTGTACCTCACACCACAGAGGTGCACAGCTGCCTTGCCCAAAAGCCACAGATGGGCAGCAGTTCACCTCCTTTGTGTTCCTGCTGGCGATGCTGTTTATAGCAAGCAGGGATTGGGACTCATCAGGACCCACATGCCCAGGATGCTGCCACAGCTCTGTGGCACCTGATGCCAGGATCAGCTCAGCTGTCTCTGCACAGGGCACCTCCCTGCTCCTGCAGTGACACTGAAAGTCAGGGAGCATGCAGAGAGGCACCTCCAGGGATTTTTCATCTGTTTCTTTTCATATTGATATTGGCAAGACCTAGTATTAATCTGCTTGCAAGTCTGGATGAGAGAAATTCAGTGCAGCTTTACCAAGGACAATACAGCCCAGCTACACCAAACGACTCTCGAGAGGCATCGTGTTGCAAGTGTGGACTGGCTGGTACAAGTCATGTCTTGGGAAGGCCCAGGAGTCTCCAAAGGAAAAATCCACCCATCTGGAATCACTTGTATGAGAGCCCATGATTTCTAAATCCCTAAGTGCCAGATCCTACAGTCTGCAAATACCCAAAAATATGATTAGCATTGACAGGGGAAACAGCTGCTTTAAGCAATCTCGAAATGAGAGCTTATTTGTGTTAAATACAGATTAAATTCCGAGTTTAAAGCAGCAAGCAAGTTTTTAATTGCTCCTTTCAGCTGTGGTTTTCTAAGAAGTAGAAAATAACTGCACAAGTGTTGGTTAACTTAGAAAAGTCTACTCGGAAAGGAGATTTTGCAAAACGTTCAGAATAATAAAAGAGAGCCATTTTTGCATTGTGCCAGAAAAACTCCAAGTTAACAAAAAAAAAAGTCTGGCTCCAGGCCAGACCACCAAAATAGAAACTAAAGACAGTGCTACAAATATAGTCTCAGAAACTGGTTCACGTAATTTGTTTATCCTCTAAGTAAATAGAGAAATTATTTTAAAATTGTTTTTAAAATGTTTTGAAACATCTCACTAATATTACAAACCATCTTCATTAATGGAAAAGCCAAGACTCATGTTTTGTAACCAAACACACCTTTATGCAGTAAAAAGTGCATGAAAAGATTGTTATAATGTATTTCTAGGGCTTTGCAGTAAAGTGGGAGAAATTTCTGTGCAAATTCCTAGATCACTCAATTTTCCTTTCAGGGTGTAAAAAGGAAGAAAACATCTTAGAATAATTGAGAGGGGTTTTCAGGACCTTTTCTGTTTTATAGGAATTGCTTTTCTCTGGAAGAAACAAATAACTTTTCTGATGCCACAACCTGTTAAAATAACATCTTCAACAATGAAAAGACTCAATTGGAAAATCAGAAATAAATAAATGTACATGAGTGTGCTGAACATAAGAGGCTCATCTGTTGAGAAAAAATGGAGTAATTTTTATATAGCTGCAGTAGGAGCAGTTTCACTTTGAACAAAATGGGCTGAATGATATTTTTTTGACATAATGCTGCATCCTAGGTCAGGTGACTAAGCTTTGTTTTAAGAAAATGAGAAGTAAAACCTTGCACTGTAAAGAACAGCACAGTGTGTCAGAGGACAAGAGACATGACAGGAAGAAAATAAACTCACACACAGAAGTTGAGCTTCTCTTACCCACTACCTAGCAGAGGTATTTAGAGATGTTGGAAACATGTTCATTCAGAAGAAATTAGAAGGAACACTGGGATATTTGGAAATTTGTGGGTTGAATAATTATCTTTAAAGGAAACTTTAAAGAGAAATTGCCAAGGACCCTGGAAAACTACACTGAACAACAGGAGGTAAAATCCACCCTACATAAAAGCAAAGGAGCACACATGAAAGGTAAACCATGAGTGTATCTAGGAGAGCTCTAAAGAGTTTCTACTCAGGGCATTGCCACTGACTGCCCCTGGGAACTCCTAGTTAAAAAAAAAAAACAACAAAAAAAACTGCAATAAGAAACAACACAGGGAACAAATATTCATGTACCACTCTCAATAATTTGATCTACACAATGCATCACTATAATTTATCTCTCAGTATTGACTGTCTTTAACATGACACACAACAAAGTCTTACAGACTCAATTTTCTTACTGCTTGAAAGACGCCTCCAAATAACAGTATTTCCCCTAGTTTACTGTTTTCCCCTAGTAGACTATGTTTTCTCCAACCTCCTGTGGCTCTGTAGTTACAATTTGCAATACTTACTTACGAATTTGCCAAGCTCATCTTTTCTAGACATCAACTAAATTTCTGCTTCCACCATGAGCTCCTAGAGCATGATGAGCTCAGGCAGTCGTGCAGCCTTGGCACAGCACAAAGTGATTTCCTGTACTGCTCCCACCAGCCCTCAGCCACAGCTCACCCACCTCTCCCAGCAGCACCAACTGCTCCAGCATCACCTGGAACTCCACAAGCCAGGTGTCACAAGGAACACGGCTGGTAAACTGACCTCTTCCTCCTGCCAAAGCCTCTGCAGCAAGCATGGCAAAGAGGCAAGGAGGGAAAGCAGGGAATCTAAAGCCAGCTCCAAACTTCACCCCTTTTCTGGAGCTCTGTGTAAGTACTAGTGTGTGGAGTGGGTGCATTTCCTACTTCACCAAATCCTTAGAATGGACACCATAGGTGAAAGTTATTAAATATTGGCAACTTTCCCATCCTTACCTATCTCAAAGGGCTCACTCCTCCTCACTGACCCACTCGGGTGCTGCTGGCTCTTTGCCTCTAGTCCAGCCTGTTTTCAAGGTGCAGCAACAGAGAGGAGAACATCAGATAAATGGCACTCTCTGAAGCTCCCTAAGTCAGTCCAGCCTTCACCTTGATGTCTGAGGTGCTCCCTTTTCACACTGGCATCTCTCCCACAGACTGGGATGAGGGAAACAGGGAAAACAGGAGGGAGGGGGTGGAGGAAGGGAGATGACAAATCAGAAGATTAGGTCCTTTGACTGCCGTGCATAAAATAATTAATCAATAATGACACTGTAAACCTGTGGCGCAACTTCACAGGCATTAAAATATGAATACATCAGTTAATTTAATTACCAGTAGTCTTGAGCAGAGCACACTCACAGATGAAGCATCTACAGCAAACATTTCAAAGCTTTCAGTTCTTGCTTGACAGGGCCCATTACTTGTATCATCACTTTTAAAACACTACATCAAAAAGGCACACACACTCAAGGCAACAACATCCTCTCAAGAAAGTAAGTTGTGCATTTTGAAAGAGAATTAAGACATGTTTTACTTTCCTGTGGCTTGCCAGGTTAAGCCACAGAGTAAGCCATCTTACCAGAACATATCTGTTGAGTAATTTTTACCTCCTACCACAGCCAAATTTTCCCATGCTCATGCTATTCAATATACAGGGCATGCTGTGGTACTCTCCTGGACAACACAAGCCACAGCAATAAGTAGGTTTACCTTTTCTGATCCTCTATCACTGGGAGATATTAACCAGGCTATAAGAAACAATTCCCAGACTTAGCAAAGCTAAGTAGCATTGCGCTTTTCTTACACTCAACAGTAAACGTCTCAGCCGTTTCTGTTTCTCAGTTACAGCACTTCTTGCAGGAAGGACCTTCAGAGAACAAGGTGTCAAGACTGAAGCTGCAGAACAATTGGAGCAGGGAGAGGGGGGAAAGTAACACAAAAGGAAAGTTTCTTTGTTTCCATGCTCTGCAGAAACTGCTCTTTCAGGGACTGTGGGCTGGGGAGATCAAGAGAAACAAAAAGGTACAGTTTATCCCAGCCCAGCAGCTCTGACGCAGTGAACGCGAGGGGAAGCAGGTGACCCAAAGTCTCCTTCTCAGCTTCTTCGTTTGGGGAAGCACTCTGCATAAACAGCTTCCTCATGCAAGAGGCAGGTAAAGGATGTGCCCATCCATTCCTCCCCCTCTGATGGTGAACAAATGAGATTATTTACACCTCTGTGCAACACAGGCCTGTGAACAACTTGTGCTGTTCTCAGCAGTGCAACAGCCTTGCAACCTGCTAAGGGTTTGTTTTCAATGCCTTGAGCACTGACAAAAAACCCCAAACAAATCAAACATGCTTTTAAATGCTTGCTAACAAAACTAAAGAACATTTTGTCTTAACACATACAATTTACTTATGTGTTAAGACAGACATACCTGTCGTAACGCACAGGTAAATTGTATTGTTTTCTAACACTGAAAGATTCAATTTTACTCCATTTCATTTGCAGGTAATCAAAATGTTTAAAACAGAAAATGCATGGTAGGAAATGGTACATATCAGGTATCACTCACTGTCCTCTTGAAAAGCGTTTGCAACTGTATTTCATTCTTACAATGAAAGTACTTTGTGGCTGTGTGGTTTTCTGTTGTTTTGGGGTTTTTTTAAAGCATGCTAAGGCACAAGAAGAAGAGTGGTCTTTTAAGGTCCCTCCTTGGGCTCCATAGTTCTGTAATCAGTTCCATGAAATGCCCTCAAGCTTGGTGGATCAGCATCACTGACGGCCTGGTCAGCTTCACCCACTGGCCAGGGCTCCTTTTTCTGCTCACATATTGGCCCACAGAGCACTTGCAGCAATACTGGTGCACGTGTAATTTACTTTCTGCAACCAAACCCCCTTGAGATATTCTGCCCAAAGCTTTTCCACTGGCCACACTAAGCCATAAAGCTGCATTCTCTTTTCCTCAGTGGGAAAATAATTGACAGACTGGGTACCTTCAAAGTCACTATTTTTGCCTTTGAATACCACCAAATTTTTTGTGCTGCTCCTGGAAAAAACTTCATGATCTTACAGGTGTAAACTCACTCATTTCTCCCAGCAATCCCATGTAATGGTAGTGAGATTTCCCCTGTTATCCACCAATGCTCAATAACAAGGTCACATACCCCACTTGGGAGAGTGCTGGTGAGGGAGAAAGGACAAGGAAAATGACACAGGCAAGGAAAACAAAATGCTTCTCCCAATTCAAGGACTCTATTGTTTGAAGTCCACTCAGTCACAGCAAGTGCAGCAAGACACACACCTGCATGCCCTGAGCAAAGGCACCCTCAGAGATTTCCCCACCTCAAACCAACCTTACTTTATTATTGCCAGTGTGGACTTGCTAACATTTGTAATCCCAGCACCTCTGTTAAGTACTTGTGTAATTATCATTCCACAGCTAAAAGATGGGGAAAAGAATCTTTTCCCTTAGCACTGCATTGAGCATCCCAGGGAGGTGCACACAGCAGAGAACCATCTGCCTGCCCTGGTGCTATTTGTTTGCTCCACACACCATCAATGACATTTCACTGTTACAAAGTGAAAAAAAAACCCCAGGAGCTGAGACTAGGCAGGTATGGTGGAAGACACATGCCAGAATGCCCAAGTGCAAGGTGGGAAGTTCAGGCAGAGGAGGTTGGAACTCTTAGCTCATGTTACACATTTCAAGGACACGCCTTGTCCCTGTTTATGCCAGCAACAACTACTCCTGGACACACAGTCCAGGTCCTCTGCCACCATGTTGCCTTTCAGGTTATCAACTAAGCAGCCCTACCAACCAACATCAGCACACTTTACTGCCCACTACCTTCATGTAACCTCATATTTGGGGGTAACAGAGGGCATTTATGGACACTGAGTATCAGCAATGCAGATGGTGCTTCTATCAAAAGCACTTACACTACAGCCAATGTAAGCAATGTAGCTGGTTTTAAACAACCACTCCTGACTTCAGATCATTAGAACTGCCATTTGAAGTGGCAGGTGGAATCTTCTACACCTGCTGATGTAGGTTCAGATAAAATGTTCACATTGCACTGGTTCAGAAAATTTAAAAAAAAATTCTGGAAACTGAATATGATCCAGGTTTAGCTATGAATAGAATAAATAACAAGCAACCTAAGTTTTGTGCAAAGGATTTTATGGACGCAAATGTTTGCAATTAAAAAATATAAAGAAAACACTTTGGTGTTTTTATGTAAACATTTCCCTGCTGCCTTGGAAATATTGACACAGCAATAGTGCACTGAGATGTTGCAGAAAATAAAGTATTCTTCACAGTAAAGAAAGAGCTACAACCACCAAAAAAGGTAAAAGTACTTATTGAATTATTTCAAGTTTACAAATAGTAAGACATTGTAAACACGTTCCAGCTATTTAAGTCTCTGCTGCTCTTTAGCTGATTGCCCAGTAAACTGCTAAACTGCACCAATGCCAAGTGTTTTTGATGAGAATTTCCAGGTGAAGAAAAAAAAAAATCCTGGATCTAGATTTTATGGATAAAGTGTCCTTTACTGGGTTGGGCTGAGGCATGCTAAACTTCATGACAGGGTAAAAACCAAACCTTGGTACCAAAACAAGAGTGGAAAATAAGATATTTATCGTTTCTCCAGCCAAGTTTTCAGAGACGTAATCTCTTTGTAGGAAAAGTTACCAAAAAGCACTCCCACAGACACTATCAATTGTTGCAGTCCCGGTTAAGCCTATGACCTGAAAAGAAGTTTGGTAACTTCACCAGGCAACATCTCCACCAACACCAAGGCTGTTAGAACTGAGTTGTATCCCTTCCTTCAATGGTTACATTACAACAGCCTCTGGGGCTTTTGGGTTTGATTTTACCAGAGGAGTGGACAGAAAAGAATGCTGGCAATGCCACTGGCTTGTCCAAATCACACAAGCTTTGCAGGTAGCTGGGGAGCCTCCTGTGTGCTCTCCACCCAGCCATGCTTAGACACTCTCTGACTTCCTTCATGCTAGACTACACAACCTGGCAGAACTACCCATGTGTGAAAGGCTCCATAAATACAGACAGGCTGATGAGATACTGCTCTCAGATGTCTGCTGTGCTCACCAGATTTTTATAAAGAAGATAACCAAGTTGGTACAATGATTCAAGACAGCAGAAGATGGGAAAGCAATGTTTGAAGCTTAAATTGGAAGTCACACTGAGAAGAACTCATCAGATACTGGAAGCAATTTTGCTCAACTGCAGATGCAACAGGCTACCTCATACAAAACATTCTGCTATCACCTTATCTTTAAAGACACATCATTGTACAAATAAGGCCAGAAGAGTAGTAACAGCCTTGTCTTTTCAGATGCTTTAAATACCTCAAACCGAACTGCTGCACACCGGTGGAAGTTAGAAATCCCAATTACTTGACTCTACTTCTGCTGCAGCTCAACTCTGAACTCCCCAAGCACGTCAGCTTACTGAAAGAACTACACATTTTAGTCTTATCCCTACATTGCAACTTGTTTTGTGTTTTGACAGAATCACACTGCGTTAGTTTTGATTTGTTCTTTGCAATAACAATGCATATAAATCCAGCACATGAAAAAGCATATCTGTGGGGAAAAAAAAGCTATCCTGCTAGAAATCCCTAGAAATAAACTTATTCGAAATTACTCCTCAAAAGTATGCTCCTTAATTCTAGTTAACTGAGAGAAAACTGTTTTTCTGTAAGCTGCTGGTCCTCCCATACAAATAAATTCCCACACATTTCACAAATATTCCCAACTGGAAATTCCATCAGTCGTAGGGAAAAGTTTTGCAGCACCTTTGAACAAATGCTCAAAATCTTATGAGCAAAGCATAAGAAATTGCAACTATACCAAAGACATCCCCCCATGCTATGAAATAGCACTTAAAGAAATAGTATTTGTAGAAAAATAACTCCCTATGTATCACTGGTTTCCACTGCAGATCACACTTACTCTGAGAGGAACAGAATCATGTTCAATCCCAAACCTCTCTCCAAGTGTGTGCCCTATCCTCACACAGCACTTTAAATTAAAGTGTTATCCCCAGTGTCAAGGATAGAGGCAAATCCATGCAGTAAACTAACTGCTGAAATTTGAAGAAATGCCTTGAAGTCCAACATTTTAATGAGAAACTAGTCTAGAAGGAAATTTCCTGCAGAATCTTACAGCACAGCAATGAGAGGCAAAGCACACATGCAACAATAAACCCTAATGCAAGGATACACAAGTACCACAGTGAAATTACAGAGTGGCTCAGAGTGAGGAAGAAAAACAGCAAAGAGGAGAGGAGATCCCACATGTTGCAAAAACATCACTGCCAATGACATGAACTACAACTTCATTATGAAAGCAGGCAGTGATTTTAAAGCAGCCACTGGCACTGGAGAGCAAGGTAGGCATCTGGCAATTCTCTACAGCAGATATGGAAGACAGGGTGGTCCAACCCAGAATTAGCAGCAAGGAGGAGAC
The DNA here is from genome assembly GCF_012460135.2 of Molothrus ater. NCBI lineage: Eukaryota > Metazoa > Chordata > Aves > Passeriformes > Icteridae > Molothrus > Molothrus ater. The sequence continues at coordinate 19,611,890 of NC_050479.2, forward strand.
TGGGTGGTGACAGCGCCAGGAAGGGCACCAGACTGTATGAAAGCTGCAGAGAGTAACAAACAAACCCAAAACATTCTTGGCAGAAGGACTCAGCAAAGAACATTAGAAAATGTTTTAGACTCCAGCTGGCTATGCTGCTTTCAAAGCAGATACAAAAAATAAAACTTGCTGCTTTGCTGCTCTGAGTCTGTAGGTTAAGACCCACACTTGTATAATTCATCAGGGAGACAGATGAGACCAGTTTTTGTTCACTCTTCCTCACTCCACATCCACCTCTTCCCAGACCTCTCCCCAAATCCTGACACTACAGCACTTGCTCAGGCAGAGATCCCTGCAGTGATGGAGCAGCCATGTGTTTCATGTAGCAATGATGGTAACAAACACAGCACAGACCAGTGAGTAACCATGTTCTGATTTCTTAAAACAGGAGGACAAGGGAAAAATAGCATGAGTGATCAGATGATTGAGCTTAAGCCCCTCTTGAAAACAAAAAGTACTTTTGTAACGTGTAAAAGTGCTCTATATTCTACTGTATCAAATGCAGGAATCTCAGCATTCACTAGATCAGTTTTGGAGACCATTAAGTATTTTAGTACAGAAGCTATTTCATTTTCAAGGCCCAATATGTACTATCACTGTCTCAAAAACTGGCAGATGAATAAGCTACAACAACTACAGCTACATTATGAAGTCTTTATGCAAAATATTGGACGAAAATTCCAAAGGCTAATTTATTTTCACTTGTTAATTAAAATTCAGTTGTGTTTTAATAACTGAAAACCAGAAATTGTGTAAAAAGTCAGCTGATAAAAAAAGCGAATACAAAAGCGAAGTGGCAATACAAGAACAAGGGAGGAAAAAACCCGGTAAGATTAAGAATAGCATTTAAATATAAAAATTTATTTAGGTGAAGTCACAAACAGTTTGATATCAATTTACAAACACTTTATGTTATGCATATTATTGGAAATATTGAGAAAGGGAGAGGACATAAGGGCAGCTTTCTCCTGAAACAACTAAAGGCAAACCCTTACCATCATGAGCATTACTGGATCATAGTATTACCTTGACCATACCCCTTAGTATGCAAGGATAAAGGAGAAAAAAACAACATGCTGAGATGCAGAATGAAAACTGTGAATCAGTGAAAAAGATTTTCATGAACACCAGACTACAAAGGTCTAGTCTGATGGTCAGGATTTTAAGTAATCTACTAGGATAAAAACAAAATTATAACTTAGGTCAATCATTATAATTGATGAAGAATTTTGTAATGCACAATTGGGCTATCTGACAATGACAGTAATGGTTAATGCAGAACAATGGAAAGAGGATACTGAGCCTAACAGAATAATTCTGTTGACAACCTGAGTTATTATCCCAAGTGTATGATACTTTTCTGAGTCAAATACACATTTATGTTGCAGATACTCTCAATGAAATGGCAAAAGTAACAGCTGTAACAAGACAAGTTATGATTTATTTTTTTAAACAAATATAATACATAGGGTTTTGAAGTGTCCGGTTGTGATCTGCAAAGATCCAGGATTGCACACAAGTTTGGTCAAATGAGAAGGTTTAATCTGCGCATTAAATTGGCTTTTACTTTCAAAGTAGTATTTTAGGGCAGGATTCTCCTCCGGGAGAGTGTTCCTGACCTCATTCAACCAGTGTTCAATTTATTCACCTTCCTGAATCTTTGCCCTCTTTGGATAGTCTGTGACAAGTGCTGCGCTGCAGGAATTCCTGTTTTCCAGCAAACTGGCTTGCTCTGCAGGTTTGTAGTCCATTGTTACAATTGCTGATTGGTAAAATGAATTTCCTACGTCTTCTCTAGCACAGCTTGCAACGCAACAGAAGCAGAGGTAAAAGAATGCACTAGAATACCAGAGCTCCACTTAAACACCAACGGAGTCAGGCTGTTGGCACCAATAAGAAATTCTGTATTTAACAAATCTGCAAATATTTAAGATCCAAAGTTATTCAGTTTTATAAATAAACTCACCCACTTAGTCTGACTCCCATCCCAACTGGTCTTCTGTTTTCATGGAGTCTGAGGAAAAAAAGAGAGTTGTCTGAAGTTATACACACAGACATAAATTTGCAGGAATGACTCTCACCTATCCTACACACACACACACACACCAATTATCGCACTCAAACTACAACTAGGATTTCCCACTTTGTTCTTTCCACGTAATGCAAAGTTACAGCTCTCACCAGTGCCTTAGAAAGGACAGCTGTGCTCAGACACAATGCTTTCTACACTTTGACTTAATTTTTACTGTTTAACCCTCTGTGGAAATGCAGAATTAGAGATACAGGCACTAAATTAAATGATACTGAAATTTAAGGAGTCTTGGACTAAAAGGGGGAATGAAATCCAGTCAGGCTGCCTAACACTATCCCTCAAAACTACAAAAAGAAAATAATTTCAAAATAACAGCCTGGTAATAAAGGTTTTTGTAAAACACCTCCTCTTCCTCTTGACAGTGTGAATGTTGAAAAGCTTAGGTTCTGTCCAAAGTCTTGAGGCCATAAAAGGCTATTCTCTCCCATTTTATTTCTCCAGTTCTTTTGCCCAAGTGTGATGTCACATCTTTTTGTGCTGAAGTAGTTTTACACAACAAAGAGAGCTTGCAACAAAGAGATATGGGGAAACACATAGGTCACCTCCAAGAAAATATTTCCTTGCTATGACCATGCCAATGACAAATTCATGCTTTATCCTAGGACTCATCTACATTCGACAGCTGCCTAAACCATCATTTCATTTAAGGACATTTTTAAATAGTTATAAGAGACTAGATGCTACCAATTAAAAACTGCTCTAGTAACAGAAAGGTGGCTGAAACCATAACAATTAATTGCCCAAGTTTTACTTTTTCATTGTGCTGCTAAAGTACTACTCATTTTACAAACATTAAACTTTTGATATTTTGTAAGAGTTAAAATAAACATGTTTATTTTTTTCTTTACACTTTCTGGGGGAAAAAAATACAACAATGCCACTCATAAAAATCAACTAGGAGGTTTCCATGAAATCAAAGGGGATTGAGACCCCTGGTGCCTCAGCAGAAAACCCAGCAAAGCTCAGCACTGACAGACCAGCTGCTGTGGAAGAAGTTACAAGAGTGGTTAACATGACAAGCTGAAGGTCCAGTCTCACATGAGATGAAAGCTATAAGCCATTGCCCATCTGGTGCTCACATAAGATCTGTAGGAAAATAAGAACTAAGCTGTTCACCTTGAGAATGAAGAAATGTAAACAGACATATCAGAAAAAGTTGCAGAACACAGAGCATCAACCACAGAAGGTGCAAGGCCAGCAGGCCTGGGTTTATCTATCTTACTGTGTGGTGTTTGCTCCCTTTCTTTGTCACAGGTTGGCCTAGAGAAGTTACTTTTGATATGTACCAAAGGCAAGACTTGCTGTGATACACCAAGCACTTTCAGATGCCTTGAAAGGGACCAGGCTAACATGAGTCAAAGCAAAGAACTTAGTCCCCCTGTGCTGGCAATCAGACAAGCACAGCATCTGATAAAGCAACAAAAATTCTTCTGGAAAGCAAAGGTTCTTTCTACAATTGTAAAAAATAATTGATTAGAAATAAACCATTATAAAATAGCCATTATAACAGAATCTCTCTGTCACCATTCAGCTGGCATGAAGCTCAGCGTTCAGCTGAATTTTCTGTGCTGGGGATTTGGCAGACTGCAGTCACTGGTGTAACAGAAGCAGCACAACCCCTCATACAGACAGGCAGCCTGCTGTGGCTGTGGAGCTCAGCACCATGCCTCAGGCAGGAGAAAGGGCAGACCTGCCTGCATCCACCACAGATTATACCAATGCATATAGTGATGCCTGTACTGAAAGCAAACAAAGTACACAAAATCCTCCCTGCTTCTCCTAATCACACTCATCTTTTCCCACAAAACAGGCTCTAACTTGTGGATTAAATCTAGTGAGCCCCAAAACAGGTTTAATCTTCAAATCGTGGTGAATTTGCACACCGTGGCCATTCTTATTGAAGGTTATCTTTATTCATATCAATTTTTTGCCATCCCATGCTGTCTGCAACTGCCCACATGCTCCCATAGTAACAGGAGAGTCTGTACTCTTTGCCTTACATACAGGTAACTGTATTGCTGAGAAAGTTGATTTTTAAAGACAACTCGGAGGAAAAGAACAAAACCACAGAACATCTTTCTTCTAATGTCTTCAGGAAAATGCAAAAATACACCAGAAGGAGGAATTAATGGGATTCCTATTTTCTGGTGAGTGGAGCAAAAAATGCTCAAACATTCTCTCAGAGCATCCATCCGCGTGCACACCTCTCACGGTGGCCAGCTGGGCACCCGTGATACCGTGTCCCTAAGGTCAACACGAGCAAAGGGTCAGTGCCATGAGACGAGAGCTGCCGACCAAGACAAGGGCACCCCAACTGCCCCTTTCTCCTCTTCCCATCCGAGGGAGCACCATGCCCAGCCAGCAGAGCAGAGAAACACGCGGCCATCGGCCCATCACACCTGGCTTTTCTCCTCCTGCTTGGGGCTCTGGCCCGGCGGTGGCGGCTGGGCCGGCGAGGCCTGTGTCTCGCTGTCAGTACGCAGGCGTCTGGGGACAAGCGACTTGAGGGGCGCCATCCACTTCATCCACAGGTCCAAGTCAACGTCGCCCCAGGGCAGCGAGGGGTTCTTGGCCGCCCGCCGCCGGAAATCCTCATCGTAGTTCATCCAGGAGGTGCCCCCGTAGGTGGCGTGCAGCTTGCGGATGGTGTCCAGGTACTTGAACATGGCTCCGCAGCGCGCCGGGTGCTTCTCGCACAGCACGCTGGCGTACACCAGGAAGGCCGAGACCCACTGGTCCAGCGTGTCCCCCGGGCGCGGGCCGTGCTCGGGGGCCAGCTCTGTGTGGAGCAAGGAAAAGAGGTCAATGAACTCCCCCCGCCAGATCCGCTCCTTCGTGGCCTTGGCCAACTTGTAGCCCAGCGGCCGCCGCAACCCCACGTAGGGGGTGGCCGCCGCCTCGGCCTCGCCCTGCCCCGCCGCCGCTGCCGGAGCTGGGGCCGGGGCCGGAGCAGGGGCTGGGGCTGGGGCCGGGGCCGGGGCCGGGGCCGGGGCCGGAGCCGGAGCCGGAGCCCCGGCCGCGCCGCTCGCCGCTGCCGCCTCGGCGCAGGGGCTGGCGGCCGCCGCCGCCGCCGCCGCCGCCCCCAGCGCGGCCTGGCGCTCCAGCCAGCGCGGGTTCACGTAGACGGTCCGCAGGCGCGGCGCGGCCCCGGCCGCCGCCGCTGCCGCCGCCCGCGCCGAGCCCTCGGCGCCGGGCTGAAGCCGCAGCACGGCCAGGGCGGCGGGCGCGCCGGCGGGCAGGTCGCTGCCGTCCCGCCGCGGGGCCGGCTGGGCCGCCGCCGGCACCTGCAGCAGCGAGGGCGCCGCCCAGGGCGGAGAGCCGCCCCTAGGCCCGGCCGCCGCCGCCAGCGCCTCTAGGCCCGGGAGGCCGAGCCGCGAGCCGGGCGCCACCGCGCCGAGCACCCATCGGGTCTCGGCGATCCCGGTGCGGTCCCGGGGGCTCCGCGACCTCCCCTCCTCGCGGCGGCCGGCGAGCGCCGTCCCCAGCGTTAGCGGGGCCGCGACTCCGGCCCGGCGGCGGCGGCGGCTCCGCCGCCTCCCACGTGGCATCGGCACGGCGGCTGCGGGCGGCGCGCGCGGCGGGGGCGGGGCCGCGGGGCGGGGCCAGAGCCGAGTCCCCGCCCCTGCCCGGCCCCGGTCCCGCCCCCCGCGGTTCAGCGATCCCCGGGACGTTCCAGGGGATTGTCCGGGCGGCGCTGGAATGCCCGGAGGGGAGCGCAGAGAGCGGAATACTCTGCCTCTCTCTCAAAAAATGATCCCCAATCCCACTGTATATATGTGCATGCTCTATACATACATATGTATATACGCACACATTTACAAATATGTACAGCACATTTAGTTATATATACGATATGCTATATATTAGATTGGCATGCTGTATATATAACTTCTGTAAGGATATGTAGTAGGCACCCCGATGTCATTATTGTTCCTTCAGATTAGCAAATGTTTTGAGGAGTAAAGGCATTACATTGCTTCTCCCTTCCATTATAAATAAGCCTCTTTTTCTCTTTACAGAAAGTGGTGCTTTTTAATTTTTTTTTTTTGAGTACTGTCACCCCAAAAAAGATTCAGCTTTCCTAGCTAAGCACTGAGTAGGTCACCAGCTGGGTGAAGGCTGAACCTCACTGGAGTAAAAGCTGGGTGCTGGCTCCTTCTGTGGACTTATGCATCCCACTCCACAGCTGCTTCCACAAACACTTCTGTAGCACTCTCCTGGAGGAGCAGCCTTGAGTCCTGTGCTGAAATGTTTATAGATCAATTGCACTGCAACAAAGACAAAAGTTTTGTAAAAAAATATTACAGTTCTTTCATTTTCACAGAAAGACTAGAAGAGATACATTTTAGATTAAATCCTTTTTGACCAAAAAATCAAATCCTAGGAATGACAAACAGAAATTCTTCTGTAAGAAAAAAAAAAAGGTAAGGTAAAAGAGTGGCTTTGGATTTTTTTTAATGCTTAATAAATTCTAAATAAATAATTAGAGTAGCAAAAAGTTACTATTTTCCAAATCACCTTTATTTTCAGGGATTTTTCAGAAGTCTGAACAAACCAGGCTTTTTTTCATTCTTGAGATGAATACACTCTCATTTTGATAAAAAATATTTTTTTTAAATTCAACCAATAACAGGAGACAGTCACTCCTTCCAATTTCAGTTTAATGGGGCATTAATAAAACCAGACATTGTTAAAATAACAATAAGACCATAGTTTCTCTAAAACTTAACCATGTAACATGCTTTTTATAAAGTCAGGTAATAGCCATTTACACAAAGTCTCTGAAAATTTTCTGAAGATTAAGATTTTCTTGACTTTGCTTCAAAATTAGTATTTGTTTAGAACCAGAAAGTGATTCAAGTTGGAGGGAACCTCAAGAGGTCTATACTCCAACCTCCTGGTCACAGAAGGGCAAAAACTAAACTGTGACAAGATTGCTTAGTGCCTTTTTCAGTTAGATCTTGAAAACTATCAGTGATAGGATCCCATAACCTGTTCCAGTACTGATGATTACCCTTGGTAAATCCATGCTGAATCTTTCCAGTCACATTTTTCTCCTCCATGTGCCCACGAGTTCTCTTCAAGAGAACTTTTGTGATTTTCCTGAAGTGAAGCCACCAACCTTTAGCAGCTTAGGTAGTCCTTGCTCTTTTTGAAGACAGGTGCAACTTTTAGCCTTTTCCAAGCCATTAGGTACTTCTCCAAATTTTGATGGCCTTTCAAATATAAAAAGTGGCCTTCCAGTGACATTATCCAGCTACTTGAGCCTCCTCAGATTCATCCCTGCTGGTTCCTAAGACTTCATTTGTCTGTGACTCCTCAAGAAAAGATCCATGACATGGTCCTTTCCCCCTATTTAGAGGTTTTTTCACCTTGAGGCACAAAGGGCTGGGAGACTTTGTTGGTGAAGGTCGAGGCAATGAAGGCATAAATAGAAATCATTTTGCGCCAGTTCTACAGGTTTTTTAAATACCTCCAGGGACAGTGCCTCCACCACTTCCTTGGGCAGCCTGTTCCAGTGTTTTGCCTCAGAAAGGAAGGGCTAGCAGCATCAGATCAACTAGTATTATCTCACTAATCCTCTGCAGATTTGGCTGCCCAGACAGTATCTTGTGGCTGGAAGTTATCAGTAAAATTTGGGAATTAGGACTGTGTTTTTGTCCTGTGCCTGTACCATGCCCACTAAGAGCTCAAGCCTATTTCAGGATGGTGATGCCAGGTCTCACAATAATGCAGCTCATAGTGATAATGAACAGAAACTTCAAAAATAATCAGTAAGTGCTTTTATTTGCTATTACCCCTGAAAGATGCAGACAGCAGCTAAGAGCAGCAGTGAAGTTGACTACATGGAGCATGTCTATGCATATGCTGCATTTACTCTTTGAATTGCAGCTGTGATCCTCTCTGTCTCATAAAAACTATAATTTTCATGGAGGCTTTCATGAAGAAAACCAGCTGGGCAATAAGTAATACCTGGGCTGAGCAGGTGGAAATAAGAATGCTTTGCCTCCACTTCATTTAGAGCTGCTATTTGTGACGTATGCCCCTAACAATGCACTTATCTGATCGTTTCAGCCTCCTTTCACAGGCTGTGTGCGCAGCGTGTAAGGCTCTGAACTGGAAACTTGGGGGTTTGCCTGCTGGCAACCGGCTGTGCCCAGGAGTGTCAGCCCTTCAAAGTGGGCAGGGCACCTCCCTGCTTCAGGGAACTGCTTCTGGTGAATCTTGGAGGCAAATGTGATTGTCCTCTCTACTCCTCATGTGATGAGTTCCTTACAGCTCTGAATTTCCCTCTGTGACTTTTTCCTCATGTCTTCCTGCCCCTTTATGTTCCCATGATGATTGTACAGGACAAAAAGAGCAAATACTTGGAGCCAAATGTACGTATATTTGTATTGCAGATGTGTCTCTCAACTAAATTGCTAGAATAGGCTCAGAACGGCAAAAACAAATGCAGATTGTCTTATGCTTCAGACCTTCTTTTAGTCTCAAGCATGAGACCTTATTGAAGGCATTAATGAAGAGGCAAAATGAAATGAAGCTCTAAACAGAAACAGCTGCAACCTTAGCTGTGAAGGAACTTGGAATTAGGCAATAGGACAGTTCATGAAAATAAGAGGGAAAAGCTACTTTGCAGACCAAGAAAAAAGAAATCTCATTTGGAAACATTACCTAAAAGCAGAACACCTCCCTTTGAAAGTGGATGTACTTGTGTGCTGTTGCTGTTCATGAACCTTAAAGAAAGCCTCAGAGGAGAGAACTTCCTACTCTATTGATGAAACCAGAAAGTGCTGCCATAGAGCATTTACCTGCATTGGCTCCAGGACCACAAAGAGAACAATACAACCCTGCACTAGGGTTTGAGGAGAAAATGCAGCATAAGGAGAAAATAACCCTTGTGTCATGTCTTTTTTTTTTTCTTCAAAATAACCAGTCTTTTTCTAGGCAGATTTTCTAAGAGCTGCCTGCAACAGTTTTTGGGAGACTGGGGGTTTGTGGAGCTGGTGGGTTTTCAAGTCAAAAGAAGGATGCTTAGGCCCCATGGAATCAGCAGTCTAACTGTGAGTTCATCTGAGACGGGAGAGGTTTGCCACTTCACAGGGGTTATCCTTGGGCATCTTCCACTTACTCCATAAATAAAAGTATAGGTCAGGAAAAAAACAGGATTTGGTGCTGTGTGTTTTGCTTTCCAACTCAAAAAATGTAGTGGCTGTAGCATTCACTGATGCAATAGCAGCAGAACCAAACCCACCCATGAAGCTAAAGGTTACTTAATAAAGTTTAAACAGAGTAAATGATGGTGTTGGAGATCCAGGAAAAAAATCTGACAAACATCGCTGCTGAACTCCCCCAGTGAGGGGAGGAGGACTGTTAATATTCCCAGCTAGGAGCAGCGGCAGGAGCCAGATTCTGCAGCTGAGGGGCTGCTTCCTTCACTCCAGGTGAGAAGGAGCTGGCTGCCTTCATGGAGCTGCCTGGTATTGTCCCTCTCTGTGCATTCTGCTTCTGCCTTTCTTTACAATTTTGCTTTCCCCAAGTTTGTTCTGTGTCTCTGGTAGATGTTTCCTTGCCTATGCTTGCAGTGGGAACAGAGAAAGTCTCAATGGAAGATAAACAAGTTCAGTTACTTGTCCTGAGGAGGCTTAGCTTCACTGGTCCCACTCTTACCTTTTCTGTGGCAGTGACCTCAGAACTCAGCAGAAGAGTTAAAGGTCTCGGTGACCCATGCTGCCCGTGGGGCTCACGTCCATGCACCCACAAAGGAGGCGTTCAGAGGATGGAAGAGAGACGTGGGCCAGAACACAGCTACAAGTCGAGCTCCGTTGAAGACCCTGTCCCGTGTGCTGCACAGTGTGAGTATCCTGTTTGATGCTGGAAGTTTTCTCAGGAGATACCATCTCTGCCCTACACAGGTGGGGCGGACGGGGGGTCCATAAGCAGCAGCGGGGCCGGAGTGGGACGCGGTGCAGGGCTCGGGAGCGATCGCTCCGGAGAACAGCTGTCCGCCGCTGCTCGATCCGTCCCCAAAACGCAACTGCACCGTCCCAGGGCGGCAGCGCCCGGGGCCCGCAGCGCCGGTGCCCGCGCAGTCCGGCGGGGCTGCCTCCCCCGCGCCCCCGACGGGGGCGTCCCGCGGCACAGCGAGGTGCGGGCGACACCGGGAGCGGCTCTTGCCGCCCCGTGAGGGGAGGCGGACGGGCCCCGCCACCGCCGGACCCGACCGGCTGTGTGTGTGGGGGGAGGCCCGCGACTCCCTGCGCATCGCGGCCGAGGGGGGAGTGACTCTGGCAGCCTGCGGCGAGCCCAGATAAAAGCTCCGCTGCTGCCGTTTTCCCTCCCCTTTTCTCTCGTAACTTTTTTTTTTTTTCCCTCCCTCTCCCTCCCAGCAAAGTGACCGCGCCGGCGGCAGCCCCGGAGCAGCCCCAGCGCCGGACGCCGCCATGAGCCCCGCGGTGCCGCCGTCGGGCCGCGCTGCCGGGGGCTGAGCCCGGCCGAGGGGGACGCCCCGAGGGCCGCTCCGCGCCGCCCTGGCGGGGGCTGGAGGCAGAGCCAGCGAGAGCCCAGGCAGGACCCCCGGCCGCCCCGCCGTGCCCGGGGCAGCGCCCGCCGCGATGTCGGCGCAGAGCCTGCTGAGCAGCGTCTTCTCCTGCTCCTCCCCGGCCGCCGCCGCCCCCGCCGCCGCCAAGAGCCTCTCCAAGCGGAGGCTCCGCCAGACGCGCAGCCTCGACCCCGCCATCATCGGCGGCGGCCGGGAGGACGGCGAGGGCGCGGGGCGGACGCCGCGGGCGCGGGCCGCCGGCAGCCCCCCGGGGGAGCGCCGCGGTCCGCGGGGCGCCCCGCCGCCCCACGGCGCCTCCTTCTCCACCCCCTGCACCCCACTGGAGCGCTCGCCGCCGGGCAGTGCTCTCTTTGACGAGGAGAGCCTCCGCGGGAAGCGGAGTCCCGGCTGCGAGCTGCCCTTCCTGGCGCGCACCCCCTCGGCCCTGGCGCTGAGCGGCACCGCCAGCCCCGCCAACAGCATCTTCTCCTCGCCCCGGCGCTGGCTGCAGCAAAGGAAGGGGCAACCCTCGCCGCCCGAGCCTCGCCCCGCCGCCTACGTCGTGTGGAAATCCGAGGTAGGCACGCCCGCCCCCGGGGGACGGGCACCCGCCGCGCCGCCCTCGCCCCCGTGCCCGTGTTTCGCCGCCGCCCGCCCGGCCCGGCGGGGCTGCCCCGAGGGGCTCCAGCAGCGCCCGCCGCGGTGGGTGCGCGGCGCTGCGAGACCCAGGTGGGGCCGCCCCGTGCGGCGGGGCCGTCGAGGCCGCCGCGGGTGTTGGTGCCGGGAGCTGGCATCTGCGGCGCTGGAGGGTCGGATATTTGAGGTTCCCTCGACGGATTCCGTGTGTATGTGTCCCAGGCCTGTAAAACCTTCCCCTCCCAGTTTCACACCTCTTAAACTGAAGCATTTGATGGCTTCTAACAAGATCGACAAATTGTTTTTAATGTGCACACACCCAGTGAGTTGTGATTTATTTGAAAACGCACATCTGTCAGTACCACGTGAAGAGCAATTGTATTCCAAGACAAATCCAACTTTGCAATGCAAATATTTATTCATTTAACTTGGATGTCATCGATGTTGGGCTGCAGATACCATACCATGTGGATGAATGTTTCAAAAAATGTGGCATTGTTTCCTGGTAGCAATTGCTCATCGAGTTGGTTATGCTGAGCCCTTTGTAGCAGCAGAAGAAATTTCTTTGTTTTGAGAAATTGTCCATCCTGTTCATGTTGATGAGGTTTCCCGCTTAACTGTTTAGTAATGCCTTCTGGAGAACTGGGATCAGAAAACAGCATTTCCTTTTCCATTTCAGATGAAGTTATTATAAATAGTTGGTAATAATTAGATGCATCAATAAAACAGCCCCATTGTTGCAGTGGGATGTGGAAGTCTTTGTAAAATGGTTACCTTAATCAGATCAAAGCCAAACTGGGCATCATGATAGCACAAGATTACAAAATGCAGTTTTCATAGGCAAAGCTGCATCTTACCCTGAGCTCCAATATCTCCCTGTTTGCTTGGAGTATAAAAGTTAGTGTCTGCCAATTGGGATGGAGTGTCAACATGTGGGTGGGAACTTCAGGCATAATGCTGGCTAATGTTGAAAGAGGTAGGTGAAGAATCTTAGCAGTTTTAAAAAATGGATTATTATGAAGTCTTGTAAGCAGAAGTTACTCTAAGCAATACTTCATCCTGATGCTTGAATTTTAAGATAGTAAAAAAATCATGGTCTCAAAGAATTTTGTGGGATTTGTAGCATCAGTGAACAGTGAGAAAATAGGTGATCACACTAATTAAGGATAAAAACCTCCAGTGGACAGTGAGATAAAAAGTGATCACGCTACTTAAGGATAAGTTTGCTGCTTATCCACTAATGATGTTATAAGATCTATTGAAAAGTGTAACATACATAGGATTTCCTGTGCTGAGTTTCCTGACTGAGTCCAAGACTCACAGCATGGCTTCTGATATGTAAATCTAAGCAGCTCTTCCTTTTTTCACTGAATCTATGGTGGTGGACACTTGGGGCATTTTTTTTCAGATCTGCTGTGTGTCAAAACACACAGCACATCTTCAGGCTGCATATTGCAAAGTACTGGTTCTTCCTTAATTTGGTGTGTCTTGAGCATTTTTAGATAGTCAACCCTTCTTTTTGGGAGGGATGTCATTGTCCCAGCAGTCATGGTAGTGAGGCTGTGATGTCAGGAGCGGGGTGTGCTGGCCTCCTGCAGTGGGCCAGTGTTGTCATTGTGAATTTTATGTCAGTCCTCATTTAACCTGATAGTCGCTGGTTTCAGAGTTGCTATTTCAAGACATTATACAGGTATGAACTTAGTTGTTCAGCAAAGATATCTACAAATTATATTAATCTATATTTTAGAAGAAACTGCTCATACATAATATTTATCTTATTCTCCCTATTATTTTAGGGATGCATCCTAATGGTCATTCAGCCTGGTCTCATTATAAAATAGCATTATTAATAAAGGACTTAGTTGTTTGCTTCCTATTTAGTGTTTATTTGAAGAGGTGCATTTTTTTGTAAGTAAAGGATTTTTTTGTCTCTACAGCTTCATCCTGGCTGTGGCAAAACAAGTGTGCTTGAGGAGGTGGAAAAACCCACATTTTATTGGGTGAAAAGGAAGTAACTGTTTATAATATTATAGCTTTAAAAGGTCCCATTATTCAAATTATTGTATTCTCAGCAGAAAATCTGTAGTTCCATTTCTGTTCAACTTAGGAAATAAAATACATCACAATAATGATTTTACTCGGCCGTAAAAAACAACTGAATGATGACTGCCTAATGAAAATGAACATTGAAAGTTTTAGTTGTAATCCTTAAAAATTCCCATCCTGTAAGTTGGGAATAAAATAAATGCAAAATCAGTTTTCTTTACCTTCATTCCAACACCTTCAGTATCATTGCCCTTTTTAGGAAATACTGCTCTACACCCACTGTGGAAGCAACAGGGTTATGGACTAGGAGATAAGTGTGGTAATTATTTTCTCCCCCGCTACCTTAAAGGAGTAAAGAGAAGTAAAAATGCCATGGAAGTTCCATTCAGAACCCCTTCAACATTATAACTTCTGGGCCAGACCTCCTGCACCTATCCCAGGCTGGATCAGTGTGGTGGCATCCACAGGGACGTGTTGAAGGTGGGGTTTGCAGCCTGTGCTGGATGAATCCTGCCCTGGGACAGCTGGTACCTTGGGGCTGCAGGGGTAGGGCACTTGGCCCAGCTCTAGTCAGGTTTTAAAGCAGGCATGCCCCACTGCTCTGAGATTTCTGTATATGAGGCCACAGTGTCCATATTAGCTTTGTTATGACAGGAGAATAAAATGGATTGCTTATTTTACCTTTTTTTCATTGTAATTCTTTGACTTCTGCATTTTATATGACAAGCCTGTCTACTGGCCTAGGGAGAGAAAGGTTGCTGCTAAGTTCATGCCACCATTCATAAATAATTTTTAATGGAATGCCTGAATGCACAGGGGATTTCCAATTTCAGCAGCAGGTCACACCTAAATGTGTTTGCCCTGTATTCTTACGTCGACAGATTTTTGAATGTGAAGCATCATCTGACAGATGTGTCTCTCACTGTCCAGTGACCTGACAGTTCTTTATTGACATGTTTTCTTCACAAGAACCTTTTTACAACTATAAAGATTATTTTTTGGCAGAACTTTACTTCTCTTACAAGCATTCTTTCACCTTTCTGTTTTCTGCTTATGTATATAAGCTGCTTAAATAAAAAACCCGTTCCTGGGTTTGTGTAAATCAGCAACTACATTTCCAGTGGTTTCAGCAGGACAAAGCCAAGGGGGATTTTTAATAAGGAGAAAAAGCATTCATCTTTAATTCCCATCTGATCTCAGCTGTCCTTTTATGCTGTTTTCCTTAAAGAAAATTCACTTTCACTTGCAAAATTAAGTCTATTATCCTTTCATTAAGTGTTTCATATGCTCAGGTAAGTCTCTAAGTAAGCTAAGTATCATGGATAAGATGGTAAAAATACCTAGAAATACTTTAATGCCTTAATTCTGCCAAAATTTGTCATACATTTATGTCTATGTATGTAAAATGTCTAACATACCTGAGTAGATCTGCACAAGTTAAAGATGCAAGTGTTCACACTGACTGACTGGCTGAAATGCATTTGCTGGGTCCAGAGTAGCTCAAGATTAATAGATCTGTGTGAAGTCTCAAGTTGTGTTAATTCTTGTGCTTACTTTTCTGTCTTAAAAACGGTAATGGAAAGCCACAACAAGTGGATAAAAAAATATGGCAGATCATGGCAATGTATCCAAGTAATCTATTTGTTGTGAGAAACCAAATCTACACACTTAAATTTATATGGTCTGATTATTTTGCTGTCATAATCCGTGCGTTACTAACTAGTTAAACATTACCATCTCCAGCTAGTATGCTTTTTTTGGGGTAGAGCTGATTTTAAAGTAACGGTAGCATAACATCTGCAGCCTTCCCACCTGCATGCCTGGCCCCTGGGAGGCAGGGGGCAGTATCCTTAGTTTGCAATTTGCTTTTCAGTGAAATCGGGTTGCTGCAGGTGGACGGCTCAGCCTTCCACACCTCCTCCTCCTCCTCCTGACTTACCCTGTGATCCACTTGCTCGCCCAGTTTTCTTGCTCGCACTACAGGAGGAGTTTGCATGGAATGGGAGGGAAGGTTGCCTTGGTTCCTCACCAGGTTTTGGGGGAGAAGCCAGGATTTGTCCAAGTGTCTCCTGCACTGCTGGCTGGCCAAGCTGTGATGAGCTGCAATGATGCTGGAGAAGCTAATCTGCACTACCAGAACCACATTGGTTTAGCTAAATTATTTTATAGCATGGCCATCAGAAGTAGTGAACGTTCACAGCACAGGTTTCAGCTGACAGGTGCCTTGGCAGGTCAGCTTTGGTAAATTCACTGTCTTGATACTTTAGGAGTTTAATCCATTGGGAAGGCAGTGTAGATTCTCTCTTTCCTTGTAGCAAGTGAGGGTTCTCTCTTCTCTCAGGCATGTAGTGCCAGGACAAGAGGAAATGGCCTCAAGCTGTGTCACTGGAGGTTCAGGTGGACATCAATTGTGAGAGCAGTGTCTGTTACCCTTAAGCACCTTGATAGCTAACCCAGAGATCTTGCTGTATGGATAGAAGATATGTTGGAGCATATTCCCTTGCAGAGCTCTGATTAACTGTCCTGGAAGCAAAATGGGGGGTCTAGCAGGTTTAAATCTATAACTTGCATTTTTTCTGTTGAGGGGCCTTCTTAATGAGATGTGTGAGAACTGTACTTTGGAAGATTTTTATATTTTTATTTTTATAAACTAAAAACTGTATGTTCTGGTATTTACCAATGAACTGCTCTGCTCTGGAGAGAATATATATATATATATAAAGCACTGTTCTGCTTTATTTTCTTTCCTAAGACATTCCAAACCACTGGACATGCAGATTAGTTTCAGCCTGAGTCCGTTCCATTCAATGCAGTAAGTGTTCTATAATTACAAAATTTGGTGGGCAGGAATGTTGTGGGTCTCTCATGACAGGAATGCAATTAAAAGGAACTAAATATATTCAGTATTTCCGATTTTGGCAAGTGGACTCTTCCCATTCTCGACTAAATTACGTCTGAAGACATTGGATGAGAATATGGGGGTTGATGGCTAGGACAGACAGAATTTTTCAAGTGTGCATTGCTTAAGTAATGGGAAAGGAACTTGTGAAAATAATAGAAATGAGACTGAAAAGTAATTTTGAGTAACCTCTAAAATATTAACAACCCAGACTGCTGTCTTGACTTCATGGTGGAGTTGAAGCACATTTAGTTTTGCAGACTCTATTGGATGAGAAGATCTGCAGCTGTGACAGCTTGCAGGTGAAGAACATTTCAGAGGTCTCTTCTGCAGTGTTCTTGCTGTACAAGTATTAAGGCTGTACAGGTATTAAGCCTGTTTGGGGGATTTGTTTTTTCCTTCCAGATGTAAATTTCATAATTGAAACCAGCAGGGGGGTCTGAGCAAGGAGGGCTGAACAGTCATGGCATGGTAGTAACTTCAGTGTATTAGTGTCAGAGTTGTAGAGTTAAAATCTTAGTTAAAAAAGGTACTAAAAATCACAATCATAATGGCAATCCTGTCTTAGTCTCCTTAAACATGATATAACGCTGCTCATATTTGATTCTCTGGCTATGTGGCACAGTATTTGAGAGCATAAGCACCACTGGAATTAAGCTAACATTTTAAAATGCAACTTTTATGCATCCTGGGTTCCACTGGTTGCTAGCTGGACCAGGTGTCTGGATTGTGGGAGAAGAGGCCAAATATTCCATTCAACTTGTAGAAACTGTAAGGAGAGCAATAAGGAGGTTCAGAGCAAGGTTCAGACTTCATTTGACTTTGCAGCTTATTGGGCAGTTTTGGAAGGTACTGAGCTTTCAGACTTCAACAGAGTACTCAAATGTGTGCCTTCCATTTAGTCCTAGGAATTTACTTTCTTCACCTCACTTTAAAACTTTTGTATCAATTATTGTGTACAAATGTTTAAACTGTGCTTGTTCAAAATAATTTTTATTTTTTTAATCTTTTCTTATCCTGTAACAATAATACATGTGAATGGAAATGTATGTGGAGGCTTTCTGTTTGAGTTTTAGTTTTTCCTAGATGTGTACAGACTGGCTATTTCAAGTTACATGTTTTTTCCACTCCGGTTGTCAGCTAAGAATTATTAAATCCCGGGAGAGTTGAGAGTGTTTTTGAAGGATTTGATGAACTGGAACTAGATGTTGGGTACCACATGTTTGTGTTTTTGGACCTAAGTAGGTTAGGTACAGTGTCTCTGGCTCATAAAACCAAGCATCAGTTTCACACCCTACAGCTGTCATCCCTGGGTCATCATCCTCACAGTCCTGGCCATGGGAACAGCTTGCATCAGCATCCCCAGTTATGAAACCAGAACTGTCTTTTCTGGATCTTCCTATTTCTTCTCATCTGTATCCTCTCAGAGAAAAGACCTTCTGACTTACACTATTTACCCATGAGGACTCTGAGTGTGTGAGGTCAGAAAGACATTTTTGAGCACTGCACTTAGTGAGGAGGCACATGAGTGGTCAGTCCAATGCACAAACTCTTCTTGTGGATGCCAGGAACTTGCTTTTCTCTTTCTCTCTTCTTAGGTTCTGAGTTCTGTTCCACATACTTGGACCTTTTTAAGTTGGGCTTGTCTTTTATCCATTTCTAATACAGCTTGTTATGCATAGCTTCCTTTATCCTCCCTGCCAAAAATTAAAGAGGAAGATACTGTGTCTTGTTCCTTTCATCACCTGAAATTCATACTGAAAAAGAAAAAAAAAAGCTGTTTTACTGTAGATGTTGCCTACTATTTGGATTGGCCAAGTCAAATTATAAGTATTTTTCTCATAATTGGACAAACTGTTTTTCAGCAAAGTACAAAGTATGTTGCAGACCTTGCTAACAAAGGAAGGATTTAGTTTTAGGTTTTTTAGTGCAATTAAGATTTCTTTTGCATTGCCTTGGAATTAGCCTGGACTTGATTTTCAGTGATGGAACTACATGTACCTCCGCTGAGCACATATAACTGATTTTGCAAGAGGAAGACTAATACAAAATTTCCATTTCTATTTTCAGGTTTTATTTACTTTATCCCTTTGTTTTCTGCCACTGTTGTAATATGGCAAGATTGTTTCTGAGCACTAACTTTTTCATTTTTTCTCTGAAGGGTAATTTCAGTTGAGTAGCACCCTACTGAGACTAATGTGGTGAGAAACCAGTTGGCTGTGCTGTGTTCAGTTTTCATTTGCCTCTCTCTGTAAAAATTTAAAAATACTCCTCCTACAGGAAATGTTTTCAGTTCTGTTATGTCTCTTGCTTCCCATAGGAGGTATTCCTTTTAATTTATTGAGTAAACCCATAAAAATTTTGGCACAATAGGATCTTTGGGCAAGCTGTTTAAGAGATCTCACCATCTTCTGTTTTTAGAAAATGTGCAATTGTTTCTTTATACAGTGCTATGAGGCTCTGGGGCCAGCTAACAATTATGTGAAATGGGAGAATTTGAAGCTAAAGAGTGTGAATTGACACATCTGCTGTCACTTCTCAAATATTGTTATTTTGATTGTTCGTATTTCATATTTATCCTTCTTAAACCATAATCAATCACTTTTCTCTTTCCTCTGTCTTCAATCTTAAAAGGATTCTGGGTAATATTTTGCTCTCAATCTCATCACCACAATTCCTTTTGTAAGTGTATGTGTCTATAGGAAGGTTAAATCCTCATAATGTCCTGGTTGGAAATCAGCTCTATTTAACTGTTAATTTAATTTGATGACAGGGCAGACTACTATTTGAAAGGGGTGGTGGGGAAAGAGAGATTGGGATAAATTACATTTTCATGCTCCAAAATAAGACCCTATCTACTCTATCATAAATTAGAAAAATGTGGTTGAGTTTTCTTGTGGCTGTTTCATAACATTCCTACCGACAAAATATGGCGTGCCTCTTGCTCATTGCTTCACTACTGTTTCTCAAGCATGTGTTTGTGTCTGCATCCAGTGACAGCTTTTGTTCCAGCACACCACAGGGACATGTCTTGGAGGTCTTTAGAAGGGGGCAGTGACTCAGAAATGCTACACAGAATGGGCTCTGCCAGGGAGTGGGTACCAAACCACAGCAAGCCAGGAGAATGAGGCAGCCAATTACTGAAATAGACACAATTAGATGTTTTAGTTATTTCAGAGATAAAGGGCCTTAATTCTGTATTCACTAAAGGAATGCAATGGGCAGCCAACATATATGGAGGGTTTTAAAGACACTTTTTAGCATAATAGTTAATAAGATTTACATTGGCAAATTGACATATTTTGAGTCTCTAGCACACTGTCCAAAAGGCTTCTCAGTGCTTTTCTCTTCTTGAGGGATGAGCACATATGATTTCCTCGCCCTGCCAAGGCTCAGATGAAGTCTTTCTGTTCCATAAACCTCTCCTGAACAGAGGCAGAGTGAATGTAACAGATAAACATACCTTTTTTTCTTGGAGTAAATTGTGTAACAGAGCTTCCTGCCTGTCTTTTAGCCCAAATGCAGATAAATTATACCACCTCACGTGGACTAGAGGAAAGAAGCTAACCTAACTCATTTAGTGAGCTGTGGAAGGTGTGTAGTGTGGAGAGCAGGATACCTGTGTACTGCATGAGCAGAAAGGTAACAGACAGGTCAAGGGAAGGGACTTCACCCTTATGAGGCCCCATCTGGACTCTTTGTACAAGGGAGATGTTGACAAACTGGAGCAAATGGACTGGAGGGCCATCGGGACAGTTAAAGGATGAGAATGCTTAGTGCATGAGAAAAGGATGAGGTTTGTTTCAGCCTGGAGAAGAATCAAGGGGGAATGAAAATCCACTTTTACTACCTACATGGGGACTAAGGAGAAGGTGCAGCTGGATGTTGTCAGTTGCACAATGACAGTCACAAGTTGCAGCAAGAGGAATTTTGAGTAGATCTAAGTAAAAAAGCATTCACAGCAGGAGTGGTTTACTTTTGAGATGGGCTCCCCAGAGAGGCTGTGGAGTCTCTGTTCTTGGAAATTTTCAGCCCTTGACAGGTCAAGGCCCAAAGGATTCAATCAAATTTTGAAGATGAGACCCAGCTTTGAGTAGAAGATTGGACCAGATGACCTGCAGAGTTCCCTTCTGACCTAATATTTTCTGTGATTCTGTGACTCCAAGTATCATTTCTTTCCACAGTAGAATGAAAACTGCTGTTCTCCCTTGTGCTGCAACATACCTTTGATGGGACATAAGTTGCTGAGTTGCAGAAATTATGATGCTCTCCAGCACCAGCATTGGAAGCAGGCTTGTAGGAAGAGTAATTTTTTTCATTCAGTCATTCTCCAAAGCTGTTGTTCTGTTTCTACTCTGTGAGGCATATCCTTACTCTTACTCCTACTCTCCTGGTGTCTCACAAATGCAAAGAAAGCCAGGGTAGCTCTTTAAAGGTGTCAGTAAAATTCAAAACAAAGCCCAACCAAACCTTTCTGAAATCCAAGTGTTTTGCAGAGGCAGATAGACAGTGCCATAGCAGAACTTCAGCAGGGATTTGGCCGGGAACTTTTCAGTAACTACTTGCCAGGTTGGTTTCCTGCCACCTCATTTAACCAAGCCAGCCTGCTTCTTCCAGCACCAGGGAGCCCAGGGCTAAGAAGGGCTTACACCTTTAGGACAGCGTGTTGTTAGGACAGACTTGTTCTGACATTGAGCTCATCTGTTTTTGTGGCTTGTTTACATTTAAAATATTGAATGTATGGCAGAACACCGTTAACTTTTCCTACCATTTCATGGTAGCTCAGTGTGCTCATGACAGGCCGTGTGATGTGCTGCCTAAAACACTTCAGTTCAATGCCTGTGATAAAATGATGGTACAGAAGCATTGCTGTCAATTTAGCTTTTCTAACTTCCATTTGTGTCATCTTGCATTATGAAAGTAAAAATAACCTGTGAGAGAAATGGAAGAAGGAAAAAAATTGAAGAGGTATGCAAGAAGGAAAGGAAATCTCCTGCTGAGCTTTGAGCTTGGAATTGCATCAAATACACAGAAAAATGGGTGTGGCAATGGGACTGTTCAGGATTTGCCTATATTGTGTTACACAGCAAGAGTTTAACCTGATACTGACCTTGCGATTTATGAGCTTAAGGATACAGTTATGTAACTGGGATCAGTCAAAGCTAAACGGAACTGGAATAGGCAGCTGGGGCCACACAGCCTGGAAAAAGCTGGTACCAAATTGGCTTGCTGAAATAAATGCTTCCATTCTGCTATTTAAAAGGAGCACAGGTCACAGTTTGCTGCTGTTTACAATGCAGCAGTGGGCTTTTTTGGGCTTGTGAAGCATGTTGATCAGTATCAGACCTGTGTGTCTTTTCCTTGCTCTTGAGAAATTATTTTGGCAAGTCTTCATTTAGCTGGCAGAGGTTTTGTCAAGCAGGTGCAGCCTCCAGCATTGAGTATGAAAATGGGCTGACAGAAGGATCTTGCCCACAGTAAAACAAAGCTTGGACTCATAACTGTTTGCAGTCTTGGTAAGTACTTTTTTCCTTCATGGACCAGAACATAAGAGGAAGAAAAGGTGATTCCAGCTATGTGGTTCAAATAGAAGAAGACAAGGAAGGGCAGAAGTCAGCACAGTATGGTAAATGAGTAGCTAAGTGAACATCATTTGGAAAGCAGGATTGCCACTGAAGTGCCACCACCGCCAGGCAGAGGAGAGCTTTGACTTCTGCTTGGGTGTCCCTGCCCTGTTTTGCTCATGGTATGATGTCCTGGTTTACTGCTGGGAGTGCTGAGCCCACGGTGCTCAGGTCATGGTGTGGTTCAGCACGCTGTGGCTCTGCTTGCTTGACCTGGCCCTCAGTGTGGTTCAGTCAGAGGAAAAGCTGGTGCTGGACCCAGCGGTGCGTGGTCTGTCCTGGCTGCCGCAGTGCTTGGTGCTCCCTGAATAGTTCTCACCATCATCTCTGCAATGAGATTTTCTGAAGCTTTTGACTCATTTTTGAAGATGAACCTTGAGTTCCTAGATTATTTGGATAGTTTTTGAAATCTTAATCTAGATCTTCTGTATTACTTTCTGTTACTGTAATTAGAGCCTTCTTTCTTTCTTCTTCCTTCCCAGAGAAGGACTCTAATGCTGACGTCTTCCACACAACTGAATAAATAAATGTTTTTTAATGGTAAAGGGGATTTAAGCCTTGTTTATGTGTTTCCTTGTGCAGTTTTTCATTTTAGTAGCATTTTCAGCTGTTGTTGTTTTAAATGTTCATGCTTCATTTGTGCTTGTTTTGTGATGGTAGATATGTGCTTTAGCACAACTTGCTAAAATGTATTTGCCTCTACTATGATTGGTTATTTTTGCTTGTGATAGCTTACCTGCTTTTTTTTTTACAAACACATCTGGAGGCTGTATCAGTGCATTGTTGAAGTCCAAATGCATTCACTTTAGCTCTTTAAACCAGGAGGATCCAGCTGATCAGATAGTAAATGGAAATTCTGATTTCTGTAGAATATGGGGTGTAGAATAAGTGCCAAAATTAAAAAGAGAATATCTGCTGTTCTTTGGTAACTTAATGTTCTTTGGTAACGTAATGTTCTTTGGTAACTTATGTGTGATAGCTGGCCAGGAGGGGACTTTCAGAGAGGGAGCTAGGCTGCACTGCTGTATTTGTCAGAGCTTCCTCCCTGGAAATCCTTTTTAAGCAAAGCTCTCAGGTGTTTGAAGGCCTGGTTGTTTGGGAATTTGTCTGACAAACTGGCTAGAAACTAGACAGCATTTTGCTTTCTACCAGGGAAGTCCTTCCCTTATCCTGACAGGCTGCTGAAGGCTGCAGCCCTGCAGGGGCAGTGAGGTGCCGCTGCCAGAGGGGTGGGTGGAGATGACAGGGAGATAACAATCCTTACTGCCTGTGCTCCACAAACACAAGCTTTTCTGCCAAAGCTGCTGAATCCTGATGATGGGGTGGGGAACAGAGAGATCCCTCATCACCTGGCAGGCTGAAGAGCTGTTGAGCCCTGGGAATAGAAACACTGGGAGCAGCAATGAGCTTATCTTCATGGCCATACTGCAGTTGTGGTGGTCATGGTCTCAGGTGGCAGGACACCTTTCCTAAGTGGTTTGAGCTCTTGGAGCCCCTTCTTTTGGACCAAGTCCAGCTACTTGGACTTAGCATACAGCATGAGATTTAACTATAGAACTTCTTTGAGCTGAAGATAGGAGGCTTAAGATGAATTAACTTGAATTTTGGGTGAAAAGAATAAGATTACTTCAGTGAATTATTTATTTCTGGCTTCCTTACAGTTTTTTGAAACACACTCCCTTAGCTGAGATGAAGGCATTTAATAACCATATTGCTCTGCAAGAGGGTGACTGGCCTCTTGTGCTGGATCTGACTCAGACAGATGGAGGTGGAGTGGAAGCCAATGGGAAAGAAAAAATATGGTTGTCAACATGTGGGCCAAATCAAAGAAAAACTGGAAGGGAGCAATTTGTCAGGATGTTCCCAAGGAGAATGTGAGGATTTCTGTAGAAGGTGCATAGCAGGGGGAGCTACAGAAGGGCTTGCTTGCTGACCCCTCTTGAAATAAAGTCTAAGGCTAGAGGAGGCTGAAAACAGAAAAGCAGAGGGGAGTTTGCATGACATGTTCCTTGGAGCCAGCGAGAAAGGGCCAGAAGAGCAAGGGAAGGGATTTGCTTCCAA
This sequence comes from Molothrus ater, assembly GCF_012460135.2. Taxonomy (NCBI): domain Eukaryota; kingdom Metazoa; phylum Chordata; class Aves; order Passeriformes; family Icteridae; genus Molothrus; species Molothrus ater. Next base: position 19,635,826 of record NC_050479.2, read on the forward strand.
GTTTAAGTCCTGGGGTTGTTGGTGCAGCAGAAGCAGCTGCTGAACTGTTGAGGACACAGAAAATTATCAGCATGTGGGAAGTATAATGGGACCTTCCATCAGGTCCAAAGATTATTTAAAAATTTTTTTTTACCATTTTGGTTATTTTATAACCCAGCCTTTTCTGGCAGAGAAGCCCTACTGGGGAAAGGCGTGAAAGATTTTGGAAAGACTGGGATGACTGAATAGAGATCTCTAGATCAGTGAGCATGGTGTGAGGTGGAACTGGGTTAGCTGTTCCAAGGCTTTGAATGTTGATGCACTCAAAGTGTCATATATATATTTCAGGATAAGCAATTGAATTGCTAGGGCTTGCCTTAGAAGTGAAGATTATTGTGTGCAGTGGCAAAGCACTCTAATTTATTTTTCAAACCTTAATGAAGCTTGAAATTGAACCCTGGAGGAGAGAAATTGGGAATTACATCTCTACATTATCACATGCTATGTGAGGTGTAGTTGCCCAGGAAAGCCAGGCTGCAAATGTTTGATGGGAGAAAGGAGAAGACTTTAGGAGCACAATAAGGGTAAAGGAAACTAGAGGTACTTTGGGATGCTTGAAATTGTGAACTGCAGGGGAATTACTTAACCTTTGTGACAAAACATTTTGACTGTAAAATATATTTATATTTAATACATATATTATTTCTTTCTTTCTAAACTTGGAAATTATGTTTGCTATGTTATATTTTTGCATGGGAAATACTCATTGTGTCTGTATTTTTTTCTGACATGAATGATTACCACATGGAAAAATGTTAATTTAACCATTTCACAATAATTTAAGTACATCTGGAGTCCAGGTTACTAAAAAGCTGTTACTTATACAACATTGAGATGTACAATGTCAGGGAAAATAAAAATAATACAAAATGTACTATTTCTCAATAATGTAAGTCAAGATTTTATTGTCCATCTTTTTCATTCTGTCAGGAGACATCTCCCAGCTCTGAGATGCTGTTTCCTGGAGATGAAGCACTGCAGAGCTGGGTGGGTGAAGGTTGTAGTGGGTAGAGCCAGGGCTCCTCAGAGGTGTGTGAGTGCTCACTGTGGTGAGTCAGTGGCATATTGCCCTGCATTCCAGTACAGCAGCTCCACAGCTCCGGGCTCCCCACCAGGCACCACTGTGCTCACTCCAGGTGACATTGGGTGTCCCGACCCAACTCCTTCAGATGCCTCCCATGGAGGAGTTTCCCAAACAATGAGGGACAGGAGTGGTTGTGAGATCAAATAGCTGGAGGTCACTTGCTCCCAAAGACAACTGGAGGGCTTTTGCCTTAACTTTAGAGTGAGGATTTGTGAATTATGCTCAACTGGCGCAACATCAATGTGTAGAAGGGGATCTAACATACTGTATTTGAAAGAAATGAAGAAATATTTTTTCCATGCTTTGTATTAGGATAACTCTGGAAATATTCTGTTTCTGATTTTGCTTTTGTTCTTCCCAGCTTTTTAGGAAATATTTGAATTAAAAGGGTTGAGACAGTGCTCAAGACCATTGAGGGAAAAAATATTTTGCTCATCTTGGAAAAGGATCAATTACAGATTTTGCTGCAGGGACTAAGAACTTTCTGCATATTCCTTCTTCCTCCTCTGGTGCTATAGATTAGGGCTACATCCACTCTGTAAGAATATATAATTTATTTACAGTAGGCACAGCTCAGATTAGAAGTGAAGCAAGTGTTGGAGTGTCTTTTGACTTCCTCCCAAAGAGTGGGACAGAAGCAGTGGGCAAGTGATTGCTTGGTCCTTAGGAGCTGCCTGGGGGTGCTCACTGAAGCACTGGGGAGGGACAAGGCTTGAAAAACCAGAGCTGCAGATGAGCCTGTGGATGTGGTGGCTGATCCACACAGGGCTGTGTGAGAGCCAGGTCTCTGTGCCACAGGGCCCTACAGAGGAGGGCACTGGGGCTTGGGTTTGGCAATTGCTGCTGGGTGTGTTTCCCTGATGGGGGAAGGGGATGCAGCATCAGTTATTTCTGGAAACCACACAGCCTAGAGAAATGATATTTAGATGTTAGATAACTGGTTTAAATTGGGATTATGCCCAAATTAGGGATGAGACAGTAAAAGTGAGTGATAAGAGTATCTGTTTCTGCCCTGACTGTGGGGGGCTGAGGGACAGAAATGGGCATCCAGCAGTGTGCAAATCCATACAGAATCCAAAGAATTTGTGTGGGCATCCCTGCATCACAGGTTGCCCTGCATTGCACAGGTGATTTTTACATTACCATAGTATCTTGGCACGCTATTTGTGGGTTAGGACATCCCTGTACAAGGTGTATAAACACACGAGACTTTTATTTCCAGAAGTTTTACATAAGAGACAATAGATAGATACAGTTGCACCAAGATTTGTACAGAGACTGTTTTGTGATATTTAGTGGACTCAGCAAGCAAATGTTTGGCCTTGCTAAATTTTAGAGATTCTTAAACCATGGGGATAATGTTATAATAATAAGCATAACAATAAATATAATAAAATATATTAATAAAGATAATAAGATAATAATAAAGATAATAATAAAGATAATAATGAATATAATTAATATAATAATATTTAGTGGTAATTTCTTCAGAAATGAGAGGAGAAGGAGATAAGTTGCCAGTGCAGAAAACTGGGTAACAGAGACCTGACATGGTGGAATGAACATAGGAGTAAATGAGGATGAAGAAAAGGATGGGACTAGTTAGGAAGAAAAATGCCTAATAATTGGTGTGATAACAGGCTGAGATACAATGGAATGCTACAAAGAAAAGGTGGCATTGTCAAAGCCAAGATGCCTTTGCAGAGCATTGTGGGTGAATGTAAGCAGAGCAGCATTGGATTGGAAAGGTGAGGAAAGAAAATACCAGAGCAACAGAGAAGAAAGCAGTCTGCACAGATTTCTACCTGGTTTTTGTATTGAAAAGGCTGTGTATTAATAATTTGTACATAAATATAGCTTTCTTTAGCTCCTAGACAAGGGTCAGTGATAGGAGGAATATGGCAAATACTGATCTTTGTTACCTGCCTCCCTTTTCACAGGCATCAGATTTTCCCAGTCCTGGAGACTGTGTGTAGATGCACAGTGTGGCATGGTGTGAAGATCTCTAAATTGAGAAGCTGATGCAGTGTATGGCTGTGCCACAAGGTCTGTTGAGATCCCAAAGAAGTGCAGCCACAGTCCCACAGTGACCAAGCTAAGAAATATAATAAAACCTACTTATCTGGTAAATCACAATAATAATAAGTTAAAAGTAAATGTATTTAAGGATCAGTCTACTTTTATTTCTACAGAACTGAGTCTGTTTGGATTAGCACATGTTATAGCTTACTTGGGTGGTGTTGGATGATGCTTGTGCTGTGAAAGGAGTTTGACACCTTTATGTGTGAGACTTCCCAGAGATGAAGCATAAAACCAAGTTCAGCTCCTGCCCATGTAGGGCTAGCTCACCACCCCCCTTGTCTCCTGTCCCAACTGGCTGGATCTCTGACAGCTCCTCCCCTGGGGCAGTTTTACTCCTCTTCCCAAGAGGTGTTGTACAATCTTTTTTGATCCCCCTGGGCAGTGTTGTTGTTACCCCATCAACACTGAGTGTATGGGATGGGGCTACTTATGAACCAGTTACCCAGGTACTGTGGTAGCTGTTTGCTACCACCACAGGGTACCACCCTCTCTGGTAGGCAACTGAATCCTGGTGTCTGGTTGACACTTGATACAGCCCCATTCTGCCCTTTTGGCTGGCAAAGGCAGAGCAATCATCATCAGAAAAGGAAGAGGTTATATGTGTGATTTTAGAGATTATATGTGTGATTTGAAGTGCACAAATAAAAACATTAGGCAGAAACATTTTATTTAAAAAAAATTCAAGAGCAGCAAAAGAAAGTCTTGATGAACAATACTAATACAGAAAGCAATTCCTTTTGTTTGAAAGTTATCCAGTTTATTCCAAGGACCTTTTGCAATGGTCTCTTTGCCCATTAAATGTCTTACTGGAGAGCTGGCATCTTGCTGTGAATTATTAACACTTACCTAATGGGTGTTTACATATGTTTGCCTTGAAACTTAGCTCTGTAATTCAGTATGAAAACATTGAGTTTGCAAGCCTGCGCTTTAATGAAGGTGCAGAGGATGTAGAAGAAAGTGTCTGTTGGTTTTTTTATGTGTAACAGTCGTGCTGAGCCTCCTCCAGTGTTACTGTTAATGAACTTTAGGGTTTTTTACCTGCTTGTTATGACCACTTAACTACTTCTGACCTGTTATTCTGTCAGCAGCAGCAATAGTAAGCCTCTTCTCTGAATACCTGTTTCATTATTCCTCTATGAGAGGGTAAACCAGCCTTCAGCCATACCCGGAGTGCTCCATTCCCTGGAGCCCCATTCCTGCCCATACCCCGTGCTGCACCACAGCAGCTGTGGGGCACAGAGCCAAGCACAGCATTTCCCTTGTCAGCACCTCAGCCCTCCGACAAGGAGAGGTGCACACCAAAGCTCCTCACTGTCTTCATTTGGATGGGTGTCTGTGTTCTCCATTCAGTACCTCTCTGGGGACAAGAAAGCTTCTGTCAAGCTTCCACCTTGTAATTACATCTCTGAAGGAAGCAGGTGGGTATTATAGCCAAGGTGGCTTGCTACAGTTCTTGATCCCAATCCTGCTGCCTTTCAGAACTGTCATCCTCCCCTAACCAGGGACTACTTCTGTGAGAGCTTGCTTTGATAAGAAGGAAACTTTAAAAATTGGTTTTGCAGTGGCCACTTTGTAGTACTGGGGGGAAAAAGGGAGAAAAAGATGCAACAAAACCACCACAACCTGAAGACCCTTCTCTGTTTAGAGGCAAAATATCTTACTTGGAAATGCAAGTTCAGAATGTGACTTGAATTATTGGTGCCTTATCACTTGAGAATTAATTGTTGAGAATTTATTGTTAAGAATTAATTGTTATCTTTTGTCCTTGAAGATGGGGATTTCAGTTCCTTGATTGAGGAGAACTTAGAGTGGGAAGCTGGAGTGGAACAGGAAGCTCCTCTTTCCAATATTTCAGCCTTGTTAGGGCACTGATGGCTTTTACAGAAGTCCTTGCTCTGGTAGTTAGCCATTACCAAGAGAAATCAATCTAATGATTTACCTTTTTCTGGACAAACATCTCCTGAAAGGAGAGCAGAAAGGATCCAGTGGCAGATGCAGTGAAGCCTGTTCTGCCAGCTCTAAATCTGTTGTTTTGGAGGCAAAGCCTTCCCTGTGCAGTGGTTGTGACTCTTGGGACAGCTCTGTATGCCCAGGCTCAGTGACTGCAAGGTTGCTCTGCAGCAGTGGTGGCACTGGTGACACAGCTGAACATCCCTGGCTGTCCTTGGGTGTGTGTCCCCATGCCCTGTGGGATACCTTTCTCCTCAACACATGCAATTCCATTAACAGGACAAGAAAAATGACAATCTTGAGTGCATATTTAAATACAAGATTTTGCATACTTTTATTTTTGAATCTTTTCATCTTAAATGGCAGCAACCAAGTTGAATCTTAGAATTCGCTGAATTATGTATTTCATCTTAATTGATAAATCTCTTTATACTATTTGAAAAAATAAAAACTTCAATTTTAAAGGAATACAGTTGATTCTCCCTAAAGTATCAGCTTCTGTTTGATTTCTGATCCTGGGCTCCAGTTCTGCTCACAGACATAGGAGAGAGTTGCTCACATGAAGAATTAATTAGTATTTGTGGTACATTTATCCTGCTAGAATGTGTCCAACTTCAAATAGCCATGCTTTGATTGTTTTGCAAAAAAGGCATCAGTCTGTAGGAAAAATATTTCTAGTCGGAAAATCGGAGAATTTTGTAGCAAATTCTGCTTTTTTTTTAAACAAAACAAAAAACAAAAACAAAACAAACCAAAAAATAAAAATAAGATTGCTATGGCCAAGAAATATGAAGGTTTATCAAGCAGCATGCTGATATTAATTGCCTTGGTGTCTTTTTTAGTGGTGGTCTTATTTAAACCACGTCTTAACACCTTGTGGAATCAGTTAATTATTAGTTGCAAATGATACGGTGTTTCAACAGATGTGTAAACACCCTGCCCTTCCTAACAGGAAAAGGTCACAAATAACTCAGCTTTAAAGTTAGGGTTGATAGTGTAATGTTCATGAAGGAAATGTGTTCTTTTATACTGGAAAAATAGAGGGTATCCTGGTTCCTATTTTTGGGACTGAAGCAATGTAATGTTTGTCAGGGAATCACAACACATGGTCCATTTTTAACTCATGTTTATTTTAATAAAATGAAAAGTATTATTCAATAAAAAAGCTCTGGTGTGATGTTGTCAGTCAGGACTCTGTTGCAGTGTTCATTGACAGTATTTCTTTCTGTCTGTGACGGGAGTTTGTTTTTACAGTTAATTTGCCTCCCCATAGTAGGGAGGAATGTATTTATTAGATCTTACCCTGCCTAATCTAACCTGAACACCTGCTGGGAAGCTGTAATACAATGTCAACTGCAGTGGTGAGATAAGGACCTGATTTGCTTTTACTTGACACTGTTTCATATTTACCATATTTCTTTAAAGAACATTTTGAAAATTTTGGTTTGTGGGCATATTTGTTTAGGCTGTCCCATCAATCACTGCTGTGTTTCACTTCCATAAGCAGTGCTGTGGCTGACTCCAGTGTGTCCCTGCATGAGTGTCTTGGTAATCTTTTATATGAGATGCAATCTGTCTCCTTCCAGACTTCATACATCCACAGGCTAATTTAATTTTGAGACTTCTTTCACTTCACTGTTCTTTTTTGTGTAGATAACTCAGTACTTCATGGCTTAGGCAATTTTCATAGAGACACTCAATGATATTGCAAGAGGAGTAAGCAGCATTCATCTAGAAAGCATGTTACTCCTATGACTTGCTCCAAGGTATGATTATTCAGTTACCTGTTGTGCTGTTTGCAGCTGGTCAATTAACACATGAATTAATTTATGAGATAGCATTTGTGATAAAATATTTTTCATCATTTTTGTATGGAGTATTACATAGCTTTTCTTAGATGTCTTACCACTCTTGGAGGCAGACAGTTGATATGTCATTCATATTAGAAATAGCATTCAACAAGATATGTATTATTTTCTCTCTATATATACAAGCAATGTTATATTCTGTATTCCCTGAATTGAAGGACATTACTCATTTTGATGCTTCCATATAAATATATTTTCACTAATACATGCTGAGACCAGAAACAAATATGCAGCTGAAAAGATAAGATTTGAAAGAACAATACCTTGTACATCTGTATATTCCTGTATAGATTTGTGCATGAATATTTTTGTGTGTTCAAATGAAGGACGAAGTGTTTCCACATTTAGCTCTGGTAGGCTGAATTTTATGTGTGAAAACTGGACAAACATAAAGATTGATTATTGACCTCACATCTGAGGAAGCTCTAGAGCATAATATTTTCCTCCAGGGACCTCTTTAGGCTTTTATTTAGTACATGAGCTTCAGATCTTCTGTTCATTGCTATTCTAGCACAGGAGGAGGAGCTTTGGCTTATCAAATACTGCCCAGCAAACTGAGGAGTGTAGCACATCTCCACCTAAGTTCTGTGTTAGGACAGGGACGTGCTGGGGAGCTGATCCCCGTCTGCTGGCATCCAAGAGCCACCTGAAGAGGTTAAATCTTGCTTCCCAGTGTCTAACTCCTTCCTTCATGTGGAAGTGAAGAGGCCAGGGTGTGGGCTGAGAAGGTCTAGAGTGAACCAAGGTCCTGCCCCTGGGCTGGGAGAAGAGCCTGCAGGACCAAAGGGCACAGAGGAACTACTGAGTCTGTCACTGAATTAGCTACTCCATGTAGCTAATTTAGCTGAAAATTTAGTTTGGCCATCTCTTTGCATTCTTAATGCTTTTCTGTGAATGAGGGAGAAATCTCTGTATAACTGATGACTTCTATTATGTGACTTTCACAAGTGCTCTTTGATTTTGCATGCGACTGGTTTTTCACATGATGTGTCCACTGCTTTTTCCAACAACAATGCTATTATGTTTAGAGTTACAGAAAAAGCCTGTAGAGCATTGTGCTAGAGAAATTCTGGTGATTGTGTACTTACTTAATGACTGCTTCCCACTTGAGTTTAGAGTCAAAGTTACACGAGCAATTTTATCATCAAAAGTTTCTGGGTTTGAACACTTTGTCTTCTTCTGAGGTGGCCTCTCATGTGGGATTAAATTTACCAACTGCCAAAAAGCCTAAAAGAGAAGGATGCCATTTTTCTTTTTTTATTTCTCTAAGTCAGTTTATCCGGATCAGAATTCTGGGAACATTCAAAAAATAACATTTACTTTGTTACAGTTCTATATATGTGTGGAAATGTGGAGTGGTTGCAGTTGATTTTTTTTTTTTGGGTGTTGTTTTATTTGGCTTTGTTAATGGTGAGCTGCCAATGAAATGATTAAAATTCCATCCACTTCAGCACAATCTGTATAAACATAGGCCTTCAGAAGGCCAGGGCTCTTTTAGTTTTAATCTGAAATATTTTCAGTCTTTATTTAGTGTCTTCATTATCTTTTTTACACTCTGATCTGCTTTATTGGGGTCTGCTCCATTAAGATGATCCAAAATGCTTGATGCTTCCCTGGCTAATGACAGGGGTAGGTGAGGTGTCGTCTCCTATTGCCAGTCCACAGTTTCCCTGGTTTTCCTGTTGTTTGTCAGAGCTCAGGTGAATTGTAGATTGGCTATTTTTGTGAAAATGCATTCACCTTTAACTCTTTGCAATGGGATTAATTTCTTTAGGGTAATGTAATTGTGGGTTGCCAAACAGCCTTCAGGAATAAAGGACAGACTTCCAGGGAAAATGTAGCTAATTTGAAGTGATTTGGGGGCTCTCATCAAATAGCTTTGGCAAAGATTTCTTCTGTGTTTTGAGTAGGTAAACATCAAAACTTTGCCTTATTCCACTGCTAAAATACATGTAACTGCAGACATGAGCTGTGGTTATCTGGAGAAACAAAACTTCCTTTAATCAAGGAAAAGAGAAGGAAAGTGATCACTGGGACTATCACTAAACCTGTAAAATTTTTCTGGAAAATACAGACAAAAGTGTGAATCACATCTGTAATTTCATTAAAATTACAATAAATTAGAAAACTAAGAATTATTCAGTTGTCTTTTGTCCTCAGGTGCTTTTGGCATTCTCTAAGTTTGTTATTTGGTCTTTTATGAGAACTTCACAAGTGCTAAGGATGTCATATGGTGTCTATTATCTGAGTTATAATCCTTTGTCTCTTGACTGGGTCTTCAGTTACGTTTTTATTAGTAGACCTTTAAATCATATTTGAGTTTGCAGTTTGATTTTCATCACTGATTTTAAATGTGTACTTAATTTAGTAAGTGAGTGGCTTAAAACTTTTTGGATCATATTTCAGAGTTATTTTTCTTGGAAGATGATTTGTATTGATTGATAGCTGTTTCATGTGTTGAGTGTCAATGGCAATATAATCTTTTCCTTAATTTAGTACTTATTTTGCTGTTCAGCCTGACAAATTACATACATACTTTTTTTTATAAATGGTGAGTAATATATATAACATGTGGTTTTATTTGTGATGATGTCTTGGAATTCAGTTCATAAGGCAGAAAATCAGTATTGTAGAATTGGTTAAAAAATACTGAGTACATAGAAGAAGTGGAAAATGTGTAAAACCACATTGTTATTGAAATTAAGGGAATTATCAGAAAATCAGTTAATGTGCATTAAAATGATGAATTTAATTTGGATCAGGTGTGTGTATTTTGAACCACTCTGTTGGTTATCTGCACTCATTGAGCTTGATTGGGTTCACATCCTGGAGCAGCCTTGGAGAATGGGGATGCAATTGTTTTTATATGAAATTAGACTGCCAAAGGCACCACTGTGTGCTCAGCCTACATCAGGTACTCAGGATCTTTGAAAAATCAAACTGTGCTTTGCCTCTACAGCTGAGGGCAGGTTGTTAGATCTCTTGGACAGCATCTGTAGATAGGAATATGTAGGTGTCTGAATGGACTGGTTTTGGTCTCCATTTCTTTTTTGGAGCAGTGTCAGCCTCTTCTGCCAAGTATGTATAGATTGGAAGTTAGGACTTTTCCAAATCAGTTCTCCAAGCTTTAAGGAAACCTGTTCTTGAACTGAGCTGAACTAAAGAAAATGCTCTTTATTATCAACAAAATAGTTTGTGATTAGAAGTTTGTTTCCCTGTTGAGTGTTTGCTTCCTTGCAAACTTCATCAGCAACTATTTACTCTTTGAATTTAATACAAATTCTTTAATACAATAAGAAAACTTTAGTTTATAGTAATGAAATTTTCACATTCTGAAATTTAATTTTTTGGAGATATTTTCTGAGTGTTAAGGACAGTCATACACTGTCTGTAGCTGAGGTATAATGACTTGTGTGCTGTTTTAAAGTTTTTATCTCTACAGAAATAGTTATCTGTTCTGTCAGTCACTGATACTTCTAGTCTCCAAAACCCTTGGATGCAAATTATACCTAGCCCTCATTATTTCTGCTCTTTCTCATGTTCATCTCTCAACAGTATATTTCAGAAAGAGTAATATGGATGTTACTTTGCTAATATCCTTCCACTATAAATATATAGGATACAGAAGATGCAAAGAAATCAGTCATCCTTTGTGTATTTTCCTTATTTTCCTGTTTTCCTTTCTTGTACCTATTTTGTTTGCTGTTATTTCAAAGTGGCTCTTCCAGAACATGGGTAGGAGCACCCTGGGCAAGTCAAGGGAGATGCTTCTTCCCCTCTACTCTGCTCTTGTGAGACCCCACTAGCAGCACTGGATGTGCTGCATCCAGCTCTCAGGCCCCCAAAATAAGAAGGACGTGGATCTGTTGGAGCGGGTCCATAGAAGGGCCATGAAAATGATCAAAAGACTGGACTGCCTCTCCTGTGAGAACAGGCTGGGAAAAGAAGGCTCCAGGGAGACCTTGTAATACCCTCCAGTACCTGAAGGTGATAGGACAAGGGTGAATGGCTTTAAAGCAAAAGGGGATAGGTTTGGGTTAGATGTTAGGAAGGGATTTTTCACTGTGAGACCAATGAGGCACTAGAACAAGTTATCCAGCAAAGCTGTGGATGCCCTATTCCTGGAAGTGTTTGAGGCCAGGTTGAATGGGACTTTGAGCAATTTGGTCTACTGAAAGGTGTCCCTGCTATGGTAGTGGGTAGCATGGTCTTTAAGGTCCTTCCATCCCAAACCAGTCCCTGATTCTGTGTTTCTAAGATGCGGTCTTGGAGAAAATGAACTCTTCTGCGCTCGTACTCACATCAGCAGGGATGTAAGCATAGAAGTGTCAGGGATGGGTGAGAAGAAAAATCATGCTGCTGCTGCCTCCTGGTGACCAGTTGTATCAGCATGGGTGTCCCATATACTCAGAGCTGTCTGTGTCCTCCTGAGATGGCTGGCCCTGGGCTGTGGCAAATAGAGCAAAGGAGCAGTGCATCTGTGTGCTGGCAAGCAAGAAGCATTTCTGTGGCTGTGGCCCCCTGGTCTATCCTTAGTGCATTGTCAGAACTGGCCCCATGGGCTTGTTGCAGTTGGGACAGCCACAATACACAGAGCATCACCATAGAATATCAGAAGGCTTTAAGCATCCACCCATACAGAGTAACACTGTAGCACATGGGAAGGCATCAAGGACCTGCCCATACAGAGTAACACCATACCACTTCTGAAGGCTGTACATGTCTGCCCTTCTTGTTCTTTAGCCCAACCTTTTATACCCTTCGTGTTCATGCATTGCACCTGGGTGCCTTCTGTTCCCTTTGGTAATTGGTCAGTGCACTCTGCACTCCATGGCTCATTGCTGTCAATGCTGCTCACCTGCTTTTCACAGCTGTAGCCCATTGGGGATGGGGCTCTGCAGCAGCGCCACTCCCAATTACCACAAACTGTGTACCTGCATGGGCTAGTAGGGACTGCAGGGGGGGGAAGGACAAGTGGTTTTGGGTTTGTGGCTTTGTACTTTGCATAGCAGAGTGTGAGCCCCAGCCTGGAGCTGGCCAGGCAGGCAGTGTATGAAACTTTTGTGTAGTATCCATATATCCCATGAGAGCACAGACTGTGTGCCCAGTGGGATGCAGATCAATAAACTCATTGTCCTTGTACTTACCTGGCACAGGGTTGCAGTTGTCTGTATATGCAACAACTGAAAGTGGAGGAAAAAATTCCCCTGTTGCTTTTGGGTTTCCCAGGTCCAAGGTAAGCACTGATACTGAAAAAGAACACTATATTTTGTTCAAGTGAGGTCTTTGCAAAATCTATGCTTTTGTCTACTAAGGAAAGTAGTAGATTCCTTTCAGTGTTTCTTTCTTCTAGCTGATGAGTGTACTTGAACAATGTGTTAAGCATCACAGCTCTTTTGAGTAGGGAGTACTGTCAACTCTTGGCTTATTTTCTCATTTTCTCATGTTTGACTACAGCAGCAAAATTTCACAACGTGTGCACAGAGTTTTATGTCCATTCTCTATAAAGTTTTTCTTTGGCATATTATGTGCTGTCATTTGATACTGCAGTTTTATATTCTTCCCTTCCTTTCCTACCCTGCCCCTTCTGTGGTTTTCATATCTGTTGAAGTGGCATTATGGCTATTTGCAGTTATTTACCTTTTTCACAACTCTAGTTCAGTATGGTTTGTATTTTCTTCCAGCTTGTTACATTGCACTTTCAGGTCATTAATCTCTACATTCTCTGCCCAGGGAGATTGAGGAGAATCAGACCTCGATGGTCTCCTGGAATTTTCTTTAGCGGAGTCCAAGGTCATGAGGCTGAATGCCTTGTTTGAATATTCATCCAGCAGGACCTTTGGATATGCAGTGACTGAACTCAGCTGAGCACTGCTGCTTGCAATGATCAGTCTTTGTTTATTTAACCCAGGCTGTACTTTAAAGAGGTTTTGGTTACAGGCATATTTGGAGTCCTTTACAGATCACAGCATCACCAATGTCCTTGTATTATCTCTGAGAATCTTTATTGTTGAGAGGGAGGCTCTATTCTTTTCACATGGTTATATAATTAATGAGTTATTCTAATGGTTTTTAGATCTTATTATTCAGGGATATTTTCAAAGTACAAGGTCATCATTTCAGAAAAAAAGTGAGGCTGTATTTTATAGCTGAGGGAGTAAGACGCCTGCATTATCAGCTCCAGTAGAATTTAAGTTCAGCTAAAAACATCTGTAGTTCTTTTGGTTTCAGGAGGACCTCTCCCCCAGATGTGCTGAGCTAAAAGCTCTTTTCCAGATTTTGCCATTAGACAGCTCTAGAACTTGCCACTTCACAAACTTTGCCAAACTGCAGACAAGTGATTCTGATAACATACTGGGCAGTTTCCCTGTGGCTATTTCAATCCTTGGGACAGAGAGGAAAATGGCAACAGTCACATGTGCTTCCACTTAAATTTCTTCTGGATGACAGGAATAGTTATAAAAGCTAGTTCATGAATATTCACAGGGAAGGAGAAATAGAAACACTAAAAACTGGAATAGAGGACTGGAGGTACAGGCTTAGGATGCCTTCATCCTAGACCCAAAGTCTGAAGAGCTCCTGATGGGGAAGATGGATCATCTAGAAGGAGGGAGGTAGATTTTGGGATGTTTCCAGGGAGATTTCTTGTAGGACATATTGGGAACACTCATTCCACCTTTCATACATATTAAGAGGTTGTTTCTTTTAAAATGATACATAAATGAAAGAAATCTGCCAGACCTGCAGTGTTCAGCACTTCAGTCCCTTCGGGACTTTGAAAAGACACCTGCTCAGAGCAGGTTTGGTGTTTGTCTGTAGGTCTGTGGGGTGCTGTGTCTGTAGGTGCAAACCCGTGACACTTTGTGATGTCAGACAAAGAAATAGGGTTTTGTGTCCTGCTTATGATCACACTGCCTCTCCAGCTTCCTGAGATGGAGAAGTCCCTGTCCAGCTGCTCACAGGCTGCTCCTACCTGCACAGCAATGCTCCAGGTGAGCAGCACAGCCACTTGTGGGATCCACGTTGTGTTAAGTCTCAGTTGTCTGGGCTAGCTTCCAGTACTGCGCTCTCTTAGTGCAGCTGTTTCTGCTGAAAAGGTGCTGGAATTCTCTTGGGGGTGGCTGTGCCAGCCGTGCAGGGCAGGTGCTAATCTCCAGTGAAGGGGAGATGACAGGCAATGGGGCAGGCCAAGGGCTGTAACCTTTGCAATCAGCACAGCTGGCATGGCAGAGCAACACATGGCCAAATATCTCATCTTTGGGAAGGCATTTAATACCCACTGTGCTTTTATTTATCACTATACATACCAAATATTTTATCTTTAACTTATGCAGTGAGGGGTTTTTGTGCTGGGGATATTGATTGCAGCTCATTGATTTGCAATATCTATCCATTTTGCATGGGATATAAGAAGCATTTTGCAGTAGGAATAGTTGCAATATAAATGTAGGCTCCACTGCAGCCATTTGAAACATTTTGAATGGTTATGGCAAAAAGCATCAGGAAATGCAGTATCTGGACATCACTATAAGTTAGTGCATGCTGCTGAAGGAGCTCTGCACTAGTCAGACCTTATGCTGTGGAATCAGTCATTCTATCACTGGCTGTGCCTGATGCTCAGTTCTGTAGAAGCAGATGAAAAATTCATAATGCAAGTGTGTGTGCCTGTGTGAATACAATTACAGAAGGAATTCATCTACAGTAACTTCAAAGAGCACTCTCCAGCAGGCAGAAAATCACAGTTTAATGCATGGAGTCTTCTGTCCCAAGACATTTGTCCGTGTTGCCTTACAGGGCACAGTTTGTCTTCTCCAGCAGATGCAGTACAAATGATGCAACCCCACTTTCAAACACTCAGCTGAGACACACAGCCCTGAGAAACACTCATTATTCCTTGGCTTCACTCTTCCTTTTATTTCTTATTTATTCAAACAGATTACATTCCCATTTGGATAGGATTAGCTGTGGTTTGAAAGTATTGCTGCGGTTTGTCCTGTGAACATGAGCGTAGTATTTAGCTGAGTGAGGTCTGTTTCATGACCTGAAACCTCTTGGATAGAGCACACAAGAGTGTCAACATTTGAATCTAACTAGATTTCTGTTGTATAAAGGCATGAGGCACATTTGGGGACCTCTAAGGAACTTTCTCATGGGGTAGAAACAGCATTTGGGGGTTTCTTTATAGCTTTTTATAGGAAACGTGGAATTTTTTTTCCTCCTTTGCTGTTGAGCTTCTGATTAACATTAACAAATGTATTCAGAGCAAGTGAAAATAGTAGTGCTCAACTTTTTGTTGTGATGGGGCACTTAAGAACATCCTGCAGAGTGACCTGCCTGTGCATGCATGTCCCCAGTGTGCCCCCATCCCCATATGGCCTAATGAAACCTGTATACAGCTGTTTTATAACAGTCAGCAAGGTGACTTTGTCCTCAAACAATTCCATTTTTAGGATTAAAACTAACCAGATAAGTGCAATAAGTGTGATTTATATTTCTGTGATTTAGTATGGCAAGTCCCAATTTTTTTAGGCTTATGCAGTTTTTCTTCTAAATTAATTTTTCAAAATGCACAACAGGGCATTTAATCTGCTCTGAATAGCTGTGTTGCTCCTATGAACATGAAATATTTTTCCTAATTTCATGTAATAGTTTTATTTTGGATACAAGTAATTTTGTTAGTGTTGGAAACCCATGCACTGTAACATAGCTCTGATGTTGAAGAACTGAAACTCTAATTGACTGGCCTTGTCTCTCTAAAGGCAGAGTGCAGTGTAAACAAGAAAACATGAGCCATAAATGGTGAGAAGCTTACTTTTTGGATTTTAACCTCCTGAGCTAGACTACTGAAAATTGGTGCTGGGAACTAACCTCAGTGTGAACTCACACTGTTATTTTAATAGGAAACATACAGGTTTTTATGCTCTGTAATTGAGATATTATCAAAGCACAGTGTAACTGTTTTATGCTAAATATGTGTTTCTTAGCACAAATTAAATTGTTCCTAGAGCCTTCCTTGGCTCAAATTGAAGTAAAGTAAGAATTTGTTAATATTAATATTAACAGGGTGCAAACTAAACTAAGCTCAATAGCAGTCTCTTCCTTGCCCTGGGGAAGCACTTCCAGCACCCCAAGGGAAATTTGTGTCCATCTCAGGCCTTCCTTCTGCTGAGGGGGACTCGCTGTACCTGCACTGCTGTTCTGAGGTGGATGGCATAATCCTCAGGAAGTGAAGCATAATCCTCACATTAACTTAAGTGGCTTTAACAAAGCCACTCTGAGAATCCCTATCTTTAGGGAAGATATGATTACCTCTAAAGGGTCTGTGTCTGAGGAAAAAAGTTTCTAACCTTCTTAAGCATAGTCTCAGGAAGAATAAGATGTTTTCTTGCCACTTTGGTTTTGTGTAGCAGCAGCCACAGATACACCACAAGATGACAGGTTATAAACCTGGATTGCAGCTGTACATCTTAAGTTATGTGAACTCAGGCACAGTCAGTTCTTTTCCTGACTATGTTTGCTTAAATGAAGTCTAAGACACAGCTTAAAAATTTAAGAGTACCCGAATGTCTACAGCCTTAAATGGGAAATAAATGCGTATACCTGGTTACAGTGCTTTGTTCTGTACAATCCAGTATGTTTTTGATGTCCCAAATAAGTCTCTATCTCTTCATTTTAATTCATGAGCTCTGAAGAAACTTGTGGCTAGTATTACATACAATGACTGTTGCAGAATTCAGCATCAGGAATGTGAAAACTCTGCTCTGGTGTCTTCTTTTAGCATTTCTGTGCAGTTTGGCTTTTCTGCCCACAGCCAAATATCCTTTCTTCCCATAGGCATCCCTTCAGGGTCTTCCTTGTGATGGAGACTGCTCTTACCAGCTGTACCCCATCAGGTCCTGATGTTGATGCTCTATAAATGATACTCACCTTGTGTGGTCCTCTGTACCTGATGTAAAGCTATCTGTAGTCAGAGGGAGACTTAAGTGAACTTTGTGTCAGACCCTTTCCCAGTAGCTGAAGCTACACCAAAGAACCCCCATTCCCACCAGAAACTGGGACAATCTCAAAACTCTCCATGTTCGCGACTGATTGCAGCTCCCATGGTAGAGCTTATCTCATCCTGAGTAACACTGAGAGCCAGAGCTTACTACTTCTCCAAACTGAACCTAGAAGAGGAGAATCAGTTCTTTGTTTCTGTTTTTATATCCCAATGAAAAGCAGTACCTAGTACTTAATAGGAAACCTCTGATTTCTAACTGCAGTCCACTCTAAGAATCAAGGAACTGGAGACTGGTTCCTCATTTTAATTTTTCCTAGACTGTTCCCATCACCTTGAGCCAGTGAATAAATTGCCCCTGTGCTGTCTTGGCTATAATATGTCCTTATTGTACTCCACAGCTGAAATGAATTGTCAGAGAGCAGGAAACTCTTTTTTCTAAATGCATTTGTAGTATATCCTTATTTTCTTGATGAGGATGGCCTCTTGAACTTTTTCTAGTTACCTATATGTATACATTTCTTAGGAAAATTGAATTAGTCCAATTCCTTGTTTTATCTATATGACTCTTTAACAACATTCAGATACACATGATCAAGGTGATGAAACTGTTTTTACAAGAATCCAGCATTGAAAGAAGGGTGATTCTTTGCTTTCTGCGATACTAAAAGAGAGAACCTTAAGTGTTTTAGCAGTATAAAGTAAGCCAGTGTATTTTTGTATTTCAAATTGTTATGTAAAGACATTTGAAGCCTCCTGTAGTTATTAGGCTTTTTCAGATGGATCCAGGGATATCATGCAGAGCTGCAAAAAGCATTTTATGATTCAGGTTGGTATCTGGTGATGCAGTCTTCAGAAGAACTGCTTGATGCTTTCCAACTTTACATTTTAAGGTATACTATTAATTTTCCAAATACGTTCTGAAGGGCTGGTAGCATTTCAAGAATGTGCAGAGTGAGGGGGTGCAGACTCTAACAGGCAAAGAGAGGTGAGGCTGCTGTGGCTCTGTGTCCCCAGGTGTGGTTGTATCCCCAAGAGGCACATGTGCACACTGTATATATGTGTGTGTGTGTATAAACACAGTTACAGGCACACAGATCAGCAGAGACAGGATACACAGCTGTAACACAAATAGGAGTGCCCTCGATGGCCTGGTTGGTTTGTCCTCTCCAGCTGTGGAGGGTGAAAGTCAGATACAGACATCTATATAGCACATCCTTGTACACAAATATACAGTGTATGCCTGTAGATACATGCTCTCAGTCTAGCCTGTAGCTGTCTCTGGATCCCTCCCAGTGTCCCCAGCTGCTGACACCTGGGCATGCAAGCCAGTGCAGTTGCTGGTACCCCAAAATGGGGACCTCTCTGCCCAAACTGCTGCATTCAGAGCCTTCTACAAACATGTGCAGGCAGAACAGACTTCCCACAGGGATGGCCCCCTCTTGTGATAGCTTGGGGGTGATGAATATCTTTGGTAATTAATCAGCCACCCTAATGAAGAGGTCTGTGCTCAGAGCTGCTGAGGCTCAGGCTGTGTGTCTCAACTGAGATGTTCCTCCTATTTTTTTACCAACTGGTGGGGTAGGCAGGAACCCTGAGGTGTGCTGGTACCTAAAGGTTATGAATTATGCTCATTTCCTTAAGGACTCTGTTGAATATTTGTTACAGCACTGTTTGTCTTCTTTTATTTCTTTCTTTTTTTTTTTTTTTCCTGGAAAGCTGAGTGTAAATATGATTTCTTTTGATATTCGAGTTCTCAGATTTTCTCCCACTGACTTCACACTGCTGAGAGAGGGGGACTGCACAGACATAGCTTTTGAGAAACTATAGCTGAAACCTTGTGCCCCTGTGGCAGACTGCTGGGAGGCTTTCAGGAAGGCTTTGAGCTATTCAGTGGGAAACAAAGAGAGCACTGGTTTGCCCTGGAAAGATGAGTCGGTACCCTGGAAAGAAGGAGGTCTTGGTGTGTGTCATATTACTCTGAGTCAGCTTTATCACTGAGGAGGTTTAATGATAAAAGCATGTTTATTCAAAATACAGATTTACAGGAATGGAATGAAGTCATAAAAAAAAGTTAAAATCACAAAAACATATTGCTAAGGGTACACAACTCAATTTTTTCTTTCCAGCTTCAGCAATTTAGATTTGTGAGGCTATTTTGCTCTTGTAGTGTGCTCTGCAAAGTACTTCTAATTAAATGATGAGTTATGGGGATCTGGCTTTGGTTTCCAGGGAGAGCTGCTTTGGGTAATCCCCTCCATTGTTGGCTCAGGAGGGAACAAGCTCCTGCCCCTTTCCTGTGTAACTGGCCCTGGTCCCTGTGGTGGGTCAAAGTCACTCACACCCACATCTCACCACCCTAGATTGATGAGCATTTCCTCATAGCAGTGGTTTAAGTAGGCATTAAACTGCTTTCATTGTGTTTTTATACTCAGTGCAGCATGTGACTTAAGGGTTTTATTTCATGAACAATAACAGTAATAGATTTTTTTTCTTCACTATATTGGTTGTACTTGCTACTCTGCAGAGAAGCTACCCCAGGTCTGTAAACTCACGGAAAGAGGAACAGAGCACCTGGGCACGGTGATCTTTTCCTATCTAAAAGATTAACATCTCCAAGGACCTGCCAGAGTCTGGTTCTTACTGAGTTTGCTTTGTTTTGCTGCACTGGAAATGGTCTTTGATGGAATGGAAATACTGAAGAGGGAATGCCTAAAGAAGAGGAAGTGAGCTTATTAGAAATTTTGAGCTTCAGATCTGGTTTTGGAACTTGAAATAGTCAACACTTGGTTGAAATTAAAGTACAAGCCCTTAGGCTGAATTTGTGACTGAAACTGAAGGGAAAGACAGAAGATAGGCTGACCTTCAGATATTAAATAATATGATTCTTTTTGCATTTAAGGTGAAATTAGAAAGGACTTCTGTCCTAAGTGAGTGAAATTAGTTGATCCAAGGGGACCTTTTCAGTTCATTGCACTGGTTGGCTGTCCTGTAGGATGAAACAGCTGAGGACCAGAATCATGGGGATAACATCACCAGGAAGGTGTATTGATTAGTAAGATTGTCCTGAGTTGTGAGCTAGTAAACTGCATTTCAAATATCAACATTTAGCCTGAAACAGTGAACCAGCCTTGAAATTAGAACAGTTTTAATTACATAATGATGGGAGTGCTTGCAGATAGATATTTGAGATGCATACCATCTGCTGCACCAACATTAACTGTAGTCCTCAGTTTTGATGTGCCAAGTGCCTTCTATAGCCTAAATGTATGAGTCTGTGATTATATCCAAGGTTGCTTTAGTCATGATAGCTGCTGATGTGCACTGTCTTTCTGCATGGAAATAACATCATTCAAGCAGTTTGTTCCAGCTGCTGCCTCTCTCAGTAGGTGTCAGCTGGAAGCAATGCATTTGCACTAGAAGACTCACTGTTAGAGCAAAATTTGTGTCAGTGCTTCACTGCTTACTTGGTTGACTTCATCTCGACAATTTTTTTCCATTAGCTTTGAGAGCTATCTTATATAATGCTCTGCTGAACTGCTGAAATCTCTGGTGTCCTTGGTGGGACAGGTCTGTTCAGTTTTTCTTTCAAAATTCAAGGAGGTTCCCTAGGTCCTGTGTTGTGAGCATCTGGAAGGGATTTATTTATTTTTTACTGTAGGAAACACTGGATTGAAATGAAAAAGCAATAACTTGACCTTATTTTAATACCAAATATTGATTTTCCCCCCCTACTGATAAATGGGCTTTGGCAGTTGGTAATCAATAGTTTCGACCTTTTGAATGTTTGTGGGATGCTGCACTAGATGCAGAGTGTTAAATTGTTTCTAGTTGCTGGAGAGGAATTTGAATGTTCTGCTGGCCAATGATTAGGTTTTATGGATCTTTCAACTCTGGTAAGACTCCAAAAATGTGTAAAAACTCTGTTTTGTAAATTAAGATCAGAAACTATTATTAGCTTTTGTTTGTAGTTCAAGCATGATGTCATATTTGGCATAGAGCTAAAGAAAAACTCCCAGCTCGTGGATCTGTTCTTTCTCAACTTGGTGTCTTTGGTGTTTGCTCTTGAGGCTGTCTGTCTCTCCAAAAGAGGAATGGTTTGTGTGATAGCAGCTTTCTGAGAGCTGATTTAGTGTTATCACCCTCATGGGAAGAGGGACAGGAGGCTTTGTTTGGAGCTGGTCATGACTGCATGATTTCCAGCCAGCTTATCCTTGCATAAAAGTGTCACAGCTTCAACTTTTTATGCTGGTATAAAGTTCTCTAAGGACATTCCAGATGGACAGCCCTGGCCTTTGTGGAAGGGGTGCACAGGATTTGTTGACTAATTTAGGGTTAAAAAGACTTGAGGAAGCATAATATCACAAATCCCTGCCCCGTGTTTGGTTTTGTAAAGCATCACAGGAGACAACATTCTTCCAACTTCCAAGAAGTTGCAGTGTGTTAATGGCCCTTCTGTAACATCTTTTTAAAGTCTTGCTTTTACCCCTCCACAAGGAGGGTGGAGGCTGCTGAATTTGGGAGTAACTACATTAAGTACGAGTCACTGTAGTTGTGGAGAAGTAATTTGGTCTGTAGTAAGTCTCTCTTCTATCATTTGAAGTTTTCTGTAATATTTATTTGAATAAAATTTGAACTACAAAAAGCTTGAAACTCTCCTGTGTATTGTGACTATTAAATTTAATTTTTTAATTTAGTTTTGCTACAATCAGGTATAAACAAAGTCTGTTCATTGGAAAGGCAAGTATACAGAAAGAGGAATACTATTTATCATTCACTTAAAAAAAGATTCTTTCAAACCAGTCACATGATCAGTTTGTAAGGACTGTCTTACTAATTTTCTGAAATTATTGTTTCAAAGTTCATTGGCCAAGTATGCATGTGTGTTTAACAAAAACACTGTAGGGTTTGCAGTTAAAGGTAAAATACATATTTATCAGATGACTGGTTTCTCTGTTTAGTTTGCTGGCTGAAACATCCTCTTTACTGTTGTCTACAGAAATGTTTCCTTCTTCAAAATGTGGAGTTTCTTTCTCCTATAAGGTTGAAAAGTATGTGGTAGCTTGAAGGGCAGAGGAGCCAAAATATAGTATATTAAAATAATGGCAGATGTACAGCCTGGTAACTTGTGACTTAGTAGGACCATAAAAATAAGCCTCACACTACTAGAAAGCAAGCACTCAGCTCTTCCTAGAGGAATTGTCCAACATTTATAGTTACAGTGTGTCCCAAGAGGAGGCATTTTACATCATTGTTGTATTGGGCAAAATAGAGGAAATACTAAAGAAGTAGACACTGAAGAGATAAAGAGAAGGGTAAATATTTCAGAGTTGGAATTTACATTTGTAACTCCACATGAAAGCTAGATGTCATGAATGAAACAGCTCAGCCTCGCAGGCGTGTGGACAGAAAAGGCAGCCCAATGAATTATCTTTGTTATGGCAATGGGGAGGCAGGGCATTGTCAATAAAAAATGGCTGATGATGTTGTGTCTCAACCTCACATGGCTCCTGCAAGACCAAGCAGTCATCTCTGCACTGCTTTGCAGCATTCCCTGTCAGATAAGGGCTGTGTCAAGAACTGGGACCAGCCCTTGGGGCTGCAGAGGTTATGTGTGACTTTTGTCTTGCTGCTGCCCACTGCAGGCTGGAAATTCTCCTGGCTGGATCTCACTACAGAGATTAATACAAACCTTCCCCGAACGGTAATGACTTACAGAAAACACTTGACAGCTGAGCTTTGTGAAAGGCTTTTGTTGACATTCACTAAAGATAAACAACATCGTTCTTTGGTGGTTTTGCAAGTCATGAGCAGTGACATGATTTTGGACTATTCTGTTAAAGCCTTTTGGCCATAATGGCAGTGTGTGCATTGTGCAAGTACTGCTGTTTTGTATAGGCTGTTTAAACTCTTAACAGGTGTCTTAAAGGCACTAACAACTCCAGAGCATTTTTGGAAATCATTATTGTATTGTAGTGTGCCATAAGTAGTCAAAATTAAACAAATGTTCATCTTCCATGTTCCTGTAAAAGTTCTGCCTCAAATATTCAGCTTAGCCTTGTAAATAGTCCTGATGTGGCTTGTTTTACGTTCTACATTATTTGCATTTGGTCAACTCTTTCTGTGAAATATAACCCTGATATTAAATTTCCAGTTTTCAGGGCTCTACAGAAAGTAACTGCTCATGAAGTACTACCTCACCTTTTTGCTTCAGTAGCTCTAGCCTGGATGGTAAGAATCTCATAGTGTTACAAAGGATGGGGTCATAACAAAGCAGCACCAAGACAGTTAACAAATGTCACCATGCACACAAATGTTATATTAATAAAATAAGCCATTTTAAAGGCTACACCAGTTGTTTCTCTAAAAAAGCCCCAACAGCTTTTACTATGATAATTTTTTAAAACTAAACTTCAGGAGAGGTGAAGAATGTTCTCTGTACAACTGTGCTCACACTAACTGTTTTAGAAATGGCTTTCCAAATAAAACAGTTGGATTTTGTGTGTGTAATGGTCTTGGTTTCTAACTAATGTAATACTTCAGTCAAGGAAATTCAGTATGAAAACTGTAATGTAAATATTTTCATTCTCCTGATATATATATATATATATATATATATATATATATATAAAGTTCTGATTGTGCTGTCAGATGCTATAGGCTAATGTTTTCTGAGCCCTTGTGAGGCAAAGGAGGTCGCAACTCTCTGAGCTTGTTTAGTGCTCTGTTTCATATCCTTCCAGATCAGAAGACATTGGGATTTATTTTCCCTCCCTGCTCCAAGTATTTGCAACCTCAACAGCCAGCAAAGAAAGGATAAAGAGTGACACTGCCGAAGGACATTCATGCAGGGATTCATCTAAATTCCTGCAGCAATTGATATATCTATTGGGGATTCATCACATTTCTGGGTACTAAATAAACCCAGATGTTTACAGTTGATATGAAGATGCCATTTGTCTCACAGCCCAGCATGATTGGTTTTTTGTGGCTCTCCTATCACATAGTCAATAAAGGAATTAAGAAAATGGTTCTTGGATCTCTGCTGCTTTGCTGTTTAATTGCTGTTCATAATAGTTGGAAGAAGCTTTCTGTCTGTTACTGACACATACTTACTCCAAAATAATTGTGAAAATCAATGGCCTGTGGAGCACATTACCAGCTTTAAAAGACACCTCCCACACCCCAGGCTGGATGTCCACAGAAGGTATTTTGTGAAGTTCTCTGTCTGAACTTCTAACTTAAGCAGTCTTCTCATGGAGCCCCAAATATGCCAAGTTAATACAGGGTGCTTACCATAGTCCACTAAGGTTTTGAACTTTGCCAGCTTCTGAACAGAATATTATGCCAGAAGTGTTTCTCTCTTTTTTCTTCTCCTCTTTTCTTCCTGACGTTCAGTAGTTTCATTTGGAGTTGAAGACACCTTAGGCTCTTTTATAGTGCTTTGCGCAAATAGTCGTGCAGTTCAAGTTTATAGTAATTAATTGAATTTAAAAATTCTAGAAATGTGATACTTGCAGGTTTATTTTCCTCCTTAATTGTGCTTTATATGTGTCTGATGGTGGATTTGTATAAATGAGCTCCAAAAAGGACAGTAGCATTTCCTTACCTTATTCCTGATGCATCTGTTCCCAGTAGTTGACCCATCTGCTGACCTTTGTTATCAAGTTAAGTTTGTGCTGCCGAACCAGCTGATTTAAAACAGGGAGTTTATTTATTGATTGTGAACTGAAATTTTTGCAGTTTGCCCACAGTTTCACAGTGTTCAGTCTTTGTTCTTATTTTCTAAAAACTCTTGAATGGTTATTCTTTACTGCCGTTTCAGTACATACAACAAAGCAAAAGAGGTCCAGGTCCCTACTAGGCTGCCTCCCAGAATATCATTCACAAATCAGGAAGAGGAAAGTTGCATGTAGAGGATTATCCCAGTGCCAGAGATGTCCTCACTGGACTACAAACTCTGTAACTACACCAAATAAAAAAACTTTTGACTTTCTGTAATGCAAGGTGAATTCAAATGAACTTGAGATTTTTTTGGTTAATTGAATACATGATGGAGAAAACCTATAGTGATTATTTAATGATGAATGCCAGGAAAAATTTTTAGTATTTATGTTAGATGAGAGCAGTTAGGTTGATGAAATACAGCCTCCATTGTCACCCTCTTCTCATGTTTGTGAAATCTGAGCACAAATTCAGTTGTTACTGATTTGCTCCTCCACATCTTTAGGCGTTGGAATTGGGATAGCAG
Source organism: Molothrus ater (assembly GCF_012460135.2). Classification (NCBI taxonomy): domain Eukaryota; kingdom Metazoa; phylum Chordata; class Aves; order Passeriformes; family Icteridae; genus Molothrus; species Molothrus ater. The sequence continues at coordinate 19,661,097 of NC_050479.2, forward strand.
GAAATTCAGCTGAGACACTGTTATTTTTGTTCATCATACAGGGTTTATATTTTAAAAATAAATAAAGTTCTTTTTACAGAAGGGCAATAATGTGTGTGAACATGACAGAAAAATCACAGAGGAGACATCAAATCTTTAAATGTTAAATAACCTGCTTTACAAATTAGAAGAGTTATGCCAGTTCCCATCCTATCTGAGACCTTTCTGCACTGAGAGTTTGGAAGACTGAAATGTGTGTTTTGCAATAGACAACAGTATATATTTCTGCTTTAGTGTTTTTCTTTTTTTCAAATGCAGATACATAAAGAAAATTTCCCTGTGTGCTCTTCAGATTAATTTCTGCTGTATCCAAAGTAATGTATTAGAGTTTAAGGCAAGAATGGAACATGATGATTCAGGTTGACCTCTGTTGAGGCCAGCTGTTCCCATATCTATCCCAGCATCTTGTAGTTGAAATAAATCAGCTTGTGATATTTTTTTCATAAGTACAAAATTAAATGCAAATGAACAGTTCCACTAATATTTGTTAGATACACTGGCTCCAGATGTCAGGTAAATAACCTGTTTGAAAATTTGATCCCTTTTTTCCCCTTAGCCTTTTTGTGTTGAATAGAAGACGTGTTATTGTGGACTGGATGACCTAACTAAATGTTTGATATAACTTACTCATAGTGAAGCTAAGAAGGGCATTATAAAAAGAGCCAAAAGCCTGAGAGCCTCCTGGTCCCCAAAATTCTATCCTGGCTGGCATAACTTTAAGGCAGAATAGGTACTCCCTGTCATCTGGTAACTGTTCCTGGGATGGGAAGATGGTTAGAAACATTAGTGGTTAAAGGAAAATCATTAGGAAAGCAGGACACAATCAGAACAAAATCTCCACAAGAGTGGAGAAAATACTGTGACGAACAGGTTTTTCAGGCTAAGTGTTGACAGGATAGGTTTGGGAACTGTTAAAGAAACTCTCCTTGCATTGATTGTACTGTGTAGAAGGGGAAAGGGCACTGCATGCTTTTTGTAATAAAGTCGGGCTTTATTAGTCAAATGCACAGTCCCATTGTGGTTTATTTTTCTGACACAATTAACATTAAAAGCAGAAATCTGATTTTATGGGTTAGAAATGCATAAATGCTTATATGCACAATATGCACACCTTTGAGCACACCTGTAACTTACACTTCTGATACAGCAGATTAACTAGACAGAGTTAGTAATGAAGGTCAAAATCTAATAAGGTTGTCTGCTTCATTATAATGTATTTCATTTCAGTACAGAAATGGTGAAGCTGGACTAGACGTCTAAGCCAATACACATGCAAAACTAATGAATTCATTTTGTACTAATTGACACAGTTTGTCTTGCTCAAACTTCTTTGGCTCCAGGAAAAAAATAACTATTGACCTAGTTCTAAAAATATAGAGGATCAGGTAATATCTTAATTCTGATTTATTTGGTTCAAAATTTGAAACGCTATCACTTGCAGCTGGAAGATAAGCAGTGGTAGGGAACAGTGCCATCATGAAATGCTGCAGACTGAAAAAAATCACCTGCTTGTCCTGGGATGAGTGCCATTGCTGTCTGATGGAAACATTGGGCTGGTCTCTCATCCTCTAAAAGGGATGCAGATGTTTCTAATGGAAGAGGAATTTACCTGTACAGCATAGGGGATGATGCAGCAAGAGGTGACACGTAGCATTTTGCATGTGACTTCTTGTATCCAAACACTGGACTTGTTTCTTTTTTTCCTTTTCTCTAAAGGCAAGCCCACAACATGGTAAATATTAGAAGCAGATTGCTCATATACTGGCAGAGATTCTTGGCAGCTGTTTGTTTTGGCTGACTCCATTTTAAAATAAATACCTAACAAAATAATGGAAAGAGTATATTTGGAATATTGTACCTTTGTTTGGCATTTATGCTATAGTGAACAAAGTTGCATTAGAGTTCTCATCATCATTTTTACATGGTAGTTGGGCTTTTAGTCAAAACCATGTATATTCATAAATAACAGGCCTATGCCTGGAATATTCTGGCAATATATGACATTGGTTGTCCTTATTGCCCTTGCTTTGCTCTTTTTTATTTTCTTCACTTTTTTTGGGCTGGGCATTAGATTTGAGATCTGGGTCCAATGTTTGAATCCAATTATTGGATTATTTCAGTTACTCCTCTCAGCCATTTCTGCACAATCCTTTGATTTCTTGTATTGAAAGTGGGCTGCAGTTAATCTTCCAGGATGTTCTTCCTGGACAGGGAAATTGAGTGGATTTATTGATGTTTTCCCATTTTTCTCTATCTCCTTTTAGATCCCAACCAAAGGTGAGACAGCAAAATGAAAATCAAAATCCTGGAGTCTGCAGATTAGAGATAGAGATACCAATCTCTTGCAGTCCCTGAACACTTGCTTCAGCAATCTCCCACCAATAGCCAGTTTGTTCTGTAGCATATTGCAAGCTGCTTTTTATTACCTCTGTTGACAACCAGTTCCTACTCTCCATGCATGCAAGAAGGTTTATGGTCCCTGAGCTGTCACCTTGCCTCCCCTTTGAACTTGCATCCTTGGATGAAATCTGGACCTTCTTGTAGACCTTCTTCCTTGCTTATTTGTTTAATTTCATGCTGAGTTGACTGACTTCTTGCTCTGGACTTTGTCTTGATATGACCACATTTTGTTTTCAGTATATAAAGTTGCAGTAAACCTATTTTCTGTTTTGTTGTAATTCTTTATTTTAGTACATTTTAATGTATCTGTCCATGGTTTTTTTCTTGTGTATATAATATCAAATAGGAAAGAAAATTCAGGATGATTTGAAGGAAAGCTTTATCAGCACTAACATGGGAATAGTTCTGTTATTTTTGGGCAAGGGCCAGCAAATGAGTTATTCGGGACATGATAAATGAATGGGAAACTATTCTAAGAAACTTCTCTATCATGTATAACCCACATAAATTACTGTATATATGGAGAGGAATACTTTCAAGAACTTTAAATTCTTGTTAAAGACTAGAATGAATTCAAAATATAAATGTAAATTTATTAGAACAATCCTATTGATTGAAGAAGCTGATGGTTTCTAGAGCAGTTTAGGTGTGGTGAATTCTTACCAAAGGAATTCAGGGCTCCAGGAGATGCTTGACTTGATGGGATTACTGGCTGACTCCCTTGAGGACCACATCTCCATCTCCAGTACAGTTTGTCTGTTGTGAGGTCACCACTTCCAGAGCCCATGGGCCTGAAGCAGGAGATGTTCCAACTAGGATGACCCCAAAGTCAGGAATTTCTGTCGCTTCTCGTACCTGTTTGCTCATTCCCAACCTTTGTCCTAGCACCCCTGGTGCAGCCCAGTTAGGCACACTGTCACTGCATCTCCAGCAGCAGTGTGCTATTTTGCTGAGCAGGCATAAGAGGAACCAAAGAGTGCTTGTATTTTTAGCTGAACAACATTCTAGGCCAGGGTTGATTTATAATGACTTTTATAAGGATCAGGTTCGCTCAAGAAAGAAAACAAATGCACTTGAAGCACGCAGGCAAGACCCACAAAGTTTGGTAAGACATGATTTTTGTCATCTCTAGCAGGGCCTCTTCCATGTTGTGCAACTAGGATCACTGGCATACCTTGGCCCTTTGCTCCAGGGACCCCTTGGAGCTGTGATGAAACACACATGTTGCCTCTGACTTGAGGAGCCTCTTTTTCCAAGACTGGATTATTTAGCTTGGTGCAATTGGAGCTTGGGAAACTTCTCTGGTGGTGTAGGGGACTTCCTTTCAGTCCTGCAGAGATGTCAGCAGCCAGACTTATTCATGTGATGACCTTGTTTGTAAGAGTGCAGTTTCTCTTCCTGCTTTTCACCGCGCTGTCTTGCCCAGTGCCTCCAACCATAACATTTTTATTCTGCAAAGTGGAAGAAAATAACATCTTCTCTGAGATACTTAGTCAAAATAAGTAGTTCATTTGAAGCTCACTGACGATCAGGAATGTTGAGAGAAAATCTGGTGGAGGAATTAATTGTGGTTTTGGGGATGGGATATATTTGATCATAACTGTGATCTGATCCTTAAAAGAATGTACAAAAAGCTGGGCGTGGTTCAGGTTTCTTATATGTAATTTTTCACTGCTGATAGTGGGTCTAAGCAATTTGATGGGCCTTAGGAATAAGGTCTTAGGTTCATAACAGCTAATTTTTGTAGACACAGTTCAGTAGCTGTCAAAAAAGAAAAAAAAAGGTTAGAAGTTATAGAGAAGGAACAAAGAACAACCAGAAACAATTTTTGAAGCAGTTGCCTGATGCATCCCTGCCTCCTGTATTTTGGCTTACCTGGGAGTAGCTTCAGGGCTACTGAAGCTGAAGTTGTTTTAGGTGAAACTCACCCAGAAGATGGACGTTGGAAGCACACCTAATGTTTTCTATGTGCAAAAGGACATTGACTCTTACCTGTTCCAAAATAGCCCCCCCAAACAGGTATGTAGGGCCAGGTCCTCCTCTCTGCACAGCAGCCCCTGTGGAGTTGGAGATGGCGTGGCCAGGAGTGTGCTGCATGGCTGAGCTCTCTGTGCCCCTGTTCTCCTCCCTGGGTGGCTCCAGGGACTGGGGACCTGACACTGGGCCAGGCTACACCTGTGGGCTGTTCTGCTTGGGTGAAGGATCTCAGGACCTGAATTGTAATGGAGATACTAATAGAAATATTACTGAGAGTTACTGAAAAATCAAAACGGCCAAAATTTTTTTGGGTCGTTTGGGTCAGTTTTTCTTTTTGGGTCATTTGATAACTAGGGACATTACCAGGAACAATGTATTTGTTGTGTCCCTTTCTCCATGTAAGAGAGAGGAACATGCATCCTGTAGCTAATACAGTCCACATCCCTCATTAAGCACAAGCTTATCTCTCTCATGAGAATTAGATTTACTGCTGCTGTTAGCAAAGGCCTGGGAACGGGATTCTCTGGCTGAGCTGCACTCCAACTCTGTCCATCCTGGAAGTTTTCCCTCTGTAACCTTTTCATGTCAGAGGATAATTTTTTCCTCCTGGTGATGCTCCAACTTAATTCATTCTGTCCTATGTAACTTGAATATAGTGTCCTAGTTAATTGTCACCATCTGTATGTAAACCACAACAGTTTTTTTCTACCATGTCACAACAGTGACTGAACTCTGGCTACTTGAAATGTGCCCAGAAGCAGACACCTAACTCTGATCCTTTGAGTTAGTGTCAGTCACTACTTCTATTTGCGAATTCCACATGTTACTTGGAATCACAGGACCAAAGAATGGTTTGGGTTAAAGGTCTCTTAAAGATCCCATGGACATGAGACTCCTCTCATGGGCAGGGACACCTTTCACTAGACTAATTTTCTAAAAGCCTCATCCAACCTGGCCTTGAACACTGCCAGGACTGCAGCATCTACAGCAGTGCAACCTGTTTCAGTGTCTCATCACACTCATCATAAAAAATGATTCCTCCATGCCTAGTTTCAACTTTCCCTCTTTCTTTTTTAAAACTGTTACTACATGTTACTACATGTTGCTACATGCCCATGGGGAGAGTCCCTCCCCAGTTGTCTTGTAGCCCCCTTCAGGTACTGGAAGGTGCTGTGAGGTCTCCCTGAAACCTTCTCTTCTCCAGCCTGAGCAAACCCAGATCTCTTAGCCTGTCTTCATAGGAGAGGGGCTCCAGCCTTGGACCCACTCCAACAGGACCATGTCAGTCTTGTGCTGGGGCCCCCAGAGCTGGACACAGAATCCAGGTGGGATCTCACCAGAGGAAAATAGAGAGGCAGAGCAGAGTGGAGGGGAAACTTAAGCTCCTGCACTTTGGTGACTTGTTTTATAAGTCTCAACTTGCTGGGAGTGGAAGAAGTATAGACAGTATGTGTTTTCTGAGCCACAAGTTACATGAAACTGCCTGGGAAGCACAACCTGGGGACAGTTAATTATAGGGGTATTTCAAGTTGCCTCCAATGTCTTGACACATAACAGCCTTTCAGTTTGAGGCAGTTCCTTGGTGCAGTGCCCAAACTATGTGCCATGAGGCTGAAGGAGGTTTTCAGCAGCAGAAGGTAGGCAGCAGTTTGAGAGGAAGGGGGTAGGTACAGATGCATAGAAGATTTGAAAACCCCCAATTGCTCCAGTAATCAACAAAGTGAACATTTTAAAACAGAGCCTTCTGCAGAAATTGTGAGACTTGAGGGAAGGCTCTGGCTCCATGCTCTCAAGCAGTTTTTCTTTCTCATCCAGGTATCCTAAAGAATTTTCTCAGTGGCCTGCCTACATGAGCAGTGAGGTTTTTGCAGATGTCAGTCCTATTCATTCCAAGGTCATAGGCCCTGGTATCAATCTTGGATTTTTAATATAAAAATGATTAGTAACTAACATGCATATGCCCATATAGCAGGAATGGTGCTGATCAGGTGATGAGCTGTCAGTTCTCCCTCTCTCTCCTTTTCTCTAATTTATGTGCAGGCCTTGGCTGCCATCCCTGGAACCAGCTGCTATCAGGCTGTGGAAGATCTGATGCCAGCAGCAGCATCTGGATGCCTGGCACAGCTCTTTGAACAGTTGTCTTGATTTCTATTGCGGTCAGCGTGCAGCTGGAATTTTTTATCCTGCCTGGGCAATTTTTCTCTTTGGCTCACCTTGAATTATTTGGAATTTGTGTGTTTCCATCTCATGAGGGAAACAGGACTCTCTGCAGTTACTTCTCAGTACTTGCATAGAGGGTCCTTGCAGTTGAAATATAGGGAGAACTCCCTTCTGCCTTTGTGTTTGTATGTGGTTTTTACAGGAGAAACACACTAAAATTTACTCTCACCCTGAAGCTATTGCACATTTACAGAGCACAGGCTGGGACTGTGAGTACAAAATGAGAAAATTTTGTAGAGATGGCTGAAATTTTTTAAAATATGCTTTATATAAGAAATTTCTAATTATACAAGCAGAAACTTTCTATATTGTGTATTTTTTTGGATCTAGGGTAGGATTCCTACTGGCAAATACAGATATGAGAGCAAGAAAAACCCTATGAATTATTAGAGATGAACCTCTCCCACCCCATCATCTGGGTATGAGGAGCCAGGTTCAAGGTCTTTCTCTACCCTATTCAGTGCTCTAACAATCTGGCTGAAAATGCAGGATGTTTTCCATAGCAGCCTTTTTTTAGTCTGGCTGAGAGGTAAGCCCCATAACTTGCTGAGGAGCATGTGTGCCTGAGAGACAGGGGCTTCCCTGAACCAAGGGGTGAACTGGAGAGATGGAGGAGGATGTGTCTGCCCCCACAATGTTAAAGAACTATGTTTTGTTCTTTAACAGGCAAAATTAGGTATCAATGCTGCAATTTCTTTATTAGGGGTTTTGTTTATGGCCTGGGCCATACTGAAGCACTCATTCTTTTCTCGTGCTTCCTCACTCTTTGACTGCATGTAGGCCCAAGATGTCTGGGGTGCAGGTTTCATCATCCTAGAAATTCACCTCCACTGCCCTTTGCTGTGCTGAAACAGATCCTTGCCTGGCAGCAGTTTCCTTGGTCTGCAAGCAAACACAGCCCACAGCAGGAGAAGCCAGAGGATTGCTACCAAATTAGGAGACCGGGTTGCTGGCTAGGTCAGCAGAGATACTGTGGAAAAGTAAAAGACAGCTTTCAGATCCACAGCTGCTCTGAAGAGGCGTGGAGTAGTTTCTGGATCAACTAGCTATTTTTGGGATTCCAGTGGAAGAGAGCAAATGTTATTGGGTTACCTGGGGCTTCCTTTACTTAGAGCTGGGTGGTTGTCACTTTTGGCACCTTTGGATGTCTTTGTTTTGGAGAAAAAACTTCATTGTGTACAAAATGGATTCCCAAACTGCACTGGGGGACTCCTTCCTGGGAAAACACAAAGCAGGGTGTTGGCACTTGTGGTGTGGCTGCTGCTGGGCTTGCAGCTGCAGGCAGTGTGAGCTGGGGGCCCAGCAGCCTGTGCCCTGCCCAGCTCAGCTGCTCCTCTGCTGTACTGGGTGGAACAGAGGGAGAAGGGGGTTTGGCCTCCTCAAACTCTTGCATCTCTATGGAAGTAGCCAAGGACCCAAAGGGAGATTTTTGCAGGTGATTGCTTTGAGTTCCACCCCCCTGAGTTGTTGATGGCAGAAGAAGGAAAGGAGAAGCTGAGTGTGAGCAGCTAGGAATATCTGTTGGTCCCATTGACAATGGACAGGCTGGGGACTGCTTTCATTTGTCCCCACTGGCCCCTGTCACCCAAGGTCCCTCCCAGGCAGCAGTGATGCCCCTGCCTCCCCATGGCTAGCCCCTCCCAGGTGATTTTGGGGTGCAGATCAAAACAAGGCAGAAGTCTTGTTAGCAGGTGTTCATTGTAGCTCTGACCTCTTCAAAATAATAGGCTTTATTTGGCTTTTGAACCAAAAAGGTTGGGACACCTTCAGTTCATTTTGTGCTAACAGCAAGTCAGCAGCATTACTCACAGGACTTTCTGCAATCTTCCTTTCCTACCTGTGTTAGCTCAGTATTCCCCTTGCTTGGCAGATGTGTTAACTGAAATAATAAGGGAAGATGTGACTGTGGTTGCACATGGTGCTTGGCAAGGACTCTTTGTCCTGTACGTTAGCCACAGATTTATCCTTCTGCTATGCATACCGTCAGTTTTTCATTTCCTCCCTTTATTCTGTATTCCAATTTCCCTTCTTTTTTTCATCATTATCTTTTCCTTTGCCTAGCCTTGTTTCTCCCTGTGGTTCAGTGACTGCTGTCTGTTACCTTGGATCTCTCCTTAAGCACCAGGGAGAACAGAGAGTGTTCACACGTACCACACACAGACATTTCACAGACATTTCCAGCACACACACGCACACACCATGCACTGGGATCCCTGCCCACGAGGACATGTGCACATGCCCAGCTATGTCTGGTTGGTTTTGCACCAGTAATTTAACCTAAGCCAACCAGCTTTTATTAAACCCACGACTGTCAAATAGGGTATAGGCAAGAACCACAAACCATATGTTTCTTCTGTTCCACCACATGCTGCTCTGCATGCGTCTTAGAAGTAACGTGGATATACCCCTAGGGAAGTTACAGCAAGGTGGGGTGTAACTAGAAGACAAGGTGGGGTGTAACTAGAAGATGATCTTGGGATTTGTAGTTTGGACTGATCATACTGCAGATAAAAATCTGTATGTTCTGTGCGTTTCAGCTATCAGCTATTATTACTACAGGCTTTTATTTTTTTTCTTTTAGCAGGTGAGGAGTAATTCTAGAGTATTTTGTAATATATTGCTTGTAACTCAAAGGTAGGTTCTCTGAAACATGAAGCTGTGTGCTAATTCTAGCTCAATTCTAGAAGATATACATTTAGTTAAAGAGGAGGCTTTAGATTCCTGGGTGCTATCCAGAGCTCAGTCCAATGACACTTTAAAAGAGTCAGAGAAAAGAATAATTTCAGTAGTTTTTCTTTCTAACAGGCTGAGAAAATATTTTCTCAGTTTGATAGAAAGAAAAATTACTGAAATTATATAAAATAAAACCTGAGGAAGGTTTTATATTGTTTTCATGGGCAATTTACTTTGTGCCATAATTAACTGGCTCTCCTGGTGATATATACCCAATCTAAAAACCTCCCTTAATTTATAAACTGCATTGGAGAATATCCTTCTCCAAAATTGTGTTGCTATTTTTAGCTCTGTTAGTGTTGGTGTATGGAGGATGACTGACAAGAACTGAACATTAACAGTGATCTTAGGCTGCTCCAGAGAATCGTAATTGCTATCTGAAATGTCCTTTTTGAATATGCTGTTTGAGGACTTGGTAACATGTTAATAGTTGTGTTAAAGGGCATTAAGCTCCACTCAGACTTATAGAAAAGAGAGATCAGTCTGAAGCAATTTTCATTGTAGGAGAAGTAGAGGACACTACTTTGTCTCCCACAGACCTGACTGAGCCCACAAGGAGGGTGAATGGCTGTGTCAGGTCCTCTCCATCCCTCCCACTTGTTGGTTAAATCTTCCTTTCCTTGATTCTCTGAATTTCTGAAATTCAGGTTTCTGTTTCTTTTCTGACTGAGCAGTTCTAGTCTCATAAGATTTTTAGGAAATAAAGTCTGGACTGGTTATGGAAAACACAGGCAGTATATTGAACATCTTAGTAACTTTTCTGAAGGCAAGATCATTCCTTGGTTAACCATTTATTTTCTTACAAACTGAGTTGCTGTTGCAAGATTTTTTTTCCTCGTACTGAATGCAGGGCCTGTCACAAATCCATCTAACTTTTTGATCCTAGTTATCAGGGTAATGCTGTGGCCATGTGGAGCAAAGCAGTCATCCAATATTGACTTCTTCTGCTCTTTCAATATTTAGGAGTTTACCTTATGCCAGCAAGATTTCTCTGTGTTAGATGTTGTTTTGGCTTTCTGCAGCCTGCATAACAGTATAGTGACGTGGCTTATTCAACAAAAATGTAATTGTGTGTCTGTTCCTGGCCTGGATCAAATTTCTATTGCTGTCTTATCCAGCAGTGTGCAAGATGAATATAATGGTGCATGGAACCACCCATGATCAAAGGCCCTTCCTGGGTGTATTTTCATAGTCTTTGCTATGACTGGACCAGGAATGAAAGGGTCCATAGTGAAATGTAGATCATCATTAGCAAATTTCAGAGTTTTGTCTGTTAAAGCTAATGTTATTCACACTGCTCTTGGTATTTAGCATGCAGGGTCAGGCAGGCAACTCTGCACTTTTAACACTCCAGTGATAAACCTCTCTGTTTTTGCATCTGCTTGGCCTGGAAAGAGTTGACGTTTCGTGCTGTGTGAGCTGCCTGTGTGCTGCACCTCTGTGTGTGGGACAGATGTTTTCAGCTACCACAAACAGAAGCTAAGAAAAAATAGTGGTGATCTTAGTGTATCATCTCACTTTCTTGCAAGTGGAGAGATGACAAATGGAAAAATAATACTGTTTTCATAATATTTCATACTTCCTGACCGCTGTGTTACTACTCAATCCTGAATAGTTAGAAATTTCAAAGGGGAAATACAATAAAATGAAAACATTAAGAATTTTTGAATTGTCTTGCTGTATCAATTTAGCTCAGAGTACTGAGCAATGTTGTATTTTAAACCATAAAAGTTTTGCTTTCAGTGGTGCTGTGAAATTGAGCTGCCAGTCTACCTCAGTTTATTTTCTCATAATCGTGTCACTGCTTCTACAGAAGCAGCACAAAATATTGGTTTTCCCTACCGTGATTAAGATTCATCATCTTGGGGAGATTTCATTTTTCCTTCTATTTCCATGATAAAGCAGTGACTGATCAAAATCGTATCCTTGAATACTAGCTGAAAAATTTTAAATTGACAAAAACCATCAGTCTAAAAGAGAAACTAGCTTTGCCATAACATCTGTTTCTTTCAAGGAAGCAATAGTTTCATTTGGGATGGAAAATATGTATTCATGGATATGAAAATGTTCTTTTGTGGTATTTTGGTGCATTTGCTACATTCCAACACTGCATTTTATGCTACTACAGACAGTTTAATGCTTATAAAAGAGCTGTCTCTGCTAACTGGTAGATGATTAACCTTCATAATGCAATTCATACCCCCAAGCATTTTTCACTGTAGCACATTTCCCCAATAATCCTGATTTTGTTACTTGAGCACCTGTATCATCCAAAATGGATGATTGCTTTAAGCATTAAATTCAGAGGGAAAAGCTCTGTAAAATGAAGTTGTTAAATAACATTTATCCAGGCTGGGAGGTTCTCTGACAAATGCTTTTCAAGACCTTTGGTTGATGTATTGAATTGTTACAATCACAAACCACTCTTCTCAAGAGGAGAGGTGACAAGGAAAATAGCCAGGCACTGATTTTGGGAGGAGAAAACTCTTATTGGCTGGACCATCATGGCAAAGGCCATGAGAGCAGCAGTGAGTAAAGCAGGGCGTGGTGAACCTGTGCTTCAGGATGCTGACTGACCTCACTGCCTTGGGCCTGAGCACGTGTGGATGCCCATGGATGAGATAAAGCATGGTCACTACAGGGCAGGGGAGGAGACAGAGGCAGGAGGTCAGGCACAACTACTCTGTGAGCTTGGAGAGCTGGCTGGGGCCTGGGACCACAGTGGGACAGAGGAGCTGTGCTGGAACATAAAGCTGGCACACATTAAGACTGACCCTTTCATGTGAAGTGTGTAACCTTTCCAGAACATTGTGTATTACCAGTGGGAGGCTGGAGTACATATGTTTGCTTTAAAGACCTGATGGTGCTTAATTTTTAAGGTATTGATCTTTTTTTTTTTCTCTTCACTGTTTCTGTTTATCTATTAATATCTTCTTGGGTGGTAAAACCAAGCAAAATAACTCTCAAGAAGTACAATCACTGATAATGCATCAGCTGGAGAAGTGTTACTGCTGTTCTTCTTGGAATGATCTTAACAGAAAGACAGCAAACTCTGGACATGGGCAGATCAACAAAAAAAGGGTAATTTATTACACTTGGCTGTATTTGTTGTTGTAGTGAGTGGGTGTGAGAGGAATATTTTCATGATTAGCCTCAGATTCAGGGCATGGCATTGGATCAGATTGTTAGTAATAGTGTCTGTCTGGTCTCAAGTTACTATGCTTACAACATGGGTTGCCTACAATTAATAACTTGTTCCAGGGCATAAAACTTCATTGTTTCCAGTTCCATTTTGTTGCAAGTCCTCACTTCATTACATCAGGTCACTTGTGGCACAACTCCAGCAAGGAGCTGGGACTGTGGGTCTGTGGGGTTTGTGTTCTGGGTTCATGGAGAGGGACAGCCTCTCCTTGAAGAGGAGTCCTTGTGGCTGCCAGCAGGGAGGTCAGGGCTCTGATGGGGAGCAAGAGGGCTGCATGGGAGAAAGGAGATGCCAGTCTGTGCTGCTCTGCTGCCAGGTCCCAGATGGGTGGCACCACAGGTGATCCCTGCCAGCTACCTGTTTTCAGCACCATCCCTGCTCCTTGGGGTCTCTGGGTCTCCTCTGTGGATGACCTCCCCCATATTTAAGTCTCCTGTTTGATGAAAGTTGGCTCAAAAGCATTAAGTTGCAGGAAGTGGTGTCCTCTTGTAGCTCTGTTTTCCCTTTCTATAATGTCATTGGATTCACCAAGAATCCCATCCATCTTCAGGTGAAGGAGGTGTCATCTCTTGTAAGCAAAGGGGGAACATCCTCTTTGTGGAAAAGAAAGTCAGGGATGAGCTCTAGTAAAGTTTCTTGCTCTTCTTTTTCTCTCTCTTTTTCTTTTTTTACAGAGATTAGTGAAACAAAAATACATTTGTAAGAAAGCAACTCTGGGATTTTGTAGCATACTTCAGTAATGCTCAGAAAGATGGTGATGATATGCAGCGAACATATATCAACCACTGTTGAAAAGAGTGAGGAAAAATCTTGGTGTTTTTGGAACGATAGAAACTTAATGCCCTGACTCTGTCAGGCAAAGATATGTGGAGAAAGCCTATTTAAGAGATTATGGGAATTCATCAGGCACAAACAGCTGTGAAGGCAGCCTTAAATTTTGAGATTGATGGGATTTCTGCAATACAGAACATTTTAATTACTTAATTTAGGTGCTGGTGCATTTCTTGTCAGCATGCTGACTTTTGGCACTGGTGTCACAGTGTTTGAAAACACTGCATCATATATGGAAGCAGCAATTGCCCATGCATGCCCTTGCACCGTAAAATGCCCTGGGTAGACTCGAACATTTCAGTTGTTTATCACATACAACCACGGTATGACAGGCTGGCTAAATACAGTAAAACAGGAGAAGAAGAATGTGGGACCACAGCCTTCATTTTTCTGAATTGCATAACTCCTTCGTAAAACTAATCTCTTTAAGGACAGAGGATCAAATTCTCATCTCTCAATGTAGCTGAAGTTACCCCAGCAAATCTGGAATTACTCAGGAGACGCTCAATCCCTCAAGCCCTTGATTTTTGCATAAACTCACATAGCATGAGCCACCTGCTGTGGTGTATAATAAAGCCTCTATTCTGGCCTTATTCTCAAGCAGTGCAAGATAGCCCAGGAGCCCAGTCCTCAGGGAGACAGGGTGCCCGAAAGCTGGGCTAGCTCGAGGCCGATCGCCGCGGGCTTCGCTCTAGCAAGCTTGGTGATTATGAGCTCTTTAGTGATTGCAAGCTCTCTTAGGATCTCAGCTCTTGCTTGCTAGGTAGGGAGCCCTTGGCTGAGGCTGCAGCAGACGTGAGAGAGGAGAAGGAGAGGTCCTGGCGTTCCACAGCGATGTTTATTGGGGGAGTCTGTGAAGGGTCTCAGCGACAGCTCTTCTTCTGTCGAATGGGCTAAAGTAGGGCCCTTTTATAGGGTTAAGGGGAATCCAAACTTGAAAATAGTAAGGGTTAAGTAACATAGCCTATGGGGTTACAGAGATAAGCTTTGGGGCGGGGGTCAGGGAGACAGGAACTTATGTTGCTGTCTCAGCAGTTCCTATTGTTCGATTCTCCATGGGGCCTTAGCCAGGTCCATGGGATTTACTACAGTGGTGGAAGCTGTTGGGCTGCAACAGCCAGAAGGACCAAGAAACCTTCAAAGTAGCAGAAACAATTGAGTTCAAAGTGAATCAACTTACCTGTCTTGTTATTCTGCTTTTGTTACTAATTTTTTATCCTTTTTATCCTTTCTCCCATTTCACTGGCCTTACATTATATATTTATAGATTGCAACATATATGTCGCCCAGCAGTGAGCCTCCTTAAACATTTATGTCAGGCTAAACTGAGTAAGTATTGCGGACTGCATCTGTATTTACTAAAGCACAAAGCAAAATATTCAACAAGGAAATAATATATAATGACAGGCAGCAGTAGCAACAAAAAGATGGTAAAAACAGGTAAGGGAGGCTGCAAACATCGAAGACATTCCCTCTGCCAGAGGAGTTGCAGGACCTGCTCCATCCTTGCCCTCTTTCCACACTGAGGACCAATGCTTGTCTTGGCTAGCAGGAGGAAAGGCACCTTCATGAAGCAAAACCCAGCACCTCCAGTAGCACCTCCAGTGGCAATCTGTCTTGCAGACTCTGCAGGAGTTTCTGATTATGCTTGTGGTCATCATCCCCTGCACAAAACCCTTTTGGGAATAAAGCTCGTGTGGTGCAGAGCAGGAGGGAGCCCTTTGCCCTGGGACAGGGGCTGTGAGGTGCACTGGAGTACATGGGGTGTGACACAGCAGTGAAGCTGCAGGCATGGCTTTTGCCAAGTGCCAGTTAGACACATGCCCATGGACATGCTTCATCTTGCCTTGAAATGCCTTCTGGGATGCTTGGGATGCCTGCCTTGGGATCAGCTTGTAAAGTAGCCTCCTCCTACTCTGTCCATCCTAAGAATGACCTTGTTTCCTTGGACAAAGAGTTCAGGCATCATGAGCTTATTAAAGAATTCATTTTACCAGAATGGTATTGAAATGCTTCAGCCTCTTTTAGCAAAGTCCTTCAAAGCCCATGGTTTTCTCTCAAAGGAAAGAAGCGAGTAGTGTTATTCTAAAGTTTGCCTTAGCTAATCACATATTTTACAAGCAGGTCACCATCTGCACTGTAATGATTTTCTTCCAGGAACATTCCTTTTGTTATGTTCAAATAAATTTTTATAATGGAATTGTTATTCACTTAGCTTCCAGTAATGCTGCACTAAGAGCAAGAAACTCTACTAGAAAACCTTCTACCTCCATGTCAGTCAAATTGTGTAAGTCTTATTACAGTATTCCTATAAACGGCTTAGTAGCTGAAGAATATTTTCAATGAAGAAGTATTTTACTATTGTAACTTTTTTAAACAGCAAGTTTTGACTGGTATTTTGCTTGCCTCACGAAATAAAAGCACCAAGTACTGATTTTTGAGGTTTTATATCTGTGTGTGCCAATGATGAAAATATATTTAAGGTCGTGGAAGCCATTTTTTTCTGGATATTTTATAACATCCCCACACAAATTGGGAACTAGATTTTCTGATGCCAGAATTTAGGTTTTTTTCTTCATCTGGTTATTCCAGTGTTATTCTCGCTCTTCTAGTACTACAAAATAAGAAATGCAAACTTTTGCTGCCAATCTTGATAAAAGATCCTCACTTCTGAAATATGCAAAAATACATTTCTTAGCTTCCAGTTTCAGATATCTGCATTACAGCTGCTTGCTTTGTACCTTGCTCTTGATTCAGCACAGAAACTTCAATGTGATTATTAATTAGATAGTAAGACATGACAAAAAAAGTGTCCTGGAAGCAGAGTTTATAGTAAACAACATACTTTTCCATTTCTTATCTACATAATAAGTGTCTTGAGAGAGCACCAGGACTTTGCAGGCAGCACTTCAGCTTCCATCTGCTTTGCAAGTACAGCTAGAGTGAGTTTCAGTGTTGGGTCAGCAGCCTGCTCCTTGTGGGTTACTGCTGTGGCAAAGTCTTCTCAGCCACCTTTGCCTCCCAGTGGAGCTATCCTTGCTCTTCACTTTTGGGCTGGCCTTGCAGGTCTCTGGGATGAATGCTGACTACAGTGGGGTTTTTTATAGAGCAAGTAGATCAGATGCTAAGGACAGGAACATAGAATCATAGAACGATCTGGGCTGGAAGGGACCTTGGAAGATCATCTTGTCCACCCCGCTGCCATGGGCAGGGACACCAGGATGCACTGCTGAAGTCAAGGTGGAAGCAAATGTCTGGGGACTACACTGCTACACTGCTTAAGGGCATAAATAAAGTGTAAATTTTTACATCAGCCAGACCTGAGGAGGCATTTGAAAGCCCTGGTAGTGTCACTGAGATGTCCTTTCACCCTCTGGTTTGCAGTGTATTGTTCCTGTTCCCCATTTGCAGCTTTGCAGCCTGCGCTTTGGTTGTGCTGGAGAATCCCACACACTGAAATTTGTCTACTGCTTCCCCAAACTCTGATCTAGCCAGTCCCTCTACTCCTCCAAATACTGGTATATGAAGTGGGTTTTTTTCCCAAATGTCATTTTCAGCTTCTTACCCACTTACTAGTCACTGAAACAGTGGGAATCATTGTCACCACCATTTTGCTCAATTATTATTTTTCTTTCTCTTGCTAATGTCTTTGTTTGTTTGTTTGTTTGTTTTTAAGGAATAGTGTTTTATCAGACCTGGATGTGGTGCCAGAGATCTCTTACCTAAGGAGAAGGAAAGACATCACCACAAGGCAATCAGATCCCCATGTAAACAACTGGGGTAGGACTGTCTGGGGCCATATAAAACATTTATAACCTGAGGAGGTTAAAGTCCATCGTTGCTCCTTTGGTGTCCTTCCTATACATTTCTGCAGCAATGCTTGATATTTTGATTTCCAATTTCCACTTGAGTTTTACTTTTTTATGGGTAATAGTACTTGTTTTGGAGGAAATGAAAACGCGGTGCTTATGTTTCTATTTGTAATTTACTTATAATGAGTAAATTATCTTAATTATTATTTTAATATAATCTTAATTCTAGTTTAACATATCATTTGGATAGAAAATTTGCTGTGTCATTTCCAGATATTGTTTAGGTCTGGTATTTAAAAAATATGAATTGCTTTTTTTGTGTCATGGAAAAATAAGGAAAGCACAAGTTTTAATGTGCCTGAGTCACTCTGTCTTGCCTATCATATATAGAATATATGATATCATGTTAAAGGAATATCCTTTTAATTGAAAAAGAAAAAAATCAAATCTGAACCTCTATGAAGCAACTCTTTTTCTTTCAAGCTTCCTGTCTAGACTTGTAGTTGGAAAAAACTCTCCAGGAACCGGCTCTTCCGTTGCTGTCTCTGGCACGGTGCTCCCTTGGGCTGGGTGATAGGCAGCTCCACTCCGTCCATTCAGCAGCATCTCCTGCATCCCTCTGAAGAGTCCCAAGAAAGCAGCACCATCTTTAATCAGATGTCAACAGGCTCCCTGGGGGAAGAGAGAGATGGTTTCTTATCTCTGGAGATGTCACTACAGTGTTTACATGGCTGATGAAGAAAGGTGTGGGACAGCACTTGAGCCTACCAAGGACTTTGCAATGGTATGTGGGTGTCTGATAGTCCCTAGGTGAAGATCCCCAAAGGGCCTCTCATATCTTGTTTGATGGTTGGGGTTTTTTCATCTTATTTATGTGGATTTTTTGATATTTTTGTTTAAAATATCAAGGTAAAATCCTGGCATCCTGCTGCAGTTGGTGGGAGCTTTGCCAGTGGGTTTAATGGAATTCTGTAAATATAAAAATATTTTCTTCTGAAATGTTGCATTTCATGTTTGTAAGAAGCCCTCCTGCTGGCAGAGCAGGAAGCTTGGGCTTTGTTTGGAAGCTTGGGCTTTGGGGCTGCCCATGGACCATCAGGGCAGCCCGAGGGGCTTTGCAGCCAGCCTGCTCCTGAGCTGCTCAGCCCAGCTGGCTGGGCTGGGCTGGGCTGGGCTGGGCTGGCTTCTGCTCTAGCCAGGGGCCAGATCTGGCAAGAGTTGCCTCGTGCTGCTTGCTAAAGTGAGCTGGATGGACTCTGCAGCTTGGTGAGAAGTTTGTGAGCAAACTCAGAGAAGCACTGGCTTTTGAATGCAAGGGCTGGGAAAGCCAAACAGGTTGGTGTAACTCCTTGTGAACTCCCAGGTTTTTTGAATCCTCTCTTATCCAGTAATTGCTGCTTAAACATTGAGAGTCAGAGAAGCATACTGGCTACACCCATAAAAAACACAGGCCCTTGCCTTGAGGAGAACTCCTCTGTTCATTTTACACGTGAATTTACTTTGTGCACGTGCTTTAGGAAATAGCAGAAGGTACTGCTGTAATTCTCTGCATGGCAGAGACCCTTCTTGTGACCTTGTCTAACCCCATGGACTTGTTTGAGCTCTAGGCTGGTCTTCAGCTCCAGACCTAATTAGGAAATCCTGTTCCCTTCCCAGCTCCTGATGGAGGCTGCTCTCAAGGAGGTGTGGATGCTCCTTCAGCTCTCCCCTGGGCAGCCTGAAGTGCACCATTATCCCAAGGAGGGTACATTTGGCTTTGCAGGCAATGCTAGTGCTTAAGGAAGCAGATAATAAGAGTATGAAAGTATTCTATGCCTGAATTTATCATCAAGGCCAACTGGAGAAGATAATTCTTCCAGATGTCTTCTAAATGCAAATTTGTTATTTTTCATAATAGTGCTATTATATTGTGATCAGAGAAAATCAAAGCAAAGCTGCAGTTCTTGTTTAAATGGGAATTTAAAGCAGACTTCTAATGGACAGAAACCAATTGCATATTCTGTAGCCTTTGCATGTGGCTCACATCATTGCTGTTTCTTGCACACGCTTGTTTAGTGTTTTACTACAATCTTTATTCCTCCCCCAAAATTCCCTTTGGCTCTTTTAACATCAGGCTTTGCTTCTGACTGAAGGCTATAATAGACTGAGTCCTCATAGCCCATTCCTCTTGTGATCCTCTTGGAGAAGTGTTTCTGGGAACTTGGAGAGTTTTTGCCTCCAGCATGCTGCAGGATACAGGGAAAGGAAAATGTTTAATCCATCCTAAAATGGTAGAAGTGTGTGTTTAAAAACATAGGTTTAGCACACAGCATCCCATTTCACACAAGTTTTCCTTTTTTTACTCTTCTGAGAAGGAAGCCCGTGGGGTTGTCCCCTGGTGCTCCTGGCAGCTGGCCATATCAGGAGACAAGATTACAGCCAGGAGAGAGGCAGAGGGAGATACCTGCCTCAGCCTCAGGTAAGGCCAGGAGACTCATGCACTTCAATTTTTAAAAATATGTATGTCAAAGAGAAGGGTAATAGGAAGAAACTAAAAGGACTTTATAGGTAAAGGGCTAAATTGTAAACTGTTCCCTTTTTGAAAGTTGAAGGATATTGAGGTTGTGACCTGATACATGATCTCAGAGAGGACTCAGCTCCAGATGTTGTTTTTTTCCTCCTTGAATGCTTATTATGAAGAGGAAATGTAAATTTCTTCACTAAGAATTCACGTGATGATTCTGGGGCTTCCAAAAAAAATTGGTCTGGTTGTTACACAGTGTCCTGTCTGGAGGTGTTGTAAGCGCTGTGCAGAAGGGATAAGAGCTCTCATAGCTGCAGAAAGGCTGTACATTTTGATCCAGACTGATGAACTTTAGCAATTATTTACAGTGCTCACTTCCTGAGTGAGAGGGGTTTTGGAGCAGTGCCCTGGTTTTGCTGGATGCAGGAAGCCTTGTCTGCCTACATGGTGGACACTGTGCTTTCTGCCCATCCAAGGAGCAGGGGCATGTTGCCTGGCCATTAATGGTGCAGTGGGGAACCTTGGCAGAGTGCCTATGGCTGCACCATGCTGATGAGGTTTTGTATGGGGAATGTGAGGGGCAGTGGGATTCACACCAGCAGACTTCTGGATGAGGATATCGGGCTGGTGCTGGGTTGCTGCACTGGAGCGTGATGCCTGGGGACCCTGGGGAACTGGTGCTCCATGCTGCCAGCACAGATTTGCTGGTGAGAGCTGTGTGGTGCTGTGGGTGTTTTGCAGCAGGGCTGGACGTGGTCACCACCATGGTGGCTCCCAGAGGAACAGGCTGCATGGAGATACTGACATATGGTCTGTGCTGCCCATCTCTGGTGCTTCCTCCTTCCAGTCCA
The DNA here is from genome assembly GCF_012460135.2 of Molothrus ater. NCBI lineage: Eukaryota > Metazoa > Chordata > Aves > Passeriformes > Icteridae > Molothrus > Molothrus ater. The sequence goes on from NC_050479.2 coordinate 19,681,665, forward strand.
TCTGCAGCTGCTGAATGGTGCCCTGGTTGGCCTCAGCTCCAACTTCCTGCTTTTCAGACATGTAATGATGTTTTTCAAATGATGACAGTATGTTTTGCTGTTTCCTCCCTTGTGCTCAGCTGCTCTCATTACCTTCAATAAAGGTGTGGGTTTCAGGCCACTCAGCAGAGTTTGTAATTTCCCTTCTCCTGTGGCTTTTCTTTCATTCCAGGCATTTTATCTTATAGGAGACTGAAGTAGCATTATTAATAGTTGAATGTTTTCCAAGCCCTCATTTAGCACACCATCCAACTTAGACAAGCAAAGGATAAGTAAAGACAAGTAAAGGATGATGGGGCCTCAACCAGGCCATGATGAAGGGCTGGATAAATGGACATAAGCTCAGTACAGTCAAACAGAGTCACTTTAGGAACTCATGAAAATGGAAAATGCTTCCTCTCTTCATAGATATATATTTCCAGATGATGTTTCAAAAAGAGGACTTTTTTTTTTTTTTTTAATGTGAGGACCAGGAGAATCCTGAGCTGAAATCTGCTCAAAATCTGTAAAAGTACTTGTCCATACATATTGTGAACTGGTCTCTGCTTTCAGCCTTCCATTCTGTTTATATTTTGTAATTATTTGTGGTCCAGCTGTTACTGCTCTGTATATATAAGAAACTAATGAAAGTTAATGGGCTTTCTCATCTGAAACCCTTCAGAATGTGTTTTGTTATTCTTGCATGTGCCATCTGTTTTTAACAAGAAGGGCTTGGATTAATCAACTATAACAACTGGTTTAGTGGTATTATATTTTCTAAATAGATCAGTTTCATAAGTGTGATTATATTTGGCATGAAGAGCTGGTAGATCTTATTCCTGCATATGTAGCTTTTTCTTTTCTTCAAAGGGAATTAATTCTTTTTTACTCTGAAAAATGTCACTGTCACTGAAGAAATGTACAAAAGAGGAAAATTGTGTTTCCTCAGGCATCCTAATATCCTCTGACTCCCTATCAAGGCCATTCCTGAAAGAGTTTCTAGAGCAGACATCATTTAAGTCCTTTGTCATATAATGAATATACAATTTATCAATAGTTGTTTCCATATATTTAGAGATTATAGTCAGAAATCGTGGGGGTTTTTTCCCCCACGTTTTAGTATTGCCCCCCTTTGCTTTCAAAGAGGATGGTAATTTATTTGCACTCTTCCTAAACTCAGCTTGAGGCAGATGAGACCCATGTGTGAGCTAATAATTCTAGATACAGGGCATGGATGGGATCTGAACATTTGTTTCTCTTTTTCATTCTTCTACTGGTCTATATTGAGTGGTTTTGCTAATTTATTGTATCAAATAAAATAAACAGTCCTTTAAGAAGTAGTAAATTTGTGTCAGAGAGTTTGGTTGAACATGGAATAAAAATGACGTACACCTTCAGTGAATAATTTCAGCTGGAAAAACAAGGAGACACATTACTGAAAAATCAAAGCATTTGTCATCTTAGAAATTAATGTTTCATTTCTTTTATCGTGAAATAGCACTTGACACTGAATATAAATAAAATCTATTTAAAAGAAAGTAAAAAGTAGCCCTTAGCTTCCTAGAAGAAGGAATGGGAAAGACTGAGTTGATGAACTTCTTGATTTAATTTATAGTGATATTGATTATAGCCAGTTGTTTCAGGAAGAAAACAGAAATAGCTTCTGTACAAGAAAACTGTATTTTCTGCAATTCTTCAATTTTTACATTGATTCAGAAAAATCAGTTTATGACATGAATATAGCAATACATGTAGTGTCTCAATGCCATAAGGTGTCAGAATCTTACTGGTCTTCTCATTTTAAGGATATGTGTGTAATAAACAATACATATATAAACAGAAACTGCTAATGTGTAGAATCATAGAATGATTTGAGTTGGAAGGGACCTTAAAGATCATCGACTTCCAACTCCTTGCCATGGGCAGGAACACTTCCTCCTAGACCAGGTGGTATCCAGCCTGGCCATTGAACACTGGGGCAGCTACAGCCTCTCCGGGCACCTGTTCCAGTGCCTCACCACCCTCACTCACAGTAAATAATTTCTTCCTTATATCTACTCTAAATCTACCCTCTTTCAGTTTAAAACCATCACCCTTTGTCCTATCACAACAAGCCCTACAAAAAAAAAGTCTGTATTCTTTCTTGCTCTAAGGTCTCCCTGGAATCTTCTTGAGACTGAACAACTCCAGCTCCCTTAGTCCTGTCCTGACAGGAGAGGTGCTCCAGCCTCTCCTCACGTCTGTGCTTCTCCTCTAGACTTGCTCTTACAGGTCCCTGTTTTGCTGAGCTGAGGACCCCAGACCTGGGTGCAGAGCTCCAGGTGGGATCTCACAACCTGAGACATTTATGTCACTCTTGCTGGCAACCAAAGAGTCTCATCAGATTGTTCTGACTTGATGAACACCGTTGAAAGTTTGAATATAATATTATAGCAGATGTTGACATCATTTTGGAAATGAATCTGTTTAAAGTTGGGTAAATACATCTATGTTAAAAGACATTTCAATTTGACAGCATTGTGTAGTTTTATAGCATTTTATTTTTATGGCTTCTTATGGTCTCATTTCAGATGTGAATTGTAGCATAAACACATAAAGTAAGTTGTTAATGATCTGGGACTTGAGGTTCTGTTTGGATTTAGTCCAGGTGTAGTAATTTTACTGTACACATAAAATGAAAAGCACATGGCTTGAAACTTCAGTGCTTTGCATATAAATGGTTTATTGCAATCACTATGGCTTCATGAACGTGCTATCTGCAGGATACCCTCCATGTACTGAAATATGGAAGTTGTGAGAAAAATGTGTTTACACATGACAGAAATAGAAAAAGAGTGTATTCATAGCTTGTGCCAGAGAAAAAACCCAAACTGTTTATATACTGGTAAAATAATTAGATCATATGATTCACATTTTGGAGGGGCAAATTCGTATAGCAAACAGTTATTTCTATTTTAAATGTCATTGCATTAAAAATGTACCTAGGTTAATTTTCTGCTAAGTTTAACATCTAATTTTAAAATTATAATTTCTTTTTAGGATGAGAAAATGTGACTCTAATCTTACTGTAACAAATCTGCATACCACATACATACATATATATATATACACACATACATACATGGGCTTGAAAAATATTTAACATCCTGTTAATGCTGATGACTATTGAGGTAGGCTAGAAAAAGTGTTATTATGGTACTTCATTACTTGAGGAGCTGTGGGCATCTCTTGATGCCATCTAGAGACTCAAACTGCTAGTGAGAAAGGGAATAAGCGTGTCACTTTACCATTTCTATGTCACAGTACTTTGTTTTCCAACCCTAAATTGTTGACTAATTGTTGTCCCTCTGAAAGTCCAGCAGCAGCTGTGCAGAGTGGGGGACTGAACTGTAGGTCAGCAGCCGTGCTGCAGCACCACAGAAGCTGGTGCTGCTCTCTGAAATGAGAAGTTCACATGTGGGACAAGGCAGCACAGCTGCTTCTCAGGTTTTTTTGCTAGTGAAGGCTCATCTTGGTTGATGTGGTGAGCCAGTGCTGTTTCCATCCCAGCCCCAGGGCTGCCTGCACTTGGGGCAGTGTTGCTTTTGGTTGGAAGAAGCAAAGATTTATGATGCTCATTTTACTCTGGGAATCCTAATACTGTGGTCCCAAGAATTTGTCTGGTTTGTCTCACTTTAGGTCCTGAGTGGTTACATGTCTTTCAGATGTGTTTAAAGGTGAATCTCCACTCCTGGGCCTTTTCTACTTCTTGCTCATATTTCCTTGGAACCAGTGCATGCTGCCAGGTCACTCTTTTGGCCCTTTTGGTGGAACTAATGCCCTTGTGTCACAGCCTGGTGGTGCTTGGGGCAAGGCAGAGTTGGTGTGACCCTGCCCTGGTGTTTGCAGATGCGCACCAAGGGCTGCCAGCCCCACTCAGCCTCCTGGTGCTGGCCAGGATGCAGACTGGGGCACTCTGCAGCACAGGCTGCCTGCAGCTGCATTTTGACTCCAGGCTTTATAGAAGTTAAAGCAAGATTTGCTAAACCCCAAATATTTTGAGAATGCTTGTTCCTCGTTGCCTTCAGTTTCTCATCAATAAACAGAGGATGAAGTGAGTGAGACCACTAATGCATGTACAGGGGAGGCTGCTGAAGAAACAAAAGCACCAGCTGTGTTTCTCCCAAGGAGCCAGCATGCTGACATAGAAGGAGAATATCATAGTCTGCTTGGCACTCATTACATTCATATTCTAAACTCCTGCTTTTAATAATTTACATGTTAGTTTCTACTTTGCCACTAATTATGCTCTATTTTTGTGTCTACTTCACTTCTTAATATCAGTTCTTCCCTTAAATATGTTCGACACGATTATCTCCTTTTAAAGAGAAGTCCCCATTGCTGTCCCAAAAGGAAATGTGTTGGCCATTTAGATCAAGAGGCTTCATGGGTGAATAATTGTGAAGATCAAAGATCCTCACATATCTGGTGATCTTTACAGCAAATTAAGTTTCTTGGAGAAGATGCTATTTTTGCTTAGTGTCAGGCATCAGCCTGTTAATATCATGCTCTATTTACAGAGACTGCTTTCTTTCCTTCTCTGTACAAAAGCAACTTCCTTTATGTCTCATCTGTTTCCACCATCACTGTCTGCGGGATAGAAATAAATTTCAGTGAGACTGTGAATAATAAGGAGATGAGTAAGTAAACCACCCAGAGAGAAAACAGGGAGAAGAGTGCAAAGCAGCCTAATCCTTCTGCCCTGGGTAGTGGAGAAGAAGGGCTGGGGAGAGGTGCCAGCAGAGGCAGCTCTATGAGATGCCAGTGCCAATGGAGCAGCCCTTTCTGCCTCCCCAGGTGCCCAGTTCAGCAGCTAATGGCACAGGGTTCAGTTCTCCCAGAGCTGTTTATGGGCTGTAACAGGCAGGAACAGCCGTTAATGTATGGGTACAGGCACAGGGGCATGGCTGGGGGATGTTAATGTGGGCAGCAGGCTCCCTGCCCCAATGTAAAACATGACCCCAGGGCTCTCCAGCCCTTGCTTAGCACCAGCAGGTCCCCTGCTGTCCTCCAAGGGCTTCCCCTGCCAGTGGGACATCTTTAGAGCAAAACAATGAAAAGATATCTACTCTTGCATCTTTTGCAATGAAGTATTTAAATCTCTGAAGTTGGTCTTTGCATAAATTTTAAAACATTCAATTAGAGGCTGTATGAGCTGGTCCTACAATCAACATCCTCTGTTGTTTATAAATTGCCATCTGAGGAGGTAACATTTCCTGACCCAGACAGAATTGTCTACTGCCCAGGAAGAGTGCAGCTCAGAGAACACTTGCTCCTCTTCATGTGCCTCTCTCAGTTCTGTCTCCAAAGAAGAGCCAGCATAGGCAGGATCATACTCTGTGGCCTCTAAATGGCAATAATTTACCCTGAAAGAAGGAGGCAAAAAGATATTTTCTAAAGGTTGTTAGAAATGTTGGAGTAAGTGCTCCCACAGGATGAGTTTTATGTAATTATAAAGGTGGCACATATAAAGTTTTAAATAGATATCAGTGAGAGTCTTTATGCTGTCATGAGATCTGGGAGCCTGATTTTTGGTCTCCCACAGGCACAGACTGCCTGCCAGCCTAGGAGCTGTCAGGGAGGTAACAGGTACTTGGGAAAACAGGACTATTTCTTCTGTAAGGATATGGGTTTGACAATATCTGCTGAAATGTTTCATGCTCCAAGAACTGTCATGTTCCAAAGGGAAAGCATTTTGCCTAAGGAATTTTCAGGAATGATGATAGCAAGGTTTTGCGGTTTGGGATTTTTTTGGTGCTTTTTTTTTTTTTTTGTTCTTGTAAGTGGGTAAACAAAATGTATGTGAAAAAATAGCTAGAAATAGAAAGTCCAATTGCTTTATTGTAATATTCCTCTTTTCCCCCTTTCTCTGGCACTGTTGAAAAACTGTAACATACAAGGGATATAACATTTTAGTTGTTTCCCAGCTAAGTGAAAGAGTTGAATTTAGGACCTGGCTTTGTTTGTGGACTGTGCCAAGTGCCTGTGATGCCCTTGTGAATGTGGCTGACAGACTAAAAGCTGCTTCATACCACAGTGACAGATTCAGCAGAATAACCTGGGGAGATACATGTGTGTCCCAGCAGCACCTGCCCCTGCAGTGACTGTGTGTGGAGACAAGCACTTTGTTTGCTGGTGAATTTATTGAGTTGTTTTTTTCATCAGCTGAGACTGCTTTAATTTCAGCTTCAGTGTTTTAAAAACCACTATGAAGAAGCAAGTTAGGAGAACACAGCTTCATTCAGGGCAAAGATACTGAACAGTTGATTGATATTAAGGAACTGCAGCATTGCTTTTGCCTGCCCCTCCTCCTTTCTTGTCTTCAGATGGTGAGAAATTTGGAGAGATGGCACCATCCAGGCCTCCATTGTATTTCAGTGTTGCTGTGATCCTGCTTCATTGGGTTATTTTTCAAACCTATTTCAAGTCCCCATTTCTGTCAGGGCGTCCCTGTACTCTCTTAATTTTTCTGCTGTTGTGCATACTGAGCAGTGACCTTCACGCTGTCATGCTTCATTTTCGTGAAACTGACTACACCAAAGCAACAAAATGAAGCCATTTATGTTCACATTCAGTTTCCTTGAACATGGTGTTCATGAGAGAAATAAGCACCTTTGCAACACAGGGAAAAGGAGAATAAATTTTGCACACATTGAACAAGTGTTGTTATGTATTATCTGTATTTTTACACATCTTTTGTCTGCTGTGATAAAATTAACATAGAGTGAATGGTTGAGAAAACAGATCAATCCAGAAGTATTCTGTCAATAAATCAGTCTATATTTATAGTTTCTAGGTTTGGCTGGTAAATCTTTCGCATTGTTTTAGTTTGTATGTTCTATCACATTAATTTATTGCATATTGCTTTCATGGTATCTAGTATCTATCTTTAAATCTGTATATAGCTCATTTTTTCTTCCTTTGTCTTTGTGCAAATCTACAGTTTCTGGACTCACATAAAATCAGTTTCTCCATATGCCTTGGCATCTTATGTGAGAATTTGCTCCTTATCACCTATGCAGTAGAAATCTTTAGGACTTTAATTGATTCATAAATATTTCAAAGGTCTTTGCTCTCCTTGTTATCTGTTTGGTTTACATAGATAAAATGCCTAGAAGGAAACATTTGATAGCTAAAAGTGTAGGGGCTCATTTATAAACCCTTCAGAGAGAGAATGACTTCTCATTCATGTAGAAATATACTGGGAGCTCCTGCCAGCCCTCACTGCCATGAGCTGTCTGGTTGGGAACAGCTACCAGCAAAACTCCTGATGTGCAGTGAAGTGAGCACAGTGAGGAGGAAAGGAGGCTTTGGGTTGTCAGATAGTTTTCTCAGCCACAGAGGGAATCTGTTGCTGAGCAAGTGCTGCCCTGTGAGCAGGTACCTTGGAAGGGTTGTGATTTGCAGGAAAAATAACACTTTCTAGTGCGGTGCTTTATAACCTAAAATTGTAGCAGGACAGTGTCTGCTGGTAGGAGACAGGGCTTGGCAGCTGGGTGGGGAACTTGTGGCACTGCAGATGTAGAGGTCAGCAAATGTTTTGCTTTAGTGACTGAATCCAGCCCACTGCTCTGGGCATCTGTCTGCCTCTGGCTCACAGATACACACCAACACACCCTTTTACCACCTCACTTCTGGGGAGAATGGACATTGCTGGTGCCAGCACCATTCTCCTTGGGGGTGTATAGATATGCCCACATGCTCTTTTAATAGTTGTGATTTTGTTTCTTGATTGGCTGTTCACAGCACACTGAACTGTGGGCCCAAAAACTAAAACAGCAGAGCTTTGCTCTATTTTGCATCTCTATATTACTTACATATAACACCACAACAGGCTGTCCTGTGAGGAAGAAGAGTAACAGAATGTGTTCCTTTCTAAGTCTCACCCGTGACATGGTAGTCACTTGACGTGCTAGTTGCTGGCAGTCACTGATATTTCTGGTAGTCTTTCTCCCATCCTTCCCTGTATGGTCCATCCTGCTGGCACTGCTTGGCCAGGGGGCAAACGGGCCCTGTCCCTCCCAGGTCCCCTTTGATGGCCTGGCTGGCACACACAGTGACAGGCAGCCCAGCCCAGCAGGTCAAACAGACTTGTGCTGTGCTCACTTTGTGGTTTTCCCCTCTGGGCTTCTGCTTGTCAGCCAGGGATATTGCAAAGTCTGTGGCAATGCAACTCATCTTCTGCCAGTCTTCTCTGCTCCTGGAGAATATGGCTTGAGCTGTCCCAAAGTGCTGCTGTAGGAGGACTAAAGACAGACAGACAGCAAAAAGGGCATTAGCCTTGTTACCTTAGAGAACTGGACTCAAAATGGAAGAATATTTATCAAACTCCCTTTTCCAGTGTGGAGTCTTCCCTACAAGCTGTTAATGCTTCAGGACCAAGAGCTCTGCTAAAATGAAAAGCATAGAAGTGTTTGGGGCTTCTTGTCACATCAGCAGTGGTAGGAATATTAACAGATGCTGAACAGCAGGCAAGGTTGGCTCTCTGTATGATGATTATAAAATCAAACCTATAATTAGAGATATGAGAGTTTAAAAATTGATGAGATATTGTTGAATTAAAACATTTAAAATAGTTTCTTTAGGAGGAAAGACCTAGCAGCACACATTGACTAACACAGTCCATGTTACTGCTGCACAGAGACCCAGGTTTCATGAGAAGTTTTGTTACAGAATAACCCTGCCACTTTCTTTTTGGAAATCTTTAAAAAAAATAGCACACCATTGTGCTTGCAAGTACGCTGTTTTGATGAAAATCTACATAGAAAGATTTTTCTTCCTGTTACTTTTAAATTTTTGGCACAACCTCTGAAGGAAACTTAAGTAACCACATTTGCCTTATTTAGGGAGGGAGCAAAGGTGGAAGAGAAAGCTCTGGGTCCTGAGTAGTATGTGTTGCCATGTAAACCATTTAGGATTTTCATGCTTGACAATGAGGCATCCTGATGTTATTCTTAACATAGTGTTTTCAGCATGCCCAGTGGTGGGGAACAAAAGGATATATTTATGTCTACCTATCAAACATATGTATTATATGACCTCACTTAAGCAAAATATTTTGCTGCTTCTTTGTGCTGAAAGAAAATGAGATGATTTGGAACTGCAGCCTAAAAACTGTCAAGTGCCGAAGCTCTGAATGTAATTCTGTGGTTTTGCTCACAACAGCTTATTTTTAGATTAGCCTGTCTTCTCCTTGCTGGGGAAATAAATCAGAAATCATTTACAAACAGCAGATAAAGAATTGCAAAATTTCAGGCTATATACCCTTAGCACAGGCTGGTGGACGGATTCTCCTGAAAATATTAAATACTTCCTGATTTTCATCGAGCAGTGGAGAGTGCTTTGCCTGCAAATGCATTCATCTTGCAATATGTTGGATTCAGTGTCAGATTTTTTCCCTTGCCTTTTCAACTATTTCTTGATTGATTTTTTTTTTTTTCCTCTTTCCAGGGCTCATACTTTCTAAATTCCATGCAGGTGCTTCTCTGAGTATTTTTCAGGTGAAGAGGTTCATAAACCCCAGCCATTCCCACACATTCAGATATGAAGCTTTGCAGTGCAGGTGTCCCTTCAGCTGGCTGCATCAGCCTTTTGGTGGTGGTGGTGGTGGTGGTCTTCCCACTGCTTCTCCTGTGGCCTTGCTCACACATTCACCCTCTGCCAGGACCTCTGCTGCAGGAAAAGGTCTTTCCATGGTGTTATGCCATCCCCTCTCATCCACTCCCATTGCCATCTGTTGTAAAGTCACAGGGATGCCTGCTCTGTTTCTTGCATCCTTAAGCTTATACTCAGTGGTGGGTGTACACATGTGATGACTGCAGTTGTTGTCCAAAATTAAAAAATAGTTTGTTTGGACTTGCAGAAAATACCTTGAAAGATAAGGAGGACAAATAGAAACTACCCAGTAGAGGTTTGAAGTTATTTTTAGGCTGTTTTGCTCTGCGAGTGAGTCTCACACAACCACACTGTCCCCCATGAATAATTCTGATTTTGTGCAGGAGCTGGGAGACAGGGAAAAGCTCTGGTTTTGCAGAGGTCAGGTTCAGGTAGAAGAGTGGTGTGGATGAGCGTTGCCATGAGGGCAGCTCCTGGGGCAGCTCAGCAGGCAGCTGTTGTTCCCCAGGGACCCCTGTTCTCCACATCAAGGTTTTGAGGTCCTGAGTCACATTTTGGAGGGTTTTGGTTTGGTTTTCAGATGTGTACTGAAGATGGGAGAGACAGACATCCCAAGTGCACTCTGGCTTCCTGGAAGTGTCCCCAGGTCTGTGTCCCTGCCTGAGGCATGAGGGATATGAGGGGCTCATCCCACCTCGGGGTGCACAAGGAGTTCCCACCGGGCAGACACTGCTTTTAGCAGCTGGGAGTTTATCAGAGATGGGACATGGCAGTTGTCTCTGCATGGTCACTTCTCTTCCTGGATCCTGTTTTCAAACTGGTAGGAGTCATTAAACAATCAGTTTAATCTCAAAATTAAGTTATAATTATAGAATGAAGAAGCATTTCCCCTAACTTCCCCATCTTCCTTCCCTTCCACTGATTGTCCTCATTAAGGGATGTCATTTTCCTGTAAGCCAAGGGACATGGAGGACAATCTCAGAGTGGATCCAGTTACTAAGCAGGCATTTGCCATGGCTGGCTTTTGCATGCTTTGGGAGTTTTACTGAATATATTTAGTAACTGCAATTGTTTATGGTTGTGCTTTTTTGTTGGGAGTGCTTGTAAGTGTAGCTGCACTGTTTTTAACATCCTAATGTCTCCAACTCACACTGGCAGCCATGAAAATCGATAGTGTTGGATGTGAGCCTGGGTGTTACTGGTTTGTCAGCATGTCCAGAAATGCATACATTCCTTTGGGGTCAAGTCCTCAAAACTATTTAAGTGAATCCTGGATGATAAATAACAAGCATATTTATTTCAGGCTGAATGAGAAGATTAATTTCAAGGGATTTGGTGGATTTTTTGCCTTTCAAGTATTTTTGCTGTTTATGCAAATAACATTTTGAAGCTAAAAGATTGCTTTGAGGAAGAACACCAGATAATTAAAAAAATTTTGAAGCACATCAATTGTTTTGGAACTACTTATGCATTGATACAATTGTTTCATCAGTACAAAAATGGACAGGCAAAAGAATCTGATGCCACTATGACTGTGTGACATGCATTGGAAAGTCCTGAGGGAGCACTTTCATCTTGTACCCAAATCTGGCCCTACTGGTTTGGAAGTCGAGCCCCACGGAGCCCTGGGTGAGCAGCTGCTGCCTCAGGGGGGTGACAGTCACAGGGTGTCAGAGGGGTAGGTAGGTAGCCTAAACCCAAAAAGGTTAATGAGTCCCACATCAGCAGCTGAAGAACAAGGTGGTCAAGCATTAATTCACTCCTGAAGCTGCACCCAGTGTTCCTGGTGCAGAGACCTCAGCTAAAAAAGGGTGTTTGGTTGCTCATGATGGCACAGAGCTGCTTCAAGCTTCCTGAAATGACATCCCGTCATGAACAGTGAGACTTCTGCCACCTGTGACTTTGATGAGCAGTAGGGATACCAGAATTAGAGCTAGTTTTTGCCTTTTTGAGAAGAGACTATCAGGTCTTGCCTCATGCTGCTCTATACCTTGTCAAGGGAATATCAATTAAATGACTACAGTAAAAGATGCATCTGTTTGGTGCAAAGGAGGTTTACTAAGGGAAATGTCAAATTGTGGCTCCAGGAAATGATGGCAAGAATTGCAGGAAATACTCAGTGTGTTGAAAAAGACAGCAGCATCAGCCTCTCCCTAGAATCACAGCATAGCCTGCCCCTCTTCTCCTCCCTCACCACCCAGGAAAGACATAAAACCAGAGGGAGCAAACACTAGTGTGGCCAGTCAGTGCTGCAGAAATATCAACATGAAGGAATGGTATGGTAGATTTCATCTACATCTGCCCACTTCATTTATTTGAAATTTTTCCTGTTCCTCATATACTTCCTTTACTGTATTAAAGCTTTGGAGAAGGTAATTTTGAATGTTACTGGAGAAAAGATTTTAATCTGACACAGGTCAGGACAGAATAAATTAAATTTCTGTTTGGAACTGGCTGTTAGCACTGCTTCATGTTAGCTTTATTTTATCCCTTGCGACTTACTATTGGAAAATACAGCATAGGATTCCCTTCTTAAAAAATTCAAGTAATGTGTTGGCTTTTTGTTAATGATTATATGCAAATCTTTAGCACTGCAGTTCATTTCTACTCTGTTCTACTCTGCACATGCGATTTCTTAACAGAAAGTTATCATTGAGCTGTGCATGATTGAGACTTGGGCACAACTGACACTTAAAGTTGTAGTAACAGTTGATCCCTGTAGTAACCATGACAGGCTGGTCAGTGCCAGGCACAGGCTGCTGGATATGGGAAACTCCATTACAGCTAGGTGTCCATAAAACTTAACTTGGGTTTTAATCATTAACAGCAGCATCAGCTTCCAGTTAATGGACTCAGAAGCTCGCTCAGAGCAGAGCTGCAGTGGGTACTGCCTTCCAGATGAGGCAGGAGCAGCAGCAGTCCTAATTCCTGCAGGACCCCTGTCCTTCAGGATGCCACTGGAGTTCACTTTTTTTCTCCATCTTACTGAGTGGCTCTATAATGATGCTTCTGTGTAAACTTTAACCATAAGGTACTTCTCCACCAGCTGCTGGTTGCTAAAGGGTGCAGGTTTAGACCTGCCACAGGTAGATTTCTGTTTTTAAAGTGCCCTTTACAGCTTGCTAGAGAAAAATGTGTATTCATTTTCTGAGAATCCTAATTTATTTCTTAGGTGACCCTGGCACTGAGACGGGCATTTGGGGTTCACAACTGTTTGGAATCAGTTGAGGTGACCTTGGCTGTCCCACCTGGTGTGAGTCCAGCAGAGGGCTCACATCACTCTGCTTGGTCCCCAGAAGTCTTGTTTACCCTAAAGTACATTTGAAGTGGCACTAGATGGCCATGCTTAGGCCCCAGGGTGCCTCCCAAAATATATGCACACACCCATATGAGCTGGGTGTTTTAGTGCCTCTGATTCTTCTGAGATCACCCTGTTACTAGGGAGGAAGATTAAAACAAGATAGGATTATTTTAGAAAATTTTGTTTCTTCTGATTACAGAAGCATGCTAACTAATTCTTCTGATTAGAGAAACATGCTAAGAATTCAGTTCTGGATAATATTTGACTGTAAAGCTCATCAGCTGTTGCTGTGATGCTCAGCTGGTGTAGGTCTAGGACTGCCTCATCCCATCTCAGAGAGCTTTGTGAAACTATCATGTCTCTGTTCTTTCAGTACAGATGGAGATCCCAGCTGCTCTCCAGAGACACTGTACTCTCATCTTGATCAAGATGAAAGCTGCTCTCTCCTGCTTCTTGTCACTCTGCTTTTCCTGCCTCTTTCCTTTGCTGCTCCCCCTGGATTCACTTCATCTGCTGTTCTGTGTTGCTTGGAGTGACATCCAAAGCCACAAGATAAGGACAGCTTTGAGGGTTTTGGTCTAAAGTGAAGATGGCAGAAAAGAGAACACTTACATAAAACTGCCTCTTTTGTAAGGCAATTCTCTGCCTTTTGAGAGTGTCTGATGAAGATTGTAGTTTTTGTATCATTCTAAAGCTGTACATTAAGCAGCAAGACACCACTCTAAGCTACATGCAGCCAGGAATTTGTACCCTACCATACAGAGCTTAACCTTGGCATTTGTCACCTGTAGATCAGCAGAACTCTTGAGCCACTTGGTCCAGATTTTCACTGATGCTGCTCCACAGATGGTTGGTCCAGTGGGCTCTGTATATGTCTGCCTTATGGCGCTGTGTGGAGAGGCTTTTTTTAGCACCCAAGAGCAAACTGAAGGGTTTTAATATTGGAAATTTTTAGGCTTGAACACTACAAACCGTATGTGGCTCTGAGGCCATGATTTCTGTGCGAAAAAATTCTTTGACGTTCTTGTATTGAGGTTATTGATACCTGTGCATGCCAGAGAGCTTTTACAGGTTGAGAGCTTGCCCAAAGCAAGCATACATGTCCAGGAGTGCCCATGGCAGCAGCTGCATGTCCCATTGAGACCTGGAGCAAGGAGAGCCCTTGGAGCCTCCCAGAGTGGCACACAGAAAGCACAGCTTATGTGCCTGCTTGGCACAGCGTGGGAGATGGAGCCTCAGCTGCCCCTCGAGGGTGAGTGGTGGGTTCTGTGGGGTGGATGAGACAGCTGGGCCTGTCCCCTTGGTGTGGATACCATGCTGCCCCAGCAGCATCCTCCTGCTGGACACGGGGATTTTAGCTGTAAAGAACTTTTGTGTCTCTTGAGAGGAGTGCTTGTAAGAAGGGTGGATCAAAGGCATGATCAGTAGCTCCAGATGAATTGCCAGCCACCTCGTTAATCAGCTAATAAAATGCAATGAATATGTTGCACTTGGAAATCCAAGTGAGAGGCCTCACAGTCCCTTACACTGAATTTCCCACGTTGTCCTCATTTAACCTTGCTGTGCAGTGGCTTTCCTTTTTTTTTTCTTACATTATTTATAGAGTGGATATTAGTGCAATGCTTTCTCCTTCAGCAGCTGGTAGCATCTTCAGAAACAACAATCAAGTTCAAATGGAAAACAGAGGCCCATATACTTTCTGGGTATATTTTACAAACCTATTTGTAATGGCTAGAGAAGAAAACACAGTTAATAAGGAAGCAGGGAGTGGAAGCTGCATTCTTTTATCTGAATATTTGTTTTGGCAGTGATCTGGAGTTGTCTGAAACACTGGCTTAATTGTCTCTTAAGTTTGCCAACTGTAATTTTCCCTCCTATTATTAGAAATAAGGGCATTTTTTGGTTTGCTCAAAGAGATTTATTTTCATAGCAAATGCATTATGTGTATCCTGTTAATGTAAAAATAAAACTTTTTGTTAATATCTTGCATGAAGTTTATTTTATGGGCCCAAGCTCTGAGATTTAACTCTAATGTATCCAGAGTCAGATCACATGTGAGGAGCTGCTGGCTGCCAGCTGGTCCCCTCTGTGGACTTTCACACACAGCCCCATCAGAGTGTAGGGCTTTAAGGGAAAGAAGCACAGTCAGAACCTTCTGACCCTTCTGAGCACCAGCATTTTCCTCTGGTGGAGCCCAAACTATGTCTCCTACAAGGGTAGCCTCCATATCCAATAATAAGTTCCTGGCTCAAAGAGTGCAAGTGCTTGGGCCTGAGTTCATAGCAGCCCCGTGCACTTTACAGTTTTCATTAGACTTCTAAATGTGAAATCTAAAAGCAAGGAAGAAAAGCATTCATTTCACTTTTTATATGGAACCAATAGCATTTTTCTTAACACATTTTAAAGTAGTCGATGAAGAACTTTTTCTGTAATGGAATATTCACATTATTCTTGATATTAAAACTACAGCCAATTAACACTAAAACAATTACTGCCTGAGAAGTGATGAAATTATGAGAAAAGTACGAGATGATTGCCTTTACATAAAGATTTTCTCTGAATAGTAACTCTGCTGCTTACATTTCATGTAGAATGTGGAATGAGAAATCTGCAGTGTCTGCCAGAGGGGACAGCTTTGCTGTACAGTTTGGCCTCAGGGGAAGCTGAAGGAGCCATTATAACTGACAAACTTGCTAAGTATTTGTGTTTGTGTACAAATATTCACAAATTAACAAAGTAACATCCATGTATGCTTTATCCATCCTGTTTTGATGTCCTTCAAAGGAGAAAGCTTCCTCTGTCCCTCAACACCTGCTGTACTTTTGACTGCTGTGCTGCAGTTTATGTGAGGGATGTTTCTCATAAATGTTCCTTATCCATCCAAAAAGAAAACACTCAATTTTGTAATGGAGTAGAGAATCCAGTCTTTAAAAAACATCTTTCAATTTATACTGTTTGTTTTTTCTGGCAATTCCCTGTGACCATTGTGCTTTAATAAATTCAACATGTTCCCTTTTCTGTTTCCTTCCATCTTTTCCTATACTGTTAGAAGCAAAAATTAAACCAACCTTAGTGGTTTTTTTTCCTCATAGAGTGATTTGCAAGACTGAAGTGAGAGTAACTGGTTTCTTATTGTGACATCAGCATTCTCCTTAAAAATAGGGTAGGAATAAAATTATAATTTAGCATGTTTTGTCAGGAGCTGGTTGGTATAAGTTTCAAACAGCTCTTCGTAATGAGATTTCCATATTTATAGTCATCATGCTAATTGACAATATTCTTAGGCACTCTGTAATTGTATGTCTTGTAGCATTGAATGCTCTTTCTTAATAGCAAAGGACAAGTTTTGTTAAACTCTAGTGAAATTTGGTAGGATATATTAGTAATGTGGTGAGGGAATGGAACTGAATTACAAGACCATTACAGCTTTCAAATATTGCATTTGCAGTCTAAAAAAGAATTAAAACTTAATGAAATTATGAGTTTGGGAGCACTGCAATAGATACATTGGGTGTCAGTTGCATAATCACATTACTGCTGCTTCATAGTGTACTGTACTTTAGTAAAGAAGCTGTTTTGTAGTAGTGTGTGCTCATGTTCCTTGGCCATGGAAGGAACTAAGTAATCCAATTTAGCTTAGATTGCAGTGAAAGTAGGAGAATTTAAGTTGTATTACTTGCATTTATCTAACTCTAAGCACGTGTAAGAAGAGGTAATGGCACACCAGCTGGCACACAGGAACTTGTTGACTCCAGGGAAGAACCATGTGCTCAAGCCCTTAATTTTGCCTAGGAAGAAAATTTCTATCAAAACAACATTCAAAAACTTTAAGAATATTAAATGTCTTGGTCATTTTATTTCATCTTAGAAAGGAGTGGAATACCTTACATTTAACCTGAAAGTGGGGTTTATGGGCATTTTTTTGCAGTGATCCACATAAACCATGAAAAACATACTTTTGAGTTGAAAATTATTTTTGAAAATAGTTTGTCCCAAAATGGAATGTGATTTCTCCGTGCAACTATTTGGAAATTTGGGATGATTTGGTTTGGACAACAAAATGCTTCAGGCTAAAGTGGTAATTCTTCTTGATGAAGAAGTGATAATGAAGAATGAGTTCAAGACCAAAAGGACTCAAAGCCATATCAATCATCTCTTAAGAAAGTAATATGATCTACAAAATAAGTTATATTCGAGGGTATGTCACTCCTTATATCTCCTGTCAATCCTGTTCCTTTAAAAACAATAAAATAGAAGACTTACATATTTGGTGAGCCCTAGGAATTAAGGGTGGGGGTGCCAGCATGGTTAGGGCACATGCTCAGGTCTGGACCTGGCCAACATGGTTATCTGTATGCTTGCAGCAGCTTGTAATTTCCTACAGCTCAGCACCTTGCCACCCTCTCAGCTGCTGTCCTCCCTTCCCTATGGTGTTAGAAAACATGCCCAGGGAACAGGCATTTCAGTGCAAATTTTAATACTTCCTTTCCCTTGCAGTAAAATCACGGGCTGCTTTTCTTGTTTAACTTCAATGAGAAAACTTTAAAGTTTTTTCGTGTTTTTTTTCCTTAAATCAACCAAAATGTTCTTTTTCTCTTGCTGAATCTGTAAAATAATAAAGTACAAGCAGGTACTCAAACAGTTGCAATTAAGATTAATTTTGCCACCAAAACAGGTATCCCCAAATGGGTTCACTTCTCTGTACCTTTGACCCAAGCAGGGTCGTCTCTCTCATCTGAAATGTGTGGTGATCTTGCCAGCCTTGTGTGACTCCACTTGCTGCTTACTCTGCATGTGTAACTACCAAAGCTGCAAAAGATGTTGCAAATCTGGTATTGCAACAGCCTTTGGAAACTTAATCATGAAAGTAAATTCCAGGGAGTTAGGGCAATGGAGGAAAATGTTGATGGCAGTCCTGACCCTTTGTTCTGTGTCCATTTAAAACCTCTCTCCACAGCACCTCCTTGTTTGCATGGTTACTCTGGCTTATAAGAGTCTGTCAGATACACCTTGACTTTTAACTTACCTGAAAAAGAAGCATAATGAATTCACTTACTGTAAGCTGGTGAACTTTATACAAGAGATAGGGAGGAAATTTTCAGTGAGGATGTACATGATTTACTGTCCTATGAAAGGATACAGTGGGATGCCTATAACCCTGTTTAAACCAGGGCTTTCCAGCTGCCAGAAATTTGAAATGTGCTTTCTGTAGCGTTTCTGTCCTTTAACTGGTTGAAAAGTTGAAAATTAAAAATTTCAAGGCAAAATTTGTTTTTAGCTTTGGAGTCTTTTTTGATAGAATTAAAACATTTTTATACAGACGAGTCAACACATTTTTAATTTTCAATTAATTACTGTATAGTTTTGGAACATTTTTGTTTTTCAGATTCTTTGTAACAGGCAAATTTTTCATTTTTATCTGTTAATAGGATCATGCTCCCATAGTACCTGTAGCCTAGAAACAGGGTAGATGAACATTACAAACCTATTAGAATTCAAAACCTCTGATGAAAATTTTTTTTCAAATAATTTATTTTTGCAGAACTAAGTTTTCTAAATAT
This sequence comes from Molothrus ater, assembly GCF_012460135.2. Lineage (NCBI taxonomy): Eukaryota > Metazoa > Chordata > Aves > Passeriformes > Icteridae > Molothrus > Molothrus ater. Next base: position 19,700,199 of record NC_050479.2, read on the forward strand.
CAATTCCAGAAGGATAAAATTGTTTTCATTGTTCAGTGTTGGTGTATGGCATTAAAAGAATGCATGACATTTTAAAGAGAACAACAGGTTCCTTTTAAAAATAGTACTTAATTCAGGAATAATGCTACCCAGTGAAAGATCATGAGTGTCAAAGCGTGTACAAACACTCACTTGAATTTATAGACTGTGTATTTTACCCTTTTTCCTAATAAATTTGGAAATTAACTGAGAAGAGATATTGCTTGTATTTTATATCTTCTATACTCTGAGATTACAACCCACTGTGTTTTGTGGTTTGTTTGGTTTTTTTTTTTAAGAATATCCCACTAAAATCAGGGGATATTTGTAGCATAAGGCAACCTATAGTAACCCAAATCCATGCTTCTCATCAGTGTCAACCAGGGCTTTCTGAATAGCAAAGAGGACTTTAAAAAGAGCTCTTGGAGAAGCCAAGCCTCCTGCTTTCTTTTAATTTCTCTATTCTGTGGGGAAGGCAAAGTCCTGCACAGTTAAGTCACAGGTGTGACTTTTTTCTCTTTTTTTTCCTGGGAGAAAAAAAGAGAAATATGTGTCTGTCAAAACTAATACATTTTGGGAAAAAAAATTAAGTACATGTTTGAAAATATTGTTCAGTTTAGAACCATCAACTTCTTCCTGGTCTCCATGGTGTCTGGACTGCCTTTAGTGTCTTTTTCTAGAGAAAAAAGTGACTCTGCTGCTTACCATGGTGTCATAGACCTAGAAGGGTGTTTTCTGTGGTGGAAGGGAAAAGGTCACCATTCCCAGCCATCCTTATGCTCTGAGATACCTCCCATGGAGGAAAGTGTAGTGACAGGGACACTCATTGTCATCGAGAACCTGCTGCCAAATGCTGCAGGCCATTGGGAAAAGTTCTTAAGAAAACTGAGGCATTTTAAAAGAAAAATTGTATTTTTCTGAGATTTTACACTTACAAAACCTGTGCTTTTTGGGTTAATTCAAGCTGTCTTTTGAAAGTTTTGCTTTGGATTTTTTTTTTCCTTTGTGGTGTGAATGTGACTTTGAGAGACCACACCCCAGTCCCAGTAGAAAGGCCAGATTCTAGCTTTCCTTTAAACCTGGCTGCCAGATTTCATGTGGGGTTTTTTACCCCCCTCTCTCTGCAGACTAGGGTGTAGCAATGATAGCAGGGACAAGCCCTGGTTAGTTTGAGGCAGATAATTTTGGCAGGGATCACAGAGGTGCTGTGTATTCCAGAGGTGCTGTGTTGCACCGAGGTGCAGTGTGCTTCATCACAAGTGCCTCCCTGCTGAGGGGCATTCAGGTCAATTCTGAGAAGCAAATAGCTCTATTAATAGTAGCATCCCTACAAATATCCCTTAGAGGTCATCAGTGACCATATCTAGTGTGATCCTAGAAAGCCAGAAAGCAAGGCAGTGACAAGTTTAAGTGGGATGAAAAACAGAGGCACAGCTCAGTTTTTACTGGGAGAGACAACTGTAATGTGCTCTTGGGATAGGTCTCTCCTCCCTTTTTTTCCTTCTGTTTATAACTTGCTTGACTCCTGTGAATGCCACTGTGAGAGCCCAATGCTGAGCTCATGTGGTTTTAAAGAGGTGCCAGCCTTTGGGATGGCAGTAAGCTTGTGTGACAGGGAAGGGGAGGAATAGTGGAGCTTGGTGGGGACAGGATAATCTCCCAGTATATGCTTGGGACCCCAAGGGAAAAAAACACAGGGAACACCTCTGGCAGAAGCTGCTGCAGCTGTGGTGTCCTGCCCTCAAACACCAGCCCTCCAGCTGGAAATGGAACTGACCACAAAAATCCATCTCGGTGTGGTGAATGTTGGACCTCCCTATTCAGGATTTCTGTGCACAGGACGCTGCCTCTGTCACTGTCCCAGATGCTGACACAGCTTTAGCTGCTGACAGCAGTAGAGATGCTGTCCCCCAAGGAGTGAGCCCTGTGCACACAGGGAGATGCTGTCCCCCAGGGAGTGAGCCCTGTGCACACAGGGAGATGCTGTCCCACAGTGGGTGAGCCCTGTGCACACAGGGAGATGCTGTCCCACAGTGGGTGAGCCCTGTGCACACAGGGAGATGCTGTCCCACAGTGAGTGACACTGCACACTGTGCACAGTGCTCTGCCGCAGCCTCACACGCTGCCAGCCCAGACCTGCTGCTCTGCAAGGTGCCCCTGCTGCCAGGTTGGGGCTCAGAGCACTTACATGATCTTGCTGAGTGTTTAAAGCACTTTAAAATAAACATGCTGGGAAAAAAATAAACACACAAAAGACCTCAGTTACAAAGACATTCCCACTCCTCTTTGCTTTCCTGTTAAAGTACTGATAGGTTATCTGTTGGGTGGGGGGTGGAAAAAGAAGAGCAAGGGTGACAAGTGAACAAAGCAAATGACTTCTGAGTTCAAGACTCAGAAGAAATCTAAGCTCATACTGCTCATACCATCTTCTTCTTCCATTGTCTTTCCTCCCAGAAAAACAATGTGATGGTAAAAAAAGAGATGTTTTCAGCAAGAGCTATATTTTGTTAGAGGGACATGGAGCAGAGCAAGGTGAATTACAACTGTCCCTGTTGTAAATGCAGGGGAGCTGTAACAATTTACTACAATTACACACAAGTTATATAGCTTGTTTATGTATTATGTCACATTTCTGCACCTGTCAAAACTTGAAATTATCAATTCTTGATAATATCATACTTCATCTTCTTCTGCATTATGCACTTCCCTTCATTTGTGGCTACTGCAATAACTCCTGGATAGGAAAATAAAGTCATTTTACTTTGTTCTGCAAAGTCATTTTACTTTGTTCTTCTATTTAATGTGCAGAACATTAGTTCTGCACATTAAATAGCAGAAGTTACTGTGAAGGCTCAGAAGTTGTTTAGCATTAAGCTTCCACCTTTTTCCTCTCCATAAGCTCTTGGTCCCCAAGGTGAGTCACTGGTTCTCATTTTATTACATTTGTGGTTTTTTTCTTATCTCCCATCTTTGGGTCTAATAAACACTGATGGTGAACAGGAGGATAAACTGGATTACCATACTAGAGCTTACAAATTTCAAATTGACTGTTACCATCTTTCTGAAGCAGACAATAAAATAAAATATTTCTCATGTGTACTGGATTTTAATAACAAGAAGGAGGAAGTTGATTTTAGCTGTCATATATTGCTGAATGCTTTGTTTCAGCCGCTTGCAACCATGGGTGGCCCTTCTGTTTAATTCTACAGTAACTGCAAAATGCTGTGATTGGTGTGGTGGGTTTCCTTCCCCAAAACAGAGGGAGCCAGTTTTAGAAGCATTAAGATAATGCCTTTGGGATTCTGTTTTCATTAGAATGCTGAACAGTCCTAGATTTACAGCTCTCTTTGCAGACGGCTATTATCTCTTTCTAATGACTCTTTTGTATTAAAGAAAAATTATGGAAATCTTCCAGTACTGTTAAAATGCTTCTAATCTTCCTTAATTTGCAGGAAGACAGCAGAAATCAGTAAAGGGTGAGAGGAAATAAATATTAGGACATCCATATAAGCTATGCTGGCTAAGGAAATGCATAAAAAAGTTTTCACCACCTGGATACAGAAAGGACCAGAGAACATTCATTCTTGGTAATAGGAGTATAGCACACCAATAATAGTAATTTTTTGGTCCTCAAAAAGAGCATGATGTCAAAAAGGCTTGCTTGGAAGTGATAGCTATGTAGGATCTGCCACTTGAGAAGTGTGTTTTTTCATTAAAGCTCATACTGCAAACAGAACACCAATCTGTGGCTTACAGAATGGGTATGCCTTCTCACTTGGTATTTGTTTAATGTTGCTCAGGTTTTATTTTATTTATTTTATTAAGCTGTTGAGGGGGGAAGAGATTTGTTTCCTTTGATATTAGTTTTACCCTCTGCTGCTGCCATCCTGTAGAAGACAGTCTCCACTAAGGACAGGGTGACCGTAGTTCCTCCCTGAATTCTTAAGACTGTTTTAGGAGTCCTGAATATTTAAGTACAGACTCTTTTAATCAGCTTAAAGCCAAATATCACTTACTGGGTTGGACAAGCTTTCAGGAGAGGGGAGCTAGAAAGTAAAGGTGAGTTACTGCTGCTCAGTGAGATTGACAGCAATCCTGTTTGGCATGCAGATGGAGAACTGGATGGTGATCAGGAAAATATTTAATGGGAGTGTTTGTAAAAAAGCAGCATGTTGTATTTTGAAGCTGAATTAACTCTGTGCTTTGAACATTTTAAATCAATTCTGCAGAGGATATGCTGAAAATTCCTGTCACCAACAGCCTGATTTTATGCCTTGCATCCTCATGATTTCACCCTGTAGTGGTGTGCAGTTTTCCTTCCCATAAGAGCATCATTTTTTGTTCCCAGTGGCATTTAAGATCACTCTGTCTCCAGAAGTGAATGGTGATTATGTTTATTAATTCTAAGTATAACTGCAAAGCTACCTCAGCAGTACAAAGAGGTGCCAGTGTCTGGTGTGTGCCTGTACTGCCAGGGCAGGGCCAAGGGCAAAGCTGAGGGCTGTGCCCAAAGCCATGTACCCATGCTGGGTTCAGCGCCTCCTGACTCCTGCCCTGCACTGCCATAAGGAAGGTGAAAGAAAGACAGCAGAGAGAGGTTTGCTTGGAAAGGCTCAGAGTGCATCATGTGCTTGATGATTTCTCCAGCAGTGGCCTGTTGGAAGGGTCTGCCCACAAGTGTGGCACAGATGACAGAGCTGGTATGGGTCAGTGCTTATTAATGGATTATTTTGTTTCTTGCATGTTATACCTTGAGGTTCAACTCCATTTCACAGATATTTCTTAATTTTAATTTCATTAGATGGCACACTCTTTAATCATTTCCCCTGTCTCTGGTCTCCCCTCCCTTTCATGTAAGAAATTCCTAAAAATCATAAAAATATTATTATTGGGTTCTTCTATGTTAATCATGGTTTTGGTGAAAGACGATAATAAGTAGTCATTTGATTGAACTGAATTTCCTGCCAAAGTTAATAAGAATGATGATACTAAATTTTTTATGTAAAATACACAGCTTGAAATTAAGAACTAGCAAGAACATGATGCAAAAACTCTGATTCTCCCAGGGAGATGCTGATGTTGTGTTTTATTATTCTGCCTTCCTTTTTCTCCCACATCATGTGACAAAACCTATTCGTTCTGAACCTTAGATACTTCCTATACTCCAACAGAAACTTAAGGCAGTTGATTTGCTTGGCTTTTCAGGCCCTTTTTAGAGAAAAACAAATATTTGGACCCAGGCAGTAAGCCTAACACTTTGTTTTTAAAACACAGTTCTTTATTCAGAATTGGATAACAGGGTAATTCTAAGACCTTCTGTAGGCCACCTTTTTTTTAAAAAAGCATTTGCTAATATTCTGTTATAGGTACTTCTAATTGTAAGAACATGTCTTGTGCTTGTTTTTTATTTTGAACAGTTCTCATCGCTGTCCAGAGGCCTGGAGATGCTTTACAGGTTTCTGCATTGCATCAGAACAGGTACTGGCATTTTCACAACTGAACTGAACTGCCTGGTAATGAGCTGTAGCAGTGCTGAGGAAGAAGGCAGGCTGCAGAGCTTGTCTCATTGCCAGCTTTTTTTGTTTACTTTTTATTATGATTAAATGCCTCTAAAAATAAGCCAGTGATTGAATCCAGTCCTTAATTTGAAAGGGATGAGATGGAGCTGGGAGTAGGAAATGTCACGCCTGAATCCCTTAATCACTAAAAATCAAAGCTTTTGCTGGTGTCCCTAGCTGAACCTTTTCTCCTCACTGGGGGCCTGTGTCTTTAAGATAAGGCAGTGGGGATGTATCTTCAGAATAACCTGCTTGGAGCCTTGGAGGAAAATCTTTTGTTTCCAAGGAAGAGGGCAAAGTGTTCTGCCACATGGGAGAAGACAGCCATACTGTCTTATACTTGAGAATAAAGTGCCAATTTTAGCATTGTCAAGGCAAACCATTACTGCTGTGATGCCATGGGCTGGAGGTCACCCCTGTGCTGGTGTGTTGGATGCTCTGATTCCAGCTGGATGTGCTGGCTTCATTGTACCAACCTGTGCCTCTGAGAACAGCTCACCCCCAGGCTCAAGCTGTACCCTTCTCATGCCAAGGCCTTCTTTCTCCCCTTCTCCTTGTCCCTGAAGGGTAGAGGTTTGTCTAGTCTAATTCTGGATATTCTCAATGTAAACCTCTGCGTGGGCATTATCTCCCCAGGGTCTCTCTGCAGTCAGTCCTGTGGGGGGCACAACACCAGCACTTCTTGTACCTGTTAAAGAATGGCATGAGTATTATCCTGGAATATCCTGTTGCTCTTGCCTTTAAAAAGCCTTTGATGAGCAGCTTGGATATACAAGGTTGAATCCTATCCTGTCAGTCCCTGATGAGGACTGAAAAATGACAATTAATTCAAAGGAATGGTTTGGTTTTGGCTTTTTCATCTGGATGCATACTCCAGTAATACTTTATGTAAATAACATGTATATCACATTTGGTTGCTCCAAGTACTAGAGTTCCAGAAGAGAGTGGAAGTGAAGGAGGCCAAATGCATGAAATCTGCCTGGAAGATTCCATATTTTCTGCTCAGGAAGGATGACCTAGAAACTGGTCTAAGAAAGCATTTGCTTTTCAGGGACTGTCTTTAGATGCCTTATAGTCTAAGAAACAATCATAATCATGCTGTCCCTTCAAGCAAGTACAATGACTCTTTTTTGTTCTTTAATCCAGAAATCCTTTGTACTTTCTGTTGTAAAACTGAGCATGCACTTCTTAAAATGAGACCTACACAGACACTTGTAGGCATGACATTTCCATGAATATTACAGATGGAATTACAGATCTGTGAGGGCTTTCTTGTTTTGGTTGTCATTTGCTCAGAGCCCATTGTGCTGTCACTTGCCACAGTGTCTCTGCTTCTGGCCAGAACATGGGTTGTGCTGCAAGTGTGCTTTTCCCATGAAGGAATTTATTCTGTAGTCCTAGGTTTTTATAAAGGGAAATCCTATCATCCTGTATCCTCTGTTTTTCTCTGGATCTGTCTCAGGACGCTTCAGGACTTCTGGCAGGAGAGGAGTTAATGCACTAGAAAGGGATCACTGCAGACAGTGTAGGTTTGGGTCTTCCCCCTTTGCTTCTTTGTATACAAAAAGCATTTCTCTTTGAATTAGAAACTAAGTTGGACCCCTGGCTTTGGGATGATAAAACAAACTCTTCCTGGAGAGTGACAAAAATAAATAAAACGTGTCCCTTTCTTTTTGAGTATGTACAGTACAGTTGCTTTTCTTCAAGAAAATATCAACAAAGCCAGTCCACAGTCTGGCCAGGATTAGTACTAATAATCCATTTCACCTTTGGCAGGGTCAGGTTGTGCTTGGGCCTTTTGATTTCAGCTTGTTTCTCTGAGTCTTTTCTGTGCTGCTCCAGAGACACGCTGGTCTTTCCCCAGATGGTTGCTGTATTACAACATTGCTTTGTGGATTTTTAGGGCTTCCACTCTGAGGACCAATCTTACAGGCTGGGTCCCATTTGAAGCTGGTGCAAAGGCAAGGCAACAACGTGCTTTGCCCTCTTCAAGAGAAAGATTCGACCCTAAGTCAATCTTGGTGTTTGGCAGTGGTGTTTCAGCTCTGTAGAAACAACATTAAATATGCACGGAACGAAGAAAGAATGAATGCTAAGAGAACACAGAATCTTTGGGGATGCTCTGGGGAGCTTTCTTTGCTTTGAATTTTCTTAAGAAATGACAGAAGAAGGGATATCACATCCTGTCCTTGAACTCTTAGGAAGCAAAAAGTTGACTGGCCTAAGAGCAGCTCTCTTATGGTGGTATACTTTAGTTCAGTCACTTATGAGAAGAACTTGTGTGTCATTAAACAGATATTGATGTTAGTGATGGCAGAATGCTGGCAAGAAAATGACCAAATGTTAAATTAATGGTAGTTGTACTTAAGCCTCATTGGATCCATTAAAGAAGTGTCTTTTAGATTGCTGGTGAGTACTTTTACTCATTAGTATGGAAGTAGACCTCCTGTATGTGTGTGTGGGTGTTTTTGTTAAATTGAAACTCTGAAAGGATGTGGGAGAGACACACTTGGAAATATTCCAGACTTAGACTCATCCTCTTCTTTTCACAGAGATTATTCATGAGACTTAAAAGCACACATTTATCATATAATCACAGCAGAAAATAATTGAAGACATGTTGCTATCACCCCTTTTCTTTACCATGTTATCTCCCAGAACTTAATCTGAAGAACCTGTAGGTTTAACACGTTAGTTCTGATGAAAAAAGAAGTTACTGCTAAAACTGTACTCTTTGTATCAGCTTTCTGATTATTCCTCATGTTTGCAGGTGAGCTACTGTGACAATGAGTTTCTGAATCAGATGAAAATGTTTTCTTGTACAGAATTTATTGCATTTTAAAATGGGGCAGCTTCCTCCAAAATGGGCTGCCATCAAGAAGAGAGAGTGAGGAAGCTTAAATGTAAACATTCATTTGGTCCTGGAAAATATAAAAGCATTTAGGGTCATTTGGGAGAATTATCCACAAAATGATCCCATATTAGAAGAACTCAGCTGTTAAGTTCAAGCTTGGTTTCATGCTGGAAACATTGTGTAAGAAACATTGTGTAAGAAACAGATGCGGGTTTTTTACTGATTATTTATAATAGTTTCTATAGTACCTATGATTCCATGGGGAAATTGTGAGCCAAATATCAAAGGATAAATTGCTTATGAGTTTATTTCCCCAATAAATAATTTCTAAATGTGGGATGTGTACCAAGCATCCTTAGCTCTTGCTGGGGTTCTGGTTTCTCACTGGTGTGAAGGTCCTGGGGCTCTGCTTTGTTGATGGACTGTGCCTGAAAGGCTCATGCAGCATGCCAGTGGCCTGTCATGTTGGAAAAACCTTCTTCAGGGAGCTGACAGGGCACTCCTACCCCATCACTGCAAGAATCAGATGCTGTGCTTTGAGGGAACATGGTGTGTCTGCCAACATCTCATCCTCCCTTTGGCCTAACCACAGGCTGGCTTTTGTGGGTTATTTTCAGAGTATAGGTGGGGTTTGCACATGAATAGGGAAGAGTTGCAAGGAGTTTTCTCCTCCAACTTTATGGACCAGGTAGCTCCTGGGTAAAACAGCATCAGTGGTGTTTACTGCATTTCTTCCATTCAGGAAGGAAGTGGCCACCATGGCCAGTTATGGCTGGTGGAAGGAACCTGGTCTGCAGTCTAGCATGAACCCTCCAAGTTTTCTTTTGTGGCTTTTGCTGGATGTGAGAACTACTCTTTCAGATCAGCAAAAAAAATTGTAAATTATTTCACCTCTGCCCCAATGTAGTTGTAGGAGAATTACTGTCCTGAGAAGGTGTGGCACTGTATCTTCCACTTAGTGGAGGCAGCTGGAACATAAAATATCTGTAATCCACAAGCTTGTATTTGTTCACACCTCAGTTTCTGGTGTTGATCAGTGAAGCATTTCACTTGCTTGGTCTGGACTGCCTAAAAGTCATTTTGGTTATTCACAGCTTTGAAGGGCAGCTACACAGTAAAACATGAGTGCAGTAAAGCATGAATATGTGTGTAGAGATAGTAAAAATTACGTATTTTAGAAGAAAACTTAGAATGATGCAGGTCAAAAGATGCAGTAAGGGAGTGTTCTGTACATATCCTGCAGATAACATCTAGCAGTACTGGCCTAATTTAGAAAAGTTAGCAAAGAGAAGAATCTTGCTTTGAAAGATCTGGAAAATCCATGTTTATAAAATGATAAGAAGAACTGGCCTCTGAGTAGGAAATGAGCATTTTCTTGAAACAGATACTGTTTAAGATAAAATCTTCACAAAAGGATCATTTAATATTGAAGAGACACAGACCCCTGAGATATTCTTCCATCTTTTAATATCTCTTTCACAAAATGGCAAGATGAAGATGTTAATATAAAGGCAACACAAAAGTCCTTTATTTCTTTATATCACTGGTGGGTAATTTCTAAAAGTAGTGTTGCAGGATAGTGAAATGCTATCTCAGTTCAACAAAAAAGCCTGAGAAAAGAAAGATGATTCTTAACAAAATCAGTTGCAAATTCATCCCCTGTAGTGCCTGAATTCTTGAAAATGTATTTTACTTTAATATAAAAGTATCCTGAAATGTGAATTATTGAAAAAGTCTCCTGCTGCTGAGGGGCAGCTGTCATCATCCTTTGGGTCACTCATTTGCGAATTCATAATCCCTGGTCTCTGATTTTTTAAATGTAATTTTTCTTAGAATTAATGTGACTTTCTGTTGGTTTTCTCTCACACAAGCCCTTGGTTCCTATGTAAGCTGTTGCGAGAGTCCTTTAGAGTGCATTTGATGCAATTTTCTTTTGATAGAGTTGTCTTTCAAAGCTCTTCCTGTGCTGGCCTCCCTTTGGATGGAGCACAGAACCTGGTTTGTGTCTGGTAGGGACACATCCTTTGGAGAGGTCACACTCTGAGCAGCCCGGGAGAGCAAACAGATTGTCCCAGAGCACACTCTGTGAATTTGTGGACAGAGTCAAGTCCTGTTCCCTGGCTGTGGGCTGGTGTGGGTGCTCAGTGAAGGTGATGGGAGATTTCCTGCTGGCTGGAGATTAAGGGTTGATAGAAAGGAAAGGTCAAAGAAACTGCTTCAGCCTTTGCTTGAGATTCTACTTCTTGAATTTTTACTTAGAAAATGAGGATGACATTAGCTAAAAAGGTTAGAGCAGTCAGATGTCTTGAAATAAATGTTTCTTCTTTGTATTTTCTTACAGAGGTAGGGTTTTCGGGGAAAAAAAAAGACATTATGAGAGCAAAAGAACTGATTTTAATACTAGTTTCTTCTTTGCTTTTGGCATTGGTGGTGGGCTGCTGTCTCATTCTGTTTGATCAGGGTGAGAGACAAAAACATTTGGAAGGAAAAATGTCAGTGTATTATCTGAAACGTAGGGCAGAAAAGCCAGTAAGTGGCACAGCAAAAAGGACTCAGGCTTGCACAGCTTCATGGAGATGAGCCCAGGGAAACTCTTCCCTCCCTCAGTCCCTGTGCCAGAAAGTCAGCATTACCAGGCTGCTGGCACTGATCATCACAACACGTGCTGAGGTTGGAAAAAGTGGTTTTTAACTATTCCTAGATGTAAAAGGCTCTCACCAAATAACCAATGAAGCTGTTAAAACTCTTTTATGTGTGGTTTGGTGAATAGTGTTAATATTACAGAGGAACTGGAGGTGGTATTTCAAGCTGAGGAGAAATGCTTGCAGAGCAGCCTACTCAGCCCAGTCAAACAAAGAACTTTTTGAGGTAGTTAGAAGCAAGCAGTGCATTTTCCACAAAGATTAGAAAAAGAACAGAAGCCTCAATGAAGGAATGTCTAAAAGTCAGAAACAGAGACCTGTATTAAAAAACCATGAATCCTGCTTGGTTACCATAAAAGAGATGTGCCAATAGTAAAGCTCTTTTTTAGAAAATAAGGGATTGCATTTGCTCTGCAGAGATAGCAGAGCAGAGAACCAAAATGATTAAATGAAAAATACGCTCCAGCTGTCAGTGATGTCCATTGAAAGAAACAGGGCTACTGGAAGCAGAGGCTGGGAGTGGAAAATAGCACAGCCAAGAGGACTCAAGTGAGTGAATCAGGGAGTGTTTCTCTGATTATTGCCAGAATCTTAAAGTGAATTAAATAGTAGATCTGACATGAATATTTAATGACTATCGAGTCTGTTAAATTGGTGACTGTCCTTAATGAAACACACAGCCAAAAACATAGTACTCAATTTTAAGAACAGATAGAAAAATGTGGTCTAGGCAATATGAATTCATTAACTGCGTTCCTCTATGACCTGAGAGCTTTGAGCATGTGTTGAAGGAAAGACTAATTAAAGAAAAAAAAAAAAAAAGGAAAATAACCTAATGCTTTTTTTTTTTGAGAAGAGCCAATTTTTGCCGCTGTGCCGGATTATTCTGACCAGCTCCCGGCACCAACAGTACAGGTGGGCTGCCCTCAGAAAACTGCTCGATCCGGGGTGCAGCTACAGGGTACGGCAGCTCTACGGCTCAGGTGGACTGCAGACTGTGCTGAGGGTAGGGACAAGGATCAGGGAGAGGCCCTCTCTACGGTTTCCAAAGACGTTTATTCTCAGAGGTTCAGTGACAGAAAGGGCCAACTCAGCTCCATACATCTGATTATAAGGGGGCGGAGGTCTCAGGGAAGGATACAATCTTAGACCAATTGGGAGAAATTGGGGGTGGAACACAAGGCGGGGAATACAATGTTTAAACCAATAAGGGACTGCAGGGGAGGAGAATACTTTAAACAAACCAGTGGGGTTTCGAAGGACACAAGATTGACAGGGAAGCTTCTAGAGAAAGAGGCAGGCTTGGGGAGGGATTGACATTCGATAGGAGGAGGAACAGGGAACAGAGGGGCAGATCTTTGGAGAGATGGACAGCCAGGGCAAAGCCAATAACGCAGGGGAGAAAGAACAATCCATCAAGAATAAAATATGCTATAACAGTACAAAATAAGAAAGATTACAAAACTGACTGCTAGAAATACAGTACAATTAAAAACCACAACGCTACATCTCCCTCTTTTTTTGTTTAAAAAAGAAGAGAGCGTTTGAGGATGCAAATAAGTTTTCGGGGTTAACAGTAATTACAGAATTAACAGTTTTAAAAAGATACAGGACAAAACCTTTTCCCTGCGAAAGAAAATTTTTCAAAGAACTTTAGATTACTAAGATTAAACAAACAATTGACACAAATTAATTTGGAATACATAAAAGTTTGAACTCAACATTTACATGGGAATTAAGATAGTGGCAAAGAAACAAGATTCAACAAACTAGCATAACTTTAACTGGTCTCCACTGAACAGCCATATCAAAACAATTGAAATTAAACAGTTAAACTCAACAAATTCATCCAAAAACAACATTCAAAGGTGTCAAAACAACTTAACTTAAAACCTAGTAACATTAAAGCACCAAAGATAATTAAATGCATTATTGATACGAAACTCATGTAAACCTAAAATAACCTAGACAACAAGGAGGAAATTTGAAAAAGGTTTCGAGTAACTCAGATAATTCGAACAGTCACTTTTAGTTCCTCTTGAATGGTGGCGAGGATGACTGCTGAACTTGCTGAAAGAGCTGACAACTAAGGAGTCTGTTTCCCGAGATGTCTTCTTGCCAGCAGCTTTCACATGTTTGATGATGATGAAGGACTGTCTGAGTCCCTGGCAGGGAAGAGGATGAAGACAGGACAGGGGAGCACACAAAACGACAGCCTCCAACAAGAAGGATCCCTGACAGGGTGGCCAGCATTGCCAGGGCAAGGGTACCAGGGAGATTGTGGGAAGCCAGGGAGAGGGTAGCAACCCTGCGTCTGCTGTGGACGGGTTGCTCCCCCAAACCCACCCAGTACAGGAGAAAAGGATTTAGGATCGAGGGACAAGGAAAAAGGGGTCTGGGTATAACTGGGGAAACCAAAGTGGCTATTTCTCCACCCTCCCTCATGTTCAGCTCAACTAAATATATATGTAACCTTAACCTAAGCCTTCTAAAACTTAAACTCTTCCTTAAATAAATAAACTAAAATCCCAAATGTGCCCCTACCCAAAAGGAAATCTACAGACGGGCAAGACAAATCTAAAAGCAAATAAGGTGTTTCTTGGGGAAAATGGAGAAGCTGCCACTTGATTAATTCTTCTAACCTCCCCTTAAAAACTTTAACTTTCCCCTCCCCCCCAAGGGTACCCACAACTGGGAAAGGATCTCCCTTTGCTGTACTGACAGATCAGCACCCAGCCTGTCAGAAACAGCAACAATCTGCCCTCCCCTGCCGTAAAACGAAAAACAAGAGTAAAAAGGGTCCCAAGAGTCGAAGGCAGCGGACTGCTCGCACTGTGCACAGTGTGTCCCCTCCCCTGGGATCAACAGCCGCCTTACGGGAGCCACTACAGCCCGGCCCACCCCAACGCCACCAGGGAAAACTTACCAAACCCTCGACTTCAGGGACAAAAACCTGCAGGAAAGGTCCCCTACCCGGGAAGCGATCCTCTAGGTGCGAGAGTGTTGCTGCTTCCCCCCTGGGAGTATTACCAACCAAAAAGTGAAGTAATCTCCCAGGGGCACTGATGCACCAGGGCTTCAGTCCCCACACCTGGGTGGTCCAGCACCAGTCCAGCCTCTTCAAGGGGTCTCAGACTGAGGCCCCTCGTTGGTGCCACAAATTTTCAAAAATGGGAGATGTACTAGACCTGATTTTTATGTTAATATTGTCTTGAAAATCCCAGGAATTGTGGAAGTTTGGTGTGCTGTGTCTCCATAACCACAGTAAACTGTCTGTGCAAGTAATGGGAATTATATACTGAACAAGAGGTCAGTCTCAATCCTGCGTCTGGAGCCACACATCTGTCACCATCCAGTATGACTTAACCTTTTTTACTAATGACTTGGAAAGTGAAGTAGAGACTAAGTTGTAATAAGAGAATAAGTTGTCCCTTATTTTGGCATTGTGCAGCCAATGCCAAAGTAAGAGAGGAATCACTCTACAAAAACTGGAGAATGGGATTAAAACTTGTTTTTCTCAGCTGGGTTTGAAATAAGATACAAGTCAAGTACAAATTTCTATATTTGTTTATGAGCTATCAAGGGCACATCCCCATGTTAGGGAATGAATTGTTTGCTTGGCAAAAGGTCTGCAGAGGAAGATGTGGTGATCATTGTTGCCTTGCATTTAATCTGTGGTTCAGAGTGGCATAAACAGGACTGCTGTATACAAAGACATACAAAGGCTGTATGCAAAGACATCTGCCTGATCTACTTAGCTCTGCTGAAGCTTGACTGAAAACGCATCATGTCCACTTTCAGGCATCCTTCATCAAGAACTATGTGGGCCATCTTGAGGTGTTTCTGATCTACCAAAAGTTTACAGAATTTTATGTATTAAAAAAGTTTGAAAGGAGTGGGTTTGTTTAATTTATAGAAAAGATGTCAGAGAAACACCCCAAGTTTTTTGCATATAACCACAGGCAAAGAGGCAATATAATTCTCAGCATCCACAGGAAATAAGACTCTCCAAAACAGAGTGAAAGGGAGACATGTAAACATCAGTATTTCTCTGATGATAAGGATAGTTCAGAATTGAAATAGATTATCTAATCTGTTCTGACCTTCTAGGTAGAGTGATTTCATGGATTTGATAGGTAGCTGTGTCTTGGAATAGCTCAGCTGCAGCTGGTTGGGGCTGTCAGGGTTTTCCAGTTGTCTTCAGTGACTTAATATTTGTATACAGCTGAGCACAAGGGTTTACACAGTGATAAGAATCAAGCAGAGAAGGTCACAATGTGTTGTTTTAGAAAGAGGAAGTGTGTGTAGGTCTTCAATGCCTAGAGTTTGTTGGCGAATTCTACTGTAAAATGAGATAGATCTGCTGTATTTTTTAAATCACCCAAAAATGCATGACAGAATGTGCCATTAAGTGTCAAGTGAAGGAATCAAAGACTGCATCAAGTCCTCTGTTAACAGGCTGCTTTACAAAAAGGATATAGCAATTAATAGCAGTGCACATTCTCTGATGTGTGCATAGCCTACGTACCCAGACACCTGAGGATTATCTGCAAATCCCTCATATGAGGAAAAAGACTGCTCAGACCTACTGGCCTGAGTGCATTTTAAACACAGCCTTTCTTGGATATGGCAAGATGTTTCTTGGGCACAGCAGTGCAGCTGCATGCAAGTCAGTCAGTCAGTCTAGCTGTTGTAGCAGGACTTTCTTTCTACTTGCTAACTTGTACATGCTGTGGCATATGGAGCTGAAAATTGATTATTCTGTATACTCATTAAAATAGAGAGCAACATCTTTTCAGGGATGGTGGGAAACATCACTTGCCTCAGAATGATCAGAAATGCAGTTCTGGCACCCATGGTATGTGCCAAAAAACACTGGCTCTATCTCCTAAGAGCTCAGCCCCACAGTGAGGGCTAGCCCAAGATTTTGGGAGTGAGAAACAAGGAGGAAAAAACCTTCTCTGCCCTTAGTATAAAGGTATGGCCAAGTTCTGCAGGTGACTCTGCAGATGTGGTTGATATGGTAAAGGAGCAGGAAGATGTGTATGTTGGCCAAACCCAACCAATGCCAAAATGCCTGAATGGAGATGAAAATCTCCAAATGCATGAATGGAGATTACATTACAGAAAGTACCTTCATAAGGTGCTGATCCAAAACTCATTTGAGTGGAAGAGGTTATTCTCTTGGTGATAGATTTGGCTCATGTGGTTTCTATTTTTATTTTCCCACTAGAGCTTTTCTTCCAAATTTGTGAAGTAAACATTTTTTTAAATGGACTGCAAAAAGTGTATGTGTGTAGGACACCTGGTATTAGATTTTCTTTCTTTCTTTCTTTTTTTCCTCTCCCTCTTGCCTATTTCTTCATAATTAGAATCAACTGAGAAAATTGGGTCAGGCTAACACTGGACAAATAGTTAAAGTACCAGAACTGAGATGATGGTAAATTTAGGTAGGAGGCTTATATGAACTATTCAAAACAGTAAGTGGATAAACTGGATTTGGCAATAATAGAGTAATTCTGGTTACTTTTGAATAACAATCACATTATAAAAATAACATCAAGCTGGTGACATAAATGAAATCTGTAACTTACTTTATTGAAAGGAACAATTATTATAGATAAACTTCATTCTACCTATTCTAGTCTCCTGTTAGAGAACAAAGACCACAATTTCTAGAAGCTGGTCCAGAGATGAACAGAAACAAAAATCATGAAGTCTCAGGAAGCAACAAAATTAGATTAAATGTGGATTCTAAATTTAAGTGAAAGAAGAAAAAAGAATTCCATCCTTGTTTCTGTGGGGAGGTTTTAAATACAAACCTTTCAGGAAAAGACAAATTAGGCTCTTTAATCAAGTTCTTACCCAAAATGTACATGCCCGTAGAGAGAATACCAGAGCAAAGGAAGTAGTGGGTAGAGCATATCACAAAGAGGTTTCTCTTTTTCTAAATTACATTTACATTAATTCAGCAGTGTAGAAATGCACTGCACATTGTGTCTTGAGCTTCCTTTTGCACATGCCTAGGGATGGGCGTGGGCAGCCCTGTCCATTGTGCATGCAGGGGTGGGGGGACAGGAATGCACAGCTCCCCCTCCCTGTGTGGGAGCCAGCTTGGGCATGCTCAGGCCTCTCAGTTTGGACTATAAAGCCTTTCAAGCAGATTTTTCTGGAATAAATATGAAAGAAAAAAGATGGTGTGCAATGTAAATGGCCCTAACCCTGGGAAGGTTTTATTCTTATTACTGAAGAGGGCACTACTGGAGATACGAAGTCTTTGGATTTTTTATTTCGGAGGAGTTGAGGTCAATATAGGAAGGTTTTGGTTTTGTTTTCCTGGAAGAGTCGGTCAGGACAGGTTCCTCTAGGCTCGTCCTCGCAGCTGTGAAGATGCTCAAGCCTGGGATAAGGCCCGGAACAAAAGAGTAAGATGAGAACAGAACTCCACAGTGAAGGAGCTGCCAAAAATGCTGGGTTCACTGTCCTGTCATAATTGTGTGCAAGTCCTTCAAGGATAAAAGCCTGATGTGCATTAGGTGTTTGTAAATAAAGACACTCTATTTCTCCACTGCTTTTCCCCACAAACACTGCTGTGGACCTCTGAAAGGGGACAACCAAGCAGACAGAACTCAGGGATCACGGTCTAAGACTTTCAGTCAAACCAGATGAAAATTAAATCCTTAACAACATCAGAAAAATCTTTTTAGGCTGTTATCCTGTAGTCTAATCCTCTATCTGTTAATATTTATTTATATGGATTCTTGAATAACAACTGGATTGATCTTTTTACTACTGACCTCCTACTTTTTAATTCTGCAAATTAAAGGGAGGGGAAAAGAGAAATTTGCAAACTAAAGGGAGGGGAAAGTTCTCCTATTCCTCATGTATTTCCTGCTAGTGCTGCATGGCTGTCTAAACAATGACCCCAAATGTTTCCCAACTCAGCATTTGTGTGTGCACACCAGTTACCTCCTTCATGCCAACTGACACATAACTTGGATTTTAAGCTTCTTTCCTCCTTCCCTACACTTTGGTTTTCCTGGAAGGAAAACAGGCAGAATGGTCAGGGCACATGGTGATGGGCTTTATGGGATGCTCTGTAGAGTCCAGGTATCTTGTTCATGTGCAGCACACAATAACACCCACTCTCTTGCCTTTTTCTGACAGCCTCAGCACACTTCATCAAGGTGTACTTGTGAGCTTGTGGTGCACTTCATTGGGACTGCTTCACTGCTTGAACACTGACATTTGCTAGAGCTCAAATGCTGTTTCAGACCTAGAAGTTGGGAGTTATTTCATATCCAAATTTTCTTCTTGTATTTCTCTGTTTCACATATAATGACAATGTTTTTACTATAGTAATCCATCCCTCTGGATTTATTCTTCGTAGAGATGATTCAACATTGGCAAACACAGTAGAATGAATTAAATTAAGCTGAAATGTCTAGTTTTTACAGCAATACTCATTCCAAAACTATCAGACATGACTGTTTGGCTAAGAAGGGGTAGCTTTGCACAGCAGCAGACTAGATTAGATGGTTGTCTCAGGTGGTATAATTCTATAAATTCAGAGCAGTAAGGTGTGAGAGATGGTAACTTCATTTGGTCATCAAGCACATCACTCAGTAGTGCTTCTCTTGCATTACTCTAGGTAGTATTGCCACCCAGTGGAGAAGAGCAATATACTCTGCTTCTGAACAAAGTAAAAAAAGCAAATAAGGATTTCTTACTAATAATGATGCAAACCCACTAATTTTGAGAAGAAAATAAGAGTTCTGTTCATTTTCTATATTAATTAATTATCTTGCTATTGTCTTACTGTGATATCTTTTTTCCTGCTGATTTTGTTTTCTTCTTAAGGTAGCTTGTATTTTTAAACTGTGCTGAAATGTAGTTTATAGATTATATTAAATTCCATTATTCCATTATTTCAAACATCTGTTTTTCATTGAATATGATGAATGCTATCTTATTTTGAAATGTTTTTATATACTTCTTAATTCCTTCTATATAAAAGAGAAAATGAAACATGCAAAAAAAGTAATAATTTAATTTTGCTGTCCATAATATATTTCTCCAGCTCCTCTATCTGTTGTCATTATATTGTAAGGTTTCATATTGGTGTCTCCTTAGTGCAAGGGTTCCATATTGCTAGAGTTTCATACCTCCTTGATGTTTCTGGTAGGCAGGTCCTCTAAGCACTGACTCTCCCTTGTCCTCACAGCAGCCAACTGACTCCAGTTCCCCTCAGCCAACCAATCCACTCTTTTATAGCACTCTTCTGATTGGCTACAGCTGTGGCCTGTTAAAGTCAGGCCTGCTCCTAATCTTTAATAATTAACCCAGCTGCAACTCTTTGGGGAGGTAAGACTACTTTCTATACCACCTTTATTTACTTATATTCTATCCCCCTACATCTATCTATGACCTCAAATCTGGTTTTCTGGCAGGAAACTGGAAAAATGCATGAGATTTTTTTTTCTTGAGATTCATAAATACTGGTTTTGATATCTTGAGATCTTATCTCAAGGAACTAATATGTTCTCAAATGACTGGTGCACTATAATTAGGTGCTTGTAGTCAAGTTTGTTCTTTTAGGTGTCACATAACATGCCATCAGTCCTGAATTTCTCTGGAAAATTAGGGGTTAACGACATTCCCAAAGGAGGGAGCTTGGCAATGTGCAGTTGACAGAAGTGTGAAGCTCTCTGCATGTTGCCTGAAGCTTCCCTCTCCCCAGCTGTGAGTGGCATCCCATGGTTTTCCATTGGAAGGCTCCCGGGGTCCTGCAGTGTCACTGGGATTGCTCGTGCTGCTTGCTGAAGGCAGCAAAGGCACCAGGGAAGGAGCACAGGTGTGATGAAGGTGGCTCTCATGTTCAAGAACTTTGGTCCCTCCTCCACCACTGCCTTCACCTGAAAGGATGGGATTTTAGTTGAACAGTCCCTGTCTGGTTTGCTGCTGAATCCCTGGAGCTGTGAGCCCTGGTTGAGCCTATCACTAAAGGGGTATCAGGGACAGACAAAGGTGATACAGAGACTCCATCATCAGAAGGCGCAAAAAGGCACTTTTTTATTTGAAATCCACGGTTCTTATAGAAACAATGGTAGACCTAAGACCTGCTTGGCCTTTAGGAATCTTCTCTCACCTATTGGTCAAGAAGGAACAACTCCTTCTGGTAAGCATCTTTGACAAATAGAGATTGTCTGCCAGGTGCATTGATTGAGGTAAAAGTTGTTTTAATACTTTCTCTGAGCTTTCTCACAGCTTCCCAGGAAAATCCTGGGAGATCTATTCTCTCTCTGTTCAGAGGATATCTGATTACCACATGAACCCAAGTGAAACAGCCCACTGTGACATCGATACTGTCCCATCCCAGAGCGCTGCCTGTGTCCTCTGTCTGATCTAAGAGTTTGTTCGGGTCTGCTCATGAGCTGCTGCAAAACAAATTAATTTTTCAAGTAATTGTTTGCTTGGCAGGTGAAAAGAGATAAAATTATTTTCACTCAGTGTTTCTTGGCAATCTGACTGTTTCTGTTGTGTTGCGAGGGAGACGCATCCA
This sequence comes from Molothrus ater, assembly GCF_012460135.2. Lineage (NCBI taxonomy): Eukaryota > Metazoa > Chordata > Aves > Passeriformes > Icteridae > Molothrus > Molothrus ater. The sequence goes on from NC_050479.2 coordinate 19,720,833, forward strand.
TCGTGGTGGCTCACAGCCGCACTGTTAGTCATATGCTGGCCTGGGTCAGTGCTGCCCAGATTTTGGAAAAATGAATCCTCTCAGGGAAAATGCAGCCTTTGCCAGCCCAGTGGATTGATGCTGAGGGGCCACTCAACTCGGTGTATACCTGGCTTGTCTGAAGCTGTAGTTGCAGCCTCATGAAATATCACCCCATAGTGCACATTTTGACAGCTCCACTGCATCAGGTTGGATTTTTCCAGTACTGTTTTTCATGCCCTGGGTTTGCTGTTTTCAGCCCCACTGCAACTCTGGGGTTCCTCCTGGTGTGTGCAATAGGGACGGCAGGGCTGGGATAGGGAGTGGCTGCCCTGTCAGCAGGAGCCAGGCATGGTCATTTCCAAAAGAAAGCAGGTGTGGACTTCAGAGAAACCTCTCTTGCTTTGTTACTAATGTTTCAGTTAGCAAACCAGTTCCTGAGCAAATTATTTTCCAGTCTTCACCTCAAAAAAAAACCCCAAATCAGCTATTTTTTTGTTTAGCTCCTTTAGTTTTGTTGCTTATTTTTTTCATATTGCCCATGACCTCAGAGTCATGCCGTAGCCATCAGATTTGCTTTTAAAGCACCTTCTGTAAAGGTTGTGGGTGTATGTGAGATTTTTTGAAAGAAAAAAGCTGCAATTTGCCATGTGGTATTTCTTTATATGTATGGGAATAAGGAGACAAATAGTGATTGGGAGTTAGAACATTACACTGCTTTACTTTAAAGGTTGTCGGTGACTGTTCTTTGTGATGGAATAATGACTAATTTTGCAAAAATTATTAATTAAAAAGAACTCTGCTGAGTGATTTTCTTTACTTCCTGGGGGCTTGTACATGGTGTTTTGCAGTGACTCTGAATGGAACAGCAGGCCATGATTACAGCATGTACCAGTGGAGATGTGTTGATTTCAACTGACCAAAAAGCTGAGGCCTGTGCGTCAGGACGTGTGTCTTTTACAGCATGTTTGCTGCAAATGTAGGAATCAGAGCTTGAAAATGTTTTGCTTAATCATTATTCAAGCTGTAGTTTTCAAGAAGCCTGATGATACAGATATAAACCTCACTGGACTGAGATTAGAGGAGTGTGTATGCAGCTTTGTAAAGTGGAAGTAGAAAGGAAACGTCATTCTTTTTTTGTTTATGTACAGACATACACAAGTTTCTGCATCTTGAACTGTCGCAGATACTGCGGGTGCTGCACGGGACATCTGTGATGCAAAGAGTGTTCAGTGATTCACTGATACAGAACATGAGATGCCTCTGATGACTCACTTTTTCCCTCACGCTTTCTTTTCCCGTTAAGCAGAAACAAAGCCTAACAACTTTTACTAGAATTTAAGGAAAGGTTCACACAGGCTCTAGTAATTTGAGAGTTAGATGTATTTGAATACAAATTAAGTTTTCCTTGAGAATCCCTTAAGGGAAAAAAGAATCCCTTATTTCTTTAGATAAGGACAAATGAGCTAGACAAAACACTTGAGAAATGCTACAAGTATTAAGCTTGAAGCAATGCCTATTTCTGATACCTAGTTACAGGAGAGATGGCTAGTTCTTAGGAAAAAAAGGATAAAATTATATGAAGAATGTTCTGTTCTTCCAAACCCTAGCTTTTGTTCTCATTTACAGAAATAAACAGATGTTTCTGTTTGACCACCTCAGAGTTTTCCCATATAACTGAAAATGAAAAAAATTCTTTTGGGAGAAAAAAGTAAAAAACTTTGGAAGCCACCACTCCTGGGGAGGAAAAAGCTGGGCATCTGCTGTGCTGTTCAATGGCGTCTGTTTCAGTAAAAGTTTGTGATGGGATAGTCCCTCTTGAAGGGTTTAGACTTTTTTTGCCATTGTTTTCCAATGTCCCTGGTTTAATGTCAACGTTTGGCTAAAGTCGATAGAGTTTTTCCCAGCCTGCTGTTTGGTGGCAATTCTGATTCAGCTTTTCAGGAAGGAAGAACTCTTATTTCAGAGACCACATGAGGGAGTGTTGTTCTGCTTGTCTGGCTGCAAGCAGCTCTCTTGCTAGCAAGGGCGCTTAAACTCCGTGGTTTTTCACCCTGTTAAAGGAAAACATTTTCTTAAGCAGTTCTCAACCTTTTTCAGGCTGACGTAGTTTCTCAATAATCCCAAACTTTTTTTTTCGGTGGAGAGTGTTTGGAATTTGTTGTTTCATAATGGCACACCAGCTTTCCTGCCTGTGCACCAGCCGTGCTGGGAGCGTGTGTGGTGTGGGAAGATGAGTCAGGGGAAAGCAGGCAGGGTTTGCTTTGTGGGCTTCCTGCTTCTCTCTTTCCCTGCCTATAGAAGCGCAAGTTCAGTTGGAGCTGACTTGCAAACGTTCTACCTCCAGTTCACTGGTTCGTGTTAGAGCATCTGCTATGTTGGAAATGTTTGCCCAAAGTAATTTATTTTGCTCTTTAAATTTCAGTATATAATCTTCTCAGAGCACCAACCTTTCTGTGCCACAGAGCAGGTGTTTGCTTTAAAGCTTGCATAGACAGATTCTTTGGTGCTGCATTGTTGTCTCAAGCTGGCATCCTACATGAATTAAACCTAGATGCTTGGTAGCTGCATTCTCTTGAGTTGCTTGACTCTATTCTGTTGCTTGTGGCATCAAGGATGATGTTTGTATTGAAGAAACAATGCAGCTTTAAGTGCTGAGACACGAAGTTAGAACTGGAGCTGATATCTGTATTTGCATGTCTCATAGGACAGGTTGCTGCTGGATACTGCCAGGACTTGTAACTCTTCAGGTGTTAAATGAGGTCTATATGGTAGATGCACCCAGAACAAGACTTTGGGCAATTCTTCCAATATCTACTTTTCTGTTGAAGACTGGGACCTATTTTTTGGACAAAATGCTACCAAACATCAAAAGGCAAATGTGAAGAGCCCTGCAGAGACCACTTGCCAATCAGTTTGAAGAGGAACATTATCTGTGAGTGATGCTCCAGGAGAGCCCTGAGAGGACAGTCCCTTTGAAAGCACTGTTTTATGAGTCTCTCCAGAAATGTGATCTCTCCCTGCAGTGTAATTTAGCACATGTATTTCAGCTAATTTTCCTAGCTACATATGGCCTAACACTTTGTTGGTGAGAAGAAAGTACCTCTCTAGTAATGTGTCAGCCTCCTGCTGACAGATTTTCCCAAGTGGCCTCTATGCTGGAGATTGAAATATTTCATTTTTTATTTTTTTTGGTATCTTGTCCCTGCATTCCTCCTTCATGAAACTTCAAAGGTCATAATTCAAAGGCTTCAGACAGGGGTGCACAGAATTCAAAATGCTGATGTGCTAAAGGCACTGTCATGTGTGGTGGTCAGACAGAAAACTGCCAGTTTGGAGATGTGCTTTAGCTTGGCCTGTGGGAGTTAAAGCAAAGAAAGTATTCTGTTTGACAAGAGTAGTAAATGATCAAGTAATTCTCTCAGGACTCCCTAAATAGCTCCAAATTGTTCCAGGAAACATTTGGTTCATCACAGCGGAGAGATGCAAAATCAGACATGTGGATTTAGCTTCCTGGAGCAGTCTCAGTGGAGCAAATGGTAACATAGCTTTGTATAGTGGTATGATTAAAACATACAGATGAACACAGATGATAGGTTGCACCTCTTTTTACCAGATCAAGTATTCCAGTGCTCTGCAAAATGGAGTAAACACTCCACACTGGAATATCCATTTCAATCAGCCAACTTGCAGATTGTTTCCACCATACTCAGTCCCACAGGACATAAAATATTCCTTGGTATGACTTAGTTCTCTTCTTCCCAAGTTTAAAAATTTCCAGTTTTTGTGGAACAAATGCTTGCATTTTCTGAAACCAGCAAATGCATTTTTAACTATATGTCAAAAAAACTTAATATAACTCTGGTCAATCTGCAAATTAGAATATTCCAGCTTTCTGCATTCTTTATGCCTAACTTTTCCATTTTTCTTCCCTCTTTCTCCATGCAAAAGTATATTTCTTATCCAGCAGAGCATTTCATAACACAACTGCCCTTGCGATTGAAGTGTCAGCACTAATGGATCTATGACCTATTTCCTTGACAAATTCCACTTTTTCTCTCAGAGGTAGCCTCTAAAACTGCCCAAAATTTTCAAAAGTCTGTTCAGTTCCTGCTCTTGTGTATTATTCAGGATATTGGGCAAGCTGCTGTGAACAGTTCCCCTTTGAGAAAGAGAAAGCTGAGGGCATGGCTATGCCATATAACTGGTGATCTTCCAAAAGCACACAGTTGCACAACTTCTCTTCATTCAGCCACATCTCCTCTTGTTGTTGGCCAAGCTTTCAGCAAGAGGCCCCATCAGCCAGGAGAGCTGAGTATTTGTTAGGCCTCTGGTTATGAGAAGGATTTTAACCTTCTGCCCAGCTTCTCTGCTGGATAGAACAAATACTGACCTGTGTAGCAGGTCAAATGCATCTGATAACAGCAGTGATAATGAATTTATCATTATCTGTACAGAGGGACAGATCCCTTCCAGTGGAGGATCACAACATACTTTTTGCTGAGGGATGCTGAGTGGTGCTCCCAGGTTATATTTCTGCAATAGAACTGGTGTTTTTTGAAAGTGCATGATTGAATTCCTGCATGGTGTGAAGAGGAACAAGTACATAGATAAAAACCAGCGTGCTTTGAATATAGCTTGTGGCACTCTTTACACTTTGCATTGCTAGAACTGTGTGGAGAAGCCAGTCAGTGTAAGGATAACGTCATAATTGCCCACTGCTCATATGTTCTTGTTAACCATGCAGTGACAGAGGAACAGGCTGAGATCGAGCCAGCCTTTGCTCTGATACACCAGGCCTCAGAGAGACCCATTCATAGGATAGAAAAGTTGGGGTTTTTTTGTGCTGTAGCCTTCCTAAATGATGACCTTTAAATCCTTAGACTTTCAAGTGTTGGGGTATTTGCACAGCCTTCTCAATGCTACAGCTGTTCCAAAACTGTTTTAGTATAGAAATGGTAAAGATTTATGAGGAACACTTTGGAGAACGAGTTGTTTTACTGTAGTGGAATTTGAAGAACTGGAAAATGGGTTAAAAATGGAAACTACTTTTAAATTTCACAGTAAGTGCACAAATACTTGCACCTAGTATTTCCCTTCTCAGCATACTTGAGTCTTAGTATTGTTGTTTCATACCTCTACCCTTATGAGTAGGTTAGGCATCAATATGAGCTGCAGGCCACATTGCTTTTGATACAGCCCAGCTCACAGTTGGCTCTCTGGCTCCAAGAGCAGGACATGTTGAGCTTCTTGCCAACCAATACCCCCCAGGTTCTTCTCCTCATGGGGCCTCTCAGTCTGCTCTCGTGTATCGGTGATTGGAATTGTCTGTGCCCAGATGCAGGACCTTGCATTTGGCCTCACTGAAAGTCATGAGGTTCACGCAGGCCCACCTCTCCAGCCTGTCCATCCCTCTGGATGGCATCCCTTCCCTCCAGTGGGCCAACAGCACCCCACAGCTGAGTGTCGTGGGCTAACTGGCCAGAGGTGCACTGGATCTCCCTGTCCATGTCTCCAGCATAGACACTAAACACCACTGGTCCCAATACCAACTCCTAAGGGACAGCATTCATGGCATACATTATGGTCTTTGTAAAACTATTGATTTACATGTGTATATATAATTTTATTTGAAAAAGTGTTACTCCATTGTACAAAGTATGACTAAGGACTTCTTGTGCAATTTTGGGCATTCCTATTCAGGTAAAATGAGCCAGGGCTGGAGTGGATCCAAGTAAGTGCTGCTAAAATCAGAGAGGGGAAAGATCAAAAGATTTTAGATTGCTTAGCCTCACAAAAGAAGGACATTGGGAAGGCAGTAGGATTATCCTTTCTTAGTAGGGACCAAATACTAGGGATGAAAGAGAAGAGCTATTTAAGCTAATGATTTAAAGGGCTATAATGTGGCACTGAATAACCTTAGGACAGAAATTAGAAGATGGTTTCCAGATAGTGAGACTTTAGGACTCTTCAGAATGAAAGTAATGGGAGTAGAGGCAGGTTTATGAAATATTTGTCTCCTCAGGAAGCTATGATTGTGACTTGAGCAGATACTGTCCAGGGCTCTTGTCTCAGAGGTGTCTTCCAGTCCGTGAACTGTAGTTTCTGTAGCTATAGGCCAAGCCTAGTTTACTTCCAGGCATACCTTTTAGCAATACTTTTTATTTGTCAGCATGAACAGATATCCAGAAAAGCCACTAGGCACAGTCAGCACACATTCCAAATGGATTCTTTAAGCAGGCTGTAAGGCTTGCCAAATCTGTGGCTTTGGCTTCAGCTGCTGAAGCATTGTGGTAGTGTTGCTCTGTAGCAGCATCTCCAGGTGTAAGATTCTGCTTCTTGACTATCAGTGCCAACTCTGTAGGGGACAGGGGCAGTCAAGTGTGGGATGGAGTTAGGGACAGGGCTTGTGAGTCCCCAGGTAGGTGGTTACTGAAGCTCTGAACTCTGTTTGAGAATGGTGCTCTTTTGAAATGATTACAGGGTAAGCATGATTCAAGAGGCCTGTGGGAGGGAGGGCTTACCTAAAGAAGGGATTCAGTCTGGACTGCCATCAGGTGGGAGTAAAAAGAGGTCTGTGTCTACCTGGCATGTGTGTAAAAAGTGGTACAAAATCAATACATGTTGGTTCTGTTTTCTGTTGGGTTTTCTCTCTCTCTTTCTCTTTCCCTTTCTCTCTTTTTTGCTTTTTGGAGTTTTTTTTCAGCACTAATAAAATGATCCTTTAAATATCCCCAGTTTTTTTTTCTCGCAGCTTCCTCTTTCTGATTCTTGACTTTGAGTCTTGAAAAATATTGGTGTAGGAATTTATTTGCTTTGGTAGAAAGGTAAAAAAGCATTATTGTGACTGATGTGAACTCCTGTTTTTGAATAACTAGCTAACACTGAACAAAGAAACAAGAGAGGCGAGTGAACAACAGATCAAATGTAGCCCTAGAGAGCGTCAGAGATTGTAAGGAGGCTCTCATAAGCCAGTCTCCATGGTACACAGCATACATTTCCATGGTCTTGTTTATACAAAGAAATATTGAGTAGGCAGTTTAGCTGTTTTTTTTTCTTTCTCCAGGCAGTCTTACATTAGAGGATTTTAATAATGCAATTACCATTGTACTGCTTAGTACACCTACAAATTATCTTGCATTCTCCCACCTCTTCCCCAGCACAGGAGGCATACCGCAGAATAATGCTGGAGAATAAGCTGTTCAGAGATTTCCACCTCTCCCTGCTCCTCACAGCGGGAATAAACCTGACTCCATTTTGAGGGAGAGGAGCCACTTAAAGGGCTGGAAAGGGAGTCAGAGGATGACAAGACTGTTTGAAGGATATTGCAGAAGAGACTGGGTGGAAGAGGGATTTGGAGAGAGAAAGGTGGTGGCAGGGAAGCAGTAGAAATTGAGAGGCATCCCTAGCTTGATTCCCACTGATTCCTCTTGATTCCAGTAAGGACATCAGTTCTACCTGGACAGACAGATCAGGGAAGTGATGCAGCTGGACTTAGCCATCTCCTGCACAGCCTTATGGCTTTACTGCCTGTTTTAGGTGAGCACAGTGCCCTGTTACAGGCCAGAGAACTGGCTGACACACCGTGGTTCACCGCCTGGAGCCAAGGGTCAGGGCTGAGAATGTGCCAGGTCTGGGGTGCCCCTGTTCCTTCACACACTGTTATGCTCTGACACAGCAAGAGGCATTATGTACTAGTTAAAACCAAACTTGAATACAACTTTTAAAATACATTACTGTTTGGGAAAGGGGAGAACTGCTCAAAGGGCTGCCAAATGTACAAATCAAGCATGTCCCATGTACTCAGCAGCAGTTCTGTGACTGGGTCTCATGGAGTTGGTGGGACCAGAGTCAGATAGATGAGCTCCTTCTTCCCCAGATATGCCCCAAAAGGCTGTGCCAGGAATAGAGATGCCTAATCTAAAGGCCTGGAAGTGTTTGTGAGAAGGGTCATGTGAATCTGAAAGTTGGTGGCAAGTATCTTGCCCATGGGACTTGAACTTGCTGAGACATGTTTATGTAGATGGAAGTTGTTTGTCCAGATGGCACTCAAATATCTTCACTCTCCATTTCCTTGTAGCAGTAAAAGAATTGCATGTGGATCACGTTCAGGAAGTTGGCCCTCTTTATTTTTCAGAAGCCTAAATATTTATAGTTTTCTTTCTGGGAGAAAGAAAACCAGGTGAAATTGCATAAAAGTCCATCTATCAAGAGGAATTAAATGAGTTGACTCATCCTGCTGACAGAGAGGAGAGTTCTGTGGTTACAACCCAAAGCTGAGGCCAGCTCTGTGCTCCAGACCTTTGCCAAGGCAGCTGGGTCACATATGGGGTGTGAAGCTATAAGAGCCTTGAAATCCATGGTTTTTCCTGGCAGGAATGCCTGGTGTGCAGGTAGTCCCTCTGGCAAGGCTGCACACAGCTTGCTGTGTGTTTCTTCTGTGAGCTGGATGTTTTCTGTACAGCAAAAAGCAGCCCTGCTGAAACAAGGGTATCCCAGCCAGAGGCAGGTTTAACAGATCAGCCTTCCTGTGGGACTGAAATGGTTGGGAGCCTTGAGGTAGGGAAATCTAGAAAACTGGCTTGGCAGATTCCTTGTACATTTAACAATAAGTTGTACTGGGGCCCTTGGGGATGGGTAATAGTTTTCTCATCAGCTTGCTCTTGTATGTTTGTCCCTCTTGATATTCCATTGCTACATGGTAGGGCTGCAGCACTTAAAAACTCAGTTTGTTGATGAAATGCTGCATTTGTTTTCTGGAGATAGTAAAGAGTAGTCATGGGTGATTTTGTTTGCCCAGCTTGAAGCATCTTGAAAAAGGCATGGATTACTGCATGCTTTTCAGAAAATGTGGTCTGCGTTTAAAATCCTGCCAGTTTTTCAAAAGGGACTAGCAATTTTAGATGTCTAATTTAGGCCAGCAAGCTTAAGATAGAAAGCACTAGGAAAATGCCAACACTTTTAATGTTGGCTGCCACTGGACAGGATACAGTAGGGTTTATGTGCTGTGGCAGATGCAGCAGAATTCGTTTTTTATAGTGTTAAACCATGGCTCTTTTCAGTGAGGTTATTCTGTATGTTTCCTTCTACTTGCCTCCAACAAAAACACTGTAAAGTGTGGGCTGTGAGGGCAAGGAATACTTAGAATGCTATGAATGCTTTTTCTCACTTCTTGAAAGAGAATTGGCTGGAAAACTTAAGCCACAGGATGGTTTCTTGCTGAATACTGGTTCAAGTGATGTCAGTTTAGTAATTGGGGAACACATCTTCGGAATACTTTTGTGAGGTAAAGGATGATGGCAGAGACCATTGCAAGTTCAAATCCAGAGGAGCTGTGAAAAAAAAATATAAATCCACAAATTACGTGTGAAGTCAACTCGTGGCAGAGAAATACCACGTATTAATCATGTATTGAAAAATAAGTATTTTGCCTGTGAATTTGGAACATAAGATGACCCAAAATATTAACAGACTGGTTTAAAATAATGACTAAAACAATATTAACTCTCCATAGCTAGAGTATTTTTTCCTAACTTCTACTCTGCTTTGGTCTTGTTTTCTAATTCCTCCTGGAAGCAGAGTATTTCATTGGTCTGCTCAACACTTAAGGAAATGCATTGCATACATCAAGAAATTATCTTAAAATAGTTGCTCACTAGTCCCCATCCTCAGTTCCTTGCATCCCTTTCCTCCCATTGCTTCTATTTCATCTCCTGTTACTGTCTTCACACCGTGGCCTGTAGTTTTTGTGTTCCCATCCTCTTCAGTCCTTTCTCTGCCATTTGCATTGCTCAGTTGTTGATGCTCGTGCCCAGCTCCCCATTCAGTGGAAATGTGAAGTGAAAGGTAAGTCTTCCTTCTTAAGGCTCTTTTCAGCTTAATTCACAGCATTTTCCTCCTCATCTTCACTAGGTTTAGGATGAGAAGCCTGTTGTATTTTGCTTTCTTCAGCGGAGCAAGCAGAAACCTCACAGAAAAGAAAGGTACAGGTGGAAATCAGTCCACTTCCAGCTGCATTGATTCCCAATATCCCCAGATCTGGGGGACTTCTGACTATGCTGAAATCATGTAAAGTCACAATTTTCTTGTGTGGTTTATAGCCATGTACAAAATAATAGGCTTTATAAGAATACAGTGAATAATATATATTTTAATCCTACCATAAGAGCAAAATACCAGTGGCCAATAAATACTGGGATGCCGGATAAATGATATCCTTTACATTCAAGTAAAGATTTGAAGTACAGGTAGAAAGGATTTTGAATGAGAAAAATTAAAAGTGTATGGCAATATGAGTTTTAATTCACTCAGGAAGTACCCATGTTCTTTCAAAATCAGTGGGATTCCCATACTTATTTTGCATCTTTTATTATTGCTGTCTTTTATCATAGATACTGCCTTTTTGGCTAAGGAAAACCATCTTCTAAGGTCATATGTATAACTCCTTTAACACTGAGACATATGAGAAAGGAGCAGAAAAAAAAGGAGCTAATGTAGGCAGTCATATGTTTTCAGAAATAAATTAATTTCTCATTAGGTGACAGGCCAGCCTGATATCGTGATCTCTCACTGCCCAAGCTCTGGATATTCTTCTGTATTTCATTGTTCCATAAGCTTGCATGGAAGAGTGGCATTAAAAGTTTCCTGGTGGAATTCAGTTTAAAAAAGCATGAATATGAGTGAATTGGCACTGATGTGATCTTTCCTAAGGGAACAAGTCCAAAGTTGAGCTGTGAAGGACAAACTGTTTAACTATAATCTTGTCTGCAGGTTTAGAAAGGCTAGACTGATTTTTGTTAGGTACTCACAAAGATGAACATTAATACCACTGGAAAGGAGACCTTTAAAACTGATGGTCTCTCCCATTTTAGACAAAACACACACAGCGCTGTCAGAGATAGCATAACACAGTTGTCTGTTTTCACTGCCCTTTCTCCTTAAGGTTTGTGTGGAAATTAGGAGTATGCAATGTTTTATTTATCCACTTGTTCCTTCTTAGTCTCAAGTACTTCCATAAGAGTTGCAACATGCTAGTTTAGGTCTCCATCTTTCAAATTTTTACATAGCCCTAAAATTTAGTACCTATGGATAACTGCAGTGAGATCAAGTAGTTCAGTGTGTAGAAATCAGAAAGACATACCATGTACAGTTTTTGAAGCCTGATGTTGCTAACTTTTCTGAATACAACAGTTCTGCATGCCAGAAAGGTTTGTTGGTTTGAGTTTTTTAATGTATATACATACAATGGAAAGTGACAGAGAAACTAAAGCCTTCAACTGAGTTCAGTGTGCTGCAGAGGTTTTGTGGTTGTTTTTCTCACACAGACTTAATGATAGCTTGAAAGCACATTGCTATAAAAATGTCACTGAATTGTTTGCACTTATCATAGTTATTTGCTGGAAATAGTTTTTCACAGTTTCTTGCCAGAGATTAGGATGGTAAGAGGAAAGGAGAATTATTCCTGTGCTTGTCAAATTGCACAGAAATGCATTTGCCTGTGATACAGCAGTGAATCACCTTTTAAGCATGGCACAAGTGTTAAAGCTAAAACTCAAGGAATGTAGCATCTTAAATGTGAGCATATGTTGGACTGCAAAAATCCTTAACAAAGGACCAATCCTGGCTCACAGGACTCTTAAGTCACCTTATGAGTAGGTCAGGCTGAGAGCTCACATCTGCCAGAAGGGACAGACTAACTCTTTCCTCACTTGATCTTCCCCAATGTGTCTTCCCCCTCTCATTAGGTCTTGGCATTTTTTATAGTGAATCAGTTCATCTCTCAAACCCAGCCAAGGTTTTACAAGGCTAGGACAAACAGTTATTTAACCCAAAGTGACCAAACTTAATTTGACTATCAGACTATTAACTGCTACTGAACCCTGAGGTACCATTTTAGTCACTTCTCACTCAGAATGATCTGGAAAGTTCCAGTTTACCACTTGGGCATTTAAAAATGTCTTACTGTGCTTTCAGTGCCTAAAAACTTTCAGTATAAGGGACAGGAACCCCTTTGAGAATTTAAATTACTGGACCAAACTTAATTATCACAGAGAAGTCAGAAATTCAGCCTTGATGTGCCCTTGAGGCCCGGATATGAACCAGTCACATATAAACTTTGTTTTGTTGAGAATATGGGATTATCATGTTAGTCATCAAGGCTAAGATCATGGGGGAAGTGAAGAGCTAAACTGGATCATTCCCAGTGGAGTTTGTGTGTTGCTTTTTCTCCTTGTGGCAAGGAGGACACTGTGTTTGGCTAACCACAGGCTCATGAACCATGAGTTCTGTGCCCAGGTGGACAGGTCGCTGTGTAGGAGGGCAGACTGTGCACTGCAGTGACTCTGATTTGATGTCCCCACAGCAGGCTGACAGATCACCTCTCTCATACAGGTCAGGAGGTCACACAATGAGCTGGCTCACCCAGAGCTGCCATCCCACTTAAAATGAGCCAGCACAAAACGATTATTTTCAATCTAGATCAGCACATTAGCCTGTTTCACTACCCCTCCTCATTTCTACCTGTACCTGGGAGAGGCTTTTGTGGGGCTTTCCCCCCTGCAGAATGTTCCTGCTTCTTCCCTGGCATCTGTGTGGTGGTGGAGGGATTCAGATGAGCTCACAGGCACAGAAAGGAGCTGGCCTGCCCTCTGAGGCAGCTTGACATGGTCTGTGCAACCAGAAATCAAGCTCAGCACCAGGACTGGGGGACTGATAACTCGTGAGGAATGCCTCCACTTCAGTGGAGAGAGGGACCCCAGAGGGTGCAGGAGAATGTCTCTTGGAGGGGACCAAAGAATGATGTGGGTGTGCTGAGGATCCCCATCCAGCTCCTGATGAGCCACTCTGGCTAGAAGGCCCTTATGTGGGGGCTCTTTTCTGTGTCACATCTCAGCTGATGAACCCTCTCTTGCTAAGGTAACACCGTGTGCTCTTGACATTCCAGTTCAGCATGGAAGCATGAGACAATAGGAGAGACAAAGAAACCACATGCCCCAGTTTTATGGTCTGATAAGGATTGAAGGAAGGAGATTGTTCCCAATCCTAGGCAGACCTCCCAGTTTTGTGTCACCACGTTATCCAGAGGCCAAAGATAAGGTTACTGTCACCTGTCCTCCTTGCAGCATGGTTAACATCACCCTTGTGACTGCAGTGTGTTTAAAGGAACCTGGGGAAAACAGGAGAGGACATTCATAGGGATTGTTACAATTAAAATCAGTGAGGAGCTGCACTCACACCTTTTAATAGGTCTTTGTTACAATAGCATTTTCTAAAACTGAACTCGCTGCAGTCCTAACTCGAGCTGTTGTTAACCCCAATTATTTGGGTCACATTTTGGGGACCAAAGTTAGTGTTCAAGGAACTGGAGAACAGACAGTATCTCCACAGTTCACTGGTGCAGGTGACTATTGTGTCAGCAGGTGACATTGTGTCAGTGCCACACCATGTTGGTGCTTGGTGACATTTTCATTTTACAGCAGGATCTTCAAAAGTGTGAACTGGCTTGCTATAAGACATTTCTGGGATGGGGAAAACATTTTTATTGCAGGTTCTTGCTTTAGTTTCCTTTCTTTGTGGCGGCTGCTGGACTGATCTGTGCTCACAAATGGGGTCCTTGCAAACCCAGCAGACCATGGCCAGGGGTGCCCAGCTGATGTGGAGCTGCCCCCAGGTGCTGCTTTCTCCTGCTGAGGAAAGAAGCACCTCACATTTGACTTCTTCTGGAGGCAGCATCTCCTTGTCTGTGGCACAAGGCTGGGCACAAGTATGTCTCATAAATCAGTGTTTCTTGGAGTTGGTTTCATGGCAGGCTTTGTACCTTTTGGTATGTGCTTAGTTTGTAGTTCTACTTCTGTTGACCTATCATTCAATGTCACCTAAATTAGACAAAAGCAAAATTTAACATCAAGGTAGAATTATGTGGCTATATTTGATGCCAGAATTTTAAAGTTAGTATTTGTGTCAGCCATGCCCTACAGGATTGGGCATTTAATAAGGTGATAATGAATCTCACAGAAAACTTTTTCTGATTATACAAATCATAAAAACACAAAAGAAAGATGCAAAAGTGTCAGAGCCAACCATTCCCTGAAATGAAAGTATGACAATATCTCAGTAACTAATGCTGAACAAAAGCAAAATGTCTGCAAAAATGCCCAGCTTCCTGACTTCTCACAGAAAATTGCCTTGCTGGTTTTGTAGAGGTGTTTGTATCAAGCCTTTCTGATAACAATAACTGCTGCTTGTGCTCTTCTTTGCACAGAACTATTAATATACTGTGACACAGACACCCTTAATTGCGAGAGGAGTGTGAGGGCCCTGTTTGCACTGCACCCATCAGACTGCTGAGGGGTCCCTGGGGTCATGCAGGTGAAGATTTCCTTGTAGCACCACTCCCTTAACTGGACTGATGCTCTTGAGTAGCTCTAGGGAGCATACAAAACTATCAGCCACTGTTACCATATTTTGGTTAGGTTGCTATTTCATGATTTAAGGCAGTTGGTGTTTTTCTGCTTCCTGTGTCAGCACTCAGTAAAGACATGACTGCATAGCAAGTTGTTGGACCAGAGAGCTGCTCCAGCAGAAAACTCATCTTTTGCTGCTTTTTTTGCCACTGGGTGAATTTACAGTAAGTCATTTCCTTTATCAGCCAGTCACACAATTTTTAGCATTGCAATGAAGAGGAGACTGGGACCATGAAGGCAAAAATGATGGGAAGGTGTGACCATCACTTCAGGAAGCAGTTACACTAAAACTGGACTAAACAAATCAGGAAAACATCTTAATTTTTAAGCTGACATAAATATTTAGTGGCTCTCAGTGGGATATAGACAAACCTGTGCAAAGAGGTTCTCTTTCCCATAGCCAAACAGACATGCCTGTATAAACAGCCTCTTGTGAAGAGATTAGAATTTAGTACAGTGATCTCATACTGCTCTGGGAAGAGAAGATAATTGAGAATTACTGCCTCCAAGTATGCAGCTGGAGAGCTGGAGGAACAGAGTGGTCAGAGCACTCAGTGATACATTTCTGGTGACTGCTTCTTTAGCAGTGCTTGCCTGGTATAAATTTTATAAACTTTCTATGATGGAGAAATTGCATTAGAGAGGTAGAACTGCATAACAGAGAATGTGTGATTCAGGAGTGACAGCAGCATCTCAGTAGTTTTATGAGGTGGTTCTTTGATGTCTCTTCAGGTGTCAAGGTACTGGCCAGCAGTAAGCTTTACTCACCTATGCACAACTCAATCCCTTCCCTCCTATGATCTGCAGGTGGGCTTAGTCTTTGGCAGCCTTTGGATATTTGGAGACTGGCACATCCAGAGTTTTAGACCGGCAGTAGCCAAGCTTTGAAGGCCTGAAAATTCGGATGTATTCAGAGGCTGAAATACTTGTGACTATTTTTGCTTTTCTCTGTGCCTGTTTGTTTCTTTTCTTGTTGGTTTTTAATGAAAAACCTGGAATGAAAATTTCCGCCATTGAATAGGACTTCAAGGTCTTACACTCTTCGAAAGTAAGCTGTCAGGAAACCAGACTTACTTTTGGGCATCTCTCCTATGAGGAAAGGCTGAGAGAGTTGGGGTAGTTCAACTTGGAGAAGAGAAGACTCTGAGGAAACCCTACAGCATCCTTCCAGACTGAAGGGGGGCCTGCAAGAAAGCTGGAGAGGGACTTTTTGCCAGGGCCTCTTGTGAAAGGACAGGGGGAAATGGCTTCAAACTGAAAGAGAGTATGTGTAGGTTAGGTATCAGGAAGGAATTCCCTTCTGTGAGCGTGGTGAGACACTGGAACAGGTTGCCCACTAAACTTGTGGCTGCCCCATCCCTGCAAGCATTCAAGGCCAGGCTGGATGGAGCCCTGAGCAAACTGGTCTGGAGAAAGGTGTCCCTGCCCATGGCAAGGGGCTTGGAAGTACAAGATCTTTAACATCTCTTCCAAGCCAAACCATCCTGTGGTTCTGTGTTTCTATGATTTTGTTACACCCAAACAGTATTGAGGCACGTAGAATAAAAGTAGCAAGCCTTACACAGAAAGTGAAATTTGTGAATCTTGAATTCTCTTGACATTTTGTAAATGACTTAACATTGCTTTAATTTCACGTTGTTGGTTTCTTTGCTACTGCTTGTTAGCTGGACTACTAAGCAATAATATTTTCACTTAGCTTTATTTATATTCCAGTTGAAGTGGAGTTCTTTTACCCCTTACTGTTATGAAGAAAGTGCTGAAGTTTGAAGTTTCAGACTTGTGCTTCATGGTATCTAAAGTTACAAGTACGTCTCCCTACCAGGATATTTTCCAGATGAAGTAATTCTTGGCGAGGCTAAAAGACCCAGAACATAAAAGATGGTATGTTGTTGTATGTTGTATAAAACAAAACCTGTTTCTATACAGTTGGTTTTTTTTTTTGAGTAGCATTAATATGAGAATCTTGACTGAGATCAGCTTTTACTTAGAAATCATTAATCATAGTAAATTATAATATTTATACAGCAAATATTTACAAGAGTTTAGAATTTGTAATATTTGTATTATAAAGTCAGTGAACGAATAGGAAAAAATAACTTGTAGCAAAAATTAATGATAGATAATTGAGAAAAATTCACCAACAGCTCAGCTTCTTGGGAAGTACTTCTAGGTTTTGTACACTGGGATTAAGTTAGTGGAGAGCAAAATAAAAGTGGTATTTCTGAGGATTTCTGAATGTGAGAGATGGAAACAGAATCCTCACTTTTTACATTGCCCTTTTCCTTCCAACTTTCTCCACTTTCTTACCAGAGAAATTTAAGAACAGATTATCTCTGTAAACTGATGCACAGCTTTCTGATTAATTATTCCAAATGCAAACCTTCCTCTGGCACTGCCTCCTCTTCCCTACCCCTGTGCTCCAAATTGCCACGCTCTCTGCTCTGCTGCCAAAATGCCCGTGGTCTCAGTGGGCACAGCCTGTTTGACAGTGCAATCCCACACTGGCACCATGAGGTGTGGTGGTGCTCAGCCATGGGCAGAGAAGGGAAAGAGACATCAGGGAGCTGAGGATGCCCTATGCCAGTGTTGCTGCCAGAGGATTGGTTTGATAGAGGTTTGGCTGCACAAGTCTGCAGGATCAATAAATTCGGCAGCAACTCTTCTTGTGTCAGCCTTCCATGCTGCTTTAACTCAAGACAGAAAGAGAGACCTAACTCTGGCCAAGTATATGTGAAGTGGAAGGTGCCCTGCCCTCTGATTTGCATGGTGAGATTGACCTTCCAAAGCTGCACAAGGTTCACAACGTGTGTTGTGTTAGAGAGAGAAATGCAAAGAGAAATAATAAAAAGTATATGGGATAAAGAGGTGGCTATGTCACAGCCACACAAAATATGTTCTATAGGATAAAATCAAGAATCTATGGTGGTATGAGAGCATGGGGGACAGCATGAGAGTGCAAAGCTTGTAGAGATACTGCTCAGGACTGTGCTGGGTCCACCAAGTGCTGCATGTGTCAAATGTGGTGATTTGGTCTAGCAGTTTATATTGATGCTTTTAATACTTTGATGTGATTCAGAATTTTAAATTTTCATTTTCATACATAGTTCTAGTTCTACCATGGTTAGTAGCTCCTCAGCAAGACAACCCATGGGACTTTCTCTTATTTCAGAGGAGCATGATTCATCTCAGATGATGGGATTACACATGAGCAGGATTTACAGTATTGTACATTATTTGAAGTTGGGTTTGGAAATACTTTAAGAAGAGTTTCCTGGTTGTGTATGAAGAATGTACCTAAGTACATAAACATGGACTTTTCCATCTTCACCCTTCTACAGGAAAACAATACAGCCTTTCAAACAATGGGAGATTACTGCACTCCTTGGGAAGCTCAAATCTTTCACTTAGGCATGTAGAATAAGTGATATGGCAAAACTTCCTAATGTTGATAACAGCACTCACAATTTTGTCAAGAAAAATCTTTAGAAGGAAGCACATGAATTAAAAATGTTAGCATATCTCATTTGAAATGCCATATTTTATGAGAAAAACTTACTTTCATCTGCAAACTGACTGCCTAGAGTATTTGTGTGCTTTAAAGTTCTGCTGGGAAATGGGAAACATTTTCATTCCTAACATAGATTTTTTTTCATTCTGAGGGTCCAACAGCTTCCATCTTCCAGACCACTTCCAGACCATTTTGCTGGCATGACTTTAGATGTTGCCTGAAGTAGGGAAAACAGACCTGGATGATGATGCTCAGACAGGCCACCTGAGCACAGACACATCCATTTTTGTTGTCCCTGTTACAGGCAAAATATTGTCTGGCAAGGGGGCAAGACAGACAGCTGGGGATGGGAGCACCCAGCCTGAATCTGGGCTCACAGGCTTCACTGGCACAGAAAAAAGAAAAAGAGGAAAAAAGAAAAATGAAAATAAGAAAAAAGAAAAAAAGGAAAAGAAGAGAAAAGGAAAGAAGGGAAAAGGAAAGGAAAGAAAAGAGAAAAAAAATCTGCATTCCTTCTATTTAAGTCTTTTTATAAATTGTTTTTGCAGGCAGCACAACTGCCTGATGAGTACGCTTATTCCAGTAAAGCTTTAAACAGCTTCGCTAGTGCTGGCATTGGTGCTTCTGGCAAACTGCTTGAGAGAGAGAAACAACTTTCTGAAAAACCCCTGAAGTGATGGTTTTTCTTGTGTCTGAATTTCTGCTATCAGCACACTGTAAGGTCAGGCAGGAGCTGATGCAGCTGTGCTGCACCTCTTGGTGGCACTTCATCATAACCTGTAACATGGAATTGCACCCTTGATTGGCTTTAATTCACTTCATCTCCTGATTTAGGGAGATTAGTTTAAAATGCTCTTTCTAGCATGTCATTGAAGGTGCTCTCAAAAACCCTACTTCAGCTGTCTAAGTTATTCCCTCCTTTCTCACTCCATCTACCAACTGGACGTGGGCAACTCACAGCAGCTGGGGCACAATGAAACAGGATAAAAGGTCTGTCACTTGGGTGGAAACTGTCAAACCTTGGCATAAAACCACCATCAGGAGCAGCTTAACTGAGCAGCCAACACCCTTCCAAATCAGCTTTGGCACAAGTGTTCCTACAACGCAAATAGCCAGAGCTGAGGTGAAAGCCATGCCACGCTCACTTTGTGTGCTCAGACTGGGTGAAGACAAAGGGAAAAGGGGGCTGAGTATTCCCCACTAGAGGACAGGCCAGTTAGCAGATGGTTTTACTCTGTTCTGGCTCTAGTGGTTTTGGAAGATGATTTCATGAAGTATTTGCCCAAGCTTTTTCCTTTATATGGTGGGTTTTTGATGTATAGTTCTTTAATTGAACAAAATGTTTTTATTACATGGAGAATCATTATATACAATGAGTCAGATTAGTAGGAGAAAAATCTGAGATGAGTAAGGAATTGGCTAATGGGGATATGACAATTAGTGCTGGAAGCTGAAATGTTGGAACTTACTAGAGAAATTCCTGTTGGTCTTGGGAGCAATTTAGTACAATAGACCTTTGCAATAAAATAACAGTACTAGTGAAATATGCTGATGACTCAAAGTGTGGAGTTGTAATGAAGAGAAAGGAGGATTCACATATCCCTTTCTTAAGGGGAAGGAAGGAGCTGGATCTCACAAATCAGACAAATGAAGTGGTGTGATATGGGCAGCAAAGTGACTTTTTAAGGAGGTGAGATGGAGAGTTTGGCAGTTTGGATTAGAAAAGCAAAACCTGAGAGGTCAATTGACTGATTGATTGTTACCTGTCTGGAAGATAAAAATCAGGGAATGCTTAGGACTGTTTCAGTTATAGGCCTGTCCTGCTGTATAAACAGATTCTCTGAAGAGGGGCACATATAGGCTGGAAATTAGAAAATATTTTGCACCAGCAGAGGACCAAAATTCTGCAACAGCTTCCCAACAAGAGAAGTGGAGATGTTTACCTATTTCTGCCTGTGTGCTTAGGTGATCTACAGAAAGTTTTGTCTGATGTGGATGTTTGTGAGAGGAGAAGATTTAACTTGAGATGCAGAATTCAATATTATTTTTCCTGGCTGAGAATATCTGAAAAAAAAACAAAACCCCACTGGACATGATCGTAAATGCTGTTCCTAAGCTATTCAAGCTGCTTACTTCAGAGTGTGATCTTCCCTCTTACTTCTGGTAATTTCATTAGGTTGCTAACAAAGCTGACGTTGATTTATCACTGGTTTTCAAAATTGCTCTGAGCTGAGAAAGGTCACACCTCTCCCAGCTGTTGTTGCAGGTTGTCAGCAGAGCTTGTTCAAACACTGTGCCACTGGTATGCATTGAGTCAGAGCTTTGTAAGTGCTCTATGCAGCTTGGAGAGACAGGGATTTACCCAAATTTCTATCAATAATCTCATAGTTAGGAGATAAAGTATTCCCTTTGCAGGAAAGTGTGCCAGGTGTCTGAGTATTGTGCACTAAGCCCACGAGGCCACCTGGGCTCAGTAGGAGGATGTTGGCACTGTGCCACTCCAGAAGTGCCCACTTCCTGTAGGGTGGCACATCAAAGGTTCATGAACTTCAGGCAGAGGCTTTGGATGTAGCAGGGTACTGCCAATTGCCATGATCAAAGAGAATAGCCAGCTCAAATAACACTTGGATTAGGTCAGAGTGAATTTAGATAGGGTAAACAGCATGTGTGTCTGGAGATTTCTAGGACTGCTCACCTCAGTCCCAAGTTCCTGTGTCTGTCTACCTGTGAGTGCAATGGCTCAAAGTGAGCATAACAGAGCTTTGCTTATATAGAAGCAAATTCTATTAATCTTAGCTTTGTTCCTGATTTGATTTTTGAAATGTATTGCCATCACAATCTGAGCCCTTTAGCTGTAGCTGGAACCATATCTGTGGAAAGTTTGGGGACCTACTGTCCCTTACCACACCTCCATTCTATATCTATAGGCCTCTTATTGTATAGGCAAAAGAAGTCTATAAGGGCTGAGTCTTTTCCCAAGGCTTTTCCAGTCTTTTGAGTAGAAGATGTGCTCTGATAGTGTTCTTATCCTAGAGATGATCCCATTGGCTTTCCATTTTTATCATCATCTCTCTGTACCTCATACAGTCTAAATCACAAGGATTTTGCTTGGTCCAACATCTGTGCACTCTCACCTGTCCCAAACAGTATCTGTATGTGAACAGATACATGTGCTGACCACAATGTTTAAGTGCACTTTTGTTCAGAGAAGTCTTGTATATTAGAATCAAAACATCCCTGGTGATGTATGCAATTCTGCTGCAATTCTTGATGGAGGTGAAGCCTGCTTTTCCCTCCTACCCATCCAGTGCAGTAGGTAAGCTATGAGCAAGGCAGGCTGCTTGAAATGCTGAGTGACAGCCATACAGGGAGGTGGTATGACAGGCTGTTATTTCTCAGAAGTATCTATTCAGTAGAATATGTCACATTTCCAGCCTTTCATCCCATTTTAAAATGGAAAAAAGAACAGAAATACAATTTTTTTTTTCATAAAATGGATGCTTATGATTCATGCACACCTCTAATTCGTGAGATTTTTCGAAGAACTGTAACATGAAAATTAAAGTATTAGAAAATATTTTGTTGACTGAAGGAAACGAAACATTGTTAACACTTAATGAGCTCTGTTACCTGCTGCCTATAGAGCTCCATATCTAAACTCAGAAGAATGGTGCTGATGGAACAATACACAGCAATGGACTTCAACCAACCATGAATTAAATGAAATAATGAAATAATTTCAAGTGGTTTAAGTAAATGTAAAGCTATTTTTCTTTTTTGATAATTGATCTTGACTCTGAATTAATGAACCATCTATAAATTACATGTTTCCAATACAAAATTGCTCATAGAATGAAAAGATGACCACATTGAGAAATTTGTAAATTTTGTTTAAAACCAATATTAAGGATTATTTGAGAGGTGGGATGGTGTTTAAAAACCCAATAATCTTCTGTTCAAGCCACCTGACTGAACACTGATGGTTCAGTTCTCCATGTATTTCTGGTTTCCTGCAGTACTAGGCAAGGCCTCACTCTGACTTTGCTACTTATGCTCAACATCATTCTGCTTCTGTGTTTCTCTAGATGTACTGTTCCCTACATGCCTGGAAACTTTGTCAGGGCAACTGTTGAACATTTTTCTATGATTCCTTCAAATGTCTTACATCCCAAACTGAACTGCCATGCAATTGTGTAGCACCAGATTCAGGTAAATCCAGTGTTTTATGTGAGCTTTGGTCTCAGTGCCATATTTGTGGGTAATTGCAGATGAACTCCACAGAGCTGCTTGTCTGGCTACTGATGACTTAATATACTGATGACTTTATTCATTTTTTTAATTTACCACTCCAAAACTTTCTGGGCAGTCCCAAATAGACCCAGTGGGCCTAATGCTTACAGGAAGTAATAGAATTATTGCATCTGCTCTAAGCAAGATCTCTGAACCAGAGAGTCCTGGCTTGTGCAATGAAGTTCTTAATAGTTGTTCTTGGTACAAGAGCACTTGTTTGGGGTAAAACTCTGGTTTGCAATGGAATGCTCACGGAAATTATTAGACTTCTGGGCACACTTCACGTGGTAGTTACTGAAGAAGTTACATTATCAAGGTAAAACCAAATTATGTGTCCAGTCTGTTATGAAAGAAATCCTGAGTCAGGCTTCACATGAGCTTGCAGCTGCATAATCACCTTTACTATTGCTTCTTTTTCGGGCTATAAAGGAATTGAGGACTCATTGCCTCATCTGACATGTTAAGTAAATGAAACAGCAGAAAAGTGTACACAGTGGGAATTGCAGAGCTTGGAAGACTTCAGCTTCAGCATTTTTCAAAGGCATCCCTGACATCACTGCTGCTGTTCCTTGTACACGTGCATATATGATGTAGCAATCCTAGTGATTAGTGGGCTATTAGCAAAGAAGAATTTTGTTCCAAATGCTCCCTTGAGCATTGTCTGTTCTAAGGAAAGGAAGAAAGAGCCTGGTGAGGCAGACTGAGATTTCCATGCAACATGAACTACTGTTTTATAGCTACCAGTTTAATAAAGTTGTTCTGAATTACTCTGATTTTCTCTGTAGCCTTTTTATGTCCTTCTGATGACTGAAAGTTGGTGATGGCTTCTTAGAATAACTGGTGTGATTTGGCTGTAGAAACATCTTTATTTTTTGTGGGAGAGGTAGAGATATTCTGTTGCAACAGAACTGGGTAGGAGCAGGTACATCACGACCTGGGTCCTGCTCAGCAGTGTTCAGTGCTGCTGATACGTGGGTGATTCATTAATGCTTAATAAGAAACTTGTAAAGACCATGCATGACAAGAAACAACCCTAAAATGTTATAGTTTTACAAAGCAACAGCAAGTGTGAAGTTTATTATGCCACTCTGTGCAGTTGTGTTATTATAAAGCAGGTATGTTATTACTTAACAAGTATGTTAAGGTTCATTAAGGATGAGGTAGGACACCACAGTCCTTTTGCTGTGCAGGTGCAGATTCTGGAATGAAGGATGCAAAATCTTGCTGTGTTTTGGGTCAGCACAGTGGTGTGCAACCCTTAGGACAGTCTAGCTCAAGCTTGATTATACATTTCTCCTTAGATTTCTCCTTATTCACCTTTCTGAGTGATCAGCATTCATTTCCTTAAAGTTGCTTAAAACACAACTTCAGTTTTTTCCTGTTTTCTGTATTTAGTGCCATTGTTCAGGTCCCATTCAATCTGCAGAGGGTACACAGCTGCAGTTGCTCAGAGCACTCAGCACTGGCTTTACTGCAGGCAGCACAGGAGCAGTGCACTAATAGATCCTGCACCTATCCTGTCCAGTTGGTGTTCTGCTATTTGAAATGAAATAGACTGCTTTTCCTCAAAAAAGGATTAAGTTCCCTTGTACACAGCATGGCATCTGAAGGGCTTTTTCATAGTACACAAAACAAAACTAACTTTGCTCTTACTTATAGAAGAGCCACACATTTACTTCACAGCTGTATAACAGCACCTGGATGATGGTCAACAAAATCAAGGCCACAGCATAGTAAAAGATGCAACATTTCAGAAACAAAACCTACCTACTGTAGTGGATCTGTATGGGAGGGAAAAGTAGTTTCAGTTCAAAATAAAATCCATTTCACACACATTCACCTACTCTCTCATACCCATGTATGTACACAAAACCACCAAGACCATATCTCAAAGTGGTCTGGCATTCAATCACATATGACAAAGATTGCAGATGTCAAGGGATACAGGTGAGTAATAGTAATGCCAGTGTATATCTGATTACAGTGGGATTAGGAGCCAGACTGGGGGAGCTGGCAGCATTGGCCAGGCTGTGGCTGTGGGTGTTGGGACATGCAGTGGCTCTCAGGTTGTTTTTGTTGCACAGGAAGGAATGAGAAATATTCTTAATTTAAACTAAAGAGGCAAAAAAGTGGTTGCTTTATATGCATTCACCTGCCCTTGTGTTTCCTCAGATTTACTTGTAGAGCCAGGTTAATCAAACCCCAGGGATTGAGTTATCTTGAATCATTTGGGCATGAGTTGGGAAGTCCTTGGCTGAGAAACAGAGCCTGCAGGCCTGAAGGGGCTTCACCTCCTGCAGAGGGGCTGTGAAGGACTTGGGAGGCATCAATTCCTCCTCCAGGGCAGCCCAAGCCACACAGTCCTCCAGAAATCTGCTCACTGCCTTATGTCCCATCTCTGGTTGATCTGTTGTTACTAGAGTATCTTGATTTAGGAGGGTTGCTTGGACACATCTGATGTAAACACATTAACCTCTAAATTCTAGAAATAGTCATATCCATCCAGAAACTGGGTGCATAGGTCAGGCCTCAAGCAGTATCTTTCCAAATATAATTTGAAGAACTTGTGTGTCTGTGGATTTTATCAGTATTTTCAGTAAGTTTATTTCCAAGGATCGAGTGCAAAATGTTTTTGAGGCAATTATGAGTGTGCTATCTCTATGGAAGTGTCAGACTGATACAGTAACTGAAACATTTAGAAGCAGAGAACTATTTTAATTTGCTAGTGATAAAGCCATCACTTTTCTTGAATAGAATCATGTCCTCAGTGGAAGTGCAGGTGCTGGTTGCTGTGATCCCTTTCTCTTGAGCATTCTTATTCCAACTTCTCCTCCCTAAATGTCCTCTGTCCCTGCACCCTCTGATAAATTCATTCATTGGATCATGTGAGTTGCAATTTTCCTATGCGGGCCAGTTGCCTCTGTGAGCCCACAGAAGAGGTTGTCAGGAATCATTTGGGTTTCTTGGGGAAAAAAGTTTCTGAGGCTGCTCCTGGACTAGCTCACAGCTGTATTTACTAGTGTACACCTTTATGTTTGTTTGTTTTGCGAGGGCAATGCACAGCAAAAAGAGTGTTTAACCTTAAAATTGTACAACAATATATTTTACAACTATGGTTACACTCCTTCAGAAATTTCCTGTGCATCCTTTCTCTCTGTGCAGGGTGTTTCATTTCCATGCATTGAGCACTGCACATGGATGTCATTGGGGTCCAATCTGTCTCCAGTTTATGCTCTGTGCACCCCTGCTCCTCCATCTCATAGTTTCTGAGCAGGCAAAAGAGCAGCATAACTTCCAAGGGCAGAAATGTTTTGCTCTCTATGTTGGACATTGGCTAAGTACACACCAAGGTGGGAGTCTTTTGGAAAGACTGGAAGAATCTGTGTATCCACTGACTGTTTCTAGTGGGCTAAGTTAAATCTTCCCGACTTCTGAATAAGAGTTTTCATGGAAAGTTAACCGTGATCTACTTGATAGGCTTGGCTTGTATAACTTCAGCATGTTAGCTTGCATTTCTGAAACAAACAGATATGCTATGTAGAGGCCAAAGTAACTAACACAAATCTCATCCTGAAAAATACGGTGTATTGCAAACACTTTTTTTATGAAAAACCCATTATGTATTCAGGTTTTCAAGACTGTCCTGTATTAGAAATCCTCTCCTACTTCCATTACATTTCCATGTGTGTGCAATCTGTGTGAATTTAGAGCCCCTTGCAGGAGAGCTGATGGAAGAAGAAAGCCACATGATGAACTGCTGGACAAAACCCACTGCTCTGGATGCATTCTGTCACTGTGTCTTTAAGCACTACTTGCTTGAATGTCCAAATTGCACTTCCCTGTTTAACTATTCTGCTTTCTGTGTTTTGTGCTCTCTACTAATGATTTCATAGTAATTATGTCTTGCTTACTTTAAGCTCTAAAGTATTTCCTTGCTCCCATTTCGTCCACAGACATAGCAAAGTGGCTGGAGCATGTGCTGTGCTGTCAGGCACATTCAGCCAGGCTCACCTGTGAGTTTTATGCGAAGAGAATTTGAAGGAGCATAGTCCTGCTCCTTGCAGTGACTATGCAATCCCAGAAGATGGAATGGCAGGAAGACATGACATGAGAAATAAAAAGCCTTTTCCCATGTTTAATTGGGGAGCTGGCAGTTAGTGAAAGCACCCTTTAGCTTGAAAACTGTAAAAATGTGCAAAGCTAATTAGTAAAAACCAAAGAATATGGGACCCCTGAATATCATTTTAATTAAAATAATTTTTCAGAGGAGAACAGCATTTTAAACGCATACTATTGCAGCAGCCCTGAGAGGAATATTAGTAGCAATATGAACTAGAAACTGACAGTCACTTTTGGAGAAAAAACAGCTCAAATTGGTGGGCACAGTCAGATATGCCCTTTCCAGGTCCATGTGGAGCTGTAACAAACTTACTGCCCTACTCCCAGAAGCTACTGATTTCTCAGCTGAGTAATTGAAGACGTGAGCACTTACACTTGGCTGTCATAAACCAGGTTTGCTTAAATCCCCCAGCTGGGGGGGTGCTGATTGCTGACGAGATGAGGGAGCTGACAGCTGTGGCCAGTAGCTTTTAAACAGCTCTCTCTTGATTGCTTATAATTACCTACTTATAATTTGAATAAATTAAAAAATACACTTCTACTTAAACTGCCATTAAGGCATGTTGGAGCTGGGACTGTTGCCTTTTAGATCAACTTTTCTAAATAACAACAATTTTTAAAAACATCACATTTCTTTTGCTCTCAAGCACTGCGAAATCTGTTTCCATAAATTGCAACATGGTGTGTTAAGTCAGAGCAAAAAGAGCTAAAGCCTGGGAAATACTGGCATCCAGAACCAACATCCAAGGGCAGCTAGCAGCTTTCATTTGTTTCATCAGACGTTGGCAAGTCTATTAAAAAAAATATTTATCTTTGTTTTTTGTGATTCTAGGGGCCCCCTTGTCTACTCTGGACTTTTTCTTCATTTTTCCTGTCAGTCATCAAGGCTGTGACAGCCTTACCAGCCTTTGCTGACTAACTGGTTGCTGAGGATGTTTTGTTCCTCCTTTCCCAGGGCCCCTGGCTCAGGAGCCCCCACCTTTGAAGTGTCAGTGTCAGTAGGAAACCTAAACTTAAACAACGTCAGTTTTGTCATGTCCTTGTCCAAAGGCAACCTGACAGCTCAGAGGCTTCTCTGCTTGTTTCCTATGTACTGACCTGCCCTAAAACCTAGATATTTGGGTTATATCACCACTGGTAAAATAAATCCATGCTTGTTTATCCAATACAATCTTGTTATACTTTAATAATAATTTCTGCTTTCCCAGTGTCCTCAAGTTTGTTGATACCATGGAAAGTCACTGATAAGATGTGATGAGGTGGTAAGAATTCCATTGTGACAAAACCCACATAAACAAATAAATCTGTCATTTGTATATGAACACACACAGACTTCACATCCATTGAGTTTTGTTAGCTGGAGGCTTGGGTTGTGCAGTTATCCTCCGTGAGGAACATTTGTGTCATTGTTTAAATACGATATAAGTACGTATGTATTTGTGTGTATAAACCCAGCCTTTTGACCTGGAGCATGCTTTGAGGTGACAACAGCTATGAGGGTTTAAAAACCACATAAGCTGCAGCATTCATCTCTTTCATAATTGTGAATTCAAGTCACATCTCAGAAATGCTGTTAGGTCATGGCTGCTGAGAAGTCTTGGATAAATCACTGCTGTCAGCAGCTGAGCAGTCCAGGTTGGGGAGGTTTTCTGTTTCTGCTGCCGCTGTGGAGGGAGCCCAGTGTGAGAAAAAGCAGCTGCGAGCCTCAGTGGCTTTCTCTGGAGCTAGACAAAGCCTAAGATGGGAGGAGACCACACTAAGAAAGATTGGGGGTGTAAGGGGAGCAGTGGTGCCTGAAATACAAGAACTCATTCAAGTCAGTATCCTGGCTCTCTGATAAAATGAGGAGGTGGAGGTTGCTCCAGAGCTGGGCAAATCCCCTGAACCAAAGAGATGCATTCCTGGACTGCATCCCACAATGCATATCTTCAAAGCTGTGCATGTCCAACTGCATGAGTTGAGAGAAAATTGCCATTTACTGGGGATTTACCAAATCTGACATTTCTTAATATGAAAAGCTGATGCCACAGCAAATACAGATCCATGGAAAACTGAGTGAATCATTGCAGCTGTTAATGGGTTTCTGAGGAATCTCCTCTGTGCCTGGTAAGAACTGTTCTTTTATTACTTTGAGACCACTAGAACAATTTATCTGCCCTGTGGGTGTTATTAACATATGCCAAGAATATCAAGATAATATCAAGAACACAGAATGAGAAATAATAATTTAGAGACTGAAATGTAATGGACTCAGGGGGACATGTGGACTAGTGACTGAATAAAATGGGAAACCAAACATTACTGGGGGGTTTCTTTTTTCTTTCAACTATGCCACATTTAACTTCCCTGTGCATGAGTCTATAATGAAAGTACTCATGTTTACTTATCTTCAATGTGTGTCAAACCTTTGTCAGTGAAAGGCTTTACAGTTTAAAATACTGAAGATGTGCAAGGTTTATCATAGTATCTTAGCCACAAATATCCCCACACACAAAAAGTTAGTGTGGATTGACCCTGTTCCCCGATTGAAGCAGTTCTTTATTTCCTTAACATGTTGCCCTTTCCTTCAGAAAGGCTTTTCATTACTAAAAGAGTGCTTTTGTGAAATGAATATTTATGAATGAGTGTCTTGATTTATATTTATTCCATTCCATCAACCTCATAGTAAAATGAGACCTTATAGCTTCAGTCTGTGTCATTCACTTGAACTGCAGGATATTTGCACCAGGGAGTATCCCTTACTCTGTGCACACTAAATATCTTTCCTGAGCTCTTCCTGTGTCACTTCAGTATAGTAACCACGTGGAGGATCACAATGAAGGGATTACAGGAAAGGACTCTCTTATATAAAGCCTGCATTACTGCTAGATTATTTCAGCTATTTTATAGGTAAATGATGGGCTATGTGCAGCCAAGTTTGCTGATAATACTTCTAACAAGAACAGAAAGTGAGTGTGACCAAAGTTTTGACTGCAACAGATTGAGACACAGTAGTTTATTTTATTTTATTATATAGCCAAAAAAATCTGGGAAGAGCAGTTAAGAAAACAAAGTAATTTTAATATGTGGATATGAGGAAAAAAAAAGATTAGTCTCTTCACATTTGAAAGACATAGTTAAAAGTGACAATGGAAACACTGAGTGAAAGGGCATAGTATTAGTGACTGGGATAGGCTGGCATGGTTGTAATTAGCATTTAAAAGTTGTTCAGTTTTGCAATTAACTGTGAAAGGGAAGGAAATCACGTCTGCACTTTATTCTCTAGGTGGATATCTGGATTTTCTTTCCATGCATGAAGCTGTTGAGAACAGAGGTTTCATAATTTCTGTGTCTTCTTATTCAAAGTTTGTGCTATGATAACTGTGTAATTTCACAGAGAACAAAAAAAGATATTAAAGATTGCATAAAACATAATATTCCTTAAGTAGTTCAGAAATGCAAGACCTAAGCTGTATGTTTTCCATTGAGTTTTGGAAGCCACCACAAAAAAGAATTAAATATATGTGATGTTATCCCATGGTAAATGTGTGATCAAACTCCATTTTTACCACCATACTGATATAAAAAATAACCCAGTGTTTTGATAATAGGCCATGACAATATGAACTGTTGGCACAGAGGCCAGATAAAATTTTTGAAGAGAATTTAGGAGGCCCACTGACTTCACTTGTTTAAAAGCTGAGTATTGATTTGCACTTACTCAGTGTCACAAGAACACATCAGACATCTTAACTTATTAATCAGCTGAAAAATGAAAACATATCTTTATTTAATAGATATGCCTTTTAAATACCTTTTTCTCTTGTCACCTGACATTATAAGAGTGTTGCTATTTCTATCCTGATTTTTTGGGAAATGCTCTTAATACCAACATGACAGAGAACAGCTGAGTACCTATGGATGGATACTTGATAGAAGCGAAGAGCTGAAGAATATTTATTTAATAACCTATTGTCTTTACATATCTGAATTTTTTGCCAGCCTTTTTATTTAAAAGTCAGAAATTCAAAGCTTTTGGTAAGGGCCATATTGTTAGCCAAACTGAGTAAGATTGGCTGAAGTTAAGATGCCTCCATGGCTGCAGTTTCTTCTGGCTCCTTACATTGTCCACCTGCTGTTGAAAGCCACAGCTTCTAGTTTCTGAGTGATATTTTTGCTCTTCACTTCTCCACTGTGACAGCTTGGAAATATAATTTAATGTAATGAGTCAGAGGCTCAGTTTCATCACATGAAGATCAGGTGAAAGCAGCCATCAATTACGCCTGGGGATTGTGTCCCACTCATCTCTTCAGCTCCTTAGAGCTCGTTTCCTCATTTCATCCAGGGTTTACACCAGATATCTGGAAGCAACATTTGGCCACCGCTAATGCCTTGGCTGCTTTCACAATAGGTCTGCTTGGTACTTACAATTTAAAATACAAGTGCAGATTTAGCCTCTGTTGCATCTCTTTGATGATACCTGCAAGGCAAAGGCTCGAGAGCATTCCAGAGCCACAGACCCCTCCAAAGGGTCAGCTTCTGCTTCAGTGGAGCTACTAATCTCTTGTCAGTAGAGAAGTGTGGTCCTGCTCACTCTCAAACAGAGGCTCATGGTGTTTTATTGCAGGTGGCCCAGAGGAGAGGTGGGTTGATGCAGTCTTGGAGTCAACATGGCCAGAGCAGGAAAGTTAGGGGCATTACAGATGGGACCTGCAGGCATCTTGTTTTCATTGCATATTTCAGAAACACAAATTAATAACTGTTATTTTTTGCATTGCTTAGAAGAGAAATTACATAACCTTCCTGTGGAATTGTACATCTCCAAGTATGGCCTAAGTTACACAAGCTAAATGGCCTCCTTAAGGGCTGTGTCCTTGACAGTGTACTTGCAGTGCTTTTTGTTGATTTATGCTCTTGTGTTTGTCCTATTTTGCAAATGCAAATATTTTCTCAGGTATTTAAAAAGCCACATCCCTGTTTTCTGTAAAATATAGCTATCCCTCACCCTTCTAGTTATACAGAGTAAAGCCTTTAAAAGAATTAATCTTCAGCAGAGCATCAAATAACAAATAAATCACATATCCAATAATATATCCAGCACAGAACCTCTTAGTTGAATAAATACATCCATAACATTTCTAAGAATCATTGCTGCATCAAATACCTTATGATACCCTGCCTTTTCCCTCTCAGCCTCCCATGAAATTTAGTAATACCAATAGACTTGCCCTCACAAAGATGAGAATTCTTTGTGTTTGGGAAGTGACACTGACACAATTAATGGACCCTGAGAATATAATTATGACTGTGTGCAAGTTTGATCTCAAGCCCCCCGAACTGTCCTGGTTTCTGGGAGCTGTCTAGCATGGATGGATTCCTGAGCAGGGGTGTGCCATAGATTTTCCCTGGCAGGCTGAGTAGTTAGTGCCAGCAAGTGCTGTGTTGTCTGGATGCAAAAATGAAGGAGGTATTCAAGCCACAAAACAGATTACTGGGGATGCTTTTTAATTGCTGCAATTAAGATGAATAGGCCAAATCAATGTACCATTGTATGGAGGTGGCTGGCATGTTGCTCTAAAATAATACCTGTACCTTTTAAGTATAAATTATTCTGTGATGTGAATTGCACATGCCAGGTCTTATTTAAAAGGCACAGCCTGAAAGCATAGCAGCAGGAAAGAAATGAGAATGTCCCCATTCATCTTAGCTTTGATGTCTAAACAACAATTTAAATACCCATTATTGATTTGCTACAGAAACAAGGACATCCAGCAAATGGTTTTATTTCACTTTAGCTGGAAATGTTAATATTTGTCCAGTTGCCTGATTGTTCCATGTGTGCATAAGTCCATGACAGTGATATGAATAAAATATAATAACAAAGTCAATTAATATAGGCTGATCACATTCTCTTTCTGAGAATACTTGCAAGGAATTAAGGAGCTTAGTAACCAATCACTTCACATTTAAAATTAGCTTTCAAAAAGTGCAGGATACATAATTTTTTTCTGGAAATAAAAAGAATACATGTTTTGGTTAAATTTCCCTCTAACACCTTTGAATGTAAGTACTGCCTCCACACTCCACATAGCCTAGAAAGTGGGATGTAGAGATGTTTCTTCCCATGTTGCCTCCAGATGCTCCTTGGGTTCAGCACTTTGGGATACGACTGGGCTGCTTTGGAGGCACAAGCTCAGACTTCCACCCCATGTTCCATTGTTCCATACAAAGGTCCCTGCTTGGATCTGTGCTGGCTTGGGTGCCAATGCTGCATTGTGTGGCTTTATGTGATGAAGCAGCACTCTCTCTGTCTTACCCTCCACTCATCTCTTCCCCCCCTGGGGCCAGCCCAGCCACCCTGCAGAGCAGGATAGGGGCGGGTGGGGCTGCACAGGGACACTCCCATGTTACCTTCATCTCCTGCCCCTTCCCTGCTCCACGTGCCCCTGTGAACATTGGACCAGTTGGATGCTGTTCCCCTGGGTGCCCAGTGTCTGGGGTGAGGCTGCGTGCAGTAGGTGACAGCAGGTGACATTTTCCCCAGGCCTTGGCTTTCATGGAATGAGCCTTGCTCCCTGTGCATGCTCCCATAGGCAAAGAGAAAGTGATGCTGGGGAGGAGGCATTTTTCCCTATCTTAACCTTGTGCTGTTTTTGCTTTGTGTAGTGGGAAGGCTGCCTGTGGCATGGCAGGGGCTGCCAGGACACTTGACCTGCTCTCAGTCTGCCAGTGAAAAACCTCTGCTGAGCTCAGTGCCTTGTCAGACATGGTGCTTCAGGCCCCGTGTGTGGCTACATGTTTGGGAGGCCCTGTCACAATGAGGTCCTCGTGTGACAGGGGTGTCAGCATGATGCTGACATCCCACTCACTGCCAGGGACTGTGCAGGGGAGATGAAGAGGAGCAGCAGCTTTTGGGGTGGTACAGCCCAGCAGTGCAGCTGGCTCCCTCCTCCCTGCACTGCCTGGGCTCTGCCTGCCACCAGCAGAGAGAAATGCTCGTGTTGGTGTGCCTGTGTTTCATTTTTCCCCACTTTAATGAGATCATGACCCCAGTGGAGATGCTGCCCATGTAAAGGGTACTTTCAGCCATAGCATGTGTAGCTTTTGGCACCATGTGGCCAAGTAGGGTCGTGCATATGGACCATGAGACACATTTGTTGTCTCTTGTAATGCTCCATTCAGATAAAAAGAACCTAAGGAGCACTTTGGTAATTCTTAGATAAAAAGCAGATACCTCCAGTTGGTAGCTCATGTCTCTAAATTAACTTTGTGCTCAGAGGGGATAGTTCCAAGAAGGGTCTTGTGGAGGGCTGGGTCCTCAGCAGCTCTGTCAGTGCCTGGCACTGTGACCCCGTGCCAGCCAGGCTGATAAACACTGCAGCAGGGGCAACGTTGAACCACAGATTAGTTCTAACAAAAATGCATCTTTTCTTACTCCTACTCTTTGTATTCTTTGTACTGGGGTTTTGTCATTATATGGAATGGGATTTTTGGCTTATTGAGAGCTACACTTGCCTGTCTATGTTCAGTAAAAAGGGATGAATTAAGTGGCTGTGACCACAGCTTCTCTGGAGCTGAGGCCAACTGCAGCATGGTCAGGAGTCCCTTATATCCGTGGTGAAAGATAAAATTTAGCAAAGCATTTCACAGCATTAGCACAAATCTGCAGTTATAGTAGAGCACTCTGCCAGTCAGACTCTTGAAAAATCAGTAGCAAGGTATGCATTCAGTTTTTCTCAGAGAACATTATGATTTTCTTACAGTGACAAAATTAACATTAAGAGCTGGCTTCATGCAGACATTTACATGCTGGCATGAGTCATGAACTTGAAAAGGAGTCTGCCTAGGTAATTAATTTTCTCTCTGTTATTGCGGATCTTGTCTTTGCTCATGTATCTATTTTTTTTAAGGCTACATTTAAAAATTATTTTAACCCTAAGATTTTGGGCTGAATTAATTTTAATATTACTCCTCAGCATGACCTCCAATAAAGGACATGGTGGAAATTCAGTTTTAAATTCATGAGAGTCTTGTGTTTTAAGTACTTGCCTGGAATTAAGTGAATCTGCCACAGAAGACTGACCCATGTGTGTGATCTTTTGCACGTTCTTCTCTGCTTTTGTTGCCAGCTTTAAAATGAGGATAATTATATTCATTGTAAGAATGTCCCGGGAGTTGAAAGTCTTTGTGAAGAAGCTTGATTTCATGATGGCAGAGATTCCCTGATCTATTGCATGTCACAAAGCTGGGATCTTCCAGGGCCAGTGGAAATACTTTATACATCTGTGTAGAGAGCTGAGTCATTTACCTCATTCTTCTGAGGCTGTGGCAGAGTGGAAAACAAGCACAGGCTCATACCAACACTACCTTTTATAGCATCCATTTTTTTGCTTCAGACTGATGTCCCTCTGGAAATCTCATCTAGGAACACTCCTTAAGGTGCTGGGAGATGCCCTGAATCTCAGACAGCACTGCAGAGCCTTTTCTCTCCACCATCATCATTGCTTCTCTTGCCAATACTGCCCTGTAGATGAGAAGACGTTTGAAATACAGGGCAGAGCTAATGAGATCTCACAGGCAATATCTGATCAGGCAGCATCCAGTTGATGCTGAAGATCACATGAACACTGCTGAAGGGCTGATACATAAACATAATTTGTGCACATGAAGCAAATGAAAAGTTAGTTTGCATCCCTGCAAACCTCTCAAGATCCTCATTTAATTGTGCTGGCACAAAGCTTCTGAAGGCTTTCAGTGGCAGAGTCTTATTCCTGCAGCTGCAAAATGGCAGCAGATTAAAACTCATCCTCTGTTGTTGAGAATGTTACTTGATGTACTTAACATGCTGAGCCTCAAGAGTACAGTGCTGAATTTCTGGGGTATAAAAAGCACAGCATGATAGATTTATGGATTCTAGTGCAACCTACAGCACCAATGAACACAAATAAAAACACATCTACAGTAAATATGCCTACATGAGCAAATCCATCCTTAGAAAAATCCATGCTTTAGGTCTTCAACATTGCTGGCTTGGAAAAGTACTTATCAATAAACATATTTTTTAATGCTTAGATGCATATCATATTTTGGTCACTAAGGATTTCTCTCTGGATGAAAAACAAGTGGGTTTTTTTAGCTCACTGAACTTTTGAGTAATCAATTGGTAGGATATGGATACCATATATGGATATAGGTAAATGTATTCTAAAATTATGATTAGTATGGTTTACAAGTGTTAGGAGAATCAATTTGAAATAGTTTGAATACCTAATGTGATAAGAAACTGTGATCATTTGCACAATAATGTAATGTTTTTCTAAGATTTGTACTGTGTAACTTTTTTGGAACTTGCTTTCCTTCAGGAAGAAAGGTGGTTTTTGTCTGATACTACTTTGACAACAAGAAGAACTACTGAATCCTTTGGATTATTGTAGAATCATAGAAAATTGAGTTGAAAGAGATGTTTAAAGGACATCTGGATCCAATGCCCTGCAGTGACCAGGGACATGTTCAATAAGATCAGGCTCCCATCCATCCTGACCTTGAATGTCCAGGGTTCAGACATGGACCACAGGTTGCTTCCTGGGCAACCTGTTCCAGTGTTTCACCACCCTCACTGTGAAAAACTTCTTTATATCTAATCTAGATTGACCCTTCTTTATTTTAAAACCACTGCCCCTCATTCTATTGCCACAGGCCCTGCTAAAAAGCAGATTTCTCCCAGATTCATTAGTGCCAAGGCTTTTTTAAACAAGGAAAGAAAAGTGTTTGTTCTGGGGGAGATTTCTGGAAAATAAATAAGTCACAAGCACCATATTTCAGCACCACTTGTGCTTCCTTGTGGGGTGTGTGCTTGTCCCACCTGCACTGGGTTTGTGTAGAACAGAGTAGACCCCCTCCATGTGCCCATGTGCTGTGGACACCAAATCACAGGAGTTAGCCAGACCCCTGATATCCCACATGAGCATACCAAGTCACCATAAGCAAATTCACTTTTCAGATTTATATGCCTATGAAGGCGTTGCTGCTAGAAAAGGCCTCTGGATGTGCGACTTGGGTTGTTAAAAGGACACCATCTTGGGAGCAATATGCTCAGAAAAATGGTTGGGAAAAAACTGTCCTAGCCAGTATATGGCTCAAATGCCAAAATATGCAGCAAAACCAAGTTAAATAAACTGCAAAATCTATTTCCACTGCTGATTGGCAACTGCTCACTGGGTGTCATGATTCTCTCCTTTTGCTTGGGTTTACTCTTTTCCATTTTTGAGAATCCCTTTTTTGAAATCTCTGTTTACCTTAAACCAAACAAGTATGAGAAGCATGGTATCCCTTTTTTTCCTGGGTTTTGAAAAAAGGCAGACTTGAGGAGTCATCCAGTCCATATTCTTGGGCAAAAGCCAGATTTCTGTCCTTCTCACAGGCATAGCATAAGAATATGGTCTCTGTCTTCTCCATATTAGCTCAAATACCTGGTAAGTGATGATCATGATGATGATCATCAGGAAAACAGCAGGATGATTAGCTGTTCCCAGTAGTGTGTTGTCAATGCGCTGCCTTCCATGATGTCCACCACTATTCCACCAGATACTCCATCCAGGAAAATACACCTGGGGAAATACACTAGCTTCAGAGGCTTAGTGCTGAACCAGCTTGCAATCTCAGAAGTCCTCTTTTGTCTTGGAAAAGAAACTGATAGCACCTTTTCTAAGCCTGGTTCCTTTTTTGCCTTTTAAATTTTTTTTTTATTTCTCTCCAGTGGTAGAGAGAAATAGGTTAGAGCTTTTTGCTCCAAAGCCAAGAGTGAAAACAGCCATGAATTGAAGGTTGAGAAAATTTCCACTGATTAAAAGAATGCTTAAATATTCTTTCAGGACAAAATAAATTAATTGTGTTTTGTTAAAACATATTAAACCTGGTGGGAAATCATTCTGATTCCTGTCAACTGTGCTTCTTTCTCAAGATACCATTTTGAGAGGCTCACCCTTTTTCTGAAATATTTTCTAGGCTAGACACTAATTTCCCTGCTGGCTTCTATTTATCTATCTCACTTATTTATTTTCCCTTCCTTTGCTCTGGAGGAAGGGAGTGTCCATTTCAGGTTCTGGTTGCTTTTTCAGTAAACTGTGGGTTTATGCTGTTTGTGCAGCACCTGGCAGAGAGAGGTCTCAGCTCACGCCCAGAACTCTGCTATCAGAGCCATGCTGAAGGAATCATGCTGCTCTGGGAATATCACTGGTGCATGGAGCTGGGGAAGGCTGCTGCCTCCATGTGTTTGCAGGCTTCTCTGGCTTCCAGCCAGCTTTGGTGAAGTGGTCCTGATTTACAGCTGTTGTCCATTGCAAGAGGGGAGAAAGGGATGCTGAGAGGGGTGAGCTCCTCTCTGGGAGAAGTGGCTGTAGGGAAGCACCATGCATGGGTGCTGGCTTTTTGGGGGAGGCAGCAGCCACACAGACATCTCCCACCCAGTCTGACCCAAAGGCCCTCTTACATGAAACAAAATCAGTGTTCAGGAGGTTGTCTTGGTGCACGTGATTATAGGGTTGGGCTGCGTGGTAAATATTTTGGATAACTTGAACATAAGAGGTGGGAAGAGAAGATCCTTTTATTGTATTGTATTTTAAGGAAAGTTAGTTGAGTAGTTGCCAATAAGGAAAATTTTGCTTCCAGCCTCAAGGGAAAATTTGCATTGCCCTGCTTCCTTTTCCATATATATATATATATATATATATATATATATATATATATATATATATATATATATATAAAATTTATATATTATTTATATTATATATATATAATAATTTCCACATATATATAACATATTTATACACACACACATATATGTACGCATGTGTGTGTGTGTGTGTGTGTATAAATATGTTATATATATGTGGAAATTACTTTGTTTTTTAATAAGGGGTTTTTTTGTTCAGCACACTTTGATGTTTTACCAATAACTTTTTATTTTAACAATAGAGTTGCTCTAAGACATGCTATGAAGTTTTGATCATTTTTGATGGCTGTCTTCTTGACTACTAAATGTGTTAAGAACACGTATGACACATATGACATCAGTTTGGCAAGAAGTGCCAAACTTAATTGAGGAGTGGTTTTGAAATCTCTGAGCTTTCTTGTCTCCATGTACAGCAGTTTATACTGAAATTCTGCAGCACACCATCCTGAGTGCTAGAGGAGAGAGTGTAAAATTTTCAGTCCAATATGATCACACTGAACTGAGAGGACAAAAGCAAAATCTCTTGAATGATGCAGCTGAGATTTGGCTAAGTCTGAGCTGGATCTCAGGTTGTCTTATTTCTCAACACCATATTTCTCTTCTTTGCAAGTTATATTAAAAATCCTTCACCTTCCTGCACTTGCTTTTCCCTCTAAAGGGTATGTGAAGAACTCTGTGTGATGCCAAAAACAATATTAGTTTCTGGAATCAGCTTTCAGGATGTGCTGAAAGCTGTGTAATCAGCACCTTACCTCTCAGAAAGACTGGGTGCTTTACTCTCCAGCATCTCACAGGCAAGCAGGGCCTGGGAAAGTTGGTTCTTTTGGATACTCGAGAGACCTGAGTAGAGAATTAAATAGTCTGGAAGTGTATCAAAAGTTTCTCCACCCTGGGTTCAAAGCTAGCTCATCTTGACATCAGTCTTTCTCCAGGCTACAAAAATATTTGGGGGCAATAAAAAATGAGTCAAAAGAAACTTTGAAAATATCACAATAAGTAGAAGAATACAGTCGAAAAATGCTAAATAAGGTTATAATTTTTGCTAAAACTGGAGGGAAAAGCAGTAATAACATTGTGAGAAGCACTGGAAAAGAAATGTGCACCAGCAGGGGAGTGAGCTGCTGGCAGTACTGCCTAGTCTACAGGCAAGCTATGATCCAGCATAAGGAATTCAGGTGATCAGAAGCCATGGTCTGTGCTCTCAGCTTCAAAACTATGTTCCCTCTACAGACTACAGCATTGCTGTTCTAATGTGAATGTGCATTCAGAAAGCTACTTAATGCAATATAATCATATTTTACCTGCCTTTGGTGATTTGAAACAGGAGCTAGTTACTGTCATACCCTTCCTGAATTGTACCTTCCATACAGTGATACAGTGATACAATTTCAATTTAATTTGAACTACTGGGCTATGGGGCTCTAGAAGTTGCTTCAGATGTTCAGCTTTCCCTGCTGTGGTCACTGTGTCTGAGCAGCAAATGGTTGGTGGATGTCAGTACCCACTTCATCGCCTCGCTGCGTGTGAACCAGAGCTCTGACTCGCAGAGAAGCGGTTTCTTTTTAGATGGCTTAAATAATATTTGGGTTTAGATGATATTTATGAAGCACCTTGAAGTCCACATAAGATAGGCCATTCAGGACTATGCATGTGTAAGCAACTTGTCTCTCCTTTTCAGCAGCTGCCTAAGCAAGTTTCATGATTAAACGTTGTGTGTTTTGGGCTGTGGTTCCACAGTGCGAGTGGTTTGGCAGCAGCTCTGGATGAACAAGTTCCTGCCCTGGCTCTGTGCTTAGGGCAGTGCAACTGCTGTGAAGTGGGGTTTTGCCTTTGATGCTGCTGGGAGGGAGACAGTTCTTGGGCATCAAGGAATTCTGGGTCACCAGGCTTATGAATGGCTGAATGCATTTGACAGTGATACACAGTAGAATAATTATTAAGTGGTCAAATGGGACTGACAGGAGCTCACCTGGCTAGAGCATGGTGCTAATAATGCCAAGGTTGTGGACTTGCTCCTTGTGGGTCCCTCGCAACTGCGAATATTCTGTGACTTGAAAGTAGATTTTTGTTCAGCAGAGAATGCTCCTCCTGTTGCATGGTGGTTCAGAAAAGGCTGGTCCATGTTCCCCAGGGAATGAGCTGGGGGTTGGTGGGACAAATGGTGCCAGTGCTGAGAGACTGCAGCTGGAACCATACCCTGCTCCTGGCCTCCAGAGCTCACACCCAGCCAGGGTTTGTGCACAGCTCCAAGGAGGAAAAGCAGTGTGTTGTTCCTTACTCATAATAACAAACTCCTTGGTCTCAGATAATTAGAACACTTGAGGATAAGCTAGACCTGGAGATTTGGACCAGAGCATCCTGAAGGGAGAAACAGAGCCATTCAGATGATATAATAAGGGGAAATACCAGCACTTACTTATTTCTTATTTCTGCTGAGATCTCCTCTTTGTAAATGGCTAAGTAAACAACCAAGGGAGCTGCTGACCAGTTTCTTTCACTTCATTATGTAGCACAGCAAAAAGCAAATAGAGATTCTTCTGTAAACGATCAGATGATAACAGGTTGATATACTGTGGGGAATATATACTATACATATATAGTACCTTGATAGACTGTGGGCAATATATATTTTTAAAAACAGAGAAAACTTTGCAATGCTTGTCTATTTTTGAAGAAATCACAAGCTTTTTAATAAGGTAGTTGATATGAAATTCAAGGCTGGTATCATCACAGTGAAATTGAGTTTAGGAATTAATGAACACCTTTAAATATCTTTGTGTCCAGGGTAACTCCATATTTAATTTTGCTTTCATGAATGATCTGGAATTCTAAACTACTTGATTCTTGCAGTTTGTGGGAAGTTACAATTTTGAAGCACTGAAACTGCCTTGGAGAGTTCTAGCAAAATCTATGGCTCCCAAGAGGAAATTCAACATTATAAAGTTATGTTCATGAGAGGAAAAGGAAAATCTCCAAAGACAAACTTATCAATCAAAACCCAGAGAAAAAAAAAGTTATATAGTAACAATGAGGGAGAGGGTCTGGGCATTAATAGATAACAAATTAAACACACCACATAGTAATTTGCAAGAAGGCCAAGTCTGTTCCAGGCAATGCTCCTAATATTTCAGCTGCATCTGATCCAGGATTACATTCAGTTCTTCCCTATAGGAAAACTGCACAGTTTAAAGATGAAATGTGTTAAAGCAATGGCAGATTTTAGTTTCAGGTTGTATCCAGTGAGGGTTTCTAATTGGGTGTGTGCCCTGGACATGTATTATTACAGGTCATGGTAATGATTCTGAGTTCTTTTTATCCTTTGTCTTCCCTTTAAGTCCTCAAAGTGATCGTTTTCTCTGAACAAGACATAACAAGACTAAACAAGACTGGGAATGATCAGGAAACACTGGGAAGAATAGAAAGGAAATAACAAGCCACTTCAGTGAACAAGGGACAGGGATAACTTCAAAAGTTAGGAAAAATTAGGCTTAAGGTCACCTTTCATGACAAGGCAGGTGGAGCTGGAAATACACAGTCTAAGAGGAGAGCCATGAGCACTATTAAATTATTTTAAACCAAAATGTTGGTATTTTTAAAAGTAGTAACGGAAGAAAAATAATTACTGCAGGTGACCAAAGAAATAAGCCAGCAGAGAAAAAGTGAGAAAACAATGTATTTGGGAAAATATGTAAGACTGGTTAAAAAAAAAAAAAAGAAGGATTTGCATCTCCCATGGAGTTTGATGTGCTGGAAACCAGCTTAGTTCTTAGAGTGATTATAAGGAAACTTTATTTTCTATGGAAAAGTTGAGCTTCAATGACACACAATATAACCTCAAAAAGTGCTCACCATACTGAAAAAACAACTTTTCTCAATAGATTCTCTCAAATTAGAAACAAATTACTAAATGTTGAGATTTTCTACTAAAAAAATAATAATATAATCTGCATTATGTGCTGGAACAGAAGCAAAATTTTTTGTGAAGGTAAAATTTTTTCCAATCACCTCCCTGTGTGGCTTTGCTTTCCTGAACAAGATGTGGCTGTCTAATGGTGCTAAACCTTGGGGATCACATCCATGATCAGGCATCCAAGAGGGCAGAGCACCTCAAACTCTGAGCTTCCACTGTCCCCTGCTGCAGAGATGCCTGAAGGCAAACAGTGATGTTAAAGCTTCCCAGCAGTGGCTGTAAAAGGAAAGAGGCCAACCAGGAGCTCCTTTCTTCCTTGCAGCTCTGAAATGTGGCAGGAGAGCAGTCTCCATCCCCTATGGTTCTTCAAAACTGTTTTCCT
This sequence comes from Molothrus ater, assembly GCF_012460135.2. Classification (NCBI taxonomy): domain Eukaryota; kingdom Metazoa; phylum Chordata; class Aves; order Passeriformes; family Icteridae; genus Molothrus; species Molothrus ater. Next base: position 19,763,235 of record NC_050479.2, read on the forward strand.
TGCAGAAAAGGAAACTTCTGCAGTTTTCTGCCTTCCCTTTGCCTCACTGCCCTGGGCTCATAGAGAAAAGTATGAAAAATATGTCAGTGGAAAACAAGGAGTAAAGCTGTGGTGCACATTGTGCTTCTGTTCTGAATCCTTAGCATTTAGACAGCAAAAATAGACAGACACTCTTGAGTTGAGGTCCATATCTTCTACAAATTATCTGACTTGCAAACTCTGCAGTGTGGTGGGTTAAGTAAATGCCCTTTTGCTTCTGAACAGTAAGCCCAAATAATCAAAAAGTAATGTCCAGTTAAAAAATTATCAAACAATTGGGTTTCTTTCCTAGTCCATGCTCATAAATGGCAGCAGCCAAGGCATGCATGGGTTTTTCATATCTGAGCAGCAGTAAATGAGTGGGGCTCTCCAGGAGAGCCTTCTCCAAGCCTCCAAAGCACTTGGGAGGTGAGGGGAGCAGAGAGGGTGGTGACGGTGGGGGAATACAGGGACTGCTGGCAGCCTCTGCAGAAGAGCAGGGATGAGGCTGTTGCTTTATGTTGATCTTTCAAAGCAGTAAGCATTTCTCAAGAGACCTATCTGCTTTTTTTGTTAAACCCTGACCTGCCTCTCTCCTTCCCTGTTAGTAATTGTGCTTGGCTGTGGGCACCAAAGCTGTCTGCCGACTCTGTCCTTTCCACTCCTCCTGTCCCACTCGTGCCTTCTGTGCCCAGCTCTGTAGCACAGCTATTCAAATAAACACGGGCACGAGACCTTTCTCCTTTTAAATGCTTTTATTAAAAGTGATCAGCTCGGGTGGGGAGAACCCACGGGTCCGCGCTCACACCACCGCTGCTGCCAGGAAAGGAATGGAGGAGGAGGAGGAGGAAGAGCACAGCTTTGTCCACTGGTCTGTGGGCAGAGCTGGGGGGTCCCTCCTCAGGACAGCATTGGGAAACTTCCTGCCTATTGTTCAACACTTGAGGTGTTCTGTCTAGGCAACATCAGGTTAGGGTGAGGGTTAAAAAGGGTCTTAGCAGATACTAGATTCTGTTCCTCACATTTAGTCATCACTTTGATTCATCAATTTCGTGTTGGCTCATTGTTTTAAGGGGTTTTTGGCTAGGTTTGGTGAGGGGTCTCTCCCGTTGCATGCTGGATCCAATGTCATTTGCATGCCAACTCGATGTCCCTTCCTCTTCACCGTAGGGGTGCCATCCTCAGGGAAGCAGCAGGGGGCCACTTGACAAAAAGGGGAACTCTTAACCATCAATGACAGGTGATTACAATAACAAACAGTTAGAACTCCACCCTGGCAGCAACTAGCCCAACCTGTTAGCTCTGCAACCTTTTTTAAAAAATGGGCAGCTTTTCTACTCATAACAGCTATGAAAGCTCCGCTGCTCCCCCTGTGCCTGCTGGTCCCGGCATGGAGCCTGTGCTGGGCAGGGAACAGGGTCTGCCTGCCCTGCTGTGGCTGTGCCCTAAGGAGGCAGGTGAGTGTCAGGCTGTGCACACAACTCGGGGGGATTTGGGGTTCTGGACAGAGTGTCTGTCAAAGTATGCTATGCTCTGCCTAGGTTTCCCCATCACTGATGAATTGAAAATAGAAGAACCAATCAGCAGAGGGTCTTGTTCTCTGAATATGAGTCTATACATCAAAGGACCGTGTTTCAATGTCATGAATTAATGCAGGCATAGGTGAGCTGGGTCTCCACCAATCCTCTGGCTCCAAGTTCACCAAAGCATTCTTCTTCAAGAGTATTCTTGAGCACTTGCTTTCATTTGTAGATCTGTTTTTATAGCATCCTGATTTCTAGAGTGAAAGGCAAATTAATGTCCTGTGAAATGGGGGCAACCAGTGAACAGCAGTACTGAAATCTCTGACTGCATCTCCTTCAGCCTACTGAGACATAAAGGCCCCTTCTGCAGAGAAACTTGATCTGTCTAAACCTGAATCTTCATGCAAAAGCTTAAGTTAATACATAATGTGAAATTAAAATCAAATCTGAAGTCTAAAATTTAAAAAAAATATTTCCTCTTAGTATTTGTTCTTATTTATCCTTTTAGTAAAAAAATCATCTTTACTGATATCACTTGGTCCAAAAGCAATTCACTTTGCAGCTATTCTGTTTTCCCTGCTCCATTTTTCTTTTTGAAGACATTTGGCTTCATGGTTCTCCTTTCTTTCCTCCGCTTTTCAGGCTCCCTTTTCAAGCAACTCTTTATAGAGGAGTTCTGCATTTGTAAACTTTTGGTAGTGGAAGGTCAAGAATGCTAGTGACAGCACTGTGTTTTCTCTGAGGGTCTCCACAGATGAGGTGCCAGACTCCTGTGAGGTGTGGGTACATTAACATAAGAACTGGAATCCTGGTGGAGATGAAGAGAGGATCCCTAATGCTCTTTCCTGTGGGAGGCAGGAATGATGCTTAAAGAAAGTGTGGTAGACAGCAGAACAATTAAGAAGTGTAAGACAAAAGTTAGGTTTTCCCCTTCCTTGTGGTTAGTGATTTAGGGTCTTCTGCACAAGAGGCAGTATTGTCCAAAACAATCTGAGTGATGTTGTTTAATAGGCACTGATGGCTGGGAACATCTTTATTCAGTTTTTAAACTCCTTAACCCATTTTTACTCCTGGTTCTCACTGTTGCTACAGTAAATTCCACAATGGAATTATTTCCTAATGCTGATAAAGGCTTTCCTTTTGTAGAAAAATCAACACATAATGTCATCTCTTTTTGGAGTAGTGTGCCCTAAATACACAGGATTCGGGAAAAGAGAATGTGCAGTTGCACCAAATGTGTAATTACTCCAGTTTAAGGATTTAATTACTCCAGTTAAAAGCAACCTGAAATCATCCGTTCCTCCCACTTCCCCTGCAACACTACAGCAGTTGAGTGACCTCAGAGGGAATTGATGTGTCAGACAGTTAATCCACCACAAGACTATTAATTTCCCTTCAGAGTGGCAGCCTTGCCACAAACACACTAAACCTGGAGTGGATGGACATGAGAAGAGTAGAGGAATGCAAGGCCACTCCTCCAGTGGCAATCCACCCCCTTCATGAGTCTGCACAGAGTCTCAATGTTTGAAAGGTATAGGGCAGCTGTTTGTTTAACCTACTGCACAGATACCAAACCTTTTCAGGGCTTTCTCATTAAGTGAGAAACTTCTTTGGTATTTTTCAGTCCATTAAGACAAATTCCACCCTCAGTGACATGGGCACAACAGCCAGCTAAGTTTGAGTGAAACATAGTTCAGTCACCTCCAGCAGAACAAGGAACAAGGGGTGTCAGTCCTATTGTGCTTGACAAGGAGGAGCCTCATAAATGTAGCTCTCCAGTCTGTTTCCCTGACCTCGCTTGGGGAAAAAAATCCTACCAGTTGTGATAAAAATTGTAGCTCCAAGTTTTCCTTCTCTGTATTATTGCTCTTCAGATGTTAAATTGAGAGTTTCCATTACAACACAAGGCATGAATGTACTGCTGTTTTGTGTAATGCACAGTGCTTATCCACATATTGGCAGGACCTTTATGTTCCAGTGCTGGAGGGAAGAAATAAGAATTTACTTGCAGACAAAGTGACAGATGCTGTCAAGTTCACTTAGGTATTTGGATTTAACTTCTGAATTAAATCAAAAGAAGAGTGATTCACTTAATTTCTTTTCCTTTGGATATATCTCATATTGTTCAATTACAATAATATCAATTTTGCCATAATGGAATTGCTCATTTAGTAATATTGAACTGAAAATAAATGTGATAGTTAAAACATTAAAAGTTCCTGAGTCAGCTAAAAAAAGCCATGAAGTTCAGACCTTAAAGGATTGGGAGATTCTAATAGAGATTTTTTTTCCTATATCTATTTAAAAAATTGAGCCTGATTTTTTAAAACTGAGGGAGGGGAATATCTGAGTCTCCCTTCGCTCACTTAAAAAGTCTGCAAAGCTTTGTTAAGAAAACAAACAGAAAAGCCTCTGAGAAATGCATGAGCTCCAAAGGAATGCTATGGTCCAGCTGCAGCGAGGCTGAGGTACATCGGTGGCTTCAGTTCACTGCAGGCACAGTGAGCTTTCCTCCCTTCTGCTGAGAGTTGCCCTGCACTTGTTTTGGTTGGATTCCCACCAAAAAAGGGAGAGTGTAGGTCTGTGTGTCACGCCAGACCTCGAGCAGCAGAACTGCCACGCTCTTTTTAGCCTCCAGCAAGTGGGCACCATGGTTCATGGGCTGGCACCTCCTGCAGCATTTTTTGTGCTGCACCTCTGGCAGGATTACACACTTCAGAGTCCAAAGTGAAACACTCTGCTCCTTGGATGGTACACTGTAGGTGAATGTGGAGGGACTGATAAAAGGTCACAGCAGGGTGCAATAGTGAAACTTTTGTGTGTGGCTTTCTCCAGTTGAATTACAGTGCCTCAGAATGGGGTTCTCCATCTGACACCCTTAGCTGGATCTGAGGTCGTACAGAGGTAGCAGATCAAGCTTTGGTATAGAAGATATCAAACCAGAGGCATGTAGTTTCCTCTGCCTTTGGTTTGGAAGCAATTTTCCATGTAAATCCCATAGTTAAAATTTCCAGGGCTCACTGTGGGATTCACCACGCTGTTCTAATGCTTTATAAACAATCAAAGGCAGAAAAGAACCAAGTTAGATTTAGAATTTTAAAAGTATGAACAGTCTTTGGTACAGACATACTCAAAGCTATGTGAGTAGTTAGCTGCTACCTTGAATTACAGCCATTGTCAGCAGCCTGTGATTAAATGAAGAGTAAGAGGGAGATGTGTATGAATGTGAATGTTTCACAATGTTTTTGAAGTGAAGTAACACAATACTGAGAACATTCATTCACACATCAGCAGGGCAACCACAGCAGTCTAAAAATTATCCCATTTGTTGGAATAATCCAGATGGTAGGCACACATATACAAGCATTGTCTTCTGGGTTCCTCTAGGCTGATGGAACAGATCACTGCAGCCATCTGTTCATCACTGTACTGTGCTGGTGGGTCTCAGAGCTACCAGGATGGATGCAAGCTGGATGTTTATGGTTCAAGCAAGAAATCAGTCAAATCTTCAGTGTGGACCATTTAAGTAAGCCAAGATGCTTTTACTTAAAATTAAATAAGGAGCAGCATACAGATTTTTCTCTCTGTGGACCCATGGGATCAGTAATTTCTGTTAGCACAATAATTTACCCAGGATCACAAAAGAACTTTTTGTGCTGGTACAGCTGTACAGCTGGGAGCAGACAGTACAGAGGGAGCAGAAGAGTCTGTCGTGGGTGATTTTCAGACGTGGCTTTGTTGTTTCATCTCTTTTGTTGGAATGTTCTATAGAACGGCACCAGCATAAACACCATCATCAGCAAAATACTGCTGCTTGCCTTCTCATAAGAACCAGCAAAAAGTGACAATCTACCTTTTTTCATCTCGGACAGTGTGCCTGGGTCTCTGTCATGTGAACATTGCTCTCGTTTCGTTTGGAGTCTCCTATGGGTTGTAGCCATTCTCTCCAGTCCTCACAGGGCATTTCAAGGGTTGTAATTCCATCATGAGGCAGCAGTAAAGTTGTGCTGCACAGTGACTGATCCATATCCTTGGCTGTGAGTAGAGCTGAGCCAACAGTAATTGCTTGGACAGCCTTGCTGGGCTGACTGGGTTCCCAGTTTCAGAAATTTAGCGGTGTCTCAGAGAGGAGCACTGGGAGCTTCTGGCCATCGTGTGCTCATCTCTGAGAATTGCTCCAGCCGGCCCTCAAGCTCAGGCACTGATCACATTAAAGTGTCCATTCTCAGCTAAGGGGCAGGAATTTTGGTCATCCCTGTTGTATTGCAATATCAGTTTCTTCATTCTTTATCTGCTAATACTACCTTTCCTCACATTATCTGTCACAGCAAGGCTTAGCATGTTTGTTAACAATCCTTTGCCTGTATGCTATATCATACTTTAGTAGAAAAAAAAACAAAAACTGCATTGCTTTGCAAATTTCAGCTTAGTACCAATGGTGGATGGAGAGATGTTATAGATGAAACCTGGGGGAGGGATGCTTTCCCATCTTGCTTGCAGGCCCATGTATTACCTAAAAGGGAAGCTACAGATCCTTTGATCCTCACATCCCGTCTCTGAGTACTTTGGCGTACTTTTGACTCTAATTCTGGGTTTTATGGGTAAACTTTTACGTGACGCTCCATCGAAAGAACATTAAAGGGAAATCTTAAATTAAGGGGCACAGCTCTGGCTATGGAGTTTACAAATTCCAACTTATGTAAAGTGAAGAACTCTTATTACAGAGTGATATTCTAATAAAGCTGCTTTAGATGGCCATAGCAATTTTGAATTGCAATGGAAATAAAACATATCCATTTGATCCCTGTAATTGCATCCATGTCAAGACTTCAGCTACATGAGTAACAACTTACACTTCTAAATTGGTTTTGCAGTACAGGTGAAACTTTTCTGTGAAACTTGAGTTAAGGCAGACATGTAGGAAAGGGAGTACATGAGAGCTGCTGGGTGGGAAGGAGAAGGAAATACCTGAAAAACCTTTCCTTTCCTCCAGCTGTGCCATTTAACTGTTTCTAACTCAGAGACCAGAGCAGCAGTCTGTGAAACAGAGTGGTAAAAGAAATTAAAGAGTTAAAATGAGTTGGACAGCAGCAGAGACAGTGCAGATCTGTGGAAGGAAAATACTTCCCAAAATGGGTCAAAAATAACAAATACAAAATGTACTGAATGAACTTTTGTTTTTGCTTAAGATTAACTTAAATTTTTAGAAGAGAAAAAAACACTTTCTCTAACAACACGAACCCTGTGTATATTTACCTGAGGCTTATAGAAATAGCTCATATGACAAGTCTGGCTCCATAAACTCCGCCTAAGAAGTCTGGATCAGCAAAATTCAATCTGGAAGCTGTCTATAAATTTATTAAAACTGTCTGAGGTTTGTAAGTTAACTATTGAAGTAATATTCTGTTTGTAAAAAGATGTAAGTTTTATAAGTTAGTACTGAAGTCCATGGAAATTAACTTTCAACATTCAGTGCTTTGGTTAACTTTAGATTTAATTCTTCTGATAAAGAAATGCTAGCTCAAGACCAACTACGTAAAGTGAGGTCTATTTGCAAATGAATTTAATTGATTTTAATATATTTTTGTCTTTTTTACTCACTGGGGATTTTCAGCAGTTTCATGCTTCAAGTAAATCTTAAGGAAGAAGTCAAAGCAAGCAGTCAGCTTCTCTCAGGCCAATCAAATAGTGCTTTTCTGCATGTTTTACTGACGGATGAACAGGCAATCCCATTTATAGAGCATACTACATGTTGACGGAGAGCATTACTTCATTTTGCAGTATTGGCAATTTGAGATCTTAGCAAAACAATGCTGAGGTCGCTCTCATTCTGAATTGCCATCCTTGGAATGTGGCTTGGGTTTTCATTAACTCTCTCACTACAAGGTACTGCAGATGGAGACAGATTTTATAGCGGGGGTTGTAATAAACATCAGAGAGTGGAAAGTTGTAAACAGCCTAAATTCTTTGTCCTGTGTGGATGAATTCCTTTTCCTTAACACTTTGATGTTCTCAGCATCTTGTGGACACTTTTTCTAATTGGAGGTGAATGGGTGGATAATGGACACGGACTTTGATACCTCCCAGCTGGTGTGTGGGGAGCAGTGGTCTCAAACTCCAGCACCCAGTGAATACATGCCTCAATATAAACAGCAAAAGTTTGGCTATTCAGCCTGGCTCTCCGCTTGCTGCATTCTGGCTCTGCTTAGGAGCACAAATCGTGTACAGGATCACTTCCAAGATTTCTCCTCGACTGTTTAATCAAGGGAACAGGACAGAAAGGGAGAATAAAGAGAACAGCTCTAGCCGGGCTCTCTTTCACTGCTGCATTATTCCTGCTTTTCCCTATGCTGGCTTCATTGAAATCACCACTATTATCAAGTTAGTGTAAAACTGCAGTGAGTCTTTCCAAGGCCTTTTCCATACTTACATTTTTTCGAGTCTTACCAGGACAGTTAAAGCAATACAAGTCACTTGAGAAGAATTTAACTACAAAGGAACTGGGCGTCCTTACTGCCAAAGGAGAGCAGACTGGTGGGAGAATCTCTGGGAACAGCTTCAGCGCTTTCAATTCATAGCTTACCTTTTCACAAAACAATTGCCTGAGAATGGCCAACATTTTTATACAACCCAGCCTTTCCCAAGCTGTTTTGCCCAGGGGGATCTTCTCCTCCCAGATTAGCATAAGTGTCCTTGCTCAGCAGCACTGTGACTATACCACCTCTGGATCCCTAGATCTGGAAGGCTGTGGATTATGCTTTGTCTTCACCTTCCTCCAAAGGGAACAGCCACAGTATGGGGTACCCTGGAATAATTGCACCCAAGCTATGAGGAATTCAGTATACTTCCATCGAGTAAAGGATCCTGCAGATTAAAACAATACAGCTCTGCAATCAGAGAAACTGCTTGGATTATGGTGCATGTCTTGAATTGTGCTTTCATGTTCCTTTTGCTTTTTAAATCACTTTCTCTACAGTGCTTGCACTCAGAGCTCCAGTTTCCAGGTAACAGGGAGAACCAGACGCCCAAGTGCTGGGTGATTTAACCTTTTTTCTGAATACAGCTGGGAAGCAGTTTGAGCACTAACATATTATAACTCTTCAGTTAAACTCAGCTCTTTTGGAATGTAGATTAAATTGTGAGAGCGACATGCCACATTTACATGCAGTCACATGTAGTACAACTGTCATGGCTGCTGCAGGGGAGAACAAAAGTGCAATAAATGCACCTTTTGCTTTATGTTTACTGGGCTGTGTTTTCAGCAATGTGCACTGCTAAGTATCTAGTTGGTCCATGGGTCTTGTTGGGTAAGGTATTTATCCATTTTGCCTGGACATGTAAGAAAGGACTTTTTGCAGATCCCTTCCCCAAGCTCCAGCTTGCATTGGTTTAGATTTTAGAAACACATTACTGTTGAAAGAGGCTATCCAGGCAGTTGGACCAAAGGTCTTTAACACAGTCATTCCTACCTTTGGGTAGCACAGCTTGTTCTAGGGTTCTGTACATGAATGTGTCTGCAATGGCAGCTTCTCCAGGTGGGCACATACAGTCAGTGCACTCATCTGGGTCTGGAAATGTGTGGAGCAGATCAAACACAGCATCTACTTCAGACTGCCATGTTCCAAACTCTTTCAACTCTACTGTCTATATAGAGTAGGACCAAATGGGGCCCAAGATGCATAACTCATGGACTCTATGGACACTGATGGGAACTATCTGAATCTGAAGAGGAGTCGCACCTGGAACACTTGGACTTGGTTGTTGTTGTTGTTTGTTCTTTTCCTAACTTCTTTACAATGTTTTTAGACTTAGGGTAAGAGTCATCCAGAGTGTTTAACATTTTGCATTTCTCCATCTCCTCTTTGAGTACTGAAGTCTGTTCCCTCATATTCTCTCTCACTTGTCAGGTCAGGGAAACTTTTATTCCTGAATCTTTAGGTGACTGAAGTTTCTTACTAAAAAAAAAATATGCTTTGATGCTTTTTCAGCCTCAAGGTGAAAGCAACAATAAACTTACGGCCAGGGAAAATGATGCTTAAATAAAGCTCATTACTGCTTGAAACCCTCAGACTCCACATAGTGAAATTGTAACCATTCCTGTTCCTCAGAGTAAAACCAGACAGTGAATGTAAATTGCTAGAGCACTCTGTAAAGATGCTCATTGCTAATTTAGTGGACAGTCATATATACAAGTTCAAAATACCTCATAAGGAACTCAATGTGTGGGGTTATTGGATATGATTCTGTTTCATAAATACAAAAGAAGAAACATTTCAGAAGTCATTAATCACGCTAATGAGTAGAAATTTCCTATAGTGGGGAAAACTGATTTACTGGCTTTCAAATATTTCATTTGCAACTCCTTGAATTCACTTCTAATCAATCCGGGAAAACGATTCCTGAGTTCCAAGCAGGCTGCATTGACACTCTGGGTTTTTGACTGGGAAAAAATCCTCCTGGGCTGTCCCACAGCCCAAGGCCTGGGACTGATTCAAGAGTGTATATCTTTGGTAAAGTCCATCAAGCGATCCAAGCCCAGGCCCAGTGATCCTGAAAATTCTCAGTTCCAATCCCAGTGTGGGCTGGCTGGCAGAACTGCTCTGCAGAGGCCTCCCCAGCTACAGGACAGGCTGCCTGCCAGGGCTTGGCACCGCCAGAGATGGCACAGCCCTGCAGCTTGTCAGTGCCAACACCTCAGGGCTTCACAGGACTGTGGCAAATCCTAATTCCATAGTAATTCTCAGGCTGCCTTTTTGGCTTCCCAGGCTCCCTGCCCTGGAGCAGAGATGTACTGGGATGCCTCCCAGGGACTGTCACTCCAAGGGCAGTTTGCATGAGTGCTCTGCCAGGCTCAGAGAAAAGAGGAATTTTTGTCAGGCTCATTGCTAACCAGCAGACTGCTTCATGATTTGTCTTTATCTGGCTCAAAAAAAAGTATAGGAATTAATAGTTCACAAAAACTTTGAAAATGTTGGCTTTAGACTCAATCAGATGAAAGTCAAATTTTGAAAAGCAAAGTTCCTTCTCAGCTGGAACACTAGCTTTTCAACCAGCCTCAGTGAATGCTATGAATAATAATACCCTGACTCTTAATTTACAGTTGAAATCCAGAAGAACACAATGTCCATCTGCTTACATGATCCCCAAATTATTGACAACTACAAAAACATGATGTTTGTAACCACTTCACATATAGCCTGAAATGTATTAAACAATGACTTCATTTGAAGAGGTTTGTTAACATTATGAATATTATTATTGTGGGTCACAAGAGGCTTGGTCTTGTTCCAGTCTTGAAGTAATTACTTTTACACTGCAAAACTGGTTTATGAATTACAACATTAAATCAAAATGTACAGTAGTCACGTTACTTCTTGGGAGGTTTATTGTGTAGTTATTAGTCCGCAGACTAAATGGATTTTAACAATCTCATACTATTCATGAAACAATTTTGAATAAACTTTTGGTTTGTGAAAGAGCCCTTCCTCCTCCTAAATTCTTGTCAAATATTTAGATGGTAAATTTAGATAGGAGCCCATGCTTCTGTCTGTTGTTGATAAGCATTCTTCTTTCTAGTCTGAGCAACCAGATAATGTATCTGTGAGTGACTTGTTTCAAGTTAGTGGTTTAAAAACTTTTCTTATATAGCTGCAATTTCTGTAAAAGTCATATGTAATGAAAGAAAATTGTGTTTTTCTCCTTCTTCAGTTCTTGGAAGACATTTAAGGGAGAAGGGTAATTGCTAGTGAGAGCACAGCCCGGTTTTACTTTACAGTGAAGGTGAGTTGCAAGGAGATAAACAAGGAAGGAAATACATGGAGATCTACCCACTCTGAGGAACTAGAAAAATCTTCCAGTGAATTGTTATTTTCCCAGATGTGTATGATTTACAGAGATGAGACTTCACTGAGATTTTGGCTTGCATGCTTAAGTGTCCTAAGCTGTTTTGATACTCTTAACCTGGAAGTTACATCTCTTTCCCCCCCGCCCCTTTCCCCCCCCCACCTCCCCCAACCCCGGCATTCTTCCCCTTATTTTTATCTTGGTCTGTGTCAGCAAGGAAAAACAAACATTAAAAAAAAATTAGGCCTGAAACCTAGTCATTCATCTTCACATGGAACTGTGAATGGTTACATTTATTTAAACTGGAGCCTCTAAGGCGAGAAAAATATGACAGGATAACTGGTATTTTCTTTTGCAGCTTTAAAACCCAAATGAGTTCTAGTGACCCATGGGGTTAATGCTAATTTTTGTTGAAAATATATTTTATGCTATGTTTTAGGCTATGCTGTGTTTTTGACCTACAAGTTAGTGGTTTGTAGTTTTAAAGATATTCTAGTGAATTTTCACTGATGCTGAAAACAGAGACCATTGTGCATATGTAAGGGATACAGAGAAATTTAACCTTTTTTTAAACCAAAAGTATTTTAGATTAAATTTCTTTGCCATGCTGCTGATAACTCATAGTGCAGTAATATGCTGTAACACATGTAGGACATCACTGACCAAGAGTCAATTATACAGTATGCATATATATAGGGATTTATAAATTAAGTGTAGTGATTTATCCTGTGTGAGGTTCTGGTAGCACACCAGTGCTAACAAACTCCTGGATGTTTGCTAGCATCTTTCACATTATGGGAAAGGTTTTCCTTGGGATTGCTCCATGGGTTGTCCATTTCTTGTATCAAGCGCTTACCAGAACAGCTGGTTTTGGCCCCGGGCCATGTTGTCTTGATTCTCACCTTTCCCTGTGCCTACATTTGTTGCTGCTGCTGCTCTTTCCCGGCTGATGCCCCATCAGGCAGCAGCAGCTCTGGCTGACTGACCACAGGCAGAGGGCATGGAGAAGAGTCAAGGGTCCTCCTCTAGATATGTACTGATCACACTCTTAAGAAAAGCTGCTACTCCTGCCCCTCTGCACAGCACACTTTGCACCTTTAGGTTATAATCTGGAGTCTGGTTTGCCCTCGAGGGCTCCTCGGCGTTGGCTGTGCAGGAGTGTTCCGGGGTGTGCACAAGGTGCAGTTCCTCTTCCTTGCAGCACCTGCTGCAAGCACAGATAAGTGTTTGCAGTCAGGTTGCTTTGCACCAGCCCCCAGGAATAGGGCACTCACTTCTGCTTCACCAACTTGGGCAACTCCCTGAGAGCAGTAACAGGGTCACACTCTTCTCATGTATTAGGTCTCATATAAAGAGCTTTCAGACATCGAGGAAATTACAGTGATCAAGTCCTTTCCAAATAGGATTTCTTTCTGTCTAAGAAGATTTGCATGATTATTGTAAAGAAGCATCTCCAGGAGTGAGGTGGCACTTCATTCTTCATGGGCATTAAGTACAATTTCCCTAAGTTCTGTTACAAACTGGTGAGAAATTATCAACATATTTTGATAGGCAACAGATAAATAAAAGAAAAAAGTTCTGAACAAAATATTTTTGTAATGTATTATCCCTAAATTCCAATTCCTTAGTTTCTAGGTTTTGTTTATGGAACTTTATGCATTTCATATACTTGTCTGTCATCTTTTCTCTCTCTTCTTTTTGGGAAATAGACTTAAACCATTACTTGTAGTGACTGAATGAACATTTGGCCAGGATAAGAAAAGTGCTAATTCCCCAAGGAGGAAGTGTGCTGCTAGTATCACTCTTGGCTCTAGTTCAGCAGCCACAGAGGTGAGTCTTTTCCAGATGTGGAATTACCTCTGTATGGAAGCTGCATTCATGTACTATTGATTGGAAAGGTCAGGTGAAACAAGACCTTCATGCTTGCTTCAGGCTTTTTCACCTGAAGATATTGATTGTGTTTTCACCTGTATGGTAGCCCCTGCTTTTCTGTATGCAAAGAACCAAGGCACTGAGACTGTTAAGGACTTCTCTGAAAGTCAGGTGAGCTTTAATAGCTGGTCTCCCAGGTGGGCTTCTCCTCACTTAACTGCAGATGCCTGAAGGGCAGCCTCTGACCTGATTGTCATGGACTCCCTCTGAAGTAGCACTTCAACTTCTGTGTCCTACTTTAGATGTCTCCTTGGAGTGACATACATACACACCAGATGTGTGGGCTTCTTCCTGTGGAAGAGGGAAGCATAGAGTGGTAAGCTGAGATGGAGATTGTAGATGTTTTCATTCAGGTTAGACAAATCCTTTACTGCAGTAAGGACCATGCTGGCTGCCCTCCCAAAACAGGATGCATTTGGAAACTTTTTCCTGCCTCATCTGATGAGACATCAGACACCTTGAGTCACAAGCTCCAGGTGAAGCTCATGGCAGAGAAGTAGAGAAGTCTCTTTCCAGTTTCATAATTGTGTGCTGTCTGAAACTGTATAGCTATTTTCCTTTGTTTATTAACAGTTACTGTTGAGAAAGCACTCAGTTCCTACAGTAATATTGGAAAAACAAAACTTGGCTCCACTAATGATCAGGTAGGTAAGATTCCATTACCTACTCATTTCCCAGCTGCTGTGTTGTAAGCAACTAAATTTTAGCTGAAGCTGTTCATTCTTCTTTTCTGTTGTCAATGACAAATGATACACAGGAGAGGAGTGACAGATTTAATGAAATCTGTTTGCAGGTGTAAAGCCCACATTACAGCTCCTGAAAGCTGTGTAAGGAACAGCCACAATGGGAATCATGGAAAGCATGAATTGATTGAGTTGTCCTGGAATGAACATACAGGAAGCTAACTGTGATGCTTTGTATCCTCTCTTAAGAGAAACTGACCTGGAAGGTTTACACTTCCCAAAGTGAGCTGCATGCATTCCTTGGGCACACATTATCAGGTAAATAAAGGAGAAAGAAAATTTGGAAGGAACAGCTGGGAGGAATCATAAATGCATCATAAGTGAATAAGGATGGAATGTGAAAGGGTAAAATGTAATCAGAATGGCCAGAAAGATCTGTCTGTAAATCTTGGCTGCTAAGTGGCTGAAGAGAGGAACAGATGATTGCAGGCAACTGAGTAGTACAGCTCAGTGTGTTCCTCTTCACTGCAGACCAGGGTGGGCTCCAAACCCTGAGCAGTTTGAAATCAGAGACTCCTTGGCCACCATAAATACAGTGTAAGGGAGCTTTCTAATCACAGCCACAGTAGCTTGTGTTCAAAATCCAGAAATCTTTTGTTGAGATCTGGCCTTTGAAAACACCTTCTGTAGTCTCCAATTAGTTTTAAATTCTGATACGAGGTAGACACAGGAATCTTTTCTCCCTGTTTTTTATATTATGTGTACAGAATAAAACTGGATCTAGTAACCTGCATTTTTCTGGGTTGATACCTCCCAGTCTGTAAGTTTTTGCTCATAACTCTTCCTTGTCATCATAAAAAGTTCAACTGCAGTTTCCTTATCATGTATTCTTTATTTTTAATCTTAGCTGCACCAATGTAACAACCTGTTATTATTGCAAAGCACTTCCATGCATGCTCTTCATCTGCCCCCAGTATCCTACTCCCAACTAGACAGTCTCCAGATTTCTTTTGTGCCAGCTCTGGCACTCATCTCCTCCCTCAGAGGGCTGATTCAGTCTGCTAAATGGAAAGAAAGGTGTGTGCTTCATTTGCTGCATTGGTTTGTGAGAAGCACGGAGCCAGAGGGAGGCAGAGGGAAGGGAGGTGGTGGCAGTGTGTGGCTGGAAGAGGGGGATGAAGAGGGTTAATGGGAGGCAGACTCTCCTTTTCAGTGGCAATGATTTTCTAGGCCAAACAAGTTTGACCTGCAAAATTTCACCTTTAGTCCTTCCCCTCTCTGGCTTCTCCCTCTAGGGCATTCTTTACCTTCCTGTTTTTTTCCCCTTTCCCTGAATTACTCTGTTTTCTTTAAGTTTTGCATCTCTCCCTTTACTGGTTTGCTTCTCCTCTACCTTCTCTACCACTGGGATTTCTGCTCTCCTCCATACTATTCTTTTCACCTTGGGGTATTTATTAGAAAAAACACCCCTGTTTAATCCTTTTGCAATATTTTGCATTTCCTTTTGCATTGCATCTGTGGTTAGAAGAAGCTGGTGATGGTATAGAACTTGAGCACAGAAATCCTGCAAACCTCTTCCCATCTTGCTCATCTACTTTCTGTGGTCAAACCTGCAGAGCAGACAAACAAATATTGGGAATCAGAACATATGATATATGCAGAGTTTCCCAACTGAAAACATCTCCTTGAAATAAGAAGCAGAAATATAGAAGAGAAAATCAGGCATTCAGGGTTTTATTTTTTTACCCTTTTTTTTCCCTCCTACCTGCCTGGAGATTCTCATGATTTGAATTTTGTTATATAAGGTTTCTTTCTGTTGGGTGCTGCTTTCCAATAGATGCTCTGCAACTGCTCAAATATCTACCCTGCCTTGTTTTCCAGGAAGGGGAGTAGCACAGATTGTTCACCCGAGAGACAAAAATGGACTTTATTGGTAAATGCAGATACCGTGTTCTTTGTTCACGCCAAGTTAACTGTCCATGGGAACACTTAAAGATTATTTCCTCTGCAATAGGGACTAAGATCCATGGAAGATCCATATAACTGAAAGCTTGTTGAGTACAGTACATCAGCATCAGAGCACATAAAAACTTTGGCTCAACTGATTTATCTTTTCAGGATATATTTTGTGATATTGTACACATTTCTTTTTTATTTTTTTTCCTCAAAATACCTTCTCCTTTTTCCCTGAAGTACTGTGCTACCTCTGTTTTGAGATAATGCGATGGACTAGTGGCATTTGTCTAGATTGTAGGTTGGAAACTGATGAATTCCATTTATGTCATGCAGCACTAGGATAAGGCCACTTCCTCAGAGAACAGCTGAGAGTAATTGTGGGGGTTGCTGCCCTTACCAAGATTTGTACGGAGCATTTAAAAATTACTATAAGGGTGAAAAGGGGCTCAGGAAATCATGTAGCCTGGCCTAGGCTCTGCTTAGTCTATGCTTAGCTGAGGGAGGTTTATACATTTTTAAACACTTCCATTGATGGAATAATCTCCCCAGGCAAGTCACACAGAAGTCACTACTAATTATATAACACAGCAAAATGCAATTTTCCTTCAGAATGTGTTTGATCTTCTACAGTTTGTAAAGACACATTCATGAAAGAACAAATAGGCCATGACATAGCATTTTGTTTTGAAAAGTCTACGTGTTAAAGAATCACGAGCCAGTTCACTGAAAGTACGCACTGTAAAACCATGAACAGGAAAGTTATGTTTTATTTGTCTCTCTCTTCTTCACCTTTAGGTTCTCTCCTGCAGGACCAGGTTCCTCGCCCCCAGGTGCTGCCGGGGGCCGGTGGGCTTTGCCCAGGGCTGCGGGACGGCCCGGCTGGATCCGCGGCTGCCGGGCTCCGGGGCTCGGCACAGCGGGGCGGCTCCCCCGGCGGGCCCCGAGCCGGCGTCGTTGTCCGCCAGGGACGGCCGGAGCCGGGGACGGAGCCGCCCGTGCGGGGAGGGCTCGCAGGTGCGCCGGGCTGAGCGCCGCGGGGAGGCACCGCGCTGGGCGGGAGAAGCGAAACCGCCGCCCCTCCGGCGGCGCCGGGAGCCGCCTCCTGCCGCTGCCGCCCGGCTCTGCCGAGGGGCTGCCGGCTCCGCGGCGGGGTGGGGACAGCCGGGGGCGGGCTGCGGGCGGGAGTTACGAGGAGGGGCGCCGGGGGCCGTCGGCTGCCGGGCGGGAACCCAGCGCTGCGGCGGCCGGCAGGTCAGGGTCAGTGGCCAGCGCCGCCCGGGTGGAGGCAGCGGCGCCGCCGGCCGCCCGTTCGCGCCCATGGGGGACTCGGTGTTCAGCGAGAGGCCGGCGCTGCGCTACGCGGTGAGTGCCGGGGCGGGAGGGGGCTGCGCGGGCCGGGGCGCCCACGTGTGCCATGGGGTGGTGGGAGCGTCCGTCTGTCCGTCCGCACAGGCGCGGAGCCGCGGGTCAGGGGGAGGTGGCTGCAGTCCTGCCCCGGCGGGGACTTGATGCTCTCAGCCTGCAGGCACGGCGTTGAGCTGGAAGCTTTCCCCCGCTTTCCCACCTGGGAGTGTCGCGCTTTGCTGGAGATGACATAAAAATATATATTTTTTAATTAATAAAGGAGGGGGCGACGCGGCGCCGGCCGCGGGGCAGCCGGGCTGCAGCCGGCAGGAGCGGTGGCGGTGGCGGTGCCGCCTCTCCCCGGGGTAGCGGGGCGCTCCGGCTCACGGAGGCGCTCGGGGATCCCGGGAGCCCCGAGTCCGGCCCCGCCGCCCTGCTCTCGTCCGCGGGTTGGGGTGAGCCCGGCACCGGCAGGGCTCTCGGAGGCTGGTTCCGGCACCGCTCCCGCGGCGGTTCCGATAATAACACCAGACTTTATTTGATTTCCTTCACGAGAGCTGGTGCTGTTGAGAAGCCGCTGTACTTCCACCAGCCTTATTAGGAGCATTTTCTCGTTTGCTCCGGCAGGGAAAAAAAAAGAAAAAAAAAAATAAGCCGCGTAAAAACAACCAGCTGCCTCCTCTCCTGAAGTCATAAATAAACTCCAGCACGAGTTATTGCTTTTGCATGCAAGGGCTGGTGCCGCTCTCGTTTGCACCCATGTCAGTGATGAATACTTTTATTGCTGTTGTTAAAGTTGTGTGGGAATTGTCAGTCGGAGCAGGCTTGCTTCGCTGGTCCTGGGAGCACGGCTGCTGGATTGGCGGGATGGGTTGATGGATTTCTGATTGTATCAATTACGGGATACACTGCGATGTGCTTCTTTTTTTACTTGCTTCACTTTGATTCCTTCAGTATTGGACATGAAATTAAACTTCTTTTTATACACTCTTTTATTTTTAAAACCTTGTGTAAACAATTTGGAAGAGACTACTTGGGTTTTTTTGGGCAGCAGGGTTTAATGTCTGTCTCTATACATATTTTTGTACCCACTCAACTGTAGGTGTTAGTGCATTCAGCTTCTGTAGTAATATGAGAGTTTTTCGAGGTAATGGTAAGCTAAATTAGTTAATAGAAACAAATACCTTTGTAGTGGTAGTGATTTCATCAGGAATCTAGTGGTCATACACCAAACAAATTGGAACCACTTCTTTCAGCAGGGTAATGGTGCCATGAGTATTTCAATGTGTTGGTGACCACTGCTAGTCACGTCACATGCTAGCACCATGAAACTTTTATTACTTCCTGTGATTGTGCTTGTCAGTCTACCACTAACTACTAGCTGCAAACACATTATTATTTCTGTCAGTTGGGTATCAGTCCTGTTTTATGCCCAGAGCCAGCAGCAGGTAGTGCATTGAATTCAGGACAGCAGGCATGCAAGGGAAAAAGGATGGCCAGCCATATTGGATGACCATTACCCCTTTGACAAGACCCCTGGTCTTTGATTGCTGTATATCACAGCAAAAGGGAAATTGCATACCTAAGAATGAAACTTCAAAGTATTTTTTACTATTTTAGGATATATTTCAATGATGAAGTAGCAACACATAGTTATATCTTGGAGGTAAGTGACATAGTTGATATCACTGGCTTGCCTGGAGAATTGAGGTCTGGATACTGTGCATAATCCATGCGTAGGCTTAACATGGAGTCTGTGAAATACCTAGATGAGAAGAAAAGTGTGTTGACTTGATGATGAGCTAAGACTGTAGAGCTTTCTTGTTTTAAGACCTTAGTAATTACTGCTTAAATGTAGTGAAGTACCTTTCTCATTAAGTAGTTGCGTGGTGTAAATACAAATCAAGTTCTTGGATTGTTTTGATAACTGTGAAATAAAAATTATGCAGTGTTATAGCATTTAATAGCCATTAATTTATTGGCAGAAGAAATTATAGTGATTTCTGTGGTGAGCTTCTCTTTGGATTTTCAGGACTGATAATTAAAATTTCATGGTTTTCATAAAAGATGCACTGGCATCTTTGTTCCAAAGAGCAGTGTGCTTCTGAGGGCAGTCTCCCAGTCTTCCCCAGTTGTTTGCTTTGCTTCATGTCTCAGGCTGGACAGAGCATGGGAAACAGCATTTGTTCAGGTGATGCTGAACTGGGGAATATGCTCCTGGTGCTTCTCAGCTTGGAGGGTATTTGAGCCTCAGGACCAAGCTAGAGTCTGCTAAACTTGGAAAATTCGTGTTGTTTGGACATTCCATCCGCTGTACCAGCCCCTGAGCTCTGCAATGTGCTACAGCCAGTGCAACACAATAATGTAGCCATAAATCAACAGGGATGGCACTGTGATTCTGAGGCTTGCAAGCATAGCTTATGCAAACACAGACTTAATAGCTTAAGACTGTTATGTCAGTGGCTATGATCCCATCACCTATAGCACATTGGATCCTGTGTGTGTTAAGTGAGAGTGGAATGACTGATAATTATGTCACAGTTTGAGTTTGAACTCGGCATTGGTGTTGACTTACCTAAAGATTCCACCAGGCAAAGAGGTAATTTTAATATGCTGAAATATTGTTGTCAGTGAAAAGTAAATTAAAAGAAACCAGCCAGTTGAAAATGAATAAAAATTTATTATTAAAGGAGTAGGTGTAAGAAAAACAAACCAAAATGCAGACTGGGAGACAGTTATACTTGCATTAGATCACAGAAACCATTTTTTTCCCTCCTGATATCTTTTCATTAGTCCAAAGACTCTTTTCCCTTTCTTATATGTTTAGATGACATTTTTATGAAAACGTAGAGAAAGGTAAATAGTATCTCATTCTTGATGTATGTTGCCTGGCCAAACTGTACTCTTTAATTTTTAGACATTGGTTAGTTTACCTGTCCATTAATGATCTGGCTGAATTACTCTGAATTAAAAGCTCTTTTTGGTGTCATGGTGTTTGTAACTGATACTAAAATCTCCAAATGTTCCAGGAACAGTTTTCATATAGTTTCATTAAAAGGGATAGTCACCTTCCTGACTCAGGATTTCTTTTTGTTTATTGCTAAATTCTTTTTTTTTCCCCCTCCATTTTAGTAGCTTTATAGGGAGCTAAAAAGCTGCTTCATGTATTTTGGCTAAAACACCAGAGAGATCCATTGGTTACTTGAGATGTAGAGTTTTTTCCTGTGACAAAAAGACTCAAAACAGCCTCAGCTGTTGCCCAATCAACTGGTCCCTCAGTGGTTCAAAGCTGGAAACTTGGAGAATGATCTGGTTTGGATATAGCCATTTTAATCTTAGTGTAATATCTTTAATCTTGTTTTGTCTTGAAACATTTACCAGAAAGGATTTCCCTCAAGGGAAAGGACATTTTACCCTGATGAGGAAACTCTGACTGCCTTTCACCAGGGAATATGAGAAAATGGGGAGGAGCTGGGATTTGGAAGTGGCTGCCATGGCTTGAAGGATACCTTGGGGAATTCATCTAAGGAGAAAATATGAGACTTTCTTGGGGCCAAAAATTGAGTGTTCTGGCATCTAGAGTGGAAGGGATATGTGAGTCCTTGGACAACACAACTTTGAGTTGGTTTAAGCTTCTGAATCTATTGGTGATAATGAGGTCACCTCAAATTCAGACATTGGAGAGTATTTTGAGAAAAGAAGGAGTTTTTCCCAGCCTCCAGCAGTGTTTGGGGCATTGTATTGTGTGTTTGCTCAGCCTGTGCCCAGCTGACCCTTGCTGGGCTGATAGGCAGGCTTGCTGCTCCCTCTTTAGTGTCTTAAATCCATGAGTCTGCATGGAAGGATGGAGAAAACAGAAGAAACAGTTTTCACTGGAAACTATGACACTAGGAAACCTCCTGCTTTCTGGAGCACAGAGGGAGTAAAAAGAGGATAACAGACATTTTCCTCCAATATTCCAGTTGTAGTAATGATAACTGTACTTCATAAGAATTAGATATTAGAATAATTCAAGGTGGAATAGCAAGATTGGTGGTGATGCTGTAAACTGGGATGGTAAAAATCTCCTTGTGAGGAGGACCCAAGCACTGCCATCCTCCTGTGGGCTTGCTTGTGTTTTGCAAGAATCCTCTTTTAAAGACAGTTCCTTGTGTTTCTGATTTCAGGACACATTGCCTTATGATTTGAACCTTCAGGCACTCATGGATTTTAACAACAAACTTACATGCCACAAGCAGACCACATTTGTTACCATAATTGTAGGAAATCCTACAAGTAATTTATCTGACTGGACTAATAAGTGTGCTGTCTTCACCTAGACCATTTGACTGGTTTCTCTCTCTTCCCAACAGTCTTGCCAGCAAGAAACAGCATAGGACCAGGCTGGGCCAGTGTGTATCCAGATCAATCATAGTGTATCTTTGTGCTTAGGTTTGGTGAGGTTGAGGACAGGCTGTGGGCTGGAGAGTAAGCTCCTGTCCATCAAAAAATCTTAAACATCTCTACTTCACAAAAGGTAGCTGCTTATTTTCTCCTATCCTGAGTAGTCACAAGCAGAGTTAACTTGTTCAGGAAGTTTAATTGCTCTGTAGGTGTTGTTTTCAAATTAGGAAATTTTGAAGAAAACTATCAAATTAACAAAATAAGAAAGCTACACAAGAGGCAATTAGCAGTAGAGGAATTGTTAAATGTCAGATTTCTGGCATCTGATTCTTGGATTGTATTTGTCAAGGACTTACCTCACCTTATGCATGTTGGATTTTTTGGAAGGAGGAATATGATTTCTGAGGCAGGTTGAGCCCAGTGCTTCATTCTTCATTTGGGTGAAATTCCCAGTGACAGTGGTGACTCATGCTTGCACTTCTGCAATGCTTGAAAGTACTTTTATTGCTAATCTCTAAAGAGCATGTATAAATATAGGAAGTGAGCTCTCTTTGTCACTCAGTATGAACACCAAGACCAAGCTTTGATTGGGATTGATGGAATTTGAAGTGAGTCCAGCTGTTTTTTATCTGCTATGCAAAGTGGCCGTGAGTTAGCACCAAAGAGCTGGAATCCAGGAAGCGAGGGGCTTGTGTGTGTCGCAGGATTTTAAAAAGTTACAGGAAGTAGATTTCCATTCTGATCAGATTCTGGTTTTTTATAGCTCTTGAACACCTCATGTATTCTGGGAGCTCTTCACTGACATGTGGATATCACTGTTCTTCCTCTCATGTGCAGGAGAAAGATGGGGGCAGATGCAGGTGGAGTTGGTCAGGACTTGCTAGGTTAGGTGCAGAGTCACACTCTGGTTTATTAGTCTGCTCCCAGACACTGTACAGAAATATAAGTGGCCTAAAGTACAGAGAAAGTGGCCACCCTGTGTATAGACAGCAGGAGGTAAAGCTTCCCTTTATTCAGTATCTCTGACCCTGCAGAGCAATTACAGTTCTTGTCATAGTACTTGCAAAGAGGCTGTTTAATAAAACTCCCATGTGAGTGGATCTTCAGGGTTTCCCTGCAGAGGGGCCTACAATCATTAAGCTCAGATGTGGTGCTGTGCTTCCCCCAGGAAGGTTTATGCTGATACAGCTTCTCCAGGAGAATTGAATCAACCAGCACCAGTCCTCTGCAAAGTTTTGGGCTCAGGTCTGCCTGAGCAGCAAGGTCATGCTTGGCTAAAATCAGCACCTGTGCCAGGAATGAAGGTTAGCCATGTAGATGAAGTGCAAGATGAGGATTTCAGTCTCTGTTATGTCCTTTTTGGTGACTTTAGAGCAAGGCTGTTCTCTGGTCCTTTTTCAATTTCTTTCTTCCCTTGTGGAAATACTTCTCTTCCTAAAGAACCTGTGTGTGGAAGCATGCTAGCCTTAGTGATTGTTCAGGTATGATGGTGGTGTGAATACAGAACTACCCTGAAGTAAAAATGTTGAACTCCACCTAGTCAATATTCCCCACAAAAGCTGATTGTTTGTATTCCAGTTCTGTTTTCCAGAAGCTTTTTGAAATTTGCTGATGTGTCTTCACACTTCTTTCAGCCTGAAGAGTGAAGTAAATGGAAGATGATTGAGGTCACAGATATATTTAGGTCGTTGGTTCTACTTGTATTTATCTTCAGTTGCAAATTGGTTACCTTTTATGCACAAATGTCTGTGTAGAACTGTGAGGAAGGAAATTTACTTACTCAGGAGATGTGTTTCTGTAGAGTTATAGGTAGTAAAGTAGTTCTGCTGGCTACAGCTCTTCAAAATTTCATATATATTTAGAATTTAAATCTCAAATGAGAATGACACCTAAGGAATACTCTGGTTTACATGTCATCATGTAAGCAGGAATTTTTGAACTTCTTTCATTTGTCTGCTAAGGACATCTGTTATTCACCCACTAGTATTTCTGGGCAAGGTGTGTTTGCTGCTCTTGTTCTAATGGAGTACCTCTACCTGCAGCAGAAATACAGCTGAACTCTTAGTGACTTGGAAAAGATGTACTCAGAGTTCAAATTCCACACTATTGCTGCCTCTCTATGACATTTGAGAATATAGAAAGACATTTCACTTTATGGAGTGAAATGGCTTTTACTTGTCTAGGGAATAAAGGAGGTCTGCATGCATTGTACTGCTTACAAAAAGAATCTGACAGCCTTTCTGTAGCATGCCTTGGCTGACAAGTCCACATGGTTCACATTAAGTTTCTCTAAAGGGGTGTCAAACCTTAGTGCTCCCTTGGGAGATACCTGGATCTTATCAGGCATGGCTGACTCAAAAAGAAAAGTAAGTAATGCTTTTTCTTTCTAATGCTTACTATCTAAGTGTTATTGATACCTCACATTTAAAAGGATTTTCTGAATATATTCTCTACTAAATCAAAAAATGTTATGATATGCTGATGGAAAATTGAATATTACAGCAGTACTTAAATAGACTGTATTTAGTGTTCAGTTGCTAAGGGCAACCTAAGTAAAGTTTGGGTTTTTCAGGCTGTGGTGCCCTCAGGTATGCAGGAAGAGTAAGTGCTGATCTTAACTGCCTGCTGTTATTTCATACTTGGATGCTTTACATTTTTGAAACAGGTGATTGAAGCTGTGGAAATTATACTGGGGGCTGTTAATATTAAATCATACAATTGAATTGTTCACTTCTAAATAATGCCTCATACTTATGTGCATTAGTTTATATGAATCTGATTATCAGTCACTTTTGCTGGCACTGCCATGAAGATAGATGATCCTGTGATTTTATAACTACTACAGTTCTATGTAATTATAGTAGATTAGAGCCAGTCTTCACTGTTTCTGTTTACTGTAGATGATCAATTGCTTTGAAATCAAGCATCTTGTATAACTAAGTATACCTGTAGCACCCAGACTTTGGCCTGTCTAATCTCCTGAAACTTGCTGTAGTCTTCTTTTGATGTTGATAAAGGTATAATTCTTGCAAAGTTTTAAATATTTACAAAGTCAGTTGTGTGGTTTGGCATGTCAGGTTTGATGCAGAGACCCAAGTTAAATGGTGTTTAATGATGAGTATTTTTTCCCTTTTTCCTGTTAGTTTGTAAAAGGTCCTGTTACACTCATCTGTATGTGACTTGGCATATGGATCCAGCATCTTTGCAGGATGAAATTCTCATTTGTGTGATTACTGTATTTTTTCCAGTCTGGTCCTATTAATAAAGATCCTGAGGCTTGCAAAGCACTTTGTTCTTTTCCACAAGCTGTGGAAAAGAATCTGAAGATCATTGTTTGATTAAACTCGCTTAAAAACTTGCAAATGTATTTTTGCTTTCCAGGTGGGGTTTTGAATGAGCACAGTATGTAGAGCTATCTCTACATACCAAAAAAAAAGGCAAAAAAGCAAACCCATAAACAAATTGTGCAGGAAGAAAACCATAGGTACTTGCAGCCTAGTCCTGTTCTTGCTGAAATATGTCCCAGCTCATGGAACAGATGTGGAGTCCAACTTTGTGCAGAGGCCACACCCTCCATTTCCCTTGGCAGATTGTCTCACATTCCAGCGACCCTCTGGATAAAACCATCCTTTAACTGGTGCTCTGGCCTTAAATGTTTATTTTTTTCTTTTGTGGTAAATGGTTCTTGTTCTGTATCACTGCAGGCTGTCATTAATATTTGCATACTGTTATTATATATCCCTTTAAATGTCAGATTTTGTAGCTGCACATATTGAATGTTGGAAATATTCCCAATTTCTATGAAAGTTATCTCAAATAAAAAAGAGTGATTCATTTTACTGCAGAGTATGGCACTGAGGAACTTGTGGTAGAATGTCAGAGGGGTTTTCTTGTTTGCAAGCAGAGATCTCTATGTGTAATTGAGGAACCCCCTGATTAGCTGGTTGCTTCCTCTCCCAGATGTGTGTTTCTGTGGTCTCCTTCATGAATGCTTTTGTTGTCAAGTTCACAGCCTGTTCTATCCTCTGAGCACATCTGGGCAAATGGTAGGAACAGGTGGCAGGAGGGGAAGTACATGGCTTGGCCTTTAACTGGAGGTTGCATGTCTTTCAGAGTTGTAGCTGCTGAATCTCTTACTTCTTGTGGTGTCTGCAGCGTCTTGCACAAGTAGAGGCAGCAGCAATGACCAGGGAGTTTGGTTTCAACCCATGAGAAGCACATGTGAGCCTCAGGGGCTGCCCCTGCAGTGAGGGATGCAACATGTTCATGTCTTGAGCCCAGGTTCATATCTCAGTGGTGGGTTTGGTGGGTTTTCACTGGAGAGATGCACCAGGTGCATCTCTGGGTGACAGGCAGCACATTCCAACACCTCTGTTTAGCTCAGGAGCAGGGCAGCTGCTGAGCCCTGTCCTTGTGACCTCAAGAGCTGAATTACCTGAGCTGCCTGCCAGCTGTGACACAGACTGTGAGCAGCTGAGAATTGCACCACTCACTTCCAGTTGTACGTGATGGACACGAGCTGAAGTTTTCCAGGAGTGAAAACTGCAATGTCACACAAGTGCATGAGTCAGTCCGGCTCTCAGCATGACCTGGTAGTTTTGGATTTAAAGCCACTGGGATTTCCAGAGGCAGTTTGCAGTCCTTCTTCAGCAGAAAGTGAACTCCTGCTCAGTTGTAGTTCAGAACACACAGTTTTGTCTCTTGGGCAAGGGTCTTGCTGGTGCATCATTCTGAGCTGCTTTGTTTCCTTGTGGTGAGTGAGCCTGCAGTTGGACACTGTGGCTGGAAGAAATGAGGTTGCTAGTGATGAGCTTTGCTCTCAGAGTTACTGAGGCCTGAATTTATATAAATACTATAAATACTTTTTTTAAATATTTTTAATTTTTTATTTATTTATTTTTGCATGTCTTACCCTGAAATGTATTCACAAGGTCTGATTTAGATTGATGTAAATCTGAAATTCAGTCTAAGGCCATAGGAAGTGGAATAATTAAATGCAAATTTTTGAGCTTTATTACCCTTCACCTGTCTTCTTCCAGAATGTATCTGCATTTTAGTCAAGGTTTTCCATGCATGAATGCACAGCCCATGTGAAGCAATGTTGAATTCCTAAATTTTAGGAATTTACTATGATAAAATGTTGCAAGAGGACAGAATTAACCTCTGTCAGAAATACAGAGGAGAAAAAGGGTAAAACCAGCAAACTGTGCAGTCCTCTGCACAGTAATGTACATTGTACATTACTCTGTCAAATGTTTTTGTTACTTTATTGTAACAAAAAGAGTTGTTTATGTTTATTTACAGAAGAGATGCTCTTGTCCTTTTTGGATGCTGATCAGTTGATGATTTCACTTCTGGCTAACTATATTTTTTTGAGGAGGCATTCTTCCTGCTATGAGGTCTGAAATGAACAATGGTCATCTCACTACAGGTGATTCATGGCTTTGGAAGTGGTCTTTGCAAGTCTTTATTTTCTGATAGCACTGTAGTCTTGAAAGCATTCCTTTCTATGAGAAATTTGTGAGTCTCCAGCTACTGAGTCTTTCTGCACAATTTTGGATAGTTTATTGTGAGTGATGCTGAATTATGTATTTTACTTCCAGGGAGTATACACAATGGCTGGAGAGTATTTAAATCCTTCAGTACTAGAACAGCATTTCTGGCCATGAGTTAAAATTGCCATTATGCCTATTGGTCTCTAAATTAGGCTGAACTCGAGTCAAGACTGTGGCCCTTGCTACAGGGCTATGACTTTAACTTTGTCAATTCTGTGTGTCACATCAGTTTGTATCATTTTTCCTTTCTGCATTTCCATCATCCATGTACAGTCATCCCATTATGTATTTTTGTTGGTGCAGGCTTTCTCAAACCCAGGTAAGCATGAACTATTTTTGTGCCCTTAAATATGTCATAGGTGCCTTTAGTCATCTTCTGTGAAGTGATGGGAAAGAATTACTTGGCTGATTGTCAAATTTATTGTCTTTCAGCAACTTTGAGGTCTGTACAGCTGAATTTGAAAAGATACCTTTACTAGGAGCTGGCCCTGTTCATCTGGCCAGCTTTTTTTCTTTCTTGTATGGCATTGCCAGATAATACCCAGTAATTGTTGCTGTGCAGCAAAACGATTCTTTGCTGTTGCAACTCCTTTTCTCTCAGCAAGATTGAAAAAGGTGAAGGGGACGGTGTTTCTGCCCTACCTTAAATAAAGAGTAACTAAAATGTACACAGGGAGGAAATCTGATTAGTAACAAGCTGCTGTTGTTTTCTCTCTCTCTCTCTTGAGCATAACATCAAAGTGTTTGACAAGAAATATTATTGCCAGGAAGTCCTTACAATTATTATCTATGCTTGCAAATAGAGTGTCTGTTCCTTCAGCTAGCATGCAATATTAATCAGAGTTTACTTATATCTTACTGTATTTTGTACTAGTTGTTTAAATCATTTGCTCTTTATGTAGAATTCATGCCTGAAATTCCAGCTGAAGAAGTATTATTGAATTCCTTTCCTTTACTATCATGTTTCTGATGATGTTTTTTTATCTATTGCTTATTTTAAAGCTCTCTTAAATTCTTTCTCTTGCAGGAAAGTGAGAAAATAAACCATCATGAAATACAGATGCTCTGTAGATTATGCACAACAATTTTTAATAAAAATGCTGTGCAGAGCACATTTATCAGCCTAACTCATTCTGTATGATTTCTGTTGGAATATTTACACTTCTTGATCAACTTTCCATATACCATATAATACCCTACATTAGCTGTTAATAACTATTAATTTAAATGTGTGAGGCTTTGCAGATTAGTGTCCCTTTCACCAAAAGTCACAGGAAATAACAAAGTTTTTCACTTCTTCCAAGTTACGTATGTAATTTGGTAATACACATTCTCCCAATTTAGAGTTGTTAGAGCTCAGATCTTCATGCTGTTGCCATTTGTTAATTATATTTCCTTGAATTTTGCAAGGTGAGGCTTTGGTTTGAAATCTTCAAACTCAGATAAAGACCTTCAGCTGCAAAGGTTGATGTTAAAATGACTGCTTTAGTTTTTCTCCTTGTCTTGTACAGATTGTCATAGTCCTGTGTGTTTGAGACACCTTTAGGTTTGCTCTCTTGTCTAACACTGCCTCTCTCCTAAGGGTGCAAGGCCAGGCTAAGTCAAGGTTTCATTTTACATGGACAAATGTTTTCTTTACAGTATATATTACCGAAGTTTTCTGAAACAGTGCAGCTCTGCTCCCGAGGTCTGGTGTAAAAAAAACTTCCAAACGGAGAGCAGATTTCAGTCATTGCTTCTGAAAATCCCAGCAGTCATATGGCTGCTTGACAAGGGGTGAGGATGGTTTCAGTGTTTATGAAGCCAGATTTATAAACTGACAAGAGCAGAGTTTGTACATAGCTTGTTCTGTAAAGTGCTTAATGCATTTTGGTGCATTTAGAAGCAATAATGTGTAATAGAGTGTGTACGTATTTCCTTGGTTTTCACAAATAACCTTGTTATGTTCTTGGTGATTCATCTTGCTGTTTTCTCCCATGAAGCTTTTTTTTCCCACTAATGGTAGTACTACTCAGTTTTCTGTGAACTCAGTAGAATTTCTATTTATCTATTAAGAATGCAAAATCAAGGGGAAAAAGGGGAGGTCACATTTATTCTGGGATGAGTTACCATGAGGAATTAATGTCTTGTTATTTTGCCTAAACTGGCCTCTAGCTATCTTTGTGGATCCCTTTTAAAGCAAGCTTGAATGCAGCTTTAGCAGGGTGATTGGAGCAAGGCAACAATAAATACTCTGACTCATAACAGTGTGTATTTAGGTATTTAGACATAGATTTAACTCTAAGTGCAATTTCTCAATCTGGCTCCAAATAAGCAGACAAAGAAACAGACATTTTGATTCCATTCATCAGGCAAATGAGGTTGCTTTTATGTGAGCTTTCTTCAAATCTCCTCAAGGCTTCCCTGCTTGAAGCAGAAGTGGGTAAATGAATGGCTCTGGATTCCCTGGCACCATTATAATTGTCTTATGATGCAAATTCATTGCATTTGGGAGTCCTTTATGTCCATGTTAAGCCACATGCAGTTCAGATGGCCCCAGCCTCTACCAGTGGCACTTTGAGCCTCAGTGATGGTTATAAATAAGCAAATATAGTGAAGACTGAGATCAGGACTATCCTGACCTGCTCAGAGCTACAGGAGTGTTCACATTTGTTTCAAACAAGAGAAGTAATGTGGTGTTTGGGTGGGCATTGTAGATACAGTCCTGCTGATGGTGTGGCTGGATTTCTTCCTGAGCTCCATTCCTGCTGGCAGGATCACTGCCCCTTTGGCCAGTGTACACCAGTGTTTGGTGCCACCTCTGTCTGAGTAACACTTTAAAATAATTCCTTGTATAGAAACTGTGTTGACACTCAAGAAAGGGCTGAAAAAATACTTCTGTCCTCTGGTGTTCCATGAATCCTGAGTCTTGTCAACTACTTACCAATGTCTTGGTTTTCATTAGTCTTATGGGTTGATAGCTCTCCCAGACTTCAGCTGCAGATTTGTTTGCTCACTGGGGCATCAGCATCACTCAAGAGCAGCACTTGAGGCTGAATTACACATTCTCATAAGCAGCCCTGCTGACATACCCACGTAAATGAAGGCCAAACCATCATGTTAGCAAGGAGCAATGCTCAAAAGATGTTTCTTTGGGGAAAGATAGATCTTTGTAATCACAAGCTTGTCTGCTTTCTATATGAATGTGTATTACAATGTATTAGTTGCGTGTGTTTTTTACACTGTTCTTGTATTTTCTGTTGGAAGTATTCACTTCAGATTATCCATAAGATTACCCAATCTCCACATCACAGTTGGTTTCTAACAAAAGTCATTGGTATCAATGGCCACCACATTGGAGGAGAGAGCAAGGCTTGCTGCTTGGCCTCCTGAGGTTGCAACAAAGCTTCTTCACACTTGCTGGAAGATGCTTAAGTTACCTTGCCAAAACTAAGTTCAGCTATCCATTTAAAAATGTTTCCTTTATGAGAACAGTCATTTCTTGTATCTTGTAAAACAGAGAGCGGCGTGCCATGTTCTGATGCAAGCTTAGATTTGCTGTTCTAATCCCCAGTTGTGAGTATGGACTGTTGTGGCATTTTCAGTGTTAGTATTACTGAAACCTCACCTGTGAGTTTGGTATAATTATTTCTCAGAATTCCTTTTCCTTAAACATCTTCTCTTTCCAGTGTTAACTTTCATCAAATAAAAAGAAAGAAGAAAAAGTTGCGGTTTTGACAGCAGCAGAAGTAATTGCATTAGTTACAGAAATGAACACTATACCAACTTGGAGAAAAAGATAAGGGCCAGGTATGTGTATTAGTAAAACAGAGGTGAACTTGCAGAAATTACACTGCTGCACTTTTACTTGTAGCTGTGCTTGCAGGAGGGTGCCTCTTCTACAGCACATAGGCTGGATCTGAGGCATAAATATAATCCATCCAGAAGTTCCTGGGGTCCTTTATTAGTTTTCACAGCCTGCTTTCTGATGCCTTTTTTTGATGCTCCTCTGTGATTTCTCTACTTTGGGATCAAAAGTGTGTCTGCCATTTAGTCTTATTCTGGGGCGAAGGTGTGTGACAATCCTGTCTCTTAGTCATGGATTTCTTATACTTGTGTCAGGACTGTTTGGTAGTCTCCCTGCTCACCTGCACTTTCCATAGGTTTACATGTATGCAATCTTAAATGTATTTGAATTGCTTCCCAAATGACCTCTGAAACCTATACTTCTAGTCTTAGTAAATCTCTATAGGTTTGTGCATCAAGGAAAACAGGAGAAGAAAAAGACAAAGAAATAGCAGCTTCTGTGGAGCTCTCTTAAACATGTACATGCCCCCCATTGCTTTGGTACACATCTTTCTCCCATTTGTAGTAGGTTTAGATTGTTTTTATATTGTCCACTTTACTCTGTTTCCTGGAGACTCATGCAATTTAGCACTGCAGAGGGACTGGAGGAAATTATCTCTAGGCTGACTCTATTAATTATTGTTCTCCTGAGAGTCTGCTTCTTCTTCAAAGAGAATAGCAATAGCAAAGAGATAAAAAGCACTCTGGAAACATGCTAGTGCAATTATTACTTACACCTCTGGCAAATCAGGGGACTGATCCTTTTCCTGAAAGTTTCAAAGAAGCATATTTGTTTGGCTTTATTGTTACTTTTTATAAGAAGTCTTTGAGCCTGTAACTCTTCATAATTGTTTAAGATTGGAAAGTGATTTCTTGGGAAGGAAAATACTTGAAAAGTTAGCAGAATTCACCTGGCCAATATCTCAGAATGTAAGACATGGGACCCCTCCTGAGCTGTGGATCCCTGCCCCTTGCTGGTGCACACAGCTACGTGTACCCTCTTAGATAAACACAGCAGGGTCTGTGTCTCAGAATTTGGGTGGCTTTTTCAGTTCACTGCTTCAGCTAAAGGGCTCTTCCAGAGCCCTGTGACCAACTTTTCATATTGACTTAAATTTATTCTTGGGGCAACATGAATATATGAGCTTTTAGCTGAAACTGCACTTTTGCTGGCCTGTTAGTTATCCAAGCTTTCCTTCCTTCATTTTGTTTTGCCTGCAGAAAGGATGCTGGCTCTGCTGTGAGGGGCCCCCTTATTCTGTGTCTCTGCCTAGAAACTGTCCTCTGTGTTTGTTGCCTTCTTCAGGGGTGGACTTCGCACACAGTGTGAGAGCAGAGTGACAGGAGCTCATTTCATAGCCTGAAGTCAAAGGGAAAATGTCCTCTGTCATGATCCCTTCCTCACCCCAACTATAAATGGAGCCCAAGCTTAGCAGCTGACATCAATGCCGAGTGCTCTTCATTTAGATGAATACTGCTCTTGGCAACCTTTTCAGCTAATGGCTTTACTTTTTTCTTTTTATTTCCCATCTTTTAAATTGTTGCCTTAATCAATTTATTCTGCTCTTCCTTAGTTAGAATGAATCATCCTCTCAGAGACTGAGATCTGCTGCCTCTGCAGGTGGAGGAGGAGAGGGAACCCAAGGACCTACCTCATCTTCCTCATTCTGCTGGAGTTTCTCTTTAAATGTCTCTGTTAATGGTGCTTGGTTTTGGGCACAGAAGAGGGAGAGGTGCAGTTGGGAGACAGCAAACTGAAGATAATGGGGGACAAAAAGGAGGAGAAATTGCAAAGTACTGATAGGAGAGAGATAAGGCATGGACGAGGTGACCCTGCTGCTGTTGTATCTGGCAGCCAGCCCACAGCCCAAGCACTGATCCCTTGCAGCTGCTGCAGCCCCCAGGCTTCTCTCAGTCTCTGTGCCTTGGCCCAGGGGCTGTAAAAACTCCTGGCACTTGTAGTAGCAGCTGTGGAGGAAGCTCCTAGGTGTGTCCCTGCCACATTGAACCACAGTAGGTGAAGCAAATGTTCATTACCGTGGGCAAACCCTCTGCTCATATGAACAGGGTTCCTTTTGTTTGCACCACTGCTCCTGGGATGGTAACTCCTTTTTGTATGGATAGCTTAATTTGGAGGAAAACTTCAACTTTTGCATTTCACTATCAGTGATTATGGATACATCATCAATGGGAAAGGCACATGTCTGCCTGGAATGTAGATGTTTGACAGAGATGACCTCACCAGCTTAAATAACGTGAACATTTTCAATCTTCTTCTTAACTCATTTCAGTGGTGCTCTTCTTTCTGTTTTGCTAAACCTCTGAAAACAGAAAACATACGACTAAGAAGTCAGAACAGTACATATGCTTTAAAGAGAATCTTGTGAACCTATTTCTTTTTGAAATTAAATATATTTTTTAAAAATTCATATTGGCTTTTTTCCTCTCTTGCATGGCTACTCTTAGGATTTAGGATCATTATCTTGTGCTAATCAGTGGCCCTTTGTGCAGGCTTGCCAGGGATATATTGCATTTCTGGGGGAAATGTAATTCATACTTGCAAAATTTTATGGATGACATTACATTAAGTAAAGGTGTTTTTTGTTTGCTGTGAATCTGAATGGGTAAAGGATGAACAGATCTACATATGCCTCATTGTTTCAAGTGTAAGTGTGCCAGCTCTCTCCTACATAATTTTCCCCCAGGGCTGTAAAGTTTTAGTAGCACTTAGCAAAATGTTAAAAGGAAATGTATGCCAGTATGATTTTAAGGACAGCATAAGGCATTTGGAAGTGGTGACTCATGCAAAGTGTTAATAAATACAACTGCACTCAAGTACTTAAAGCTGCCTTTGATACACTACTAAGGTGAGAGGTTCTTCTGAAATGCCAAATTAAGAATAAATTTGCTTCAAACTTGTCTGTCTGTAATATGTCTAATAATGTTAAAAATATTTTGTTAGGTCAGACTGGCTGATT
Organism: Molothrus ater; assembly: GCF_012460135.2. Taxonomy (NCBI): domain Eukaryota; kingdom Metazoa; phylum Chordata; class Aves; order Passeriformes; family Icteridae; genus Molothrus; species Molothrus ater. Next base: position 19,797,275 of record NC_050479.2, read on the forward strand.
GTCTCGCATTTTTTGATAGAAGGGATCCACAAAGTTAAGAAGTTTTAAAAACCATGGCAAAGTTTCTGAATTTTTAAATTTTTCTGTCATTTGGATTATTTCAAAAATGGATTCTGGGTGAATTTTTTATGAAATAGGCAGCCCTGTTAGTTGTGCTTCCCAGCCTGTTCACCCAGTGGCAGAATGGCCTGGGGGTGGTGAGGAGGTCATCCCAGCTGCTGGGTGATGGGATGGACAAGTGCACAGGTCCCTGCTCCTTGTCCTGCTCTACCTTATCTGGGCAGGTGTGAGATGTGAGGTGCAGTGAGGGGGTGTTAGGGGTCTGCTCTAGATGCCAAGTTCAGCTTTTGTGTAGAAGTCAGCATTGCTAGAGAAGGAAATCCATATCTATGGGAAACTTTTAGTCCTTGGAGAAGATGCTATTAATAATGATAGGAAGGATATTTCTGGATATAGTAGTCAACATATTTCTTCTCCTAATAGTTACTGAATGAAAAGATCACTCCATTTCAGGCTTGGCTTTGGTATGTAGGAATGACCTTATGGAAGAGCTGACTATGAAAACAATTCTGGAACAAATGCTGACAACTTAACCGATTTCAGATGGAATTTGAACAAAACACAGGGAATAAAGTTGAGGGAATTAATTAACCAAACAGAAGAGACCAGGGGACAGTTAATTTTTTTTTTTTTCTCCAGAAAACAAAGTCCCCAGGCTTTCAGAATCATACATAAAGCATTCTATTGGAAGTGCAAATGGACAATTAACTGCCTCAGAATAAAGGATAAGCAGAGATCCTGCAAACAAAGAGGGCTAAAGGCTTCTGTGCAAATTGTAAAAGGTCAAGCTGAGTTCTTTGCAGAGGAAGCTGATGCAAATAAAAGAGGTCCTTCAGACAGAATCAGGGTCTGAGATGAAGCCATGATGCATTGAATAAGCAGTATACCTTAAAAATAATACAGAAATTATCTCAAAAAGAGGTATTTTCTATGTCACTGTCAATACAGTGGTAATGTTGGAGGTGCTGTACTAAAGCCAAGGTTATTTGTGTAAATGAGAGCCTGAAAAATAGAATCTCTGTTTTAAGAATAAAACCCAAGTGTCTGATCTTCCTGGATCCTGGGAACCATATGATGTCCATCCCTAGATGACAGTAATAATGGCACAAGGTTATCTCCCTAGCTGTATTCATTGTTGTAGAATATGTTACTTTCTCTATGAAGTTTGTGTTGGCTGTGTCATTAGACATCAGCTCAAAAAACTGTATGGGTTGACACATAAACCTTAAAATCTGATCTCAAGCATTTTTGGTAGCTCAGACCATCCGGAGCTGTATGACTGGAGAATGACAAATATATTTTTTTTACCTGTTAAAAAGAAGCAAAAATCTGACTTGAGTACCAACAAGTTGATTAATCTGACATTTGTTATGAGAAAGAGTTTAGAACAAGGAAGTCATTAAAAACAAAGAATAATGATGAATGGGCAAGGAAAATGAAGTATAATTTTACCATAGCCAGAATAATTTGATGGTTGTCCTTGATAGTTGTCGCATTTCTGAATAGTAGGGTATTCTTTTTTTGTTTTTTTCTTTTCTAACCACAAGACTTATATTTGGTGTTAGATTTCTGGGAGAGAAAGAAAAGTGTTTATAGCATTGCAAAGAGCACTGATACAGTTTCACTGGGAATATGAGTACATTTCCAGTGCCCCGTGTTCAAGAAAGATGAATTATTGTCTGGAGAAATTGTGTGAAAACAATTAAGGAAATAGAGGTGTTCTCATCCTGAGGACTGAAGGAGAATAATGTTGCTTAGCATAGTGAAAGGGAAGATGAGATGGGTGCGATTATTGACAATGATACATGAAGGGAATAAACAGAAAAGAAAGAATTCTTTCCATGAAAGCACAGCCATGAATCATAAAGTAGGCATAAATAAACTCAGGTTGGCAATTAGGAGCTGACTCCATAGAAGCAGGGTGTTTCTTGAATAGCCTCTCGGTCTGTTGCTGTTCACCTTTCTCTTGTCACATCTTCTCATAAAAAATGTTGACTGACATATTTCTGCCCAGGACTCATGGGGTCCACAAGAAATATTGATTTTCACAGAACAAGTATTTTCTATTAATAAAATTTGCATTGAGGAATTTGTGGTGGTTTTTGTGTGTGAGGACTATTAGTGTTGTATGTATCTGTTCAAAGGCTCATATTCCACACGGAATAAATGAAAAGTAGAGCTTTGAGTAGTCATGGAGACAAAACGTGCTGGAAGACATGAAAATTGAAGAAGTTAGAAGATATTTTCATCTCTAGAATTTTTTTATTATGGAATGTATTTATGATGGGGACAGATCCTATGTACCAATTGGTCTTCTGGGCTTTAAAGTACATTAATATCACAAAGGCAGGAAATGCAGAACTGAAGCCAGCAAAGATCGGTAATCAAGAGCATTAGGAAAATTAAGATTGAGCCTTAGTTTCACTGTGCCAGGAAGAAAAACTGTATAGTTTCAGTTATTTAATCCAATTACTTTTTTTTTTTGACAATTGTAATGTAATTTTAAATTATTCTTGTATTTTATAATTTATTCTAAGGTTTCTGTCAGGTGGCAGCAATGTTCCTTTGCCATCCCTTCCCCACTGGTGAGGAATGAGATGGTGGGATTGTCTGGGGACAGGGCACGGTTTGATTCTCATAAAGGGATGGAGAAGAGCCCTGGGAAGCGCTAGCAACCCAGTCCAGCAAATATGTGAGGGTTTTTTTTTTTTTTAAGACAGAAGCTATGCAGCCTTAAAAGGACTTGTTTAAATTTTTGTGTGTGTGCTGAGTATGTCAAGTTTGTAAGGAGCCAGTGATTCTTGCATCCTTTTAAAGTGAAAATTATAGAATGCTTCACATTCTGTTTGTCACCAAAATGCAGATTTCTATCTCTCACTATGAGTAGAATCATAAAAGTGATTTTAGTGAGAAACAGCATGAGGACTGTTTTGATAATTTGTTATTTAAAAATGGGTCAGGAGGCCAGGATTTGCTGGCTTCCAACAACCTTGACACAGTGCAGTCTGAAGAAACCCCCTTTCCTCCCCTTTCCCTCCCCCTGCAAATCTAAACAAGTCCTTTTAAGGCTATATGGGAAGGATGGCTGATAGCTATGGATATAGGTGCTATGTAAATCATTAAATAATGGGAGGGGTACTGGAATAACATGGAAACCATAAACAGCAGTAGAAATGCAAAGCTCTGTGAAAGTTAGCTGGAAGTTTGATGCACATCTGGGCTTCTTTACCTTCAAATTGTTTCAAGTGGCTGGGGAGCGTGTGGTTTGTGTCTGTTGTACAAACCTAGCTGAGCTAGGGCATCAAAGAAGCATCTGAGTGTTTTACAAGCCCTCAGTAGTTAGCTTCCATGAATTACTAAAGACTGCAGTGAAGGAGGCCTTTTGGATTTCAGCATATATGGTTTGATAGTAGGATCTGAGTGATGGAATACTCATTTGCTTGTCATTTTTTCAGTGTGTTTCCTTAGGTTACAGTTATTATGTAGAAGGTAAATCCTGTGAGCCTTCAAACAAGTGAGAAATGGGATTGCTGCTTTGGGGCAACTTCATTCTTTCCTATGTACCTTACATTTCTGTCTTTTTCCCACGTGGAGCTGTTGTGGTTAAATGGGGCACTTCACCTAACTTTCCTCCCACCAGGCACTGTGCTTCACTACTCTTGCATTACTACATTTAACATTTAATGCCCTCTCCAATGTGTGGTTTTATTATGAAATGTATATTGGGTTGATGGTCAGGAGGTGCTTGGCTTTGCAAGCTGACAGAGCAATCTTTTTCCTATTCTAAACTGTATTAATTTGGGTATTAGAATGGGTTTAATGCAGTATCACTTAGATAAAGCATTAAATAATTCCTGTAAATCAAATCCCTTAATGCATCTTGTGATCTGTGAAACCTCTCTGGAATGGCCTTGGCTTAGCCAAGCTGCTGTCTAGTATGGGCAACAGGCTGGGGGTGTGATCGGGCTGGAAATAAATGTAGTGCAATAAAGTCTATCCTGAAAAAATTCTTGGCATTGCTTCTATTATGTATAGAACTTCTAAAACATACTTGATTTCTGTGTGGCTTGTGGAGTACCTCTGTCTGCAAGACTCTGATCCTAATCCCTTTAACATGAATGGGAGTTGTTTCTTCTCTCGCTCTTTCTTCCCCCCCAGATACTGCTGGTATGTCAGACACTCCAGCGCAGCTTAAGCATTCCCAAGTGTCTATTTTACCTCTGGAAATGGCTTTTTTACCAGACTTTGAATAGGGTCTCTTTAACTGGGCATTGTCTGCATTTGTAATCATCATGACACGGAGGGCAGAACAACCTTTCCTACTTTACAGTACTCAGTATTTTTATTGACAATAAATATTAGCATGCCTTGGCAGTACAGGATGCAGCTGAATCCAGCTGTGGGTAAATGCTTGCTAACCTGAGAAGTTCATTTACCTCTGTTAGTAAGGAACACCAGGCTTAAAGACTTGTGCCATTCTTTTCATGTCGTCTTCTCCTTAGCATTGAGTCAACTTCCACAGCTGATGCTGTTGTGACATCAGTGAAAGTAACATGTCCCATTTGTCATGGAGTATGCAATTAGCTAGTTCTGCACATTTGAGTCCCTTTCTGTGGGAAAATGGGCTCAGGAGGTGCTGAGTTGGGACAGAGCTTTTGTGAAAAAGCATCCTGGCAGGAGGGCAAGAGACTTGATCAGGGCAGCGCTGTTCCTCCCTGAGTGTCAGCATCAGAGTGGTGCCAGGATGTGTGGGTTTTGAATGGAGCTGCCCATCAACAGCCTTGAGTCCAAATGGAAGATACCACTCCCCTATGGAGGAATTTCAAGGCAGTGAGACAAACAAAAACTCCTCAAAGGAAGAAATGGTCTGACTTTATTGCTTTGTGACTTTAGAAAATGTCAGTTTTTATTTTGAGAATTGCTTTCTTTGGTTTGCAGCAAGAGACCAGACTGTTTCCTTGGATTTCTTCCCTAGACACACAGTCTTGGGCAACTTCACATTCACATCTGAATGTAAATTATTTGAGTCAGTCTCATCATTGGCATGAAATAGTAAAATAAAATCTAAGTGAGATGGATTTCTTTGAAATGAAAAAGGTTATTAGGTTATTAATTTCTTGTAACTTGGTAATGAGTTACTCAGACAAATGTTTTTATTATGTTCCTTTTTACTTAATTTTTTTGTTTGTTCTCTCAAGGAGAACTCCTGCTTTTGGCAATGATTTTCACTGGCCACATGTAGATGAAATATAAGCATGCAGCTGGCATGCTTTCATGTGCTGCATAATGAAAAAATATGTGCTACTATTTTGAATTATGAAGAAATTTGTTTTCACAAACTTTTCAATATTCTCTGGGGTGTAATTATTTAACACAATAGGTACTTTTTATTTCAGTGTACTAATTAGCATATTAATAAATTTAAAAATTCAAGACTGGCAGTGAAGGCTTGGAGAAAATAGCATAATGTAATAATTTGGTTTTTTTTAAGTATTATTTTGCCACTTATTCTCTCAGCTGGTTGGTTAGCTAGTGTTGATAAAAGCTTCTGTTTATCTGACAGAAGAAATTTTATGGAGTTAAAACAGTTTTTCCTTTGTGAAGGAGGAAGAGTGAGGGTAATGACTCTCTTCAGTCTTCTGCTAAAGCTTTAGTGACTGACATTGTCAGCTTAAAAACCCCATATTTCTTTATATGCATTCTTACTAGTTTTACAAGTGCTAATATGACTTCTCTTTCTCCTTATTTTTTACAGAATTAGGGAATAGTTAAGATTGGATGACTTCCTCTGGAGATCATCTAGTCCAATGCTTTGTTCAGGTCAGGGTTAGCTACAGCAGCTTGCTCAGGCCTCTGTTCAGTTTTATTTTGGGCATCTTCAGAGGCAGTGACTACACAGTCTGTGTGGGCATCCATGCCAATGTTTGACCACCCTCACTGTAGAAGTTCCTCCCTATGTTTAGAGTGGAATTTCAGTCTGTGCCTACTGTGTCTTGTCCTGTGGCTGGCCACCAAAGAGAAGAATCTGTACTTGCTTCCTCCTTCAGGTATTTCTACAGATTGATAAGACCCTTCTAAGGCATCTCTTCTCTTTCAGCTCTCTCAGCCTCCCCTTGTATGAGAGATGCTCCCATTCCGTATTCATCTTTGTGGCCCTTTGCTGGAGAACTTTCTCCAGTGAGTAAGTCCTTGTCTCTCTTGTGTTGGGGAGCCCAGAACTGGATCCCACATTCCAAGTGTGTCTCAGCCATGCTGAGCAGAGGGCAAGGATCCTTTGCCTTGACTCTTTGTCTAATGCAGCTTTTGCAGGATAGGAAGCTGATGGCCTTCTTTGCTGTGAGGGCACATTTCTGGCTCAAGTTCAGAACTAGGGCCCCTTCCATAAAGTTGTTTTCCAGCTATATTTGGCTCATATGCTGAGCAGTTCTTGCTTTGCACCCAAGTTTCCCTAGAGGTCAGGCAGGTCAGATGAGATGTGGGCCTGAGAGGTGACCTTGTCATTAGGTTTGTGTGCCTTTGTGCAGCATGCCTGCCCAGTCCTGCAGGCAGCAGAGGCAGTCTGCATTCCCATCAACTCAGGCAGCATTTGTCATCTGCAGCTGGACATGACTGCAGTGACCTGCTAGGGAACATGGTCCCAGTCCTGGAATCAATCAGTACCAGGTGCTCTGTGTGTTCACACTGTGTAGACGAGTATGCACGAACTTGGTTCCACATTGAGCTTTCTCTGTGGCAGGTAGCTTTGTGCCTTACCTTACATAAAAATGTGAGCTAGTATCTGAAAGGTTTTAACACAGAGAGAAGTGGTCTTGTCCTCTAAAGCCAGTGAAGTTCTCTGATTTTTACATACCCACTTTCCCTGAGTGGTCTGTAGATGCAAGCCTTTCTTTGTAGTATGAATCTTTCAGTGACATTAAGGAAAAGCTTGTAAACCAGCAAAACTTTGTAATATTCAGCAGACATAGTACCTGTCACTACTCATGGCTTCCTGTTGTAGTTATGCTGGATTGCAGCTCACCCCTCCTCATGTTTTCATGTGTATGAAATTAAGGAGGCTGGAAAGCTTTATGCATGGTTCAGGGCCAAGAAATCCAACATGTGGACTTAAGATATCTTACAAAATCTTCATCAAACAGGAAGAATATTTTGAAACAAAAGCAAGGAAATCAAAGACCTCTAACATCATAACTTTTCACCACAGTGCTATTATAAAGGCATTTAATATTTTTACCAGATGCAGTGGTCCAATGGAAGACTGGTAGTGTCTTTCAGGAACAAGCTGTTGTGATGAGCCACGTGTACCTGTAGAGAAGAAGAGCACAGGTGTTGCAGGTCACTGAGATAAAAACAGCTGGAGCAACCATCTTCACTCAGTGAAAGGAAAGGGGAAAGAAGGAGCAGAGTGCTAAGCTTTGTAGCTGAAAAGAAATAACATTTTTGTTGTTTTGGATGCTCCTCAGTACCAGTTAGGAAGCCAAATATTTCTGGTTTAAAGTGTGAGGTGATTTGTCATTTCTTCATAGCCTTCCTCTGGACTGTAAATGTCTACTCTCAGAGGTGCACCAGAGCAAGGAATGTGCCTGGAATATATATACTGCTGTAGAAATGATTAATGATTTAGGAGACTCCTTTTCTAACAGTGGCTATTTCTACTCAAGCTGAGCAGTATTCATCTTACATGATGTGCACAAAGTTTTGGACTGAACTGCTCATACTCCTCATACTCACAGAGGAATCCCTACTAGATCTGGACTGAAATAAGAACCTGTGTGTGAATCCTGATGGTAAGTACATGGATGTGTGAAGTGAGGTAAGGATGTGTTGGAGTAGAATAGTTTCCTTCCTGCTCCCTTTTAAAGGTTTCTGCTCTCATTGAATGGTTTTCCCCATTGCTGTCCTGTATGTGAAAAGCAGATGTTTCTGATAAGCAAGCTTCCAATTTCTCCTTAGTGTTAAGATACAAGGTTTTTGGATACCTCATTTTCAACTTTTCTTTTGCAGCCCTCTGGTACCTTAGCTCCACAGAGCTCATGGCAGCTCTTGCCAGCTCTGGTTGCATGCGAGACCCCTCAGTGCAGAGATTCTCTTGATGCTGAGCCAGCAGCCTTAGTAGCTCAAGTATTCACTCAGCTCACTCTGTTGCTTAGTGTTCATTGAACCTGCAGAAAGCCTTTCAAGAAGCTGTGTTCAGTTGATGAGGGAGAGCTCTGCACATATCATCCCTTCTACACATTAACCTGGTCTGTTCTTTAGTTCTTAGCAGCTAGGACATAATCATACATTCTAGCTGTGAATGAGTGAGTTTCTGTTTGACTACCAGTGTCACATTGTTAATGTTTGGGAGGCATTAATGTATTGTTATATTGTAAAACATGAATATCCCACTGGATTTTTGGAAACATACAGAGGTTGATTTGTTGCAGTACCAATTTTCATGGAATTTAAAATGAGAAAGCTGCTAGATCTGTTCCTTTTGGAAAGCTGCTGTCTGAAGTTCGTGGCTGTGTTCCCCAGTTCATCAGAGAAACTCTTCATCAGTGTAATGAAATGAATAATAGAAATGACACTGCACTCTATCTTTACAATAGACTTTATATTCTCATTTTTTCCCCTGCAGTTCCCTGAGTGTTTTGCTCAGGGTGACCAGGGCTGATTGCCATGTACACAGAATCCTCTTATCCCTGGCAGTGGATGTGATTATTCTGCTGGATGTATTTATAACAGGACCAGGCTTAGTGTATCACTACATGAAAGAAAGAATGTTCTAACATACATCAGTTCAGTCATTCAGTTGGTAGAAGCTACTTCTTTCAGATTTTTATCAGATTCTGCTTTAGGGTTTACCTCTGCTGGTAAAAATTTTTGCATCTGTTTTTAACTCTGTTACTTAAAATATTCTTAGTTTCAAAACTACTCTCTTCGTGCCTCTGTATTTTCTTTGGTAAAGGTGTTGGAACCCAGCCCTTTGTCATCTTCACATTAGACTTTGAGAAGCTGTCACTGGTGACCGTCAGTGTAGAGAATGAGGAGATTTGGTAATTTACAAAAGTTATTAAATGATCCTTGTCATATTAGATTTTGCATGGGCTGCCTTTTGATATTGTCTTGACTGAATACCAGGATGGTGTCCAGCAAGGATCTGCCTGTGGTGGCCTGCCTGGCCTGTGGGTTCCCTCCCTGCTAAGATGCAGGGTTGGTACAATGTCATACAGAGGAGGTACTCATGGAGGAAATGTGTGCATGTTGTCCCACAAGACTGTTGATGTAATTTGTTTATGCTGAGAGAAAACCTCATATTACAGTCTAGTAGGATGGCAAACCACAGTCAAAACAGTTACATTCGTACACCATGTGAAGAAGCTTATTTAATCCTCAGGCAAGCTTCAGAGGTCAAGTCCTTTCATCCCATTGCCTCGTCTTGGCAGAGGCCCAGTGCTGAGGAAGAGTCCTGTCCTTGCCCTGTAATTCCTCCTCCAGACAGCCTTCTCAGCCAGAGGAGACTCTGTCTTCCTTGGCTGTGTTCTCTCCCTGGACCTCGTGCATGCATGCACAGAGCAGGCATACATGCATACAGCTATGCTGGAAATGTGTATTGCTCAGTCATCTTCTAAAACAGTTCTTGATGGTTCTCTTCAGGCCCCTGATCTTACCTTTTCTCCTTGCCCAAGTTGGAGAAATGGAAGTGTGTAGGGAGCTAGGGCACAGTGAGTTTCCCCATGGATATCACTGTGGGATGGCACCACGTACGAGTGGAGGTGAAAGGGCTGAAGTACTGATGCATGGGTTTAAGGTGGAAAGAAGAGGTAGAAAGTCAAGGAAAACAGCAGACAATGGCATGTAAGGGCAAATGTCAGAAGTGCTTGAAAAATTTTTTTTTCTGCCTGATTTTTAGGATGTGTGTGTTGCTCTGTGAAAAATGGGAGAAAACCTGTGAAAACTTGGCTATGTGCTGTATGATTGTTCATAAACAGGGAAGCAGAAAAACCTTGCATGTTCTCAGAGTAACTTCCATCCCAGTGGTGCACTTGTTTTGCCCAGTTGTGTTCCTTGTGAATGTGACATTCAATATATTTCCAGGAGTCACTGCTCTTGGAATGCCCCAGTTAGCTTTGGGCTGGTGGGGACAAGCAGCTGTGGTGGCCTCTGCTATCTTGGTGCCAGGTGGGGTGGCTGCAGAGAGTCTTCAGCTCATCCTGAGCTTTGCTTTCCAAAGAGTTTATTTAGCACTTGTCAATTATTTATGATGTTAAAGCTGACTTTTATGGGAGAGTCACTTTAATTCATGCAAAGTAAGCTGCAGATGTATATGGCTGAAATGTTACTGAGAACTCTGTGGCTCAAAAAGGTAAAGCTTATTCAACGACAGTACGCCGCTCACATTTCCCAGAAAACACATCATGAAGGAGATAGATTTATGTTAATTGGGTTGGCACCAAGAAATAAAAAGCTCTTTTAGGCTTGGTCTCAAGAGATATGGAAAGTTCTTGTTAAGCATTAAGTGTCTGGGGAAGCTCTCACCTTTCAGGTGCTCAGACATTTGCAGGGTTGAACACCTGGAGAACTTTTTAAAGTTTGTTTTATTGACATATATTTGCCAAGTTGTCTAGTACTTTGTTAAAAGAAAAGAGGCGGGAGCTAGTTAGCATGTATGAAGAGACGTATTAGAAAACAAATTATAGTTTTGTGGTTAAAAAGTCTTTTAGGTCTTGTAGCATTTTTTTTTTTCTTAAAAGAAAATAAAGTGTGGCAGTGGCAGATTACTTCACTTCTGTCAGGATATTCCCATCAGTGCATTATTTTTTGCTGTCATGCTGTACAACTTTTGAAATGTCAGGTTAGGGGAGGATCCTAAGAAAAATGTGATTAAACATTCTTAGTTGCTCCGAAGTATACCCAAAATGAGGTTCTGTTGCATTATTTATTATATAAGAATATTAAGTTTTTAGTCTCCTTCATTAAAAAACCCCACAACATTTGTGCAAGGTTAAAATAAATAACAGAAACAAAGTATTTGAGAGGGATTTGATGGACTCTGTCTCAGATAACAGATTTTTTTTTTTGTTTTTTGGTATGGATATGTTCTGATGCATTTTCCCTTACGTGCAAAGTAAAAGGATCAGTTGTTAATTGCAGTAATATTCCTCTACACTTCTCTGATTATGTAAAGCAGCTATTAGTGGTACAATATGTGTACTCTGAAGGTACCTTACGTGACAGCAAGACTTGAAACAGCTCTCCTGAATGATCTACATTTTGGAAATGTGAGGAAGTTCCATCAGGATAAATGTTAGTTTGTTGCATATGTGTATTAAGACATTTCTGTCCACACAAATGTGTCACTCTTATTCAGTTATGCACAGAAAGTGGCCTGTTCCTTTGTGACAGAAGGGTGACAAAGGAAGCTCCCAGTCACTGTGCAGTGGCCATGTGAGCACAGTGTTCTTTCTCCACTGTGATCTTAGCGCAGCGCTCACCCAGGGGCACTGCTGCTGCAGCTGCCTAATCTGCCTGTGTTCCATGCTAAGAAGAAATCACACTACTAATATTTTAATAAGTGCAAGAAGAGTAGAAGCAGGGGAAATGGTACTATTTTCAAAGAGATTGTGCTTTTCTGTTAATGCATTTCTAGTATATACTATGGATGTAAAAACAGGTGAAGAGGAAGATGCACTGAAGAGAGTCAAGAACTCTTAAAGAGGAGGAAATGGGCAAAGGAGAATGCAGAGCTCATCCAGGCAGATGAGATGGATTAGCAGACAAATGTTATAGAGAATGGGACAATATCAACGAGGAGTAGGTCAAATGATGCCTGAGAAAGATCCCTAATAATAATAATAATAAGCAGTGGAGCAAATAGGTAATGTTTTGATAGGTGACCAGGAAGTTTTGTAGATCAAGAAGTCAATCTTTATTGAATGAAGGAGGTGAGTAATGGCTGACTTCAGTGCTAAATGAAGTGGGTTATATTTTTAATCTTTATCTACCATGAAAGCATTTTCCTGGGCAGTTCTGGAGCATCAGCATTAAAGAGAAAATCCTGTGTGACTGAATTCAGTGTGTATAGACCTACTGACTTCAGCAGACTGTTTCTATTCTTAAGCTTTCAGTATCTTACTAAACAAACTGACAGCTTGAAATATACCTGAAGAGCTCTTTTTAAAAATTCCCATTTTGAGATCTGGACCTATATAAAGATTGTTTCTTTAACACTTACAATTCTAATTAATTATGTAAAATCTGTGTCAAAGAAATCCCCGAACTTTTTTTTTAAATTGAGAATAAGGGTATTATAACAAATCTTAAATTATAGTTGACCTTACTTGGTATGACTTATTTGAGGTTGAATATCCCACCCTGAGGCCAATATAATATGTCAATAAAATTGGGTATCCTTTTCTTTTACTGACTTTTTTGTGGGATGTTATTTCACTTCTAGGTTTAAATTTCCCTATCTCTCTATTGATTCTGAGAATGTCTGTCTGATAATTGTTCTTATTTCATTTATTAGGGATCATCATCTGGCTTTATTCCTGTTTTTATAGATGCTGCCTGTAAGAGATGCCTTTCTAATATGATTGAGATGCTCTTAAGCATTAGAACAGTAGTCACTCCAAATGAAACAAAAATCTCCAGTTTCTGCTCTGCTGGGTGAAGGTTAACTAGGTTTAAAATCTAGTGCTGGGATGTATCTTTCCAGTGAATTCTTTCAGTGAAGCTATCAGACACTGATGAAATCAGTAGAGTTCTTTATGAAGTTTTTTATAAACCTTCCCCAAGTTCACGTCCATGTCTGTGTATGTATGAAAGGTGCTTATAACAAGTCAGTAAATGTGAATGTTAGCATGCATGCAGATTACAATAAGTAGTGGGCTATGAATGGATGAAAAAATGAGTACGTTTGGATGTCTACTTGGTGCTTCTTTTTGGTGAAATTGTTAAGAACCTGGTTACAGGAGGGGAAAGAAGTTGTTGATTTTCATAACTTTTTTAATAAGAACATAAATTCTGACCTTTATGTATTTTATTCTGTCTTGAAATAAATGCCACAGTCTTTTTTCACATATATAATACAAAGTCTGCAATATACACATTTTGTCTGCAATATGCACATTTTGTTAAAGTGTTAATTTTTAAAATCATCTTGAAAACTAATCAGTCAAATGTAGTTGGTATATAATAATTCTTTATGCTTACTTTCATCTTTTCTTTGTAACCTGCTGACAGATTAAAATGAACACCTAGCTAGTAATAAGCTTTATTCTATTTTTTGTATAGAAGTTTCTAATAGGTTATGGCTTGCAGATACTTTGTCTTTGTCTGTGCAAACTCAACAGCAACCAAAAAGAAAACCCCTCTAACAACACAAAACTAAGGGTATTGTAAACTACAGTGAGATAGAGAAGAAAGATGGAAAAATCTGTTAATAACTTTCATTCCATCCTTTTGTCTTACATCACTTACCATTGTGTGACAAGTGGAAAAACTCCTTGAGTTTCTTTGAAAGAGAAAAGAATTTGTATAATTTATGGGAGCATTCTTCAAATGTATTTTTCCTCTGTGTTTTTATTACAAATTTTCAGCTGAGCTGTGAAGTGGAGCGACTGACCTAACATGCAAGATATATATAGAGAGGGAAAACATTTAAATCATGTTTTATGTCTTTCTACAATGTTTCTGTCCAGTAGAATATAATAAAATAGCAGGAAGTTGGAAATAGAGGAGAACTTGATAATAAGAAGACTTGGCTTTAAAAAAATGAAATGTTTGCCCTTAATATTTTGTCTTGCTTCCTTGCCAGTGCAATTATTTTCAGTAATCTCAGTTCTTTTTCAAATATTGTATTGTGAAAAGGCAGTTAGTGAAAGACCTAAGCTGGTACAGAAAAACTCTTCGGTCCAAACTGATCATTTTCTTTCAGGGACACAGTAAAATACTGGTTTTGAATTGTAAATGGTTCCCACATGTATAAATAACAATAGAGAAAAATAATTCAAACTTCAATTTTCATGTGACACTAATACAAAACAAATCAGAAGCTCAGCTGAGTAACTGTTTGGGAAATAATTTAAAGTTTATTAAATAACAATCTGTATAGTGTTCAGTATAGTTAATTGATTCCTTCTTGTTTTGCAAGTGGTTAAGCTTTGGTGTTTTTTACCTGGCTCTACAGGAGGCATTTTTGAGTCTCCTACCTTGCTGTCCCACATGTTTTATGAAGACAGTAAATTAGTTTTCAATGCTCAGCTGTGTCCTTCCCTTCCTTCCTTCAAATGCATCGGGGTCTGCCTTGGTCCTGCAGGATGTGGATGTGACTGTCCTGCTGCTCCCTCTTGTACCTGCACAGGGGTGGCTTCTCCTGTCCCAGGGAGGGTGAGCAGGCCCAGGGCTGCTGTGGCACGAGGCTCTCCTGCTGCTGAGTGTGGGCACTGCTGCTCTGAGGTGACAGCAGCTGGGGCACATCTGCACATCTGCTGCTGGGGCACATCTGCTGCTGGGGCACATCTGTTGCTGGGGCACACCTGCAGCTCATCTGCCCACCTGCAGCTGGGGCACATCTGCACCTCTGCACATCTGCTGGGACACACCTGCAGCTGGGGCACATCTGCCCACCTGCAGTTCATCTGCACACCTGCAACTGGGGCACATCTGCACAGCTGCAGTTCATCTGCACAGCTGCAGTTCATCTGCACAGCTGCAGCTGGGGCACACCTGCACACCTGCAGTTCATCTGCACACCTGAAGTTCATCTGCACACCTGCAGCTGGGGCACACCTGCACACCTGCAGTTCATCTGCACACCTGCAGTTCATCTGCACACCTGCAGCTGGGGCACACCTGCTGCTCCCTTGGGCTCAGCTTTGGGAGCTGCCTGCTGAGCGCCGCTGGTTGTGGAAGCACCCGGCTGTAGCTGCCCTCAATGCTGCTGCCCAGCAGGAGGATTCAGCTCTGCAGGCATGGAGGGTTTGAGAGTGAAGCATCAGAACTCACTGTCCTTTTTGCACACATATTTTTTTCCCTGTTGGTAACAGTGTTGGCTTTTACAGAGGCACATGAAAACTGTGTGGGGTCAGTGCTCCTGACAGAGCTGGGGTTTCACTTTTGAAAAGAGACATTTGGCTCAGACATAAGAAATGGTGGAGGTTCAGGTGCTGCTGGTGGTTGTCTGACCTCTCTCACTCTTCCAGCTCACCAAGGGCGAGCCTACTCTTCATTGCTTGCTGGGCTCTCTTTTCTGCTCATCACCATGTAAAGTATGTATTTATAACTCTCAAGTGTGTAAACGTTGCCACAGAGTTTATTAGCCTATCTTCTGTTTTGCTGCATGTGGTTCTAAGATGCTTTTACCAAGGACTATTAGAATAAATTATAAATAGTTAAATAACTGTTTAGAAATGTTCTGACTCAAGCTTATTGTACATACGAGGACTAATTCAATTTTTTTTTTTTTGTAAATGGCAACAATTTTCCTCAACAGTTTGAAACTCTGAACGACAGAAGGGTCTGCAAGCAAATTAATCAGGGGGAAAGTAGTAAAACCAGCCCTTCTCAGGCTTTTTTCCTCCATTCTGTGTGGGAAACATGACGTTTTCTAACCCGATAGTGGGAATGTTTTCTTCTGCAGGCCTGAGTCACTTGGGAGGAATGCTAAGATTAATGCACAAGATTAATTTTCTCACTGCTGCCTTCTCCACTGCAAAAATGGAAGTTTCCTTTTCTTTGAACTTTTCTTTCATTTCCAGCAAAATTTCAGGTACTCTGAATATTTTTTCCATACCATTTCAAACCCAGTTTTCTTCTGTAAAATCTGTAAAATTTTTCCTTGCCTTTTAGTGACCATGGGCACAGAAGTGATTAATCTTTGTTTGCTCTGCATTTTATGCAGTTTTGCAGAATACAGAAAACCCTCTGTTCTCACAGACTGTGAACAGGAGTTTTTACTTTATCAGGGTTCCCTAGATGTACAGTATCAGTTTGATCCAGTTTTTTTCCATTTTCAACCATAGTAATTATACCTAATCTATAACAACAGATGTTCTGAAATGGCTTTATATTTATTTTGGATCCTCTAAGAGAGATTACTTCTGCTATCATCTTTCTTAATTAAGCATTAACAATTAATGAAAGAATTAGTCTTAAATGCTAAAATTAAAATAAGATATAAAGGATGTCTTCCCAGTTGCTCCAGAGTAAGTAAGTAAACTCTCTATACATTGATACTCATCAAAGGCCAGATTTTAATGCACATTAATGTCATTTTGACATGCATTGCATAAGTGTTCCCATTGAATTTGAACAAAAAAGACTTAAAGCTCTATCTTAAATGAATAATCTGCCTGTTAAAGTAATTTTAGGAAAAGCAGTAGTACAAAAATGAGTTCATGTTCCCATGGCCAATGCACCTTAATTTATATAATTTTAAGATTTGACAGGTGTAGTTGAAAGGCATCATAGTGAAAGGTGTGCAGTTGGCCTTTTTTCAGTAGTTTGTAAATAACAACGTGTTCTGTACAGTCCCTGAAGGAGCAGGAGCACTTTGGGCCAGGCATTAGTTACTAATCTGCAGGGGAAATGCCTGAATCTGCTCCCTGCCCTTCCTGTGCCCCTGTGCTGCTGCCCACAGGGGAGGGATAGAAGGTGACCTGGAGGTGATAACACTGGCTTTGGACCCAACAGTATCTTTATGTCTTTTATTTGATTAAAAGGAAGTCAGTCTGGAGAACAGTTAGGAAGAAATGGAGATGCTTCAGGTGAGTATGAGTAGCTTGGTGTGGTCATGTGCAGGTACCACTGCTGTGTGTCCTGTGTGCCTCCTGATGCTCATCAGCTCTGTTCTCTGTGATGCTTATAAGGTTGGACAAGTTATTATTCCAAATAAGGCTACAAAAAAAAATATTAAACATAATTTCCATTTTACATAGGTTGCTTTCTCAGAGAGATTTATTTTCACAAAGACCTATAAAATCCTATTCCACTGATGTAGCTGAAATTTCTGCCTTGTTCTTCATTTAGGATACACCTTTACTCAGGGTTTCTTGTAGTGTTAAGGGACAGAGATTATCTTGTAGCAAATGCCCTGTTCTTGTCATTGAAGAGATTTGGTTCTCCATTGTGATGAGGAGATCACAGAGGTGAAAAAAAGGTAACATTAAAACTCTTGAAATTCTGTCTTATTCAGTCAATTAGAAGACATAATTAGTAATTGAAAGGGTAATTAAAATTTGACAGGCTGCCAAAAAATTGTATATCACCTATTTTTTTTTAATAATGTCCTATTTTTTGAGATTATTTGTGACTCTCCTGGCCTTGTTTTTTTTCTCACCTTCTTGCATCTGAATGGATTTCAATTCAATTGAAATTCATTTCAATGCTCCTCATTTTCTAAAGCCCTGATTTTTTCTCTACCTGTTGCCAACATCCTATTTCATTCTGTGTTCTCTTTGTTTACATTTGCTGCTTTTCTTCCATAGGTTTCTGACACTGTTGATTTCCTGCTCAGTCCCATATTGGCTACTCATTAACTTCCCATGAATTGTTCCCTTTGGGTATTGAATGCTTACTTCTACAGTTTTTCATTATCCTTCTTTTGTTCCTTTCTTGTTATATCACCATCAAGACTGGTCATTATTCCTGTTTACCAGCATAATTTTCTGGGACTTTTATATCATTAGGTAGAAACGAAGGCAAATTTGTATTTGGTTGTACTTAATGGGGTAGAAGTTAATTAGAAATGTAGAAGATAAAACTGTTCCCTTGCCTCTGAGACTTAAATTTCATGAGAATTTTCTATTTAGATTGCCTTGCAATTTCTGATTTTCCATATTCAGATCACCCCCTATTTTCTCCATATCAATGGAGAACTTAGTTTAGAACTTGTTCTCTGATCAGGGAAAAAATTCAGATAACATGGATGAAAACTCTAAACATTTAGTCTAAATGGGAGGAAAATTTATCTCAGTAAGACTTAGTGAAAATATCTGAAGCATCACACAGATTAATAACAAGCCAATGTGTCAGGTTAAACTGGAGAAGGAAACAGATTAAATCACAAGCTGCAGAAGACTTTCTAAGCATCTTGCTGAGGCCTTTTCCAAAGACATTTGTTTTATTTATGGTGCATGTTACTTCAGTATGTTTCTAAACAGACAAGGAAGAGGAATCAGAGTCTTAAGAGCAGAGACATGTACTTGAAATTTAGCACTTCACACTGTGTTCCAGCCTGTCTGAGAGCAGTTGCTGTAAAGCATCTGGAGAGGAGAAGGGATTAACCCTGGATCTGGGACATGGATGCACTCATACTTGGGCAGAGAGCTGCAGGGTGGGGTCTGCATCTGACACTGCTGCTGCACGGCTCTTCCTGCCTCTACAAATGGGTTCGTGCTGACCTTAAACAATTTCCTTGGGGCTCCATGAAAATAGGGAGGGAAGTGTCAAACTGCAAAGTTGAAACAGACTTTTGAAATGCTTGGCTTTTTCTGGAGGGGAAACTGCAGCCTTGAGTGAGTGCCTAAGCTCCCCTTGCAATGGAAAGGATGAAGCAGGAGCTGCATCACAGACCTGCCAGTGTGCCAGAGAGGGCTGCACAGGACCCAGAAAATGTGGGTTCACTGTTCTCCAGAGTGGCCTGGAGGGAGGTTCCAAGGCCAGTTTCTTGGAAGAGCTGCAAGCCACTAGGTTAGAGAATAGCCTAAAATTGGGAATTTCTGTTTATGTTTGCTCTGGTTCATTATGTTGGTTTGGGGTTTTTTTTCACTGGTGGTCACATCTGACTTTTGGCTTTGATTTGAGGGTTTTTGTTTTCTTTTTTTTTCATTCACCCTTTTCTTAGTTTATTTTGTTCTTTTTTTTTCAGAAATACATTCGGATATCTGTGTAGTGTTCTGAACATGAAACTTTTTTTTTCAGAATAGAGTGTTTCCTTGTTTTTGAATGAAAACTGGTCATTTCTTTGTCCTGTAAGCATGTGGCCTTTCACATGTACCTCTGGGAGACCACCTCCTGTACTTTCTGCCTTCTCAGGCACTGCTCTGTGGATCTCAGTGTGATGTGCTGGGGCTGAGGTTTGGAGACCAGACTGAGATTTTGCTGATCATGCCAGAAGGGCTCTGGAGAGCTGGGCAGTTTTCCTGGTCTAAATTTAAACACCTGTGTACAGTCCCTGTTAGGCATGTGGCACCTACCTTTTGTTTTGGTTTTCTCACATGTAAATTGGAGAGATTGTTGAGAGCTGGGAACTTCACAGGAATATGGATTGGTCCCCTCTGCTGCTCTGGATTCACTAAGCTGTATATGTTGTTATAAATGCAGATTGCAAGCTGATCATGGTTGATTTGTTCTTACTAGTCACACCTCTCAAATCCTGTGAGGTATTATTCCCACTTATTTCTAACACTGCACAAAAAGAGAGTAAAGATGTTAATTTTCAAAGTAAAATCAAGCAGTCATTTTTTATGTTCTCAAAATCTACCAAGAAACAAAGACTTGCCTTCTTCTGATTTTTTTCTTCATCGGATCTTATGTAACAACTAAAGTGATAGTCCTTAGACTGAACTTCTGTACGTTATTAATATGACTTTTCAAGATCTTGCATGCTTTTGCATATCAGACATAACATGGCATTGGGACCATCAGTAGCAATTTGGATCACTTTATCACCAGTTTTTCTTTTTACTTCATAAAATCTTTACCCAGAGGATGTGGAGTTATTCCTCAGGGATATTTGCATCTTAGGATGTCTCTAACCCTTTCTACTGAGTGCATTTCTTTCAAACATATCAAAATACATGTGGAAAAGCCTAGTCACCAAAAATTAGAACATCTGTCTTTCTTGCTTTACAAAGTGACTGAATCTGTAAGATAAAACCTTCAAGAACCTCATGAGAAGTTTGTGAACCTTAGCCTGGCTCTGTTTTTAAAAAGGCTTTCCTTGTGTCCAGTGTTTTTGCCAGTTAAGACATTAGAAAAACTTCCACTAACAAGGTGTGAAAGCAGAACAAATGAGCGTGGTCCTGCTCCAGCTAACATTTACTGAAAGATTGATGTGAGCTTCCTTTAGGGCAGAGTTGTCTTCCTGTCTATTCATTATAGAGAGAGAGAGATGGTATTGAGTCTGTGCTGGAGTTCTGTAGCTATTCCACTCTGCCATTTTACTTTTTTAACTCTTTTCTCACTGACTAACTTAGTTTACTGGCATTGCTAGGGACCCCTTTAAATGTGGCATCGTGGACAGTTTATGATTCTATTTTCTAGATTTTTGTTTTCTTGAATGATGCACAAGCAGACCCAAGTGTCTCAGAGGTCAGGAGTGTTTTGGGGTACCTCATATTTCAGATGATGAAATCAAGTTTGATTTTATTCAAAGGATGAGGGCACAGCATCAATCTGCCTCAAGAGGCTTCTCAAAGTGAATGGTTGTGATCAAAGTCTGAAGCAGCATATTTGTACAAAAAGCCATACTCCCATGTCACAGAGAGTGAGATTATCACTGTGCTCATCCTGGGGGTCTTGGTCCCTGTCAAGATTTGGGAGAGGGAATACCAGAAGCAAGATGTGATCTGTCCAAAGCAGCAAGATCTTCTTTTGTGTGAGGGAATAGAACAGACTGAAGCTCTGAAGTCATGCAAGCATTTCCTCTAGGGAAGTATAAATGTCTGAAGTATAACAGAACCCAGTTTAAACCAGGACTCTTTTAAATACATCTACTCAGAAGAAAATCGGAGCATTTTGTTCTTAAGCTTGCAAGTCATAGGCAGGATTTACGTAAGTATTGTTATTATTTACAGTGATTGTTACAACGTTTGAGTTAAATATCCTCGAGCAATCAGTAAGGAGCTAAATTTACATCCTTGCCTGGTTTTGTGTGTCACACAGTGCTATATATTAAACCTATTTGTCAGGTGAGTGTTGAGCTGAACAGAGCAGGTCTCTTGCTCAGAGCAGCCCTGCTCCTGCTGAAGTTGTGCCTTAGCTTCCAGAAATGCAATGTAATTGAATGCCAGTAGACATTGTTAACTTGGCAGCAGCTCAAGCACTGTATTGCAGTAAGGCTTGATTTCTTTTATGCCAAGGTAATGTTAGAGCAGCACTTGATTTATCCTGAGTTTACAGGACTGTGACAGACTATAATCTAGTTCTGGGCATTGGAATACTTCCCTGAAAAATAGGAGGAGTGTAGTTTACTTTTTGTAATGGTACTGTTGGTTTTTTATGGCTAATAGAATATTGTTCATATATTATATATAATTCTTGGCATAGTGCTGTGAGAGCTGGATAGTTAGTATAATATAGAGCTAAGAATACTAGAAAAGCAAAAAGCCTGAGTCCAGTTTATGAAGAATGTAGAGCAGTATGGCAGATGTGTGAATGGGAAAATTCCCTGCTTTGTAGATTCAAGTAGCATGTATATATGTCCAAAGATGGCTTTGTTGTGTTTTTTTAAATAAGAAAATAAATCCTCTCATTCTCAAACTTACCTTTGGAGGCAGTAGGACGTTTTCTTACTATTTTTCTTCAAGCCTAATCATCCCCTATATTCAGCTGTGGTTCTGAATCCAAACAGTACACCTTGGATTTTTTTACTTGGATTTCGTGCTGGTGAATAAAAATTCACAGTACTCCCCATGAGAAGCAAACAGGAGACTAAATATCTTGACCTGCAGTGTTATTTGGTTATTTAAGATTCTGATCTTCATCTACTTGGTTGAGCTGTAAGGATATTCATTTTAATGCACAGGCTAGGTGCTAAGTCATGTGAATATGAATGCTGTACATGTGAAAATCTTTACACTGGTGCTTATTCTGAAAATCTTTACACTGGTGCTTATTCATTTCAAGACACAGGAAGTTCCATGCTACTCAGCTGCTTGTTCTTCAGCAGCACTTCTCAGTGGAAGTTCAGTGCTAGAAACAATAAATTTATATTCATCAGCTTCATTGTGCAAAACTGTACAGATAGAGCAGTTAAAAGAATATGGTAGTACTGAGAAATTTACTTCTCATTTGCTTAGCTGAGGCTGGGATTCTGACTTCATGTTCTGAGTGCCTTTCAATCTGGTGTATATATGATTAATGTTGGTGAGTCACTTCTGATGGGAATTTTCGCTTTTTCTCACATTGCAAGATAGGGAGACTTTCTGCTCCTCCTACCACCAGTTCAGAAGCACTGTAGAAGACAGAAACGAGGAGATAATTTTTCTTGTTTTCAGAATTGCACTCTGTTAAAGGAACTGAGGAGATTGCCAGTCCCTTTGGCATTTGCTGCACAGGTGTCTGCAAACCAGCTAGGACAGCTGGGATTGGGATAAAGGTGTAAGTAGATTGTTATGCACTTGAGAAATGTTCTTACTGCTATTTAAATTCAGAATATAGGTGGGAAGACTAGTCTAGAAAAAATGGGAAGGAGTATTTGGGAAGGAAATTATTCTGTAGGTGCAGGAAGGCAGATCATGACTTGAATCCTTTCGGGGTTCACGGTAGGAATTGTTGGAGCTCTGGATATCTGCTTATTCCTGTCAGAAGTAAATAAATGAATTCTCCAGGGAGGAATATAATGCTTCATTAACACAGCTTAACTCAAAAGCTCTATGTAGCTGACTGTAAAATAATGTAGGCATGTCTACAGAACTTTCCCTGTGATTTTAGAAGATGCTTTTCCTCTGTTTCTGTGTGTGTCCTGTGCGTAAAGAATGCAAATACATAGGTTGATTGTGAGATTCAGTTACCACAAAATTCATCAAATAGGACAGAATAGCTTCCATATTGATGAATTTTAAAGGGCTCTACCTCTATCTGGAGACCAGACATTTGGAAATGCCTAGGTACATAAATGTACTGGAAATCCTCAGTGGTATTTTGCAGGGTTTAAAGCAATTTAATAGCTGCTGATTGCAGCAGGGCTTAGGCAACTGACTTGCTTCTGGTTTAGGCAGCCCTGCAGGACCTCTGTGTGTAATTTTAGTCCTCTAAGTAATGTCAGAACATGGTCTGATGCTTCAATGAGTACCTTCAGCTAAAATTTAAAGTCTACCTGACCTCACATCTGACACTGAGGACAGACATCTTGAGCTCGTGTCTTGTGGATTTTGTGTCCAAATCGTGTTTCATGGAGCTGTAGCTCTACCCTAGGACAGGACAAGATCACTTGAGGCAAACCACTGGTACTGCAGACAACTGCATCAGGCAATTCTTGTTGTTATAGTTGTGATGTTCACTACAAATAACATTACCAACTATTTGGTGACCTCTAGGAATTTGTTCTTCTATCTTCTGTCTGTCTTTTGGACTTTGGTATTTCAAAACTGACTCAGCAGAAAGCATATGGCTACAGTGAATATCAATGCCAATTATCATGACATCAGTAATAGTGCTGTTAGTTTGGATTCACATTATTGTTGGATATATAAGTTTAATTCATTCTACTATGGATTCAGTGTTCTGCAGTAACATTCAATTTGTATTGCTAACAGGTTGGAAAAGAAACTACCCATGGGGAAAAGAAATTTTGTCTAATATATGCACTAACAACACTTTAGAAAGCGACTTCCATAAAAAAAAAAAAAAAAAGAGTAATTAATTGTACCAGAGATTGATACTTTCCCTTCTTTCCCCTCTGTTCCTCACAGCTTTTGGAGCACTGTTTGCTTTCCAGAGGTATAATGACGTGCTCTGAGTGACTAAAAAGGCTTATTTCTGCCCTAGGCTTAAAACATAAAGGACGAATGCTTTGGTAGTGTAATGCTGATCTGAACACTAGGGGAGAAAACTGAGCTTTATGAAGATGGAAAATGAAAAGATTTTATAAATGTCTTTATTACTTCTAACATTTGTTGTCAGTATCTTCTGCAGTATTTTTTTTTCTTGAAGAAACCTATAGCTTCCACACAAGTTCCTTTGCCCTGTTGGTTTTCATGACTCGTTATTCATTAGAAATCTTTTACTACCAACAGAAGATGCGCAGGTCAAGCTCTTGGCTGCTACAAAATGCACACTAAATACTCAGTGTGAATTCTGGTGGGCATTTGCACTTACCCAGCAAGTAAGGATACTCTTGGGAACCCTGCAGAGAATTGCTCAATATTCTCTGTAAGACTGCAGTCTCCAAATTCAGACAGTGTGGACAGCATGACTCTTTGAAAAGACTTTTAAGAGTAAGACCAGAGAAAATGTTAGGAGTGGGCAAAGAAAAGCAGAACTGTGCATGTTTGGGTGAGGAGGAGAGTGTTTCTCCTGTATTCTGACCTTATTTTTTCCCTTCTCTGTATGGTTTATTCCCCCTTTCCCATGCAGCAAGGGACCCTCTGTTGTACTCTGGAACAGTTTGTGGTTCAGGAGGAGGCAGATTCCAACAGCCTTACCTGAATCAGCCAGCATAGGGGTACCAGGTCTGCACCATGGGCTGCCATCCTGGAATTTACAGTCTTGCCACAGGCCTGATGAAGGTGGTCCAGCTGACTGTTCCCTGGTGGCATTGTAAGCTCAGGTTCCCCACAGTACATGGAAAAATGCACCTCTGTGATCACACACTGTGACTGTAACACCTGCTAACTACTGTGACAGGAGCTTTCTAAACACCCTGTGTAGAGCATGTTTCTATTATTCTGAAAAGGGCTCAGAAAAATGACTGGGTACGTTGCCATCTCTGAATTCCTCTTTCTCCAGGCACTTTGAACCTGTGTACAGAGACCCTTTTTTTGTATGTTTACCTTTTCAAATCTGCATATCATCTGAATTGACAAAGGAAATACATCTTTCTGCCTTCTTTTTTCATCACCCTACAATATCCTAGATATTATACAAGGAACACTGAGAAAGAAATTGTAAAAGGAAGATGGAATAGCAGATCTGGTTTTGTAGTCCCTCTCAAAGCTTAGAGCCAGTCTGTTTTCATCCTGGCTGTTATTTCCTGGATTATGGATTATCATAATGAAAAATTACACAAAGTAAGTGGTCAGTGTGCAACAGTTAAAAATAACTAAGTGATGCCATCTGCTGTCTTAAAATCTTATTTAGCATTACATCTGACTGAATTGTTATCCTGAGAAGTGGGAACTGCCTACGCTGAGTATAATGTCAGACATGTTACCTTGATGTGTGTCAAAGTTAGGCAATATAAATATTGATTGTGATTAAATAGTAGACTATAGAATGTCAGAAGAAAATGTGATACTAGTGTCAATCCAAAACAATTCCTTGGTGAACTTACTTTGCAAGTAATTTGAGGGGTTTTTTTCCAGACTGTTTTGGGTTTTTTTTATTTCTGAGAGGAAGAAGTAGAATCTTGTGGAATAGAGGGGAGATTGGTGACACACCAACCCATTAAAGTGTATGTTTATTAAAATGTATGTGTTACGTGGTGAAATTCTTCACATTACTTCTATATTTAGTACAAGTTATCTACAGTTATCTACAGCTTTATCTATAGCACACAGAGCTTTTTTTTAGGAAAGAGTTAACCTGACCATGGTCTTCAAAGAAGTTGAAAACCACATTTCTGTAAGACATGTTGCTCAAAGAGAAGTCACTCATTGTCTCAGATCACAACATTTAAGAGTTGAATATACATTAAACTAAGCTACATTTGAAGTGGACTATGGAGTACCATGCTCAGCATTGAAATCATTCAGAGAATATTCAGAGAATATAATCTCTGAATATTGAGTGTATCATGATATTCAGAGTATCTCTGATATTCAGAGAATATCAAATAGTTACTTATTTCCTGTATGTGTTTGGTTGCTTGGGGGTTTGACAGCAAGAGTAAAGGATGTGTTCTGTTCACATGCAGTTATGCCAGAGTGCAGTTCACAGGTTGCCATTTAATAGAGCACTGGCACATGGTAGAGGGATCTGAAATGCAGTCAGCAGTGCTTAGCAGGTATAAAGGGCTGCAGAACCAGAGAGATCAGATTTAACTCTTTCTGCTTTTCTTCTCTGTTGCTTTTTGTAATGGTCTGACATAATCTCAGTTTGCTGTAGTTTTTTTTTCACCACAGTGAAAATCATCTGAGTTCTGTGAGGGTAACTATCACTATTGCACTGTTGTGACTTTATATTCTGGATGGATATGCCTTGTTTAGTGAGGTGTGAGTAAAGATATGTTTGGACGTAAACTTATGTATAACCACAGTATGAAAATGAAATGTGTAATTTCTTGTGGATGTTGGGGCTTTTTTAGTTTATTATCAGTACTGCAGTGATGTGTATTTCTGTTTGTATTTTTAAATGATACACAATCGATGTTTAGAGTTTTGTGTAGTTTATTTTTAATAGCAAAACTTATTCAATGTATAAATATTCATTTCCAGATGTAGTACACTAGAACTGCTCTCCTATTGGAGCATTATAAATAATTTGGTTTCTCTCCTTGCTGTGGGAGCATATCTGTAAAATTCACAAATGACCAAACCAACAGCAAATTAATTCTACTCTTAATCCCTCAAAGTGTTTTTCTTTCCAGCTGCCTTTTTATTAATAAGACCTGCAAATCATGCTTTGACAGAGAGAAAGCTGTGTGTGTATTAACATCTTTCTCGTAGCATGCCATAACTCTTTTAAACTACTGTAAAATTCCTTTGCAGCCAAACTGTCCAATCTGGAGCATTAAGCAATCATGAGATGGTTTGAAAAATATAGAGATGTATTTTAAAAAATCTGTATTCAATGAGCTTTTAGATTTTTGTTTTCTTAACATTCCAAACTGTCTGCACAACTCTGAGGGCTCAAACCTCGCTTTAAGAGGCAGGATAAAATGTGAAATTCAGATTTTCATGTAATTGTGGTTTAAAAACACAGAAACTTCACTGCACTTCACAGAGTTTACTGTGAATTTCCAAGTGTCCATCAACCAAAAGCTGTGACAGCATAGAATTATGATGCATTTACTTACATGCAAATCTGCTGCTGTTAATGTAATCCTAAGTGGGCATGAACTGTAAACTGTATGTTAGGCTTTATTTGGGATAGTTTCCAAATGAGTGGGAAGGGAAATAGTACTTAGTTTAGATAATATAATCTATAAGTTCCTATTATATTTCCAGGGCAAATGCTGCATTCATAATTAGAGCATCAGTAACAATGTAAGGAAATGTTATGGTCTTGGCTGTAGAAAAAGCTACCTGAAGGAAAGAGGAGAATTTAAAGGTCTTGTGAAAAAAAGCAGGAGGAGATTTTATTCCTCATGAAAACTCAAGGAGCTTCTGAGATGATATTTCAAAGAAGTTGCAAAAATGTACTCATTTTCTAATTAGCTCATCTTTCTCAGGGAATGATGACTGGCTGTTAGCAAAGGCTTTTTCTGGAAATGTCTAGGCTTTTGGGTAACACATCTTCCACCACACCAGTCTGGCTGTATGGAAGACTGAAATGGTCTCAGTCTACAGGATAATGCAGTATCAGGGTGCCCAGAGTGCTTCTGATTCTGTAAGCTGATGTGGGCAGTAGAGTATGGATTAAAGGCGTGGATGATGGGAAGGCATGACCAAGATGTCAAGGGACCAAGGGAAGATGGAAAAAACAGAATTAAAGGAAAACTAGGCTGTCAAAATTTTCTTTTCTTCAGTCTGCTCCACAAGATTTTGTGCTACGTGAATTTTTCACTATAGCAAAGTGCTTCATAAATTTAAAATGTAAACGCAGAGGATTTCTTTTTCTTATTCCCTGGTGTAATTTTTACTTTTATAACTCAAGTTCTTTTCCAGCTGAGTGCTATTTCCAGGGAAGCCAATTCATGCATTTTAGAAGTGAGCAGTGCTTTGGGAACTCTCCAAACTGACTGAAAAAATACAAAACCCTTAGTGAAGTAACAACATGAAGATCTAGAAATGCAAGGAACCATGCACATGATCACTATTTACCTTCATTCCAGCCATTCCTACTTACAGGAACAGAAACACTTCAATGGCTTGTCTTTTTGTTTGTCTGTTTGTTTTGATGCTGAATTACCAGAGATGTCTGATCCTGAGTGTAAACTCCACACTGTGAGAGGCTTTGAAGTGCTCTCTGTCACGGGAGGGGGCTCGCTGTGAATGTACCTCAGGTCTGCCTGAAAAACATCACCATGTCTGACTTGCTGCAGTCTGACACACCTGTTGGGAAGATGGAGGAATACTCATCACAGAATTTTCATCTCTGGAACAGAAAAGGCCATTTGTTACAGATGATGAACTAGATGCCAAAATGCAATTTCTCTGGTAACTTGGAGCAAATGTGTAGCAATAGTGTTGGGGGTGCTTGTGTGACGTGCTTGGCTGAATAAATAACTGATCAGGATCATGATGCAGGAGGCTGGGTCAATTTTGTTTTTCTTGTTTCTCTCTTAGTCTGATACCATATATACAATTCTTTTTCTGCAGCTGAAGATTTGAATGATGAATAGCAGCTTATTAAGCAATAATAAGGTGCTTGTGGGATAGGTTGGAATTCTGGTGTAGGATTTTATTGATTTGGAAAGATCTGCTTTAGTTCCTTCAGCATTACCCTACTTTGTCACCTCAGCTTATTTCAATAGCCTGCTCTGTGAAAATTGGATTGTATTGAGTCTCCCTCTATGATGTTGGAATTCAAATAAATATGGTGGTGTGACACCTTAGATCAAAGTTAGGATTCAGTCTATACTTAAGAAGATTTGGGGTTAAAAATGCAAAATTACATTCACAATGACTTGTCAGTTCAGAAAATAATTGCTTCCACTCACTAGGGCAAGCAAGTATGAACTTTTTCTGCTTGCTAGAGAAAAACTCAGGCAGCAGTAATTTTTAAATAAAGTTAGATAATCTGCTGAGGAACAAGAATTCTTTTTCTAGGTAAGTAATTTTCTATTGTTTCTTTTTCTTTTGCTTCTTGCCTGAATTATATCATGGAGTAAAACTCTAGCATCTTTGCATTAAAATATATATATATATATATAGTCACTCTTATTTCCTTACTCTCTTAAAATGGATGTTGTAGAAAAGTTAAGATTTTGTGAGTGTGCTGGTTTTCTTTCCTTCCAAGCAATGTTGCAAAATGCATCATCAGTTCAGCAGTGTAAGCATGGTTGCTTCTGAGGGCCTGGAGGAATCACCTTTGGCTGCAGCATTTAATTTGCCTGATTTGTGTGTGCTGTGCTTTATGAGAACCATTAACAGTGGCTCTTTGGAGAGTGTAAATACAAGAAACTGGGTACTTAAAAGCTTCAGAAAATGCCCCTTGAAGTGTGTGCATTGTGAGGTATTTCTTAATGTGGTTAGGCAGCTTCTGTCATTTGTTAAATTGCCAGGCCTTTAATTGTACTTTGTATCATTAGATCTGGACTCCATCCAGAATTAATGTTTCCCACTTCTAATATTTTGGGGTTTAGGAACTTGCATGCTTTCTGTGGGAAATTGAGGCTAGAGATTGACAATGACTTTGATAATGTTCCTTGGGAAACAAGTTAGAGCTGATGCATACTGTGGAGTTAAGGAAAGGGGGCAGGGAAAAAGTAGGCACAACACAAAACCTGTTAAATTTAGGCTCACTTTCTCTTCTTCTAGTTGCACTGATGTATTCAAACCCAATCTCTTGTCTTCTGTATAGTGTGCTGTGTTGACTATTTAGCTACTGGACAAATTTACAAGATGCTGGAAGGCTGGGAAAGGAGCGGTTTAAGAGCATGCTGGCCATGGCAGGAGAAGTATTGAGCAGAGCCAGGTCATGGCAGCTCAGTCTTTAGAAGCTTGGTAACTTCATCAGTTTTCACCTGCAGAACTGTCTTCATATTGACAGTATCAAAACTTTGTGAGGAGAAGATAAAAAAACAATTAAACTTGAGTCTCTCCACAGTACTTAGTTTCTAATGGCAAATTTATAGCACTAGTAAGAGCAGAGTGGAGTTAGTGTTTACAGACTTGGAGTTTGGTGCTAAACATAATAATTTATAATTCAGTACTGTCAATTAAAATTGGTCAATCTATGATCTGATCTGATGGTTGCAGCATTGCTTTGTTATATTGGTACAGTGTGTGCATGCAGCATTAGCACTCTGCTTAGAAATGAGAGGCTGTAACATCCCAGCTCATTGCGTGATAAACCTTCCTGCAGCAGCTCTTGCTGTCCCTGGGCTCTCTCGTTGCAGTCACTTCATGTTTGTGAAGGCTCACTTGCAGAGTGGAGTTTTACAAATTCCTGCTCACCCAGGATCTTGAGGGAAATGTAGAGTCCCCAAATGTGGGAACAGAACCTGTAGGAATCTATAAACTTGGCCACAGAGAGAAAATGACCACATCCACTGAAACATGAGATAATATCTCCCACACAGTGAAAGGAAACTAAAAACAACATGCAGAATCTGACTGTGAGAAAGGATTATCTAGTAAGTTTAAAACAGCACTGTATGTCTTTCTATTTTAAGATTATTTAACATAAATTGATGTTTTCTAACTCCACATGTCCTCAGTGGGGGAATGTCATCCTGAGTGCACAGAACATGCACACTGACTTGGAAGAATAAACAACTCTTCTTTGCTATTTTTTTTGAAATGCAAAGGCAGGAAAGAGGGAATGTGATTTCCCTTGCTACCTTTAACTCCTTCCCCAGGCCAAGCATGTGTCATAAGCTAGCAAGCAAGCAAAAAATAATTTTATTAGAACAAATAGGGAAAGGATCAGCTAAAGTTCTGAAGACATCTCAGCTTCTGAAACCTCTTGCCACTTTGCATAACCAATACTCCTAATACTCAGGATTTTCCACTGTATGAAGGTGTGGAAACCTTCTGATGATTCTTCTCAGTTAAGCCTTGGGATGAAGTGGCCTTCTCTGGGAACTGAATGGGTGTGAATCTCCATGCTGAAATCCAGAAGGTTGAGGGTGGATGGAAAACAGTCAAAACAACACTCTGGTTTTAGTAAGCACCATGGTTCCTACGTTTTCAGTTTTCTATGTACCTGGCAAGGGCACAGAGGCTATTTTTGAACTGTCTAGACTATTCTTCTAAAAGAGATCTCTTCTTTCTCGTCTTCCGGTTATTGGTCATCAGGAAGAAGGGAGTTAGCATGTCTGTTTGTGAATTTGCCCACACACTGAGCCCACATAAACATTTTACAAAGCATATTTATAGAACTGTTGTAAGAGCTTGTGTCCTCAAGAGCTGTGCATTTATAAAACTGACTTGCATGTAGTTTAATCAGTGCAGAAGCATCACTACTAACAAATTTTTGCATGGCATTTTCTATTTAATATAAAATCCACTCCTTCCCTCTACTCCCCCAGTTTAGCTTAAAAAAGTTTATACATGAACACAAAGACAAAATGTGAATGTGCAGCCCAGTAATTTGAAGTTTACACTTCTGGTAATAGATTATTTGAATAATTGATTATTCCAAAGGTGAAATCTATTTCTCCACATTTGAAAAGTCTTGAGAGTCAGATGAAGTCCCCGGTGACTGGAAAAAATGAAACATCTATTTTTAGAAAGGGGAGAAAAGAAGACCTAGGGAATTACAGACTGGTGAGCCTCTTTCTCATACTGAGAAGATGATGGAGCGGATCCTCATGGAAGCCTCATTAAGACAAGGAGATGATCTGAGACAGCCAGCACAGCTTCATTAAGGGCAAATCATGCCTGACCAGCCTGATGGCCTTCTATGATGAAGTGACTGCAGTGGTCCACACGGGAAAACTGACCAATGTCATCTACTTAGATTTCTGTATGGGCTTTGACATGGTCCCACACATCCTCATCTCCAGTTTGGAGACACGGATTTGAAAGGTGGATTAATACTCAATAAGAAATTGGCTGGATGGACACAGACAGAGAGTTGTGGTCAGTGGCTCTGTGTCCAGGTAGAGGCTGGTAGTGAGTGAGTGGTGTCCCTCAGGACTCTCATGGGACTGGCACCCTTTAATATTTTCATCAGTGGCATGGGCAGTGGGATCAGGTGCACCCTCAGCAAGTTTGCAGGTGACACCACAGCAGGACAGGATGCCATGCAGGGGGCCCTGGACAAACTTGATGAGTTGGGCCCATGAGCACCTCTTGAAGTTCAAGAAGCCCGAGTGCAAGGTGCTGCACCTGAGTCAGGGCAATCCCAGACACGAGCACAGACTGGGAGAAGAAGTCACTGAGAGCAGCCCTGCAGAGAAGGACTTGGGGGTTCCTGTGGATGAAGAGCTGGACATGAGCCAGCAGTGTTCACTCATGGCCCAGAAGGTCAGTGGTACTCTGCATCAAAACAAGGGTGGCCAGCGGGTCAAGGGAGACGATTCGCCCCCTCTACTCTGCCCTTGTGACTCCCCACCTGGAGTGCTGCATGCAGGTCAGCATCAGAAAGACATGGATGAGTTAGGGCAGGTCCAGAAGAGGCCATAAAGATGATCAGAGGGCTGGAGCACCTCTCCTAGGAAGACAGGCTGAGAAAGCTGGGGTTGTTCAGCTTGGCGATGAGAAGATTCTGAGGAGACCTTATGGCAGCCTTCCAGTACATGTTACTTCTTCTCTTTTGATAATGCTCTTCCCCACTGTTATTTTTTTTTATCCCCCTTCTCTCCACAGAAAAGAATTTAGGAGGATTCTAGGTTTCTTCTGTGAGTGTATGTGTTCATAGTTTCATTGCTATGAAAGATTGGTTCTGAAATGCAATAGCTTTTCACAAATGTCACCTTGTTGTAATCTGAGACCATACTAGCTTTTCATTAAATGGGATTGCTTCATCAAAGCTGACTGGTGTTAGAAGTTGCTGTGGGTTGCTGCTTCCTGGGTACTTAGAAACCACTTGGAGTTTATTTTGTGCTAGCATGGAAAAATGAAACTAAAATGACAGTAATGGTCTAGTTTTGAACAGAGCAGGCAAGAAGTGGTTGATAATGTTAGCTGGGGACATGATAAGTAAAGCTCTTTTCTTCTCCCTGCCCCCCCATCTTTGCCTCACTCTTAGCTTGGCTGTGTGGCCAGTACAGCCTCACACTTCCTCTGCTCTCCTCAGCTGTGTCCAGCTGCTGGTGCTTTTCTTGTTCCTGCTCTGCTGGGGTGTTTACAGACACCAGGCTCTGCTCCCCTGCCTCTGCTGGTATCTCTGTCTGACAGAACTTGTGGTGCTTAGACAGGAAATGGAGCTCAAATGAGATGCTGGGCTAGTGTGACTCTGAACAAGCCTCCTTCATGGCTTCCAAGATTGGTGTGTTTTACATAGAAACTCATGGTATGTTTTCATCCAGATGCAAAAAATGCTCTAAAATGTTACTCCTTGCAGCAGAGGCTGTTTATATTGCTTCTATTATTATTGTTAAGCATTTGGACAAGCCACTTGTATTAACCTGATCTATGACAGTAATTCAAATGGTAACTACAGCTTTAACAACATTTGAAACGTGGAAGAGCAGGACGTGCCAGGAGCAGCCAAGTGTCCAAGGAGAAAAGTCCAGGAAAATACTGCCCCTTTAAACATCCACAGATGTATTTTGTATATGTGTAGCAGGTTAATAAAAGTATATATATGCATAGTTTAACAAAACTATGCTTCTTGTAAAAATCATGTGACATGTGAGTCAATCTTTAGGGTGACAATTACAGGCAACTGAAATAGCAGATGTGCTAAAGTTTTAAAAATAGTATTATTTCTGGAGATAAGCTCCTGCTCATTTCTCACAAACAGCTATTTTTCTAATCTCTGCTGCTTATCTGGGTGGATGTAGGGGCAAGATCAATATAGATACATACATCTGACTGGTAAGTTTCTGTTGCATTTTGTTTGCAATGTATTCCTTCTGATATTCCTTGTAAAAAACCCACAAACCTTATGTATCATATCGTAGTTTCACAGTGAATTTAATACTGCTGGAATCATGATAAGCAAGGGCATTTGTAAAATAATTTCCTCTCTGAACTCTACAAGATTTGCAGGACAGAATTCAGAATGTCTTACATTCTTTGAGTGCATGTGTGAATTCCACATCTTGACATTGCAAGTGACATCACAGCTTGATGTAAATTGTATGTCAGTATAATCATGGTGTTGTTTCATCTTCCTTTCTCCTTTTCACATTTAACAAATGCTAATAGTGATTGAATATCTCAGGATTGCTTGTAGTCATTAATTTCTGAGTGCCTACATGGCTCACCTGGTTATTTTCTGCATAGATCAAGTTCTGCACTCAGATAACCAGTGTTAATTTCTGAGTAGCATTTTAATAGCTTAGTTCTGTATAAAGCAGTGAGGGATTTTCCTTTTTTAAGCTGTGTTTTCATTTTAGTAAAGCAGAACAGCCCTTGCTTTGTGAGCCAGAGATGCACTTAACAGATTTGCACCATGGACTTGATGGGGAGGGAGGTGGCACTTTCGTGTAAAAGCATTTATGCCAGGTGTGTGCTTGGGAGAGGACTATGGAGCTTCCAGAATATGGAGCAGAAAAAAAAGAAGGGGCAAGTAATCCAAGCAAAATTTTTGGGCAGGCCAGACCTGACCTGTTGTGTAGCCTGAGTTTCTGTGCTCTTACCTGCAGTTAGAAACGTGGCCAAATCCGTACACAGGTGTCATGGTACATCCATAAGCTATAGTCAGCCTTCTGTCTTCTCACAGCAGCAAAATAAATTTGATTGGGAAAATTCTTTGTGCATTAAGACTGATATTTTAGGAACTAATATTGTAGGTATGTCCTAACAAGAGGTTGGAGCTGGATTCCTTCCTCTAAAAAGAAAGTATTGACTTATTTCACCATTGCTATTCTGTGGTTCAGCAGTAGATATTCAAGATCTTGCAGTCTCCTGGTGGTTTTCTGCATCATAATGTTGACTTTATTATTGGAATGTGATTATATTGCACTTCATTGATACCTCAATATGCTGCTGGTACTTGATATCTGAAAATTTTTTTTCTTTGCTATGAAAATGTTGCTAAGGCAAGTGGGGGCTTTGTGATTTGTTTTTGTTGGGGGGGGGGGTGTGGTTTACAAACTGCCTTCAGAGGAGATGAAGCAGAAGCTGTTTAAACAATTGCAGTGCATCACCTTTGAGGAACAGTAGCTTCTCATATGAATGAAGAGAATGAAAATCCAAAAATGAAAGAGAAAAAAAAAATCCTACTTTCTCGAGAGATTGATTTTCTTTGCTTTTTGGTACTGTTGCAGGTGCTTATGTGGGGAAATCTTTAGTAATCTAAGCTTTCTTATGTTTCCTTGCCCTATCCTGGAGCTGTTTACTCCTCTGTATTGCTGTAAAACTTTTTATTTAGAAACTTAAAAACAAGAATACACTCCCCGTCCCCCCAAAGAAACCGGAAAACCCAAACAAAACCCCTAAGGGCTTGTGCTATAGTGTGTGACTTACCATGCTTTTTTTGGAAGGAGGAACTTGCTGTATCCTGGTACGGATTCAGAAGTAGCCAAGCTGCTAGGCTCAGACATTGGAGGGCATTTTCCCCCTCCTTCTATCAGGCCATATGTACTCAAACCTCCTGTCTTGGGAAATGAGTGTAAGTTTCTTTTTCTCCTTACGCCCTGGGGGTTTTTGTTGGGGTTTTGTTTGTTTGGTTGTATTTTTTGGTTTTTTGTTTGTTTGTTTGATTGGGTTTTTTTATCCAAAGGGAGCTGTCTAATCAGCTCCAGGAGTGGGATGTGTGGGGTAAGAGGTCCATTTTGGTTTGTAGGTAAAGCAGAACTCAAAATATTATTAAACATTTGCTTGTTCTAAAGGACAGATTCACTTCATTATTTACAGGCAGAAAGAGACAATGTTTTAAAGTTAAAAATCTGAAGTTATAAAAAAAAGTATTTTAACATCTGTCTCTGTAGTGAAGTTAGACAGAGACTGTTCCACATTTTATAATTTCAGCTTTTAAAGTGTCACCTTGTTTATATATGAGTAAAACTTGGCTTGAAGATGTGTTCCTTTACAATAGCTTTTAGTAAAATAATATTTGAGGCAGCAGAGCTACTTGTTGTACATTATCATTCTAAACCAACAGAATTCAAATTAAATAGGTGGGGTACTGAAAGTGAAATCAACTTTGCAACTACTGGAGCAGCAAAAATGGGTGATACAGCTCATAATGTAACATTTAACATAAAGCTGTAAATAATAGAGGAAGTATTTAAGAAAGTATTATAAATACTTGCCTTGTGCTCAATAGCTGGCTCTGTCAGCTGGCTGTCACATTTAAAATGCTGTATTTGAAGAGATTTGTGTAATCTGGACAGTTTTGTATGGGGATAATAGAAAAAAACCCTGAAATATGATATGCCAGCTGAGAAGTGGTGATGAATTTCTATGGTCAGTAACTTTGCAATCCAGTCTTTTCACATCTGGGAAAGTGTTGTGGCGTATGGCTTTGGAACTGCATGGATGTTTTTATCTTTAGGATGAAGATCCATGGCTGATTTCAGACTGATCTTAGCTGGTGAATTAATGGGATGGAGTGCTTGCTCTGCTTTGTATTTAAGCACACCGTAATGAATTAGGCTCTACTCCATCACACCTTTTTTGGATGTAAATCTCGAAGTTGTGGTTTGGGAACTTTAGTGCAAAAGACAGCAGCCCTTGTTTATTGCTCTGGTGTCCTCTATTGTAGCCTGAAACCTGACAGTCAAAATATCCAAAGGTGGCCTTGAGCTGCTGGCTGCCCTGTTTCTTCATTCTGTGCAAGATGTACAGATGCTCAGTGGTAATAGAGAGCAAATGGTATCCTGCACTTCCTTCAGGGTTGTTTCATTAGCATAGCAGCCTGAGCCCTTGTCATGGAAGTGCATGAGCCTGGATAAATCATGGGGTACCATAAAAATTAGGGACATGGTAAAAGAGGGGCAGCACCAGAAGCATGAAAGAATGGCTGAGCACAGAAAGACAAAGCTCCTTAGAGCACCTGCTCAAACACAAAATGCAAGAGAGACTAAAAGCACAGAGGTATGGGAACAGTCCAACAATCTCTTAAGTGCAGAAGAAACACATTGGCTGCTTTGAGAATTTTTGGTAGGACGAGCAGCCACCAATGCCTATTCAGTGACTGCTCTTGGTGGGCAGAGCTGGGAGTGAGTGAAAACATCCCTCAGTGCTCCTCCCTTAGCTGCAGGGAGTGATTTTTGTTCACCTGGGGAACAGACTGGTTTGTGGTTCTGAGCAGTGCTGGTGTGTCACTGCTCCCAGGAGTGAAATGACCTTGTTTATAACATGTAGCTGGGCCAGTATGCAGCTGTTTCCACTGTAAACTCCCAGAAAGCTGGGTTCAGGGTATGCTTGTGCATATTGCTTTGCAATTAACTTTGTATGGACACACATGCCCTTCTCCCATAGCTGCCTCAGTGCTTCTTGCTGCTGTAGGCAGCACAAGTGCATTGTTCATTTTTAGTTCATTTTTGCCCTGTCAGAGAAACAAGTGTGTGGGTAGAAAGGAATGAAATTGATGCTTATGGTGCTGAAGAAATGAACTACAGGGTGAAGTGGCTGGGTAATTTAGGTCTTGCTAGAGGAACCAAAAATAATTTTTAATTTAACCATTCTACAACACACTTCAGAAGAATCATTATAAAACTGGAAAAGACAAGTATATCCAAGATGGAAATTCTTTTGGAAGAGCAGAATTTGTATGTGTTTTGAAGATAATCTGTGCAATACTATGGTGCTTTCTTTTCAGAATAGCAATTAAAAATAATCATCCCATTGTGTATAACAGATTTGCTTGCATTAAGTGTTCCTAAGACAAAAAATCATTTAGGCATGAACATTTTTTTAAGCATCACATTCTAGCTAGAAATAGGATGGAACTACTAAGGATTGAAGGAGGATAGAAAGTGGGTAAGCCCTCCCTTCATTGTGCAAGCATCCTGCTCTGGGTAGTGTCCTTGAACATGTAAGAACTTCCAGAACTTTGCTTATCATTAATATTGGCATGCTGCACAAAGGGGAGGAATATGTTTTCACTTCCTCATGAGATTTTCTTCAGTAGTGTGCGATTTTGTCCTGCTTCTGACAGAACTTTCTGTTCATGCTAATGGTTTCTTCTCTGCTCTCTGTAATTTTTTGAGTGTTTTTATTTTTTTTTTTTTTGTTTGTTTGGTTGGTTTTTTCTTATATCTTTTTTTTTTTTTTTTTTTTAGTGTGTTCAAATCTTTGTCCCATGGAGTAGAATTTCAACCAGTGAGAAAAGACTTGTCCTCCCTGGTGGCAGAGCAGGGATTCCCCAGGAATGATTGAGAAGATGTGGTTGTGGAGAGGGTTTTCTCTTCAGGTGTTGGGTAGGAAGCCTCTCTCTGCTGTTGGATTTCCTGACCTAGAGGTGTTGCAATGTGTGTTTTGTGACATTGTCCCCATTGCATGGACCTCTCTCAGGATGGGAGGAATGAGAGGGGAAGGGGCATCTGACAGATGTGTGGACATTTTGTTTAATGCTGGAGGATGGAGTGGTGAATTAAGCTGACTGGAGTAACATTCTGTATAATGCAGAGAAAGAAGGGGGAAAAGGAAGAGAAAAAAAAACGAGGGTAGATGTATGGGGGGAAATCCAAGAATTTTAAGGATTTCTTAAGGATTTCTATTCTACAGGAGCAATCCTTGGAATAAAAGGCCTACGAGGGATTTGTCAGCTCCTTGGAGAGCCTCTTTTTAAACAGTGCAAAAGTGCCAGGAACCTGTCCTGTGGATGGAGCAGAGCTGTGTTGTGTGTGAGTGTTTTGGAGAAGTTCTGTATCTCGGAGGAAGAGGAACCAGAGTGTGGTTTGACAGTTGCTACAGCAACTAAGGCTTTTTTAATGGAAGGCAGGGATAAGCGACGGTATAAAGTCTTGTGTAACTGACGTACCTTCCCCCGCTTCCTGCCAATTTTCCACTATATTAAAACAATAAGTAATTTATGACTTGAGCTGAGAAATGGCTCTATGTTTGCCCAGCTCAGACTCGTTTGCAAGACTGCATGATCTTAACAGAGACAACAGAAAAGAAATTATTTACATAACAGAAAGCAGGGATTCAAGCATCTCTGAAAAGAATGCTTTTCAAGGGACAAATGCATCCCTTGTTCTGCCTGATGAAATTTTGTTTGATGTGGATGTCAGTGGGACAAGTTTTTTTATCTCATAGCTTCCTTTCTTCTCATCCTCTCCCTTCCTCCTGACCGTGATTTTTTTTTGCAAAGTTTTTAAAACTCTTTTGGTTACTATGGAGTTCTTTGTAATGTAGGAATGATGATGTATTATAGAGTAAATGAAAGATGATGCAGACCTGTGGCAGGAGGGGAGTTCTGCTGGCTGTCTCTGCAGCAGTGTTACAGAAGCAGCCCCAGCACAGATGTGCTCCAGTAATTGCTGTCCACGAGAGACTTTAACCCTCACAATATTTTGGGACTCAGCTGCTTGCTATTATCCAGGAGGAATGATACTAGAGTGGAAACCACACATCACATCCCAGAGCATAGAAACACTCACTTTTGGATTCAAAAAAGTGCCTATTGTCCGTTCACTAGTTTAAATTTACATATTTTAATTCAGTGATGGTTTTGGTTTTATTACTGAAATTTAAGGGCATTTGACAGCTGCATTTCAGGGGAAGAGAGTTTGGATAATGCTCCTGTTCTTTGAAATGTCACTGGAAGTCTTAGGCTGCAAAGGGGCACTTTGCTTCCCCCTTGAGTTCTTTATGCAAGATCAGAGGTAATTCTTAGTTAAGGTTGCTGATTTTAATTGAAGAGTAGTTATTAAGCCAGTAATACATTTGTAAATGAAACACAAATATGCACAGATATAGAGCCTTAATGTTTTTGCAGTACTTACTCAGTTTTTAAGCCTTGTTTTCATGAACCAAACATGTTTACCTAGCTCTTCAGAAGTAAGATTTATTTTACAGATGCCCTTGCTAATGTTTTGAGCATTAACAACTCATAACCAGAGCTCCCAGATTTGTAGGTTTGTTCCTGGTGTTTCATTTTGCAGTTTGAAAGAAAAAAGTTATCTTCAGTAGAATTCATGACAGTATTACACAGTGCATTTTCCAAAAAACTATGACTGAACTAAGACCCAGTTTTCAAGTGAATGACACTGAGGTATTTAACTGGAATAAGTTCACTGCTCTTGAGTTGCTGAGAAGCAGTGCATGAAGCATGCACATTTTTTTCACGGATGAAAAAGTAATAAACCTTTGCTACCAATTTTATGCATTTTAAAACTCAGTAGAGGATAATTACTGCCTTCTTGCATTCATTTTGGCATTTCGTGCATTCACGTGAGATGAGAGAAATAACTGAAATATTTGAGCTAAAGGGAAGACTGGCAAAAAGGTCTCCTTTTAGATATTTACGTGTTAGTTTTAGATATTCATGTGCAAAGTTTGAATTCTGCAAACATGAATGTGTTCCTCCCATAGCATCCTGTCTGCCATTTTCTTCCTCCTACAACCCTCTCCTCCTCCTTCCTTACCCAGACCTTGAGATGCCTTATCCTTTTTGCTTCTCTGACTCATTCACTTGCCCTGGTGACACAACCCCATCTCCAAATCTCTTTCCCTCTCACTCCTTCAGCCTCCCTCAGGGTCACCCTACCACAAGATTCTCCTTTATGTCTCACCATCTCTCCCTCAGAGGGACAAACCTGCTTTCATCTCTCTCATCTTAAGGTGCCTGTGCTATTCCAACTGCTGCCCATCTCCTTTCATGCTTTTCTATCAAATAGATTGATTCAGCTCCTCAAAGTATTTTTTCACTTCCATCTGGGCTTCCAGACTGGCTCTCATCCCCTCCATGGCCCCTGACTGCCCTTGTCCAGCATTCCATGACTGCCCAATAGCACTCCAGGTTTTCAGAGGGACACCAGCAGAACTTGCACTTGATCAATGCATTCTTGCTGCCCTTTAGGTCACACAAAGTGGAAGTCTTTCAGCTCCACTGAATTGGTAGTGAATGTGGAGTGATTTTCTAGGGATCACATAAGGATACCTGTGATAGGAAAACTATATGTAACTGAAAATGTTAACATTTCAATTCTTCTATTGTGTTATAAAAGGTAAGAAATCATTGAGAAAATGTGATGGTCAGGGTGCAATGCACAGTAGGCA
The DNA here is from genome assembly GCF_012460135.2 of Molothrus ater. NCBI lineage: Eukaryota > Metazoa > Chordata > Aves > Passeriformes > Icteridae > Molothrus > Molothrus ater. Next base: position 19,838,314 of record NC_050479.2, read on the forward strand.
AGCCTCCCATACTTTTTAAGTTAAGGGTTTCTCCTCTCAGCTGTATTTAATTGTGTTTCAGGTAAGTCTTCCACTTAATACTGTGGATTATGCTCTGGCATGAGAGTACATGCAAGTATTTATTGCATTTTTTTTCCAAAACTGGGTATGCAATTTCTTTTTCATACAATTATTGGATCTCTGATTCATGGGTACTCATCTGGAGTGTGCCAATGCTGCTGACAGCTGTAGGCATGCAGCACTTACGTAAATTGTCTGAACAACTAAACTTTTACTGGGTGATATGAATATTTTAGTGTCTCATTTAGCCAACCACTTCAGACTTTCCTTTAGATAAACTGGAGTTTCTCACCTGAAGAAATTGTATAATCTGAAAGCAAAGGCAGGTTACTTGCAGTTTGTAAGATTAATCAGTCATCACTGGCATCAGGAAAAAGCTTAGGAAGGTTGAGGCAGAAATATATGAAGATATTCAGAAGAATCTTAGCCAGTTTAATTTAGTAACCTAAACTTTGAAATAACACTAAACTAGTGTTATTTCAAATCCTTTCGGGCATGGATATTACACATGCATTTTTTTCCCTACAAAACTTGAAAGAGAAGTAGTCATCTCTTTTTACTTATTTTTTCCCCAGATTAAAAATGGCAGGAAGTTATTTGCAGTTGTCTTGAAAGTGAATTCTTGCTAAATGGTTAGAAATAGCTACTCTTACATATTTTCAAAGTAGCATTAAGCCAAAGATTTTTATGCCTTCATGCTGATGACATTACAGACCAAAGGAGTTGAACTGAAGCCCAGTTTATGCAACTAATGATAATATTTTATTGTCAGAAAGCAGCACTCCTGTCTTTATCTCCAGCATTTTTTGAAGACAGAAAACTGTAATTTGGAAAATTGAACAGAGTAATTCTATGGTTTTCAGCAAATGGTTTTTATGAAAACAGGTGGTCAGCTGTTAATAATAAGAGACAACATGCAAAGTGGTCCACAAACATTAAATTTAGCAAGCAAAATTCTGTGTCTTTAAAATGAAAGCTGACTTGGCTTGGGTTCACCTTGTTACAAATAGAATATGTTTTTCCAATGCCCTTGTCTTTCTCTAAGGTAGATGCACAAGCTCACCTGAGGCACCACTGTATTTTATTGGGTAGCAAAAAAATCTGATTTAGTTTCTATTGATTTTACTCGGTTAACAAGGTCATATTTAAAACTGTAGGAATGACTGGGTTTCCATTCTGTAGTTTCATACTAATGCACCACTAAAGACACTGATCTAAATTGAATGGTAGAAGGTTGTTATATTCAACACAAACCAGAAAAAACCCCAAAGCTGCAGCAGGGAGGTTGGGTCTTACAGGCTGCACAGCTGCATAGCAGTGAATTAAGAACATGATCTAGAGGAGATGTGTCCTGGCTGTCTCTGTGCAAGTACCCCGCCCAAGTCAGCCCAACATCAGAGGGACTTGCTAAATCCTCTGCAGCAGGACAGGGAGGGAGCTGAGTCAGTGGCTGGGGAGGTGATGCTCAAGGTGTTGGTGCTGCCAGGTGCCAGTGCAGCAGGACAGGGAGGGAGCTGAGTCAGTGGCTGGGGAGGTGATGCTCAAGGTGTTGGTGCTGCCAGGTGCCAGTGCAGCAGGACAGGGAGGGAGCTGAGTCAGTGGCTGGGGAGGTGATGCTCAAGGTGTTGGTGCTGCCAGGTGCCAGTGCAGCAGGACAGGGAGGGAGCTGAGTCAGTGGCTGGGGAGGTGATGCTCAAGGTGTCGGTGCTGCCAGGCTGGGAGGGCCCAGGGACGTGCAGAGGGAATGTTCTGCACACCTCAGGAGGAGCTTCTCCTCTCTGTGAGGGGCAGCCCCTGGTGAGTGCAGCCCCTTCCCTACTGGTTCCCTTAGCTAAGTAGTGGGGCTTTGTGCAGTGGGCTCTTGTGGCTCACACAGAGGCTGTGGTGAGGAGGATGTGCCTCTGAGGATTCCTTGGGCATCCCTTGATCCCATCCTGTGAAGAAACACTCCCTTGGCAACATCAGTGTTATACTGTAGCCATCCTGCTGTGTGGGGCTCCTGGCAGAGGTGTCCAGGTGGTGCCTGGAGCAAGGGAATTCAGTGTGGAGTACTGGAGCATGGTGCTGCATTGCTGGAGCCTCTGGGAAAAGCTCTTCCATAGCCTGTGAAACCTGGCAAGTCAATGTGCAAGCTACAGCCTTACGTAAGGGTGCAGTTACAGAGTTAGCTGCAGATAAGGGGTGACTGAGATATGCTGACTTTTGTAATTGAATAATTGATGCTCTGCTACAAGGAGTTGGATTTTAGTCTGTTGGATCAGCTGTGCTCATAGCCTGAGAGTGAAACTTTGACAGTTCCAGCCCTGTTTGGACCAGTTGCAGTAGGTCTTTTTATCTGGTCCACTATATGGAGAGTTATGGAGTGTTATCTCTGTTGCCTAATGTCTGCATATGATAAGTTTGGTTACATGAGACTGCCAAAATAAAAAGGAAAGAAGTTCTGGTAGCTTTCTAAGAAAGGCACTCAGCTCTTTGCAAGAGGAAGCTCTCTTTGATATATGATATCCTGGAGTGTTAAATGTGAGCCCAACCTTGCAGCAAAAAGGGCTGCTGTATTTTTAACCCAAAGATATTTGGAGAGTTTTCAGTGAGGCCTGGCCTTTGTTTCTAAGTGTTTATATAATCCACATTGCCTGGAATATTGATGGTTACATGCAGTTTTACAAGGGGGTGTGTTTAACATCTAATGCAACAGCAGTACTTGTGTAGGGCTGTCACGTCTTTGTCACACGTTTATTTACATTCACAGGTCTGACAAGTCTTTCATCCTGGTGTGTGTTTCTGCTGTTTCCCATACATCCTGGCCAAGCAGTGGGTTTGTCACTGCCACCTTGCCTGTGTGGTGGTGCTGGTGAGGTGTGTGAACTGTGCACACATCAAGTCTCTGACTGAAAGAATTTCCATAGCTCTCTCTACGTAACCACCCAGGTGCAGCCTGGGTGGTTACATGGCTCTCCATGTATTTATGGGTATGGAAATAATCTCTGTTAGTAGAAGCTGGTGTTGGTATACTCATCATGGGGAATTATATTAGCAAAACTGATAAGGCAAAATAAGGAGAGGATCATCAACAACTGTACTTAAAACACTCACTGATGAACAAATGCAGCTTCTGCCACCTAAATTTACAGTGCAAACTCCTAACACAAGTTATGGAAGAATAGCAGCCATTTGTTCACCCCTTCCTAGATGTGTTTACCATGGAGCGTGTGTGTTAGTAATGCCAAATTCTGGCACATTGTCAGAATACTAATTTTTCTCAAAAATAATGATTACCTTATCACACTGTTGTGAGGTCATTATTGATTTGGGTGGTAACTTCTTCAGGGGTGTAAATCAAGCCAGGCTGTAAGAGTGTAGCAGCTGTCAGCTTTTGAGAGCTTCCATACTGCCAGGATGTTGCTTTTTCTGCAGAAGCAAAGGCAGCCATGGAAGAGCCTCTGCTACTTGCAATGAGATTCCTCTTTTCAGGAGTGTGGGTCAAGGCTGCCTCTTTGCTCATGCAGGAAAGCTGTGCTGTTGGGAGTGTAGGTTCCCTTGGCAGGCAGCTGTGCTCCTGGGCTGGAGGAAACCAAGCTGGGACGTACGATGGTCCAGACTGGCCCTCTCTTCCCCAGCATGTGCAACACAGAGCATCTCAGCCTGGAAATGAAAACAGAATGGGGAAATGGTTGTACCATTTCCCAGATGCCTGGGCCTCTCTAGTTGACATTGGGTTTTCTTTCTGAAGAGTAATATGGCCTTTATGGTGATAGCCATCCCACCTAACTTGTTTAGCTTATCTCTCAGTCAAATTAAACTGTACCACTTGTTGATTGCTCGACTCTGCTAACAGGAATGTAACATAGGAGATAACAATTGAGAACAGAAGCTGGAGGTTTTTTTTTTCTGGTAGTTAAATGTGCAGGAGGTATCACCAATTAAGATTTTACATCTAAATAATAATCCTGGGCAGTTACCTTGCTGTTACAAAACAGCTGCTTGGCAGTGGAGTGGCCTGGAGACTGGAGCTCAGAAATGGGTAGGCAAACTGTGGCTGGAAAGAGGAGATGGCAGTGGCAGGTTGGGAAAAGCTTAACTGGAAAGCTCTCAGTTAATGGGATTACAATAAAAATATCGTGATTTGCTGTGCACGTAGTCAATCTAGAGATTTATTAACGTGGCCTTATTGTGGTTTAAGACTGGTCACTCATGGATTGTCCCCCTCAGGCTGTAGATGTGCTCACAGGAATGTAATGACAGGAGCTGTTTACCCATAGAGAGATAGTGCTGCATTGCCTTCATCTTTTACCTTTTGGGATCTTATCAGACAAATAATCAGGCTCTCCAAATGATAACGAATCTGGCATATTGGCTGAGGTGGTGCCAGGTTTCTTTGGCTCCGACAGCCTGAACACGTGGGGTGATGAATGGCTTGAGAAAGAAACACTTGGGTGCTCTCCTGCTCATACCCACTATTCCTCTGGGCGCTTGCAGGGTGCTACATCACAGAGTTGCTTCAGACCTGCTTTGTGTCCCAAGGTTTACTTTTCCAGTTTAGTCTGCTATTGTTTGAAATGTCAGCCACCTCCGGCCTTACCCTGCCTAAGTTGTAAAGTTTTCTCTCTCTCTCTTCTCTTGGCTCAGGAGGCGGGGAGGTTTTGGGACCATTCCAGGGCTTTTCTGAAGCTGCTTTTTCCACTGTCAGGCAGGGTCTGGCACTGAGTCAGCCACTGCTTCCTGGTTCTCACCCTTCCCTTGCAGGCAGACAGATGACCTGCCTTAAGGGAGTGACCTTTCTTGGAAGGTGAAATCGAGCACATAAATTAAATGCTGACCATAAACATTAGCCACATACATACTTACAAACACATTAATCCTGTGTTAACAGCCCCCAGTGCAGTGCTCATTGATCAGCTAGTTACTGTTTGTGCAGTGCTTGGAAGATGACAGCAATATGTACATTTCTCTAATCATTACAGATTTGCATATTACACCAAGGCAGAAACTTTACTGAGATAATTTATCCATATTCTGATGAAGGAGGTGTGTGTTTATTAGGAGAGCTCAGTGAGGCACAGAACATATTTCTTACAGTTTTGAAGAGGAAAAATTTGATAACTGAGCAGGAATCTTATTAGCCACATCTTGCCCTGTGCTGAGGAGGAATGAAGTTATTAATTTACCTGCTTCCTCTCTTTGTGAGTAATGTGAACTGACTTTTCTTCCTGCGCTGGTTCTTCTCTGGAAGGCTCCTCTCTCATTTAATGAATGTTTGAGTGCCACCAGTTTTATCTTGCCCAAGCATCTCTGGAAGAAGATGAAGGAAGACACTGTTTAAGTATCTGGATGTATCCTGGGCTGCTCAGGAAAGAAATAAGTACCTTACCTATCTCTACAATGTATGATCAAGGGGAGTTTGATCCTCTTGACATTCACCAGGGCTGAAGGAATTCCACCTTGAGGTGTTAATTTCCTGTTCCTTCCTTAACCTTGCTCTTCCTATCTCTGATCTCTTCTGCCCCCTCCATTTAGTCTTCACTGTTTAAACTGGTGCCATGCTTAACTTGATCTGAGTTCATGCTTTGCATAACTAGATGGGAGAGAAAATATGATCTGACAGTAATAGCAGGAATGCTTTTTGGAGTTACCAGTGTGTGTGTAACCATTAACTTAAGGAGGAGCTCACTTTGGTGTAAAATAACAGTCCTTACACAAACACAAAATTTAAACACTAAGTCATGTGAAAGAAGAGCCTGTGTCTAGAAATCTCCATGTTCCTGATCTTACCAGTGGTTCTCTTCATAGAGATATTGCACTTGGATGGTCAGCTGCTGCCTTCTGAGCTGCCCATGTGGTTGGGAAGGGATGGGAGAATCCAGGAGAGTGGCTGACCTTGCAGTCAAGGTCTCTATTAATTGCCTCTTTCAGTTGGGCCCTTTAATGTTTGCTCTGACTGTGGGCTGCTCTCTTTCTCAGCTGCAGGGGAGTGATTTCTACCTTATAGAGGCCTTCAAAATCATCCCTTTCTCGTCATTAATCAAGAACCTAATCAGATTACAGAGATCTAAATGGACTTCAACACTGTTTTTAAGTTCTGTGGAAATTTTCCACTCTTTAACATGTGATAACATGCAGACTAATTTAAGTTAATTGCATAATACTTCTCTCAGGAGATAATTTTCTAATTGATCTTATTGCTGGTAACATTATCTGTGGACAATTAATATCTGATGGGATCCCTTTGCTCCTGCTTGGTGAAGAGATGAAGCCTCCCAGGGCAGCTGCATTCCACAAAGAGCTGAGTTGCTGGAAATCCCTGTGGGGTCCCAAAAATTCTTAACTCTCTTGTTTTTAAAATAATGTTTTTCAGTCATTTTACATGGCTTTGATGGTAGAATGTAAGTGATGGAAAAAAAATACCTGAGTCACTTCATGCTGTTCTTTTTCGTCATGTTATGATATTTGAAACTTTGCAATTTGGTTGATTTTAGTTGTCATGAAGATAAATTTCCCATGGATACTTTAGACTTGAGAATACTTGTACTTTGCTGAAAGTTTTGGGAACAATAATAAATAGTCTTTGCATGTGAACTTGCATCAAGAGACAGAGATATTAATCTCTTGGGGAAATCATAGATGTTTTGCTTTCTAGATGAATTTCAATTAATTTCTTATTGTCTCACATGGATTTTCATCTTCTTTTTGTTAGTTCTCTCTTTTTTATTGTTTGCTTTACACCAGTGTGCCTTTTCTTTCCTGAAGTTTCATCTACTTTTTTCACTTGTCTGTAATGGGATATTCAGTTTATCTCACACTCACAGCCCAACTTGGTTCTGTACCTTAGGAAACTCCTTTATCTTCTCTCAGGTTGCAGGTTGGTAATGTAATGTCCCTTGCAATCTACTGGAGGTTTCCACTCTTTTCTTGTCATTTTTCTCCTCTTGGTTTTCTTCCTGTCCCTTTCAGTGTCTTACAGGATTTTTGTCTCATTAATTATCTTGCAGTTGGCTGAGACTGAAGAAAAGGAAAGTTTTTTTCAGGCATTTTTTGTCTGCCTTGAGTTCCAGCAGTGCCCTGTGCTAAATATGATGTGCATTTATAGAGATCACCTTTTTCCCAGCAGTAAGTCAGTAGCTGTAGGAAGAAAAAGGAGCTCAGCAAGATGTAGCTGATTTTCCTCAAGTTGTCTGCTCAATGCAAACATGTTATGCCTGTATGCTTTCTTCTGATATGAAAGGCTGTATATCAAAGGTAAAAGTGAGGGAATAGGACTAAAATCCAAGTTCATAACTTTTTTTCTGAGAGAGGAATGTGAAGGTAGTGGGTATGTTGCTTCATGGTGAGTTGAGCTTACCTTTTGTTCTTCCTTGCTTAATATGTGAGGAAATAAGAGAATAATTCTCTGTCAAGCCTGAGTTAGCAAACTGGGTCACGCTGCTTTCAAAATTTAGAAGTGGTAAATCTGTGGGGAAGGGATTCTGGAACAAGTGACATTGAAGTGGTGAGCATTTTTGTAGAAGTGAACGATGTATGAAAGAAAGATTGTTTGGAGTTATTTTCTTGTCACTTCATGTCTTTTGTCAGGGTAGTCATGAAAATGGACCTTTCTGAAATCATAGGTGACAGTTATAAGCCATTGCAAGGTGGTAGTACATGGACACCTAACTGAGAGATCACCTTCTCTTGTAAAATTTCCATCTTAGGAGACGGGTTTTCAAAAGCATGCACTGAGAGAGAGATTCATTTCTTGTGTTTCCAAATGGTTAATGTGCCAGTGTTCTTCCCAGGAGATTGTGGATCTGAGTTGTCATTTGTGACCTTGGAAGCCTGCTCATTGTAAGCCAGTAGGTAAGAAGATGCAGAGATCCCTCAAGATGTTCATATGCAAGATTTTGGTTGCCATTCACTGGCCTACATGCAGAAGCTGTTGCCTCTGGTTTTTCCAGTCTTATTCAAATGAACTCATTTTGTGTCTTCCTTTTTCTGATACCAGTTCCTGATTCTCATTTCTCTAAAAGTCTCACTTTGGTTCTCAGAAACAAATGAAGGCAATCAGTCCAGTCTTAACTTGCAAATCAGCTCTAGCAACAAACTAAGCTGAACACCTTCCACTTGAATTCAGTGTTCTTGCTTCTACTTATGCTATAAGGTTAGTACATTTTTAATCAATATTAGTTTTGTCAGTCCAATACTGCTTGTTGTTCCCATTCCCCCCACCAACCCTGATCTCTTTTTAATTGTCTTCCTCTATTTTTGTCTTCTTTGATTTTTTTATCCTGAGTAATCTCTTTTGGAAAGGAGATTTTTCTTGCCCCATTGCTGCTGCTTTTCTCTTCTTGTGAACTGCACCTCCTGTGTTTTGTGTGTAAGCATTCATTGCTGTAAGCTGCTCTTTGAGATCCAGAGGCAGACACAGGACCAGTTCAAGGGAAGCAAGTAGAGGTTAAACTCTTGTTTGTTGTGTTACATGGTGGGACAATCCCACATGGTGGAGTTAGAGAGGAATTGAAGTGCATGATCCCCAGTGCTGCAATAGCTCCTTTCCAGTTGGACTTTGAGATGAGCTGCTTGTAGATTCCTAAGGCTGGAATGGACACTAAGGAATTATCTAAAATAAGGGTATTCTGCAAGATGTCCAGTGTAGTGTAGAAAGTACTTGCCTTTTAAATAACAACACTTACCATACAGTTATTTTTAAATGCTTGATACCATTCACACTTTCTTAGAGCAAGCATCCATGCAGGGTGATGTATGTAGAATAAAAGTCTCTCTGGATGGGCAGAACAATGTGAAGGTTAGGCTTCACTTTGATTACAAAAGCAAACAGTTGGAGTCAAGTGAAGCTTTTTCCCCTCCTTCTCTCTCTAGGTGGTTGCTGCTAGTCTTACATTTCTTTCATTTTTATAACAGAGAAAAAAGTAATTTTTTTTTCTAATTGGCCATGCATTCTAAAAATACAGAATATTTTGGATGAAAAGTGGATTTGGTAGTAGAAATATGACTTTCTTTTGGCTTCAGGGGATCCTGCCCTGACAATTAAGCTAATAAGAACTAATCTTTAGCAGTTCTATCATGCACAAAGGAGATGAGAGCAGAAGATTGTGCCTTGAAGAGCAGTTTTGTCAGTGATGCTGAAGAGGGTCAGAGTTTGGTGCCTGAACCTGAAACCAGGCATTGTAGGCAGCTTTTGATGCTGCTGCTGCCAGCAACACAAGTTCGACATAGAAGCAGCTACTACAGGTCACTTTTGGGTGCTTTTGTTCCTGTTGAATAAAGCAAGAGTAGAGATGTTTAAGGGACTGGAAGTAGAGACTGCAAGGCTCAGTGGGCATCTCTGGGGCTGTGGCTGTGCACTGGGCAGCAGCAAAGCTGGGAGTGTGTGCCTGGGTGCTCCTCCCGTGGGCTCAGCACCCTGTGCTCACCTCAGGGACACACTGGGGATGGCTCAGCACCCTGTGCTCACCTCTGGGACACACTGGGGATGGCTCAGCACCCTGTGCTCCCTGCTGGGACACACTGGGGATGGCTCAGCACCCTGTGCTCACCTCAGGGACACACTGGGGATGGCTCAGCACCCTGTGCTCCCTGCTGGGACACACTGGGGATGGCTCAGCACCCTGTGCTCCCTGCTGGGACACACTGGGGATTGCTCAGCACCCTGTGCTCCCTGCTGGGACACACTGGGGATGGCTCAGCAGCTGGGACACACTGGGATTGCTGAGCCTGTGCTCCCTCAGGGACACACTGGGGATTGCTCAGCACCCTGTGCTCACCTCAGGGACACACTGGGGATTGCTCAGCAGCCTGTGCTCACCTCTGGTAGCTGAATCTCTGAATCTCTGCTTTCCTGTCACCAGCTCTGCTGCCTCTCTCCAGGAGAGCTCTGGCAGCACTTCTGTGTCACAGCAGGCTGACAGGCAGTGTGGCACTGGCTTCCAGGAGATCTTTTTACTGGAAAGGTTGAAGCCTCTTTCATTATTTTCACGGCTCTTTGGGAAAGTTCTGACAAGTGTGGCATAAATCCACTCCCAGCATGCCAGCCCAGTGATAGTCCTCACTCCATTGGTAGGAAATACCTCTCTCCTGCCTTTCCCTGAGATATGTCTGTTGAGGATGCTGGTATAGCCTGCAAACTGGCACTGTGACTTGAATTGTATTGACTTTATGGTATAAGGCTGTCAAATTTAATTTAGGGATATTATAGTTAATAACTCCCTGTGTGAGTGTGCCAATTTACAGAAGTATAAATGGTTAAGTCTCTCTTGTGACATGGAGCTAGTGAAGCTGATATAATAATTATAATATGTTTTTTAATTAAGTTCAGTTCTCTCAAAAAAAGGGTTTTTTTCTCTTTCCTCCTTAGTAAGGGAATGAGTGTGGCCTTGTGTTCTTGTATAATTTGCAAAAACAAAACTGGAAACAGTCCATGGAGATTTAATTCTCTTTTTATAAGAAGTGCAGGGTTCTTTGTAACAGTGTTATGTTCTCACTGTCTGAAGTTAAATTCAATCATGATATGCATACATGGTGTGGATTATGTATGTATTTTAAGTAATATATCTGTATTTCAAGTAATTTTTTCAGATTAAAGTTATCAGGTAGTCTTTATAATGTGTTATATTGTAGCTTTTCAAACCCCAGTGTGACCATTTTTCAGGATAATGTGTTTATTCAGTTCAATCACTGCTGGTTTTGGTACAATGTGTACCAAAACTCACCTTTTAAATACAAAGTTCATTGAAAGAATTGTTGCTTGGTTTGTTTTTTTGCTTTTTGGATTTTTTTTTTGTTTTGCTTTTGTCTGGAGGTATTTTTATTCTTTTCTTTTTTATACACTTTTATTTTTTTAAGTTAGAGTGCTCCTTGAGGAGGAGGGTTAATGGAGGTATGCACTGCTGACTGCAGGAGATGGATTGATTTCTGAAAGCAAGTGAAAATGCCTGAAATTTTTCAGCTTTTTTTTTTCTGGTTTCCTGATCTTTAATCCTGAAGGAAAAGGAAAAAATGAAATTAAAAGCAGCCTTGCAGAGAGCTCTCATGCAATAGTGATGGGGTTTGTGGTTTTTGTCTCTTCTAGTGGAGATAAGAAATGAGTTCAAAGATACTGAAAGAATGAAATTCCTTGACCTTTTCATGAGTAAAAGCATTAGTGAGCTTAAAGTATGAAATGAGGAGAAAAGTGGTGAGCTAAAAATATGTGAGCTTGTTGCACTGTTAAAAATCTCCAATAACCTTCATGCCTTCTGAATCACTTAGTGAGCATGTACTGTACTGCAGGCTTGGTTTCTTTTAAACAGAGCAGGACATGTTATTAACTCTCTCTGTTGCAAAGGCTGTGGTGCTTATGTTTATTATTTTCCTATAGGATACAAGGTCCTGCGAAGTGTGGTCTTCCCTTTGTACAGCATTGCAGGGTTTGTTAATACACGTTTCTTATTCTGAAATTCCATGTAACTTAATGAACATTGACAGGACAGACTCAAGGCTGTATTGATATCACAGCTCCACAGAGAGAGATGACTGTCAGATCAGATATCTGGCTTAATTACAAATCGGTTTAAAATTTTATCTTTTGCTCCGATCTGGCAGAAGCTAAACTGATATAAACCAATCCCAACCTGACAAGAGTGTGACTGCACAGAGATGGATACAGTGACTTAATTAACACACTCTCTGGCTCAGGGGAGGGTGGGTATGAGGGAGAAGCTTTTTTATTGCTGCTTCCTGCTTTTTCCTTCTGGTGGACTACTGTGGCTCCAGCTGTCCAGGAGCAGACAGGATGGTGGGTTCATGGGACACCTGGGCAGGTGGGATTCCCCTGCAAGTTGGGGCCACATGGGTTGGCTGGCATTTCTGGGCTGCTGAGGCTGCTCAGGTGGTTCATTTGTTCCCCCTGTGCAGTTGTGCAGATGGAGCTGGCTTGGCAGGCTGGGCTGCTGGGGAGCCACCCAGCCTGAGGGGCATCAGCTGCTGCTGGAGGGCCATAATGGGGCTGTGCTGGGGAGGTGGGGGGCTCTGCATCTGTGCCTGGTGTTGGCAGTGTAGGCAGCAGCTATGGAATTGTAGCCATAGATAAATGCAGAGCTGGAGAAAGACACGGATTGTGTGGTGTTCTTGCTGTAAATTTAGCATGTATGCTCTGGTGGCAGGTCTTGACTCTTGAGGATAGTGCCTGTTATGCTGTCTGGACTATGTAATAAAAGGTTTTGGACCACATTTTGTCTTCCCTGTGATTTGGTAGTCTGCATCTTTTTGAACCACATAGAACACTATTACATTTTCCAAAATGGAGGTCTTACTATTTTTTTAATATACTCTCTTCCTCAATTGGCAGGATGATACAATAGAAGCATAATAGTGACAGGACAAGGAGCAATGGCTTTAAACTGAAAGACAGTAGGTTTAAATTAGATATTGGGAAGAAATCCTTTGCTTTGAGGGTGCTGAGGTTCTGAAACACTTGCTCAGAGAAGCTGGCTTGAAGAAGCTCTGGATGTCCCATCCCTGAAAGTGTTCACAGCATGGTTGAATGTGGCAATCTGGTCTAGTTGAAGGAATTCCTGCCCATAGGTTGGAAATAGATGATCTTTGAGGTTCCTTACAACCCAAACCAGTTTATGATTCTGTGATAACAAGGAAGCATTGCAGATGCTTACCCTTGTGAGGTGTTTCAGGGGAAAGTGTCTGAACTCCACAGTACAGTGCCATATCTGTCCCCATGTCACATATGGCTTCATACATTGTCTTCCCTTGTGTTTGAATTCAAGCTATGGAGCATGCAGGAAAGAAGTTTCTTTTGCTTTCTCCTAGCTTAGGTTCCCATGAGAGTACTGAGGCATTTAATTTTTCAGGTGTCTTGACGCAGCACTTTTAAATGTTCAGTGTTTGGGTTTTTGTGTAACAAATGTAAGCACTGGTGCAGTAGCAATCTGCCTCTGTATACAGATTCACAGGCAGTCAGTGAATGCCAGGCTGTCTGTGATACAGATTTTGTGTATACTGACAAAATCAGAAGAAATTTAAATGTCACCTCAGGTCTCACCAGGCTCTGCTAGCATTTCAGAGGTGTTGCCACCTTCCAAAGAAGTTATTCCTTCATCCAGTGAAGAAAAGGATTCAATGATAATCCATAGGTATGTTAGCTTGGTATTTTGCCTTACCTGAGAACAGATGACAAAGCCAAGCATTGTGTTGATTGTTCTGCTATGCTCTGAGTCAGCTGTAACACCCAGGATGGCATAATTTCCTAGAGAAGGTTTTCAGTATCCTTTGGGTGCTGAACAGCCCTATAAGAAGACAGAACAATTTAAATAAAATAATTCAATGAAAAAAAGTGTTGGACTTGGTATGTCAAAACTTACAAAGTTTGAATAATTTCTGGCAGTTCAAAGATGCAGATGTTAAATTGACAACTGGCAGTTCAAAGATGCAGATGTTAAACTGACAAGGCAAGACAAGAATGTCTTTTCAGGTGAGTCTGGAAGCCAGAAATTTCTGGTTTGGAGTTGCCTACTGGGCCAATGTCATAACATTTGAGAAATTCTGAATTTGCCAGGTGAAAAGGCAGACAAGACATTGTGGTAAACTTTTTTTTGTCTTTTTCCCCAAGAGAACAGAGACTCCTGCTGTAACACATTTTGAATCTTTTGTTATGGGTCTCATGAACTGAAACTAAATTTTTTAACTGTTACCATTTCATGAGAATGAAAACCCTGTGTTTCCAGATCTGTTTCAACTTCTCCCCTGCAGTCCACAAGGCTAAAACTTAAAGCCACGTGGTCTTAGAGGAATGGGAAATATTTTTGTACTAGCTAAAACGCTAAAGCAGGAAAAAAACCCAAAACCCAGATATCATAGTTTCCAAAATCTGCAGTTTTCTTTTCCTGATGTAATGATCAAGTTTTCTCTTATGAAGGTAACCTTTTCCAAATACTCAACACTTTTGAACTTACTACTTATGTACAGGCAAAAAAAAAAAAAACCAAACCCAAACTACTCCTTAAAACGGGACAGGAATTTTGGGATTTTTCCCCTTTACTTTAAAGGATATAATGGACTTTTATGAATATGAGGTTGCCTGAATACAACTATATGAACATCTCCCATTTTTTGGCAAATTTCTTTGTCATAAAATACAAGAACCCCATAATTTAATTTACTGTGCAAACTTCCATGTTCAAAACAATTTCTGGACTGATAAACCAGGAAAATAACCAGGATATTCCTTATGGTTGGTGTGTTTTCATCTTCCAAACTTGTTTTAAAATGGATTGTCTTTGTCTGAAGATTCAGTGAGTCAGGTTCGCTTTGCTGTGCTCTGGTTTTATATCACTGGAAGCTGTTTGACACTGATGTAACTCAATGAATCACTGTCTGCTTGCTGCCAGCTATTCTAAAGTGAACAAGTGTGTCAGGAGGATAAAATACTTTACATTGTAGCTGAAATTGATAAAAACAGGTTGTATTGGAAGGTCAAGTAAACTGTAAGATGAATTTTGTTTACCTTGGAGTTATGAGGTAAAATTACCCTGAAGTAACATAGCTTTTGGCCTGGGCTTTGCTGGCTGTCTTTGAGTTCATATAACGAGTGTGGCTGTGATGAATTTGTCTCACTGAGTTACTGCTCTGCCACTAAGGGTAGGATTTTTCAAGCATGAGCTCTCTTATCTGCCAGTTAAACATATAAGGCAATTGTCTTGTACCTCACTCCAGTCAACACAGTGAGCACCTCTTTAGGTCAAAGGATGGCAGGATAAGTGAGATGATGTGCAAAATAGCTCAGCCTTACAAAACCCAGCCTACATCTGTGATCCAAGAGATTAATTGCACACAATAGATAGCAAAACTTCTCAAACTATGCATGTACTCAAATGTTTTGCTGACTGGCAAATTTGCCTTTGGTCTGAAGTCATTAGGAGCTTATTTTTACATGAAGCATTTGCAGTCAAAACAGTGTTGTTATCTCTGCTTCATTTCTATGGAAAGATTAAAAAGTTTGCAGGAGTTTGGAAAAGAAATCTTGCCCTTTGGCCTGGAATGGCTGCCAATTCTGTCACATCATGCCATTCCAGGTATCAGGAGAGCAAGTTTGGTTTTGCAGGACTAAACCTTACTGTGTGCTGGTCATGGGGAGTTTGGGAACCTTCTGAAAGTAGTGATGGCACAGGGCTGGTAAATGCCATGTGCTCCCTCTGAGGCCAAGGTGGGGGTCTCTGTTACCACCCCCCTACTGGGGAGGGATAGAATGTAAGAAAATAAAGATAGTGCAAAAGGTAATCTCACACCTGAGGAGTTGCAGCTGTACTAATCACCAAAGATTAGGCCCTTAATAGGCCACAGCTGTGTCCAATGAGAGGACGAGTGCTACAAAAGAGTGGGTTAGCTGGGTGAGGAGAGCTGGAGTTTGTTGGTTGTGCTGTGAAGAGAGATGGAGTTTGTTGGCTGAGCTGTGAAGAAGGAGTCAGGGCTGTGAGGAGCTGCCCATGAGAAATCACTGAGAAGGTATGGAACTTTTGAAATAAGTTGACAACACCCTGCACCTCCAGGGTGTGTGTGTGTGCTGCTGGGCTGTGGTTCCCCTCCATCTCTCTGACCACTGGCTGAACCCGCTGTCTGGAGGAGCCCTGGGGGTTTAGAGGAACCCTTGATCTGAAGGAAGGGGTCCTTCCCTGCACCACAGCAGCTCTCAGCACCAGGGTTCGGCCTTCCCCAGCCAGTGGCATTCATTCATCAGACAAGGCTTTCATTCCCAAGAGGTCTGCTAAAATCTGGTCAGAGCACTTTGTGTACAGATCAGCTTTATTCTTCCATTTGGAATTTTCACTTTATAATTTTGTATAGGTGTGGTTTGATGTTGCATCAGAAAGTAGGAAGAGTATTCACTGTGAAATTTAACAACACTGAATTGCTGTTGTAGTCACAGTGTGACTCTATTTCCCACTGGGGTAGCAAATGTTGCACCAAGGAGGCAAGTGGCTCAACATTTATCGCTTTGTCTTTCTCAAATTTTAGTATCTGTAACAAGAGGGGGAAAATATTGCTTTGCTTGTCATTATCAGAAGAAAATAATGGTCATATATTAGCATCTGAGATATCAAGGACAGATTTTCTGCAGTCAATTTGGAAACTCTGTTCATTTATTATTAAGTATTTAGTGAGAACAGCAAGCTGGTGATAAAATTGGACTTTGGAATTTCTCTTAAGACAGAATGCAAATGTTTGAACATTTTTGGTTTTGGTCCCCACTGTTTTTGCAATCTCTGAGGGCATTTCCCTTTAATTTTGAAGCCCTGTTCATGAGTACCAAGAGCAAAAGGACTAAATGTCATTTAAAAGTAATGTAGCAATACTTGCCAACAGCACAGCTTTAGTAGATTCTGAGACAGGAATGTGGGAGCAGTCATAGCCTTAAAAAAACAACAATAAGCTTTAGCAAATGGAGAATCTGCAAAAATATTTGAGAACTGTGCATGATGTCTTCTTGCTGTGTTGAGTTTTTGGTCTTAGGATTTTTTGTGGGTTTGGTTTAGGATCTCTTTCTTACGATCTTCTTTCTTCTTCTTAACATCTCAGAAGACTTTTTAAAAATTTGAGAAAAATATTTACTTAAGAGCTGCCTTGAAGACCACTCCCTCACTAGAATTAACTTTTTTTTTTCTCCTTTCCCTGGCTGTTTTATCTATCTTACTGTAACTTAGTTCACAGATCATAGCGTTTTGTGCCAAATTCTCATAGCGTTTATTAGTTTAATGGTGTGGTGCATTTATCTTGCTGAAAGTATTAGCTGAAGTGACCTCTGCTCAGAAGTGTGCATCAAAGTTAAGGAGGTCAAGCCTTCAGTGTGCTGCTATGAGCAGAGCTAAGAATCTGGGTGGAGTTGATATTTCCACAGCAGGAATTTGTCCCGTTCTCATAGTTTTGAGAAATAATAGGTTTCCAACAAAAAGATTTCACGGCTTCAAGATTTAGTATTTGGAGGAGGAAGAGGATTAGTATCTATTTGCAGATAGTTTTAAGTGATCACAGAAGTGTCACCCATGCCTTACCCAGAGGATGAGCACCCAGATCTCCCTACAGGGAGCATCCTTGCTCTCCCCGGTGAAGAGGAGAAGAGTGAATGGGTGAATTCCTGCATTTGGATCACATTCTGAAGGGCTTTCCATCTCCCAGCACTTAATGACTTCATGCCTTTACAAATAAGGCTTTGAGGTCATCCATCATTCACATTGTCACAGCTGGGAGCTGAAGAGAAGTAAAGTATTTTGCTTTTCTTGCAATAAGCCAATTTAGGTGATGTTCTGTGTTAGTAGTGCTATATCAGGTCATGAAAATAAGCTTAACTCTGTGGTTTGATAATATTCAGAAATAATTTCAGGAAACAAAATTTCAGCTTTTATGTATAAAGCTCCTGGCTTCTCAGGTATTTAGGCATGTATTTTGAAAGCTAGACATAATGTTTCTGCTGCCCTGGTGTGAAGTTTCAGGACAAAAATATTCAGGGTTTTCATGATGATAAAAGTTAGACTAATACACTAAATTTTTAAGTAATTTAAAAATTTTATTATACTACTCAAGTTTTCAATATGATTATATTATTAACATTATTAAAGTCTCAGTAAGGAAGAACATTCCAGGAATACTGAGTAAGGCACAGTAGATTACAGACTGTGTTTTTTCACACAATGGAAAATAATGCTATAGTAGTATAAAACAATCCAAATATTTTCTATGACATAAAATTTCATGTCCCGTGAGAGTTTTTTAATGAGCAACTAGTGTTAATGTTTTGCATTAAGTAGGAGAAGGAATTGAACAGTGGTTTGATTGGGTAGTCATTAGCTTAGGTAAAATGCTCAGCATTAACTGAACAAAAAATGACAAGTACCTTTTCTGCTGGCACAGCCAGCCTCTATTGAAAATCCTTATGCAACCTGAACTTCCTGCTCTGCATGACTTACACAGAGCCTGTTAGTGGTTTATTGTGGAGATGAGAATATCCCTTCTGCTGTTGCTTTTCAAGGAGTAATGGGATCACCTTCTGCCAAAGAGTGAGAGGAATAGCTCCTTTCCTTTGGAAAGATAATTTTCTCTGGGCTAAAGGAAAAAGATTAAATAGGCTGCAAAGCTCCTTCTTAGCCTTCTCAGGGTAGGAAAATAAATCTGGTAGATTATAGGTCTCCTTTTTTTTTTTATTTGCTTTTCCAAAGTTGAGGAAAATGTCAAACTGTTCTGTTGTCCCAGAAGAACCAGGAGAGAGGGGCTTGGAAACAGTGGAATCTCCTCTTAGTAACTGGAATACTGCAGCCATCAGGGAGCCTGTTGTGTCAGAGCAAGTCCTTCATGGGTTTTTGTTTTGTTTTGTTCTGGAATCAGGAGAATTGTGCAGGAGTGAAAATAGAAAAATACGCTGAACTGACAAATCTGGTTTAAAATGTGCAATGAAGACAGCACTGTGGCAGCACTTAGCTCTTGCAGAGCTAAGGACTGCCAACAGCAAGTCAAATACAACAGAGTGGCCAAAGGAGAAATATCCTTTGTATTTTCAGAGATTTAGTGATTTGGCTGTCACAGAAAAGAAGTCAGATGTGCGTAAGTGCTTGGCCGTGCGATTCCACTGTCTGGTGTGTGCTGCGAGCAGGTGAAAGGAGTCCTTGCTGCTGTCTGTAAATAGCACTGGTAGCTTCAGCTTTGTCAGCTGCAGTGTGCAACTTCTGTGTAACATTGGAGAAGCAATCCCAGTGTCTGCTTTGTAAGAAAACAGCATAGAATGGTAACTAATTATATAAATCACCCTGACTTGGGATACCTTGAGTCTTCTGGCATTTGACCTTAATCTAGCTGAAGGTTGGGTGAAGTTTGGAGGCAGTTTAAGAAGTTTTAAACCAGTTTTAGTGTGACCCTATCAGTAGGACTGTGAGGACCTTGGGAAGGTTGTCCTAATGTGGGTAAAATGGTAATTTTTGTATAGCACTGATATTAACAAGAAATGTAGGTTATTTTTTGTTGTGAGTTAAAGCTGTAGAGTATACACACAAGTTCACTCTTACATGAATATTTCACAAAGCTTGGGCAGCAAAAATAAACCATAAAATGCAGTATTACCATTTTTGTGCAGGTTTGAAGAATAGACCAACTCAGTCACAGGCCAGAACTTCGTTCTTTCATATGCATGCTGAAGGTGAGGCAGTAGGCAGCACGGCTCCAGTACAACCATGAAGACAGAATTAAGCCAAGAGAATGCTTCTCTCTATGCCACTTTGCTTTACTCTTGACAGTACTGCTTCATGTCTTTTCACTTGATTGCAGAGCATTTCTTGGAGATACCTCAATGCCATGCCTGCCTTTCTGCCTCCTGCTCTGCTCTCTTGGGCCATAGCTACACAGAGATCAGGCTGTGTCAGAGAACTTCCCTGGTGCTGGGACTCGATCATCTGCACCATCAGTGTATAGAGCAGGCACAGGCCAGGAGTTATTTCTGACCAACCTCTTGGACATGGCCACTCTGCAGGGGGAGGCAGTTTTGTGGTGTGGGTTAAGGCTGTTCCCCGCCAGCTGGGTCATTGCAGGAGCTCAGACATGTGTAGTTTGTGAATCTACATTACAGTCTTTGGTTGTGGGTTTGTGGTTTTCTCCAGCATGACAACACAGCACTTCAGCCCTGAGTGACAGAACCTTCTGGTCAACTGGCCATATCAGCACTGATAAGCCATGCTAGTGGGAACATCACAGGGCTGCTGAAGCTTAACAGATGGTAGAGCTAATGCAACCAACCAGAAATATGCTCTTTGACTGGCAAAACACTTTGCAACACATTCATTTTGATCCTGTTCAGGAGCTAGCAGATAGTGTCTTTCCATGGCCTCAAGTTAACAGTGCTAATGCAAGTAATAATTGCACTGTGCTGTGTTCCCCTAAATGTAGGGGCAGACTTGGGGGTCACATACTTTCTGAATATTTATATTTATAAAATACAAGCTTCTGTCATTGATGTACATGAAGCTGTGCTTGCTCTCTAGTCAGGGCTGGCACAGCAGTGACAACCCTGTGATTAAAGCCAACTTCTCTGGGCCTCTACAAACCCCTTTGGGGACAGTGGGGTCTGTCTCTACCAGCACTTAGGAACCTTCAAAATCTTCAGAGCATGATGCCATACAAGCAGGATAGGCAGGAATATTCACTATCACATGGAATAAACAAGGTGAGGTTAACTCTTAACCCACTGGAAGCCACTGCTCCTTGTGAAGGACCATGTAACCTGTATCCTGCGTGGCTCTCTTTCTGCTCAGCCCCTCTTGGTACCTTTGTATGGAAACTTGTTAAATACACAGCAAATTAAAACAGGTAACAACTTGTTACAGCATGTTATAAGTTTTAGTAGGTGGGGTTTTTGTTGTTGTTTCAGATGTTTGCTAGTGCATTAGCAAGGCACAGTGGGAATTTTGTAGCCCTAGCACATGTAGAGGCACACAATAACTCAGCCTGGGTGGGAAATGGGGGACATAGGAGAAAGCTATAAGGTCTTCCTCCTGCTTCTGAACCTGGAACAACTGAGTGTTCTTATTCTGGTTTTACTATTTTGTCAATTAATTGTTCTAAATGTAAGGTATTTTTCTCTCCAATTGGTGATGCATACCCATATCTGTAAGGCAGACACACACATATCTGCTTCCACATTTTATGTTGAATCCTTACAGCTTCTGCAGGGCTCCAGCTGTATCTGTGTTTTGCACTGGTTTCCCTGGGGCTGTTTTACTGGTGAGGCAGAGTCCAAGATTTAGAAAACAGGTCTAGGTCCAGCGCAGCACAAAACCCACATGATGGCTTAGATGAATATTTCTTGGCTTGTGGAGTTTTAAAATCCATGGTGGCTGTCAGCAGAACCAATAAATTCTGCATCCTTGGCGTTAGACAGCAGCACAGTACTGTTGGCAAGGTAAATGTCTGCAGTTTGGAGTTTATCATCTGTCCAGAAGGTATGTCTTTATACAGAGGATGCCTTTATATAAAGAAAAGTCTGTGAGGAAGTGTGTAATGTGACCAAGAGGGAAGCAGCAGATTGTGACTGTGTTTACATGAGGACAAATGTAATTTAGTAGCCTTATTAATTCAAACTGGAAGGAGCAAATCTGGTGGTAAGGTCAGTGGGGAACAAACACTCAGTATAATTTTTTACATTCAAAATGTGGATCCTTAATTATGAAACAAGATACTCAAATAAAAACATGAGGTAACATCCTGATTAATAATGTTTTCTTCAACAGCAGTGTACTACTAAGTGACCTTTCAAGCATTTTGTTCAGAAAAAAAGTCCTGTATTTATTTCAAGCATTTGCTGATTTTATGCCAGCATAATATAAATCTGAGCAGCTGTAGGTACACAGATAAGTAGATTATCAAATGCTTTCTATGCATCATGTTTTAATAAGGGCAAATACATTTTATTTTAATTTTAGGAGTTGCAAAGGCAGTTCCTGGTGTTGTCTAGAATGAGTCTGTATGGCCAGCCCAGGGCTACATTATACAGCAAAACAGTTGTCTGCTGAGAGGCTATGCTGTTTGGTGACAGAAGTGTTAGGGAGCAGGACAGAGTCATCCATTGGGGCACAGCCTGGCCAGTGGGATACAACTTGGACTGCCATTCTCTAGAGTTGCCTCAGATAATTCATTTCAGGTGGGTAAAAAGGGAATACAGTTTACAAGGGGTAATTATCTCTAAAATCATACTGCTTCTGAAATACTGCATGTGCTGTAATACAGGAGGGGTATTAAGCAGAAGATAAATGACAGTCCTTTTCCCTCCTCATCCTTCTGATTTATTGCTGTATTCTTTTGTGATGTTAAGAGCTGCTTAGTTTGTCATTTGCCTTTGTATTGTACAGCAGTTGTTTTCCTTTTGTGGTAGTCCTGCAGGGCTGAAGGGCAGGAGGGGGAGTAGTTAGAACAGAGCAGTAGGACTAGAGAAAAACATGGAAGAAAAATGGGCTAAGAGGGTTAGAAACCTAAAGTGATGCCAGCTGAGGTTCCTGTGTGCCTTCAGGACTTCCCCCTCAGCTCATGGCTGAGTCCCAGTGCTGGAGGTGGGTGCTTTTAGGGGGTAGCACCCTGGCACTGAGCTTTTGGGGGGGACAGCTGAGGCTGCAGCCCCACCTCTGTCAGCTCTCCCCTGGACAGGAGCCTCTTGTGTCCTGCAGGGACAGGGACAAGGTGTGGGATGGCTGCCTGGCTCTTGGCTGAGCTCAGTCACGCTTGTCACATCCCAGCTCCTGGTGCAAAAGGCGAGGGAAACTCAAATCGGCTGTGCGAGGTGCTGCGATGGAAATGATTTCCTCTTCTGGAATGGACCCTGCTCTCTCCTCCAGTGAGATAAATGAGCTGGGTCAGTGCCTCTTCCCTCTTCATTCTACCATCTCCTGCCCTCTTTCTCTCATAATTTTCTGGGAGTTTTTGTCTGGGTAATCTAAGGTTTAAACAAACTGTTCATCTTGCAAGTCTGAAATGATTCTTACCCCCTCACCCCGTGGTACAGTGAAAAAACAAGTCGGCACATTTTGTAAAGGCATCTTCATCAGGATGATGGATGATTCTTAGAATTACTTCCGTAATTACCAGAAGAATTGAAAATAAATGAGAACCTGAGATGTGCAGTCATGCTTTAATAGTTGGCATCTTAGTCTTTTACCTAGAGCTGAAGGTTTAGATGAAGGAGTTCACTCCTCTTTTTTATGCACCTATTTTTATAAAAAAACCTAACCAAATAGAACTTGTTGATTCTGTTCAGGTGCAATGGTAGGAAATGATTTTAAAAAACAACCTGAGACTTTTTAGGCTGGTAGAAAATCTTTATTGATTTGGAATACTGTATAATAAACTCACATTTCAGATATCAGAAAATAATATTTCAATGTGCTTTTTCCAAGGCTGTACAGTGTTTTATTGTGTGCTTTTCTGCACATCCATAAAAGACTGTTTGGGAAGGAAAGAGTGAAAATAATTTCCAGAGAGAAATGTTTTAGGATACTGGGCATTTTTCCACTGAACATCTCTGTGGAAATCTAGAAAAAAATGTTATTTCAGTTCTCTACAAGAAAACAATGTTCTAACTGCAGTGCTCTTTCCCATCATCAGTAAATTTGAGAAAATTCTTTTGTAATTATTAACTAGCAGAAAAATGGAGCTTTTTTAGGAAAGCAATTTAGGAGATTATTTGCTTTTAAACAGTCTTCTTGGAAGTGTGAACTATGGATGGTATTTGTACTATTGTTTTCTGATTTGCTTTCAGATAGAGGGCAGTTTTAGCCCTTTGGAAAAGATGAGGGAGGAGGACAGTATTAACTGTGTCAGTGCAATATGTGGATTCTCTGCTCTTTGCACTTCTCTCTGCTACTCTCTGCAGTCCATTGAAACCTGAATGCCTCCTGTGTAGGACAGACTAGCAATAGCCAAGTCCCTAATGGACTTGACAGAGCTTTGACTCTTCCTGTTGAAGGCTATGGGTGGTTTTTTGAGTGAAGACAGTAAAAGGCAAGGAGCTTAAAGCATCATTGGTTTATATTGGTTTTTAGTACTTGCTGTTAGTTACATAGCCACAATGCAGTAGAACTCATGATGAGTATATTATTGTTTCATCTGGGATTTTATTCTCTGTACTGCTGTTTGGTTTTTTTTGGGAGTTCACATCCTTAGTAACAGAACTCATTGGGGCAATTTTCAGGGTGAAATTTTTTGCAGCTGGAAACCATTCTTTTAGAGGCTGGCACTAAATTAATTGAAAGCCAGTAGGAGTTATAGTTGAAAACTGTGACTGACTGTTGTTTGTTTTCTAATAGCACAGCCAGCAAATGCCCAGCTCCTAGGGGAAAAGACTCTTGCAGCAGCTGAAGAATGCAGCCTGTGATCTCCTTCTTCCCAGGGATGCTCCACCCAGCCCCATGGCTATAAATGGCAATTGGACTTCAGGGAATTTCAGCAGTCAAATAGCTGAGCAATGGCAGGTTCATCTGCAGCTGACATTTTCACTGTTGGGCACGAAATTCATGAACTCTGGCCTTGAGCTGTTGAGTGAACAGTGCAGGGTCTGCAGCTTTGTGTGAGGCTTGGTTTGGGCTCTGTTGGGGTGGCTCAGTGCACTGAAGGTGGGGCCAGTCTCTGCCCAAGCCACTTCTCTCAGGGGACTGAGGCAGAGGCTGGGGCTGAAGGAATGCTCAGCCCTGGGAAACTTGCTGGCAAGTTTGCCACAAACCCCCAGGTTTTATCAAGGAGCTGTGGAGCTGGCCACTGAGAAGCAACTTCATGTATCTGCAGCCTCACTAGCATAGGTCAGAGCTTGGAGGAGACTTAGTGGTGCTCAGCAGCCAGGGAAAATGGTATTTAATGGAGGAATTCAGTTCATTCACTACATGTTTGCTATTTAGCCACAGTGTAGACATACACCTCTGTGCTGGCCACCTTGCACTCCCTCCCTGCATGGGAGGAAATGGGGAAAAAGGCATTTCTGGAGGTTTGCCCTTATCTCTGCGAGCCAAACGAAATTAATTGCTTCCCCAAAAGTTCCTGTTTCTCATTGCTGGTTGGAAGTGGTGCTGAAAATGTCTAGTTAGAGATGGTGGTATTTTGAACACAATCCCACTGCAGGTCTGGTCTGCTCCACAGCTGATGTGTCAGCATTTGCAACATCCATAATTAGCCTGCACTTTTGTTATCATTGGCTTTCATTTCTCTGTCAAATGGAAAAGGTGAAATTTCACAAAGTCTAAGGGATTCCTGAAGGATAATTCAGTTCGGTCTGTAATAAGTTATTTATGGATGATAACAATAATAATAATGATAAGAGTAATAGCACCAGTAACATAAGTTTCATTAATTCCATGCTGTATGAAAAGTCAGAGAGAAAAAGCATGTTTAATGTTTATTCAGTGGAGGATTTGAATGGAGAAGTGTAAGGGAAGTAGCCTTCTGTGGAATAATAAACACCAAGTTATACATTGAACAAATGCTTCATTTTTATTATTCCCTCAGTTTCCGGCTGGAAGCATTATGGACTAGCTGTATCCATCTCTACCAAAACTCCTCTTGTGTGCAGTGCTCTCAGGCTGTCACTTTCCAGCAGCACACAGAGCACACCTGCAGGCTTCTCTCTGCAACAACTGGAGTTTTATTGTATTCCTTACGTAAATACATACAATGAGATGTGCCCAGACTTTCACATACCTCCTGGAGATAAAGCTTTAAAGCAAATACCAGATACCACAAAGATATTTTAACTCATAAAAATGCCACAAAATGTGCAAGTGTTGCAAATGCCTTTAAAATCAATGTCTTCTTTTAGAAATGTACCCAATTTTCAGCTTGGCCCCTGGAAAGCCATTCTTGTAGCTGAGGATATTTATTCTGCTCCATTTTTTGAATGGGATGCAGCTGTTGAATTCTTCAGACCTGAGTAAAGGCTCTTAAAGAGTTTTATTTATATCCCTTTTTTTTCTTTCATCCTCTGTTTCTGAACAAACAGCAACAACTTCAGCTATTGAGAATTGTCACACTGCAGCTGAGGCAGGGGGATTTCTCTGAAGAGCTTGACACTTCTGTGAGTACATGTGTGTGATTATATTAAAGTGAGTTTAACTTCTGAAGGAGGTTGGCATGAGGCTGACTCTCCCCCCAGTGCAGAAGTTCATGTAGGAGATCCCTGGGGATCTGGAGAACAAGGAATGTGCCTAAGGTGATCAACTAAAACTCATCCATAGCCTGTTAGAAGCATATTGCAATGATGCTTAAGTGTATAATCCCTCTTATTTCAAAAGAAAGGTTTTTGGATTGAGTTTCCCTTGAGTATACTTTGTGATTATTAATGATCTGTATCAAATAATCTTATTTAGCTCATTAAAGGGCATAATGCAGATAAGAGCTCTTTAGACCTCATAAACCTCAAAATTAATCTCTAGACCCATATCTTACTGGAAATCTTTGATAGTAAGCTGAAGTGCTGTGATACTTTGTTGAAAGTTCAAAAGCAATATGCAGTGCTGTTATGTGTCTGTGGGATGGGGAGTTCTTTGTACAGCAGCAGTGCAAGTTTCAGCAGGAAGCTCAGCCTGGGAGGCAGTTGTTGGTTTTACAAGGATACTGCAGTGAAAGCTCTTTGACTTCCTGTGTCTGTGTGCCTTTTGTCTGCAAGAGCTTCATACTGGCTCTTAAAGTCCACACTTTTGGTTCCTCTTCTTTTCACTAAACACTTTGCTCAATCAATAACAAAAGGTAAAATTCGAAGAGAGTTTCATGGATCTTTGAGCTAATATATATTTTAATTGCAGTAGTAATAATGTTGGTGAGAGGAGCTGTTGAGACTACTTAACATAGACATATTAAAATAATTGGATTGAGGATGCTTACTAGATTGCCATTAAAAAATTTAAATAGGAGCAGAGAGTGTTGACAGCCCTCTGACAGTCAACAGCCAAGGCATATAGAGAATAAGGGGAGGGGAAGACAAGAAATAGAAGAGGGGGTAAGGAGAGGACATTGGAAAGCTTTTGTGCTCTTCATTTATCTAAAAATAGGTTTTCAGTCTGCCTTTGAGTTTGTTTATGTTTGTCTTTCCTTTGGAGACTGTGGATGGGACGTGTCTTTTCAAATGCTTTGGGAGTAGTGCCTGTGCTCTTTGAGCTTGGTTTCTGAAACAGAACTTGGAGCTGGGGTTGCACATTTGGGGAGCTGCTGCAAGCTTCTCCCTGGCCATGCAGCTCCCTCTGAGGCCTGGACAAGACTCCTCCTGCACCCTCTTTTTTAAAATCTAGTGCAGCATTTTCCAAAATGTCAGTTCAGTCCCTAGTTCTCTCTGTGCTCTACTTTCTGCAGGTCAGATATCTAAACATCTCCAAAGGTGGGAGTTTGTCCTTGCGGCTCAAGGGCTGCTGAGGTGTGGGCTGTACCTAATGCTGCTTGTCACACCTGGATTTTGGAGCTACACTAAAAATAAAATCTGCTCTGTGGTTTTATGAAAGAAAGCTGTAAAGTGGCATTTTCAGGATATTGCAATGACTGCTTTTAAAAAGTCTTGGAGAAAATGCAGAGAATCCTCTTCTTGGAGATTACAGCCCCAGCACAGTCATGTTGGAGCAAACCAAGCTTTGGTTCCTCCAGGATGGCCTTCTAGTCTCCATCAGACTTTCAGTCTCTGCAGCTCCTTATGATGTTTTCCTTTTCTGGAAAAAGGAATGATGCTGCATGTTCTCTCTTCATCTGTCTCAATGTATGGGCTTTTATTAGAGTCTAATACAACTTGTCAGAGTACTTACATCATCTCTTTTGGAGTCATCAGTTTCTGGTGATGGATAACACTTAGAATCAAGAGCTAAAAACCCCCAAGTTAAATATATTTAATTGGTTTTTATTTGCTTTCTGCTTTTTAGAGATTGTGAGGCACAGGCAGAGAGTGTCTGGAGCAGATGGGTGTTTTGTGGTTACTGGACCAGACAGCAGAGCTATAATTAAAGTGCCTTTTTTGCATATGCAACTTGCAACCACTTCTCTATTTTCACAGGTCTTAGGATCATATGAAGTGTAAATTTAATAGAGGTTGTTTTACTTCTCTTATTTATTTCTATTTTTGCATGAGCTGCTTCAGCTGAACCTAGTGCACATAACCTTGCATGACTGTGAATGCTCAGTCTGTCTCCAGGCTCCATGGTGGAGTTTAAAAAGAATGCAGGAAAGCCTAAACTAGTGTTTTTCAGTTAATTTTCATGGAAATGTAAAGATCCAGTATGTTTTTATTCATGATAGCTCTGCTGTGTCTCCTAGAAGCCATTCTGCAGGGGGTTTTATACCCCAGGTTCTTTCTAATGAGCCTGGAGGGCTTTTGGTGGTGTGATGCCATCCCTGGAGGTGGAGGAAGGAATCTGTCCTAGGAACTCCAGCTTGCAAGGGGAAAGATACATAGTTACACATTCCAAGTTCTTAAATGGCATCCCCTATGAAGCACACTGGCACATTTTGGACCAAAACCATCATTCTTAGCTGCAAATGCATTTTAGTTTTCCACCACGCCATTGTTATTGTCCACAGAAAACATATCTTTTTTGAATATTCTTTTAAGACAAAATCCTGTAATTTTTTTTTCCCACTGAAAAAAAATGAGATTTTAGGTCAATTCTGTTTCTGGAGCTATTTTTGGCAGTCCCATGAGGCATTTATATCTAGAATTGGTCATTGGTGTAACAAGAGATCAGCCAGAGGAATTCTCAATGCCTGGTAATTCAGTTCTCTTAATCCTGCACCTCTCCAGAGTGTGAGTGAGTCCTTGGAATTTTGCACAATTAAGAAACAAACTAAAAGTCCCATACTCCTTGTCTGTGAACGACAGAGTTACAATCTCAGAAGTCTGTAATTTTTCTAAGAGAATTTAGGCCAAGCTCAATTCAAAATTTTGAGATGAACATTTTTGAGTGTTCTGGGAAAAAAATCAATCCAAAGAACAAAACAAATGTTCATTTTCTCCCTTTTTGTTGCTGATAGGGTATATTTTTTATAACCTCTCCACAAGCTATGAATATTTTGTCATAACATTTAATTCTGATATCATGTATTTAAATATAAAGCTGTGCATTACTGAAAAAAATAGTTTGAAATGGCAAAGATAACTCTCTGGATGTGCTGGTAGCTAATAGAAGTTATATACAAATAAGTTCATCTAGACAGTGTAGACAGCATGCCCCTGGGTTTTCTTGTAGGAAACACTTTTAGTGTATAGTGCATAACCTGAGGAATCCAGGTTCAAAGCAGAATTCACTTTTTAAGAAGGAAACACTGTCAACCTGTATCTCCAATGAATATGAATTTGTACCTATAGTTCCAATATTGTTTCACTTTTTAAAAAATTTAAGATAAAGGGAAAAACCTGTCTCTGGAGCTCAGAAGTAAAAGTGGAAAAGGCTATCTCAATACTTCACAGACATTAAATTTTATCTTTTTGCGGGCCACCAAGAAGGATTGGTGATTTTTAGATACTTTGTTTGCAGGGCAGCTGCTCTGCAGAGCTGGAAATGGCAGTTCCTTCATCACATGGTTTGAGTAAACCAGGCTCAAGAAGGAGCACAACCCCATTTCCAGTTATATAAATAGAGTTTTGCTCATTAAGGAAACTCAGAGAATACTGGCACAAGGGATATGTGGGCTAAAGAAACTTACTTTTGAAGAAAGATTGCAAGGACTACAAATGTACAGCATATTTTTGGGAGGACTAACAGAACACTGCTCTTTGGCTGCAGCTTCTCGACAGTCAGTGACAGTACTCAGCTGGGGTTATTCAGCTCTCTCTGCAGATAGATAAGAGAGCTTGTTTGCCTTGGAAATCTTGTCTGGTGTGATGCCTAATGTGCAGCACACCAGCTGCTCTTGGCACCTCTCAGCCCTGGGCAGCAGTGTGGAAAGAGGCTGGAAATGGAGGTGAGGAGCTGCGTAATTTGAGGGTTTGATGTCGGATCTGAGGCACTGAAAATGCTGAGGCCTCTGCATTGATTTCCCTGGGCTTTTCATAAGGCTCCAGAATTATGGACAGCTGATGTCTGAGTTTGGTGCTGTGAGGAATGAGGCTGATGGCCAAGATGTCAACCCAAGAGGGACTGTGAGTTTCTGAGCTGGGGCTCTCATACCCTGGCTGGTGGGAAGCTCTTCAGCCTGCTGATTTAGATGTGGATGAAGCATCTGGGTAGATATCTGGAGAGGGGGGGGGGGGAAATCCAGGAAGCTGCACTACATAATCTGCCTTGCCATTGCTGTGAACTCCAGCCCATGGCTCTGTGTGCAATCTGATGAAGCACTAGGTTGTGCCAGCCAACAAACAAACTTGTCTCTCTGAAGAATGACTTGGTGAAAAGCCACACAGGGCAGAGCTGCCATCAGAATAATTGGTGATTCACTGTTTGTTGCTCACAAATTCCTACACTCTCTGCCCATGCACTATAGATGACAGCATTCTGTATGGGGACTGTGAACATGACAGACATTATTTATGAAGTAGTGCCTTTATCAAGGATATTTTTTTTTCCCTAGCAGACTGTGTAAAATGCTCAGTCTCTGTGTTACTGTTGTCAAATTATGTTATAAATTTATCTGGCCTGCCTGAGTAAGTTTTCAAAGGTGTTTTAAAAAGCTCTGTGCAAGAAGGTCAGGCAGAAGCTGCTGAGAGCTCCTTGCTGTGTTCTAAGGTGCCACGGCAGCTGTGTCCAGCACTCTTGGCTACTCCTGATAGAGGGAGAGTTGGGGCAGTTGCAGAGGGTTCTGAGTTTCCACATCCCCAGGTTGAAGGATTTTTGGGAGGAGATCTGCCCCTTCTGCACAGCTCCTTCCACTAGCTCAGCACATCTCTGGAGTAAGAAGCAGGGAACCCAGTCACAGCCTGTCTGTGTGACTGAGCTTTTCCTTGGGCCAACCTCTCAGCTTGCTTCAAAGCAGAGAAAGGAAAATACAATTTTTCCTCTTTAAGATTCATGACGTCTGGCAGCAAAAGGTGTCCTGGGAGTCACAGCTGCTCCAGCCAGGCTCACTCTCAGCTGCTTAGTACACAGCTGCAGGTCAACAACATTATTCTTAATTTATTTTATGATGCAGCATATCTGGATCTCTGTCCTTAATTCAAGCCTGAATATCTGATCAAATACTAAAGAACACTGAAGACAAAAGAGAGCTCAGTTAATGGGTAAGGAAAATGAATAATCTTGTATGTCATGGGATAGAGGTAAGTGATGAAGAACACGGTCTGAATGTGGTGTTCATGGTGACATCAGGTTTTATGTTTTTGGGCTTTAGATGGGCTTGAAGAGAAGTGAACATCTTTGATTCAGTGGGGGGAAAAAGCAGGCACTTACCAGGCTCTGGAAGTCCATCACCAAACTGAGAGCCTTCAAATACTGTTTGTTTTCAGACCAGTTTCCTGACCATGCCTGTTTTCATAAAGACTGAGAGTAATGAAACTATGGAATGAGAAGTGACATTAACGTTTGGAAACCAAACTCTGTAATTAGGCTGATTTGTATTTTAGTGGCTTTGTCAGGTGGTTTGCTTTGGATTCTGTGGTGACATGTTTATCCTTTTTTTGTATGCTCTGTGCATGAAGGGCACGTAACCCAGGCAGTTGTCAGAAAAATATGATGAAGATAAAGGGGTTTTGAAAGCTGATGGCATGACAGCTGCCACTGCATAGGTTCATTTTGGCAAATAACAGTTTCTGTATGCATCAGGTTTTATGGCCACGGCTGTGTTATTGTTGCATTTTTAAATTTGAGTTAACTGCATATGAGAAAGTAGAGACCCAGAGCTGTTCATCATCTGGCTCAGTCTGTGAGGAGCTTGTAACTCTAGCAATTGTTTCTGTTTTTCATAACAGTGGGAACTTTATGGCTATTTTTCCCCTCTTCTGTCCAAAGTAAACGTGCTGTTTTAAAACAAAGAAGTGGTGGAATGTCTGTTCAAATTTGGGGTCCTTCAGGTTGGAGGGGCAGTATAGAAAATACACCTTTTTCCTGAAAATTGATGTTGCAGCAGTTTTTATTAGTGTGGATCTGTTTTACATTTCTTACTTTAGAAGTCACATTTTTAACAAGCCTGCAAGTTAACAGACAATGGTGAGCTTTAAGGTGCTTTTTAGTGATCTTTCCAGGTACATACAAAGATCCATCAGTCTGACCTATAGCTATATATCCATTCAGAGCTGTTTGAATAGTTCCAGTATAGTTGAAGTGGTTTCTTAAAAAATATTTAAGCCCTGTTTGGTAATGAACTTAATGGCAAATCAGCAGAGTCATGTGTGCAAACAGTAAATTTTTTCTAAGAAATGCCAGAATAGTGCTTTTCATTAAGCTAATGTAATGTGCTGTGCTTTCCAAAAAGAGATCATATTGTGCTTCATTGCATAGGAAGAAGAGGGAAAGTAATTGTATGGATGAAAAGTATTCATAATACTAAGGAGTGCAAAGCCACCTCATTGGTACTCACAGTATTTTTCCTTGTAATTAGAGTTTGTGTATTTTCTGAGCTTTTTCCATAGAGAATCATCTTTGCAGGGTCTTCAGGAAAGAGACAGAATCAGCAAAACAGCTGCTGGTATGGGTGGAATTTGATATCCCAGATCTTACAAAACCCCCAACAAATAAAGGAAGAAACGCAGTCCCAATAAACTGGAGTAGATTGGCAGAGCACTGTAACTCACTCTCTGATACAGACTTGTCCTGGGCTGCATGACATCAGGGTAATGTTTGCACTCGTGAACATAGTGGGAGAGTAGTAAAACTGAAGTGTAGAGTGATTATTTAGCAAAAGAAGTGAAAACTCCTGTTTTCTAAAAGCTAATTTTTTACTTGTTGCATGTCTGAAATGCACTTGTCCCTACCTTCCAGAACTCCTGTGTTGCTTACACTGCAGCACTGCTGTCTGGTGAAATAAACTCATGACTCAAAGAAAACTTCCTTAAAGAAGAAAACGGCTCCTACAACCTTTTTTCAGCATTTATCTCAGCCAGTTTATGAAAAAGAGAATGGGCATGAGGAAGCCCACATGGTCACAGTACTGAGTCGGTGGGTGGTCACTGTTAGAGGTGTCCAAGTCAGCTCTCAGAGGAGCCATTCATGTAATGAGTTTGCAGATGGCTCTGGAAATCTCTACTGAGGTTCAGCATAGTAGGGATGGAGATGTTGGAGTAGACAGTGGCCTCCTGAGTAGGGCAATTGTCTGGGATGTGGTAAACCTGGATCCATGGGCCATGCCTGGCAACATGAGGTTCAATAGGACCATGTGCTGGGTCCTGCACTTTGGCCATAATGACCCCAGGCATCTCTCCAGTCTGGGAAAGATGTGTGCCAGTGGAAAAGGACCTGAGGTTGCTGGTTGACAGTGGCTGAACAGGAGCCAGCAGTGCCCAGGGGCCGAGAAGACCAATGGCATCCTGGCCTGTACCAGAAATAGTGTGTCCAGTAGGTCAAGGGAAGGGATTCTTCCCCTGTCCTGGGCACTGGTGAGGTCACACCCCATATCCTGTGTCCAGTTCAGGACCCCTCTCCAAAGACACTGAGATGCTGGAGTGTGTCCAGGGGAGAGCAGTGGAGCTGACGAAGGGCCTGGAGCACAGGTCCTTTCAGGGGTGGTTGAGGGAGGTGGGATTGTTTAGCCTGGAGAAAGAAGGTCAAGAGGGGATCTTACTGCTCTCTGCAACCAGCAGTAGGAGAGGACAGGCCCTCAAGTTGCACCTTGGCAGGTTCAGGTTGGACATTCTGAGTAATTTCTTCACTGAAAGCGTTGTTAAGCATTGAAATGTGCTGCCCAGGCAGGTGGTGGAGTCGCTGTCCCTGGAGTTATTAAAGAAATGACAGTGTGGCACACAGTGCTCGGGGTTTAGTTTGCATGATGGTGTCCAGTCAAAGGTTGGACATGATGATCTTGGAGGTAGTTTCCAACTTAATGCTTGTGATTGTGTGAAAGCCTGGTTCAGACTCTTGCTCCAGGTCAGGTCACTACTTCCCAGACTTCTTCCCAAGTCCTTTGTATTTTAGCTGTATAACTGAGAGCTGTCACTTTACTTTGCAAATGTCAGTATTTAGAGATATCTTGCATTTTGTATCTATCAAGTAAATAACACACAGCCCCACTCTCCCCCTCAAAAGAAGAAAATAACGCCCTAGAATTGTTTTTCAGCCAGATCTGGTATTCAGGTAGTCAGATGACTGTTTTCCTGTGTGCAACAGACCTCATTTTTCTTTCTGTCAGTTGTACAAGTTTATAGAAAAGACTGGTATGAACCACTTGAAACAGTAAGAGTAGAGTTTTGTATTGAATAAAAGACTATGCTGTTAGTCAGATCTCTGTTCTTGGAGCTATAGAATTATTTGATTTTTAACTTTCATTATGAGATTGTGACAGTATCCTTGTCAGATCACGTAATCTGCATGAGTCTTAAAAGCTCAAAATCCAGGAAATAAACTAGAGTACTCAAATACATATTTTTAGCTTTGTGTACAATACTTTGGCAGATACAATTTTTGCAGGCTTGGAAATTACAATGTGTACTCTTTCACATGCATTCTCTCTTTTAAATAGTAGGTAATTTCCTTTCTTCTAAAATGTTGCAATTTTTTCTTTTATATGGACAAATATATGCCTCTCTTTTATATAATACAAATAGATGCCACTCCTAACTGTTCAAAGCATTGGCTATGGTCATATTGATACCTCTAATTGTGTGCAGAAATGGTTAATTTTGTGCTGTGCAAGCAGTGATCCTCGTTGTTTCACTGGGATATTTTGTACTACAGGATCATATATCCAAATAGGACACATAATTTTTTTCATTCAGATTGTTTAAATACAGTTCACATATAGTTTCAGCCTTACTATTTTGTTTGCTTAACATTAATCTCGTTAGGCTTAGGAGAAGGAGCACTATTTCAATAATCAGAATCTCACATGAAGCTTTACATTTAGTAAGCACATGGCTTTTCTAGATGGCACTCATGGAATAAATGGATTACAGTAACCTGCAGTATTGAGCAAGAGTTGTCCTCAGGACAGTCCTCCTTTTCCATAACCTGTGGCACAGGAAAACTCAAAGAGTAGTAGATGCCAGTCTTCAGTGTATCATGGCTGTAGCTCTTCATTCACCTTCACAGGCAGCTGAACACTGAGGGCTGTTGGGATCACATCTGTGTTGGTCATAGGAACTGGTGTGGAGTCTGTTTAAGTAAGCTTTGCAACTAAAAATAATATTTGTGCAGCTATTGTATTGGATTTTGGTTCAGCTGCCATTAGCTTGCAGAGTTCTTGTTATTCCAAATGAAGCAGGAGTTTAACACTTGGAAAAGTGTTTAACACTTGGAAAAACCTAGCACCAGCCTCTCAAAATGTACAGTAAACGAACCAATAGAAAGGAAAATAATTCTCTTAATGTAACGAGACTACATTTTATGTAGTCCCACATTTTATGTGTTGAGATTGATGAAACTTCTGTAGCTCACTGCTGTGCTCTCAGATGGTTTAACTACTGCAGTTTTTCAGTTTGTTACTTCATGCAGTCATAGTTGTGACAGCACTGCTTGTACCCTTAACCTGCAGCAAAATTCACAGTATTGCAGTATGGCTTAATTCTCTATTACACATGAAAACACTCAAAAAGCTGCTAATGTGAAGACCAACAAAGTTTCAGCTGTAATTCTGAAGTTGGATTTGGGCTTTTTAAGGTGTTTTGTATCTATTTTGAAACCTCCAAAAAGGTATTTGACCATGTCTAGTTTAATTGTGTGTAAGAAATCCAAAAAAACTGACCATATATTTTGATGCATTTTAGGGGAGCTTTCTGACTTCTGGAGGTTGGTTTTTGGATCAGTTGAAAAAGTTCAGTATAGAGTCCATATGTTAGGGATGAATATTTTGCTGGGCAATATCTTTGTACATCATTCAGGTTTATTAATGTCAGAAAAGGAATTAAATACATCGCCATTACACATCAGGGTTTTGTAAGAGAATGCCTTTTAAATACTCTAAACATGAAATAGTATCCTGAGGCATTTAGAAAACTTGGAAAGGTTGATCTGGAAATATTTTCCCCTTTATTTCAACAGTTTTAATACTCCTATGAAAGCATGCTCATTGTTCTGCTCTCTGTTTATCCTTAGACCAAAGTTAGTTTTTACTCTGATAAATGGAAATCACCACTGTAATTAATAGTCTGAAATGGATATCTTTACCTGGACACGAGTTCATGCCTTCTTGCTAGATGAAGTATTTCTGTTGTGGGTGTGAATTCTGTCTCCCCTGAGTGGAATACCAGCTTCCCAGTGTTCCCACAGGGGTTGCCTTGCAGTACTGATCCTGAATACATGGGTTTCCAGCCTTGGGAATGAGACAGGATTTGAAGAAGTGTCTGTCTTTGGCAATGCAGTGGTTATATTAATTAATTGCCATTAGGTAGTTTTGATATCTCAACCAGTGTTTTGTAAAATGTGATCTTTCCAACAAAACTACACTTAAATACAATGTAGTGTGAGATAAGGCAACTTTAGTGCAAGGCTCCAAGCTACCACAGAATCATCTGGACTGTACTTACTCTCTTCCTAGAGGAGACGTTATATTAATAATTTTGCCACTGACGTCAAGGGGAACAGGATGTCACCCTAGATAACAACTCTAGTGAAGTCAGTCTTTCTTAATGAAGATTAATTGTTGAGGCCCCATACTTTGTATATCCATGTTTAGATCTCTTCCTCTGATTGCTTTAATGTCACACAGCAAGTCTTGTGCTTCTTTGTATAGTGTTGAGGTGGCATTTCCTTCATCTGAAGGAATTCTTTTGCAGTAGTAGCGGACACTTGGGAGCATCTGTGTGATCTGAGAGCATCTTGGGTTGCAGTTGTTAGCAATGCCTGCTGGAAACCAGGGTGCTGCCTGTCATGCACTGAGCTGTGGATGCTATGGAAGAGCATCTGAAATGAGGGTGGCAGAGTGAGTCAGGTCATAGCACATTTGTACCATCTACTGCTTTTTAACTTTTCCTTAATTTGCCGGTAATTATCTGGGATAGCATTAATAATAGTTTCCATGCAGTTCTTAACTGCATGTAATGCTTAAAAGACTACTTAAATGAGTTTTTCCCCTTCTCCTTCATTTTCATCCTGTCCAGGAACAGTGTTTTGTATGTTGATTCAATAGGACAGAGTATGTAGCTGTACTGAAGTGACTGACTTTTACTTTAGCAGCACCAGGGAAATGAAGAGGGATTACCTGTACCAGTAGCCAAATTGTGAGAGTTTATGCCTGAGGAGTCTGGAAATAATTGTATAGAGAGTTGAAATAAATGACATGGGGAAACAAAAGGTTGTAAAATGGCAGTGATATACAGTTTCATGAAGCTTAAAGAAGTAATTAAACAAACAGAATTAAGACACTCTAATACTATATTATTTGCAAATTGCCAAATTATTTGCAATATAATCTTTTTGTGCAAAACCACTAAGTTCTTTTATAGTGGACACCCATCTAAATACGTGCACATAGCTAAAAGTTGCTAGGATAGAAAAAAGTAGACGTAATCGGTTTTGATCTTAGTGGTTTCAAATGATTTTGAGCAAAAGACTAACGAAAAGTAGACAGCTAATCTGATAATGGTGTTCACCTAAATCAGTACAGACCAAAGTCATTAACAATAGCAATAAGGCATAAGACAAAAATTGCATTCTCCATCTTGCATTAAATTCTTTTTTATAAAACTGTGACGTGTAAGGTTTCTTATTTCCTAACCTTTTCCCATCCACATAACTCATTAATGCTTGAAACTCCACAGAAATCAAGGCTGCTCACTGCCTATAGATTTGCATTTACATTCAGCATTCTGTGCAGTTGTCAACCAGTTTCTGTATTGTACCAAAGACAGAAGAGCAAGGCTTTTCTAAAAGACATCTGCAAGATTTTCTGTTGGAGGCTCGGGAGAAAGGTCAGGCACACAAGAATAGCTTAGACATGCTTAAGAGTAATTTAAGTGCATGGTGTTACTTAAGTCAGGATGTACCACTTAATGTTTATTTTGGAGTTACCAAACATCCAGCCTATTAGAAAAATGCTTGAAGAATATCAGAAAAGCTGCAGTCTGCATCTTATTAAAAATGTGCTCATGATTGTGCTTATGACTGTGGACAAGAAGTACAGGGAAAATGGACAGATTCAGATTCTTCAGAGGCAAAGGTGCAGTTTTCCAGCAGTCTTCTTTGCTGAGTCATCTGCTCTGGTATTTTAGGTAGTTACCTGGTAAGTGAACTGCTCAGTTGAGTGGAGGAAAGATGTTAGATGTTAATGGGCATGCCAGAGAGAAAATGCAGCTGAAGTTGTGGATTTGAGAGGAAAAATATGTGACTGGTTGGTGGAAAAAAAAAAAACAGAGAAGGCTTTTGGTCTAGGTTATGGTTTCATAAAATTCTTTGATGAAGGCAGCTGTGCATTTAGCAGTTTGTGTCCTGTCAGGCTGATCACTTTATCCCAGAACAGTATTTCTGTTTGCACTCTTCTGTTTCTGTGTTGCCTTTTTTCCTTCTTGGTGATGGAATCATTTGCAGAGCATATTCAGACTTACAGTCCTATAATCTAAATAATAGAAAGCAAGCTGTGTACTACGTCTGCACACATATAAGCATGAACTTCAAAAACAAACGTCATTCTGACTTGTTGCTTAAAGGTCTTCTGCTCCTTTTAAGCTTCCAGCTAGGTCAGGCTGATGTTGAATTAGGCTGGTGAAGTGTTTCTTCTCATATGGAGAGAGAAACAGAAAATATTCTTCATGTCTGTGCTGCCCTTATCCTCCTTTGGTTGCCCCACAGAATGCTGAATAGCTTTAGGCAGATGTAATTACATGAGTACCCATTCTTCAAGGGAGTTTGACTTTTCTGGACCTCTCCCAAGCCTGGATGATTTTGCAATATTTAGAGGCTGTTTGTATAACTGTGCAGTGTTTTGGGAGGAAGATGAGGCCTGTAATTTACCCTGTGTTTTGTAAAGCATCAGAGTATTTGAATAGATTAAATTCTCAAATACTGTGTTTTGACTCCTAGAAGACGGTGATATATAAGTGATATATATTTGCAAAATGAAACAGAATTTTCCAAGGAAATGTTTCTTGAACTGTTAAAGATTGGGAGATTTCATTGGCCCTACCTACCACATGATTTTCCAAAAATATTTTAGTTTATTAGTCATGTGTTCCATTAGCATAATAAAAACCTATGTTAATGTGACCTAGCAGAGATTTTATCAAACCCATCAAGTGTTGAAAAGGAATGTCTTCTTTAGTGCACAGCAATTGGGCAGAGTGATTGCAAACCCTTTAATCTCAGCAACCAGGCATTGCAAAGTGCAAATGTTGCAAATAACTGTTTTTAGCTAGACAGTGAGCACCAAGAACATATGGGGGCCTTGCAAACTGGCAGAATAACAACCTGGGTTTTTTTTCATTTATTGTAATTGATTTTTCATTTCTTTATAAATTATTTTTCATAATTCTATTTCATTCCTGAAAAAGAGGAATAATTCATGTATTCATGCAGAATTCAGTTAGGAACTTTTGCCTAATTTGTGGTAATTCTTAGAAGTCTCATGCTGCACTTGGTTTTTGTGGTCTACAGGAAACAGGACATGTATTCTGTTACCTTAACGTTTTCTTAGGGGTGTCATTTTTGCTTCCCATTCCTGTTTTAATATTAAGGGTTAGGATTTCAGATTTTTTATGGTAGACATACCAGTGATATTTTTGTTTATAAAAATGCTCATGAGGGAGAAATAACTTAAGATAAAATACCCTAAACTCCATCATAAAAACCTGTATTTCTCTGTCTGTAGCATTTTGACTGTAGAATACTTTATATTTTATATGTTCATGAAGATTGAATGGCATACTTCTGTGCTTGTAAAGTTTCTTTTGCATTATCAGGGTTGGAAAGGAATTAGTATTGTTGTATACATTGTCTGGTTTTGGATGATGTTTTTGATCACTTTTATCTATAAATGACAACAGCTTTCTAAAAAATGTAAATGTTTACTTGCAGTTTTTCAAATAAGGTTTATGTGACTCTTGCTGGTTTGGTTTTGCTTGACTTAAGCTACACAGCTTGGCTTGTAACACTGTGCAAGCCTTTAGTCTGAGATTACTAAATCTTATTAGTCAACAGTAAGGCACCAGAAGAACAAGAACAGGTGAAGAGAAAAAAAATGAAGTAACAAATTGCAGTAGTTAAATACTGGGGTAACACAGAAGTTTTGCATATGTAGCCCACGTGCATATAAATAGTATAAAGACATTGATCATAGTACATGCATTAAGATATAGAGGTCCAGTTGTTGACATTGAGGTAGTGCCTTTATCTATTATGATTGCTTAATGACTTAAAAAAGCTACTCTGGCAAAAAAAGAAAAAAAATTCCTTGCTGAACTCAAGCATATTTTGTGAATCACAAGAAAGAGTGTTAACTGTGTAATTTCTTTAATCTGTATTGCTAAATGGTGCTGCACATTTGTAAATGGTTTTTGTCTCATGCTTCTATGTGGATACACTCACAGTCATAGATGTGCATATGTGCTTAAATGCAAATGTATGTACAGGTTGTACGTGTGTATATAAATATACATAGGCATATATGGGCAAATTATATGGAAATGTGCAAAAAGATGTTTGCATAATGCTAAGTAAAGTCTAATTTTACTGATTTTTATATTAAGGAGCTTCTACCAATAATTTTTGAAGTCCTTTGACTGCAGAACTGATGAATCATAAGTTTACAGTGAAAAAAATTAGTATGCAGTGAAGGTAAAGATGTTGAAATTTAAACTGAAAATGAGAGTGAAGTCTTTTAATTGTAAGTCTGCCATGCTGTGATAATAGGCAGGTTGTTGGGTTTCTTACCGCCCAGCTGATGTGCATCAGAGTTTTTTCATTATCAGCAGCTGCATCAGGTTATACTGACTGACAAGACTGATGTTTATTTTTTAACATGGTCAGAATGAAAAACAAATTCTTTCTCTCCCTGTACTAGTCTGTGCTCTTTGAGATGAATTCGGGAAGTTTTACGTTAATTGTCAGGCTTTAAGGTTGTGTTTGTGCTCGCTCTTCTTTTTGAGTGATGATTACTTCTCTGGCCCAAGCTGAATACTGGGAGTATTTTGGAATAGTTTTTTTGTGTAGGTTCTCACAGGTGGGATATACAACAGCTAAAGCTTTCAGTTTGCTTTCCAAGCATAATTGGTATCTTCCAGAGATGTAGCATATCTCATGCTGTTTTCCTCTATAAATGTTAACAAATAGGTTGTTATTGCAGCTGTTCAAAAACATGGAATGTCTTGTCATTTAGTCGTTCATATTCTAAACACAGCCTCGTCATAAGGAGGAGATGAGATGTGTTGGAAAAGGGGCTCTGCCAGTGCATTCTCCAAGTCTGCTGGAGTAGGATGAGCAAGATGTGGGAGAGAAGATGGATATTGTCCCTGGAGATCTGCTGCTCTGACTGATGGTGCGGGAAGAGAATTAAGTAACGTCAAGTGCTGTACAGAGAAAGTAAACTGGGAAAAGCAGACAAGGGTGCTTTTTTTTTCCCCCCCTTCCCTGCTTAGTGCTTTTTGTTATTGGAATCCTAATGTTTTTCAACAATACTTGATTAAATGGCTTCAGACAGAATTGACTTCTTGTTTTGCATGTCTGTATCCCTTTTAAGGAATGCTGCTCTAGGGAAAATAAAGATATTTGAAAAGTTAGATGTCTGAGAGAATGGCCTTTTGGTGAGAAGAACCTGTGTTGTTTTTTGTAGCAGTAAAAGAGATGGTTCTGTTTATTAAACTGTGTGCATACCATATGATGCTTCATATTTTTCCATTTGATTTCCTGTAGGGTGATTTCACTTGGAACAGCATGTCAGGGCGCAGCGTTCGGCTGAAGTCAGTTCCCGTTCAGAGCCTCTCGGAGCTGGAGCGTGCTCGGCTGCAGGAAGTGGCTTTTTATCAGTTGCAGCAGGACTGTGACCTGGGCTGTCAGATTACTATCCCCAAAGGTAAGGGCTTGATAAGCTGTCTCTATTTAGATTGTTAAGCCACTGATTTCATATCACAGCAGTAAACACTGGGGTTTTTTATTCCACAGATACTGTCTTCCATTTCAGTTTTGCTTAACCACAGTCATTATGTAAAAATGATGAGTAAAGTTGTTTGTCTGCTGTGTCCAATTTGGGCCACCTAGGGGTGGGATCATCTGATCAAGGGCAGATGTCTACGGGGTAGATAATCTAAATCAGACCCAGTCATGCCAGGATGTCTTGATACTCAGTTGAGGGAAAAATGCATTTCTTATATTTCCTGATATCCATAATTAAATGTCTATGTAGGTAGATCTTACCATAGAAATGGTTTTTTTTCACTCTGTGTAACATTGTCTGTGAAGGAAGCCAACTGTCACTAGTTCAGATAGACAGTGAAGACATTTATGTCAAATAATGAGTCCTACCAAAGTTTTCCTAAAGACAGTGTTGCTTATTTCCTAAAAAAAAAGATAATTTTCAGCACAAAACATCAAACTCCTAGGAAATAGGACATGAAATGAAAAGAAGCTCAGCTATCAGAATCCTGATGTGCATGTGGTAGACCTGTTCTTAGGTTACCATGGAAAGGATCTAAACCTCACTAATGAGAAAGTTTCTGTTGTTTCCTGTAGGCTGCAGATCAAGCATAGCAGAGATAGCTGTTGTGCAATCATCTGCAAATCTGGCTTTCCTATGGTTTCTTTGCAGTTGTATACTTACATAAGGAATAACAAAGGATCACTGAATTCTCACCTTTGACCAGAGGTGCTGTGTGGTAGCACATACACAGTGATGCCACAGAAGCAATTTTTAATGAGTCTAAGTTAAGCAGAAAAAAAGTTGTCTAGTCTGTGAAAGTAATGACATAGAAAACAAGTGTGAAAGAGACAGGCTTTTGTATTCATCAGCTTTTTAGTATCTGCAGAAAACTCCTGCCAAAACCAACAAAATCCAACTTCATGCATATAGCAAGGCATCAGTTTGTAGTGAGATGGATTTTATCAATTTCTTCAAGCCTCACCAGCTTCCCTGGTCACTCAAAAACAAGTTTGATCAACAGGAAAACAATTTTATCAGATATTCCTAGGAAAAACTGGAACACTAAGAGCATTCCAATAATTTCTGACAGTCTGAACTGCCAATGGCTGTTCCCAAGAGAAATGAACATGCACATATGGAGGTCCTGCATATGTGGATGGATGTGTGGTAATATCATCCGAGACAATTGAGTATACACATTCATAGAATGGCTTAGCTTGGAAGGGACCTTAAAGGTCACCTAGTCCAACCCCCTGCAATAAGCAGAGACATCTTGAACGAGATGAGGTTGCCCAGGGTCCCATGCAATCTGGCCTTGAATGTTTTCAGGGATTGGGTATCTACCACCTATCTGGGCAACCTGTTTGCAGTGTCTCATCACCTTCACCATAAAGTATCTTTTTTACACCTACTCTAAATCTATCCTTTTTTGTTCTAAAACCATTACCCCTTTTCCTGTTGCAACAGACCCTACTAGAATGACTGTCCCCACCTTTCTTTTAATCCCCCTTTCATTACTAAAAGGCCACAGTAAGATTTCTCCAGAGTCTTCTTTCTCTGAGCTGAGCAACCCCAGCTCTGTCAGCCTGTCTTTGTAGCAGAGATGCTCCATCCCTCTGGTGATTTCTGTGGCCTTCCTCTAGACCTGCTCTAACAGGTCCATATCCTTCCTGTGCTGAGGACCCCAAAACTGTATGCAGCACTCCAGGTGGTGTCTCACCAGAGCAGAGCAGAGGGGCCCTGCTGGCCATGCTGCTTTGGATGTAGTGTAGGATGTGTTTGGTTTTCTGGGCTGCAAGGGCCCATCGCTGGCTCATGTCCAGCCTCTCATCCACCAGCAGCACCAATTCCCTCTCAGCAGGGCTGCTCTGAATCCATTCATCTCCAGCCTGTATGGATGCCAGGAGCTGTCCAGGTGCAGGACCTCATGGGGTTTCCCTGGGCCCAGTTCTCAAGCTTGTCCAGGTCCCTATGGATGTGACCCATCCCTCAGGTGTGTCAACCACTCCACTCAGTTTGCTCTTGGTAGATTTTCTGAGGGTGTACTCAGTGTCACTGTCTGTGTCACTGACAGAGATACCATGCTCTGGGGGTGCCAATGGGGACCCCTGAGGAACACCACTTGTCACCAGTCTCCACTGAGCTATGCTCAGAAACTCTGAGTTTGAAGAGTGAGTATTGCTTTTGTGTTCTGCTTGCTGTTTCCTGCTGGGACTGCCATGAAAGCCCAAATATTTGGGGAGTCTTTCAGGTTTGCATCACACACAAATCCTAATTTTATTTTCACAGCATATATATATACATGGGTAAATATAAAACACGAAGTTTTAGATATATTGGGTCTGAAAAGTGTAATTGTAAAGGTAGAAACTAAATAAGAATATAAATGTTTGTTAAACATTTAAAAATAAAAGGCATTTCAGAAAGTCAGGAACTCCAGGCTACTGTTTCATCGCTACTGCTGGCCCCATCATTTCATGAATCTCTTGGCTCAGTTTGACTGAGAAATAAATTGGCTATTCAGTTCTGCTCTCCAGTTTGGATGTACCAGTGAGATTATTAATAAGAGGCAAATAATTGCACATCTGCATT
Organism: Molothrus ater; assembly: GCF_012460135.2. Taxonomy (NCBI): domain Eukaryota; kingdom Metazoa; phylum Chordata; class Aves; order Passeriformes; family Icteridae; genus Molothrus; species Molothrus ater. Next base: position 19,882,567 of record NC_050479.2, read on the forward strand.
CTTGCTTTGAATGACCAGATCATTAGATTTTCTGTGTTTTAAGGTATACATCATAAAAGAATAGCCAGTACAATTGAATTTTAAAATGTTGTAATACCATCTATTGAAGGAAGTGAAGGTAATAGCTAGAATTAAGGTACATTTCGTATTTAACTGTCCATCCTCTTTCAAAGCTTGGCACCAGTTTTGACAACAGAAATAAATAATATTTTGAAGTGGGTATATCTAATAATCACTCTGTCAATCCATCATGCTACATCTGTGATGGTACTTTGATAGGAGAATAAGAATCTACCATGTTCTGAAATTATTACAGATTGGTTTAGGCCCTTTGCAGAGACACTCTGAAGTCCATTTCATGTTCCTATAATTTTTAAATGTGTGGAATGAAAATTTATAACAAGAGTTTACTGGCAGCCATCCAGTTAATCATCACAGTCGAACATCATGTGTAAAATGGGAATTTCAAGTTTTATCCATGTGAAACTGGCTTGGGCACTTTGGACATGCAAGAATGCAAATAAAATAGAATTCCATCACAGCCATCAGGTTAAAACCAGACTCAAGTTAAAAACAGATTGTTAAAACTGTGAGATGTAGAACTAGTACTGTCTGAGAGAGCTAGAGGAGCTCTGTAGGTCTGGAGAGATCCAGAAAAATGAAAGATGTACTCTACAACTCTCTTCTACTTCAGAGAATGCCATATGAAAATATTCATGAGAGGAGGCAAGTGGAGCTATTTATGTATTAGAAAATTTAGAAATCTGTGCATAGAGTTTGACTTCTTTGTGTTTCTTTGGCTGCTTTTCAAAACTTGGTAGAGAATTACATTAGAACATGCATGTGCCTGCTGGGCATTTGCTTCCTACAGGCATTTGAATGATTACATTTACTGGCATAGGTATGGTGAAAAGTAAAAATTCATTGTTTGTGGCTAACAAGTGTTTGTGCCAAACGTGCTTGCATGGAGGTTAAACCAGAGTACAGATGCCTCTGCCTTATCTTTGCAACCACAGACACTGTTACTGGTTGCTTCTTCATAATGCTTCAGCCCTACCATGCTCAGACAGTCCCTTTGTCACAGCTAGTGCAGTTTACCTCTGCCAGGGCTTGTCTGGCTATTCCCATGCTTGTGTAGGCATGCATAGACTGTGATACCTCATATGTAATCCCTCTCCTTCACTGTATTGTAGCTATTACTGTTAATGAAGAACATTACTAACATCTCCTAGTAAAATATCCTGTGGTCACAGAGATCACTTCCCACAGGAATTTCTTTAACCAGCATATCATTTAAAATATGCTGCAATTGCACTAAAGTGTATGAATGAATTCAAGTTGATCAAGAGGTACTAGTTTTACATATACCATGAGATGTTTCACATTTGTTTCTTGTTGTCTTGCTTTTCTGCCTTTTATCTTTCAAATTCTGTAATCAACTCCTTTTTTGCTCCCCCATGTCATTCCCTCATTTTCCACCAGAAATTAGACCAAGAGTCATTTATCTTGTGTTGGTTAATGTGTTACGTTGCACGAGGATGTAATTTCCAGGCAAAGCATTATGCAGTTTCTTTACCAATTCAATTACTCTGTGAAAGATTTTTAATTTGCTGACATTCTGAATGTCACAACAGTACCATTCTGCTGATGCTTCTTTGCAATTCATGTTTACAATATAGCGTGTCTTTTCTCATTTCAGGGAAGTCAATCTTCTCTTTAGAATAGGAGAAAAAAATGGTGATGCAACTCACTTCAGGTGTGCTTACTTTTTGGTGACATTAAGATTTTGTGTATGTCCTTGCACACAATTAGTGAGAACAATGAACCTTTTACAGGTTTTCACAAGCAAATGCTAACTCAAGTTAGATGGCTTCTGCAGGGTAAAACTGGGATCAGAGCAGCAGAGGACCTCATTTTCTTCTGTTCATTGGCTCAAAGGTATCTCTTGAGCTGAGAGGTTGTTGAATGAGGTTTGATTGGATCAGTTCCTTAAATATCTCATGTTTATAATGACCATCTTAACAGTCCTGTCCCACTTTACTGACCCTGTGTTTGGAAGCAGGGGTAGAAACTACTAAGAGTTGAGCAAATGGAAAACTAAGGCTTCAGCTCCTAGAGCATCTGCCTGAGTTTTGAAGGTATGATGGGAACGTGTTGGTGAAGGGGCTTGGAAGAGGATTTGAGACTCAGGGATCACATTCGAGTCTTCTCTTTATTCAAGAAGAGAAAATCACTTCTTATGTTCTTTCCAGTTCCTAACAGGATGTTGTTCTTCTCAGCTTTGCAGTGGGGCTGGAGGATTTGTGGAGAGCAAGAATCAATGATGATAGCATTTTGGGGTTATATATGGTTCACTGGTGATTATGCTTGTGCTGGGTTGACAGTTGGGCTGGATGATCTTGAATGTCTCTTCAAACCTTGATGATTCTTTGATTCTGTGATGTTTTGGGAGAGAGAAAGTAATTCTTAACTTCACTGTCAGATCTGGTTCTCAGGTCATTTCTTTAGTTGCAATGAAGATGTTGCAAGGGTAGGTTTAGAAGCCTAAATGCAGTCCCAGTTGTTTAAGGAGGGTAATTTTAAGGGAAGCTGCTGCTGCTTGAACCTGTGGTGGTGTATGGTTTTGTATGCGAGCTTTGTGACATGTGACACCGTGCATCTGCTCACATGGAGTGAGCACTGGTCTCCTCCTGTATGACTTGTTTTAGTAAGGTGAGTGTGAAGATGCAGGCATGGATAAGTGTGTGATTACAGACTGAGAGCTGAGGCAACCCTGTCTCTGAAATGAAGGAAAACATGGCTGGGCTTTCTGAATTTTTACATTCATTTGTGTACTTTGCCCCCCCCATTCCAGTTAAGCTCTGAATAGAAAAGGGAATTAAGAGTTACACAACACAATTCTATGCTTCTGGTTTATTTTGGCAGGGCATGCTTCTTTCAATCTGTTTTTTGCTTACATTACTCACCATTATATTTCATTTTTCATTTTCCTTAACACTGAGAGTGACTGTGATTTTTATCTGGGCTTGCATTTTTGTGAGGGCTCCAAACTGCTCTTTGTTTTTAATCACTGACCATGTTGCATACATTATAGCTGTTGTGGCAGTGGAAAACATCTGAGTAAACTGTAGCATATACATTGTGGAGTTACAGGCTCAGGGACTGGCTGCTTTTGAGCTGGTGTCAGGGTATCTTCTGAGTGTAGAGGCTTCTTACCACCCCTCTTAATGCCAGCCTCTGCTGATTCTTCTCATATAAATACTGTCTCTGGCATGGGCTTATGAGTCCATAGCTTTTCTTTCAATGTAGTAGAGTTCATGAAGATTATATTTAAGACATGTAAGGCTGAGATAAATTCTCCTCCTTTATGCTGCCTTAGTAAATCTTGGCTATGCTGTATGAGACAGACTGGTCAGAGATAAAAACTGTTCAACTTGCTGATTTTCAGACTGAAACTTCCCACCTGTCCACTCCAATTTAAATATTTCATGGAAAAATGTATTTTTCTACGGATTCCTTTTTTCATTCTAAGAAAACAAAACCAAATATCTCTCAGTCTGGGTAAAAAAAAAAAAAAAGAAGGAAATAAAATTGAATTAATGTTTTAAGCTAGGAGAAGTCCCAGCTGCTGCAGGGTAGAGGTTGTGAGACACAATCTTGAACTATGCTACACAGGCATTTATCAAAGTGAAGGTGACAGGAGTTTTTCCAGGCAGAGAGATAAGAAAACAAGAAAAGAACTTTTTCATATTTTTTTTCCTCCCAGTAAGGAAATTTGCAGAAATTTTTGTCAGGATTTTTTCTTTCAAATTCACTTTTTTGTCACTGTTGATAAAATAACAAAATGGAAATACATCAAGCTTGCAAGAATATGATTTTTCTAACATTGTAACAGGGGAAATAATTTATTATCTTCAAAACTTAAGAGGGAGGGATGTTCCCTTTTTTTATTTTTGCTGTGAGGCAGTCTTTTTCTAAAAGACTCTGCAGTGCTCAGCAAATTGATTTCCGAGATTTTCTTGTGTCACATAGCATGTTTTACATGTCTGTTTACATCAGGAAGACTTTATTCAACTTAGCTATTGTGTCAGAGTTAAGCTAATAGGTTTAAAAGCAAAAGGTTTTACTCATTAAAAAAATCACTACAAACAAAAAAACCTAGTTTTTTTACTAAATAGTATTTTGTAAATAACTAGGAGCTTTGATTGATTGATAAGCAGCATGCATTTTCATTGTGCTGTATGAACACAGAACAGAGGTAGAAAATGCTGTAGGCTTCACAGGAAAATCAATGGCACTGATAAATGTAAATATGACAAAATAAGTGTATAGCTTAGCACATTTAAAATAATTTCTGAGAATTTCTGTAATTTCTGAGAACCTACCTGTTGAGTAGTATTTTGTGGAGAGAGAGGAAAGGAATGAGGACAGGGATGGACCCTGAAGGAATACTTAGCTGTGGGGCTCAGTGGGCAGGAGCACTGACAGACAGGAGTCTTTCAGTTCCCTTCATGGTGAAGGAAAGAGATCTTGCTTAAATTCCCAAGGTAAATAAGGAAATATTACAATCCATGTTTCCATATATCGTGAAAAGTTCATATGTCATATATTCATATATCATGAAAAGTTAGAGAAGATGGAACCATGACGAGGGTTTTTCATTACTAGGGCAGTTGCTTATTTAGATGCTGTCTGTTGTACATTTAGGGTACTGCTTTTGAAACATCAGATCCAGAGACATATATTTGATGTTATAAATACACCACATATATTTGATGTTATGTCCCATAGAATTTAAATATTACTTCTGAGACAGAAAAAAATTTCTATCTAATGTAGCTTCTTTAGGACTACACTTGAAATAGCTATTGACTTGAAGTATGTGTAAGTATATTTGGTATTTTGTCTGTATTAGTGTCAGACAGGAAAATCCCAGCTTTCATTTTAAAACATTGATCTTGACCATTGGCCATATTCAAAAGTTGAATAGAGAGGTAGAGAGGATCAGTGTTGGGAAGCAAAATACACATTGAGAGGCTCTAAAACTGCGTTGCAAAATTAGGTGTATTTCAGTCTTTTTCCTTTGAGAGAACGCTAGTGTAAGAGAGACATTCTTGGATGTGTTCTGCCAAATCTGTCTTTAACACTTCATGTAGTACTTACCCTTTGATTCTGAATGCCCATCTAGGCTGTCCTGTTTTTTGCCAATAGTAAAATATATATGTCTGGTGATTCGATAGTGACTTATGAATTTGTGCTTTGTTGTGGTTCAAAGCCAAAGAATAAATACCAGTAAATACATGCCAAGGAAAAAGCTTTTGAACCTTTATTAAGAGTACTGACATTGCAGCCTACCAGTTTCTATATTCTGCTTGCCTTTGGCAGAGCTTTGCCAGCATGGAACATCAGTATAACGTGTACTCTTCCAGTATACTTCTGCAAAAATTTCAGTTGTAAATCAGACTTTATTTATATTATCTTGTCTGCGTTGCTCCTTTCAGAAGTGCATTAGGGAATATTCCTGATGATTTTTTTCTTGCCTTAGGTAATAAATTTTCTCTAGTTTTTCCACAGGCATGATTTAAGTGCAGTTGTGGTTGGTGCCAGAAATGTAATGTCTCTAGATACTAATTAGGAAAGATAAAGTGACTCCAGATAGATTTATTTTATCAGAGCTGTGGTACTATATATATCTTTGTATTAGGCTTTTACACTGAAAAGGCTGCCTTGAGATTTAATGGAGATGTAATCTCCTGCTGAAGGATTTGAAGAATAGATTAGACAGATGTCCATGTGACTCTATTTCTGTGCAGGAAGTCAACCCAAGTGTTCTCTGCAGAGCTCCTTGTGTCTTTTTTCTGTGTGGTTTACATTTTCAACACCTGTTTCTGTTATGATTGATGATACAAAGGACAGGTAATTACTACAAAGAGACATCATTAGAAGTAAGATCCGTTGGTCATTTTTCAGAGGGATAACAGCTCAGTCATTTGAGCCACCAAACTGTCCAGTGAGAGACCTGCTGCAACATGATTTCACTTCTACACACTGAGAGCTCCTTTCTCATTTCATTTCTCCATCACAGCTCTGAGCAGGACAACTGTGGACTAGTTTAATTAGTCCCAGAGAGAGTAAGTTAGGGAAGCTGTTTTATTTTCTGATGTGGCTTCTTTAAAGTGAGAGTCTGAGGACAGACTTATACAAAGGAGTCATAACAACAAGATGATGCTCAGAAGACAGTGGAGACCTGAGTGCCCTGAACCATCTCTGTGACCACTGGCTGGTCTCCTAAATTCCAGAGGGTTAGAGGAATTTCCTCTTCCTTTGAAGAGCTCAACTCATGCTCACACTGAGAGCAATGCAGGGGGAAAGATTTGAGATGTGAAGAAGTTTGGTTGCTCCTTCACCTGCCAGTACAGGTGTGCAAGTGACTTTATTGATAACAGTAAATCCAAGGCCAGCTACATGCTGGTGATTGTGTCTGTTCTGGCCCTGGCCCACCCTGTAGTGTTTGGATTGAAGGTAACTCTCCTTATCAATTTCTGTAGTTCTGTAGTTGTTTTTACTTACTAGTGTAGATAATTTTTAACTTTTTTTTTTACCTGTTTTACTGTTGACAGTTTTTCTGAGTTATGAAAACACTCCAAGAAGGTAGTGTTGTTCAGTCTTTCTGAAAGCTTTCAAACCTCTGCCCATCATCACAGTTTCTGAGTGTCTTCCACTTAGACAGAGCGACAGCAACAAGGTCCCTGGTGCATCCCAGGCTATTTAAGTCAGGAACTTTCCTATTTTTGGAGATCAGGGAAACTCCTGTCACACTGTGGATACTGCTATAATGTGAAAAAGTGGTGTCTATATTTTGTCTTGCACCTGCTATTGATGTTACTCTTTCATGAATGCTGTCATCAGTGTCAGTGTAGCAAATATGCCCTGAAGCCTAGAAGGAGTGGTTCCCTCTAATTTCAGTGGGCCTAGAGACAAGTTTTACTTCCATTATTGACACAAGGCATGCATTCCATCAAAAGACCTGGACCACTTTCTATGGCTGTTTTGTTAAGAGATTTGTCGGGGGATGGGAGGTGGGATTTTGGTATTATTTTGTTAGATTTCTGTGACTGGGGATTTCTTATGGCACAGGCAATCCTGTGCTGATGCATGTGCTGAAGCGAGCAGAGCTGTGTATGAGTTGAAAATCTGAGTGTGTTTATGCACAGGGAAGTCAGACCTGACATTGTGTATCTGTTTTCCCTTCCCAGGAATCTGCCTGCTTTTTGCTGCTTTCCACTAACAGCCACAGACAAGGGCATTTGACCTTTCCTTCATAATCCTCTAAAGGCTGCCAGGTAGCTTAGCATGGGTTTTTTGAGTTACTTCCATCATCCCATCTATGTATGGCAGCAGCAGCCATTTTCCTCATTCTGGCATAGAAAAGTACTTGAGCAACTGTTTATTTTTAGGTCAAAATGAGTTTTTTCCAGGGGTCTAGCTAAAGGTTTAACAAATCAGCTCCCAGACAATTATAATTTAGTGTTTGGATACTAAAACTCACTGAATATCTTGTTCCTCAGAGCTTGTGTAATGCAGCCATCTTAAATGTATTTTTAGTTTAAAAGTATTTAAATGGCAAAAAAACTATATATGTTTTCATTACAGGAATGGCAAAATAACTGAACAGGGTTTTTTTCCCTGACTTCTCCAACGCAGTTACTTCCAGTCAATAGTCCAAATGCAAGAAGATTGAAGAATACCTTCAACAAAAAAACCCCCCAAAAATCAAATTAAAAGGAAAGATAGGAAACTTTATTCTTGGTTTTGTTGTGGTGGTTTGAAAAATTCTGCAACTATTAAAAATGTTGTTATTTTAAGGATATTTATACACAGCTTGCACAAACAAGGCAGGCATCCACTTTGTACTTGTTGAAGTGTTTCTTTTAGTGCAGCTGTGCTGTGTTCATCTGTAAGACCTGTGGCTTCCTGCACAGCAGGAGTGCAGTGGCCTGGGCAGGCCTGGGAAGCTGCTCCTTCCCAGCTCTTCTCCTTGCATGGGTGGGCTCTGACATCCCCCTCCCTCTGGCTGTGGCTTCAGGAGCCCTGACCTTGCTCCAGGGCTCAAATCCCATATTCCCTATCAACTTAGGTTTGGTTCTCACCCTTAGAATATGTTGCACCTACATTTGCCCACCAGTTAATGCAAGTCTCTTCATGACAGAGAGTCATGGAAGAACATATTTGAAAATACAAAAGTAGTTATTTCTTTACAACATATATACTTGGAGACTAATTAAGTCCTTAAATGCACCAGGGAACATGTAGGCAAATGCAGTGGGAATGTCATGTTTTCTTATGATTCCTCTAGCCACAGGAGTTGGGTAGTATTTGCTATCTGAATTAGAGCAGTGACCAAAGTAAGTTGTTGTTTTATTGGTGGTGGTGGTCTGGGTTTTTTTTTGTTTGTTTGTTTGTTTTTTGTTTTGTTTGTTTGTTTGTGGGTTTTTATGTGAAGGAGAGTTAATACCTATCTCACTGCAGTTATAGTCTATTTTTTTGATAGAAATAGGCCTTGCAAATAGTTTTCAACAGAAATAGTGCATTTTTCTAGATTTGAGTCTAGTTTGGAACTACACTTATCAGATTTGTTTTCCTAAAAGACAGGGCAGTCTACTGGTAATATGTTCAGCAAGTATAAATTGATATATCACCTTTGCCTTCAGAATATCTGTTCAGTATCAACTGATGTGTATAAAAAAATCTATTAGTACCTGGCAAGCAAATGTAGGGTTGGTTGTTTGGGGTTTTTTTAAAATTTGTATCAGAACCACAGGAGGTTATTGTGAACTGTTACTTGATAAATAAAACTGTAGTTCCTATAGGGATGCAGCTTTCTTTTGAAGTAGGTGAGATTTCCATCAGTTTTGCCTTCTAGATGAGTTCCATGGAAACTTATGAATACGTTCTAGATAAATAATTAAGTTGTCTACCACTATCACCAAGTTCTTACTGTTCAACAGTAAAGAAATCATGTATAGTGCAGCTTTTAAACTTTCAGCAGCTGAATCTCTTAAAACCTGCACAGCTGGACTTTGTAATTTGTCTGTGTTTCATTTTAACAATTAGTAGTGCCTTAGCCCAGAGGCACTGAAGGCTAGGTCTGATAAGATTCACTAACCACAGGTTACCACAGAGTCTGCTGGGATGTGGAAGAGGTGAATTAAAAGCACACTTTTGTCTGCTGGTTGTGGATTTTCTCAGGTGGTTGCACTGTGTGCAGTGTGTGTTGCTGAGAGCTTTGTTTCCTGCACAGTTGACTTTCCCCACAGCTCTCCTGGTTTCTCACGGTTGCCCTGAGAAGGGTTGGGCTCAGGTGCTGCCCCTGCCCAGCCCTGTCCCCTGTGCACAGCCCAACAGGAGGGACCTCCCTTCTCCTGAAAAACTGGCTTTGACTGCAGCTCTGTCCTTTTCATGCTGGTTCTTCTGCCATGAGCACAGTCCTCAGGAACCTCTCAGAGAGGGGAATGCTGAAGCTTGTTTGCTGCATCAGAGGAAAGCTGCCTCTGTTGTGTGTGTGGTGCCTTTGGTGAGCAGCCTCTGCCTGCTGCTGTGGACTGAGGTGAGCATCTATGAGCCAGATGGCACCTGGAAGGCCACGACTGCAGCTCTGGGATATTCTTGAATGATTATGGCTTTTCTTCCATCAGCTGCTGGCTGACAAGCACAAAGAAATGCTGATTTAAGTCAAAATGAAGTAAAGCATGGAACATAGACTGTAAGGACAAATGGGACAATAGTCCAAGGCTTCTGAATACACACAGTAATCTGCATCACTGATGGAGGTCTTGTGTGTGTATGGCTGAGGCAAAGGGTGAGTGTGAAAAGAAATATCTGAAGGCTCAGCCTTCCCCTTTTTGTATTGCTTTATGTGCCAGAATCCTGTTTGTCTGGTTGAATTTTATCTTCCATTTGTGTTGCAGCTGGCAGTGCTTTGGAAATTACTGCATGGGAACAGGGCATTTCAACAAGTTTTTAAAAATAAATATTTCAAGACGAACATTTTTAGTCACAGAAATGGCTAAGTAAAACCAGCACCCTCTTCTTCAACAGAGCAGCCCCAAGTGCATATTCAGAAGTAAATTTGCTTTGTATAGTGACCCAAAGAAGCAGCTACAACCACAAACACTGTGCAACTGTCAGTGAATGAAGTGCAGTCTTGCCTTTATTGTGCTCTGTCAACAGAATTTAGCAGTGTTTTCTGATTGACAGTCTCAATTACTTGCAGTATTGCACAGGCCACAGAGACTGCAGCTTGACATTTGGCACACAGGCTGGCTGTGGGAGGCTGGCACTTGGGAAATGAGTTGCTCTGGGTGAGTGAAGTGAACCACCAAGTGCTCAAGAGAGGTCTGACTTTGTGCTTTGTGGTGCCATTGGCAGTAATTTTCAAGAAAGAATTTATTACAATCTTAGAAGATATATTCTAAGTTTTTTTTCTTTAAGTACTGTTAGATCCATTTACTAGTGGGTATTAAGAAAAATGGCCATGAATAGAATTAGAATTACTATGAAGAAGTAGTTTAGAATTCTCACAATATCAACCTTTTTATCCATTTCTGTTTTGATAATTGAGCTATGGGTCTGATAATCACTGAGATAGGTCCTCTTTTTACACTGTGTTAAAATAGCACTTAATTGTGGAACTTGACAAACATTCTTCACTAAATGGACAAGAAACTCATTTCTCTTAAGCAAAGGAACTTGCCAGTAAATGGGAAGTTCTCTTTGTTCTCCAACCCTGTCAGCAGCATATCTCTTATGTCAAAAGCCCACCGAGTTAAATTAGTTTAAAGGATTTGTATGAATTTATGAATTAAGTTTTTGAGTAATAGAAAGTGTTGCATTAAGTGTTTGAGTAATAGAAAGTTACTTGCATGTAAGTAACATAAAAGGAATATCATTCTTACAGATAATCCACCAGTCCATGTATAAGGAAAGTGCTGAAAAATCCTATTTTTGTTACAGGTTCACTTCAAGCATATTTGAGAGGGTATTTTTTTCATTATCTGAAGCCTAATACTGTAATATTGTCCCAGAAACTATGTACAAAGCTTGGATGCTGTTGTACTATTTTACTGCATAATTTACTAATTAGTAAAAGCACTTTGGATTAGGGCTTCACAGGATATTAAGTGACATAATGTGAAACTGTTAGGCCAAGACTTTCTGGGTATTAACTTTGTGTACCACTAACTGTATAATTCTGAGCTAAAGCCCTATACCTAATTTGTGATTCTTTAGCTTATGCTGAGCAACACTTCTACCTACCAAATAGACTTGTTCATTTCCCAAAACATAAGTTGAAAAAAAAAGTACTTGAAGTAAATAGTAACAGGATTCAACCTGCACTATTCTCTCTCTTGCAGTCCTAGAAGGTAGGTGGCCAGTAGGTGGTCTTGTGCAAAGCAACAGAACAATAATTTTAAAAATGTACGAAGTTCTCTTTCTTTCTTTTCATGTTTTGACTGTCATAGCTGAAGTTTATATATCCTCAGTGTGAAAATGACTTCTTATTACCTAGCTTGTAGAACCATGGTCTTACTTAGAGAGAAATCTAAGCCCTCAAATGGTCTGTAGAAAATCTGGGATTTGATAGTATAAATACTAAAAAAATTGTGCTAGTGATGACACTGCAGGTGAATTTCAACTTTAACCCAAAATATTTAAGTTTTGATAACCTCAGAAGTCAGACTGTTCAATTCTTGTAAAAGGTCTGTAGATCAGTATAAATAATCTTGTATTCTGTAGGCTGTGTGGTTCACTGGCAGAGTCCTAAAGAGATGACCTAATTTTTCAAATAGAAAAGTCTTTTTGGCACTAACTGAACCTGGAAGTGCTCACCACTTTGGAAAAACAGGTCACGTAGCAATTTAATGTGCACTCAGGAGTTTGATTCTAGACTCTTGATCTTTAAATATTCATTGTGCTAGTCTTAATAAATAAATGCCTAGGGAGTGATGTATGCATTACAGTGAAAAATGCAGCAAACATATAAATTAGTAAGTACTGTACAGATCAAGTCCATTTCTGACAAACAAGCTGATCTGCACAGCTGTCTGCACAGGTGTCCTTCAGGAAAACAGAATGGGTTAGCAAAGTTAAAAAACCTCAGCCTCCTTCACTGTGACAGTTGTCATTTGAGTGCTTCTCTAGTCCTGCTGATGTTCTTGAGTGGAACCTGTTGAAGGAGCAGTGTATTGTTGATCTACAGAAAGAAGACATAAATTGAGAATTTATTGACACAAAAGGCTGGATAACAGCCCAACAGCTTTTACCACTTTATGTGGTTTAGACTTTTCCAAAGTGGAAATTAAAAGTAGCGATCCATCCATACCTAATAGCACTTCAGACTGATACAATGCTATTTTGCAGAAGTATTGCTAATTAATTAAAAACCATGCAGTAGGTACTAAGAGTGGGTAATGATGCTTTGCCTGTTTCTCAGTAATGTTTTGGATATTAATTATATTTTCAAAACCACACTGCAGCTAATAAATACTAAGCATTATTATTGTGAATGGGATTCATTTAATATGTAAAACTGCTGGCGTTGCATAAGTCTTTAAACACATTATGAATATTTCAGCAATGTTCTGCCTGATGTGCCCTGTATTAACATAATTTGAAAACATTTATATGTACAGCATATGGACTGTAATTTATCATGTCTTTTGCTGGGGAGGATGAAAACTTGAACTGACCTCAGACCTCTTGGCAGATCTTCTGAGCTTTAGCTTTTACTGAGATTTTCTCAGCCTTATTTTTATATGCAACTCTTTTTCTCTTGCTGTGGGCTGAACTGTAAATTTAAATGAGCATAGCAAAACACTGCAAATTTTGATTCCTTCTCTCATTTTTTTAATGTCTCAGTATATCAATAAATGGGTTTTTGGAGAATATGACTCCAAATAAATATAAATAATCTATCAAAAAGAGTCTGTGAAGCAGTAATTTGAATTTAGAACATGGAAAAGAATTTGAAAATCGTTTTATAGGTATAAAGCCAGACCACAATGGGTAGCAGGGAACCTTATAAAAACAAGCTGTACTGTCAGGTGTATTGTAAGCAGGCTACCAACTATTCACTTTGCCAAGAGGTGAAAGAATTTCTCTTAAAAACGCAATCTTAACAACAGGAAATGTCAGAGGGTGTGAAAAGTCTGGGCTTTTCATCAATCAGAGTATGACTTTGAATTATAGCCTTGTCATGTGGCTACGAAAAAAGGGGAAAATCTAATCATAGACTGCTTCAGGCAATGAATTACTGCCATTATACTGCTGAACTCTCACAGTATCAGGGTACCTTATCCATCTAGTCAGCCTTATTTCAGAGAGATGAATTCTCACCACAGCAGGTGTGGGAAAGGGGAGTAAATATAACCCATAACCAACACTTAGCAATTGTACCTCAAGACAGGAACCAAATATCCGAGTTGTGGGTGCTGGGAGCCCTTCCATCCAGGAGGGCTGATGGTATCCTGAGGTGCATCAGGAAGAGCTTTGCCAGCAGATCAAGGGAGGTGATCCTGCCCATCTTCTCACCCTCAGTGAGGCCACATCCAGAGTGCCGTGTCCACTTGTGGGCTCCTCAGCACAAGAGAAACAATCTGCTACTGGCAAGGGTTCCAGCAAATGCCTACAAAGATGATGAGGGGTCTGGAGCATCTCTCTTGTGAGGAGACACTGAGGGACCTGGGCCTGTTTAGGCTTGAGAAGACTGAGAGGAGATGTCATCAGTCCATATAAATATCTCAAAGATGGGTGCCAAGAGGATGGTGCCAGACTTTTTGCAGTGGTGCCCAGCAACAGGACAAAGAGCAATGGCCACAAACTAAAACACAAGAATTTTCACCTCAACATGACAAAGAACTTAACGCCGAGGAGGTCAGAGCACTGGAATAGGTTGCCCAGGGAGGTTGTCGATTCTCCTTCTCTGGTGACATTCCAACCCCACCTGGACAAATTCCTGTGTCACCTGCTCCAGGTGATCCTGCTCTGTGGGGGGATGGTTGGACTGGATGATCTCCTAGGAAGGGGCTAGAGTGCCTTCCAACCCTAACCATTCTGTGATTCTGTGAGATCCTGGAAATAACTGCAGAGTGCAAGTGGAGTCAGTTCAACCACCATTACAAAAAGAAAAAAAGAAATGTTACTTTTAAAATAAAAGGATATTAATTGGCTATAAAAAAGTCAGAATTTGTTGAGCAGTCTATCGGGTAATGATCTGGACTTGGTTTTCAGAAGGATTTGAGGGACAAGTATGGAGAAATAGCTTGTGTTCTCTCATTACCTCAAACTGCAAAGATGAGAGCTCATTACAGAGATCCACTTCACTCCTTTGTGGTATGTTCCTTGCTATAAAAGACTTAAGACACTGGCTTACACAACTAGGAAAATGTGTTGAGACACATTACTTGGTGACTCTCTTGCCCTAAAAGTGAAATGGATATGGTGTGCTTATTTTTGAGTTTTTACCATAATACAAAACCAGTAAGGGAAAAGGTACTTGTTCATTAAAGTTTATCTAGAGCAGTGTCTATGGTAGACTCTTTATATTACTTTAGAACTTAAAAAATTCCAAAGGTACAAGTTAAAGCAGGCCCCTGACTTAATCCCTGGTATTTGTTGAGACCTAATAAATAAAATTCTGTTTTGTTGACTTTTCATTACAAAAGATGCTGCTGAAGGAAATAATGGTAGTCAACCTTTTGATATAATTGTTTCAAGAACCAACCTGCCTCTGATATTGCTTAAAACCACTGGTCCTTAATACCTAGGTGAAAACTTGGACAATATGTCGATTGTCAGAACAAAAACTTTTCTGAGGCTCTAATCCACCTGAACCAATCTGGACATGCTGTAGTCAAGTGCCAGCTCCCAACATGAGTTCAGCTCAGATGGGTCATGTGAAGGTGGTCAGCTCTCACCCAACTGGTATGGCTGGTATGCAGAGTTTATCCTGGAGGTTAGCAATCCTCCCTTTCCAAATACTACCTTTAGTTCCACATCTGAATCACAGCCTTGTGACCATTGATGAAGGCTATTCTTTAGGATAAACCATAAAGCTTTTAGGTTTATGGTGCTTTGCTATGAAGAGCATCCAGCAAAACACCTCCATTGTTAACTCTTCAGTGACCACGCACGTGTGTGTAAATGTGCCCAGCAGCATGCTGGGGGTACATTTGTGTTCCCCACTACACCCTCAGTGTTTGGGTGAGCAAAGCCACTCTCCTTTGAGCCAGAGGACTGTGATAGTCCCCAGCTTTTGTGAAATGTGCCTCACACCCTTCCTGATCCCCAGTGCTGTGACCATCTCACTCCATGTTCCTACAGCTTGTGCAGCAGTTTCCTCAGGGTTACTTCTCTTCACTTACTTCCTTTTTTTTGTTTTCTTTCTTTTTTTTTTTTTTGCCTCTTACAGATGGACAAAAGAGGAAGAAGTCATTAAGAAAGAAACTGGACTCTTTAGGAAAGGAGAAGAACAGAGACAAAGGTAAAAATGAGTACATAGTTGGTGATCAGGTCTTAGTTTTGCATATGAGATTTCTTTAGTCTGATAAATACTTCTTGAAGTAGAATGTTGTTGAGCTGATATGCTGTCTAGGTATTTATTTTCAGCCTAAAAAGTATGTTTTATCTTTTCTGTTTGACTTTAGTGTAAGTCAGATCTCTTCAACTGAAAGGTTTTGGTTTTGATATGGTTTTGTTGGTTTTGTTTGTTTTTTTTTTTTTCCTGAGGAAAAAAGGAAGGCTTAAAGGACTGTGTCTTTTCTCCAATTTTCTTTCTACCCACTTTCACCATCCAGTGCAGAATGTGGTCTGTATAACATGATCCAATTCTTTACCTGCATTTGTACTCTCAATTTACAAAGCACGTAAACCCAGTACTGCCCAAGCAAGTCTGTTGGTATGCTTTTCTTTCTTTAACCTTAGGAAAATAACCATTGTTTAAAATATATAAATGCTTCAGTGCTACCGATCAGTTGGATTTTAATAAGCTCCACGTGACACGGATTTACAGATATGGTTGCACTCTTTTGTTTGGACACTAATCAGCTTTATGGGCTGGGCCCTAATCCAGGGCCTGAAGTTGACCTGTAATTCAGAGCCATTTGAACCAAGTCTGAATACTGAGATGCTGGAAAGTGCCTGTGAAATCGCATGTAGGAAATTGTGCATCGAATTTTGTGTTCATTTTTGGAAAAATGGTTATGAAACTCAGTATTGATATCCCAGTTTCACAAACATGCACTCAAATCCAGGAATTTGTGACAGAAGAAGTGACCTGGTTACTCTCAGGTCCTCACTTTAAGTCTAGTTTAGCAGAAGAATGGAACTTTGAAATTCTACTGTAAAAATTAACATCCCCATTTTGAAATTAGTTTACAGAGTTATCAAGAAGTTATTATTTTCATTTTAATATGTTTAATGAGTTAAAATGCATGATTATTATTTTCTTGATTTAAAATTGGTTATGGAAAATATTTGTATTAATCTTTCTAAAATGGAATGTGCCCTGACACATTGGTTTGGTACATCCAGTGGCTTCTTGTATTATTACATTGCCAGTACCAAACTTTTAATTTTTTACAAGAATTACTTGATAGGTGGCTGAAGCCACGTGCAGGAGGAGTCATTAAGGAAGAGATTTAATGATTTTGTAGCCACCTTTGGGGGAAAATCTTTTTTGCATTGTCCTATTAATTCATTACATTTGGTTACATGGTAATTAGTCATTGCTATGTTTTTTTCTGTAGTTGTTGATACAGATAAGAGTGTAAAGCAACATAATTCTGTGCAAAACCTGCTCTGCTCTTCAGTGTGCTTGCCAGATATTGATCTTCACAGGGCCTGTGAGGTGCTCCTCTGCATCAGAAAAGGCTAACCACATCCTGCGTTTTAAAATGTTTTGTCTCTCACAAATTTTTGTGTACTGAGAGCTTTCATCTTTCCTTCCTTAGGGGTACCATGACTTCGGTAGTCTCTGTTGAAAGTTTATTTTTAGAAATTTGAGAGTTAAAATACATTCTGGCTTTTTTCCTCACATTTTTTTCATTACCGTAGCAGATTTTAAAAATTATAAAGTGCTTTGATAATTCAACAAAGCCAGAATTTTGCTGTGTCACCCAAACTTGGTAGATCCTTGCAGTTGCACTTTCAGAGCTCCACCAATGCTCTTTGGTGCCTTGAGAAGTGAGAGTGTCCTTTTGGTGATGGATACAAATCCTTAACCCAGAGTTGGTCTTTATTCCAACTTCTCTGTTGCCAAAGATCTTTCAAACAATATTTTTTTCTTATATTGCCTTGCATTCTATTTTATTTCCTTAGCCATGGAAGCTATGGTTTATTTCAGCTAACCATGGTTTATTTCAGCTGACCTTTGTTTCTAATAATTACACAGCTGCACCAGTTGAGCACTTCAAGATAATATTATTTTCTGCTATTACACTTCTGCTCAGGGATTTTCTTTTGTCTCTACCTTGCATGGTAACATTTATACTCCATTCATATACTCCTCAAACCTTAGTAGGTTTGGGGATATACTTGATTTTTATTCTGAAGAGTTTTCTGAGTGCACTTTGCCTTTTAGGGTTCACTAGTTGCCACTAAAGATCAGCACTTTGTACTTATTCATCATTGTTTAAATTTATCTACTTCCTGGTTTTCAGCCTTGCTCATACTATCTGGTTACTTATACCAAGCATTTTTAGAAATCACTATGCTGATTCTCCTAATTTTAATTCCTTTTTTCTTATTATTATTTGAAATTCAGATGTTTCAAACATACTGCTTTTATCCTTTTTCTATCCCATCTGCTTTTATAATTTTTCTTCCATCTCTTACTGTCTTATTCTGAGTTATAGAAGCTTTACATGCACTCTCCACTTATAAAGTATTATAGGAGCTTCTATAAAATAATATAAAATATTATAGGACCCTCTGAGAGGAAAATATCCCAGCACTTTTCAAACAGGAGAATCTGTATTTCTCTCCTTTAGGAAAAACGTGGGTTGGTGAATAAAAGTCCAGGAAATTGGAAAGAGTCACATTCTGAACAGGTTGTGTTAGCAGAGTGAAAAGAAAGGCATATCTACTCTTACTAATTGCCAACAGCAAATGTTAGGCAAAAATAGCCCAAATAGCAGCATATGGTATCTTACTTGTCAGGTTTTCTGGCCATGCTTAGTCCTGGTGTACTTTTCTCTGTCCTTCTGAGTTATTAAAGATCATCTGCCATTCAGGTGCTTGCTGAGCAGAGTTTTAATGCATGACAGGAGAGGGAATGAACAACCAGGAGTGCTGGTTTGTGCCAGGGGGGCCATCAGCCTGGCACAGTGCCTGAAGGGTGGCTGTTTTCTGTGGGAAGCAGCAGCACCAGTTTCTCCTCCAGCCTCAGGAGTCAGGGGGGACAGTGTTGCCCAGCTTTCAGCTGATGAGTTAGCTCAGGAAAGAAAAATCTAAGGCCTTGTGCTGCTGGTCTCCATGAGGATGAGCCTGCTATGCTCACACCAGAATTGAGCCCCTCCACCTTCCCTGAGTAGTAGCCTCCATGTCACCTGGAGTCAGAGTTAACCTCCCTTGACATGCCTTTCACAGCAGGCTTGTTCTGTAGAGAGCTATCTTCCATTTCTGGGCAGCTGCTCCAAGACAAACACTCCTCACTGTGAGCATGGGTGTGCTACACAAAAAGCTGGGAGCACGCACCCACCCAGGCAGGTCTCTAGTGCTCATACCTGAATGGAAAGCCTACCTTCTGTTTATTTTGGGGGGTTTGTGGTGGGTTTTTTTAGTACCTAGTCAAGCTGCACCGTTGTGAGAAGAAAACAAGAGCAGGCCGCAGGATATCGGAGGGGGAGCAGGGAAGCTGATCACCAGACACTTCATACAGAGGTGATGCAGCTGCCTTAGTGCAGACTTCATTTCCATCCCTTCAGCATCACCTTTGTAAACACAGTTGCAATTGGGGGAGTAAATTATCCCAAACATTTTGTGTTTTTTCTATCTCAGCCTGGAAGCCCCCACACACCTGGACAAGTGGCTCAGGGGACCATGTTGTTGGTCCTGCCCAGAGTGTGGGCCACATGAAAATCTCCTTTTGTAAAGACAGACTCCTGAAGGTTAATCCTGACAGTCATGCAGCACCATGTGATCATGTGTGTGGGTTGCAATCAAAGATAGCAGGGATGTGCCTGGCACAGGAGGCCACAGAGGTGGAAAGGAAGGGCCACCATGCTGCTCTCCAGGGATGCACGATGGAGGCCTCGCTGCAGCTCTTGCCTGGCAAAGCCTCTCCTTTAGCACTGACGTGCACTGAACTGCTCCATGGTGTAGGTTTCTGGGGTTGCTCTCTCTGGAGATGTGCCACATCTCTCCAATTTGTGCCCAAGACTGTTCTTCGCCACCTGCTCCACCAGGCATCTATGCTTTAAAAGCATAACCAAAAGGAATGGTGCTCATTTTTTCTAGGACTGTTTGGAGATTTAATAACTTGTATTTTAGGACTCAGTCCAATCTATGGAATTTTTACTGTCTAAGCTTCACATTTTATTCAGATGGATCAGTCAACCTGTCTGTTAAGTGAGAGTTTCAGTAACTTGTCAAGCTTCTGAAGGCCAATAAAGACACCACAGTGGAATTTAATGCATATTAAATGAGTTTCATATATCTTTGTCCTTTTTTATATCTGTCAACATCTTGTTAAAAGTGGAGAAATTGTAAAAGAAATGTTTTTTCAATTGTTATTACATCTCTGAGTAATTCACCAAAGCAGGATATAGCAAACTTACTGGATGTAAACAGACTAAACAGGAGAGCAGCACTCCACCCAGACATTTAAGCAATATTTTCAGCTTCCATCCTTCAAGTGTTTTTGCTTTACCCGGCCTCTTTGTTATTAATGGCCATCATGACCCTCAATCCTACTGTCTACAGATGTCTCCAAACCTTGCCTTTGGCTGCTGACAAACACTACTCAGGCTGAAGGAGCAGTAACATGTCTGTGCTGCTTGGAAATAAGACATTCTCAGGATGCTGTCTGCTGGCAGCTGGATATTGTTCCCTTATGAATTCAGTGCTAATTTTTAAGGCAGCAGAAGCAGAGTCTTTTGCCATCCCTTTCCAGTGATGTGGGTGTCAGTGTAAGCAGGTCTCCTTTTAGAGTACACACAGGCATTCCTGAGAGGGATGCCTCCCAGAAATTACTTGCTCTAGAAGATTTTATCAGTAAACCAAGTTTGTTTTGCCTTGGTTCCAGAAAACCCTACAGGTTAACAAAGAGACCTGCTCAGAATGTATAATCACTTGTTATGTGATTGCTTGAGTAACTGAGAATCATCCCTTTTGCTGATGCTTCTGCATGGGATATACTTGACAGGTTCATCTCTAGGGCCTTAGCACAGCTGCTGTGTATGCAGGACTTCATGAGAAAAGGCCTTCCTGGTAAATCTGTGGCATATGCAGATCCAGCAGATGTCCAGTTTTTCTTTAGTTCAAAATTCTTGAAAATGTCTTTTGTGTTTACTTCCTATTCATGCTCAGTAAATTAAGATATTAATTAATGTTTGCATTTGTTCTCAGTAATTCAGCCTATTGTGGTGTCTATGTGCCTGGGCACAGCCTAAGGAGGGAGCTGAATAAATGAAGTTTGTTTTTTATTGTAGTTTATCAGAAATTGGTTTTTTTAAAAGCCTTTCCACTAACCTCTATAAAACCATGCCTCTATAAAAACACTTTGAATATGATTCTCATGCTCTCTGAGCATAAAAAAGAGGGGGTTTAATCGACATTGTGTCATATTTTGTACTGAAGTCAAGTAAAGTACCAAATAATGTCTTTAATTTTTTATAAAAACATCCCAGACCTACTCCCAGAAAAAAGCATATGTAATTGGGAGGGCCTTGTATTACTCCTTGAAGATCAGTGAGCTGTGAGTAGCTGAAGAAGAGATTTTCAGCCACAGAACTGATGCTGGAAACATTGTCTTACGTCAAATCTCCTGGAGTCAGTGCAGGTTTTGAAGAACCTTCAGATGGAAGGAGTTTTACAGTTCCCGTTATGGACTGAGGTTTCTGTTTTCCTTGTTTTCTGCTTCAATCACTGTCTCTACTGATCTGAAATAATTGATTTCAGTTAGCAAAACAGAGTTACCCTGTCTGCTAGCTGGGGAGATTGACTTAAAGACCCCATTTAAATATCCCTTTAAAAGCTTGTTATTCTCTGATCTCTATTCCTGTTATTTAAATAGATATGGTACAAGCACCTTAATAAATCTTGGTCACAGATTTTAGCAACCCAAAACCAGCATTTATGATGTACTTAAGAAATAACTCCAAATGCTAAGGACCCTAACCATAGTTACTTTTCACTTTATTAGTATTGAAAGACTCATTAGAATCTAGAATATAGATCTCACTGGCTCCTAATAGACTGTTAGGTTCTGTGGGATGGAAAGCAGTTTTTACCTGCTGAATCTTCAGAGAAATCTTTTAAACTATGTTTGGACAGGGTGACATGAGGTCAGGTAAGCTATAACCATGTGGGTCAAGATCCTGAATATTATCATTTGATTAACAAAAAGGAGGATTTGGGATCACTGAAACTCTTATTTGATCTGGCTAGGAATTTTTCTGTGATATGCTGCTTTTTATTAGAAAATGATGATTTACCGCCAAAGAAAGATTCTTAGGAACATATCAGTTTCAATCAAAATTTTGTTAAGAATCTTGCCTCAGCTGCAAGACTGACTTTCTGGTAAGAGAAATTATGCACTTCTCCAAAATAGTAAATTTCCTCCTTTGCCAGTAAACACTGAAAACTGGAGTGTATTAAAAGTGGTGCTGGCTAAGGATAAAGTCTGTTTCCAAGCTGATTGCCCAATCTGCCTGGTTGTTTCACATTTTTACATGATGCTTTTTGCAAAATGTCTTTTTAAGCTGCCCAGTCTCCTCACTGAATAAGTGATCAATTTTTTGTTGAGTTTACAGAGAATAACTACCTTTGTAGCTTTGGCACTCAGTATGTATACAACAGACCAAGGTTTGAGCCAGTGCTTTAAGGTACATTTCTTCATGCAAATGAAACCTCTCTGACAAAGGGATCCCCAGCACACATCTGTAAAAAGGCAGTTGGTCCTTTTACCTTTCTTGTGACACTAGAGCCTCAAACCCACACATCTTGTGATTTGAGTTAGTGCCCTTTCTCTCCCATCCAAGGGTTGCTAATTACTTCACATAAGTAGTTTTTCTTTTGTAATGAATCTGAAATGTCAGAGGGGCTAACATTCACTCTAATTACCTGTCCAACCAGGAAGCTGTTGGGATTGAATGCTTCTGAAGAGTGGTGTGTGGAACATGCTCCCTGCCACCACAGCCCATGGTGCAAGCACACACACATTTTGCTGGGAACTTGAGGCTGCAGGCAGTCTGCAGAGGGGGGAACCGATTCTCTTAATTTCAACAAATGAGCAAAACTTTACTGGGTTTGCCAACTCTTTAATGTAATTACCACTGCCAGCCAGCACCACTGCCATCTGTATTTAGTCTGAAATTCAGCCAATTGGTTTTCATCCAGTTCCACATCTCTGCCAGACACTGAGAAATTGAGGAAGTGGTTCATGTCCTCTGAGAAGGTCTACATCAGAGCAGCCTGGAGTAGAGGCTCATTGTCCTTTCTCTGGGCCACATTGAGCAAGAGCAATTAAAAACCTGGAATCCCACACCTGTTAGTTTCCAAGGAGGGACAACACCTACCTCAAAATGCCAGCCTTCACATACTGGAAGGAGAGGGTCATTTTAATGAACTTGTTTTATGAAGCAGTGCTGAGAGCTCATCTCCTGCTGATCTTGCCCCAGTTGATGTAGCATCAATGGCACCAGCCTGCTGTTGGGCATCACATGAGCTAAATAAATACTGCTGTCCTCTCCCAGTCTGAATCATAGGCAGCTCTGAGCCAAACCAGAGGAATATACTGTGTTGGCTTTTCTCAGGAAATAAAAAGGGCTGCTGGGAGTATAAGAAAGCACCTGGTTAGACAGCCAGAAGGGGACACAGGTCGCATATGTGCGGTTCAAATTTGTCATCTTAAATGTTCATTAGGAAGATAATTCAGAACAGTCAGAAAAATAATATTAATACTGTCATAATTTTGTAGACACACTCTGCTGAGTACAGGAGGGAAAGGTCTAACTGAACTCCTGGAACTGGCTATCCCTGCATTGCTTGATATCTGTGTGAGGATGATCTTTCTTGTCCTAAATTAAATGCAGATGGTTTTAGGTGTCGTTCTACTCATAGGTCACCTCCAGAGTTGCTTGATATATGAGGCACTTCTTCCTGATTTAGTTTTGACTGGCCACAAAAGTTAACTCATATCTTAACATTTCATGCTTCTAAACAGCAGGAATGTTTCTACCAAATCAGAACAATGGGCTGTTGTTTCTTTAGTGTGATAGACTAGTGTTGTCCTCATTCAAGATTCTTAAAATATCCTCTTTTTTTCAATGCCTTACTTAATACAAATCCAGAAACAATTTGCAAGTGTCATCAAAGATCTAGTCAGACTTAAAATCCCAGAAGGATTTTTGGCATTTATATGATTGTGGCAAAAGAGAAGTATAGTATCTAAGAATTTTTCTATGTGTTTCTTTTTTTTTTTTAATAATTCCTTTTTTGATGCTTAAAGAAATTTGATTTTAATCTCTGGTACTTTATTTATGCCTGATCTGAGCAGGTCTGAAGCTGGAACCTAGTAGAAGTTGCATTCATTTTCACCAGGGTGAATAGCATCAATAGCTCTGGTTTTTTTCATATCTTTTGAGCACATGCCAGTTCTAGTTGGAAATCTGTCTCAGTAGTTTTGCTTCTGCTAATCTCAGATAGATACAATTTGAAAATTATTGATGAGAATTTTGTTGTTGCTGACTGATTCACTGTAAAGCATTTTTCTATTTTGTAAAATATTTAAGCATTTTACTTTGAGATATGTGCTGGTTTTGTACATTACAGTTGTATTGATGTGAGAGGATTATGTTCTTTTTCTTAATCAAGACAAATGTGTTCTATATTTCCATGTGTCCATGCTTTTTTACTGTTACAAAGGAACTTTATACTGATATACCACTATTAAACAGGTTCAATCTTACCTGTATTTAAAACAGTATAGTTCTTCTGTGAATTTAAAACTATATCCTTGAAGGCTTAGTCTGAGTGGTGAATGTACTTCAAAGCTCTCTGAACTGTAGTGAAACCCCTGCACATGCCAGGACCCCTTGACTCTGGTGCCCTACAGCATTCATGAGAAAGGAGCCTGGTGGAGGGATCTGAAACACGAGAAAGAGCTTTGGCACAGTCCAGTGAGGCTCACAGACTCAGGATGGTTGCCAGAGTTTCTGATGTCCCTGTGCACCATCTACATGTAACCAGAAGTGCCTGAGTTCAGTTTCATTTGGTGGAAGTTAACATTCTAGCTAGATTTGATCTCAAGTGATTTTCCAAGATCCTGTGCAGAGTATCTTGCATTATGTGATTGGATCTATCATTCACATACTGTGGGCTACGACAACCTGGCACTGTTGTTGTTATTATTACTGAGTCCAATACTTCATTGGAATTACTACATATTTAAAAGGACTTCAGATTGTTTTTCTTAACAAAGAAAGAGTTAATTCTTTTTGTACTAGATAAATACCAGATGTTTGGTAACTATTAGGGGTTTGTTGTTGTTGCAGAATTTATTCCCCAGGCTTTTGGAATGCCTTTGTCTCAAGTGATTGCTAATGACCGGGCCTACAAGCTCAAGCAAGACTCTCAGAGAGAAGAGCAAAAAGATGTTTCAGATTTTGTGGCCTTTCTCTTGCCATTTGGAACTAAAAGACAGAACAAAGAACTTTCCAGCAGTAACTCATCTCTCAGCTCCACCTCAGAAACACCGAATGAATCCACTTCTCCTAACACACCTGAGCCAGCACCACGAGCAAGGAGGCGTGTAAGTAGACACATCACAATGGGGTGTGTGATTGCAGGTCCAGAGGGTCTAGCTGGACCAGGACAACCCTGTTGTGTGTGTGGACTGTGGAAGACTTTTTGTTCAAATAGTGGGTTTTTTCAGGTGGAAGTCAGCCTCATCAACATTAGAAAACTCTTCACTGTGGTGGAAATCTTCTTTTGCTCATGCTCGTGGGAAAAGGTCATATAGACCCTGTGAGTCTGTAACAGATCATAAAGAGGCAGAGAGACTATCTAGAAGTCTTCCTGTTTGCTCCCTTTATCTACCTCCTTCTAAGTCTTTCAGATTTAACAAATTCGTTCTGTCTTTAACCTCATTCTTTCAGCAGTTTTAAAGTCGAAACCTATGTGTTTGATGTTTATAGGTATATTTATCTTAATCTAGCTCTGACTTGATAATAAGTCTGACTATTAATCCCTATCCTTATATTAATAAAAATCCTCATGGTCTAGCCCATATCATATCTTCCATGGTAAGTAAG
This sequence comes from Molothrus ater, assembly GCF_012460135.2. Lineage (NCBI taxonomy): Eukaryota > Metazoa > Chordata > Aves > Passeriformes > Icteridae > Molothrus > Molothrus ater. The sequence continues at coordinate 19,908,099 of NC_050479.2, forward strand.
GAGTTCTCAGACTAGATTTGTGCCAGGGTCTTTGAAGGATGTTTCTGCATGCAGACTAGGAAGATGCCTTTGCCAGCAAAATACAGAGTGGTGGGTTTGGGTTGAATATTAATCTGCATGTAAAATTGATCATTTTTTAGCATATATCTGTTCCTTGTAATTAAATTTTATGCTCTGAACTTTCTAGTTCTACAGTTAGTAATTTTTTTTCTTTTGTTACCATGGAATTGAGGTTCTAGACTTTCCTGCTTTTTAATTTCATCTGCAATGGAGGGAGAAAAAAATGCATAATAAAATACTTCGAATAAAACCTTTTTTAAGAAATCTGAGCAAGAATTGAGGTACAAGAACAGACTCTGGGAAAGAAAGTATTTTCTTAAGAACTTCACCTTCTTTCATCCATAGGCTAAAACTGCTTCACAGAAATTCTCTGTTGGGCTCTTCAAACCAGGGATTAAGAGGGGTAGTACCAGAGTAAATTGCAAATTGAGAGAAGGCAGAAGGCATGTCATGGGACTCTTTGTCTAGCTGCCAGCTGAAGCCTGAAGTGTCTATATTCTGTCTGCAAAACTGAAAGCATGATGTTTACAGTCTTGTATACTCATTAATGCACATCTGTTGGTCTATACAAACCATATGAACAGGCATTTGTGGTCACACAAAAGTGCAAAGTTACTTGACTAAGTTAAGTAAAGGGAAACCCATGAACTTCTTTCAGAGTTTGGCAGTGACAAAAAAATAAAACTTTGCTGTATGTACTTGTTGGCTTCAGAACATTTTTTCATAGGAGAGAAAGAGAACTCATGTGTCCAGAGGTGACTCATCTGCTGTTCTTTTCACAAAGATTGGATTATAAGATTTCTGACATGTATTTGACCAGTGAGCAGGCAGAAGAACATGGATCCTTTGGTATGTCCACAGAGATCCATCAGGACCAAGTTTCTAGAAGCTGAGGGAGGGTTTTACATGTTTTGTTTGTTCAGATAGTTGGGGATTTTTTTGTCAATACTGGCATTGCAGCTTTCAGAGTGCAGAATTGGAGCCTTTGGTCCACAGCCATGAGGATGCAGCAGGACATGGTTCATCCACAGAGAAATAAAACTTAAGGCAGTGTGACATGAGGGAGCTGGCATTTTCTTTAGGGAATGAACTTACTTAATGAATTTCATGAATTTTCCATTATTTAACATTAATATCAACTCATGTCCCATATCTTGTCTGTCTCTATATTTCTGTTTATCGGTGCACTTACCCCTCTGCCCTGAGCTTACTTAGGGGGATGATAAGGAAGCCTGCACTTATCTTTGATCTCTTGAGCACCATTGCACTGTTTTCAACTGACAAATGCTTACAAAAAAAAAAAAAAAAAAAAAGAAAAAATTATTTGCTAGTAAATGCAACTGATACAACCAATTTATCACAAAAATGCTGCACAGACACCTGGAGTGCAGTCCTCTTAAACTTAAACTGGAGGGATTGTTTATCATTGCACCATTCACTTCTTTGCAACTGTGTCATTCACTTTTGTGTATTTCAAACACAAAAGTGAGTCTTCAAACAATGACCTGAGATTTTCAATTGGAGTTAGAAAAAGGTAATGCTGGCTGCAGAGCTCATGGTGTGAGTGCTGTGGTTCTCTCTCCAACAGCTTGACAAAAGTCACTGTTGCTGCATTTTCTGTATAGGATTTTTGCCCAGCAGTTGGAAGTTGAGACTTTAAATTCCGCTTTCCTTCATGTTTCTGTGTGCTTAGATTAAGACTTCCCCAGTGTATTTAGGTTTTGAACTCATCATGGGGGAGCAAGGACTGGCATCCATTATGTGCAAAGGTAATGGCTGGCAGATGGAACTTGATTTTCTTTAGTTGCTGGGCACTGCAGTGTGTGTGTTACTAACCTGGAGCAGTGGTGTGCAGTCTCCTCCTCCTCTGTTCCTCAGCAGTCAGGTAGGTCAGTCTGAGCCCAGACTAACAGGTCTGCCTGAGTTTCAGCTGGATTTGTAGAGTATGTTGGTAACATTTGCTTGAGCACTTGTAAAATCAGAGCTGGCCTGAACTTGGTATTGCCAAGCCATGACTTCAGTCACTGAACTCAAGGTCACTCTTCCTAAAGCCAGCTCAGTGTGCCAGTTAATCCACAACTTTGATAAAATGCCCAAGGACCACGTTGAACTGACTGTATTTGCATCTATTTTAGGGATCTGAATCCGATTTAAGTGACTCTGATAATGATTCATGAGGTGAGGATGCCTTGCAGACAGGAAAGGACCAGTAAAGGCAGGGTATAAAGGAGGGCACCTATCACACAGGGGCTGCACTGGTGAGGGTGGGGTGAGGATTTTCAGTGCCAATTAATTTATTTGAAGTTTGGGATGCCAAACTCTTAAATAAAATCAAAATATCATTCAGTTGGAATTTTATACACATGGATCATAGCCAGAGGTTCTTGTTTGGTCTGGAGGAGTTTTTTATTTGTGATTTTGTTTCCTGTTGGCAGGAAAAGGTAAAAGGAATCAAGCAGATGTACTTTTGAGAGACATCAGAAATACAGGTCAAAAGCTGGATTCTAAAGGATCCAGTAATTGTTTATAGTAATGTGGGTAAAAAAAATCTGAAAACTTCACTGTGTTTCATTTATACATCTACCATGATTTACAAGAACCAGAACTATACCTGATAAGTTAAATGGGGTTTTTTAAGGTATTAAGAACTAGAAATTTATCAATGAGTTTGAAATCTCGGTGGACTTTTTGTAAGTTTTGCCTATGAGTTGAAAATCTTCATAAAGTTCAGCTGGCTAGGCTGGTGGAACAAAATACTTTTAGAGCTTTGAATTCCCTTGTAAGCAATTCTCATTTAATTCTCAAGTTCTCATTTAATAGACATAGAGTTCTGATTAGCAGTCTATAAATTGCCTGTCAGCTTTTAACAAACTATAGTTGTCAGAAAAGTTTTGAGTAGAAATTGACATTTTCATTATTATTTCTTAGGATGACATGCTGCATCTCTGTACTGTATGTTTTATGTTATGGCAAAATTTATGCTTTGTTTCAGAAAGAAAGAAAATAGTTTACAACAGATATTTTTAATAGGAATAAAACATTACTTTTTTCTTTGTGTTGATTATGATGATGATGATGATGATGATTATTATTATTATTATTATTATTATTAGTAATGGACCCTAGAATGTTTTTTGCCTCATAAGTTTAATTGCTTTTTACCTCATAAGTTTAATAAGACTTGAGAGAAATGGTAATTTTGAAATGACAGTAATCTTGTGCTTTGAAAAAAAAAGTCTTATTTTTAAAGTGTGAAAATTGAAACATACCAGAAAACTCCAGCTGCTTGTGCTGCTTTATCCTTTACAGACTGCTTGAACTTCTGCACCTTGCTGTAATCAAAACCTGGATTTCAAAGCTTTCATTGGAATTTTAATGATTTTAAAATATTAAGATACTTGAAGTAGAATTATTTTAAAAATATTACCCCATAACTTCTCTGATGTATCTTTATTCTGTGATAGAGTAGGATTATTTCAAACTCCACAGCTGTTTGTATTTGTGATATTAACTGTTAACTGTATGTGGTGTATGGTTGTTAATCATTTTGCATAAATTTCACTGATACAATGGTCCAAGATACAGAAAAAGTAGGCCCTAAGATTTAAAAATATCTATATATCTCCATGCACATGAATATGGTACTTCTGAGGTGCACCCACAGACCATGATTCATCCTTGCCCTGCAGTATGTGCAGGCTTACATCAATAAAAGAATGGAGTGAAGGAGTGGAAAGCATTTCAATTTTCAGTATTTTAATTTGTATTCATTATAATATGATAAGAATAACTTTCGTACCATAGCAATTTTTCCTATCCATTACCCTGGTATTATAACTTCATTAATTTATAAAAATGTTGTAGCTAATGGTATTTTTATATTAGTTTGTTTAAAATGCAGGTAGGCAAAAGTCTTTGCTGGACATCCTGTGATGCTGAGATTTCCCCAGCCCTACTGATTGTTCACGTGTGTGTGTTTTACAGGGTGCAATGTCTGTGGACTCTATCACAGATCTTGATGACAATCACTCAAGATTGTTGGAGGCTCTCCAGCTCTCTTTGCCAGCAGAAGCCCAGAGCAAGAAAGAAAAGGCAAGAGATAAGAAGCTAAGCCTGAACCCTATTTACAGGCAGGTTCCCCGGCTTGTAGATAGCTGCTGCCAGCACTTGGAAAAGCATGGTAAGAATATTTTGTTTTCCCAGGAGTGGCAGATGTATTTTTACTATAATATAAATAAATGCCTATTTTGAGAAGTAAGTATATGCAAGGATGTCTTTGAAAGCTAGACATTTTCCCTCCTGTTTTGCCTCTTGCTAAAAATACTGTCTCACAAGTAATTCTGTACATGATAGCTTCCCAAACTGAAGATCTGTGCTACGAGCTTGTAAACTGGCCCATAGAGCACAGGAATAGATCCTTTCTTGGAGGTCACCCCTCTTGTACTGGGGTGCTCAGCTCTGCAGAAACAGCTCTTCACACCCCACAGGTTTACCTGTACCTTCAGAACAAAAAGTCTGAAACGCTCCAGGCAGTCTGGAGTCATGCACAGCCAGTGGATCTTAAGGTGTGAGATCTAGATTAACTATTTATACTGTAAGACTTTTGATATTTGAAGATGGGGGTTCAGAATAAGAAAGAACTCCATGGTAAATATATATTAAGCTCCAAGTAGCCTCTTCCTGTTCACTGCAAGGCTTGAAGGCTGAATACTCAGTTTGTCTCTGGCTTAATTCCTCCTGATCAGCCTCAAGCTCAGGCCTGCTCTCTCCAAAGGAAATCACAGACTCCTGCCAGCATTCTTCCTACGTGTTCACGATTGTCCAGACACAAGCCTCCCACAGCTTTACATAGTACAGAAACAGTAGTCAATCTAGCTATCTGCTCACCATCTCTGCCAGTGTATCTTAGCCTTGTAAAGTTTTTTAATGAGAATTGAAATAACTTGGCCACAGCAAGATGGAGCTATCACATGGCCAGATAATCAACAAACCATAAAATAATGGTGATTGTAACAGCAAATGATGTATTTGATGCTAATTTCACCAGCAAGGAATAATTTACTAACTCTGAATGAAAGGCTTTTGCAAGATGAGGGACTGCAATTTAAACAACAATGCTGAGCTTTCACAATTCATAACTGAAAACTATCTTCCTTACAAATGTATCAAGGAACATTGCAAAAGATAGTTGCTGTTAATCTTTTACAGAGATTAGATACCATGGCTGACAAGTAAGTATGGGATGATTAAATTTGAGATGAATGACTTCTATCTCTTAAAAAAAAGGTAGCTGAGTCTGGAGAACATCTGAGTCAGCCAAAGAAGCCATCCAGCTGAGCATCATTTGGATACTGTGATTTTATGTCACCTGATCATCTGTGATAGATTTTTAATCCTTTTAATGCACTTTCATAACAAAGTTCTTTTCCATATGATGCTCTTTATGGAAATATTTCCTTTACATTGAAGTTTTCTTCTAAAGGAAATTTAGTATGAGTTATTGTGCTTTGTTTGATTGCATCACAGTGCAATAATCTGATATAATCTGGGGCAAATTCTTCAATTTTAATCTGCTTTCCACAAGACAGTTATTGTCACTGAGAGAAACCTAAAAATGGTAGAAGGTGGACACTGTAGCAACATCATTCCTGATTCTGAAAATACTTGCCTATATGCATAAATCCTTTTTCAGCAACAAATCACCAGCAGTTTTTGATGACTGCTTTAAAGGATAATTCTGAGCATTATAGGACAAAAAATAGTTATGTTTTTAGACATAAGAGCACCTGTCCTTGTTCACCTTCCCTATTTTCCCTGGATTCACATCCCAGAGATATAAAGGCCTGGCTTTCTGTAGACCTGTAGTGTAGCAAAAACACTGTCTGTCTGTGTAGGAATGGGTAAGCAGCCTGCAGGTTGCCCAGTGTGTGTAATCTCCATCTCAGATGATTCCCTGCCAGTATTCCTGGGTTTACTAAATGATAGTCCATCAATGTAATTTTCTATTAACCAAAGAGAAAAGATTTAAAAAGAGGTCTTATGTTGAGACTAAAAACTAAAAAGCAGACTCCTATCTGAATTTCTCTGATGAAGATCTGCAACTCCAAATATTATTCAAGGTGACGCATCTCCAGCAAGCAAGTGTAGCCTAATGGCTGTCAGAAGGCATTTGTTTCACAAGGAAATTTTACACTTCCTGTATGTCAGTAGAGATTAGAGCTGCAGAGTAGCCCTTGTTAGACCATAAACTTCCAAGCTTATGGATAGTTTCATCCCTTTTGCAAAACTGTGTAACCATGTAAAATTATATTACATACATGGGCCCTTCAGACTTTAGAATTTCCCCTCACATGGTCAGTGCTAAAGACCAGGTCACCTCTCAAATTTTTCAGGTCCTGTTAGTCTGCAGGATATGTCCATTTTGAGAACCATATTATAATTTTGTGTATTTGTAGTGGCTTTCTGCAGGGCTACAAGAAGGTTTGAACTGATTTCTTATGAAATAGCAGGCAACACCAATTTCCTAATCACTTTAAGTCTAAATGACACACTTCTGCACTTTGCCTTAAGTATCACAATGCTTCTTTATAGCTTTCCCTCTATATAATAGCTGTTCCTGCCTTATAAACTGCACACAACTCCCTGTTGAAGTTCTTCCCTCTCACAGTCTGCCTGAGTGCCCTATTTAGGTACCTTTGAAGGAGACTCTCAACTTTGTCATGACAGGAACTTTAGAGCCAGGGAGTTGTCCCAAATACCAGCTTCATCCTGTATCCAAATACACAGCTCAGTGCCCAAATATTTAGTTGTTTTACTGCCTCTTTCCTTTGATATCAGTCCTGGAAGTTCAACCTCCAAACCCTGAGCAGTGCCTCAGTCTCTGCATCACTCTGTTCCTCATAGCAGTGGCACATCCAAAGTGGCATCACAAGAAATGTCACAGAGATGCCATTTTGCAGATTAAAAGTGATCCTTAAAAACCACAATTGATGGCTTCTTAATCACATCTTGCATCAATGGTAAGTACACATTTGTGGAGAAATATGTTGCTTTTCTTTTTATTTATTCTTATAAGTACACACATAGGTCCGAATGCTTTGTTTCAATGCAATTTTCAGGAGAAAATTAAACAATAAAATAGTGCTATGATGTGTTTCACTTGCAGGTCTCCAGACAGTAGGAATATTCAGAGTTGGAAGCTCAAAAAAGAGAGTAAGACAGGTGAGTGAATACAGATATGGCTTTCTTTCATCAGCTATAATACAAACAAATCTGATGCCTTTTGTTATGATTTCTTTCTCATCTGTAGCATGGTGAAATTTAGGCTTTCTGGGTCAGTGACTTCGCTGTTTTTTTGATGGCTCATAAAAGGCTATTTCCAGTATCTTTTACATTCTGGTGAAATCCTTGTCAGGTTCTCAGCAGGTTAAGTCTCTGTATGTTTTGCTCTGGAAAAGTAGCACAGGGTTGGAGATCCAAATAAACTACAGTGAAGAAATTTTCCAAAGGTCACACTGCAGGGAAAAAAAAATCTTGGCTGTTCGTTTCATCTCAGAAACAGCTGAAGCTCCCAAAGTAAACTCAAACTGTAAATCTTCTTTGGAAAACTCATGGTATGAGAAAACATGCAAGTACAGAACAATCTCTTTGACCCTAAGATTGCTGCTCCTAAATATCACCTTTCTTTTACCCCTGCTAGACTTCAAGGTCAGAGCAGACCCTTCCAAGTCTTAGTCTCAGCCAGATTATGAAAAAGCAAAGATGGTGTGCAATTAGGTTCCAGATATAAAGTCAAATGTGGGTGTTAGCTCCTAGGTATACCCACCTAGACATTGCCAGAAGCTGGGAATACATGTTGAATTAGAGCAGTGGAGGTAGTGGTTAGAGTTTGCATGATGCATGAGGAGGGGATAAAAAGATACAGGAAAATGTCCCTTTCAGGAAGTTAAGACCAAAAACATCAAACAGAAAAAAAAAGGCAACAGAAAGCTTGACTGCATCTGATCCTACAGTTTATAGTTCTTTGCAAAAAGTTGCAAAAACTTCATAGTGTAATGTTTTATCGTTCTGGAAAGTAACCTTGAATAGCTAAACTGAACTGATTTTGGCTGGCAGGACAGTATAGCCTACTAAATTGTAGCTCATTCTCCAGCAGTTTCTATTCCTAGGGTCACTGGTGTTACACTAGGCTAAAAAAACATCTACAGAGGCAATTTTCAGATCAACACTGAACTAGATAAAATATTGAATTTGCCTCACATTTGCATTGCAAGCTTCAGTGTCAAAACGTACATAATCATTTAGGGGTGAGTACAATTGCATCATACATCTGGGGAAAAAAGCAGAGAGCTTCTATCATTCACTTGTAAACTAAGCCTTATTCTGAACATTAATGACTTTCACCACTTTTTGTTCTACTTTGTTTTCAAAAGGTGAGGAAATCAAGAGATTTGGGTATCTATGTTTTTTATTACATGGACTAATTTATTGAACTAGGTAAGCTGATATATTTCATTAAAAAACAAGGAAGCATCAGCTTGGCCCTTGTAGTTACAGTAATAAATGCTGTCAACATGAACACATGGGAAAGTCTTGATTCAATTAAAATTCCACTCATTTTCTGAACCGTAGAAAGCCAAACCCAGCACTCAGATTTTGGTGTGCTTTTGCAGCTGTTCATTAGTTTTTCTTGTGTAGAAAGTAAGCATATTTTGTTTTCCTTCCTTCCCCAGTTAGAAAATGTCCTGTTTCAACTGTAGTTTGTTGCAGTAAATACATAAGTAAGTAGATATATGTGCCAGAGGTGTTTTTTTTTGGTGAGCAGGAAGAGAAAACCTAGAACATGTGCATCTCTTGCAAACCTCCTCCTTCATGTTCAGTGAGGTGTAGGACAGAGATTCCCAAGCTCACGTTGACTCAAGGTGGTAGATCTGGTGCATCAGGGGGCCAGGTACCATCTTGTGTCTGAGCATAGATGCCAAGATTGGGATGGGCAACCCTTGATGCTGGGCCTGGTGACATTGTGGCAGATTCAGCCCTGAGGATGAAGAGTGAAATAGCTGGAGCTCTGCTGTCCTATCTCCTGTTCCAGCACAAATGTCCTCATCTCTCATATCCAAGATTCAGTGGATGCTGTAGTTTAGAACCTGTATCTTCCAAAGTCCGAAAGCATTCTGTGTGAATGGAGTCTGAAAGACTCAAAGTTTAAATGTAGAATATACAGTTTTAACAGCCATGATACCTGGGCCTGAAATGTGGCCACATCTCACCAAAGCTGCTGTGGTATTTTGCTGCTGAGGACATCTCTGTAGGTCTCCCAGGACATCAGATCACAAGTGCCATATTCAAGTCTGTAACAGCAGTTTATGATTTAGCCAGCTATTTGGGAAGTCTGAATTCCTGATGCAGTGCTAATCTGTTTCCTCAGCTGCTTTTGGGCACTTAAGTGCAGAAACAATCTTCTGGATTGAGGTAATTTATGGTGCTCTGCAGGGATGTTCTGCATTTGTCACCAATCTGGAGAGTAGAATTAAGGTGGGAATGAAGTCCTCAAGTGGGCACTGGAAAATTTTTGACCGTAAATCAAATAATATTATTAGATAAAGAATATATTCTGGTCTTCATAGTGTAATTATTCATTATTAGTAATGACTGATATTAATAATGTTAAAAGTGATCCTAATAAATTAGAATGGAGGCTGTGGTTTTTAATGAATATCTGTCACACCCATTATGAAAGCACAATCTGAGCTGAAAACAAAGGATTTTCACACTGAACACACTGAAGATAGATTTGCATGTGACCAAGACTTGCCACACATTTTTACAGGCAGATATATATAGTTTGCTTGTGACTTAGCTTCTTTCCTCTCTTTGGTATGTTTGTAATATTCCTGGTGAAGAAACCTGGTACCTCAGATTTTCTTGTTTATAAGATTTAGGTGTAATCACTCTCTGAGAAGATAGGTGTGACATTGTGATACCTCATAATGTTAGCAAAGGTACAATTTTTTTCTAGGAAATAGTTTTAAAACCTCTTGACTGTTTTCAAAATGCAAAAAGAGTAAAAGGTGAAGCTGTCAGCCTGAGGAAAGTATTCTGCTCTTGCTGCTGGAAAATCCCTCCAGAAGGGCAAATTTTTACCTTTTCATAAGGTATCTTGGATTTGGAAGACTGTTTTCATCTGCCTTTGGGAAGTGATGATGCCTTTGAATTATACAGCATTTCTCTGAGGACCAAAGCAGGGGAAAAAAATTAGCAATACTTTGTAATGATGTTAGCTTGCTGTTTGTGAACTCTGTAATGATGATTACTTAATGAGCATAACTAAATCAGGAAGGCAGAACAAGGTGTGTGTGAAGGAATACTGTGAAGTCTTAGTGAACCTGTCTGCTTGCCACCTATCTTTACATACAGTCTTAAATGACAAGAGAAATGTGAATTTGGTGGATATTAACGTGATATTACTACAAAATGTTTTTCTACAAAATCATAAATGTTACAAAATGCAATTTTAGTCTTTCTGATTCCAGGGATAATACAGTAAGGTGATATAAGAACCTGTCTTGTAATTTTCCTTATTCTTTCTGGTTTCTGCCTTTGCTATGGATCTTACATTTCTGCAAAAATTATACTTGGATGCCTGTTTTCATACAAGAGTGTCATGTACTAGCTAGAAAAAAAAATTGTATTTTATTACAGCCTGGTACAAACCTTAAGTTATTTATCATGTAATAAGCAGCAATTAGATATTAATTATGTCATTGACCTTACCAAAGACTAGTCATGCTCATCCTTGAAATTAAAAATGAGTAAATATGCTTTTTTAAAGATTTTCTGTGTTGGGGTGCATTAATGAGGACAATAAGTGACTATGGTTTTCTCTGATTATTTTTTCAGTTACGTGAAGAGTTTGACCGAGGCGTAGATGTTGTATTAGATGAAGAGCACAGCATTCATGATGTTGCTGCCTTGTTAAAGGAATTTCTGCGTGACATGCCTGACCCACTTCTCACCAGAGAGCTTTATACACCTTTCATCAACACTCTCTGTGAGCTCTACAGCATCTTGATTTATCAATTTTCCAAGGCTAATGTGTTTGAATTCTTTGATCTCTACTAATAGCCTTCTTTTATTCTATTCCTTTAATGCTCTGGCCTTGATTTTCTCCAAATATTTATTTAATACACTATAAATTATATGGTATATTTAATAACAATACTATATATAATATAATACAATATAGTGCATAAGAATATAAATAATACAGTATATTCTTTAGTATAAATTTACTGAGGTCTTGGTTTTATACTGCAGAAATATAATCCAGAAAAGTAGAACAAGGGTTTCACTAACTATACATAGTTTTGCATTTTTAAGGATGGAATTCATGTTGTCTATTAAAACCTGACCCTGTCTTTGATCCAGCAGTGCCAGGTCACAGACTCCCATTTGAATCCTTGTCTCTTAAAATTTTTAGATCTGTCTACTGACCAAAGTTCCAGCTTGGCTTGAAAAATTCAAGTTTCTTCATATTGTTTCTTTCATTCATTCTTCTTTGATGGTGCTCAAAGCCATCATATTAAGTACTCCCAATTGTGTTGGCTAAGACCCAAAGGCAGACTCTCAGGGATTTAGAAAAAGTAAAGTTGGATGTTTCAAGCTTAAGCAGCTGCCTGGTATGGGTTCTTCAGATGCTTTCTAGCCCTCATGTGTGAGATCCTGCCTCTGTCCCACCTTTGTCACTGGCTGCCATTTAGATGGTAGATGGTAGAGGTAGCAGAATGTCCTTTATTTCTCTGGTTGCTCTCCAATCTCCTGGTACTTCTGCAAGATGAAAAACTGTAAGAAAACTGATTAAAAATGTCTGAAGCATAAACCTGGTTGGAATGCTTGACAGCTACTATACATACCAGTTGCTATACCTAAATGAATGGAGTAAGTAGAAAAGTAAGCAGAATATTTGAGTCCAGTAACAGTGATGGAGTGTAAAACATGGATTTTGCTCTCTTTCAGGATAAGAAAAATCTTACTGAAAAATCCTATCTTGTGAGCAAAATGTTGACCAACTAAGGCAAAAATCCCATAGCAGTAGTTCTTATAGTTTTGATGTTTCCTTAGAGTTTCTCTTTTTCTTCTGATGTTGTAAGGAAAATGGTTCTTAAACAAAGCTATTCCTATACCTTCCTTTGGGTTGGGATCAGTATATTTGTTCTGCTTTTAGGTTAGTTGGAGTGATTTCTTAGAACATATTTTTTCCCCTCTTAGTATTAGAGCCAGATGAGCAGCTCAGCACCTTACAGCTTCTCATTTATCTTCTACCTCCTTGTAACTGCGATACCCTTCACCGCCTGCTGCAGTTCCTCTCCACAGTAGCTGGCCATGCAGAAGACACCAGAGACAAGGATGGCCAAGAGGTAAGTCCTGGTCACTTGTGTCCTTTGACTTTACTTAATTCATGGTCTGAAAAGAGATCTTTAAAGCCTTGGAACATACACAGTGGTGGCATATTCCTGAAAGATGGGAGAGACTTAATCTGTTTGCCTGCACTTCTGCCATTTGTTTACTATGGGGCTGTGAAGGTTTAATTTTTGTATGACTTAACCAGTAAAGCATCTACCACTTCCTTTGGGAGATTCAGTGTACCAGCCTTCCTGTCAAGAACATCTAATGTCATCCATCCTTCCCCTGCTGCCTTGTTTTATCCCATAATATTCTATGGGAAAAGTACTCAGAAAAGGTCAGGCATACAAGGATATGCTGCTTCATTTTCTTTTCATTCTCTGTTGTTGCCTTTTTAAATGACTTTTGGACAGAGTAGTTCACTTCTTGGTTCTCTTAGCTTCCTTGTGGGCCCTGGGTAGTGAAGAATAAACAGAGGACAGGAACTCCATCTGTATCCTTGCAACTGACAGACCTCATCACTAGCTGGAGTCAGGGTTCATCTTTCTCCATTTTCTTTCTGACCTCCTTAACTCTTGCAGCCTGGACCAAATTCGGTGGAGAGTTTGATGTGCACTCATCTCACAGAGACAAGATTGCCCTCAGCTATGGGGCTGAGCTCTAGCCCTGAGCATTTTCCTGTGTGCACCCTGTGTCCATTCACACTGGAGAAGACCTGAAAATCCAGTCTTCCTGTTTCCTGCCAGGGAAGTGCCTGCATCAGTAGGCTGCTGTGTAGAAGGAGGCAACTCTGTTAAATGAATAAAATAGATATAATCTGTCAGTGCTTGACAAAAATGTACTGGTTTATCTGTGGAAGGACTTCTCAGTCCTCTGAACTGCAGCAGAGACTACTTCTGAGACTCTTAGGAAACTCCTCGAGAATTTTTTCTTCCAGATGGAAAATCCTGCTGATTTTGTCAAATTTAGATGCCTTTTGCAGTTGTCTGATTTTAACAATTAGCACTTTGAGACTTATTTTTGCCAAATTTCTGCCTCAAATCCTAGCTTCCAGTTATTCCATCTTTACAAGTCCCTAACTTCCAGTGTTGTATGTGACTTCAGGCCCATTTCATTTTTAAATCCACTTTAAATGCTACTATTTTTGTTCTCAGCAAGGAGTTGATAAAAAACTATATCACTGTGATGGGAAGCATTTAGAAAGAGCAGCCTGTAATAGTTTAATGTGCTTAAAAACATGTATAAGCCAGCTAAGGTCATGGTCCCCCTGGTCCTGCAAAGAGTTCTCTGTTGGTTCAGGAATGTACCCAAGAGGATCTTATTGCAGGGCTAGGGGATGCTGCTTAGCAGAGTTCATTTGGCTCAACCATGGTACATCAGCTTTGCCACAGGTATTTTGGTAAGGCAGGTTTATGTAAGTTATCTTGACAGTATTGTAAGCATCAGGAATATTATTTGCAACTGGATACCTTTTATAGATAATACAGTATCCTGCTCACAATTATTTAAGCTATTTCTGAAGAATTAAGTGAATAAAGGCATTCAGGGCAAGAGAAAGTATTTTATCAGACTGTTTGCTATCACTGGAAGGAAGACAGCCAAGCTTTGGCATACAGGCCCTCTTCTTGATTTCTTTCAACAACCCTTCTCTCACAAAGATGAAGATGGATGACTAACTTTATTAAAATTGCTCATTCAGTTAATTTCAGTGGAAATGTTTACAACATTTTTTAAGGATGCCCTGAGGCTGCCCTTAAGAAAAGGCTCACTGTTTGTACAAACAGCCTGCACATGCAGATCTGGGCACAGCCAGAGGCTGCCCTGGCACACTTGAGGCCCCCTGTGCATCTGTGGTGGCTCAAAACTCAGAGTTTAAAAATCAGGTCACCTGAGAAACAGCTGGGTGCTTGGTGCTGTGTAAATAAGGTTTGCTGTTCTCACAGTCATGCTGGGATGAGTCTCTAAACAAAGAGCCAACATGTTTGCTATGACTGCCCATGCACCTACCTAGTACAGATGTCTTTCCAACACTACACACTGGTCCTACCAATAAAAAGCTTTTTACTGTCATTTCTCTGCTGTCTAGTTGAGTTCTTTAAAAAATAAACCAGGTGAAGTCAGTTCAGTTTTAAGTTTAACTAGAGTATTTGATGAATGATCAGCTACAAAAAAAAAAAATTAAAATACTGCTTTGAAATCATCTGTTTTGTACAACTCACATTTGGAGTTCTATTTTTACTACCTCTTTTTGATGTCTCTTTATATCCTTTTTAAAAACTATTAGTTCAAGTGACCTCTACTTTTTATTGAAGAATGGAAAGGGAAATTAGTAGTCTAATCACAAATATGACAATGAAAGTTTTGAAGTAATAATGTATATGACATATTTTTCAGGTAATTCCTGTCTAGTCTAGTATGTATTCCTAGCCTTTTGCTTCCTCAAAATTCAGGTTACTGTTGCTTCCTTAAGCACAGGTTTATAAAAGTAGGAAAAAAGATAAAAACCCTAACAAACTAAAACAAGCCACCAAACAAGTAAATATTTGGCATGTTCTAGAAATACAGGAAAATACTCATAAAAGAAGTGACCCTGCTCCTTAATAATCTCAACAGTTTAAACATGGAAAAGTATCACTTTATATGTTTCAAATCATGAATGCTGCTTGAGAAAGCCAGGAGCTTTCAGCATTAGGTCCTAAGAGACAGTAATGTGCTAAGATGCTGAGGTAGGAGGGAGGCTGCTCTGAGTTCAGAAGTTTGCCACTGTGGAGCTCCCAGGGAATTAAGGGCAGAAAACACTTCCACCTTCTACTCCTCTAATCCACTTGAAAATATAACCAGAAAATCTACAGTGCTTGTTGCAGAGATGTTCAAAACAAGGTGTTTCTAAAAGTTGTTCATTTTTTATTGACAAGCAGCAGGTTTTGGTTTTGATGAAGGAAGCATCTACAAATCAGGGGGTACAGAGAGTGTGTGTTTGTGTGTGGGTGTTAGGGGTGTGAGTGTGTATAGATGTGTCTGTATACATATCTGTATACATTAGGGCCTATGAGACCCCACCTCATTTTTATTCTCTTTTCTAGATTACTGGGAACAAAATGACATCGCTTAATCTGGCCACCATCTTTGGCCCTAACTTGTTGCACAAGCAGAAGTCTACAGACAAAGAATTCTCAGTTCAGAGCTCAGCTCGAGCGGAAGAGAGTACTGCTATCATAGCTGTTGTGCAAAAGATGATTGAAAACTATGAAACCCTGTTCATGGTGGGTGGATATTTTTTCATATTTCTCTTATACATTTGTAAGATAAATGCAAAAATAGCTGATTGATATTAAAGTAGATGGGAATGAAACAAACTGTAGAAGCTGCATTAAATTAGGATCAACAATTATTGGTAACAAAGAGTAGTCTTCTAGCAAGGAGAATGATTTGCAGTAAGTAAAAATATTAAAAATGTGTGCTTATATCTTGCTTAGAATGGTTTCTGTGTAGGTAAAGGTACATTGTTTAGAAGATTGTGAAAATGATGGGGTTGGCCATTCAGTTGTATACTGAGCAATGCATAGACAAGACTGAAAATGATCTTTCACATCTCAGTTTTGGAAGTCAGGAAGAAAATTTTTCTGCAGGGATTAAGATATCCTTGATTAATTTAAGGAATTACCTTCCCTACCCAAGACTTTTTTATTGGTTGGATGGAGAGGAAGGACAAAGCTTTCTTGTTTATTAGTTGGGTAAAGGGAATAAAACATAAATCTGTGTAGTTCCTGAGTTCCCTTCAGTTCTTTAGCTGAAGCAAGCAAGTTCTTCATAAGAAGGCTGATGGCCTTGGAGTTGGACATGTTGTTTACTTAAGACACAGCTTAGTTAGGTCACATTTCTCATGCCTAGCAGTTACCTGAGCAGTTAATTCTGTGGCTTTATCTTATGCTCTTTTTGTGTACAGAATTGTAGGTCAGCTCAGCATGACTTGTGTCTGAGGAGCCCTGCTCTGGGGGTAGCAGAGGCCAGTCAGACCTAGTGGTGGTCTTCATTATTCTGTTTTCCTTTTTGTAAAAATACCCATTGTAACAAAACCAGTAATCTTGAAAAAGTGGAAAAAACTTTGGTTGTTGTGTCCTGAGACTAAGCAGCACTGTATTTACACTGAGGAGATAAGTTCCCAAAGCAGAAAGAACACTCTGGAAACCTTCAGTGCTTCAGCAAAGCTGAGTGCTGGAGACCTTGTTGGAAGAAGATGAACAACCCTGAACTGTGGGCTGATGGCCACATAGTACTGTAAATGGAAGATGTCTATCAGTTTTCAACAAGGGAGTAGAGCATGAGAAAGCAATCATGAGCCCTGCTTCAGATGTCTTAGCCTCAGATGAACTTCTTTGTGGTTTTCCTGCCTTTTATTTTTATTCTTATACCAGTGAGACACTTGCAGTAGTTTTCTTTATTGTTTTCTTTCTTTTTTTTTTAATGCTTTTTACAGTTGGGGAAAATGCTAGGTGCTATTTTTCCTTCCACATCAGTAAAAGAGACAGAGCTGCACTCCTGTGCGAAGGTCTGCTGGCCCAGAGTGTGGATGGCACTATCAAGTTTGAGATAATACTTGAATAAGAACACTAAATATAGTTGAAGGGTTCTTATTGTTTTATTCTCTTTAAGAACTTCTAACAGCACAGACACAGCTCAGTCCATAATACTTAAGGCATGCATTGTGACTTTCAGTGTGGAAAGGATGGATGTAGAAAGGGGCTAAGGTTAGACTAACCTGCATCTGGGCTCTAATTCTGATGGATTTATTCCTTCTTCTCTTCAGTGCTTCAGCTTTCTTCTGGAGGTTAAATGGAGTGTGGGAAAAAGAATTTCTTTTGTTTTCCAGAGTTGCTTTTACTGTTAATACTCAACATTTATGCTACATTAAAAAAAAGAACATCTGGAGTTAAGCATTCAGCTACAACTATAACATGGTGTATTAATGCTCAGATGCTTTTGTGTTAGGTTTTTTTTTTCTTTCTGTTACTTTTATATATGGGAGATTATGAAACTGTGATTGGTTTCAGCATTGAAACTGGAACCACATTTGGAACCAAACCCTAGGAAACCAAAATGTGGTGGGATACCCAGACCACAATATCAGAATGATTCTGACTTATTGGTGGATCAGAGAAATTCTGTTTGTTGGAACAACCCAGGATATTGAGCACAATTTTTACTGAGTAACTATGATTAACATCAGTAGCATACAAAAGTGGATTTCCTATAGAAGATGGAATCTGGTCATGCTTCATTGATATCAGGGATGATAATCACTTTCATATCCAAATTTTGCCCATTTCAGTGAGTCTTGGGGATGTATTAAAATGTTTCATGGGGACGTGTAAAGGACTGTTCTTTGCCAGTCTCTGCACCTGAATGAAAGGAGGCACAACTCAGCCACTCTTCATTTTTGACTTGGCTTTGCATAAAGGATGGAGATCAGCAGCTTGTTCATGTATTTCATCTCCTAGTGTCCAAATCCAGCCCTGCTGCAAAGAACTGCTAAAGAGTATATGAAATTTCATATTTTTTGCAGTTAGTTATTTTACACTGCCTCATCAGTGGCCAGGGACAGCACAAAGGAGACACTTCAAGGGTCCCTCCACCCTTCTGTGTGTCAACAGCTGTGACTCTTCTTTTAGCACCCAACCCCAAAATCTCAGAATATCTGGTACTCTGCTGGAGTCCTGACAACCCTGGAGCCCTCTGATATGTCTCTGTATGTCCTCCAGAGCTGTTTTTTCACCAGCTTCCTTGGCTTCCCTTCTGTCCCAAATTTCAATTTCTCATCCATCTACTTAGGTGCAATTACCAGAGAAACAATTAATTCAGTAATGGTTATGGTGACATCTTCCTGAGATACTGATATTGTAGTTCTATGTAAGTGTAAGTTTATAATTACATGCATATCAATTCTACACTTGCAAAGTTACTGAACTAAACTGAAGAAAATTGCTGCACAGGAGGAACCTCCAAGCCCAGTAGGCACCTAGCAAGGAGACCATCAGTACAAATCTGCTTGCAGATTCATTCTGGTAAAACCCCTATGAATCAGTAGAACCATTAAGTTTGGGGTTCAGAGAAGCTTTCTGCTGGAACTGAACTTCTGGTGGAACTTTTTCAGACTTTTTGTGATGAATTTATTATTGTTTTTTAATAAGGCAAGATATATTTTTATTTTCCTGACAAAATTCTCTCAGTAGTTTCTTACAAAATTATTTGATAAAAAGCTGAGTAGTAAGTTACAGACAAAAATGTGTGGATAGTTTTTTTACTATGAAACTTTATGTGGAGTTTCTTCTCGTGTACAGAAAGGCTGTCTAAATGGAGAAGTTACAGTACACCAGGTTTCTAAAGATTATATTCCTATAAAAAAAATTGTCTAAAGACTAGTGTATCAGTGACCATCAGTAAGATACTTTTCCAGTTCAGAGACTGAAAACAATATTTAAAAAGTGAGTATGTGGTTACACAAGTTTTTCATAAAGATTTTGGATCAGTTTGAATTAAATTATGCATATCTTTATTTATTTTCTAATTACTTCCTTATTTTAAGAAATATGCCTTTTATGTAACTAGACTCCTTAAATACCTCCCAAAATGGGATATTCCTCTGGGGAACGTCTTAGTAATTCTATTCCTATTTCCCAGGAAATGTCAGGGAAAACAAATGGTCCATGAAGTGTGACTTGAAGCTCAAGAGATTCAGGCTCTGACAGATTGCATCCAGAAACATATATTGCCCAGCTGATGACCCCTTGCTGAGATTGTCTTGCACTGGCTTCCATGTGTCATGAGTGAACCTGGGCTGTTAAAGTTTCTTGGATGGTTTCATCTGTTTTCAGTGTTTTGAAGTTTGTGTTGAACATTCTGCTGTAATGCAGACAAGCAGACAAATCCTCACTTGAAGATTGATAAGAGTCATGGAAAGTGCAGTTGGAAACACAAAGTTTACTTGTGCAGATTTTAGGGTGCCATTTCTGCTACCTGCCCAGGAGATGTTGCTATATCCTGCAGCATCTGAAGCTGTCAAGGGTTTTGAAGGTTCATACCCATACAAAGTGCAAAGAGAAAGTTAGAGCACATCAGAAGGCCAAACTCCAAAGAAGGTAACACAAATTCTGACTGAGCCTGTTGGTCAGAGTGGCTGGAAAGGCAGAGATGGAGATTGGTAAATGTCCTCAGACCTTTGAAGGGTGGTGTAAAGTGAGGACCTTAAACTGGAGCTTTTAAGATTGTGATACATAAGTAATACCACTGTTATTTCCAGATATAATAACCAACTGGATACCTACCAGTTATTCAACAGTAATCAGCACTGAACATTGTACAAAGTGATCTTCAGTCCTACTTCATCTGTTCTTACATGAAATTTCTCTTTTAAGGGAAAGCTTCTGAGTATATTTTATATACTTCCTGTAAATGTACTTGTACTTGTTCATTTAGATTAAGCATAGCACCAAAATTAATGTATATGAAAGGATATTAACCTCCAGCTAAGTAATCTTTTATTTCTTCATAGGTTTCCCCTGATTTACAGAATGAAGTGCTTATTAGCTTATTAGAGACTGACCCAGATGTTGTAGACTATTTGCTGCGGAGGAAAGCTTCCCAGTCATCGTGAGTAATCTGTTTTTTCATCATCCCTTTTTCTTCTGGGAATTTCTATCTCCCACTGGAAGTGTCCAAAAGGTTCTAGTTTTCCACAGCTCTTCTGCACTGTCTACAGTGGAGTAGAAATATGCTCCCTATTACACAGACTGTGCCAAAGAAATTATGACTCTTGTACAGCATTTTCTAAAGACAAAACTTGTTTCCCTGATTCAGAGGAAAGATTGTGTTCTGCTGCAGAGAACAGAATGACATGTACATAAAAATATTCAGTGCACTATTATCTGACAGGATGTTTTTTAGTCATCTGCTGGTTTGTGTCTTGGGTTTATTGTAGTCTTCAGTAACAGGAAGCATGTATTCCACTATCCTTGAAACACACCCTAGAGTGCCTTAACACCATCACAGCGAGCTGCTTTACCACTTTGTCATTCTTTTCCCATCCTATACATGTAGTATATTGTGAACAAGGCAACTGCCACAACAGCAGCCCTATGGAGACTTTGGATATTATTTAATTGTATGCTTTGTGAAGGATCTGAAGAGAAAAAAAATCACACTGGTCACTATAGCAGTTATGATACATAATACGTTCTTGTGTATGGTGTATATTTACCTGCACCCTTGTGCCTTAATGCTGTGAGTGTTTGTACATTCAGATTAACAGTATTCCTGGCTTTCTTATGGGACCACACAGTCATTGTCTTTATTCTAGTGAATCCCAATATGGCAGACCCAAAAATCACAAAATTTGACAGACTTGCTTTAAATAATTTTTAAGAGGGTTTCTAGACTCTAAACTCTCTGGGACATATTGGACTTAGTCTTCCTGTGTTTGTGGAAAGTGCCTAGTGCATTCAGAATATAATTAAAATTGAATTTGTGTAGTCAGCTATGATTTTTTTTCTCTCCCTCTTAACATTTTATATTTGGAGGTAATGTAATAGTGTGCCTGGCTTCAAAGGGAAAGGTATACAAGAAATATTGTTACTAACACCTTCAGGAAAAAGCTTTCTTTAACTATAAAATTCGGAAACAAAAATATGTACAGTATATATTGAGTTGTAATGGATTTTATTAGTTTGCTAACTTAACCACATGAAGTAGAAAATTATCACAGATCATCTGATTTGGGGTAGTTTTCTCTGTGTGAAGTAATTTCAGCTAGTTTGTCTGATTGACAAGTAACCATATGTATATTTAGATCACAGTAAGTGCAGGATAGTTAGAGGTACATAAACTGTCTTTTAGACTTGTTTCATGTTTGCCAGAAGCCAAGACTACAATTAGGACAGACACTACAAATCGTATGACGTAAGGTAGTGTGTTGAGACTCTTCCTTTGAGGCCTTAGTTTGGAATGATCAGATAATTTCTAACTCAAGCTAATAAAAACTTCATGCAGAATTTCACTGTCTGTATAACAAAAAGACATTAAATTGTATCTCACATGTGACTACACATACCAATTGTGCATAACTTAGTCACAAATCATTGTGGATGTAACAGGTAATTGTTTGATCCCGATTCCTTAATTGACTTTTCCTCGAATTTCCTTTCTCTTAGCCAGCATGCACACCTGCAGGAGAAAATGCAGCTTTTGTGAAAAGCTGGCCACAACTGACAAAAGGCATTTTGTAAGGAAATGTTCTGAAGCCAAACAGAAGCATATAGCTACAGTAGTACTAATTTATTGTGTTGTCAGTAATGGGCAGATGAACTATCACTGAGATAGGAAAAAATTACTGTCATTTTTTTTCTATTTTGCTGTCATGTAAGTGATTTACTTTTAGTGTCAATGAGATATGTTTTCACTGTGGTTGCAACTTCTTGGTTAAAATATTCCAGGCAATTAGAGAGAATGTTGCTTAGTGTTATTGCTAGGAGTGGGATGCTCTTAAGAGATTCATGTATTTCACAACATAATCTCACCTTTGAGGCTACAAATGTGTTGCTTATTTTTCCTGTAAGAAATGTGAGACAGCAGACTACAAGGGGATGTTTGTCTTGATTTCATAAAAATGAGCCTCCAAAATATATCTTTCTTATTGGAAATTGCCTGGTCACATACTCAAAATACAAATGTGGATCTGTGGACAAAAAACTTTATATATTCTTGAGACAGTCCTCATCAGAAGAGCTAGTTGACTCATAGAGTATAGAATCAACTTTGAGACTTTAATGTCTCAATTATTGCTTTGAAGGTCCTGTTCTGCAATTGCCCTCATATTTCTGCTCTTGCTGTCATTATAAATGCTTTCTTGGCTCTGATCTAACACAGAAAACACAATCTCTTTTCCTCCCCAGTGGAGGACAAATCTGATGTTCCTCATCTTTCAGTTCCCTTAAGAGCTAAGCATTGTGAACAGTGTGTCAGGGAATTTATGGAAATTGTTCATGATAAAGTGCTAATTACAAATGGCAGCAATTGTGAAGTGTGCTTTTGTGGATAACTTCCCAATTTTTTGTATGTTGGCTTGATGACAATGGAATTTGGGTTTACAGCTGTAAGATGAAGCATCTTTAAACTAACAAAAAATAAAATCTATTTCTTATGTTATTTAATGCTTATCATGGTTAGTAGTCCTTTCAGAGTAAATAAGTTTCAAAGTTTTTGGAAGCATTTCAAAGTTTTTTCAAAGCATTTTTGGATGTTTTTGGTTTATGATAATGAGTTTTAACCCATCCCGATCTGGGACACAAAGATGAAGCCGTACAACAGGTCATACAGTATGTGTAAATGCAGTTTTTAAAGCTGCAGAGGCTTCTTGAAACATTGAGTCCTTTACCCTGTTACAGCAGCAACCTCATCACAATCCCACAGTAATCTGCCTTGTTGGTAGCACCTGTGTTACTGAGATATGTGTGGAAATTAGTACTGTGTGCTGCCAAGACATCTCACTCCATATGATTTGCCTCTTGAAGGCATAATTGTTTTCCCACTCAGAAGCTTTAAGCTAAAAAAGAAAAGGGTTTCTGCCAGAAACAGAAAGAGATTTCCTGTTTTGATAACCTTGATGCTAGTAGAAAAGTAGGAATATCCTCAGTAGAAGCAATTATTGTGATTAACACATTTCCAGTTCACCCATGCAGCTGTACTCTGGTGGACAATATCAGTTCATAGAATGATGCCTGTTGTTTTGGAATCTGAAATTGCATTTTTTAATTTGTGTGGCATAGGTTTCTTCTGCTGCTTTCAAATCTTTCCATTGGTACTTAGCCACTTTTAAAATCTTTTCCTTAACATACTTCATAGTCCCTGAAAAATACTTTACCTCCCTTCCCATTCCTCACAGTTGATTGCACGTAATCATTTATTATTCCTTGTGGGGACAATTATCTGCCCTTCCTCATATATTGCATATAGAGGAGTGGGTATCTTACACAGTATTTATATTTGCCTTCCAATTTAGTTTCTCCCCAGTGAGTGGGTAGAGAATCTCACTGTCCAAGGGAAGAAGAATTTTGAATTGTAGTAAACATCCATTTGCTAATGAACTCAAACAGTAAAGCAAACAGATGCAAAACTTTCATTTTAAGAGATTTGTGAGAATTCTTTTTTTATTTGCAAAGAAACAAACCAAAGTCTTCTTGCAAGTTGTTTTATTTTGTTTGTGAAGTAAAGCTGCAAATGTATGAGTTCAACTTCCTGCTTTTAAGTATTTAATCCATTTTGATGGTCTCTTGTAGTAAGATTGACAGAGTACACAGCATTTCCTTTGATTTTTAAAGCTATTTTGCCTAAACAAATTTGAAAGTGATATTATTTATGTATATAAAAATAATATCCACTTACCAGCCAAAACTGTAAATCAGTTTAGAAATTGAATGTCTGAATCTTTCCAAAGACTTGAAAGTTTCCATTCAGGTAAATTTTTAGCAGGATCTCTGTCTCGAGAAGAGGTAGACTATAACAGATCATTCAAGGTAAGACATGAAATCAGTGTTTCACAAAGCTCAAGTTTATGTTCCCACATTCTTTCATTTCCATTTCCATTTCCCTTGTTCCTTGTGTTACCTTGCCATGGCTAAGTGCTGGTTTACCTCTGTCTTCGCCCTGTGCAGCAGAGTTTTGATGGTTTTGATGCTGCAAAGACTTACATGCAATAAACCTTACTGTTTGGATGACATTCAATCTAGCAGGCTGGAAAAAAGGACATTTGATCATAGGAAACTTACAGATACCAACATTTCTCCCCTTTTCTAAGTTCGAGTTCCTTCTCCCCTTTTCTAAGTTCTTCTAAGTCCTTCTAGCTCTTCTGAAAATCCCAAGACATTGCTTAAATCTCATATCACTGTGCAAGGGTTTTTAGGCCTTAGGAGGACAGAAAGAAAGAAGCAAGTTGCAAAAAACAGAGAAAAAAGGTTTGTGATAGCATTATATATACTTACAAAACTGTAGTTCCTCAGTGTGTGTCTGTTTATAGACTAATTTACATTGATTTATGTTCAGATAAGAAATTTAGTTGAGAAGTTATATAATTGAGGCTTTATTTTTTTTTTATGGTTCCCCAGCATTACCACTGTTCTCTAGGAAGCTTGTGACAGAGCAACTTTGCCAAATGGCAGCTCTGCTTTTTGAGCTTGCCTGAGTTGAACGCCAGTGATGGTTTTGTCCCTGAGAGTTACTGAGGAGTAACATTATTTAATTAATTCCTGACACATTATGGTTGCTTTCATACTGGACAAAAAATAGGAATATTGAATGACATAATAATCCTGCTGTTGATTGTATATATTTTATTTTCTGGGACATGTGATATGTAAATCAGCCAGGGAAAAAACAACAGCTTGAAAGTGGTGTTAAGTTTTGTCATTATTTCTGTATTAATATTTATTGTGCTATGGTTGGCTGTGTTTTCTTTATTTTCTTTCTTCAGTTTTATTTTATTTGTCTGGAAAGACAGTTACTGTTCCATAGTGAGAAATGAGTTTTGGCTGCTCACTACATTCAAGCTGTCTTTGGATTTGACTATGAAAAGGGCTGACCATTTTCAGACGTTTACAGGAATGAGTCTCTGTTGTATCACATTAAATTAGAGCAGATATTAATGAGAGGTCACTTAAAGAAGTGTTTGACTCAAGCAAAAGATAAGCATCTATAAAACAGAGGTGCAGAGAAATGAAAAATGAGTAATAGAAATATGAGTTAGCAAGGAACAACAGGGAAAAAAAGTGTTTATTTACAGAGTAGTTCTACATGTTCTTTGTGGATATTCAGTGACCCACAGCCTGCCTCCTACCTGCATGGCAAACTGTGACAGTTCAAGAAATCTCCATCATTGCTCCCAGCACATTTCAAAAATTAGTTGTTTCTCTGACCTTTGGCTGTACTTAGGTGGGAGTCGTGTTTGCCTTTTCTTGGCAGAATTAAAGGCAGTTCATGTTGTTGGAGGTGTGAAGCAAAAAGGTAAAAGAAGTTGTAGAAGGTATCAGTGGAATCAGTTGTTTGATGCCCCAGTCATAAGTACAGTAAGTACATAAGTACTAGTTGTCCCCTGTAGAATATTTACCTTCTTATGTCTCTAGAAGAGGATCATTCTCATAGTTTGACAGGCAAGCTGAGTGCTTGTTTTCTCTATGTAAAACTTCAGAATACAAGAATTTGTTTTAGCATACTGCTTAGCATCAAACTAATCTTCCCTATCATGCCTTCAGTTTTATTGTTGCCACAAGCTACATTGTCAAGGTAACATAAGGAATTTATTAACTGCTTGGTTTCCTCTGGTTTACCATGCAGTTGTGTGGGTTTTTGTTGTTTTCTTTCTTGACAGCAACATCTTTTGATTTTGAGTGGCCTCTGCTGGCCACTTCATGGCAAAAGTTTTACTCATGGAAAATCCACCTCAGTAACTGTTCTGAAGTGTTTTCATTTCAGCAGCTGTGGCCATTCTCATGCGTTTGATTTGATCTGTGTGATCGTAGAATCATAGGATGGTTGGGCTGGAAGGGACCTTAAAAGTACCCTAGTTCCACACCCCCTGCTGTGGGCAGGAACACCTTGCACTAGCCCAGATTGTTCAGAGCCCCATCCATCCTGGCCTTGATGCCAAACTGCACCTGTAACTGTGAACATGAAGCATTCTTTTATTAACAGTAGTTTGTTCATCAAAATTTCTCAGGAGCCCTGAGATGCTGCGGTCGGAAGGTTCCTACTCCACAGGAGAAAGACATTCTTCCACAGACTCCAACAAAGCTTCCAGTGGTGATGTCTCCCCTTATGACAACAACTCCCCAGTGCTGTCTGAGCGCTCGCTGGTTGCAATGCCAGAAGAAGTTGCCCACAGCCCAGATAAGCTGTACAAGGTACCTGAGCAGTACACACTGGTTGGACACTTGCAAACTAAGCCAAAGGAGAATTCTTCTGCATCACAGGCTGGAAAAGGTATGGTGCATCCTGCTTGTGCTTCTCTTCCTCCTCCTCAGTGACTGATGGAGACTCCTGAAATAATTGAAAAGGGCCAGATTTCAGATATCAGCTACCAGGATTTGAGGAGCAATAGTGTAAATAACCTTATAAAAAATGACAGACCAATTGTGACGGTGGTCACAGGGCTTTTCAGGTGAGGGAAGAGACGAGAATGTTGACTCCATGGTCAGAAGGCTTGATTTATTATTTTATAATATGGAATACATTAAAACTATACTAAAAAGAATAGAAGGAAGTTTCATCTCAGAAGGCTAGCTAAGCTAAGAGTAGAAAGGAATGAATAATAAAGGTTTGTGTCTTGGACAGAGAGTCCAAGCTAACTGGGCCGTGATTGGCCATTAATTGTAAATATCCAAGATGGGCCAATCACAGATGCACCTGTTGCATTCCGCAGCAGCAGATAACCACTGTTTACATTTTGTTCCTGAAGCCTCTCAGCTTCTCAGGAAGAAAAATCCTAAGAAAGGATTTTTAATGAAAAGATGTCTGTGACAACCAATAGCCTTTTTTTTTGTGTTGAGCCCCAAAGGATCTATGCTGAGTCCTTCTCATTCACTCAGCCAGCTGTCAGGGATGCTCATGGTGAGGCACTTCTCAAAACTTGGAGCCTGTCTCTGACATCATGGCAAAGTCTAGTCCTGATTCATGGGACCATAATATCTGCAAGGTTATGGTTCAGGCTTTGGAAAAAGCTCAGATTTTAAGATTTCCAGTTGTAAAGAATGACCTCAACACCCTCTCACTGGAAACCATAGCTGAGCTGCACAGCTTTACATCTGCAACCAATTACACACTGAGCAATACTAGTGCAGGGATCTGTTATTCCCATAGCTTCCTGTGAAGTGCCTACCTGAGTGATTTTTTTGGTAAAGAACTGTGGTTTAAACTAACAGCTCACCAGCACTTCAAGATGCTTTTCCTATAAAAATATATATGTTAAAAAATTGTCATCCATGAAATTTATACGTAGCGCACCAAACTTTAAGAATTTTCAATGCTTAGGGATGCACATAACTGTTTGGTAGTATTTTTAAAACCTCCTAATTTCAGATGTACTGCATAGGCACTTAATTCCCTTTGGACTTAATGGGATTTAGACTAATATCTCAATTATATGCTTTATAAATGCCAACTGGAATTTATCTTATGTATTATACATCTAAATCTCTGAACAGGTTTAAGAATTTTGTCAGATTTCTATTAAGTTGTGAACAGGAAATTACATTAAGTTTTATTGTATTAACCATCTTTTGGATTTTAATATGCATCACAATGATACTGGACCAGGACAAATTAGGAAGTTCCTCTACTGACTAGTGAAATCAGAAAAAGGCATTAAACTGTTTATAACCCAACATTTTATTAAATCTTTGTTCTGTGGCTGCACTGCTGGGTAAGAGTGGCAGCTTCCTTGGGCTTGATAGAGCATGCCTTATGGTGACCCCTGGGGCTGGGGCTGCCTGAGGGAGCTTTGACAGAAACTTTGTGGACCAAACTCCCCTGTTCTTGTGCAATTTCTCTGACTGCAGTAAGGCGGAGGACTTAAGGACTCAGCAAACTCAGGCACCCTGCCCATACAGAGCTCAATGAATCCATTGCAGGATCTGATCTTTAAACAAGTAGCTGTGAGCAAATACATAGAATCATAAAATGTCAAGGGGTTGGAATGGACCCTAAAGATCATCAGTCCCACCCCGCCCCTACGATGGGCAGGGACACCTCCCATTAAGTCAGATTGCACAAGGCCTTAACCAGCCGTGACTTGGACACTGCCAGGCTTGGGGCATCCAAAGCCTTCCTGGGCAACCTTTTCCAGTGCCTCACCACCCTCACAGTAAAAAAATTCTTCCTAGTATCTAACCTGAATTTCCCCACTTTCAATTTTGCACCCATTACTCCTTGTCCTGTCACTAATGCCTGATGGAAAGTCCCTTATTGGCTTCCCTCTTGGCCCTGTTCAGATACTGGAAGGCTGTTACAAGGTCTCCATAGAACTTTCTCTTCTCCAGGCTGAACAGCCCCAATTTTCTCAGCCTGTGTTTGTAGACAAGGTGTCCCAGTCCTCTTACCAGCTTCACAGCTCTCCTCTGGATTTTTTCATGCACTTCCATGTCCTTATGTTGGGGTCACCAGAGCTGTACACAGAACTCCTGGTGGGGTCTCATATGTGAGGTGCTTGTGTTAGGTACACAGTGAAGGTGCCACTGGATGTTAATGACTCTGATACATTACTGTTCTACTTGTGTAGTTCTAAAAAATGTCTTGAAGAGGATTGATTAATCATCTTTTCCCTGCTCTTACTGCTGTTTAGATGTTTCTGAAGATCATTTTGATATCTGGGGCACTTGGCATTCAACGCTGAAAAGTGGCTGCAAAGATCCAGTAATCACAGGTCAGTAATTTCTTAATTTTAAAGCCCAAATCTAGCGAAGAAAAAATCAATTCCTTGTTGTCAAGAAATCACAGTGAAACCAGTAGGAGAATTCACATTGTCCAGAGCTGGACTTTTAAAAGGTGACTCTTAAGTAGGATACAGAGGAGCACAGTGGTTATACTTCTCTGTATTCAGTGAAATACAGAAAACAACAACATTTCAAACTACCAAATATAATTTAAAAAGTCAGATTAAAATTGCTTCAAGAAATACTTTAACATTTTTGTAGGATTCGTAGAATCATAGAACCATAAAGTGATAAGGGTTGGAAGGGACCTTAAAGATCATCTAATCCTAACCCCCCCCTCGCTTGAGCAAGGACACTTCCAACTAAACTGGTTTGTTCAAGGTCTTACCCAGCCTGATCTTGAACACTGGTTGGGCCATCCCCAGTCTCTCTGAGCAACCTCTTCCAGTGTTTAACCACCTTGACAGTAAAACTTTCTACTTCATATCTAACCTGAATTTCCCCTCTTTAAATTTGTACCCATTACTCCTTGTGCTACCACAACTGTTCCTGATGAAGAGTCCCTCTCTGATTTCCCTGTCAGCCCCCTCCAGATACTGAAAGGTGCTATGAGGATTCTGGGCAATCTTCTCCTCTACCATGTGATCCAAGGGAAAAGCAGTAGTAGCTTGTTAAATGCCACAGGAGTGGCTCTGCAGGCTCATGTTGTGTTTCTGCCCCCACCCCCAGGTTCTTACGGGAACATTTATGAGAGCAGCTCGCTGCGGCCCGGACAGTGCTCCCTCTCCCAGGGGAACCTGGCCACGTGTTCCCCTCGCTGGCAGGGCAGCTCCTCGGACCTGGACGGCGGCAGGCAGGCGATGCGGAGGAGCCAGACGACAGCCGCCATTGCCGAGTGCCAGCTCCATCCCACGGGGTCTCGGCCGTGCGGTGACCCCCACAGGGACGGCGGCTGCAGGAGCTCAGGGCTGTCCCACTCCAGGTCGGAGCAGCGCTTGACTTTGAGCAGTGTGGAGGACCTGAGTGAGTGCGACTCGAACGCGGGTTGTTTGCAAAGCGCAGCCAAGCCCTCCTACAGGAAAGAGCGGCCACCGCCCCCTTACCCAGGCCCAGCAAAAACGAGCTCGAGTGTTTCCTCAACGCCGCACTCTTTGTGGAGACTTCAACGCCCAGAAAAGAGCTCAGGGCCAAGAGCAGCTGGAGGGCCACCAGGCAGAGCCCCTGACCAGGCCGCCTCCAGGCAGGAGCAGCCAGTCCCGCACACACAAGCGGGTCACAGCTATTCCACAGCACCTCACAGCCAGAACAGCAAAAGTGCTTCAGAGGCGGACTGGAATGAGTGGCAGAGGGAGAGGTGGCAGATCTGGGAGCTGTTATCAGCTGATAACCCTGATGCCCTCCCAGAAACCCTTGTATGATCTGACTCTGTGGAACTGCCACTCGTACCCATGCCTCCGTCTCATAGGAAAACAACGGTGACATCGGAAAATGGGGGGGGCTTGTTTGTTTTATACCAACTCAATTGCATATACTTTTTTAAAACTTTGTTCACTTTAATTTCTCAACAGCACTGTCAAGCAGTTAATTTGCAACTACAGCATGTTCCTGTTTTTCAGCAAGCTTTTGAGAAAAAACAAGGTGAAAACTTTATTGTAATAACTCTGTATTCATATGCTGTGTATAAGATAAAACTGTTGCTTTGATGTTGCTAAAAATGTATTTATATATCTGCAGTTTTGATGATTGTATATTCTGTAATGGGTATTGTATGATAATCATGTTATGTTTTCATATACAGATGTCAATCAATCGTGACTGCTTTTTAAAAAAATCACTGCACTTACATTACCATGATATGCATTGGAATTCAATAGAAAGTGCACAAGCTGGTTTCTGTGCTTATATATATATATTAAAAAAAAAGCTGTTAAAGGGTAAAGTTGTACTTCTTTTCACTGCCTTTTGAAAAACACTAAAATAAAGTGGAACATGAAAAGCCATATATTTTATAAGGGTAGTAGTGAGCTTAGAGGGGGAAATACAAAATATTTTTCTTATACATGTATTTGCAAAAAACTTTAAAATTTGATACAAGATTATAAAAGTATTTTTTTAGGTTCTGATAGGAAGCAGCTCAGAGAATCTAAGAACAGCATTGTGCCTAAACCAACGAAGTATGTAGTGCAAAGTCTGCCCTCCCATTCCAAAGGAAAACCAATGTTATATATGCAGGATATAATATATATATTTATAAATGTATGATTTTATGTATTGTTTTAAAACAATAAACTGGAATCCAAATTTTAGAAAACCAAACCTAATAAATTGAGATGCATAACACTGAGAAAGAATATGGCTTTTCCTTTGAAATAACAAAGCTCCAGTATTAAGAAAGTTAGAGAAAAGAAAAAAATTGCAGACAGACACATGAAAGGGAGTGAAGCAGAGTTTCAGGAATGAACATGACATTTGGAGAAGCTCACAACTGTGTTTCCACGAATTTTGTGCCAAAGTCGGGGTCAGTCCCACTGCCTCAGTAGCTGTATTTTGTCTTGTGTTAAATGTTGCTGTTTTATTCACGTTTTTCAGCTGCAGAGCCGCCTGTGGGCAGCGGGTGGCAATGTACTCCAGCGTTCCAGAGAAATTCCTTCTTGGCACTCCACAAAGGAAAGTGTATCATAGCAAAATAATTTCATAAAACATAGTAGTCTTAATCTTAATGAAGTTGAAGACTTATTCAGTGATGTTGTCTTTAAGTTCTATCTTGTGTCGTACTGATGGAATAAAAAGCTAAGTAAAACAATGAGCATAATCTTTGCTCCCTTTTTTTGAAGGTTTACAGGATATTGATGAGTTTTTATTGCATTTTGAGTATCTATATAAAAAAACACCTAAAAGGCATAGGAGCTTAAGGGCCACCTTCAAATGCAACTTAAATATACAAGATTTAAGGTTTTACTTTCATTTGAGGCTTAAAATCCATCATATAAAGAGTCCTTCCCTTCAGATCTCCATTTCTCATCGTATCTCCATTTTCCCAGTAAACTTATAAGATAAAACCACAAATCCAAGTAGATAGGGGCAGGATTTGGCCTTTTGACTGTTGTAGCTCTTTTTATGCAGAATAAATAAAATTCTCTTCTGATAGTTGGAAGGCATTTCCAAATATTATCGTGGTATGAGACTTGACAGGAAAAGGTTCATGTGTGTCCCTTTGTTGCAGCAGCTCTGTGTCAATTTATTCCAAAAAGAAAGGCAGTCCACCCCAAATTAAAATGATTGTGGAATATAAAGACAGACAAAAATGAGCTCTTATAATCTTCACTATTTGATGTTGCCTCAGTATTATTCCAGGCTTGATACAGATTTGCTACAGGGAATTAGCTCCCAAGTTGTCCTCAAGACCAGTCATAGTGTAAATCTTGCTGCAGAAGATACTATATTCACTAGATGTCCATCTCTTCATTTTAAACCCTTATAAATATAGGACTACCTGCACCCTTTTTAGTGAAAGATGTCTGAGGATTACTCAGCCTCATGAAGAGATAGCTTTTTTCCACTCCCTCTCATTGTATGTATTTATATATATACATATATATATATATATATATATATATATGGGTATTAACATCTACATAGAGTTTATGCAACAAAAGATGAAAACAAAAGACTAGGCCACTGCTGGAGGACAGCCTTGTGTGCACACATTTCAACAGATTGTCATGTGGAAGAGAAAAGATACAAAATAAATTCCAATAAATTAAAGTAACACTTGACAAGACTACATAATTTCTGTCATTTTCATTTGAACAGGCAGAGCAGAATTATCATGAGCAGGTTAAGAATGTAATTTTTAGTTGTAAGTCTTTCCAGGCTGAAATCAGTGGCATAATCTTTATGCCTTTTTTTTCTTTAATATATATTTTGTAAGAAAGGCAGCCATGAAATCTTGTTTCTAGTTTTATGTTGGGTGATAAATCTGTGTGAGATATCCCGTTTTAGATCTCTTAATGATCCTATGCTCTTGAATACACATGCTATTGAATAGCCATAAAACTCATTTGACAGGGAAAGTTTCCATAGTCAGGGTATCAAAGCTTTTTCTCTGACTCTTTCCCTTGGGAAGAGGATTCCTGTTTTAGCAAAGGGTCATGGTCTCTATCACACTCTCCATTAAAGGAGTGGTGGGAGGAGTTCCAGGGCTGGTTGATCTGGCTAAAACTTGTCCTGAGCAAGGAACATATAAAATTAGTGGCTCTCACAAATGGTGGCACAGAGAGGAGGAGGAGGGGGGACATGGTCAGAGATGGGGAGAGGAGAAGGGTGGGGCTGGCTCTTCTGTCAGGTGCTCCAGCATCCTTGAGGCTTGCTGCTTCAACCTGCAGCCAGGAGCCCAGCCAAGCACTTGAGAGTGGCTCTGAGGTACAAACCTGAGCCCATCCAGCTGCTGCCTTGGGTACATGAAATCTCAAGCCCTCTGCTGTCTACACTGGGAGCCCAGGCTGCCACCATAGATTAATGCCACTCAGAATTTCTCTGCTGTTGAAATGATGAAGTTCAGTGGACTGGAACTTGTGGTTGTATGGTGTGGGGAGGGAGGCATTACCTGGTTTTTCACTGGTTTTGTGGTTTCACAGGCATTGGTAGAGGTCAGAAATCTCAATTCCAGCCTTTCTGGAGCACCAGTTTACCCTGCATTGCTGGTCTGGCAGAGGATCAGGGCCTTCTTTCTTCTCTGGGGAACAGGATGTCTGAGCTTCATCCTGCTCCTTATCTCTGTCTCTCCCTCTCTTCTTTTTTGCATTAATTAAAAAAAAAAAGTAGCTCCATTGTGCAATACTTAACCTCAAAGAGCTGCAAAGCAGTGGAAATGGTTCTCAGTTGCATTAAAGAGTATTTTGACCAAGTCCTTTTACATCACTGGGAACTGTAAAGCAGTGCTGTGCTACATTTGCTATAGGGAAAAGTGTCTGCAGCCATACAGTGCTGCAGAGACCACACAGCTATTCCAGGCATGTAGACACTCAGGCTGCTGGCTCATAAAATGCAATTCTATGAGAATAGCTTTAATTTTTTCTGAAGTGCAAAGCATTTCAAAAGGTGGTATCTGCATCTGGAAAAGTTACTCACAGGCTCCCTTTATTTAGTGGAAAGAGGAGGTGGGTATTTCTGTGCCACCTTGGTACACCCTACATCTGTCTTTCTTTGAAGGACAGTCTCTTTTGAAGGGCTGCTTACTAGAAGGGCCCATTTTTTTCCTCCCCCTGCTATATAAAGGAAGCATAAATAAGTTACCCAAAATGGTAGGACTCCAAATTTGTTGGACTGAATGCCACCCTGAGGGTCTAGTAAAGCAGAAAATGGATGGTGAATGTTCAACACAGGTTTCCAGCCCCTAGGAAAAGTGAAATTTACCCAGAGGCCTCAGCATTGTGGTTCCTAGGTGAATCTGGGACTAGTGGGGCTGGCAGAGTCAGTGCTGCTCCTGGGGCCTGGGAGATGGCACACTCAGCTCTGTGAGAAACGCAGGCTTTTTGCAAAGGGAGAGACACTGCCTGGTCTGGAATTTAACCTTTGTTTTGATGTGTGACTGCTTGGTTGGTTGGTTGGTTTTTTTTCAAGTTGGATGTCTTTATTCACTGGAAACTCTGTTCCCAGATGAAGTGGAAGTTTTTAGGAACAGACAACAAATTTGAACACAAAAAAAATTGATTAATTTGTTCGGTGACTTAAAAATGAATATATGATTTCTAGAAGCAACCTAATTTGGGCATTATATATATAGAGGAAGGTGGTTTGTATTGATTCCCAAGTGGCACTGGCAAATAGAGACAGGCAGATAAATCTTTTTGCAAGATGCGTGTTAATTCTCTTTCTTCTGCTTCTGAGAAAGTAAATGTTTTTGCCACTGGAGTTTTGGAGTCAGAGAGTAGAGTAGGAAGGAGGAAAGAGGATCCACTTCTGTCTTAAATTGCAGTCGGGAGGGGTGAAATCATGTGCAGGTGAGAGCAGTATCTCCAGCTGGGTGGTTGAAACACTCTCTGGGGGAGGACTTCAGCCCCAGACTCTGTGCACTCTTCTAATGATTATTCAAACTTTTAAATAAAAGAGAATAACTTTTAACAGAGTCTCTTTTGAACAAAAGGGACATGAATAGACCCTTCAATCACCATTTCCTTTTGCTTTGTTTGCTCAATTCCATTTTCTTTTGTTTACTTCCAACCATAGCTATGGGTTTTAATTAAAAAAAAATATAATGGGCCTGGGGAAAAACGATTTCTTTCTGCATCATCTTAATAGAAATCCAAATTTTGTCTGCTTTGAAAAAGGAGTATTGACCAAACAAAGCATCCTTTAGAGTACAGAAACTCTTCAATCATTATGAAAAAAGACCACCTGACCCTGATTACTGTCTTCAAATTCACAGAGGTGAGTTAGAGACAGCATTCAAAAAGGGAGGGAGGGAAGGAAGGAAGGAAATTCAGACTAAAAAGCACTTTATCATGCAGAAAATAACAGATGCACATGGTAACCTGCCAAGCAGGGTTACTGAAGTAAAAACACTGTTCACTCGAGGACAAGAATCACTTTGGGGAGATGGAGTGTTGAATATGGAAGCAGCATCTGGCTTTTCTCCTGAAAAAAGGCTTAAAAGGGTGAAATGCTGAACAAACTCTTCCTTTCACCCACAGGCTATTTCTGTAGATCTGAACAGCAGCTAAAGGTTACCAGCTGTGCTTTTGCCCAGGGTGGTATTGATATTGTGTAGTTGTGGCCTTATTTGTGATTGCAGGGAGAACTGGAGCCCTGAAAGAGCTCAGAGTCGCAAGAAGGCTCTTCTGAAATATTCCTAAAAAAAGCCACAAAAAGCCCTGGCTCCAGTATTATGAGCCACTTTTCAGCCTGTGAAAAAAGAGAGCTCTGGAGCAGCAGCCTCATCCCACTGGGGCTTTCAGTGGGTGATTGTTATTTTGAAGGAACCTATTGCTTATAACTCTGACGTTAGCAAGCAAGTGGTAGGACCCAGCGAGCTGGGAGGCTCCTCTGTCAAAGGAACAACAAAGGTAATTTAAAAAAAAAAAAGGAAAGAAAGATGGAGACAGAGAAAGTCTGTAATGCAAAGTGAATGCTGTTTTCCCATGTCTGCCCCTAGCAGACAAGTTTCCAAATCTTCAAGTTTTCCCATCCTTGAAGAGTCAAGATGTGTAGTTGGAAACATTGAGAATTGGTGTGATGGAGTAGAGCAAGGTCCAGAGAACCCAGCAGGTGTGATCAGGCCCTGCTCTCTTGCATGTCTTGTCCTCCATGGTGCTGGAATTAATTCTGTCTGATCCTGGTGCTAGTGAGAAGATGAGTGTGAGAATCTGTGTGAATTTTCAGCCTTGCTGCAATGGCATTGCTACACAAATGCAGGGACAGAGTCACACTGTCTTTTGTTCTGCTCTACTTCTGGGTTTAGGGCGCCTTTATTCCGCCTTGTGCCCTAGCCAAGACTGAAGGAATAATCTTCAATATGTCCCTCCTGTCATCTGGTGATTTGAGCAATACTTCTGGGATGTACCAGGCATATTTAAACTCTGAGTATCTATCCTCTTGTTCTCCCATCCTGTCACTGTCATATTTTCTGAAAAATCCTTTTGCCAGGATTTCTTCTCCTGGGAAGCTGAGAAGCCTCAGAGAAAAATAAAAGCAATAATTATCTGATTAGCTTCTCCTGTGTTTTGCTGCTCTGGAATGTGGTTTGGACATTGTTTATCAACTGGTCATTGTTTGATTGATTTCATGTGAATTGTTTTGACTTATTGACCAATCACAGCGAGCTGTGTTGGGGCTCTGGAAAGAGTCACGAATGTTCATTATTGTCCTTTAGCCTTCTGTAAGTATCCTTTCTGTGTTCTTTAGTATAGTTTTAGTATAGCATAATATAATATAATATAATATAATATAATATAATATAATATAATATAATATAATATAATATAATATAATATAATATAATAATAAATTAGCCTTCTAAGAACATAGAGTTAGATTCATCTTTCCTCCCAGTGATGGGGGACCCCGAAAATAGCACACCATCCCACTGGTTAATGGGAGGGACCAAGGACAGTGCAGCAGCTGCTCAGCTCTCATCAAAGGACCACACACAACTCTCAGGTCCCACCTTCCTCAGGGCTCTCCCACTGGGCTGAATTCTGGGGACAGAATTCAGAATTGTGTGTGTGTCTCTCCCACAGCCCATGATGGCAGAGCTTAGCTGAGAAGCTGATATTTTCCTCCAAGGACAGGGAAGCACCTCTGAAGTTGGTGCTGCCCAGTACTTGGGATCTATGTG
Source organism: Molothrus ater (assembly GCF_012460135.2). Taxonomy (NCBI): domain Eukaryota; kingdom Metazoa; phylum Chordata; class Aves; order Passeriformes; family Icteridae; genus Molothrus; species Molothrus ater. The sequence continues at coordinate 19,945,365 of NC_050479.2, forward strand.
GAAGTTTCTGTGCCCTAGGACCCTTGGATACTTGCTCAGCACTGAAGATTAAATTGCCTGAGCTGTTTTGGCTTGTGCTGCACTGAGACTCCAACGCCCCAAGGGTTTGAGCATGTGGGTATGGCCCATGGTGCTTTAAGGCACAGGGAGCTTGGGAGAGCTTTGTGCGCCCTGTGCGAGCACCACATTTTGTGCTGGGAGTAAATGGAAAGCCTCATACTCTGAGGCACCCCTTGGACACCTTCAGACACCAAATGAGAGTCTTCCCTAAGAAGAGCCAGACAAGCTGAGCCAGGAGCCTTGGGAAAGCAGCAATGTTACTGCTGCAAAATGAGCCCTTGCTAGCTGGTACCAGAAATTTCTGTTTCACTCCTCTTGCAGAATCATGGGGAAGTGCCAAGGGGAGGGGTTGAAAAGAAACTAAGGATTCCAGAGAAACCTCTCTTTTGGTAGGGGTAATTCATCACTCCTGCCCCTACCCACAAAGAGACATCCAGTTGTCACTGCAGGTAAGCCCTGAGACATGGAGGCACTCTCACACCCTCCTGGGGTGGGCAGGGCAGTGCTCAGCTCCCTGCTACAAGAGCTATGACTGTGGTGTGTGTCCTCTTTGTGGTTGCTGTGGGGGTCTTGGTTTTGTTTGGTATTTCTCTGCTCTGTTCCTTTGTCTCTGTGATCTTCATATGCACAGGGAATGTAGGATCTGCCCTGTGTGCTAAAGAGGGAGCAGAAACCTGCACTCCCTTGTGAGGACAGCTGCTCAGAGGAGTTTTAGTTTAAAATTCATACTGTCCTCAGGCAATTTTCTACTCTGTGTTTTAAGGGATTGGGCAGAGAGAACGTGTAGTGGTTGTTTACTCTGGTATCAAGGGATTAGTTTAAGGCCATGGATAAGGAGCATCAGGGATGCAGATGGCAGTGGAAGAATAAAAGTAACCATAGGAGACTGGGAAGACAGAAAGCTCCACCATCCCTTTTCACAGAAAAGATTTTTTAAGAAATCTTCCATGACCATTTTTCCTTCAAGCAAGTAAGAAATACTCCATGTCAATTCTGATCAGCCAGTGGACTGAGACAGAACTGAGTACAGTATAAGGCAAGGAAATAAATTTGAGCACCACATACAATAAAACCATTCTGTTAAGGTGTTTATGCCATGTTCTGCTGTACCAAAGCTCATATCAATCATAATGGTCAAATGTGGATACCTTCTGCCTAAGTCTGGACATTTGCCACAACATACAGAGTCCCTGAAAACTAAAAGAAATAGGATGAGATCAGAATTTCTAGGTCATGATTTGTATTTGCAACTTAATAACAAGTACTATCCTCCCTCTTAATTTTTTCCTTAAAAAAAACTCCCTAGTGTTTCTATAAACTTGTCTAGGCACAGCAAGGAGGGCACTTCTCTGCAGTTCTGCATATTAGAAAAGGGCAGAAAACACTTCTGCATGTCCATTGTAGGGCTAGGTTTGGACTCAATGTCAAAAGCCAAAAGCTGCCTTGTGCTGACCCTCAGGTTTGCATTTACCTCTGAAAAAACCTTAAAGGGTATTTTAGGTGGGAGGGAGAGAGAAAAAGAAAACATGAACCACAGTCATGACGCTTTTGCCACTTGGTGCACGTCCACGTCACATCTTTGTAGGCAATTTGGTGGATTTGCCAGTGTCCTTGAGTGCTGTGGAGACACCCTCCATGGCTCTGATCCCCTCCATAGCACATCCCTCCCTGCCTGGACATTTTGTGCAGGACAAGACTCTGTGCCAGGGGGTAGGTGGGCAAAAATCCATGAGCCCCAGGATTTTTGCATCCTCAGCTCAGCTGCAGGCGGGATCTCAGAGCGGCCATGCATTCAGCTCACACTGCCAGCCCTGAGTGACCCTGTCAGATCCAGTGACTGGAGAAACCTTTGTAGAGCAGGGATGAGACTATGCTGTAAGGGTTAGCATCTCACACTCAGGACTTCTCACACTTGTTTCCAATCACCCAGCAGGGAATGTTGTTTATTTGGCAGGCCTATGCAAACACACTAGCAGGGCAACTGGAGCAGACCTTTCTGCTCAGAAAGTTTATGCTCACTGCACGACTGTGTTAATGTAAACCCATTATATTGGCATCAACAAGAACCGTGCTGAATACCTTAATTCTTCCACCAGCAAACAGGCTACTGGGCTGAGTTCCTCGTGGCTGCAGCCAAAACCCTGCCAACCTTGTCCCCTAGGAACTAGATGTTTAGTGAGGAGGGAGACAGGAAAAAAAGACTTTTCTTAAAATACATCCACACAGGCCTTTCCTTTCAGCTTTATAGATTTATTCAGTAAACCAAGATAGAAGTCACACAGCAAGACAGCAGAAAACTCAGATATCTGTTGCATGTCAGAGCCTGTGGACCTTTTCTGTAAAGTGTGAGAGTTTTAGACCATATTCCCAGGAAAGGGATTAAACAGAGAAAGAGTCTCATTACCCAGCTGTCTGCCAGTCTGGGGGCTAGACTACCTTTCATGTTTCCTGAACATTATACTCTGGTAGATGCAGCAGAACAGACATTAAATAGCTTTGTTTGTCAGATCTTTTCAAAGGGCATTAAGTTCTGTTTCAGTGTTTCCACTTGTTGTTGTCACATGTTTAACACGAGGGCCACTCTGGAGTGAATAGTGAATGGTTGGGCTGCTAGAGAAAATCTGTTTGGGGATTCATGTTAACAGGATGGCACTGCAAGGCAGAACAGACTCCTGTAACACTGACCCTTCCACCTGACTGAATGCCAAAAAGTACCATTTGGAGAACAGAGATTTCAGCTGTCAGAAGAACCAGTATAAAGCAAGTGTGTGTGCTGTGACAGAAACAGCAGCAAGTCCTTTGTGTGCTCTTCAGGCAGAGTCTGAAGCTCTTGATGGAATTATAAGCACAGTGTCCCAAGAAATGTGCTCATGGCTCACATCAAAGGTCATCTCTAACAGCCCCTTAGAATGACTGTCCTTTATGGTAGACATCCACTCCTGGATATTTTAGGGGGTATATAGGGACATTGCACGTCACAAGACAAATCCTTGCACAGCCCCAGGTGTGGCTGGGGTGCTTTCCCAATGTTTTGGAAGAGCACCTGGGGAAAAGCAACACTGTAGCCCTCCTTTCAGCTCTTCTGTCATCCCAAGCATGAGGGGGGAGCACATCCTAATGCCTGTTCTCATAGACAGGAGCAGTCCTAAAATGTTTCTTAGTATTTACCTCTATGTTGCATGATAGATGCTCAGCAAAGCGAATGACGTGGGCTCAGATGAACATCCTGTGATGTGATGCAGTAGTTTACAAAGGATTCTTATACCATAAACTTTCAGACAGCATGAAATAAAAAATTGACAAAATCTCATTTCAGAATTTTTAACTGACATTGCTGCCCTAGCTACCCAAAATGTTTGGGTTTTGCCTTGTTTTTCTCTCAGGACAAATTTATAAGCAAAGGCCCCATCTTTGGCATCATCCCAGCTGTGCTGCTGTTCCTAATTTTGCTGTGGTGTCTTGGGCATCACCTGGGATAGCTGACTTGCATGCTGGCAACTTGTTCTCTCAGAGTCTGGGATGGCCACTGTATTCTGACCACGGGGATGATGGAAGCATCCACACAGCTTCCTTTTGGAAGCTCTATCTGTAAAACAGATTGGGTTGCTATTCTTCATTAGTGGCTCCTGAGGCCTCCACTGTCATGGAAGACAAGAGCACATATGGGAGCACATGTGGTAGAGCAGAAGGTTCAGCTTCAACCTTGCTGATCCCAACACCTTCTGTCCCAGCCAAATAGGGAGTTACCCTGTTTTGTAATGTAAAACATCAGGATGAGTATTCCAAAGCGGCTCATCACCATGTCAGGAAGCTCTAGGATTTTGAAGAGGATGATGAGCGTTGGCTTTCAGTCAGGTTGTTAAAATCTACTGTGTTCACACAGTACTGTGATGGGATAACTATACCCCTACTAGTTCAACAGCCAGCTACAGCAGTTTGGAGATTTTCGTATACCTATGCTTAACCTACTCAGACAAATTACCATTTTAATTTTTTTCTATCCCTATCAAAGGAATCTTTGCTTGCCCTCTTTCTTCACACAAACTTTTTCTTTCCACAAAATCTCTGAGACTGCTGCACAAAAAGTGGGTATCAGCACTTAAGATCCTGCAGCAACTGAAGGCCTTCTGTACTGTGTTTTTTGGCTTAATCTGTCTCAGCTAAAGGATAATCCAGTGACCTTTTGCTGCCCTGACTGACAGTGGCACATATGTTCATGACAGGGACTCCCACCACCCCTTACTGATGTAGCCAGACACAGGAATGGTAACAAATGCTTTGTTGATGAAGTCCAATCCTTCCAGAAGATCCCTCATTTTAGTCCTGAGTTGTAGAGAAAGCTTCTGGGCAAGTGGTTAAGTCCTTTGTTCTACTAATTCTGTGTAAACCCCCTCCTCTTGGGACTAATATTATAGGAAATTGCCTCCCACCCTACAACTACTCCCATTGTACCAAGGACAGTTGCTGCAGCCTTTGTTTAGTGTTTACATCCATCTGTTCTTCTCACAAAATTGTTTATGAAAAAATCCTTGTTTTCTCTATGTTTTGTATATCTCTGTTTCTCTGCTCTGTGCTGTTGTACCCCTCATGCTTTCCATGCCTCTGCACTTCTCAGACATGAACCCCCCAGAAGCTTTGACACTTCTCAGCATGGAGTTGTCTTTAGGGGCCATCCTGTGCTCACCACAGTGAGATAATGATGGTGAGGGAAGATAAGGGTTTTATCTGTGCCAGGATCTGTGGTACATAATGTACCACTGCTGTGAGGGACAGGGATGGAATATGAATATTTTTTCTACTCAGGGACCAGAGAGGAGAAGGGGTGGTTTCCCTGTTATTGATCTGCCTCTAGAACTTCTCTCCTCTGAGCCCATTTTAAGAAATCCCACCCAGAGGGTCTATATTATCTTTCTTACTCTCTAAAGCAATGTACTAGATTGACTTGGCAAGATCAGTAACACTCTCAGACTCAGGATATTAGTTGCAGGTTTATTTTCTGGAACTATATAAAAAGTTCTTTTTAAAGATATTAACTATGAATGGTTCTTTATTCAAACCAAAAAATATTTTATTTACTAGATGGAGGAACTATTCTGACTCAAGAGATAAATGCTCTTATGGGGTGCTGCTTTTGTATAAGCAAGCCTGGAGGGATGGGCTGACAGATTCTTTTTAATCCCCTTGGAAACGGGACTGGGGAGAGGGATTATTTCCTTCAAGGAAAAATGCAGCTTTGGCACCCTAAAGCTATGTGTCTGAACTTGCTGGGTAGTGTGCATTCTGTTGTTTTATACTAGATGAATAGAAGGGAGGCAGTCATCTCTGCAATTTGCTCAATAGCCAGTCCAGCAGGAATGTGGAAGACCAAGTTTTGACAACTTTCTCTTCCTGAGCAGGAATTTCAACTCCTTCCCTCCTCCTCCCATCCCAGTTTTTCTGAGGACAGGTTATGGCTAAAGGGTTTGTGCAGGCAGATCTTCCTCAGGGCGAACTGGTAGTGCTGAGCCATCCATTATTAATGTGCAGATATTAGAAAAAAATAGGCAACAGTGCTGAGAGGTGAGAGACATGCTGGGAGTGTGAGACATAATGCAGCTCCTCCCCCTGGCTGGAGCCCAGTATTTTCCACAAAGCTCTGTGTTGTGAAGAAGAGAGCGAGGGAACTCTGCCCAGACAACCCTTATCACTTGAAGAACAAGGCATGTAGAAGGCAGATGATAAAAATTAAATAGCCTTACATAGAGAATGAGATTTAAACTAAATTTTACATGCCTCAGGTAAATGTCCTGGCCATTTGAATGAAGGAGTGTGTATTTGTGGGAGCACCAGCGCTGACTGAAATTTGGTTTAGGTCCTGACAAGTGTTTGCTTGATTTGGAATGAAATGTGGGATTATTTCCAAGAAAATAAAACCAACATTTTCAGTGATATGTTCTTTATTTTGGCCTAAAGACCAGCTCTTGAACTGGAAATATCCATTCCTGGGCACATGATGGTGCCTAGCAGCAAAGTGCTCATTTAGCTGCAAGATGGATAAAAGCTATAGAGTGGTCCTTCAGACTGCTGTGCCAGGGGTGCCCAGGTATCTTCAGGAGGACAGAGATGCTGGGTATGGCTTGCATGAGAAATAAATTCTTGCAAGAAAAGATATCTTCTCTCTCTTTCTTTTCCTTATCTTAGATATTTTGGGCCATGCTGAGGTTTTGGTCCTAGAGGCATAACCATTCAGTGAATTCTGAATTGGTTCCTTGCTAAATAATCTGAAAGAACTCAAGAAAGCAGAAAAGCATGACCCTAGGTTGAATAAGAGCTTGTATTCCTCTTGTTAGTTCTCATGGTTACTTACTGAAGACAACAATTCCAAATATACAGCATTTACTTTGTATGCACTGCACTCATTGTGGTGTCTGAAGGTTTATACATATAATATGTAAGAAATCTCAGAGGGCAATGAGATGTTTTGCATCTTTGGAGTGGAAACTACTGAACTCCCTCTAGGATTTTTGGAACAAGACCATGCTAAACACTAGGATATTATTTGCAAAGTTGGCCATGTAAATTTGTGCTGAAAACTAAGATTTTTTTTCCAGGTGTGTCTTAAACCTGGTTATCTATTGTAACATTAAAATCTGGCCCTTGCAAGCAGCACAGTGATGGTTAAGAAATCTGTATTTACTAAAAACATACTGGACACTGAGCATGTTCAGTCCTTGCAGTGAACTTGTCTGCCTTCAGAGTTGGCTGTGAGCAGCAGTGTGAATGCAGGTGAGAGCACCTGCAGGTATAAGGAAGTCATATTACAATTGTTGGTGGTTCTTGAAAATAAATGCTTTATACAATGAAAATTTAGCAGAAAAAAAAAATCTAGTCTATCAAGAGGAGGAAACAACTGGTATTTGCAAGAGAAAAGTTCCCAAATATTACAAATACAATTGTAGTCTATAGTCTGTAAGTAAGTAAAGGTTAGGGTGGGAATGAAGGAATAACAAGTGTCAGTTCTTTACCCTGAGGAGATGTTATCTTATCCTGTAGCATTTTCAGCTGATTTAAATATTACTGTGCCAGTTTTAAAGCCCTTGGAGACAGGTGTGTGCACATTTCTGGAAGCCCTACTTAACAACCTTTGTATTGTCAAGGATGAAAGTCCTATTTAAAGGACAACATCAGACCCTACCTGCAATGGGTGTTAAAAAGCTCAAAATATCTCTTTTAAGACTGGGAGCTCTGCCTTGGTAGTCAGCCTGAGCCTCTGCTCTTTCCTTACCTCCATGCAGTGTACCACTGTGTACCACCCAACCCTCTTCTTGCCACGAGAGCAAAGCTTCAGATGTGCTCATGTGAAACCTGCCTGCACACATGCACATTCCCCCCTTTTCCTCAGCTCATGCTGAAAGCACATCTGTGTAGACTGAAATTCTGTTCTGTTTTGGCTTATGAGACACATGACCCTTAAACAGCTCATTTATATTTTACATTGCATTTCACATAACTTCTTTTTTTTTAATGTTTCAGTTCTACTTTCTAGTGAATATATAGGTACAATACAAAATGTATAGTATGACTTTAAAGGGATGCATAATTTTACCTTATTATACTGTCAGTATACTCTCACAATCAGGATTAGATCCTTTCTTCCACAAAGACTTCAAACCTTTCTTATGTTTTGTTTATTTTTCGCCTCTTAGGTTGTTAAGTAGAGTCTGCAAGAGTTTGCTCTTCTGGAAGATAAGCACAGGAATAATCCAACTTTCCTCTCTTTAGTAACTGACTGGATTTCTAAACAAAGGTGACTGGCAATGTCCTAGCCAATGAGGATTTGTTCAATGAATGGGGAAACACTTTGAACTTCAGGAATACATGCATTTAGTGAATGATTGATTAATTGACTTCATTCTCTCCTGTCATCAGTACTTTGGGAGAATGGGCAGATTGTTTTTTACAGGAAGTTCTTAGCACAGCTCCCCAGAGTTGATCTCTGCAATACCTGCACTCACTGGGTTGCTGCTGCCTTTGCTGCACGTGCACAAAAGTTGCCTTCTCCTCTACCCCCATCATTTTGCTGCCTGTGACTCCTCTCCAGCCCAAATCCCTCCCTGCAGCCATGGATGCTCAGCTCCCCTCTGTCCCAGGCCTGACTCTCCTTGGGAAGCAACCGAGATGCCTCCAGCCTTGCTGTATCCCACAGGTGTTGGCAACAGGTTTGTGACCCCGTGGGCTGGCACACCTGGCAGACATGCATTGCTTTTGCCTTTCAGGAGCTGGTGCTTTACCAGGGTTGTCTGAAGAGGGTGTGGAGGAGAGCTGATGTCCAGGGATAATCTGGGGAAATGCAGAGCTATTCCTATGTACTGGTCAGTATCGTGGGGCTGGGACACTGATTGCCCTTCGGTAATCCACTACTCTTTTATCTTGCATCCCTTATCAGAGACTTTCATAAGCAAATAAGAAACATGAGGTCCTTGGACACAGCTAAGGTTCTCAGAGAAAAGACACCCTGAAGGTGTGCTTGAGCACTGCATAAATTTTCCTTTTATGAGGACTGAAACTATGGAAGGTTATAGGGGTAGGAAGAGAAAAGGAGAAATACAAAAAATGGCTGTCTAGATGTGTGTTTGGATGAAGTGGAAGATGTCCACAATGGAAAGGAAACTCCACCATATACCCCTGAACCCATTCATGATGTACTCTCTGTTTTCTTGTTTCATGCAAGAATGAGATTTATGCAGGTTTTAAACGGACAAAAATCACATTAAGTATGGGTTTTAAAGGTTACAAAAAAAAACACGAATTTTTGTTGTTTTGCATAATAATAGCAACAATAGTTAAAAATATTAATTAAAAACCAAGTTTTTGAAATGCCATGTCAGGATTTTTTCCCTATGAAGCGATCTGTGCTCCAATAATCGATTTCAAGGAAAAAAACCATTCATCCTCAGCAGTGGGAATACTGGTGCAAATCCCTGTTTGTTATGGCTCTAATAGAAGGGTTTTTTTGTCTGTACTCCCAGACCTTTCGTGTTTCCTGACCGCTGGACTGCTTAGTGATGGAGGAACTCTTCAGCTGTATATTTAGGGGTTTTTTGGTGTTTTTTCCTCCCTTGTAAACATCCTTATAAGGGTCCTTTCCTTTTCCCAGGTCCAGCTCAGAGTGGGGGTGGGCTGGGGCGTGGGGAGCAGCAGGCAGGGAGAGGCTGGGTGGGATTTGGAGCAGGCTGTGAATAAGTTCTCTCCAGCACAGGTAACACAGGAGATCTGGCAGCCAGTGGAGCAGGACTGACCTGACATTTTCTGCAGGTTTCTATAAAAATGGGGGCTGGTTTGTAGCCTGCTCCTGGAGGCTCTTCCTCCACTGCCCAGTGGCCCTCCCAGGCATCTGTGCAGGGGCCACTGCACCCCATGGTGCTCCATAGGCACCTTCTGTTGGGATGACTCTGGACCACAATCAAGTACATCCATGTACAAAATAAAAATGCACATCCCCATCCCTCCCTACAAACCTTGTGGTTCTTTATCAAGATGAAGGAACAGGACACTCTGGTGAAAACCCACCTGGAGTACTGTGTCCAGCCCTGAGGCCCCCAGCAAAAGAAGGATGTGGGCCATGAAGATTGTAAGAGAGCTGGAGTAACCTCTCCTGTGAGGACAGGCTGAGAGTTGGGACTGTTCTGCCTGGAGGAGTGTCTGGCACCTTCCAGTACCTGAAGAGGACCTACAAGAAGCTGCATGTGGACTTTTGACAAGGTCATGTAGAGGTCAGACAAGGGCAGAATGGTTTAAAGTGAAAGAGAGTAGATTTAGACTGGATACAATGAAGAATTTGTTTACAATGAAGGTGAGGCACTGGAACAGGCTGCCCAGAGAAGTTGATGCCCCATTCCTGTGAGTGTTCATGGCCAAGCTGAGTGAAGCTTTGAGAAACCTGCTTTAGTGGAAGGAGGTGTCCCTGCTTAAGGCAGGGCGTCTGGACTAGATGACCTTTAAAAGGTCCCTTCCAAACAAAACTATTTTGTGATTCTGTGCTGCTGTTCCAAGGCAAAGCCCTGTGCTGCCTTACATGGTGCTCACAGCCTTTGTAGTTAATATCCTTTCACCTGGTGAAACTGCTAAAGAGACTGACTGACACCCAGTATTATTGTCCTCTAAACCTTAAAATTTTGGGGTCAAAGTATTCGTACAGAAGCTGTAAAAAGAGGAAACAAAAATAAGCAGTGTGGCTTGATTTCTGCCTGAGGACTTTTTGTAGCAGCCCTCAGGAGCCTGACACAGGCTGAGGGAGCAGTTACAATGAGTGTCCATCAGGATTTTCAAAGAGGCATCTATGGTTCTTAGGGAAATCAGAAATGAAGTCATTTCAGAGAAGTATGATCCCACTTATTCCCATTTTTCTCCTTTATTTGTCTGCTAACAATTTAGGCTTCTGAGGGTTTAGAATTAAATGGTTTCTAAGCAGAGTATGTGTCCTTCATGCTGTACTCTTGGTTTGGAGATGATATCTAGCTTTTCTTCCATCTTTTGTTATTTTAAATACGTGCTCAGCATTATGTCATTTACACTTGGTGCTGATAATTACAGATACATAAAGAGTAAACAACTTTATCCAATGTCACAGTAGGAGTGTTGCTGTGAAGTATAGGGCCAAGGAAAACTTAAGGCTCAGTGCTGAGATAACTGAATGAACCCTGAATATAATCCTATTAAGAAATTGATTACAAAAACCTGAAATGAAATTGCAAACAAGGCTCTCTGTATGGCATATCTCGTCCCATCCAGATTAAGAACCAGCTGAATCCTACAAACAATTTAGAGAAAAGCAATTGCAAAGTCCTTCAGAAGATAACTGCATATCCTATTTGCAGTTTAAATTAAAGACAGAGACCTAGTCAGGCAGGCAGGCATAAGCAAATCCTTGGAGTTGATATGAGTTAGTCTGTTGAATTACTTTAACCAGAGGATTATATAGATTATTTATTCTATGTTTTTTTATGCTCGTTTGGCTCTACTACAATAACAAAGTTTTGACTGTTTAATTTTCATTTAAGTATCTATATTTCATTTGTTAAGCAAACATAGCATAGCTTCTGCATTGTAACCCTGTGTGGGTTTATATTTCTATATACACACACAGAACTGAAGAAGCCAAACTTACCTTTGGCATCCATATGTGAGGGAGCTTCAGTATTTTATTCATGATATGTGAGTCCATTGAATTTTTCTTTTTCCTGTAGACCATTTGCAAATATTCATTGTGGTAAATCCTTCCTCCCCAAATCACAGTCTTGAACACTCAATACAGCTAAATTTTGGATGGCATTAAATGAGGATGTAAGTGGTCCGTGTGAGCCTAATCTCCATGCTGGAGGTTTAGAAGGAGAGAGGTGATAGGAAAAAGACCTAAATAAGGCTTGAAGAGTTTTTTTTTTTCATATGGTGTGCAAATTTTGGATGCAAAGCCATTTGTCCCCAACTGTCTTGGAATTTCTAAAACTTTTATTTTATTTCTACTTCCTTAAGTAGGGTCCACTCAGAGTACAGACACCTAATTGCTCTGGCACACCTGTTCAGGTCCATAATAATTTTCCTAATGAGATTGTTTTTGGGATTCATTCAGCTATCTTCCTTGGATATCTGAGGGATTCAGAGCATGGAAAACAAGGTCCTTTGGAGCCTTCACAGATGTAAGCTGCTGCTTCTTCCTTCCTGCAGGGAAGCTGAACTTGCCTTGAAACATCTGGGGATGATACACAGAGGTAAGAGACAGAATGGCTTTTCTCTAAAATCCTTTTATGGTTTCCAGTTTGCCTGCTCAAAGAGGTGAAGAGAGGGAAGGCCCATGGTGGTGACTTTCAGGGAACTTGTAGAAGAGCCAAAAATCTGTTCCTTAATGCTACAAAGCCTAAAAATCAAATCTACAGGGAAAATAGTAATGCAGGGTTTGACTCACTATTCCCTCTGTCTTGAGGGGCATTATTGTCCCTCACAGCAGAGAAGTCAGGTTATTGTAATCAAAACCACTAACAGAAAAATGTTTCCTTTTCCCAAACACGACAAAATAAAAAAGTGACATATCTTTTTTTAGCATCCTGTCAATTGTATTGCCACTTTCCTAAGAAAAAGCAATACAAACTCCTGCAGCTGATTCTGTCAGTCACCAATTTTCTAAACAACCTCAGCCTCAGAATTGAAGTCGTGCTTAGAATGATGCAAGAGCAGCAGCACCTTGGTCATCTCTCACTTTCTGTGAAAAAGCATCCTTGCTTTGTATGCTACAGTGTCCAATCAAGGCTTTTCTCTAAGTACCATGGAAATGATGGATGGATGGATGAATGGATGGATGATAGATAGATAGATAGATAGATAGATAGATAGATAGATAGATAGATAAAAAGAAAGTATGTCTTTGCTCCATACACCTTATATAAGGATGGTCTGCATTACAATTGAATAATTTTTATTTATAGAAGGCAAGAGCAAGGGAAAAAGACCACAAACATGGTCATAAGAAACTTCAAATAATCTTTCTGGATGACCATATGCATCAATAAAAATTTTCAAATTTCTACCTTTAAAAACTTTCATGTCTGTAATTTTTAACTTGGGAAAAAACTTTCACAGAAAGTTTTAGAAGGAAAAATGACATTTTAGAACAGCTGGCAAAGCAAGATCATTTACACATAACTTTGTTGTTAAAGTGCTTTTATTATTGGATTTCTGTTATGATTTTATTACTGAGCAGTAGCAGATTCTTGAGATTTCTGTACAATTGGGTCAGTCTCATCAAGCTTCAGCAAACTCTTTTGTTCTTTAAAAAGAGAAATTCAGCATTAGCTAACTTTTCAGGATGTCTTTTCTTCCATTAGGAAGTGTACACTGATTTTAGCAGTGTATGTAGCACAAAAAATACCTTCAAACTTTGCATGGTATCCAAACCACTGAAATGCCAAAGTTCATACCTCTGCTGGAGGTGAATGGATTTGGTAAAAAGAAAACAGCCTCAGGGTTTGCATCAAAGTAAAAGATCAACTACAAAATGTTAATGATTTAAAAGAAACCCCCCACTCCCCCTCAACATTTGCACTTTAATTCTTCTCTGACACTAAGACCACTAAAAAGTCTCTGAAATTCAGCTTTTGTTATAGCTTTAGGCCTCATAGCAGACTGGTCTTTATTCCAGATGGGGATACAGATTTCTCAAATTGACCCAACTTTTTAGGGATTAAGCAGACCTCAGAACCTTCTGACATGGTTGATGTTTGCCCATGAGCCAGCTGCCTCCCTTTGCCATTGGCTGGGTCAGAGAGAGAACAGACACAAGGAGGTCTGTCCTACAATGGGGAGGTCCTGGGGAGAAGGATGCTCCACCTGCCCAAACCTGAAGGGCCAGGAGAGCCTGTGGGGCCTTGGCAGCCCTTCCATGCTTGACACCCAATTGCTGATCCTCTTACCCACCTGTCTAAAAGAGTGCCAGAAACTGTCACTCACACAGCTTTAGCAAAAACCCTGCATTATTAACATTGCGAGTTTTACTACTGGAGTGCTTCAAATAACTCAAAACATTCATTGTCTGACTAAGGTGGAAACGTGCTCTATAGTGTCAACACCAAATATTAATTGTATTGAAGTGGTTTAAAGGAATTTTAAATCAAAATGCTGTGTGATTTCAGCACAGAGCATAAGTGAGCATTGCCCCTATTCATGCAAGATCAAGGAACTGCAAAATTAGTGTATACAGCTAGTGTCACCTATGTGGGGCCTGAGCTTGTAGCCACTCTGTTACAGCATACTAGCCTTTGGAAGGAGTGCTGAAAACAATAGCCAAACCTCATGCCAAAAATATTTTTTATAGAAAGTGATTTTTTAAAGTGTTGAGCTGACTTTGAAGCATGTAGATTGATTTTTTTAAAAGACTGTTCTGCTGGGGATAGCACTTAAAGGAAAAAATGCGTTTACTAAAGTACTCTCTCCTTAGAGTGGGAAGTGAGTTCAGTTCTTCTATTTAATATATTCTACTTTTAATCACACTTTTTTGGTAAACCCAGTTGGAAGAGGAGGGGGAAATAAAGGGGATTGTTGTTTGTTTCTGAGCCCCAGTGTCTGCTAGAAATTATTACTGTTTGTTTCACAGCAGGGTGTGAATTACTTGGTTGCAGTCAACCATTGTTTAGAAATATATTTTGGAATGTTTCCTTTATGGAAGGTTTTCATTTGCTTAGGACTCATGATTCTGTATTTCTTTCAGCTGTTCACATATTCTGTTGCTACAGAATGCTCACTTTTATAATAATGGGTTCAACTAATAACCAGACATTTGTTTCAAACTACATCTTGAAGCATGGTGCAAAATCTGACTCCTGAAAGCTGCATTAAATCAGGATCTCCTACATTGTGCACTCTGCTAACAGTGATCCTGGGATTTAACTTTTAATAGAAATCTTCCATTATTTCCTGGAAATAATTAAATAAAAGGTGGTCCTAAGTTTTTGCAAGTGTGGTGAACATATTTTCAAATGTGATGATTTGGATTGAGCTGTTTTGGATCCTTTTAACATGTTGGAAGACAGCAGTTGTTTTTCCCATTTTGTCTGACTATATGTGAATTAGCTACATAAAATGCATCTGAGTTCAATACTGCTGAATGATCAGGGAGACTAAGGCCTAATTTTGGCAGTGGGAAAGAAATTGGGGTTTTCTTTTAAGTGTTGATTAGAACTGGATCACTTCCAGATTAATCAGTTTAATCCAAATATTGCCATTGTCCCTCCTCTCCCTCCCATTTGTCAGAGGAGGAATGTGCCTGTGGGAAGGACAGACACGTGGCTGTGCTGGTGAAGGCAGTAGAGTTGGAGGGCCTTTCTCACACAGTGACAGTGTTTGAGGGACCAAGCTGAACACCAAAATTCAGACTCCAGCTTCTGGCTCAAAGGTGCCGTGCTGGGTACCCAGAATGAATAGCTCATGGAGCTGTGCTTGCTCCTTGGTAAGCAGTTTTGAAGACAGATTTTGCCTTTGGGACTTAATGAATTTTGGCGTTCTGGAAATGAGAGTCATGGATGAAAATTAAACCTTGCTAACCACATAACTATTTTTGATCAAAAATTTTGAACTTTCAACTCTTTATCATTCTCTTGTTGTTGTTTTTTAGGAGATATTTTACTTTATTTTGGATCTACTTTACTTACTTACCTAGATGAAAGTGAGCAGGTTACCTCAGCAGAAAAAAAAATCTCTGAAATGATGCTGTGTGGTGCTTGTGTCAAAGTTGCCATCTTTCTTTGTGTTCATTATGTGGAGACATACAGATACAGATAGGAAAGGACCTCAATCACCTTGTCCAGCCCACTGCTAACTTAGACAGCCACATGATACCAACACCTGAGAAATTCATCTTTTTAGGCTTAAGTTCTTATCCCATGACTCTTTTTGAAAGGCTGCTCCACATCTTTGCTTTGTAGATTATAGAGGCCTTTTCCCAATTACATGTGAATGTTCTCAGTCAGAATTGTCCTTACAGCTGGTTTGCTGCCTCTGTAGGTTCTTCCCCCTGGGCAGAAGAGGCTATTTTTCTGATCTGAAAGTTCTTTATACTCTTTATGTTTAGTATAAATGCTGAGTCCAGATACCTGCTGCTGCAAAATGGCATTTAGATTTTCTTCCTCCTTTTACCATTTTCCAGACTGCTGCTATGTTCTTCCTATAAAAAATTAAAGGAGTTGGAGCTTAAGTTTGTCTGGATGATATTCATGTAGAAGGATTTGGTTTTTGTCCCCATGATATTTCTTATTTGCAAGTTATTGATCCTAAGTTTATTTTTAGTTTTTCTTTTACTCATCTGTTGTGTTTGGTTTGGATTTCGAAAAGTAGGTGTAGACCTTTGTGTTTGCAGCCTCAGTAAAGATGATAGTACACAAGTAGAGTACCACTGCAGGAGCCCACAAGATTGTTTCTATCCTGCTGTGCAAACTGGAAATCTTGTTCTCCTTCCTCTCACCTCTCCACACTCTCAGGCAGAGGAGGTAGATCAGGGAATAAGGACGGTTACTGCATTCCTCTGACTGTCCTGACATTTTAATTATACTGAGTGGTTCTTTTAGCAAATACCATCTTGTTTTAGCTGCAAGTCATTCTGTTAAACATTTCATATGAAATTCAGTGTGGAAGAGAAACCCTGGGCAGTCTTGAAATCCTTTACAATCCCCAGGCTGATCATCTGTCAGGGCTCCAGCATGTTCTGCAGTGCCACGGCTCCCTTTCCTGTTGGCTGTTTGCTCATGTGGGCTGGCCTGAGGGGATTCTTTCCTCTCCAAAGGAATTTGCCTTTATCTTTTTTTGCATCTACTGTACATGATTATGTTTTCTCACTTTGCTTCATGCTTTGACTTCTGATGCATATGGGATGTTCCAAGGTCAAACAGAAATGTTGTGTGTCCCTTTTCCTGCCTCCTGTGATTATCATCTCCAACAAAGACAATTTTTATTGGTGCCACTGAGACCATGCAGGGCCAATGGTTTTGTATTAGAGATGAGATTTGATTCAGAGTTTATAGTTGCACTTCCAGTTTCTGGTAGGAAAAAGCCATTTTTAGTAATACTTTGCTTTCTGATCCTGGCACATTTTGCACTGCATGCAATTTGGGTCTGTTTACATATACATAAGATTGCCAGGTCTCAATTGAAACTGGTATTTTAGAAGCATGGAGAGAACTGGCAGGCAGGAGGTGCCACAAATCTTACATGTACAGCATTTCTCAGTTTTTTGATTGGAGACTGAGCCAAATGCTGCTTTGCTGCCTGATGATACTGTGGTTTTATACCAATAACCTATGTGAAATAAATACAGTTAGGCTTATGCCTGTGGGTTTTAGTGAATATATATTTTATAGATTGTTTTCTGGAGGACCTGATTCTGTTTCTCTTGAAGTCAGCTGGAAATTCACACCTTTTGTGCCCCAAACATACAGCGTGCATGCCTAGCCAGTCAATGAAGGTGCTCTGCTCAGCTAAGATGCAGATTGGATTTAATTTTTCCCTTGGTTGGACATTATCTATTTCAGTTTTGTCTGGCTTTGGAACATAAATTGATTTTTTTTCATTTGAGTTCCTCTGGGAGATCTTTAAAATGAAATCAGAAATTGATGATAAGAAAAGCAGAGCTAATAAACACTGTGCATACCCAGCTACTGAGCTTATATCCTTGCCACATTTGGGGAAGCCTTGGGGTGTATTGGATTGGAGCCTAACTTCTTTTTATCCCCCCCTAGTTTATCATCATTTAGCATAGTAATTCTTATCAGCCACCTAGAGCACTGGGCGAAGGAAGCACCAGCTGACAATGGTCTCATGATTTGCCTTTGTCAGTACAGATGGCAGCATTCCTAAAGCTGAATTAATCAGAATCATTTCCTGCCACTGTCCATGGGGGCAAATGGAGCTGGGTGTGCTCTGAAACAATTCTCTTCCCAGACCCACTCCCTGCAGGCAATGTTTGGGAGGAAGGGAATTTGGTGAGCGCTGGAGCTATTTCCCATTAGGGGACAAACTTAAACAGTGAGATTTTGGAATGAAACGTGTGTTATTTGGACTGCTCAAGGTTATTAAACAGGAGAGAGAAACAGCCAGTTGTGACTCTTCAATTTTTTATATGATGGGATCAGTTTTTAGAGAGGAGAATGATTATGGGTGCCCTACAGTGTAATTGCTGTCAAGACCTCCAGAACTTCAATCTCTCTGGATGCTCAGAGTTATGGGTGAGGAGGGAAGGCCCATCTCAACAAACAGGCTCACTGTGTCCTGGTTTTATAGTCTCTCTTTCATAAAGACAAAATTCAGGTATATTCAGCTTGCAAATTGGGACACCTACATTTAGATGTCTATGTGTGGGTGTCACCATGTGGGCAAAGTGAGCTCAGCAGAAATCAGGCAGCTGTCCAGGAGATCACTTACAGCTCCATTTTCAGATGAGCAATTTGAACGTGGTGGGACCTGAAGCCCCAGGCTGACATGGGGTCACATACATATGACAATATATCAGTGGTTTTAGCTGAATCCGACCCTCTCTATCTATCGTCTGCTTTGCTGTTTTGGTTTTTTGTTTTTCATATAGGGCAGAAATAATTTCATTCTCCCATCAGAAGTTGAAGAGGACTCCAACTAAAATCACTAAATCCTTGTACCAGCTCATGCAAAGATTGACTTTACACACTTCTTGAAGAACCTGGCTTTGTGGTGCAATCTGGTGGGGGCGATGGTTGTGGAAGAGCAAAGGCATCAGCAGCTTTCAATATTAAAGCCCAGCACAAGGAAAGCAGAAGGGTGTCGAGGCTGTGTCTCCAAACATCTTGGGATCCACCCACCTTTATGAAGGTAAGCTGCTTCCTGTGTTTCTAATTATTCAGGGGTAATCACTTTCAGTAGTATTATTTCTCCAGCAAGATTTTACTTTGAAAAATGTCCTGTTGCTTGTGCAGCTGATGTTAAATGAACATGCAAGTTTTGGCTCAGGGCTGGTGTTGACCAAATGAGATGAACTGAGCCAATATCTGTACCAGTGAAATGAATCCAGTAACATTTAGATCAGATGTTTTCCCCCTCACGCCCCTTTGCATTCAATCCGTGTTTCACCAGTGTACTGTAGTGGCACCTGAATAAACACTTGCAAATATTTATAATTCCCCACCTTCTCATAGGGAGCTTTCTGAGATCTTTCCCACAACTCTCCCATATAAAACAGTTGAATCCCTCTTCTTTCTTAATATAAACATGAAGGTAATGTGCCCCTTGTCACAGCAGACATCTGTTATATGTATAGTAGTTATTCTGTAGCTCACAAGGTTAATCATTGTGCTCCATCTCATTTTGCACTGCAATCTGCAAATTACAATGATTCCTCGAAGAGACGGAAATCAGGTTTGTTTGTTGTATTATTAATAAACTTTAAATCACTCCCATATTCATAACTGGGTTTTTGAGATTTGTTCCAGTCTCCAGATGACAAATATTGGCTGCTAAAGACACTTTACTATGATCGCCTTTGCTAATTGCCATGAATGAATTGAATTGAACATTAAATATTTCTGTAAAGGGCTCATCACAGGAGAGCCTTCTGGACTTGTGTGAATTTATATTTAACATCCCGTGATAAATGCACGCCTTTCAACAATTGGTTTGCAACTCCTGACAAATGTTTTTATTTCATTTTATAAGTTATGAGTTCAGCCACTGCATCAAAAATAGCCATGGCTTAGATTTGCATTAAGACAAATAACTCTTGAAATGCATTTCCAGTCTTTAGGGAATCAGCAGGCTTTCTATAAAATGAGGATCTTCCTCCCATTTTTCCTGACTGTTTATGTTTTATATAACAAGACAATTAAAAATATCCATAAAGGCACTGCAGTAATTCATATGTTGGGCATGATGCAGTAAAGGAATTTGTTCCAAACCAGATCTGTGCTTTTTTTTGGATTAGGCTTAACGTTTCCATCACTGGAAAATAATTATATATTAATAGAAATACTAGTTATACTTGGGATCCATTCTCATATTGCCACCCTCCAAAGAAGGTCTTGGAGGAATGCTGGGTCAGCCCTTTTGTGACCATCTTCATCAGCAATTTTATTCTTTAGGACAGAAATTTGGTGTTCCAAATACAATCCTGAATGGTTTATTTTGCCATTACAGGAGCAATGGCAAACCTTGAATTGTGCTACAAAGACTGGTTTGCTATGGCTGAGCAGCTGAGTATATTGTACAGTCTCCTACATATAGGAGACTGTACAATATACTCAGCTGCAAATATTGGAAAGCTAACCAGAAAGATGTGATGAACACTCAACCCAATTGCTGATATGCAGCTAAAGGATATTTTAAGGTATTTTGATGTTGAAAAAATAAGAGGATGAGAATGCACCCAGCTAGCAGGAATGTCAAAGGACTGAAAATAAAATAACAAATACCCATAATGTCAAATATTATAGGTGAGTTCTTTGGGTTTTTTTCACAGCACGGTTTTTCAGAAGTCTTAACTTCAAAACTTATCCTGGAAAGAGGAGTTCAAGAGTGATTTCCATGAGATCCATTTAATATATATAGAGTATTCATTTAATATATATAACTCATATAATACCATATATACATATATGTGTGTGTGTTTGTGTAAATATGTGTATGTTTATTTATTATTTTCAATAAGCCTTTGTCACACAATTTCCCTTTGCATTTGGTTTGCATTACAGCATGGGCTAATGCCATTGCTCTTGGAGAAGACTTGTACAAATATACATCAATTTCATCTATTTGTGCTAATAGAAAGGATTCTCTGTGATTTTTTTGGCTCTGTTGAGTTTATACCACATACATCCACTTTACAGTATTGTCCATGGTTTATCTTCATTAGTCTCAGGTTTTGCAATTCTTTGTCTTTCACATGGCTTGAATTTTGTGCAGACCGTGAGGCTGCATACACTGGGAACTAGCCTGGAATTCAGGAGAAGCAGGGGTTTTTCTTTTCTATGATATTGGGCCTTTTTGACTCCAGGCAAGCCTTTTGTGCCTCTGGCTCTTCCTGCATTTCTGTCTAGTTAGAATCTGAGACCAAGCACTTCAGGGACTCTGACTTTGCAACCACATGGTGACTTGAGAAATCTGTGGATGTCTAGATGTCACCATGGCTCCTAAAAAGTGTTTGCTTTAGGAAAAAAAAAAATCAGAAATAAAATGTATTTTCAGTACTTTTTCATGACCTGCTAAGTCCACCTACAGGCTTGTTGCATGGCCATAGATGTTTTTGCAGCTACACAGAGGGAAATACGCATCCTTTTTCCTGGAATGGGGCCTCACATAGACTTTACTTCTTTGGGGACATTTGTATGCTCTCTTCCCTTCAGGGCTGTCTCATTGTGTGCTTGTTTGCAAACCTGAATCTTGCTGTGTAGATGGCAAGGACTCCTTGCCATGGGTGGAGGAAACCACTGCCGTTGTGTTCCGCCTTGGGCTCTGCAGAGTGCCAGGTTTGGGACAGTCAGCGCTGTCTCCAGAAGCTGGATCAGCTGGATCTTGAACTACAGGCTCCTGCTGCCCACTGCTTGAAATATGCCACCATTAAACTGCTTAACCCAACACCCTTAACTTTACAGGTTAGCTGAAAGTGACTGGTCCCTCTGCTGAGCTCTGCTCTGGTGTGATGAGAGCCTGGATGAGGTCGACTGCTACTATTCATGCTCTGAAATGATGCATCTGCTGTTATGTAGATTTTTGGGATGTTGTTGCTTGGGCATCTGGCAGCTGAGAAAGCTCCCTTGAATGTGCAGTGGTTTATAATCAGAGCCTGGCAGATATATTCAGTTAAAATTTAATTCCAGGCTTGTGGTTTACCCTTGAGAGGCTTCCTTCCATCTAACAGCAGCACTGAGCTCTCATCCAGACTGAAGCTGAGTCAGCTGTCTGTTTTCCAGGTACTTATCTTCTGAAGTGCTGAAACATCTTATGCATTTCACTGCCTCCTGTGTCATGGGAACCCCAGTAAAAGCAAATGACTGGAGAAGAGCTTGCCTTTCTAACATTTCCAGGCACAGCAATAAGACAAGTTCATGGAAGAACTCTTCAGCCAGGCCTATTAAACATTAGATGCTGATGTGACCATTGGCTTAGAAAGTTTTAGATTGTGCAGGGCCAGAAACTAGTAGAATATACAAGGGAAAGATCTCTGTCTGCTTTCCCTTGTCTCTTACTCTGTTCCAAAATATTCACTACTCTCACATCATCTTCTGAATTAAAAGGATCTTCAGTGTGGTCCTGCAGAGATGGATTTCTCTTCCTAACCTCTTAGAGTGTTTCTCAGCTATTTGAAAGCACTGTGTGGTCTCCACAGAAAGCTGTCAAGGGACCCAGATCACAAGCTGGACAAAATGTATGCATTGTATGACATTTAATATGAATGTTTTAGTAATCTCTAGTGGACCAAAGGAGGGATCTGCACTGAGTGGGGGGCAGACATCAGGGCTGACTAAGGACAGTAGTCTTAAACATGCAAGTTTAGCAGTCCCATCAGTGTTCATTTTTGGATCATGTGTTCCTGGATGGCTACAAGCAAAGTGAGGCTGAAGAAATCCTGCTGAATAGTCTGAAAATCAGAGCAACATAGATTGTCATGGGGCACTTGAATTAGCAGGAAAACTTGAGTCCAGAAGAAAGGGAGCAGCTGGGGAGGTAGGAAAGTATCTGAGTTCAGGGTCTCAGGACCTGCAGCAAGGAGAGGCAAGACAGAGGTTCTGGCAGAGTGGAGCTGAAACAGCTATGCAGGAGCATAGGATTTTATTTGAGTTACGATTTAGTAATTTATCTTTTTTTTCTGTGCTTGTGTCTAAAACCCCTTTAAATCTTGCAAAGTGGAGAGTCCTGCTAAAAATGTCTATGCATTTGTTATTAAACTGAGGTTGAAGTAGTAGAGGTGATGCTGGTAAACCTAGGGTATGTTGTTGCCATGGTGGTGGTAGATCAGAGTAAAGAACGGTACAGGTAATGTAGAGGGTTTGCTCAAAGAAATTTAGGAATCATATTCTGCTTGCAATAAATCACAAAAATATGGGCTTAGTTCTGACAGATGCTCCTCCTTCCTTCAGGAAGGGAAGTAGTGGGGGGACACCAAGACTCTTCCAAAGTACTGAGAAGAGTTGCCATTAGCATACGGCATCTGACAGGGCTTTTTATATATTATGGATTATGCTGTAGTTTGAGATACATCACAAGGAACATATGGGGAAAATTATTTTTTCTTGGCCCATCCCTATGTGTAATATGGGCAGAATGATATCCCTATGCACAGGCAAGCTAGAAAAAGAAATATACTGCAATAAGGTGAGCTGGTCAGAGAAGAATGGCAACAGCAATAGAGTTATTTTAGCTAATTATAGAGGAGAAAGAAAAACTTACATAAGGTTTTACCCTGCAATTTGGCTTTGTGACAAAATTCAGTCTTGCCTTGCTTTTGTCATCTGAGGAGCTGTAGAACTCACTGATCAAACAGCAGCAATTCATAGTTGTCAGAATGGATAAAATTGATAGTTTATTAATAAAAACAATTAACTGGTGTTGTAGTCCATTCATTATTGCCTGTTTGCAGTTCTTTCATAAATTAAAAGCCCTGCACAGATACTAAGCTTGGCAAGAGTTTTACTTTAGAGTGTATGGTGTGCACGCCACTCTAGAGTATGTGCTTAGCCATGGCACTTGCCAAATATGTTGTGGTCATAAAGGGAACATTTTCAGTAATAGTAGCTCACATACTGGGTATTCCTGTTGTGTTCATGGGCATGAATTGTTGAATAAGTTACCATTAGATATACTTAGCAATCAGTGACAGATTCTGCCTCTGCGAAACTGAGCCCTTTCCCTAAGTAACTGATACCACTGAATGCTTGACAGTTCCACTGTATGATCATTTTCATGAATTTCCTGCCTTTGAAATTCCAAATGGACCACTACAACCTCTGTAGAGACATTAATTTTACATCTGCTTTTTTTTCCCCCTTAGAGCTGAATTTTTTAATTAACACTAAATAAATATTCTTTACAAAGTGTTATTAACAATAGCCATGAAATCCAGTGGGTAACTGGTTTGAAGCACAGCTGTCCTGTTCCTTTTTTACATCACTGGGGGCAACCCTGTCTGTGCTTTGTCCATATGAACTCCTCTGCCCACACACCTCTCTCCTCACATTCAGACATTGTGGTTCCAGTCGAATGGCAGCCTATTAGGTCCCAAAGTTTCAAAGTATACAGTGATTTCCCATCAACATCAAAGCAAATTATTCTGATTTAGTTTCTCTTTAGAAAAGGAAGTGGTCGTTTATTTTCCCACTGCAATTTGTTCATCCTTACTAAGTGTTACTGCAGAGATCATTCCCTCCTTACAACTTCCTTTTTCTTGTTTTCCCCTTCAGTCTGAGAATTTCAGTCAGGCACTTTTATTTGCCATTTTAAAGGAATGTATTTTGCAAGCACAGGCCTCAGAGTTGTGCTCTTCTGATGTAACTGGAATAAGATGATTTGGCCACAGAGCTTTGAAAAATTTGGAAGGGATATTACAGAGCAAACAAATAAATTTATCATATTTTGTGTCATTTAAATCTCATTTTCATATCAAAATGCATAGTTTCTGAAATACTCATTTCAGAGGTTTAAATTGGTTTTTGCCCACTTCAGTTGTACTTCTTTAGGGCATATTTCCCCCTTCATGCATTACTGGACACCAGTTCACAGATACACTTTAAATGCCAGAATAAACTTTTGACAGAAATAAATCATGATAATACTGAATGAAAACCTATCTCCCTCAAGAATCAAGTTGAGAAGTGAGATTTCTACAGATTTCTAAAAGTTCTCGCTGAGATTTCTAGATTACTCTTAAAATAGGAGAGAAAGAGGGTAATAAAAAGAGGAATTGGCAAAGTCCTTGGAAATAACCAACAATGTTGAAATATTTTCCTTCATATAATTATGCACTTTTATCTGATTTTTCCGTCTTACTCAAAATTAGCTTTCATTTATGCTTTTGAGATCTCCTCAACTTCTGTAGGGAAGAGATTTAATGAGGCTGATGATTTGATGTCAGCCATCAATGTCAACATGTGCTAATGCCATTTTCATAGGCAGTAAAGTCCAGTTGTGAAAGATACCCAGCTTGACTGAAAAACTCATTCAAACTATCATCCTGCATGGTCTGATGCTAATCTTGTAGGTTACTGATGCAAAATACAAGTTCAAAGTACACTTTTGGATGAAAACTGATAGTTTCCAAAGGTTAGGCCACTGGTGTTTTCTAAGGAGCTAAGAGCAAGGCCCAGTGTGGAAATTTGGACTTCTCACTACAACTGAGGACTTTGGTCCATATCCAGCAAAGATGGGAATGAGAGACCATGAAATACAATTTTAATGTGGTTTTCCAAAAGTAATGAAAAAATGAATGCATGCATGTTTCTGGGTTTGATCTGGAGAGATTTCTGTGTAGATTTGTCTTTAGTATTTTGAATCAATTTGTCTTCCAAAATCTTTCAATAAAATCTAAGTGCAAGAGCATTCATTGTGGTTTTGCTTATTCTCTGTTTTAAAAAATAGCAATGAAAGCTGAGAGGGGACAAAGTGCAGGGGGGTTGGTTTGTTTTTCTCTATGTACCTGATATTGCAGACTTAAGATACAAGCTATGAAGAAATAATTAAAGCTCCCAGCATATTTTTTCAGTGTATATGAATAATTAATTATTTTAAAGGTAAATATAATTTTGGCAGCTTTTTCTATTTCATTTATTGGTCAAATTTTCCAGTATAAGCAGGATTTCTACCAAAATTAGTTATTGAGAAAACTAATGGCAAAATGTTTCTCACATTCATTATTTTGGAATAAAATCTCAAAGTAATAATTTTTGGGATAATTACCGTGCAGAAATGGGTTTTAGCCAGGAATAATATAATGCATGTCAAACCCCAACATCACAGTTTGCCTAGGGTTTTTTTTAACTACCCCACCAGAATATGCAGAGTTCTGCATTCCCATGCCTGTGGAGCAGCCAGCTCTGGGGATTTTGCTGGCTATCCCCAGGCTTACAGAGATAGGCAGGCAGCAGCTCAGTCTGTCTGTGAGAAAGGACACATAAGAAGTTGTTACAAAGCCCTTTGCAGATAATGACCCTTTTTCCTAATTTACAACTTAATAGTCTGGACAATTAATAATTGTCTTGACAATGAATAATCTTTACTGAAGTGCAGTGTGAAAAGCAAACGACAAGCTGTGATTCTTTAGTTTGTTTTCTATTTTACCGTTACTGCTAGAACAGTTAAAGTGCTTCCAGAGGGCACCAGGAACAGCTGGGATTTCTTCATATACCTGTTATATGGTTTGGTATACATCTTTTAATCTGCTTTGCTAGAAAAGCCTACAAAAGCAAGTCTAGTGGGAACTATAAAAGTGTAGAGCAAACCTTCCCTGTCACTACTCTTCCTTCTGCCACTGTGGCTCCCCCTCAGCTGGATGAGATCATGGCTTAGGTACCAGGTGCAGTCCAAGCTCAAAAAAAGATGCTTGGGCTTAGATCATCCTGATCATGCCCCTTTTCCTGTCATCTTAGAGACAGTCTTCATCATCTGAGCAGAGTAGTATTCCTCCTGCTGGTACAGAACATCTACTCTTGATTTTTTGCTGGCTTTATAACTACTCTGCATCCCCACTTACATGCTGTAATAAGTTAAAAGGAAAATAATTACAATTAAAAAAGCTGTTTTCTCAAAGAGACTCACGATTCTTAGGTATGCACTGAAATAGACTTGAAGAGCTGTAAGTCCCACATAGCTCTGCTTGTGTTTTGCAAAGCTGGGCAGGGTTTGACAGCTCACCCTGGCACCCAGTGCCAGATGCCATGGGGTTGGGACTATGGGTGTT
Organism: Molothrus ater; assembly: GCF_012460135.2. Lineage (NCBI taxonomy): Eukaryota > Metazoa > Chordata > Aves > Passeriformes > Icteridae > Molothrus > Molothrus ater. Next base: position 19,971,850 of record NC_050479.2, read on the forward strand.
TATTAGGGTACACTGATGGTGGACACCATTCCATCAGGTGCCACATCACTGCTGTGTGAGGTGGGCTGCCACTCTTCTCACAGTAGGAACAGATGACTTTTCCAGAGGGCAAGAACTTGGAGAGAGTGGTTTATATGACCAGATGGAGCCACTGTGATAATCTGGTGTGAGCTTCCAGATAATTTAATAAGAATTGGCAAGAGCAGGCTATTAGTTCCTTGATAGTTTTTTTTATGAGGGGAGAGAGTGGTGAGGTGTTAATTGAGAGGGAATTAACTCTGGTTCACTCTGGATCTACATGCTCAATGATGTGCTTTCCTCTCTTTTTCCTAGGCAGAGAACACAATGCTAGAATCCTACTGGCCTTTCTTTATAAAGATTCCAGGGCCTGAGGAGGTCAGGGGAGGGAAGCAGGGTGTCAGTGGTAATGGAGCAGGCAGTCCATCTAGATTTGCTCCCTGGAAATCTCTCTCTGGTGGCCTGACCCCGGGCAGTGAGAGAATAACAGCTCAACACCACCGAGTGCCAAGGTCCCGTGCTACTGAGGTGCTGTCTGCTATTTTGGATCATGGTGAAGCTGATAAGGTTTAAACAGGAAGTCACATTACAAGTGTCTGGGGCATGCTGGTGTTGGCTTTTTAAAATAGATGTCCACAGCTGAAGCACAGTGCTCACCTCTCTGAAATCCATCTTTGGGGTGCAGTCATACCCCTGACATGAATTCTACTGAATATGTAGCAGGGGTGCCAGAGTGATGAGGGCTTGAACTGCAGAAAGTGAGCGTGGGTGAGGGTCATTGAGGGTTTGATGGATAAAAACAGATTCCTGAGCTCCTCATTCAGGGGCTTCCTGCTGGAGCAGGGCTGTGCCAGTAGGAGATACCCAAAGAAGCTGCTTTTCTTTGGGCATTAAAAAAATAATGAGAAAAAAATAGCAAATGTCTGGAAGAAGAGCAGACTGAGAATTCACTTCCTTATAATAAAATTATCTCTTCATCTGTGTAGGCATTTCTGCTAGACTGATACTCTTTACAGACCTGAGAGCTAAATGAACAGTTGAGTATCCACTTGTTCCCTCAGCACTCACACACTAAAAACCATGGTGGAAGTGCTAAATGCTTTTCTTTTTAACTCCTGAGACAGTTTAAACTATTAAAACTCTTCAATATATTGTTTGTTTGGTAAAGAAGTGGTCATGGAAAATTATCAAAATTACATTAATTAGCAAATTGCAGAGAAATGTCTTTAGGACTTAAAGCTCCAATGTGTAGGCAATAGAACTGTAATTTATAAGCTGACATACCAATTCAGCTATAGGCAACTCCAGCAGCTGCTTTGCTACTCATTAAAATAAGTGCACAGCTATCAGACTAATTATAGCATGGAGCTAAGTAGAAAACTGAACCCAGACAGTGAGACAGGAGATCTTCTGACAGAAGTACCCCACAGCCCCCCTGCAGCCTGGAAATACTGCTGCATTTTAAACTGCTGTCTCCCTGGACATGTTTGAATGCTGCTTACTTTGTACATGTTCCTCTGTGCCTCAATTTCCTCAAAGATACCACTGAGTCTCAGAAGGGGAGTCACCAAAGGTGTGGGGGATGCGGCAGTTGCTGCTTTTGTGTTTTGCTCTTTGAGAATGTAAACCCATTCTGGTTACTCCTGCTCTTTTTATTATTAGAACAGACTTCAGCAGCTGCCTCACCATGAGGGCAAAAAAAGAGTTGTTATTTTCTCCCTCATTCCGTCTCATAAAAGGAAAGACTGCATCCAATTCCACATATCTGTTTCTGTGTTATGTTTGTGATTAGGGCCAGCGTAGTGTGCCAAATTGGTTTAGGTGAATAGATAACTCAGATGGTTCCTAATGCCTTGTGGAAATGTCAGGTTTTGTAGAAGGTGACCGACTTCTGACTTTTCTTGCATGTCAGTGGGTTAATTTCTCTGGCTACCTGTGTTCATGTTTATGTTCTTGTAAGCAGAAGTCCGGTACTACTGCTCATTTTAACTGGGCGTGTGTACAATACAGCCAAAAGTTTTGTCTCACAACCTTTTTTGATTAATGAGGCTTAACTAAGCTCTTGGGAAAAGTGCTGTATTTTATTGTCTTGGGGCAGCCAGTGAGTAGCAGGCAGGCCTGGTGGCCTCAGCTCTGCAGAAGAGGGTCCTTAGCTGCTGCTCTGCCATCAGCAAGTGACTCCAATCTCCTTCAGAGCAGCTTGGACATGCTCAGCATTCTGAGGGATTTCTTCTGAGAGAAGAAGACAGCTGGCCTTCAGCTCCCTCTGTAATGTTGGGCTCATCTTTGTGTCACACAAGCATCCTCACTTCAAGATGCAAGCTAGGCTTGCTAAATTTTGGAGTCTTAAGCTGAACTTCACAGCCTTCATTCACATCATTACCATATCTTGATTTGTACATTTTCTTAGAGAAGACATCTCAAAAGATAAAACAGATTTGGCAGCAAAAGAAAAAAAATAATAAAAGAACCCCCTCCTAAAATTATATGCATGTTCAAAAACTTTCTAATCTGTCTTGACACATCTGTTTCTTTAGAAGAAAAAAATTCCCTGGCTGCACTGGGGCCCTGCAGCTACATGTGTTGGGGGCCTGGGTGTATAATTTGTGGAGCATAATAATTCTATAATTATATTGCTAATTGTCTGCTACCCCTTTTTTATAATAACAGAGTGAAGTGATTTATAACGTAGCAGTTTTACAGGAGCTTAGACAGACTGTTAACTGAAAATGAGCTCCTGCAACGTAGCCCCTAATAACTGTTATTGTTAAGGACACACTATCAAGCTGCCCAAATGCCTCTCTGGAAGGTGTAGTTCTGCAGAAGTGTTTCAGATTTAAAATCTCAGCCTTTGTGCCTTTGTGGTCTTGCCTTTGTGAAGAATAATAGGAGAGAGGATGGAAGAAAGGTTAAGAATAAGAGGAAAGGAAGTCTGAGCAGTATCCACAATGAAGTTCAAAAGGCTGCAAATGGTAGGAAGAATCCAAATTGCAAAATGGAAGGGGTATTTGAAGTGAAAAGTGGATAGGAACTGGATTTTGCAAAGGCTAAAATACTTTTCAGTTCAGTAGTGAGGAAGAATTGATAGTTTGGGGATTAGACAGGATCTCCTCTCTCAATACTTAGATGATCTAGAATTTCCAAACTTGATTACAGAGACAAGATATTTACCTTACCATTGATGCTTTGGATTTTTGCTTTGTCTGAGCTAAATCTGGATTTGGAGCCAAAGCTGCCCCCTGTGTCTGTGGATATATTTTTTTTCTGGGTGCTGCCAAAGCTGCTGTTGCTTCCCAAGGCAGCAACCTTGTCTGGGACAGGAAGGAATAGCTGTTTGGAATCATTCAGGCAACACATTGTATGGGTGGATTTGTGTTTCCACATTATATAAGATGGAAATGTGCAGCATTTTACAGAAATAAAGGGATTAAAAACAATCTTTAATGCTTAGCTACATAGAAATTCTACATATAAAAAGCAGCAGTATTTTTTCTTCCCTTAAAAGCAGAATATTCAAGTATCTGAGCTCGTGTGTAAAGTGCATAGCAATAACTACCTGTTGGGACTTTTGACTGCATGCTGTTTGCTCTGGAACTGTTTTTAATTGTGCAATTGAAGGTGCATTATGAAAAGAACAATTTTTCTTTCATACATGGAATATTGGAAGATGAAACACATCCGATATTCTTTCCTCATTCCAGCAAGTTTCCTTTTATGGCAATGGTTCCTTAAGTATTTAATCTTTTAGAACTGATGATTTACTACACTTGGCTTTGATTTTTACTGCTTTCCCCATATAATTTCAAATATAACATGGCTTATCACTTCAGATATAATATGACCTAGGTTGTGAAATCATTATGAAAGATTGTCATTAAGAGTCATACTGGATTCTTAGAATTATTTTATTTCAAAGGATTTTTTTTCCCTCATTCATCCCTAGAGAAATTTTCAAGCCAGCTGGTTCTGATATGACACAGACTATATACAATACTCATTTTGTACTCACAGTTGCTTGATCAGTAGATTAAAGGACACGTGATTTTTTTTTTTTTTTTGGAAATACTTGAATTTGGAAACCATATTAAAATGAACATATCTCAAAAAATTAGCTCACAGTGTGTATGTGTGTTTACATGTGTAACTTAAGTATTCTGCAAAATATGATACCAGACACGTTGTCTGACTCCATCTGTATGAGTTGTTTTGGCATGTTCAGAATTTGCCTCACAGACTGAAGTCAATAAATAGGAATAACTTGTTCAGCATGTCCAGACAAAGTAGTTATAAAAGAAAGAAAGATTAGAAAAATTTGAGCAGTGGAAATATTTTAAATAAAGGGATAGGAATTTGGAGTACAAGAAGAAAAACAGAATATATGAATATAAGGGATAGTTTGGTATTCATTCTTTTTAGCTAAAGCAGTTCTGGTCTGCTCCTGCCTCTCAAAATCTGAGGCAAGGTCTCTGTTTTTGTCAATAGGCTGTAACTGTACAACCTCTATTATTCATGTCCAGCCTAGGAACAGTTATGTTTTTTCTTTTTCAGTGTGACAAAGCTATTGGCTTTGGGCTTTTACTTGTGAGAATTGCACAGTCTCTGATGGACACGTGCCATTGCTATTCCTAGAGAAGCATGTAAAGTTCTGTTGTTAGGAGGTAGGAGTTTATTTTCTGCTAAGTAGGATTTTGATTTTTTTTCTTTCCACTTACTAATAAAAATATTAAAGTAGTTAAATGCACTTCATGAAATCACAGCATTTGCCTTAGATTCTCTTAATATTATCCTGCTAACAATAATTTCCTTTATAGCTTGTCACCCACAGTGTTCCCTTGCACACTTTAATGTAGTTTCCATTCATAATCTTCACTGTTTCATTCTATTTAATCTGCTTTAGTATTTGACTTTATTGTATGCTGTTCTGTGGACCCTACAGCTACTGAAGTACACATCCAAGTGGAAATCCAGCAGACAGGAATTGAAAAACCTAAGCAAATAGGCTAATGCTCCTTTTTCTTGCTTATGCATTTCTCCATCTTTAAAATGTATATATTGCTACTTGCTTTGGATCTATGGGTGAATTTTTTGTGTGAAAGATTACCAGTATTGCCTTTTGCTCCGTATCTTTTCCTGCAGCTCTGCTTTCTACTTCAAAGTAACATGAGATGACTCTGGATGTAATTTTTGGCAGACATCTTTTCAAGCAACTTGAGAAAGTACTAGAAATTTGTCTGTACTAAATATGTACAGAAAATTGATCAACTTTTTTTTCTTGTTGACATATATAGTATGTTATAGGGTATATTTCTGTAAAATCTGCATGTCTCACACTATTAGAACTATTTATTTTTGTTATCTGTTTTTGTTCTGTAGATGAATCTAGACTTCTTCTTGACAGTGTTTGGTAAAGACAAGCATATAAAATCTTAAATATTTTCAGTCTGTTAATGTATTCCAATCTTAGAGTGAATTAATTTGATGTGAACATTCAAAGAGATTTGGTGGAGAAAAATAATTCTGAGATATTCTAAAAGCTTTAATGGAATAAAATTCCATTTCTTTCTTGAGGTGAATTCCATAAAAAGACAATAATACATTTATCAATATTGAATAGCCACAAGAAAACCCCCTGCAACACTACTATTAATTTACCTTTCTCAGAGATTCACACACAACCTGGGCTTGTATGGTCCTGCAGAAACACCATCTTAAATTCAGCAAGACAAGGATCATTTGCAAAGACTTGAGCCTTCCTCAGTCTAACCTAGCTGAGCTAGGCTCAGTTTCTGTGACCTAGGAAGGCTCATGGCAGCAAGCACAGTTTGTTTCAGGGGTGTGAAGTTAAATTTGTTGGGAACAAATGTCACTCTTCTGTATTTGCACAGTCAGCAAAGGGATGCAGGACACAAATTTAGCTTAGTGGAATTCCTGCAATTTGGGCAGGATGACCTTTCATCAGAATGTCCATCTACAGCTCAGGCAGTGTGTGTGAAGGCCAACCCATTTCCCATCAGTCACCAACCTTTACCAGTCACAGAGCCTTTTACCTAAATTAAGGCATCTTCTAGATCTGAGCTCAGTTGAGCAGCACTGTGCATAGCAGTGGTGTATGGGCTTGGCTTTTTATGTGCATTATTTAGAATTTGCTGAATCCACACTTTTCTGACAACTCAAACATCCTTTAGGAAAAAAAAACAATATAAAAAAATCTTTTGCATCAATGTACTGAATATAAAATTTCTGCAGCCTTTAAATATACTTTATGCAGGTATCAACCTAGATAATGTGTCAGAGCAGAGAGCTGAAATTTCTGGAATTATTTTTAGAGCTGCTTTCAAAGTGGGACTTTTCTGCAGTAAAAAGGCCCTTTAAAATCCTCTTTAAGTCCTTTTTAAACACTGAACTGTTGTTGTCTGTCAGATGTAGGGGATATGGGGATGTTACAAGTAACTAGGATTATTTCCTGTCTTTCCCATTAGTGAAACGTCTAATGCTGATTTTAAAGTACATTTTTACAACATAATAATTTTTAACCGGAAGACATGGCCACAAAACTGGACATTGAATATATTTATTCCTTTGGACACACTCTCTGCACCTTAAGAAAATACATCACAGTGAGTTAATAATTATTATTTTTATACTGTGTTATTTTATGGAAAGTATCTCTCACCAGCAGGAAAGTACAAGGACTTCTAGGAATCACTAGGGTATTATGAAAGTTGCCAAAAATGTAAACCAATACAGATTTTCTTATGAACCATGAAAATATTATGTTTAAACTAAAACCCTAACCTTTAGCCTTTGTATGAGAACAGCAAAAAAAAATATGGACAGGAATTTTAAAAAAGTGGGTATATAGACATCTGAGGTCTTAGGTCCTATTTATTTAATAGAAAAAAATGGCCTGAGACCTTAGAAAATAGCAGCCAACTAAACTAACATCAGAAGATCAATGAATGATCTGTGAGTAAGTGGAAAATTTCTAGTCTGATTAAATCTGCAAAATGAATCTGAACAGTAGGGTCCCCCCTTTTTCTTCTCAAGTGTTTTAGTGTGCATTTAATTACAGCAAGATACCTTTTCACCTCCATAAGGGCATTTTTTCCCTGAGATTTTTCCATTCTGCTCATACTTCCATCACTTACTAAGTCTGCAGACTTCAGCCAGCATGCCAGCAATACTCCAATAAAAGAAGTGACCTACCCAGCAAGCAGCACCCAGCAACACAATATCAGGACAAAAGAATTATTCCTCCTGAAGAGAAAAACAATAGTAAAGTTTCCAGGATGGTACTTGTTAAGGTGTCAGTGTTGAAGAATACCACGAGAGGATTTCAACTTCATGGCTTGAAGATCAACTATACAATATGGGTCACACAACCAAAGAAGGAAGACTATGAAGATATTTTAAAAAATGAGATAGATTTTTTTCAGTGATTTATCATCTTGATGAATTCAGTTGTGGATCCACTGAAGTAATTTGTTGAGTCTGTATTCATAATTACTCTTGGCAAGAACATGTGAAACAAAATTAGTTTTTTCATTTTGAAGTTTAACCATAAAAAGAACCATGTATGAGGATAAGATAGAAAATCCAGAACACTCTTGAATAGCTTCAAACTGAATGGTTGCAAAACTTGTTTCCTTTTCAGAACAGAACAAGATTTTTTTCTCTCTGTCTTTTTTGTTTGTTTGTGTGTTGGTTTTTGGTTTTTTTTTTTTTTTTTTTCAATTGCTAAAGGGAATACAGGGTTAAAAAACCTCAAAGGAAACAAAAATCAAATGAAAGTTCTGCCTGACCCCAAGCATTTTTTACAGTTCTGGTTCAATAACCCAAATGAAATATCCCTTGTTAACACAGTTCTAAGTACAAAATACCTTAACAACAATTCCCAGGAGATGTTGTAACACCTTTGTCAAATTCATTTTAATGTTAAAGTAGCTGAGAACATGTTCATTCTCTGAAATAAGAGGTATTTCAACATTTCCATTCTAATTTTGGATGAAAACAAATGTTGAAATGTTAGAATTTCCCCCAGGATGAAAATTCTAATGTTTTGTTCGGCTCTAGTTTCCAATAACTCTTACACTTTAATTTTGTAATATTTAACTTAATGTTTCCCATGTGAGTATTATAGCACTAGTGGGTGAAACTTTAGTCACCTCACAGATTAGGCATGCAAAGGAAAACAGTTCTTGTATGTAGAGGGACAGATTTCTCCCTTCACAAGTACCTTCCTCTTGTTTCCCCTGCTGATGAGATGTCAGTTCATTACAGACTTGATGAATGGAGTTTCCTTTCCCAGGAAACAGTAGTCAGGCCTATGGAAGCATTTATGTAACAGCATCCATTCCCTTCCCTCTTGTTCTCCCTTCCCTCAGCAGTGTTGGGCCGCAGTCAGAGACTGCCTGAAGAGGAAGAGTGAAATGCTGCTGCTGGGATATTTGTGGGAAACAAAACCTAGCAGTCCTGGTCTCAGGAGTGGTGAAGCCACAATTGACCCCTGCTTGCACCTCTGTGGTGCTGAGTGAGACCTTCTGCACCTCTCATCCCTCCAGATCAGGGAGGCTGATGCTGTCGATGGGAGGGCAACTTCACACGCATGTGCACCACACTGGATCTCATCACCTAAAATCTCTCTTGAGCAGACAAGTCTGCTCCTACCAGGTTGGGTCCCAAACAGCCCAGGCCTGCTATGACTATTAACACTGGGCACCTCCAAACCAGCCAACCCAAATGAATTTCAACGTGAGCTAGATCCAGTTCCCATTCAAAGCAGGTGCAAGATAATGTGAGCTTCTCCATAGCATGCACTTCCCTAGATATCAAAATACTTTACAGATTAGCTTGATTGAACTATCTCAGTTTTACAGGTTGGAAAATGAGATGTTGACACAGTTAGAGCTACAAAATTGTCCACTGTGTTCTGCAGCATAATTAGTCTTGGAGCCTGTGACACCAGACTCCAGGTCACACACTCTGTGCTGGACCATGGTCCTCAGGAGGTGTTTCACAGAATGTGTGTTAGCAGGTCTTGGTCTTAATTCTGTTTTCCTGCCTTAAATGCAGCACATTGTGCTGTCCCACATGTGCCTGTCCCAATACATGCCTTTTATTCTGATCCATGTGAAGGATGGAAAGTGCTCAGTCTGTCTCTTTCCCCAGCCGAGGAATTCCTGGTTATGGCAGCCTCTGGCAAAACTTGAGTTGTGGCTTAAAAAAGCTCAAATGGAGAAATGCTCTAACCATGGCTTCAATGACACAACTACTGCCGACTTTACTGCAATAATGTAAGTACTATTAAAGGGTCAATGCTCTCATGCCCAAACACATGAACTTAGTTCTTGATGGGATTTCAGGCTGTGGTCTTAGGTGTGCATGAGAAAACGAAATCTCAACCTCCATAATGTGTTGGTTTGTAAACATTGCTCCAAAGAATCAATTTCTTCTTCCTTCCTTTGAGCCTTAAGTACCTAAATCAACTTTTTCAGCTGTAGCCCAGGAACCAAAACTACTGATACGGTGTGGCCTGAGGTGTCCTTGCACAAATGTGAACCTCAGCTTCAACACAGTCTCTACCCCTGGGACATTCTTCACTGCCACTCTTAATGAGGGCTGTCTTATGGAGGGGCTAGATACAGTACAACTTAGAGACAATAAAAAAAATACAAAAGCTCAAATGTACAGGCTTTGGTACAGTACAGTTATGTACAGTTATGATTAACTCAATACTTGGACAAGGTTACTGAAGGTAGGTGTTGAAATATGTACAGCAGTTTATACAAACTGGTACATTGTGCATGCTAATATTTATTATGTGATGGGATACAATGATGGTACTAAAACAAAGGGCTATAACAGCAAACCTAGAAATACCTTAAAACATTTATAACCAAAATGGAAAATTATGTCACTGCTGGAAAAATGTTTCTTGATTTTTAAATTATTCTTCCAGTGCATTTTGCTCCTTGGCAAATGCAGCCAAAGAGACAGATCCAAGAAGTTCAGGTTCCTAATAAAATAATGAGTTTTTCCACCCTCCCAGTGTTCAATTCAGCAAACTACTTTTCAGGAGAATATATTCCTAGGGTGCACATAGCCAGGAAGGACTCTAAACCAATGTTGCTGATGAAGCAGAGTAAAGTGAAGGTTGTTTCATTCACTTCAATGCACACTTTGAAAGTATTTCAGGTTTATCTTATCTCAGAACTTTCCATACGTGCTATTAATAGCTTGTAAATTCTGGCACTTTTATTTTTACTTTTGAAGCTTTTTGTCTGCAAGTTCTTTATTACCTGTGGACAATTCATCATTATCTGTGCTTTGTTTTTAGTACACTTTATCACAATTCATGTATCAAATATGATTCTTTAAACAATAAACCATTTCTAAAGATTTGAAAGTATGTTTGTTTTCTAAAAAACAAATGCAGAGTTGAGCTCTAAGTCAAGTCTGTGTGAAAATCAAAGCCTAACCCTTACTGACCATGTTGCTTTTGAAGAAAAAGTAAGGGGAAGCATAGGATCAAAAAAATAATTCTTCTTAATGACTCAATGTTAGGTACTTTGATAAAATCTGGAAAATGTATTTTGAATTGGATAAGATGCTAATGTTGCACAAAGCCCTAAAAGAGATTTTAAATCTTTTTCCCCTTCAAGTCTGCTTCTAAAACCCAGTTCTGCATTTCCCTATTCCACCACACATGACATTTGGCATCACCACACTCAGCTCACAGCAGTTGTTGGTTGAAGTCTCCTGGGACTTCTTTTGTGATCTCAAGATGATGGTAGAGGGAATATTTTTGCAAGTTCAGCTGCCACAGTTAAAACTAATAAAACTTGCTTTAAATGATATTTCATTTGAAACAATGCACCAATAGCAAAGAATTTCTGGGCAGTGTCTCTAGAAACCAACCTGTGTTTGCTAGCCCTTTATGAAGAGCCAGTAAATCCCACTAATGAGCATGAGAATGGGTGCTGAAACTCCTGAATTGTTGACTTTGCTATAGATTTGTTAGAGGCTGTAATGAAACAATTTTTCTGCTGTTTTCTTATTTGTCAAATAAGAAAGGAAGCTGCAAAAATACAAACACAAGTTACATGTTTCTTAAATACTAAGTAGTAATACTGTGTAATTAAAAATTAATATCACTTAGGTGATAACACAGAACAATGATCTGCGCTGAATATTTTTGTTCCTTCCTGAGCCAAGAAGTCCTGGGTGAATATATTATATATGTCTTGTCAAATTTGTCTAACTTGTTCTTGTGGGAATTATAGTGATAGAGATCTCTGAGTTTCCTTAGGCAATCATCTTTCTCAAAAGCTTTACAGAACCTCCCATCTGACATGAACCTCATTTGTTTCAGTTTAAGACCATTTATTTCTGGTTCTGTGCATGATGAACTTGATAAACCGATTTATGGTTTTTTTAATTTCATCAGACTTACAAAGAAGATACTTATATGTTGAGTTGAAATTAAACACATTGTTTATATCAATTATAGCTTGATAAAAACAAAACAAAAACTGTTTTGTTTTTTTTTTCTATTTGAGCAAGCTTATGTAAAACAATCTTTGTTAAACTTTCTATTTTGTTTCCTCTGTATGACTTAGTAGAGGTTTCAGAAAGGTTTTTTTCTGATTAATCTTGTATTGCTAGAATGCAGATACATGTTCATGCAAAAAGATTAGTGATCTATTTTACTTGGGAGGTGATGTGTGATAATTGACCAATCCAATAGAAAGGTGTTCATAATCACAGACCAAATTCCAAGGTCCCTATCTTCTTTACACTTGAATGCTTCATTTAAGACATTCAGAGTTACACACATCAGGAAATATTGTGGTTTTGAGGAAAGGATTTTGGCGAGGCCTCACTCTGATAGCATTCAAGCTCAGGAGTTCAATATTGACACAGTCAATATGAGTGAGCTAAATTGCTTTACAATAATGGGCAGAAAGTCCATCTGTTCCTCCTTTGTGATAGGAATGATCATATTCAGAATAAAAATACTGATGTAGTAAGAACTGGAATGCTCTTTAAAAATAGAAAGTTAAAGAAATAGGCATCCCATTTAAATCCCCAAGCTAAGGACTGGAACACAAAGGTTTTGTTTTGGCACTTAAGATTCCCAGTACATCTCAACGAAGACTTCCTTTGAATTTTATTGAGAGTAGGAGCTGGTTTGTTTGCAGTTTAGCTCTTGAGGAGGCTCACAGTGGGGGCAAGCAAACAGGGCCATAGGCACTGACGTAGACAGAGGTTCTTCCAGACGTGCCACTGCTCTTTTCTCAGAGATAAAACCCAAGAGATTACAGATCCACAGTAAACTTCCTTAAGGTGAGGCCAATGGTCTAATGACTCTTCTTGCTTTACAAGTCCCAGGGTGTGTTTGGGAAGGGAAGCTATTAAAACAAATGAGGTTTGGTGATATATTGTATTCTGTGCTCCCATGGGACAAAGGGATCCTTTGATTCCTGCTCACTTCTATCCCTCAGTTGCATTGAAGAGGCCAACCTACAAACTCATTAGAGGACCAGATGTACTTAAAACCCTTTCCAAATAATTTTGTTGTTGCTGCTGCTGTATCTTAAAAGCTGGGTCTGTTGCGAGGTCCTCAAGCAGCAGTTTTTCCTGGCTGGGAAGGCTCAGGGGAGAGGTGTCTGGGTGGCCAGGGGCTCAGTGAATTGCTGGGAAAAGGAGGGGGGGGAAGTAAAACCATCGGGCTCTGTAATGATGTGATTGCCTAAGGCAGTTGTCTACAGAGATGAAGAGGAATGAGGAGATGGTGACTGCTGGCTGCCTGTGGTGTTCCTGCTGAAGAACACCTTCTGGAGTTAGTATCTGTTCACCAAATGCCTCGTGATGCTGGTGCAGCTACAGGAGGAAGCCCCAGGGGAGCTGGGCACTGCAGGATGAGTGGTGGCTGGTTCCCATCTTTGATGGGGCAGCAGGATCCTCAGGTCCAAGCTATGGGACCCTCCTGACTCTGGCTTCCTTCTCCCCACAGTACAAGGAGAACATTTCCCACAGCTTCTTTCCCAGCCGTGTCAGTGCTGCAGGAAGCACAGGGGTGTAAGAAGGAGTGGTGTAAGGGGTGACCAAGGGAAGGAAGGGGACTCTTACCGGTGGAAGGAAATGCTTTCCTTGGTGAGAATGGACAGGATGGTGAGGGGCAGAGACAGGGAATCAGGGTGTCTGGTCTGTGTGGGGTAAGGGCACTCTGGTTAGAGCACAAAGTCCCTTCTGGCTGTAGGGGAGGTGAGAGCTGTTCCTGTGCTGGAATAGAAAGGAATGTTTTAATGGGTGGTTGGGTTGGCTTTCAGTGGGGAGAGATGGAGGTCTCTGTCCCTACTGTTCAACACTGCTGGTAAACTTCCTTTCCCCTACCTGAATACCCACTAAAGCCTTACTGATATTTCCCAAAGCTGCTGAGTGATGCAAATGTTTGTGAGGAGCTTCCAGCAGCTCCAGTTCAGCCATGCATCTGTCTTCCATGTTCACACACATGTAGTTTTGCTAGAAAAGAGGAAAATGAAAGAAATTCTCTTGGTCCAATAGTAGGTGTGCATTTCAGTTTGTTCCCCATACTGTGGACTCCTCTTGGAGCAGCTTACTGTCATCAGACAGGCTTTGGGAGGCATAGCTGGGTAGGCATGGGGCCAGGTTGGGAGCATCCTTTTGGAACCTGGAGGGGTGAGTGCTCTTTGGACTACCTGCTGTGAATGGGGTGGAGCAGCCCCTTCATCCTTCCTCTGTGATCCCCTTGAGCTCAGTTCCTAGGGCAAGTTCTCTCTAATACATCCTGTCTAAGTGCTGAGCTCTTCTGAAAGATGGCAATACATGCAGCTATCAGTCTTTTGCCCTCTTCAATGCCTCCACTGAGTAAAGTGTTGCTGAGATGGATACTGCCCCTTTGTTACTGGTATTTAATTGTTCCATGCTGATGGTGTTGAGAGAAGGATATAAAAGGGACAAAGCCTGTGTAATTTGTTTTTATCCTGTGACCTATAGCTCAACCAGCATAACACTTTTTGCAGCTTTTTTCATGCCTGAGTGAATTGAGAGTGCCTATTGTTTCAATAAAAAGCATGGTGATCCTTAGTCTGAGCATCTGAGGCAGCTGTGTCTGCTGACACAGCGAGGTGCAACAATGTTCCACTGAAACACCGAGCATGGAGCACCAAGGCATGGCCACCACAAGCAGCTGAACTAACAGTTCCCTGAGGTGTGTCTAGCAAATGAACTTTAGTCTGGGAGTACATGCTAATGAATCCAGACATTGCCTGTCCAGTCCAGAGCCTGCACAAGTGTATTTGGATAATGCTGCATCGTGCCATGAAATTATCCCCATTCTTTCACAGGGAAGAAAGATGATTGAAGTAAAGGTCAACAAGTGGCAGAGCAGGTATTAAATAAGACTTTGGAAAAGAATAGAGAGATGGAGACATAACAAGTAAGCAAATGAGAGAAAAGTTACAGGAAAGTTATAAAAATATTGACATCTGTTCTGGATTTCCAAGAAAATTTTATTGTATTTGCCATCTGTATGGCAGCTGTCTTCTGTTAAGTGGGCAGTTTTCCTTATCTCTTCCACAACCACTCCTCCCTCCAGGGAGACATCTGCTGATAACAGCTACTGAATGTCACTGCATGACTGATAAGAACTACAGCATCCCATTGGGAGATGCTCTGCCCAGAGGGAGGAGCCAAGCATTCCTACTCGGATATAATCTTGAGGTCCTGAAACACCAGCACAGCTTCTCCACTGGATTTCCCAGAGGAACAGCAGCTGCCTCTTCCACTGGATCTTCAGAGGAAGACTACACCCTTCTACAGGATCCCTGCTCCAACAGAACCACACCTGACACTCCAGGAGGGCTGCAGCCACAATTCCAACTGGACTGCTACCAACACCCAGAACAACAGGGTGTCAGGTTGTATTCTGACTCTGTCAGTGTTGTTTTAGTTTACTGCATTGTTTATTCTATTTTTTTAAAATTTTCTTCCCTATTAAAGAACTGTTATTCCTGCTCCCATATTTTTTGCCTAAGAGCTCCCTAATTTCAAATTTATAACAATTTGGAGGGAGGGGTTTACATTTTTTCCATTTCAGGGGAGGGTCCTGCCTTCCTTAGCAGACACCTGTCTTTCCAAACCAAGACAACATCATAGACATTGACATGCCCTGCAGCTTAGACTACATCAGGAGGAATAGGACTTACGTGTGAATTTTAGGATATGTTACATAGTATTGGACACACTTATCCCACATGCATATTGCACAGTACCTTGGATTACTGGGATGGTGTTTGTAGCCCAACTGTTGATGTCTCCTGGGCTCTCCTTGCCTTGTCAGCCCATATTTGAGGTTACTTCTGCATATGCTGTCCATGAACAGGTGGCAGCCTTCATCCTTATGCTCCATGCATGTGAAAAACAATTATCCCCTTGTAATTTTGAATTTATTCACAAAATGAATAAGAAATTAAGCAAGAAAACAGACCTCTCTGCAGTTCACAAAACTCTCTTCCAAACAGAGCTGAACATGGGGGTTAGACTAACACTCTCTTTCTCTGAACAATTTGTAACATAGCAAGAAAACTTACAGCATTTTAATCAGGATTATCTCATGACGTCTTGTTAGATTTTAGGGCAAATGTTTTCAACTAGTGCAATATCATTTGGACAGATACTGCCTATAATAGCAAAAAAAAATAGTTACCAAAATGATGGTTACCATAAGCACATGGTGTGACTGCCCATCTCTAAGGAAAATTAACAATTGGACCAGATGGCTTAAAGACAAATCATAATTCAGGAATGCTGAGAAAGAAATCAAATACATTAATAACCATGCTTGAATCTTCTCCAAGGGCAAAATGTAAATGTGTTTGTCTAATCTTCTGTAGTAATAATAATTTTCAGTCCAGGCATTCTTTCTATTAACCATATGGTTTATCAGGCTTTTCTCCCCAGCAGCAGTCCCCAGTGGAGGGACTGTGTTGCAGTTGCAGTGCTAATACAAACATCCATGTCTGAGGAGAATGAGAATACTGTATTTGAAATAGTTGGAGTCAGATGCTGATAAGCATTGTCAATCATGTTCCCATCTTTAGTTCTTTGTAAAACAGGTATTCTTTCTTTTAAAAAACTACTTAATTGTTATGGTTACAAATTTGTATCTGACTATAGAAAGATCTGGTGATTTTTACTTGGGATGAGTGTACAAAGAAATCATTTTGAGTTCCTGTGAGCAGACCTATTTGCACTGAAGTATCCTTCATCTTACAGCTCTCCATGTATGATAACTGTGTGGGATAGATAAATCAGCCTTTTTATTAAGAAAAAACACAGGAACTCTCTCCCCCCCTGTCCCCCCAGAATGTTAGGAACAGAATTAAATAGTTAATTAAGTTCAATATTGATTTTTTTTACACTGAAGTTTTATTCCCTTTACCTTAACTAATGATAATTTTCCTCTTATTTTAATCTGTAAGATGAGAAACTGTCATTGTTTTGGTACAAACAGGATTTAGTTGATTTTTTTTTCCCTACATGTTCTTCAGCTTTGGGTTTTGTGCAGAGCCTGAGGAGAGGGGCTAAGCAGGTAATGGACACAGCTTAATATTTTGTGTTCCTCATGAGCAAATTATTCACAGCTGCAATTAAATATGCAATGACATTTGTAAAGTTGTACAATACAGATGAATTGAACCTAGTCATTCTCAGCAGACTTGTTCTTCATGGAATATAAGTACTAAAAGAGAATATGGCTTCTTTTTCCTTCTGGTATCCCTCAAGACTCCTTGCTAAAGTCATCCCCATCATACTGTGGGCTTTATTCTGGGATGCTTATGTGAAATTGATTATTTTACTCTCTCAGTAAAAAAAAAGAACTTGAAATGCAAACATGAGTAACTAAGGCCAATATTAAGCAATGTTGTGATGCCAAAGCAGCGTAAAGAGGCCTCTGTGTAAATGAAAATCAGACTTTATGTTTATGTGAATTACACATCTGCAAAATATCTATAATATAGGACATAGCAGTTGTTTAATTTTTACCTAATTAGAGAGGCTTGAAAACATCTGGCATTTGACACCAATCCATTTTTTCATTGTATCCTCTCTTGGTAAGCTGGGAATGGAATACAATCTATCCCATGAGATGCGCTTTAGTTTATGACAGGTGTGCATTTCCTAGCTGGTCATTCATTGTATGACACTATTTGTTTCCCACAGATACAGCTGGAAATACATTTATTTGGCAGTGAGGAATTTGCAAGAGGGGAAAAAATACTGGTTTAGGGGGAAACTTACATCAGAGATGTAGATATATAATGTTTGCACAGAAATCTCAATGTGGCATTTCGCAACTTTCACAGACATTTGCTTTGTCAACCAAAATATCATAAATTTAATAAAGGATTGGTGAAAATTTTCCAACATTAGTATAAAAAGTAAAATGAAATGTGTGTTGTCAAGCTATAACCACTCCTGTAGCATATGTAACTTTTTATTTAAGCACTGAGCAAGTTACTCCTGTTGTGCTTTTTGCTGCTAGGATGAGGGGATGAGTGAAGTTGTCCAACTGTTGGCCAAGGAGTGCTTTGGGCTCTGTGTGGGGTCTGTGGGCAGGCAACAGGGAGCTGAGCTTTCTCCTCCTTCCGCCTCCTAGATGATGTGGGAAGCCCTGGGACTGCATGAGAGATTGTGGGAAAAGCTTGACAGAGCTCATATGGAGACTCTCATTCCCTGATGACAGAAAGAGCAGCTCTAGATGTGCTGCTCACAGAGTGTGCTTGCTTAGGAGCAGCATCAGCCTGGCACTGGTCTAGACTGGTGCACTCACCATTGCCTGGGCAGCAGCTCTCAGCTGTGCTGGTAAACTCCTACCCTGCAAAGCAGCCATGCAGACCACCTGTTAGCAATGGACCCAAGCTGACTTCCAAATTACCCCTGGAAACAGTTGGTGAGTGTTCCCCACAGTGTAAGTCAAAACCAACCAGAAGGAAATGATACACGTGGACAAATTGTAGCGCCTGGGAGCATCCCCTTCTGTCACTTTCTGGTATAGGCATAATCCAAATGTCCTTGTGTAATTTATTGCTCTTAACATGGAGTTTCCCTAGAAAAGCCTATGAGGATACATACAGAGTTGTGAAAATTCCTAGTTTAGCTAAAATTCACAGCATAAAAAAGGACATTTCCCTAATCCAGGAATTTTTTTAAATTGTAACATTTCTGGTTTCACTGTCGTTGCTATTTTTTTTTTTCATTTTAAATGAAGCTTATCTTTATAAAATCTTCCACAAATCTTTTAGAATGGAAAATGTCATGTAGCCCCTTGCCAGGTATAAATATGCAGGACATGTGCGTGCTTTAGTCCCATATGAATATCTCATGAAGCAAATGCATTCAGACCATGGGTACTGTGAACTGACTGTTTTGTATTGCAGGCTTTCTCCTTGTCCTCAACCAAAGGAAATTACTATGCTCCAAGTTTTTCCCCTCAGATGAATGAAGGATGGTGACTAATTTTCTGTATTGGATTTGGCACAAAAAAAAACCAAAACCAAAAACCCACAAAACAAAATCCCAAAAAACCCAGACCAAAAAAACCCCACCAAAATCCATCATAACTGTGCAATTGGGAAGGGATTTTTTTTCCCCATATGGAATATGGAAAACCTTCACTCCTGGTGGAAACAGGCCCAGTTCAATGCTGCTGGATATGAAGAAATGAGGTTGGTGTGGGTTTTAATAATTATTTTTCACTGAACTGTTCATGTTTTCTCTCACTTCATTTAAAAAAAGTTAGTCTTCTGTTATTCTTCTGAAGTTTTTTCTTGTCCTGTCATGCCCTCCTGCACCCCTGAATAAAAGCAGTGCTTGATCTGATGACATTGTCAAAATGGATTTATGGATTTGTTTACTAACCAGGATTCAGAATGGGATGAAACAAGTTTGCATTTAGGAATGGATATGACAGATGCTGCTTTCTGAGAGCTGATTCTTGCCATAATTTTTAAAAATAGATTACTATTGTAAAATGATTCATGACTAAAGAAAATTGAGAGTAAAAAAAGTACTTATATAAGTTCTGAAAATGGCAGCCTGGCATTTCTAAAGCTGAGAGGTGAAATGTAACAGCTCTGTGAAAAGCATTTCCTCTTTTCTTTTTGGCATGTTTTCACTTATATCCAGGGTGGTCCTGAGGATTTGTGGGCTCAGAGAGAACAGGAAAGATTTCTCATCATGTATTCCTTTCCCTCCTGTTTCCCTCTCCTTTCTTTCTTTGTTCTTATATATATATATTTTAAAAAATGATTATTTTCTCCTTTCCTTTCCTTTCCTTTCCTTTCCTTTCCTTTCCTTTCCTTTCCTTTCCTTTCCTTTCCTTTCCTTTCCTTTCCTTTCCTTTCCTTTCCTTTCCTTTCCTTTCCTTTCCTTTCCTTTCCTTTCCTTTCCTTTCCTTTCCTTTCCTTTCCTTTCCTTTCCTTTCCTTTCCTTTCCTTTCCTTTCCTTTCCTTTCCTTTCCTTTCCTTTCCTTTCCTTTCCTTTCCTTTCCTTTCCTTTCCTTTCCTTTCTTTTCTTTCCATTTTCCCACTTTCTCCTGTTATGCATGGGTCCAAAGAGTGGCATCTCAAATGTTTGGATACAAACATGTCCTGTATCCTTAAAGGGCAACCTGTTCAGCCCCAAGCCCTTCCAGGGAACAGCTGTTGGCAGGAATTTCTTGGTGCTTGGAGCAGACAGTGTCAGCTCCCGGGGGCTCCCAGCCTTGCTGGGGTTTTGCTGCTGCTCTTCCCCATGTGCTCCCTCTGCCTGCCCTGAGGGACAGGGATGTTTTGCGTTGTGCTGCCCTGCAGGAAGCCCATGGCAGGGATGAGGTTTGATTTCCCTCTGCTCCGTTCCTCGCAACTCCATCGATATTTGGTTGTTTTGGTTATTTTGTTTGGTTGGTTTATCACTTCTCAGAATTGCACTTACAGCTTTAGCATAGTTGTGTTTTCAAGTCTCTGAATCTTCTCCCAGCTGCTTTTCTCAATCACTGTAATCTAATACTCCCTGGTTTTCACACTGAAAATTTCAGGCCTTGTTTCTTCCAAATACACATATTAAGGCTATTAAACCCTCCTAGACCTTAAACCCTGCTCAGTCACATCAGAAAATTAGCATTTTTAGCAATTGCCACTTCCATTTAATAGTATCACAGCCAAACCAGATGATGTGAGGGAGCACATTGGCATTGAAATAGCCCTTGCTGAGGAGAAGCACATTCCAGAGGAAATTGATTCTCATGTCACCAACTTACACATATTTTGAAAATTAGGTTCCCAGCCACAGGTTTCAGAGCTGATTTATTTGTCTTTATTTTTTGCTAAATTTGTTCAAATGAATTTTTAGTGAACTAACAAGTTGCCTCTGACACAGGCTGAGGAAAGGTTCATGCAGAGAATGCACAGTGCAGCCCAGTGTGTACATGGAGGTCAAGCCAGGCTTGTGAAATGCACAGAAATGGTTCATGGCAGTGTCTGACCAAGTCCACCAAAAAAACTTGGGGATTCACGAAGCCTAGGCTGGAAGGCAATAGTGTGGTCTGCTCTCTGTATCTCACAGGCTGCTACGCTTTATCCTGTTATCCATGTTGAACACATTGCTTCCTGTTTAACTTAAACATGCCTTCCCAAAGGCATCCGGTTTTGATCTGAAATTAGGGAAGGTTTGCTTTGATAGCTTTTTGTTGATGATTGACAAAGTCCAAACAAATGATTACTCTCAATTTAACTTTATCTGGCATCAGCTTCTGACCAGTGAGGATTATGCTCTTCAATTAATGAGCCTGTTGTTTTTCTCTATGACATAACTGCATGCAGCCATGTCGTCTGTCCCTGTTAAGCTCAGTCTCTATGTCTGCCTCTTGAAGATATTTTCTCTGCCTCAAATGCTTTCTTTTGTACCTTTCACAAGGTTTTCAATAGTCTTTCAGAGGCGCAAACTGTGGATTATAGCTGGGATCTTAATGTGTTACTGTGTGCCTCCTGGCAGTTATGGCAATTAAGAAAATATGCTCTTTGATATAACATATAAAAGTTGAATGCATTAAGTGAATTATCCCCATATACATTAATTTAAGATTATGGATCCAGTCACTGCCTTCAAGCTGGTGACAGTTTTCCTCCTGTCACATCAGTATGCATATGGCTGGTACTGGTTTTCAGGATTCTGTAACCATTTTAGCCTATGCCAGAAGGAATTTTTTTTCATGAAGCAGCTACATGCTTTAAATTAAAAATTTATGTTTGCCACATACTGTGAAATGTTCTCTTCATGTTCTCATCACCAGTCATAAGATGTTTGAAATTCTGCTGGCTCTCTTTTGAAGAATAAAGAAAAAAAAAAAGAAAAAGGAAAGATTATTTTGGTCTAAATTGGGTTTTGTTTGTGTTTTCATTGATAACATGATTTACTGAAGGGGTGAGAGAAGAGGAGAAAAGCTTAGGAGAAGGTACAGATAACTCCCTGGCTGGTAGGGTGGTTTCCTCTCAAGCTGGAGACTGGTGATAATGAAGGTGTGTCATTCCCATGCCGAGGACCTTCTCTGAGCTCAGATGACTTCAGCCTTGTGGAATCTCCTGCACCTCCTGCCAGCCCAAGGGAGAGAGCTCACCAAAGAACTCTTTTGCCATGCTTTGCTTTCCTTAGCTGCCATACTTTGCTTATCAGAACCATTTCACTTAACAAAGTGTGCATCCCTGGGACATAAACTTGGCAATGGTTTTGATAATTGCAGTTTGTATTGCACGTGGTCAGTGCTTTCCCCTGTCATTAATGCTCTCTTAATCGTGTCTGGAATTCTGCAAATGTCAGGAATTCAGGCAAGACATGGCCTGGATTTTTCAGGGCAGATGCACTTTAACCCTTTTTAGGAGATGATTGAGGGGAACTGCTTGAGTTATTAGTTTTCTTTATCTTCCCCCACCCTGCTTCTCCAAGTAAACCCCCCTAAATTATTCTGTGCTAGCTGTCTGCTTGCACAGCAGAGCCAGGGCTAGGAGAGCATGCTAGTGACTCTTGTAAGCAATGTATTTATCCCAGCTATTAAAGAAAATGAACTTTTTTGTGAAAGAGATATTGTAGAGGTAGGAATAACTTGTTGTATTGTACTTCTTAAATGAGGATGGGTAGGAGAAGGATTTTATCAGCAGTTCATGGCTGTCTCCCCAGTCCCAGTTGGAGGTTTCTCTTTATCTTTGTCAGCATGCCCTATTTTGCATATGCCAAATTGCTCTTTGTTTGTCACTTGCAAGTTCAGTCTTCTGGTGATTCATGTATTGCAGCTTTTGTGGGAATATTTGTAAAACTTGTTCACTTGGCTTTTGACTCTTTTCCATGGCTCAGGTCATGAATTAGGCAGATGTTCACAACCCACATCCCGTGATGAGCTCAGTGATACGACCTGGGGAGCCACAGGAGTGGTGTCTGACCTGTTTAGAATAATATGTGCCTGAAAACTAGGGAAAGGCATTCAGTATATTTGTGTCCTAACATATTAGGTCCTTTACTTCCTAAATCATGTGATTGCTAAATCAGATTGTAAATTTAGCAATTAAGACACTATTTCTGTCACATCTAGTTAGACATGGCTTCTCAAAATGTGCTTGATGTGGCTGAGCAAATCTCAGTATATGACATTATTTCTGAATTTTCATTAATACTCAGTTTCAGTTTCCCTGATCTGATTTGCTGGGAGGCTGATGTGTGAAGTGACCCTAATTCTGCAGAGGCTGGAGAAACACAGGAGATGCTTGGTATTGCCAATTTCCTTGTACTTCTGAATGAGCTTTGTGTTCTCTACCTTTCACCTTGTGGCTTTCAACATGAGAGCTAAAAGAAACTTATTATTTTTATTAAAGTCATATGTTAGTGTCACTTTGTAGTTTTCTTCTGTGAAATGATTATTGAAACTAAAGTGATTAAATTGGTATAACCTTGTGCTGTCCTCATTTGGTATAGCAGTGATCTGAGTGGATTATCTGTAAATGCTGAGTAATCCTTGCCCCAAACTGGGATTATATAGCTGGTAATAAACAGCATCGTAAAACTGACATCACTCAGCCAATGTTTTTCTTTGGACTTAAGTGATGGTTTGTATACACTTTAAAGAGAAATTTTCTCCCATTAGAAGGGCTGGGGGAAGCCACCTGGAAAGTACACTCATCTGCAAATGCAAGCTTTGAGCCCAGGGTGGTCAAATAAGTTAAAAAGACAGAGAGAGAAATGGACTAGAAGAATAAATGTGTACAATTCTCTGTCTTGCACATTTTGCAAGCAATAGCCAGAGGGATGGCTTTGACCTTAAAGTAAGGTTCACTTACAGCACCATGGATTTATCTTGCCTGATAGTTAATACTGCTCATATTTATGAAGAATGGGTTGCTTATCCAGAAAATTTGCTTCCTTTTACCTAAATCATAGTGCTAAGGAGACAATCTTTCAACATGCAAAGTGATGGTGTGTTGTTCAGCATACAATACAATTTTTTTTTTCCATAGCTGAAAAGCAAATTCAGTTTGACTCTGATTTCAGCTTTTGAAATCTTAGAATCAACTTTGTTATACTAAACATGATTTAAATATTTCATGTTATCAGTTAAATTCTGGTAGCAGAATTTAACATAAATTGACTCTACATATGTACATAAAGAATAGTGAGGTGTTCTGACCAAAGTCATAAAGTAAAAATCATAGTGAAATATTTTGCCCAAGTCATAAAGTAAAAAGCTATTGGGAAATCTCAGACTTTTAGATTCATTATCTGGTGTCCCTTGCACCTAGACCCAGTTGCTCACTGACTGATGTTATAAATTATTTGCCTCTATGGGAAAGTTTTTGGTGATCTTCCTCACTGAGAGCCAGACTGCAAAAGCTGAAAGGGGCATTTTCTATTTGCATGCAAACAGGTACATAAAGTATTAAAAAAGCAAGCCATGGGTTACATCTTTAGAATTTCATGCAGTTCACTGGGATCTCCATAAACACAACTCTAATAGGGGGCTTACTGCTGCATAGCCTCAGGAGTGAAAGCCCAAGTACTCCATAGCTAGCTCTAATAGTTTTCCCTTGTAATATATTGACTAGTTTATTTATAGTTACTTTGCTTTTTGTAGCAGGGCTAATGTCAATGACAAATGAAAGTTGTGGGAAAACTCCACTGTTTTTAGAACTTTTTTAAGATAGGCTTTATATGCAGTGATTAGAGATATATATACCAAGCATATATACCATGTATTGGTGAGAATTTACTTTTCATGAACATTTTTAATGCTTTTAATACATTGAGAATAAATGTTTTTGGCTTTGCATCCAGTTTAGAATGAAAATGGATGAAAAAGAGGACAAATGTGATGGAATGGAGTAATGAAAGCAGAGGAGAAAGATGAAGGAATAACAGAAGCAGCTGTTGGGTAGAAAGGAACAAACATAAATCAACTGAAAAACTGTATCTATCCATATATTTATATCTCTATATATAAATTTATATCTGTCTATCTATCTCTATATCTTATGCATTATCTTTTCATAAGCACAGTCTAAGTCAGAAGAGAAAGACATCAGAGTCTGAATTAAATTAATTTCTAGGCTATATCTGGGCAATATACCATTGTTTGCCTGTTCTTTTCCTAGATCAAGACCTACCTGCTAAAAGTAAACATATATATTATGGCAGGGGCAGCAAGGTTGTCTTGTACATTCTGCACCATCTGGGCAGTGTGCACTCTTCCCTTGTGCTTGGCCTTCTTGCTGCAGCACATATCACAGCTTTCTCCTCTGCTGGAAACCCAGTGTTTGTATTGGATGGAACTCAGGACAGGGAACTCTGTGTATAGGCATTAATTATAGAAATCGGGTTCATAAACTTGCCTGTTAGAAAATTAAACACAGGCTTCAATTTTGCAAAGCTGCTATTTCCTCCACACCTATTTTCTTACTGCAAGAGATTTGTACAAATTTTTTGTGGATTAATAGTGGTCAGTCCACATTTAATAGCAATATGATAAGTCAGACCTTTTAAAGAGGTCCTTGTTTGTTTCCACATCTTCAACACTGGCTCCTAAAATTCTCTGAAATGATGCAGAAACAGCTGTCTCATCCTGGAATCTCCCCACAAAGTTTGCAGATGCTTGAACACAGAATGTCTGAACACACAAACTGTTTAGGACAGCAGACAGGATGGAGGGAGTTACACCAAATACCATCTCAAATGGGAAGGGCAGCAGTGGGAGCTGGGGCTTGTGCTCCTGCAGAGAGCTGCATTCATGGCTGTGTGGGGGAGGCTTTGAGCCCTGCAGGATGAAGAGCTAATGCTGTGTTTGGCCACAGGATAAGCTGTCAGCACATCCCTGGCCAGTTCAAGCTTGTGCACAGATGCGTTCTCTGAGACTTTGATAGGTTAATAAAGCAAAAGGAGGGCAAACACTGGGGGACTTTGAATGAGTGTGGCTTAAACCCTAAAAGGAAAGCTCCTGGCAACTCGTGGTTTACTTTGGACATCTTCTCTAATGGGAAGAGGCAAAGATCTTTAATTTCTCAATTCTTCTAGTGTGTAGTGGAGAGGTGGTTGTTAGCAGGGTGCACTTCAGCCAGCAATATTTTCTGGTGTGCTGCAGTCTCTTCTATAAAGTGTGTTGCTGTAGAAAAGTTGATATGAGAACTGAGGAAAATATGTCACTATGGCAATAAAACTAAGCATGTCAGACTTTGCTTTTGTAATGTAATCCATTTGTCACTGTAAATAAGGAAGGAAATAAATTTAGATTTTAAAATATCCACAAACTTACTTTTTCTTCCTTTCCTATACTGTCTGAATAAAATCTAGTCACACAGATGTGTAATTCATCCTCTTTTTAATCAAGAGCAAATTATAAAATGAAAGTCAAGGTATTAAGCTCTTTTCTCAAACTACTGAGATGATTAGGAAATTGGAAAATTTGATGTTTTAATTTCCTATCACAGGAGTTTTACTGTTTGCCTTAGGAGGAATGCCTTAAGAGAGTTAGGTCTGTAATTCCCTAGACTCTCATCACACATTCACAAGCCTGAATAACCCCAGACACTATACCAGATTCCACTTCTCCTTTTGACAGCTATTTTTAGTCAGTCGTATTTCTGCCTTTGAACACTATCCCAGCTGAGATCCAGACTGAAAAAACTGAAGCTGCTAATCAGCATTTTGCCTCATGTGAGTGCAGATGAGCCATCCACAGTTTGTGGCTTTGTGCATCCCCAGGGATGGAGCCTGAGAACGTGTGCAGTGCTCATTGTCAGCCTTTCCTGGAGATCCATTTCTCTCAGTGTGTTGTCAGGGTGGCACCATGTCTGCCAGCACTGTCACCTCCAGCATCTGTGTCTTGTGCACCCATGGCAGGTATGTGAGTTGTGCCGGCCGTGACAGGCATTCTCACCATCTCCCCTGAGTCACTGTTGCCAGCTCAGTTCACTTAGATGAAATTTAAGGCTGAGACCTTTACTTGGAATGAGTGATGGTTGTAAGTACCTTTCAGCCCTTCCAAGATCTAGTAATTTTGTTCAGTTTGCATTACACCACAAAGTCTCAAGCTAACTTTATGCCTTGTCACCAAAAAGTGAAATCTTAACAGGAAGGGGGCGGCTTTCCCTTTTCACCACTCTCTCAAACCATAACCACTGTTGGCTGCCCCATCTGTGTGGCTATCTGACAAAAAAGATGCTGGACTTCACGGAGCCCCTGGAGGAAGGCAGAGGGTCAACTTAAAAACTAAAAAACTGGGTCAACTATTTAGTACTAAATGAACTATTGGCATTTCCCTGTTCTCACACAGAGACAGAGCCATAGGACATTATGTAGGAGAAGTAATGGATTCTTACAGTTCCAGTGTCTGTAGGGAAAATCACGAGTCCCCATGACTCACAGCAGAGTAGCTCCTTAGGACTGCAGGATTCCTTGGAAGTGGCTGGTCTCTATTCCAGGAGCAAAGCAGCCAAATTCACTACTGACTGTATTGTTTCTGATTTGGAACAAGCTGGGTTGATGCTGGATCAGGGGATCATGCACCATAACCCCCTGCACAACCTTTAGGTACTGATCCTTTCTTAGTCTTACTGATCCATGCTTAGTCACTCTGCTGAGCCTGCACTTGGACTGAAATAGCAGAGATCACACCAAAATTCACTGAAAGTCCAGGTCAGAAGTGAAGTAAAGCATCAGGATGGAGCTGATTTAGGTGATGCTGTGGTGGTAAGCTTCTTAATGGAAAAAAAGTGCACAGAGCCACGGATGCCATTTACAATGGGTCACTGAGTTAGGAGATATATTGGCAATCTGTCTCATCACATCTTGGGCACTTTGTTGAAATTATCAAAGACCTTTATAGTGTAGATGTTTGTATGGATATTTGTAGACATAAAGTATATTTCTGTATTTGTGAAGAAAGGTAACCTTGCACTGCACAAGACAAGTGCTGACTGTGTACTGCTGTGTGTGCTCAGCAAATAGCTAAGATTCCTTCAGGGTTTTAGGGGATGGATCCATTCCCCAGTGCTTTTTGACAATAGTATGCTAACAAAGGGAATAAAAAAGAAAAATAAGAGGCTTAAAACTGTCATTTACAGACTAGAAGCACAACAGATTTTCCCGTAAGGCTTTCACATCTTTATTCAAATTTCATAACGGCCAAACCAAATTAAACAAAAACTAAATAAAGTTTCAAAGGAAGACTTCTTGTAGCAGTTTATGCTGAATATTCTTCTGAATGTAAAGACCTTTCCTCTCTGCTGTTGTAATTTAGCATGGGAAAAACTGATATTCCTGCACATAGTCCTGCGAATCAAGGGGGTAGTCTGTAGCTGGGAATCTTCCAGTGGAACTTTGCAGCAAAACAAATCCCTAAACCAGTGTATCCAGAATATTTGTTCTGGCAACAACATTGATTTGACTAAAGCTCACTAAGTCTGCCTTAAATTTCTAAGGAAACAGTTTCTGTATTTCTGTTAGTTTTATTCTAATACACACCTAGGTATTTTAAGCAGATGTCTTTGAGGTTTTTTACCCATTGCTTAGTACAAATAACTTCTTCAGTGATAGTGTGAGTGGTGTCTCTGACAAAGTAATTTTCTCTGAGCTGTTATGAATGTGATCCATGCAAATTCTTTTGGTCCATCACTATCCAAATTAGGTACTGAATAATGCATATTTATAAACAATGCATATAGATAAGGGAGACATTAAAAACTCTTTCAGAGGCCAGACAATAAGAAAAGAATATTTTTCTCCCTCATTTGTTGAAGTGAAGCTGTTAGTAACTTCAGATGTAATAGGGTTACAGAGACACAGGGACAAAAGCAAGGAACAAAAAATGAAATGAAACTGCCAATAGAAGCTCTAATTTTGAAATTTGAACGCCTTGTCTCATTTGGCATGCACAGAAAAGTGCCAGTTTTAAATGGTGATGGTATTATTTGTTGTGCAGTGCTATAATAATTCCAACTCATCTCTTTAGTAGTTTCTCCTTCTCCTTTTTTTTTTCTTCCATCTGTCTCCAAGACTGAAGAGGAAATGTAGTAACATCTTAAATATTTCAGCATAATGAAATAATATTATGATTTGAAAGTTGAAACCCATGTGGTTTTGAATTCGGAAAACCTGGAGACCCAGAACTGTGGTTTGTGAAGTTTTGTATATGCTACACTGGGTTAATATTGAAGCTCCTATTTTGCTTTAATATTATATTTCACTGATTAGGGGATTCCTTCACTTGATACATTAAAGAAGGTATAAAATTAAATTAGCTTAACTCATTGAACTGAAGGATGTACCTATCATGATGCCAGTGCTGCAAGTTTTTCTTTGACTAGGAAGTGGATATTGAAGAATTTTTCAAATGTTGATAGCCAAATCTTTGCTTGAGTGAGGTTTCTTCCCACAGAGCCCCATTCTGAGAGTCTGGGTTTTGTGACAAGCTGATGTTGGGGAAACTCACTTTTGATGGGCACTTCAGACATTACAAACCAAATGAGTTTTGTTCAATTAGTTTTCTACTAATATTTCAAAGCTGTGTCTAATTTTTCTGCTGGAGCATACCATGCACGCCCTGTAGTTCTGGTCCATGCATCACTTGCATTCTTGTCTGACCCCTGTATTTGGGTTTCCTTTCTGTGGAAAGTGGGAAATGATGTTGTGTATTTGGGTTCTGTCCTTATAAGAAATAGTCTGGGCCAGGGAGACAACTGTAAAGCAGGGAAACATTCTCAAATTCCCTGATCAGATATAACCTGAGACCTCGCTATGAGGGCAAGCATTTCTCACACACAAATACAACTCATTGACACGAGCTCGTTAATGAGCAGCAGTGGGTTATATTGTCTGACATTTCTCTTTTTTGTGCATTGTTAGAAATCCTGAGCTTGTAGTTCCTTCAAATTACCCCAAATTGCCTACTGTTTTTCATATTTAAGTGACTGAATTGATCATAGCTTCTTACATGTCACGTTACTTTGACATGAAATAAAATTAAACCAAAGCTGCTTTTCTAGCTTCTAAGTCATGTGGCATATCTAACTCATCTCTGCTTTCTCATAAAACTTCAGTAATTTTATTAAAAATTATGATGTAAATAGGCTGAATCAAAACAGTAGATTCAATGTTCTTGTAAAGTTTTCCAAGAGGCCAGAATCCCCTGCCTGTGAAGAAGATAGTGTCCTTAATGTTACTGCAGGCATTACAAAAAGAGCATAGTTATTCACTGCACTTACAGCTCTATGGCCTGTCCTGTCTTGCTGGGAATCAACAGTCACCTGAACTTTTTGAGCCTCTTAGGCCAGGGTTGAAAAGTTGTGTCAATTTTTGTAGTTCAAAATAGATTATGGTTTCACAAGACAGCCTGGTTTACAGAGAAATGTCATGCCAAAGATCACATGGCCCTCGACCTCTTGACTCAAATCAGTAAGTTTCCATTAAAGCTGAATTATTTGGAACAGACTCTAGCATGAATCTAGAATGAGAATTTAATTACCTTTCCTCTGGTGTGAGATACATAAACTCTGACATGCTTCCAGTAGGAGTTTATATTATATAAAAAACATTATTTTGATACTTCCATGGAAAGTTGATTTTTGGTTTTTTTTTTTTTTTTTTTTTTACTGTTGTTCATAGCTTTTTACTGTTGGATTTCTCAGTGAGAGAAATTCTGGATGATTCTGAGATTTAAAATGAGCAGAAGTTCTCTGTGACATTTGTGAATTTATTTCTTGTGAAACAATTTTGTCAAATCTACTATTCAGCTGGAATTAAAATTAAATGAGAATTGTGTGTAGTGTAACTTAAATTTACATGGTATAAAACATAAGAAGACCACCAGGGGAGCATAATTCTGCTAAGTCCCAGGTAGCTAAAGAGGACAGCAGACAATTCATCTGATTCTGCATGCCCAAAGTGGTAAATCATCATCCCACCCTTACAACCATACATCCTATTGACTAATTTAAGCTATAAATTTGTACCCTTAAGTCTTGATCTTACAGTGTCCCTATGACCTGTGAGACTACTACAGTCTATGACACCACTAGTTTTCCTACTCCTTTCTAGGTGTCTGTCAGCCAACACATGCTGACTTGCATGGAAAGTCTCCATTCCTGTTGGATTACCTTACATTTCAGGTGCTTCAATTAAGCCAATAATTCAGATGCCTCTTGTTCTCACTTGCTAAGCAGAGTTTGAGATGAATCTTGGTGGACAATTGAAGCATAATCTGTGAAAAATCCCCATCCAGTACCTGCCTAGTCTATTTTAAGCCTAAATGTGATGCACATTTTCTCTTGTTGTCTTTCCCTGAGAAATGCCATTAAGTCTTTCATACCTAATCCTGCTTAAAATACAGAATCTTAAAATCCTAAGCTACGTGGCACTTGATGGCTCCCAAGTGCTTTAGAAGAATCTCTTGCTGCTGCCACGTGGGTGGAGCACTGCACAGAAATTGCAGTTGTAGCCAGCTTCTGAACATTATGCTGACTGGGTGGACAATGCCTCTTTCAGGCAGTGGTTAGACTTTGTGCTCCAGAGTCCTGCCTCTGCCAATGCAGCATCCAAACTATGGATCCTCTCTTGGGGATAACCTGGGGCTGAATGGGAAGTCGTGGGCAGGCAGAGAAAGCCAGCACTGCCTCTGCTGCTGAGCAGCCATGGTGACTCTTTCAGGAGTAGGAGAGTCAGACCTTGCTTAGAACTATTTTCTTGGGAGGCAGAAGAGGGAAAAGAGGCTGTTATGACAGCTTAATTGAGCACCACTCCTGTCTTTGATATCTGGCCTCCATTATTCAAAAAGGTCTTGGCCTCTGTGCATGGCATTGCATAGACTGTAAGGATAAAGTTTATGTCCTCAACAAGGCTGGTACAGAAATATTTTATGGTCATCAATTTGCTTGGGTATATATGGGTGGCTTGTTACACAAAATGGTCCATTTTTGTCTCAGACTCTGGAATCCTTTTGTCCCAGGGATCCTTCAAGGCCAGAGGCAGCCCATGTTCTAGCTTTGGACTTTCAATGACTTACTGGAGATGAATTCCCTGAGAGGTTAGGATTCTTCAGCAACTAACTGGTAGACACAAAAGCAGTTTACTGGGTTATACTTTCTATGAAGCCACTCTGTAGTATCCTGATACATGCTGTTTATGACTGACCCAGCCTTTTAGGACTCTCTTCTTTCAAAATTCTCTTTCCAGAAGCCCAGGATATATGAGCAGGCCCAAGTAAACTAAAGTTTGCAAAGTAAACATTCTCCTATAATATTGTACATTTCAGTGATGAAAATGTGCAACATGATTGTCTCGGCAAAATTTGGGCAAATATTATTTCTCCAAACTAGTCTTAACAATGTTTCAGGACTACCTTAAAATAGTGTCAATAATATCTTAAATGTAAATACGTCATTTTAAAAAGAAATACATCTCAATTCTTTTAATTCTGTTTTCAGTGATGCTTAGGTACACAGAGTTAATTTGTTTGACTAATTTTCAACTTACAATGGTATAACCCAGGTAAAGACACACAACTGCTCAAAGCTTTTAACATTTGTTTTCAACGTTAATTCTTCAGCCATGTTTAGAAAAACAATTCTTTCAGAAATCTGATCTGCACTGCTTCATTTGTAGTGCTTTTGGCTTTCAGCTGTCTTCCAAACCTGCAGTAATAGTATTCCTCTATTATTCATATTTGCTTGCACAAATCCTAGCTAAAGAAAGCAAGCAAGGAATCAAACTGTCTTCTAAATCAGCTGAGATTTGAACTGAATGAACCAAAAATACCATTCTGCTACAGTCTTTCATAGTGCTTCAATTAGCTCTTGTTAATTAAGACCATCAAACTTCTGCAGTTGTGTTTGTGTCAAAAATATAGTTCTGTTTCATTAAATATAATTAGGAACAACCTTTAGGAACAATAAAAAAAGTAAATTATGCCTTCCTAGTGGTATGGCTTACTTTGTTTAACATAGGAAGGTAGCAGTGTTTAATATAGGAAGGTAGTTTTAGTTTTTTGCCTCATCACTCTGTAAAGGAAATATTTTTCAGTCAAATCTCCCTTTATACCAGTTCCACAAATAACCTCTCACACATTATTTCAAAACAGGTTTAAACAGAGTAGAGCAGTGCATTAAATGCATCACAGCTGTTACATATACTCTTGAGTTTTGATTTACTTCTGTCACAGGAAAAATAGATTTTCATAAATGGATGTTTCATGCTTTTCACTCTAATGTATGACATACAGTGAAACTCACATTTCCCCTAAATAATGGTTTAGCCACTGTGAATCCCTATCACAGCTGTTGAACAGTGACTCCAGAGCAGATGATTTAACAGAGACAACAAGAATTCTGTGAAAGCTTCAGATTCAAACTGAATCCTTGTTCAGAGGCTCCTAAAACAAACTTTCCAGTTTTTCATCAAAAAATACAGTACTTTGGTGTTCTAAATTTTTGTTATATATACAAATGATAAATGTCAACCCAAATAGGCTTTGGGAAGAGGGCATTTTAAAATGATGTTACCTTGTGTAGCTGCTATTAGGAGAGAAAAATATTACAAGCCATAAGCTTCAAGGCTTGCTAATTTTCTCTGAAATAAATAAACCCAAGGGACTTAAGAAAATGTGACATAAATTTGTTTCAAGAAAATGTGAATGACAAAATGCCTGAATATTAATTTGTTTTACACAGTTTCTTTCTGTTAGAGATTTTGGTTTGTTTTCCTCTGGAATTGTTTTGTTGCCACAGGGTAATAAATTAAAAAATACCCTTAGACGTCTCTTTGGAAAATGCTTTATTTAAATTCTTTCTCCCCTTCTTTTAAAATTTAATTTTAAGAAGAACAATGAAGTCCATTAGTAAAGCTCTGAACTAGGGCCAAATCTAAAGATTAAGCGTGGCAGGTTAATACTTCTATAGCTTTCAGAAATTTAGATTAAGTAAGGCAAAAATACTTTATGGTCAAGTTAATGGTTTTGTGGCTATTGTTGTTTTTTTCTTTCTTTCTTATTGTGGTCTTTCAAAAATAGAAAAACCCAAATTGGATTAATTTTTTTTTAGGTTTTTTTTTTTGAAAGTGCTAAGAGTTGAAAGTCAGCAAAATATCTGGAAAACCTGTATTACACTCAATGTCAGAAGGTGTCTTTTGCCATCTTTGAAATTATTTTTTCTTATAGATTATAAGGAAGAAAATTTTATATGTTAGTATAAAAAGGTATTTGAAAATGTCAATCTGCATAATAAAGGTCTGATTTTATTATGTTTGTTTGCATATTGAGAATTTACTTTCTCCTGTGTTTTGTTCTTCCAATACCAGAAGGAACTTTTGAAGGTTGGAATATTATTTAACATAAACTGACATTTGAGAGTTCATGAAAAATAATTTAAAAACCTTAAACCAGAAATAAACTCTCATCTTTCTAGGAAAAAAGGTTGCCACACATCTGCACTAACCAGGATTCTAAGTTTGGGGATACATTTTGCTGAAGTTATCTTTTATAAGTACACTTTCTCCATTTCTTAATTCTAAAGCACAGAAGGTCCTGTCAATTCAGACATTACATTTTAACATATCCATTTAGAGAGAAATTTCATTTTTCTTTCCTGATGTCTTCTTCTGCTACTGAGGAGAAGCATCTGTGTGTAACAAGAGAAAAGAAATTTAAGCTGTAATTTTAAAGAAACTGCACTTGAAGACAATGGGACTACCAATTAACATAAAGTTAAAGAAGCATTAAATATTTTACAGTAACAACTTTAAAGGAAAATATTTCCTTGGGAAGCATATTATTGTAGGAGCTAATATAATAAAAAATTGCTTTTCGTTGCTTCTGAAACCCTCTGCTGTATAGTAATTTGTGCTTCATCAGGAAGGAGAATTTGTGCCCCAGTGTGCACTCCAGAAGAGGAGAAAGGTCACATAAAATCCAGGATTTCACAACATCTAAAACACACAGCTTGTTGCTTGCTCTTTTTTGTTTATTTCAGAAGCTGAAGTTTTTTTATTTTCAGTTCTAGGAAATGTGCCAATCTGACACTTCAAGTGACTAAGTATTTCTCATATGTCCCAAGGCTAAGCTTTGGAGAGGAAGGTTGTGAAAGAGGTAATGGAGTAATATCTTAAAATTGAAAGAGCAGGATTTTGTGCAAGATTTTAAAAGGCTTACAGTTCTTACTGCTATTATGATGAGTATCACAGTCATATCTAAAATAATATCCCAGATAGAAGTGCCATTGTTAAAGGCTGTGCAAATTTATAGGGTGAGGGAGTTTGAGAAGAGTTGAGACAAGATGAAAACAGTCATGTGGATATAGTTATTCCAGCAAGTAGATGAGGAATATAGCAGAGATGAAGTAGTTCAGATATAAACTTTTTTGATTAAAAATGTACTTTAAAAAGTATTTTGTGAGAATATCTACTTGTAGCCGAACATGACATCCTAGAGAGTTGCTTTTAAAGTTCTAATATTTTCAAATGGCACTAAAAATACATATTTGTCTTTTCCAACAGCAGCTGTGTTTTGATAAATCAAACTTTGACTAATATTATGAAAACTTTGGAAAGATAACTGAGAAAAAAAATCTTTTTTGAAAAAAGACACAAGTTTATATTTAATGATAATAACTTTTCACCAGTCACTAGATGTTTGACTTAATTCAGGCCTTGGATTTAAACAGCTCACATGCCTGAAAGTCAGACCTAGATCTGACAGATATATGTGGAGCTGTGAGAACTTCTTGAAACAGACAGAAAAATGTACAAAAACATAAAGAAGAGCACTAACCCAGTGCAATGCACTGTAAATCCACCAGTCCTACACTTTCTTATGCTATTATAAGTGTGAAGTAAGTCAGTAGAATTACATTAATTTCTTTAAAACTCATAATGCAGAAAAAGAATTTTGTTTTGTTTTTGGCCTTCTATAACTTTTTTTCCTTGTTTGGCCTGGGATTTAATTTCTTTGCTGTTCACATTTAACAAAAAAGGCCTTCCAGAATAACCATCCCTCTCTGGCATTTCATGTGACAGGAGGGAAAGAAAAGACCCTCTATACAATGCTGAGCTTAAAAATAAACTTTTCGGGTTTGCAAATAAGTGAAAGCACAATGGAATCCTGTGTTTCAATCTCGTGTGTGTATTCATCATGGATGCCTAATTATGAAGCATAGAACTAAAGCTGAACTGTGTACCCCTGGTTACAGGACCCAGGGGATGACTGGATTCACTGGTTGTAACTCGTTCCTCAGGGGCCAATTAAAAGCACACCAGGTAAAGTTAAATAAAAAAATATATAACTCCTGTATACTACAGATTTTATTCATTGCTGAAAACTGGCATCAAGAGAACCTTGGTAAACTGCACTTTTTATTAACTGCTTTATATGAAACCTTTAGCACTACCTGTAAATTCCCATTTGTGTCACCATTTATTGTGAGAAATACAACTGGAGGAAATATTTAGATACATAGTTCTTCTGCTACCCTTGTGAAAGAATTATTATCTTTGCTAAGAAATGGTTTCTGCACTCTTGCAGCCCCTACAAGAAAATATTCCTTTCTCTGCTGATGTTCATGTAGAGCACTGTACGAAGGAATTTCAGATTCTGTTTATATCAGTAATTTAATCTTAGAGTCATAAGAGTGTGTTTATTTTAGCTCTGCTGGTGATGAATTCTTTCTGCTTTCAGATAAATCATAGTTAAGTGAGTTGATGAATAATTCATCAATATAATTTTGAATACTTTAGTGTATCAGATCTCAGAAATATAAGTAGAAAATGAACAGGAAAAACATAAAGCACCCATAATGTATGGCAAATGCTTGTGCATGAAAAATATGGACTTTGTCTGTTTTCTCATTTTTATCTAGTGTTACACTGGTGTGGTTGCTTGAGTTTAATAGGACTAGCTCCCAGTCTGCAATGACTCAAATGGTAAAAGAAACAGGAATATGATCTGATATGCCTGGGTGAAATGGAAAACACAGGAGCAGATATACCCATTGCAGTAATGTGTTGGCTCATGTTTAAACATAAATGTCTGTATCAACAAGCCAACAGCCATTAATAAACAGCTGCTAACCCTGCTGGAGATTTTATCATATGCATGAGTACTTTTTGCTAATGAGAAAATGCTTCGTTTATCAAAGTAACATTGGTTTCATAGAGATGTAATTCAAAGTTTCTTGTGCTGCACTGGGAATACCAAAGGAAGTAAAGATTGTATTAATTGGTATTAGTGTACTGGAACAGATTTAAATAAAATAATTTGTGAAGAAATCTGTACTCTAGTAAGACTGAAAAATTCTTTAGCTGAGAAACATATTGTTTGTGGATGGTTTGCTAACAAGCTTGTTGGGAAAACCAACAAATATTCAAGGCAAAAAAAGGTCAGGAACACTGAATATCTGGAAACCCCTATCATTTACATTTTTGGTCAATAAAAATAGTCTGAACCATGCATTTAAATACACTCTGTAAGTAACTGGAAAAAACAAGCATTCCCAAAGGTCCCTACATCCTATCTTGGACACAGAGGTTTAAAGTCAGTGATATGAACTACTGTCTGCAAGTTCTCCTGTCTCCCTGATGCGTAGCAGAGTTGCTTACATGAGGGTCCCACATCCCTGCAGAACACACATACATTTGTTATTTATGAACAGAAAGTAACTCAGTATGCTACAAAGCACACAAGGGACAAGTAACAAAGAATTTGAAAGCAACTAGTAAATTAATAAGCAGATATCAAAATGACATTAATATTAAATGAACTTCCAATAGTTCCAATTTGCAAATATTAAGCTGTATTGGTTGTTGCACATAAGACACTCATTAGAAGCTTTTTTATTTTTCCAACAGAGCAAAGCAGCTTTATATGAATGTTGTTTCCCTTTAAGACTTTCTAAATCTGATGCTCTGAGACATCTGGACACTCACAAAAATTCCTGAGCCTATAAACTTACAGAAACTGTCTTCTGAAGGTCAAGATGAAAACTTATCCCCAGAAACCTTGGTGAATCTGAAAATCACAGACGATGCAAATAATTTTTGAAAGGTTAAGTTTTTTTGTTTGTTTTTATTTGACTGTTACTTCAGTTTGTTGGCAGGACTCCATGTTTAAAATTCAGAAAATAAACATAGATATAGAAACTATTAATCAGTCTTTGCTTTTTTATAGCGAAATTGGAAATACGTGAATATGTGAAGACTTGAGCTAATTTTATGGGAGTCAGTAGTTGTTGTAATTCCTTAATTCTTTATTACAGCTTGCAGCTGGAATTTTGCTATATTTGTTATATTTGTTCTTGACTTCTTGAAGTCTGTCAATTCTAAAGCTTTTGAAAAGAAATGTCGAGTTTGGAAAGGGTCTTTGTTAAAGAAAGTTCCATCAAGGACTTACAGAAGCTTGCGGAATCACGAGGTAATGAGAGCTGATCTTTACAAAAGTCAGACAAGCTTGGGCTAGAAGTACAGGACAATTATTTTCTCTATCAAATCACAATGGCTGTTGAGGATACCCATTAAACTGCATGTCATTGCCAATCCTTAAATATTTTTATCATGTCTAAAGGAACAATAGGGGGTTTATATGAGCTATAAATACTGAGTAAGAAATCCTCTGCTGAAAGTGGCTCATACTCAGAGCAGTGGAAAAAAGAGGAATGTGGCTGAGGAGCAGACTGAACAGAGCAGTAGTTTGACAAACATCATGGGAGCATAACCATGTTATTTATTAGCTATGTTTACCTAAGAATTTTAACATTAAGGTAGTGATCCCCAAACTATGATCCTGAGACAATTCACCATTTGCAAGCTTGTTAGAAATGGCCTCTACAAAGAATCATATCAAATATTGTCATTTAAGGCATCTTTCTGGCAAATCAAGAGTGTAAAAGTGCCAGGCAGTTTGTCATAAATTCTTTAGGCTGAGGATTTACAAATGTGAGGATGTACTGAAGGGAAGCTCCTGACTGGGGGTAGGACTGCTGTGGTGTCACTGGAATGACACCATGCCCCAAGGCACGTCCCTTGCCCTGGGCACACAGCTGTCCACGAGGTCACCGTGGCTTGGTGCACCCAGCAGGAGATCAGCCAGAGAGAAAGGCAAAAGGGTCTGGTGGCATAAGGGGCAGCACGAGAGGACCATGCACAGCACTGGCCTTACGTGTTGTGGGTCTGCTCCATCAGTATCTGGTGTTTCCTCCCTGAGCTTCTGCCCACCTGCCAGGCACACTGGTTACACCTCCTCCACTTTTCATTTAAGAGCAATGCCATCTGGTATTGCTCTTAAAGAAGCCTTAGAATGACTTTTTTTTTCCTTTTTGTGGGCTGTTTATAGCTACTCACTGAAGTACATCATAGTCCTGGAAAAAAAAGATGAGATTTACCAGATAATTTCTGTTAAGTCTTACTGTTTGGTTTCCTATTAGTTTAGATCTAAATTCTCTCTGAAGCATCTCATGCTATCCTTCTGTGAGCTCAGACAAAACATGCAATGTAGAAAAAGTCTTCTTTTTACTGCAAAGCAGACTTCAAGTAAGATGCAGAAAATATTAGACTTCATTTAGTCAAATAACCCAATCAGCATAAATATATAGAATTCTATGCACTCTAGCACATACATAAAAATGAATTTAATTGAGTTAACCAATATGAAATGCCAAATATTTGTAAAATTCTTATCAATATTATGGAAAAATAGGAATCTAGTGGTACACGTTTTATACATGACTTAAAAACATTGCTAAAATAACTGCTTTCCTAAGAGTATTGATATCTAAATGTGGATGGCTTTAGGAT
Source organism: Molothrus ater (assembly GCF_012460135.2). Classification (NCBI taxonomy): domain Eukaryota; kingdom Metazoa; phylum Chordata; class Aves; order Passeriformes; family Icteridae; genus Molothrus; species Molothrus ater. Next base: position 20,011,231 of record NC_050479.2, read on the forward strand.
AAAAATTTAATTTTACTGCTACATGACCAAATTTCTACCAGAGGTTTCATTGATAGAAGAGGAAGTCAACACAAGGTGGAATATGGGAAGTCTTGATTTTGATGATACAAATTTTTATCCTGGCAGCAGGTAAACACTTTAATAGATTGCCTGGAAAGTCCATGAAACTCCAGTCCCAGAGACACTCACTGACTGAAAAAAGCCTTGAACAAGCTGGTAAGGGATATGTGTCCTTTGTGCAGGGGTGTTCAAACACTGGGTTTGACATATGGCCCTGAAAACCCCAAGTAATAACTGCTAGGAGATCCTCATCATAGGAAAAATGGTCTGAGACAAGGCTGCTCATGGCTGTCCTGTCAATACAGGCAATACCTTTTTAATTACAAAATTCAACTAGGGAAATAGGTTCTATTTACCTTTAAATGAGGTCTTCTAATGAAAGCAAACTGCTAGAGGAGTAAATCTGGTTCCATGATTTTTGGAAAATAGGATGATTTGGTGAGATATCTTGACAATGCTGGATACAAACGATCAATTTGGGTATAATTAATTTTCCTACACACTATGGGGCTCCCTAATATATTCACAGCCTTATGTAGTTGACAGATATTATGCAGGATATATGAGACTATGGCAGGTCCTGGTAATTTGGGACAGCAGCTGAAAGAGGGGATATATCCCCAAGGGAAATATGCCCATCACAGATGGTATTCGACACTTTGGGAGTGACTGAGCCAAGCTCTTGGCAGTCTTCATTCAGACCATCTCCCAGACCTTTGGCAGGGAGTGCAGCTCAGAAGTGCTCACTAATACAATGCAAAACAACTAATTCACATCATCAGGGAGTTCAGGGAAAATTGTAACCTGCCTTCCCAGAAAACTGGCTTTGAAGTGAGAATTGTTGCCAGATACATCTTGAAAAAAGAAAGAAGCTACCTCCCTTGGCATGCCCACAAAGTGAGTTTGTTTTGGAGATGGAGACTGATCCCTCTGGCTTGTGTAGCACCTGCCACTGCTCTTGGTGAGACACCCTGGAGTGAAGACAGTAGTGGGAGAAGGCAGATGATGGCAGTCCATTGTATGCAATTCCAAGATACCAGTCTCCAAGGAAGAAGCCTGAAAATTCTGATGCTAACTTGGATTCAGCTTCCAGCCCTGCCTAAATGGACTTGAAAATCCTGGTTAGAGAGAAATGAAGATTTTTCCAAGAAAATATTCTTCTTGTTGTTTGGGTTCTGGTTTTCCATTTTTTTTTCTCTTTTGATAACACCTGTGAAGATTTGAGTTCTGCTTCACTAGTTTTAAGTTCTGATTGATGTAGTGATGTTTGTTCTGTGAAGAAATAGCCATTTATTTACCCTAAAAGCAATATCTATAAATTATGTACTTACAATAAAGTGTTTGGGATAATATTCACAAGTTTTTTAATTGAAGAAAGAGTTAATAACTTCTGCTTGTAGCAAGTGACTTAAAATTCAGCTAGAGGTCACCTATTCACAGGCCCATGTAAAGTCACATTTAGTCACAGGACCAGAAATATACCAGTGCGGGTGGCAGTGAGGTTTGTCTGCCAGCTCAGCCATTTTTATGAAATTTAGCCTTATGACAGGTTTCATTCCTCTTCCTGGTCCCCAACTGGTCCAATTGCATCTCTCTACAAACTTATTTTTCATTTCTCCACCCTGCATTATTTTGCCATATCTGTGGTATTTGGATGTGGGTAGTAGTCTTTCATAGCACCCCTGAAAAATCATAAGTGTGAGCATCCTATCCAAAATAGAATTTTAACTCTGCTTTGTACCGACAAAAGCAAGAAAATCCAAAGAAAGAGCTGCTTTTTTTCATAGTGTATGGGTGGTGTAGCATCCCAGAATCAGTGAGCTCCTGTGTGTGCATGCCTTCAAACTCAGACATTCACAGGATGATGCTTTCAGTTTGGAGGAGTGTCCTTTAGAGATGGCAATATGGCATCAGTGTTACAGTGCAAGAATCAGCCAAAGAAAAATCAAATTCATTCAAACACAGTGGTTTTTGAATCCAAACTACATATATACCTGAAGCGTTTTCCAATGAATGGCTGAGTTGGCACTCAGCTCAAATCACCCAGACCTTGTGCTTTTCTAGCAATAATCCTTATGTAATTACACATTTGACATGTGAGAACTGCCAACATGGTTTGACACTGCTTAACAATATGTAATCTTTCATGCTACAATCTGTAATTTTCATAGCTGTATGAGAGACTATATGCTGTCAGCTCTCTGCAGTCTGGGCTCACTGGAACTGACAGGCTGCATATTTGTTAGCTTATTTTTGCTTGCTCAACATGAAATTGTATAATGAATTCAGACTCTAATTAAGTGAAATTGAAAGGTAATTTCTAGAGTTAGAATACTGCTAATCCACTCTTGCTGTTGTAAATCTTCAGATTGAATGGACTGAGATTACTGTTGCCTATGGAAGACAGACTACTGGGCTCTGATTCTCCATCAAAAGATTATGGTTTCCAATTTTACATAGCTGTTCTTCAGTTGATTTCCTTATAAGTAATGAAGAAATGTTGCAAGCATTATAAAATAAAGGGAGCTTTGAACTGGAGATAATTTCTGAATGTCTGACTTTCAGTCTTAATAAGAAAATTATATATGGGAGTTTCCAGACTCAAAACCCACTTTGCTTTGATTTGTACATAATATTATGAGTGGCAGTGGGAGAACAAACATTTGAGACATGACTTCAGTTTTCCTTAATCTTTTCCCCCTATATGGAAAGGTAAACATCTGATTGAAATAACTGCACAGGCTCTAGAATTGGAGAAGGGGAAAATATTTACATAATACACAGTGCAATGGGACCATTATGAAAAGTATTTTGAGAGTTTTGCAGATAGCTCTTGTACTTAGAAGACAAAAAAAATCATGCCTTAAAATCAAACAGATGCACTAAGCAAAGTCTGAGAGATTTGCTAGAAGGTAATAGTTAGCATAACTCACTGCTTCTTCCCACAATGAGCCATTACAGCTCCTGTATTTTTGTCCAAACTCGATTCTGGTACTTTAACATTTTTGGCAGACAAGTTCTTCTATAAGCAGAAGAGACCAAGTGACACTTAATTTCATGTCAACCATCATCATAATTCAATGAATACCCTGGAGGCATGCTTTTAGGCTGTACACCCTAATGACAGAACAGTTTGTTTCACTACTGGTGGCTTCTAAAAACTTGTGCAAAATGTCCTCTTCTGCTAGCTTTTTGTTTCTACTCCCATTAATACCTCTGAGACACTCTCTATGTATTCATTTTATACACATTATTTTTTCCCATCTCTTGAGTACTGCATAGGCAGTTCAGCTGCTTCTTTTATGAGACTGACAAGTAAGAGTGGCTAATCTGTGTCTAGGTAGCAAGAAGGTAGAAGACCTTGTTTGATATGTGCATGTAATTTTTGTACCAATTGAGACCTTCTCTATTAATCCATCCTGGTCAAAATCTTGTTTTCATGTAAAAACTAAGCCTCCTTGAAGACATTAATATGTTGTTGTGAGTGAAAGACTGGTTGGAAAATTGTGAAATCAAATAATTTTCAATGGTTTCCTGGAAATAAGAGATTTAAATGAAGAAGAAAGCTAAATTAGGAAAATTACATTAGAGCTCCAAGTTCAACTGTTGTCTATTCTCACTTTACTTTGTTTCTTCTATTTAACTTTGTACTACACACTTGGCCACTAATTCTTTCTCTTCTCATATTCCATTGTTTTCAGAGGGTTAAAAGAAAAGGGAAGTATGTAGTTCAGTTTCATACAGCACTTAAGTTATTCCTTTAGGAATACATTTCAGGATGGGATATGAGTTCTTGACCTTATTTTTCCTATGCATAGTTTCTGTTTTACTATTTTATGTTCTCTGAAAGCTTTATAATAGATGTGAACATTGAATTCTTCCTCTAATAGTATATTACAAAATTTTCCACCAATTAGTTGTATGAATGAACTCTTGCACTTTCATTACAAGTTCATAGAAATTAAGGTAATTTTTTGGAACAGTCATGGATGCAGTCACTATGGTATAAAATGCCTCAAATATTCACAGGCAAAATTCCCAACATTTCCTTATATTGAAGCAAAGTTAATGTGGAAATTAGTATTGTAGCACAGACAAGACCAGCTGGGTTGTGTTATTTTTTAATCAGATACTTAATCTTCCTCTCAAGCCCCTCAACCTGAATAAATGACACTTTGGGATTGACATAAAATTATAGTACTAAATTAATTTTTTCTCACGTCCTCACTGAGGCACCATCATTCCTCTTACTGTCCTGGCATCTCAATGTTTGAAAAAAAAAAACCAGTTCAATAAAAAATAATTGGAGAGGTGGAGTATGGTTGAGTGGCATCTGTACTATACGTACCCACAGGCACACATCATTTCCTGGCTCTTGGAGCAGTGGTGAAAATGTAATGCTTGAACAGTATGTTGCTATGGCTGGCTGGTTCTTTGCCAAAGACATGTATAGTTGCATGGATTTCAAGAATGCTGCCACTTTAGGGTTGGAAATGAAGCCCTAAAAATCAATAACTTGGCTTCAGTATTAGGCTGTGTACAGTAATTTCATTGTGGTTTTATTAGATCAGTAAAATACCCTCTGTGGGACAGTATCACAAGGAACTAATTCATGTACCAAGCTTGAAGCCTACTACATGACTTGGGGCTAGAGAAAGGGATTTGAAAGAGGTGGAGGAATTATATAGAGGCTTTAGTGTTTAAAAGAGTTTTCTAATGAGAAAAGAGTAACAAGAAACTAAAGTCTAATAAAGCAGATATTGTAAGATTTGAAGTTTCACATTACCTTCATTTGCTTTGTAAATTGCTAAGGAAACAAGCTCCTTGGATGCTTTCCCTAATATGCCCTCATCAGCATGTGTCTCTTTCCTTCCATCCATGCTGTACACACAGAACTGAACAATTAATGATGTTGAGAATTCTTAAGCTTATTTCAATTAAATTTGAACCAAGATTTGATTAAAACATCAGCAAATGTGTTTGTTCCAAATGTTGGCATATGTCTGCCACCTTTACACATGCTGAGTAAAGTCTGCCTGCAATTTTTGAGGTTTTGAACAAATGAATCTTTGTGATGCTCTCTCATCAGCAGTTCAGATTCTGTTCTCATTTTCATGTGTGTGCAATTTACCAAGCAACTTTCCTCTTTAGGTATGGGATGTGGAATCATCCTGGTGTTTGATATTACATTGGATTTATGTCACTGTGCTTGGAAATTGGAATTTGAGCCTCAATCAGGAGATCAAACTCTTGAGCAGAAGTTGTTCCCACAGACCACATTTCTTTCAGAATAACAATCATATTGGTCAAAGAGGTATTGCTGAAGTAAGTTGTGCCACTGGCATAGATGAGTTGGCAGAATTCCCTAAGGTACTCACAGCTATGCCAGTAACACAGCAGGTTTTTATCGAGTGAGAAACAGGAAGATTTATTTAAAATGCTATGAAATATATTAATTTATTATTTATTTCAAATGCTATAAATGCTACATATTTTATTTGCCTTATAGGGCATCAAAATGAATTTGTACATTGTGTCTGAAAGAAACATTCCTCTACCAATAAAGCATCTTAAAGCAAAAAGAAACCCTAAAGGGCAACTTGCTACTAATAATTGCTGGATGAAATATCAGTGTTTTTATAGTGCAGTAGCAATGGTAACACCTGACATGGAACATGAGGACCAAGTAGGAGGAAGCAGTGTGAATAACACTGTGTTTGGTTTATGTTCATCAATCAAACGATTTTGTCAAGAATGAAAGAAATTAAGTCTGAATTCTGAGAAATATTTGAAATTTGTCAAAAGAAACTGGGAGGAATATTTATGAGCAGTTTCACTGTCCTCCTGTATTTAATCACAAACATTTAACACTTCACAGACCTGACTTCATTCCATAGCCTTAATTACTAATTTTCTACAAGATTTACTTATTTAGTGCTCATAATCAAAAGATACAGAAGAGATACAGAAAGACCAACACACTCTGGTGATAGTGAAGTGCAAATTGTTGGCATGAATTACAATGCCACTGTATGGCAGGTGGGGGAATGTCCTGAAACCCAGAACAACGTGAGTACCAATGCTTTAATGAAAATCATGATGAAATTGTTGTTCACTTTCTGTGCAGTCACACACCACGATGTTTCTGTATATCATGAATTTTCTATAATAATGAATTTTATGCACACAGAAAACTGAATAACTGAAGACAAATAGCTGTGGAAACACTATCTGCCCGTTCCAGATACAGTCTTTGATATTCATAATTTGTTTTCAATATCTTTCTGTTTGGTAGAGAAATCCACAGGGTTTGCTTTTGCCTGTGCCAGATGCCTCTCATATGAGAGGAAGTAGTTGCCAAATTGCTCACCATGCAGCAGAAATGGCAACTGAAAGTGATTACACCCAACATATGGTCCAAAGACAGACATCTGCTGACAAAGATTAGGGATACTGTGGCAGATTCTCACTTGTTCTAATGAGCCAAATGATCCTGAGCATAAGTCCATTAGAACAAATGAGAGTAGCCATCAATGAATGAATTTTGCATCAGACCTGCCTGTCCCCATTCACGGCTGTGCTTTGCCAGCCTGGGTGTGCAGAGGTATCATGGGAGGGGTGGGTGTATTTGCCAGAAATATTTCATGAAATCATTTTAATCAGTTACAAAGGAATAAAAATAGCAAACCAAGCAGTACGGGAAGTAAACCTAACAGTTTTAGCCAAATGCAGTGAAATCTTAAGGTGGGCACTGGAGATGGTAAGTAGTACACAGGGGTACAACAGTAAGTCCATTGTTTCTCCTGTCTGGAGATGAAGTGTGCTCTTTGTTCCCAATCAGTTTCATCACTGGAGAGGCAGCACTCTTCCACAAACATTAGCAATGCAGTCTCTTAATTGTTAAGGGGGGAGGGGAAATTATTTTCTATTACAAAGTTGAGAATTCAGGGCCATGAGGTGGAAAGAGCTCAGAGTTAAGTACCTGCATGCCAGATGCCTGTCTCAAGGTGTCTTGTCTATCACAAGGTGCCAAACTCAGTAATCACTGGGGAAGCAGGCATGGAAGCTGCAATCAGTGGCATGCAATACTGCATCACCCCATGGGGCAGGAGTGGCAGAACAGGAGTGCTGGTGGAGAGAATGGCTTGAAGGAAGTGTGAGTGCTGGCCTCTGAGGAACTCTCTGCTGAGAGGTAGATCTGAGAGTGAATGCCAGGGACGGGAAGTGACTTTGAAAGCTGTGCATGCACTTTGGGAGGCACAACTTTTAAGCTAAGAACAAGAGTAGTAATACCTGGAGATGGTGAGGCAAAAGGTGCTGGAGAAAAAGAAAGAAAAGAAAAACAACCTCTAAGGTGAGAGTGACAGTAGTGATGAAACAAGATAATACTGACTGCATTGATCATGCCAAATGCAGCTGGTCAATAGAGGAAAAATGGAGACAAAGAAGTTTGGTCACTAGTACTTGCTGAGCAGTGAAAATGCAGCTGTAGCATAACCTCACTTAGAAACAGAGATCTTAATTTGACATCTTAATTGGGAAACATTTAAATAAATGTGGAATCTATGCGAAGAGGTTGCTTAACCCATCTATTATCTAACAAAAAATCACAGATGCCTGTGCAAGGGTCAAAATTAGGAAGAAACTTGGGGTAGAGAGAATGTGTGCAGCCCTGGAGAGCAAGAATATGGAAAAATGATCTCCTGCACACTTTTTTTACAACTAAAAGATTATTTTTCCACGAGATCATTTCAATGTTAAGTTACTTCATGCTATTCTTCATGTACTTAAAAAGACAAAATCAAATGGTTAAGAAAGTTATGCACCATGCTGAGTTATGAGGGAAGATATTAAAATGAGAGAATATGTGTGATATGTATACAAATCCATGAGGTGTATGTATATTACCATATATTACATATGCAGACTAAATTTGTATCTGTATGTTTAGACACAGCTATAGACACAGATATGGATGTATGAATACAATAACTGGAATTTATAAAACCATTTTAGGCTTTCTCCTCTTATGGGGAGAATATTCTGAAGTGTCTCCAGGAATATGGCAGAGTTGAGATCCTCTCCAGCTTTATGAGAAAAGAACCTCTACTGTGCAAGTCATTTTTGCTGAGTCTCTGGAGTGTTACTTGATACATTTTCAATATTGTTTGTAAAGTATGGTGGAAGCATTCCAGTAAAGAAGTACAGCATTAAATATAAGATTATTAACTTCATTCCTTTTGGTCAGGCAGGTAGAAGGTATGCATACTTTTAAACTTTTTGGGCATTTAAAATAACCTCTCTCTAAATATTTAAATGCAAGTATTTTAATGTTATGACTTAAGAGAGGTAGGAGTACATCTGTGATAATTTTTCAGTTTTCTGCATGCTTTGTTTTGATCTCATACCCTAAAAAGGATGCTAAGGATCATAAACTTTAATCAATTTGACATCCTAATTGGGAAACATTTAAATAAAGTTGGAATCAATGTGAAGAGGTTGCTTAATCTAACTACAGTCAAACAAAAAATCACAGATGCCTTTGCAAGGGTTAAAGTTTTGCTGTTTGACTTATGGAAGAGATAGAATTTTCCTTGTAGCTGCAAAAATCAATGTGCAAGATTGTTTAGATATTAACATTTCAGAAGCTGACATGTTTTCTCTTTTGATTGAAGAATGTTGTCCTGCCCTCTGGTCTGGAGATGACATTTTGCAATTTCTCTTCATGTAAATTGATAATACAGTGGAATTCAGACTTCTCCAGAGTCAGAATCAACGATCTTAATTTCAAATTTTCAAATATCTGGCTGTATTACATCTTAAAGATATTTTTGTTTTTTCCCAAGTGAAACGACGAAAGAGGACACTGCTTGTCAAACACTTAAACAGTCTGCACTCCTTCTTAGCTCACTATAGAAAATTGAAAGTTAATTTTCCTTGATATGCTTATTCAGTTGCCTGTTAGACATTGGCTGAATGTTCAGGCCAGAGGCTAAACTGGGGTGAGAGTCTTTAATCCACATTTTGCCTGCATTTACCTGGCAGATCATAAAAAGTAGTATCTTCACAATATTCCAGTGTGCAAAAGTCTCTGCATTTTTTCCTACTTTTGTTCAAGCTTAAAACCAAACAACACAGTGCAATGTTTTGGGCACCCTCTAATATTAAATTAGGAAAAACTGAGACATTGAAGGGGACTGAGTGGGTGAGAGCTGTTCTCACTGCTCTGCAGAATTAGGGCTGGGTTTTGGTGGTGTCATTTAAGAAAATATTGTCTACATTCTGCTGAAATAACTCACTTTTGTACCTCATCCATCTGTGATGTTGTTTTTTAGTCTTATGTGAATTAATATAACTTTGTAAACACAGAAAAAAACCAGATAAAAATGCAGTGTTGTAGATAATGTATGTGTGTGACCCACCCTGAGTATGAATTGCAATGGTAGGTGGTGGCAAATAAGGGACTTAGACATCCTTTGGGTATTCAGTAATTTGTTGTTGCAATTGACTTGTTTTTGAAGCATTTGGAGACTCATTTCTACTTGTAAATTGTTCTCCTAAAATGTATTTATGAGTCAATGTCTTAAATTAGGCCTTAATTGAAAAATGGATGAAGCCTTAGGTAATTCTTTCCTCCCCTAGCCATGCAAAAAAAGTTAATAACTGCTGTCTTTCTTTTTCTGTTTACTTTCAGTTACTAATTGGTTGCAGTGATCAGAATTGTATTCTTTAGACTGTAAGAAATGGAATTCCAATAGGGAAAACTGAAGTTGTCCTAAAAATAAACTGTACTCTACTAACTTTCAACCAGTGTGTAGAGTTGTCACGCTGTTTGCAAAAGGATACTTGCAGCACTCGAGTTGCTTTGCTTCATTCTGTGGCTAATGTGGGGAAATTGTGCTGCTTTGTTGCAGTAATTGTAAAAGATGAGGTGGAAATTTACATGAGTAGATTCTAAGCTGGAGTCGTTTTAAAGTGCATTGAGATGAAAAATGTTCATAACTGCGCGAAATGTTAAAAAAATAATCTTTTAAATGTGTTATAAAGCAAACTATGTGTGTGAGTAAAAAGTTGTAATATATCACTTCAGCAACCTTGTTTATATTTCCAGGTGGTCATGATGCCTAAAGAATACTATATTTAGATATATACTGAAAAAATTACTTAAGAATCCTATTCTGCTGTCCTGCTGAGCTTGATTTCTGAGCAAAGGCAGTCTCTACAAAGCAGTTAATGGAGTACAAATAGGGCTTGATTTCTACTGAACTTTATTATAGTGTGTTTAAAGCTATTGGTAACATCACTATGGTTCTACTGAGAATGCTTGCTATGGAGTTTCTCAGCATACATTTAATTTAGAGGTTGATATGATGATGTTGTGGATATCCATATCAAAGTATTCATGGTAGAAAAGCCACAGAAGTGATTTAATAGGTTTATATCTAGTAGGACTTCTATATGAAGTTGTGTAGCTTTTTATGTCTAGCATAAGTGTTTCAACTGATTTCTGAAAATTTCCATTTTCCTTATAGATCTCCTTCATTCAGAACGCTTTTCACCTGTAGTGATGTTGTGACCTACTTTTGTATCATTATCACAAGCATAGCAATGTTCATTGAGCTTCTTGGCCAATTCAATCCTCTAAAATATTTTTCAGAGTCAAATTACTGTCAATGGGTAGCTGGGAAGAAATGTAGCAACTAAGCTTTGGTTTTACTGACATCTGTGAGGAGATCTAGAAATAGGTCAAATATGGTCTCTTCACAGGGATGCAGTCTGTTAATTGACCTTCTCCCCATGAATTTCAGCTCAGCCATTTTAGCATTTGCTAGTTTGATATTAACAATGAGGTTCACATCTGAATGTCTTATACTTTACAATTCTGAGGTATGAAAGGGTACTTTGGAATCTTTGGTTTACTGAGCTCAAGCAGTGGCACTCCTATGGCTGAGACAAGACTGAATCTCCCCATTTTGTGGCATCTACTTTCCTTCTGAGATGCATCACATCCTGCACCTTGGAACAGCCCTGACCCAAGCAGTCACAACTGCAACTGCACACAGAGTTACTCTGCTGAATTTCCAATATACAGACAGATGATAATTCAGCTATACTGGATACTTTATTTGAGTATTTGTAAATTTTATTTTGCAGTCCTAAAACTGCAATTGAGTTCAAGAGGATTTATAAAACAATATACTGGATATGTTATGTAAATGATAGAAAATCTGCAATTATCAAGGATTTAGAAATAGTGTGGTATTAGAGCTCCCAAGTCATGAAAACATATTGTTACCTTATTAACATAATATAATATTCCTGCTATGGATCATATTTTATATAATTTACCAGAGAGCAGGTTTATTTGCAGTTCAACAAATTTTGAAGTTGTGCAATGTCTTGCATAAACTGAAAAGTGCAAGGCAAGAAATGCAGTCAAGGGGAATCCTACCATACCATTACTCTGTTATATTGCTGTAATTCTCCCATCAGTCAGGGAATGGATTTGTTAGGGCTTCCCTGCCCTTGGGCAGCTCAGGGAGCCATGTCAGTCAAGGAGGTCATCCTCTTGGTTTGGCAGGTCAAATTCACGAGAAGACACAGAAAAGAGGGAAGAAATGAGGGAAACACCAGGTGGCAAATGCTATTGTTGATGTTGATTGTTGATTACCTGTGGAAGCAAATAAAATTACATGTGTTTGCTGACCCCAAACTTGCAGGAAAGGGAGTTAAAATTAACTACTAATTTATTCAGTAAACTCTTATTGATTTCTAACTACAAAAGCAATAAGACGCAGGATGGCTGACAAGAATTAGCAGTCCTCTCACCACAGAAATAGTAACTTAAAGAAGCATAATTCTAAAATTCTGTACTATAGTACTATTACAATAAGACCCAGAGTATTTAACAATTTTGGGTGGAGGCAAATGCTTCTGGTTTAGTACTTCATTGCTCATCAGATTCTCAAGTGTTGATGTATTTTGGATTTCTGTCTCAAACTGCTTAGGAAGGCACATAATTTTTTAATAATATGACTAATAAATAGATCCTTGTTTGTGCAGGTTAAGCTCTTAAAAAGATTGCTCACTCTTAGCGTGCAGATGTGATGGGATGTGCTGCAATCCAGCTATACATTGCTGGCAATATTGACATCCAAGTGACAGTAATGCCAACAGTGCCTTGCCTCCAACTTTTTAAATGTGCCCACATCTACAATTCTGCAACCATCAGGGATGTTACCGAGGTTTTGTGTGATTTCATGTTGCCTGTATTCATCTTCGTGAACTAGGGCAGAGAAAAGCTTAAAGAAATCTGGGACAAGGTGGTGGAGTTGGCAAAGACGTTAACTAAGTTTTGTCTGTATCTCCTGGTACTTTCAGTTTACAGCAATGGCAATATCTACTCCCTTTATTTTCCTCATTTTCGAAGCTGCAAAAATACCCTCAAGTTCTTGCCAGTTTTAAATTTTTTGTGTTTGAGTCGTATGAGAAAATCGGCGTTGTCTTGTCATGCAATGTTTGTCACTCAGCCTGCCCCAGCTTGGAGACACTAGGTCTGCTTAATGCAGCAAATTACTTCAGCCACATTGTCCTCATCTGTCCTCAACTTCTGCTGCATTCCCTTTGCTGGAGATAGGTTAAAAAGCTGAAACATTGGTAACTGTTGGCAAGTTTTGTTTTATGTCCCATGCCTGAATCTGATCATCTGCCCTGTTCAGTAAGTTGTGTCTCAGAGTTTCTCTTCCATATGAGGTAAAGAAGGGAAAATATTATGAAACCATGGATTCTATATCTTTATCCATATCTATGTAACTATATATATAGACATAATGTTTTAAAAAGGAACTTATACTAGTGCATAGATGGGACAGAAATTTTCCATCTCATGCCTAGAAAATAGTTTGATAAGATTCTTCTCCATAACCTTTTAAATTCATCTCTTTCCTGAAAGAATCAATACAGAAAGTAAAGTTTAGTCTTCATAACTTTTTTAGTGTGTTACTTTTGTGCAATAGTGAAAATTGAATGCAGCAGGGAAGATGGAGTGCCTTTTCAGACAACTGAAATGAGCCATTCCTTAATATTATTTTTAAATTACTAATGAGTTTTCCCTATTTTCTCAAGATTATGTTACAGTAGAAAGTCACTGTTACATATGAAAGATTTTTTTCCTCTCTGTGACTGGAATTTGCTAGAATTACTCAAGAAAATTTTATTTTTCTCTCAAATGATCCACTTCTGCTATTGCTATTTCATATTACTGGTTTTTCAGGTTTGCTTGGCAAAAAGTGTACCTATAGTGTCTGTTTAAAAACATAGAGTAATTAGTTATATCAAATGTACAGAAATTATCCCACCTGCTGAAAATCTTTTAAGTTACATTTTAAAGGAAGGTACAGCTCTCATGTTGAAGTAATGGGGGGAAGAAAGCCCATGTGAACTAAAGAAAAGAGTGTCTTCACTCAGATGTTTACAACAGCTACTTCTATTAAAAAAATTAACTCCTAAATTCATCTTTGTATGTTTATAGAATCATAGAATAGTTCAAAGGGACCTTTTAAAGGTCACCTGGTCCAAACTAGCAGGGACAGCTATGAGCAGGGACTTCTTCAACTAAACCATGTTGTTCAGAATCCCTTCCAACCTAATGTGGAATGTTTTCAAGGATAAGGCATCTACCACCTCTGTGGGCAACTTGTTTCAGTATTTTACTGGAACAGGTTCTGAAGAATGTTCTGAGAACACTTTTTGAGGCCCTGGGACAATTATCAGGAACTGAGGGTTCTCAGTAAGTGTAGAAGCAGCAGTGTTTTAGATGTCCTGCTGTTACCACTGTTTGTGCTATTTACCGCTTGCATATTTTTATTCTCTTCAAATGCTTACTTTGGAGACAGCAACAGAAATAATGTGCTGAACTAGAGCCCAGTGGGTTTCCCCATTTCTTGGCTGTGTCCCTGGAGCTTGCCTATGAAAAGGCAAAAAAGACTATGCTCAATTAGTGTGGCTGAGGGCAGGTTTAAAGGCTTAAAGGTGAATGAAGACACTCTTAGCATGCAGCTCTGTAAGTATGAGGGTACAAGTTAGAGCACAACCTAAAGCCAAAGGACCTGCCATATTTCAATTTGGTCTGAATCTCTTAATCCCAAATCCAGTCTGCTGATGCATACAGGAATGTAAGCAAGGTCAGGGTATGGGACTGATGAGGGGGAGGAGATACTTTTGGATAGCCTGGGCAGCAGTTTACTTTATACTTTATTGCACATTACCAACAATTCAGTTACACTGATCAAGACTCTTTAAAAATTACTATGATGGTCTAAAAATGGCAATATACCAATATTTATGTACTAATTTTATTAGACCTGTTTATGTCTCTGTCTGTTTTAGTATCTTTGGTCCTTGTGATCTCAAAAATTCTCCCAGCTGAATTGATTTTGTGGTGGTGGAATCCTTTTTTAAGCACAATATTGCAAAAAATAATTAAAATTAAAGATTCATGTAGCTCTTTGTTTTAGAGTCATATATGTGTAACACACATGTCTATTCTTTTTTATCAACTGTTTGGAAAATACATTTATATTTACTTTTTGTTAAAAAAATTGATTGCACTTTGGAGTAAAATTACACGAACATTTAATATGGAAAATATTTTTTGGTGGGAATGATGCCCATAAAGATTTCATAATGTTTTTATTGTCTGAATATCTGGTACAATATCATGTTCAGGCAACACTTTCTATGTAATTCAATGTTAAATGTCCCAACATGATATGAAAACTCCCCAGTGGGGAGGAAATAATGGCATTGCATAACCAAATTAGATTAATGTACAAATTTTTTTTAAAAGGTCAGGGAATTGAAATCTTGGTTTAGGTAAATAACAGGTAAAACACAGCAGCTAATCTTGAGAAGGTTGCCTAAAACAATTAGGAAACTTGGACTTTACTGCCAATCAGTTTGACTAGAAAAAACCTGACTTAACATGAGTCAGAGTAATATGTGCTTGGCTTCGTTTGCACTGTGGCCCAGAATTTTGTATTATTTGCATTGTGAGAAAAGAGAAGGTTTTTTAAAGCAAAGTACGACATCTCTGCCCTGGCAACTGCAAGGGCAATGCTGTTAAAAAGCACATATATTATACAATTTGTTCTCAGTAACTTCTGTTTTCCTCTTCTTGCTTCAGGATATCAAAAAAAGACATTGTGATAAAGGGTGCAGATTTTCTGGTGGAAACTAGGTAATTTTGTCTTTCTTTGAATATTACCTCTTGTGTCCTCTGACTTTTTTTGTGACTGGAGATATTGTTATGTACCGATTTGCTCAAGAGATCTAAATGATGAAGAAATTTGCCAATGTGCAAAGATATGGTTTTGTCCAGATTTATTTTTTTAAACTTGTAGGCCATTTAGTAGTCACACATGCATGTACTGTTTCTAAATCACATTCCTTCCTTGGCTGCCTCGGATTTTCCAAGTGGAATTAAATGCAGGATGTGGTCCAGTGTCCTACGTCCCTAAACACAGCCCATCTCCCCCTCTGCCATTCAGACTGTGATTACATTTGGCCTGATCATTGGCACAGACTGACTCTCAGCACGAATGATCCCCTTGGCTTTTCCAGGCTGTCTGTATCCCAAATGCACACTTAATCCTCAACCACTGCCATCTCGTAGCATATGCTCTTTTTCTTCCTCAGAGTTTCTTGATGTGGTCGAACAGGCCCCCTGGGTCAAACACTGCAGCTGTTTGGAATTATCTTTTGGACACATGGGAAACCTAAGAGTGATTATAAATTTGGCAGACAAATCCAAGGCATAGCCAAAAATACCCCAGATCTACAGTTTGTTTGGTGAGCTATAAAAATAGGTACCTATGTCCCAAGGAAATATATATGAAAATCAGTTTTCCTCCCAAAACTCTTGGTTGTTGCTTTCTGTGTTGATACCTCCAAAACATAACAGGAATACAAGAATTGACTGTGTATACATATTATTTAGTTTCTATAGGAATAGATCATGTGACTCATCAAGGAGTGGTAGATCAAAAATTCAGCCTTACTACATGAACAACATGGTTTAGTTGAAGAAGTCCCTGCTAGTCTTGGACCAGGTGACCTTTAAAAGGTCCCTTCCAGCTACTCTATGATTCTATAAACATACAAAGATGAATTTAGGAGTTAATTTTTTTAATAGAAGTAGCTGTTGTTGTAAACATCTGAGTCAAGACACTCTTTTCTTTAGTTCACATGGGTTTTTTTCCCCCCCCATTACTTTAACATGAGAGCTGTACCTTCCTTTAAACTCTTACACCATTTTCACAGCTCCTGCAGGTTGGAAGAGTTCATTGAAGCTCATGAAGTTTAGTGTAGTGAGTCTCCTTCCACTTTTTCAAGGACTTAATCTCTGGGTGGCCTAGGACAAAGGGGAATGCCCCAGAAGTGAGGAGCCAAGTTGGAAGGTAACCAATGTCCTGTCTTCCCTATAGAATATTAATTTTTGTGGAGCAATATTCAAATGCTAAAGAGTAAACAGCATGATATGTTGTACTGAAGTGCTCTTACAGGGCACTGTGTAGTGATTGGATTCAGGCTGTAACAAGAAATTTACTCTGTATATTGTCCCTGAATGCTTAAACTGTTTCCTGAAAATACATTTTAGCAGCAGCTAGGTTGTTCAGCTTGAAAACTGTTAAAGGAACTTAAGAGACTGTTTCTATGGTTTACAAAAACACACCTTATAAATAGATTTTCCTACTGGAAAACCCTCTGTCAATTAATTCTTCCAATTAAACTTTAATACATATACTTCTTGAGAATTTGCATTTGTGCCTTAGGCAGTGGAATCATGCATAGTAATTCCATGGACTATAATAGTCCTCAGCCTACTCTGGGATCAAAGTTGTATCCTTATTCTTCCCAGTGTTTATTGGAAGCTTTTGATTCCATCAATCACACCAAGGCAATGTCAGCTTCGAAAAGGCACTGCTGGGTTACCACAAGTACTATTTTGGCATGTTTGGAGTAGTCTCAGGCAGAGCTCACAGATAGTTATTCTGCTCAACCTTTTTTCCTTCTCATAGCTCTTTAGGGTTCCATCTTCAGACCTTATTAGTCTTTTGTTGTTTTTTAAATGCTGGTATCTAGGCTACAGTAGCCTTTTAAAATATTAGATGTACCATGCAGATGACAAGGCTTCCTTTTTGAGCTGTCCCCTCCAAACTTGGTTTGGTTCCTGTAGTTTCTGAGCTGCCCTGAAGACTTATTTCTGAGTTTCAGCCAAAAGAAACCACATTATTTTGCTTTTGTGACAAAACATAAGCTGTATGTGTGGAACCCACTATCATGCTGGACTAGCTCTTTCTTCACAGTCCCTTTGAGACTAATTTTTCCATTTCCTGTCACTACAGATTGCACTCTTGGAGGCAGTTTTAAATCAGTAATGTCTTTGATGTTTTTCTTTCACCATGCCAGGAACATTCCCAGAATGACATTGATGCTCTCCCAGGCTGTCCAAATGTGTATTCATGGCAGGCTTCTGCTAAGCTGCTGTAACACTCTCCCGCTCTGTTTGCTGGCTTGCCAGATGTGAATAAGCTCCAGTTAATTGAAAATACCAGATTTTGAATAGGTTGCAGTTAATTCAAAATGCTATGGCTAATACAAAATATGATGTGGCTAAATTTTAACCATTGCATGTCTCTTCAGTGAAAATCAAATGACAGAAACATTTGTCAGATGTTTTCAACTTTTTCTTCTTAGGCTTCCTGAGCCCTTAAAGAAAAATGTACAGAGGATCTTTCCAAACAAAGCTGAATGCGTCTGACATAACTGAGGATCAGGTAGACTAAATGGACTCGGTCTTTTTAAATGGCAGCTGAAAATGAAGTGCTAACATAGTGAATTGTTTTCTGATACTGCTGTGGAGTTGCATGCCTACAGATGGGAGGCATTAACTTTCTGTCTGTTACTCTAAGAGCTTCTTTTTTTTTGCTTGTGCCCTCTAGTATGTTAAGCTGCAAACTGGACTTTCTGCATAATTGTACTTTTGTGATTATGGCAAAAACAACTTAGAAAAAAGATTTTGTTTTGTTATCACTGTTTGGAAGTCATATATTTCATAGTATTTATATTTCATCCATTTTGAATTTGAGAGAGGTTGTTTGCAAAACCAGGTATTAATACTTATACTTCTGTACCTTGAATAAAATATTTCTGAGGCTAGGATTTTGAATAGTCATGCTACATTAGAAATTTTGTATGTGCTAGAGCCATAGCCATTTCTGTCTTCCATGGTACTACTTCAATTAAAAAAACAGATACTCAGAAAAAGATTTTGTGAAGGATATGGAAAAGTCTATGCTTTTCATTATAACTATGAAAATGAATGAATCTATTAACATCATATGATTCAAATAAAACCCCTGAGTTATCTACCTGATGGCAAAGAGGCTCCAGGCAGGAGGGTGTGTGCTAAGGTGATACAAGTAGCTGAAAAGGGCAGGCAGAATAACTGAAGCTATTAGACCAACCAGGCTGTCATCAGTCCTAGACAATAGGGTGAACATCAGAATGCTGATATGGGATTTAATTCTTTACAACTCAAAAGATGAGAATATGAGTCAACCACCCTTTATGGCTTGTGGATCTGGTTTCATTCCTCTGATAAGTTTGCTACATTAAAGCAATTATTTCATACCATAGAAAGTGCCTTTCATAAAGCCCTGAACTGCATGTTATTGTGATTAGAAGTCAACACTATCTGATATTGATTAAGTGTAAATTAAATGGATTTAGACACTTGGTAGCTGGTATACATCAAAGTGGTGTCATGGAAGATTTATCACTGAATAGAAGTATTTCAAATAGGATTTTGCAGAGATGAGTTAAAGGTCAAGACTATGAAATACTGTTCTATAAAAACCTGAAAAAGTAAATATAAAAGCACTGTGAATAAAATTTATGGATGATATAAAGCATGTCAAAGTATTGAGAACTGAGTAGCCAAGTTAAGCAATTTGGATGTCTTAAACTGGTAGGATGCAAGCAAAAGGTGAACTTAGATGTTAGGGTTCCTGCCTGTAGAGAGTCATGCACAAGCAGCTGCACAGGCTGGGAGGCAGCTCTGCTGCTGTTCCCCACAGTCCTCTTGCCTGGCATGCCGGTTTGGCTGAGGAGAATGACACTGTGACTGTGCTTGTGGCACCTGAGCCAGCTCCCTGCCTGGCTGCCCCGACACGCTGGGCTGTCTCTGCACTTACCCAGTCCTCCTGCAAGGGTGGCTACAGACCAGCAGAAGTGGCACCCACAAGGAAGACAGGTTTGCTATTGGCTTCAGAATAATTTGTATGAGCAGATTATAAAAGTAATTATTTTAGTAATTATGTCCTCACTGTTAGTTGTAATTTATTTACCAGCACAAAACCTAATGAAAAGCAAGAGAACAAAAAAGCTTCATATTATGTAAAATTCCTTATGGAAAACTGAGTCTACAGATACTTGTGCTGGATCTCAGCCTTGAAACACCTCAGTAGCTACTCACATTTGGCTTTGCTGTTCTCCTTATCCTTGCCATGTTTTGCTGTGCTCCCCTTCCCTATGTGTGGGCTTTCCAAACCCAGGATTTACTCACCCACTGCTTGCATTTTGCACACTTGTTCCTCTTGAGCGTAGGGGGATACAGTATGAAGGTGGTATAGAATGTTATCTCATCCCCCAAAGAGTTGCAGCTGAACCAATTACTAAACATTAGGAGCAGGCCTGATCTTAACAGGCCACACCTGTAGCCAATAAGAACAAGTGGTATAAAAGAGGGGATTGGTGGGATCTGGAGTCAGATGATTACTGCAAGGACCAGGAACAGTCAGTGCTTAGAGGAGATGCCTATGAGAAACATTGAGGCAGTATGAAACCCTGGCAATATGGAGTCCTTGCACTATAATGATGTTAGAACTCTTGGTATATAAGACACTTGAGGTTGATAGTTTTATTTCCTGAGTGGAAGTTGCCTTCCAAGGGATGAAAGCTCTTGTGGACAGTGTTAGGGATGATACCCAAGCTTTGCAAATGGAAATGGAGTGGGGTTTTTTTTCTGTTTGAAGTGCTCCAGAATAATAGAAAGAGAGATTACACCAGAAATGGATCATCTAATTTTCTTTCAGGCTAGTTATAAGCCTCTGGGTTCTCCTTGTTACATCTGGCAAATTAGTCAGAAGGACAAGAGTGAAAATGGATGGTTTGGCTCCCTAAAGCAAATGTACTCCAAGTGCATATTCTACTATACGGTACAGTGCATTAAGGTCTCATGTGAAAACTCTCATCCCAAAACTATATGAAACAAATACCACATTAGCTTTAAAATAAATTTTAAGAGAGGTCCATGTGGAAAACCTGACTGGAACTACAGCTGACTTTGGATGTACAGGAAAGTTTATAATTCACATTTGCTGAAAAGTTTAATCCAGCAGTACTAAGACCAATTTATGAAGTTCTGTATGAGAGGAACAGCTTGCAATAATACTTGTTATAAGTAACAAATAAAGAGACAGGGAAAATTAGAATGATGTTTACAAGCCCAAGGTCTGGCAGCAATGACACTGAAAAAGGCAATGAGAGCCACAAACTCCAAGTGAAAAGAGGCAGCTGGTCTGCTAAGAGATGGGTGCTGTTGCAAGACCAGGGATGTTCCTGTTAGCATCTCTAAGATCAATTAGAAGCATGAAAAGAGAGTGAGCTCTCCTGAGAAACAAAACATTTGATAGCAATATACCTTTTTTGCTTTTCATAATAATGGAATAAAATATTGATCCACCAAGAAACATTTCAGAAAACCATGAATAATTGCCCCATGGAGACAGAAGGGAGGCAAAGGTCAGGTTCAGAGCTTGTTTTTAATGTGTGGGGCAGCATGGAGGTCCTGGGCTGCCCGTCTGAGAACCAATAAGGGGAAGGGGAGTAGCTGTGGAAGAGGAGCAGGATTTCATATCATCCTTCTCCAAGGATATCATCCATGCCCTTCTCCAAGCTGCTACCTGGGGCTTCACTCATGACCTTTGGAGGCTCAGTTATCTTCTGCTGCCCCACCACCTGTAACCATGGTGACATCATCCCAAAGAAGCCAAGCATCATTCTGGCTGTGACAAGGGGCACAGCTTCCAGGGCAGCCAGGGAGATGGAAAATAACAGTGTTACTGCTCCTGCAGGTGGTGAAAAATAAATACACCTGAGTCCCAGAGAAAGGTTCTTGCAACATCAAATGGGGTAGGGCAATTTAAATCTAATAATCTCATTGTGGCCTTTCTCCTTCCTGGTGTAAACAGGTGAGAGAAGCAGAAAATGAAGGTACATAAAGAGGAAAAGTTTGAGAGAAAATGAGGAAAGAGGAGGCTGATTGGCATAGAAAGCAAGTGTAAATAAATGGCCTCTCCTGGCCTCCCCAGGCATGCTTTTCACCAAGGTGTAAATTCCAATAACATATGTGTAGTCTGTGAAGTAATTTAGTGGAGAAATGAAAGTAGTAACCAGTGGACAGTCAGGAAGTACTACATTAACACGTTTAAAGACCTCTAAGTAGCTCTGTGTGACGGGAGGCTGGGGCAGCAGCAGGTTTCTGTACGTGTATCCCAGAGATGCCAGTCCCTGCTCACAGGTAAATGAGTCTGCTATGTGCACTGCAGTCTGAGATGGTCTCCGCTCTATTGGATGAGATTTGAAGGGAGCAGAGCAGTGGGCAAAGAGGTGCAGTGAAGGTGAACCAGCACTGATGATGGAAACAATTCTTTCAGTGGCATCTAAATGACAGTGGTTTATTACTGTGCTGACTATTGCACAGCATGCTGAAATGACTTTTTCACAATAAAATGCAGCCTTTCTCCTCCTGGCACTTAATGTAGGTGGCTTTTTCTCTTGCTTCTATATGATTTCTGTGCCCCTACAGTCACTCTGTGAGCATTATTGGTGCTCTTGTTTATGCAAAGGTCTTTCTCCAAGATTCAGTTTATAGTGAATTGCTCAGGAATTACATTATATTTTTTATCGTCTAGTTCTGCAGTCTTTCCATAAAATCCAACCACAGCATGGAAATATGTATGGTACATTTATAAAGCCTTCCATATGTAAAACAAATTAAGCTCTAATATTACACTCCAGGCTATTGTGCTAGTGGGAGACCAGGATTCTGTAGTTGCACTCCATGGGAACATTGCTGCTTTTTGAAGTGTACAAGCAGGCTGATGCATTATCTACCTGATATGTGTTGGAAAGTGTGAACTATGAACTACCAGGTCAATGAAAAGGGGACAGTACAAAGGACAGGCTGGAAACAGTATGTATTGAAGACACAATGATGACAGCTTGTCACTTAGAGCTGTTTCAGCAGGAGCATCTAGCTAGCAGCATGCAAATATGAAGGCATTATGACATTATCAAACTCATGGAGTGCAGAGTTTACCAAAAAAGTCTGGTAACTGAGAAGCTCGGCTAGATATTGCTTGATGCACACCTTGCACACCTGAGCCAACTTGGCTAAAGGTAGACATCCCCAAGAGAGCAGTTCTGCTTCAAATTTACCAAATGTGTGATCCTACAGGACTAAAAACTGAACTGCAAAGACCAATCATGAGAATTAAATCCCAGTCCTGAGATTTACTGGTGCCAAGGACTATTTATTCTCTCACCTCACTCTAATATGGTCTGTAATTATTGGCCTGTAATTCTAAAATACAGAAATGACGTTTCTGCACTAGCACATCACTCAAAGCACTGTCTTGCCTCTGCTGTGGACAGTATAACTGTCCTGTTACTGACTGGGTGATTCCCACAGAGTTTTTCCTTGCTAAATGTGTCCTGTCAGGAAGTGGCTTCATAAGTGTTCAGACACTGTCTGAACTGAGAGCAGTAAGTTTCTTAAAAACAGCTGATGCTTCCCTTCTCTACTTCCACCACCCAGTAAGTTGCTTCATTAGAGTCAGAAAAAGCTCCAAGTATTTTATTATTTTTGGAAGAAATTGTAAAGAAAATTTGCCATTCTCTTCCCCCATCTATTTTATGAAAAAAAAAAATTAGAATACATTTTTGAGGATATAAATTATGTGCAGGGCTGTCTCCCTATTTTTGTTATGTTTTCAAATTTGCTCCCAGTGTATTATGCACTCACATCCCTACACATTCATTAGGCTATGCATTTAGTAACACAACTTATGCTAAAAAGAACATACATTTAGGAAATGCAAGTGCTATATTTGTAATCAAAAAGCGATTTTACACTGGTATGTTAAATTATGAAATCTTTTCTTTCCATCTTTCTCTTCCAATCAATTAGAGTTTTTAAACAGAAACCAAAAAGAGGGACTCAGCATCTAGTCTGAGACTGTGAAAGCTCCATCTCTTGTGTTCCTAGCTCATAGTAGAGTGCAGTCTTTATTAGTTTAAAAATATCCAAGTAATTTGGCAATATTCTTTTTCCTTCTTTTTATTTCATGAGACTTTCTACAGGGTAAACATAAAAGAAGCATTATAAAATCTTGAGTCATTTTGCAAACAGCTTAAAGAATTGAATAATGATGCTTTATTTATTCACGAATATTTGAATATAATTCCAGTGTAAGATAAAAACAATATGATCTTTCTTTTTCAATATCAAAATGGGGGGGGGAAGTGCACTTTTATCATCATGTAAAATACAGTTATCAGTATTTTGTATGTTGTAATCATAGAGAAATCTTAGCTCTATTTAGGATAGCCTGTGCATGAAGTTGGTAGAGAACCCAAAGGTAGAATTTTCATAATTTGCATTGGTTTAAAGTTTACATAGCCAACCCTTATAAAAATATAGGTGTCCAGTCACATAAGAGATGCATCCTACATCCCAGGACAGGCTGTGGAAGCTCCTTGCTGAGCTCAGGCACACCATGCCAGCTCCCACAGAGTGCACGCCCCTTCAGCACAGCGCTGCTGCTCTGGCTGCCCTGCTCTCTGCTGGACACCCCAGGGGGCAGCAAATTTGTGCTTGCCAACAGATTCCTTTTCAGAGGAGTGCACGATGGGCCTAACATGGATACAGATTTGACAGCTCTGTATTCCCTACCCAGCAGCTGCTTTTTCCTTTTGACAGAAGAGTCTGTCTGGAGTCTGGGAAAAACACTTTCCAACATATTTTTTTTCTTTAAATGGAATTTTTTTGTTTCTTAGAAATATAAACGTTTCCATTTGTGATGAAGAAACAAAACCCAGCCCAGCTAGTTGCTACTAGCACAGTCTGAGTGTCCCATCACATCAGACAAAAACCTACTAGGCCCTATGGTCACATCAGATTTCTGTAGCTGCTGTGTCTCACAGGTGGGCTTTACATTGTATTCTCCTGGTCTGTGGGTGCAGATACAAGGGGAAACAAAGGTCCCACCATAAAGGACTAAGGAGAAGACCCCAGATTCTCAGAGAAGCAGCTGGAAAGCCCAGGCAATCCCCACAGTGGGGATAACAACACCACTCATCCCAGGCAGGTGTTCCTGGCACAAACCAAGCCACTGCTACAATGGGCAGGTAACTGTGATGGCTTTCAGCAGAGAAACCAGGTGGTGAATGGATCTGCATCCCTCCCTAACCCCTCAGCAGCCAGGCTGGAGTGCTCTGTTGTAGATGATGGGTTTGGAGCTTTCCCAGGCTGCAGAAAAATTAAGAAATTTCTGGTCCTGTCTGTTTTTCAGGCATCTCTTGCTATTTGCCTCTTAGAACCTGTAGTCTGATCCAGGGAATTCCTGTATATGTTAAAAGTATGAAGGGAATAAAACAGCAAATGTTCTTTTGCATTTCAGTGTTCTCTCTGCTTGGTTGGATCTGTCAGTCTCCAGCAGGAAACATAACTGTAACTCAGGAAGGGTTTCAATTATCTTCTTGTTCACTGGAAATAGAAGAAACCTCAAGCTGACATGTTTCTGAAGAAGAATTCCAAGGGATGCATACTTCATACCACAGAACCACAGAAACCAGAAAGAAGGAAAAAAAAAATAAAAATTCCTAACTAACTAAAGTCTTCACTGTCCCAAATTAAAGGGAAGCAGAACATTATTAGCTTTGTTATCTATTTACTAGCACCTTACTGTCACTCATGTCTTAAAACTGTGGTATCAAACACACTGGGGGACCTTGCTGTCATGCTAATGAGCTGGCTTGTCACATCTATCATATAGCTCATACTTACAAGAAAGAAAAAAATCAGACACATGGTTTGTAAATATATGCACAACCTACTGCAGGACCTCAAGGAAATGTACACTGTGGATGATTATAGAGACATCACTGTTTACCACCTGAACTGTCTCCCCTGGGTTTTAGCAGTGGAATTACACCTCAAAAGCTGCCTTCTCTACATGAGTAACTACAAAACACTGTAACACTTCTTTTTCCTGCATATTAGCATCACCATTCTCCAAAAGCAGAGAAGGTTCTGCTTTCTCCCAGCTTTCCTGAAGGCATTGTCCAGGGATAAACCTTGAGCCTGAACAGTTCTTGAGCTTAATGATAATAAATAATAAAGTGGTCTCCCTGCTAATTTTTTAATTTTAGTTGTGTTTTTTTTAGGTTCTACAAGAAGCCATAATGTATCATACATGTGCCAGCTGAACCCTGCAGAGGTGAAGCCAATGTCAGCAGTATCACCTCCTGTCAAACAGCTCAGTAGCCTCTCAACAAACAAACAGCTGGGTCACCCCATCTACCAGCACTCCCACCCAGCAGTAATGGGTGACTGGTTTTTCCAGTTTCTGACAAACCAGAAATATGTTGCAGATACATGAAAAGGTAAGGGTAAGAAGGTGCCTTCCCACCTAGGATCAATAGGAATCTTGAGCCTGTATACACATCCCCACCCCCACAGACAAACAGCAGCTCCAGCTGGTGAGAGAGCACATCACCTGCTGAAACCATTTGGGCTGTTGTGCTGAGGCTGCTCAGGAGAAAGGCACATACTGCTCTACTCCTTGTACTGGGAAAAGGAGTGAAGAGGAGAAGGGTGCTGGGAATCCCTTCTTGGAAGTGTGGGAGATGTTATAGACCTGGAAGAGAGCAAGGTGCAAAGCTTTCCTGTGCTCTGAGCATCAACTGAAATATAACTTTTTGAATAATCCTGATACAAGATCTAATTTTCAAATGTTGATGGGTGACTCTCCAGCTGATTTTCACTTTTTAGGAGTCTGCTGTGGATTTGGTTGGACAAAGCTATTACAAAAAGTTGCTCAGGTAAAGAACTGGAAGGTGAAGAAAATGCCATGCATGAAGCAGATTTAACTGGACTGGAACTTTACTTGAGATAACTGTTAATATTGCAAACCTTATGAAATTATTATAAGTAGTAGCACTCAATAAATATAAACACGTAAAGCTTTGACTCCCTTTCTGCTCTAAAATACCTTGTTTCCAATATCACAGTATCATTTCTTCATTATTGAATGACCCCAAATAATAGTGTTTCATATATAAATCTATAGGTACTGGTCTAAGTACCTATAAGACTTAGCTTCTTCTAAGCCTACAATCAATGAAAATGTCAAAGTAACTCCTATTAGTATCCTTCCTATTTCAGACTTTCAACACCACGAAGAATGAGCAATATTTTTTTCCTTTTTTAAAGTGCAAGTCACCTTCAAGCACCTGCCTTTTTAACAAGAGGAGAGAGGCCATTGAAACATGGCTTCTTAAAAAAGGGCAAGTGTTACTCGGTATCATTTCATAGTGTGTTTACTGAAGTACATTTAATTACTTCAACAGTGGAATAAATAATTTTTTATGCAAAATGAAATCAGTATTTAAATGTTTTATGTAAATTCTGATGCTTCTCTTTGGAGTGTATGTTTCAAGCCACAATAGGTCCTGTCAGTTTTTTTTCAATCAAGTTTGGAGACAAAGCATGCAGAAAGCTTATATTCCAATAGAAGAGTGAACTTTTCAGGGAATGAAAGTTGCCTTCACTTCTCACAGAGATTTTGGTCTTGCTCACAGGGATTTCTGAGCACCTTAGGTTATTCTGGTATCTCTAGCCATAAAAACCAGATACTTCTTTAAACTCTCCCATTTTCCCTGACCTATGAGCTCCCAAAGTAAACTGTTTTTTGATTCCATGAAGGCTGTCATTCTAACACTGTTTTGAACTCAAAACTCCTGGATTGAAAATAAGGTACTACTACCTTCAATTTTTAGACACGACTGGTAGTATTTCCAAATTAATTTAAAAAATATACTGCAGCATTTTCCATAATGGGTTGAACAATTTTGTCCACTTCTTCCTTCAATTACACCTTCAATATTACTGGAAGGGAGAGTAACAAGAGGAGTTTAAGCAACAGAGGAAATAGGAAAGGGAAAAAAGTAGATGTTGTTGCCAGGATAATGGAACCCCAAGGACAGTGACTACATTTTCCTAGCTATAGATCAGCTCACAGACTAAGTTTCTTAACAGTTAGATTTAATTAAACTTCTTTTTCTGTATCTGCCATTAATTGAGCATTTATTCCTCACCTTTGTGATTAACATGGGTTGGGCCAACATGCTTGTGCAATAGTCTGTAGATTTTTTTAACAGAAAAATTATTTTTAATTATTCATGCAGCTCTGATTCCTTTTAGAATTGGTCAAACTGTGGATCTGAAACAACATTCACAGACCTGTTAGTTTCCTACTTAGAAGAGTGCAGTGTGTTTCAGGAGGGCTTTGAAAAGGAAAAAGACAAGAAAAAAATGCTGGCTTATTGCTTCTCTCTACTAAAAAGAGTTAGAACAGTCAGCACTCCTGTGAAGTTAAACAAAAAAAAAATTAAAAAACTAAAAAGTAATCTAACCAGCCAGCTTCTACCCACCAAATACTTACAGATGTGATTATATTTAGTTACAAGAAAAAATAGCTAAACTTTCTTTATTGCACATAATGTCTCCAGGGATCCTGGCAGTGAAGATGACTGGTTAAAGGTTATTTGATGATTTGCTTCTATTCCTCCAGTGACAGATCTGCTACTTTTCTACTACTGCCTGACTGCTTACCATAGTTGGTAAGGTGATGCCAAATTTTACAGAAAAATAAATATCTAGAGGTGGGAATCAGCTGACAAAGTGTCTTAGCCAACGATCAATATTCACTTTACAGTCCCCAGAGAAAAATAGGCACTTAGAGGGCATAATTCCTAAAGCAGATGCCTAAAATAGCTGAGCTAAACCGAGCCCTGGAAGTGCTGACTTCAAATACAGCAACAGCCCATAGCTCAGAAGTGGAGGCAGCTGTATTATGGATCTGGGAAGACCTTTCCTATGGCAGGAATCTGATTATAGAAGATGCTGCTGTAGGGTAAGGTGGCTTCCACATACACAGAGCTGATTGTTGTGCCATGTGCAACAACATACCTGAGAGCTGCCTTGACAAGTGAGTTTAAGCTTAATTACTCCCCATCCCAGCATAGTGCACCAGGTGTTAAATGCTGCTTGAGAGAGCAAGTAGCTTGGCAGGGTGAAGCCTTGTGAAGGCTGAACTAGAATAGAGCCTAGAAGGAGTTAAAGAATAAAGAATAATTCCTCAATGGATACGCCTTGGGCAGTACAAGAGCCCAGGCAGGCCTACACCCAAGATGAACCCAAAACAGTCACAAAGTGGATCACCAGTCACTTTTATAAGTTCTGGTCCGTTTGCATATTGGAGTTAATTGTCCAATTATAGCTTTAGGTGATGAAGTCCCATCCTTCTTGTTTTTCTCTCTTCATTCTGCTGTTGTTTATGCTCTTGGGCCTGAGATTTGGATCCTTTGTCCTTGGTCCCAAGCTAGGAAAGGAATTGTTTTGTCTACCTACTCTGTGAAGAGAGCTTACCATCCTCTAATATGAAGATCAGAACTACACACTAAAGCAGTAAAGAATCTGAAAAATATAAAAGCTAAAACCTGTGGTATCAGGGCAATGGTTTCCCTTTGCCTGGGTTTGTGGCTGGCAGTGTAGATGCTGTGTGGCAGGGCCAAAACAGCAGAATAATGATGGAGTGGTCTGGCATGATAAAGCTTCCCCCTTTTATTTCCGGAGGATGTCCTGAACTTTTTATTTAGTAACATTTAAATCTACATCAGAAGAATGTTTATGGGTAAAAGTAATGAAATCCTTTGGAAGAAGACACCAGATTAAGGAGGTCCAGGTGTCACTCACCAGCAAGCCTTGGGTAGCAGGAGACAATGGAATAATGGAGGAAATCTATCTTCTTTAGAGTAGATGAAAATTTACTTCTGTTTTTTTCTATCTGCTAGTCTCCAGCTACAATTCTTTGCTTGCTGTCAAAATAGTTTTTTATTAAGGTAGTTAGGGAGTATTTCTGGTCACTCTATATTGTATATAATAATATGTGTATATATATATATATATATTTATAATTATTGTCTATAAAATATATATGCATATAATAATCTGAACTAAGTTAAACTGAATTCAGAGAGACTACTTGCATAGCTAGGAAATTTTAAAATGCTCAAGATTTTGCAGACTGGATCTTTACTCCTCTCACTAGCCAAATACAGTAAAAGAATTTTTATATGTAAAGTCCTAAACAGAGACTCCGAAGCATAGGCTGAAAGAAGTTAGTATAGGCTGAAAGAAACTATCCACTCCAGTCTTTTGCATATTTTACAGGTTTATCTGCTTCACTATTTTGAGTATACTATCTAATCTCCCTTTAAGCATTTCCTCTTCTGATATCCCAGAAGTTTCTCTTGGCAGACTTCTCTATTGATGAATAACTCTTATTTGTGAGATTTGTCCTCACATCTAATCTAAATTTGTCGTATTTTAGGTGAACATTTTCCTTAAACAACCACAATCAAGTCTCTCTCTTTTATCTTGAGAAGTTTCTATCAAAAACTTCTTAAAAGTTCCATATTTTGTTTAAACTACTTGTCCTTTCCATCTTGTTCCTTATGGCTTGCAGCTTTCTTAATGTTCTTCATCTTTGCTGCTCTCTCATCTTCACAGTGAGAAGGTCAAAGGATATCCTAAGTGAGGCCTCAGCTGTCATGTGTATACATGATTTATTACCCCCCTATTCTTAAGTACAGTTCTTGGAATATGTGTTCTTTCAGAACAGATCAGAGTATTATCTCTGATTTTTGTTTATTTAGACACAAATCTAAAAATGCATTTTGACTAGTTATTTTTAATAAGTTTTGGAACAAAAGAGTTCACTGTTTACCTTAAGTAGTGGCTGGGACAGATCACTTTTTATTAAAAACCTTTGATTTTGCAATACACACACATTTCTCCTTAGGTGCTGTTGATGGTTTCCTTCCTTTTCCTCACTGGGAACTCCATGACAAAACTTGCTTTTGACTAGTGTTTCAGGATTTCCACATAACAAAGGCCTGTAAATAAAAAAAATCCACACTTCCTCTAAATACTCAATCTCCCAGAATGCAAATTTTTCTCTGGCCTTTACTGTCTGTAAGTTTTGATGTTGTTATACACACAGTTAGTCTTAAAGATATGGACTGTTTAAAACTAAGGATCTAGTTTAAAACTAAGGACTGTTTAAAACTAAGGATCTAGAACACACTAGTCCATGTGTTCTACTAAGAAATAGTGCTGTTTGAGTCACATAATCTGCTTACTATCCATTTTCTTCAATATTTTCTTAGTCGTGTAGCTCATTGGCCAGCAGTCATATCTCCCCATTTAAGGAATGTAACTGGCACTCCAAGCCATGTGTGTGGTCACCCTCTGAAGGGTTAAGAGAGGTGCACCTCTCTCAGGTGATCCACTTATTCACGGTCTGAGAAACAGCAATATTTTTCTTCCAGAAACTACAGAAGAGCTTATGGTGGCCGGGCTCCAATTTCCAGCACTTCACCTTTGTAGTCAGGTAAAGTGAATTCATGCAGTTGCCAAGCTGTGAGTCCTCCAAAAGCACCAGGGAAAGTGTGTCAACAAACCGTGGGTTTGATGCTGCCCTCATGGCCAGCAAGGGAACCTGCAGTCCTGCACTGCCCTTCCTGCCCCCTCCTGCCCTGGAGCACCTCTCTGGGCTCATTTTCCAGGATTTTCCAGTACACATGCTTTCTTCTATTTTCTGCAGTATTACATGGGATGAAATATGAAAAATTAATCTGCCAATGACTCTTCCATTTGCAGCATCGTCCTTCTCCTCCATGCAAAATTGTGTTACTGATTTAACTAATCTGATAGTTATGTCAGTTCAAACATTAATGACATTTCTACTACCCCATCATCAGAAAAGTATGCTTAATATGGAAGGTGCTGCAGTTAAAGACATCATGAGAGGACTTTAAAACAAACCTTCAAGCACAGCTGGTCAGCATTAAGCATCACAGTGCTTGAAGTCCCCACTGTTGATGTTGACATGAAGATAATTTCTGCTGTCTGGAATTCTATGGCATTAAGAACTAAGTGTTTTCCAAATGTCCTTCTTAGTGTAGGTATTCTGAGAGTTTTTTCCCCGGACCCTAAGGAATTTACACAGTCTGAAAGCCTGTTTAATTGTCTGGTTTATTTTCCAAATGCCATTTAAATCCATCTCTAGTCTTCATTAATAACAACATTATAATTACTTCATTAACTTTTCCAGATAAAGTGTTTAAATTCTACAGAAGCAAATAGCAATTTTTTGCTGGAGTGTGTGCTAATGGCTTCATCTAATACCACAACCCTGAGTTTAAAATGTATTTAATGAAATCATAAAGCTCTTGTTTAGTGTGTGTTACTGAAACCTGAAGAACACGTGGTACAAGGGTAAAGATAGCAACTTGTCGTGTTACATTGATTTAATGATGCATTTTGAAAGACTGGTGAGGAAAAAAGCTCAATTCATTTCCCAAGGGTAAAAATAATACCCTCAGTCATTGGCCTTAACTTGTTTTGACATCTTTGTTTCTGTGTAAAGGTTAAGTAATGTGGTCAAATTTTATAAGTAATGCTTTATTAACGAAGTACTTGCATTAAGGCTGTAAAATTGAACACCAGATCAGGAAATAATAAAAAGTAAGGGTTGTATCATAAAGTTAACTGATTCGTACAGCGAGTGTTCCCCAGATAAGGTACATGCTCAGCTGCCCACAGTATGTGCAGTTGAGTTACTGCTTCTGAATAAGTTAACCTTTTAGTTTCTTCTTTTTGACTACGTTCATTTTCAGCCTGAATGTTGAGCAAATGCAGGTTCTTACAATAACTTTTTGTTTGCCTTTGCTGGAAGAAAAGCAAACCCCTGTGCCTTCTCTTAGCTGAGTGAATAAATTACAGTTTGTGGCTACATAGCTCTCAGGCCCAAGTCTGTGGCCAGGGTACCTGCTGACCTGGAAATCTTGTGGTTTTCCCTGAAGTTCCTGTGTGCACATGGTTATAGGCAAGGAACTTGTGGCTGAGAGACAACAGCTTCAGCTCTTTCTCAGATGTGTGACTGTCATTTAGATGCCTCTAGTGCATTTCAAGGTGAAGTCAAATGACTTCAGTGAGTCACTTCAGAGGGCAATGTGTGAAAAGAAAGATTTTTACTTTTCCATGAAATGAAAGATTTTTACTTTTCCATGAAATGAGATGGAAGCATTTATACAAGCTACTCTGAAATAACTTCTGCGAGGCAAAAGCAAATAACTGATGAGGAGTAGTAAAGAGAAATTTCCAAAACTTCTGTGCTGTTAGTCTCTGGACTGGACAGTTCACTTTCTCATCCCCTCCCCAGTGAGATATGGGAAGAAAACAACAAAAACAGAAGTCAGAAAATTCATGAGCCAAGACAAAGACAGTTAATAGGTGAATATGGTGGAAAGCACAGCAAAGTAACACAGTGACCACACTGCCATAAACCAGTGTCCAGCCAGTTTTTTCTCCAAACAATGGTTACCTCAGGAAGCCACCCCCCTTCTTCTTAGTCAATCTTGGGTTTTTATAAATAGTTTTTAGGTGGTATGAAACGTCTCTTTGGCCAGCATGGGTCAGCTGTAGTGACTGGTATTCTCCTCTCTCGTTTCATTGCCCACTCTCTTTCTCACTGGAGTGGGGCAGTGTGAGAATAAAGGGCAACTTTATGTGTTGAGGTGGTGCAAGCACTCTTCAGTAACAGCCAGACAAAAGTATTTTATCAACACAGTTATAGCCACAAAGCCAAAACACAGAACCATACTGGCCCCTCAGAAGAAAGTTAACTTTATCCCAGACAAATCCACTCAGATGGATTTCTCCAGCAGTTAGCTTGCTTGGGGAAGGCTGCACTCAGCACCAGGGCATTTTGTTCATAGTTTTTTCAGGTTATATACTAAAAGTCTGAGTGAATCTGTGTATTTGTGTATCTGTGTATACTGCTACAGTATCTTAAAATGCTATATTAGCATTCTGTATGTATAAATGATTTAATGGCAGTAAAGAAAAAGCACTTGTGGACTTGTACACAGAAATGTATTCAGGGGTTTAGGTTTTTAATCTAAAAACCATTTCATGTAGAAAGAGAGGTGCCCTATGATATTGCATATCTTTGGAGAGACTTGTATGTGAAACAAAGCCTATTAGAACTGAATCTACCTCATTTGTCAGGTACTCACTGCTGCCATTCTAGCTGAGCACGTTACCTGATTTGAGGGCTGGGTAATGTAGCTGAGAACAAAAAAATAAACTATTGAATGAATGATCTTGTTGCACCCCACAAACAGAACAGACATTGTGGGAGGTCAGTGATGCACATCTCTGAGGGAAACTGAAGATGTAAAGATGCAGATACCAAGATGAGGTTTGAAATCTTGCCTGTATCAAAGTGAAAGGAAGTGTTGCCATTGCATGGAAGAAATTAGAACTTCGAGAATGCATGAACAGCTTGATTCTGGAAAATGTGCAGCACTGTGCACTGTGCAGTGAAACCTGAGAGATCTCTGTTGCTTTATACTTACCTGGATAAATTGAGCCAATTTATTTAGCCACTCAAGTGTGGACAATTTCAGCCTACAAAGAACTTCAGAAGCAAACCTTGTTACTAAGTAAGAATTCAGCGAAAGGAGACTAAACCTGCTGTGTTTCACCCTGAGCATTTAATAAGGAAAAAGTTGAAGGCAGATATTTAGAGACTCATGGCAAGACAAGAGGAAACTAACATGATTTGTTTCATATACATTTCTTGATGTACTGCTCTCACCTATTCCATTCAAGCAAAATTCACTATGAAAATTTACACTAGGTTTCCATTTCTGGTACAAAACCACAAAGAGTGACATGACTATGTAATTAAAAAGTGGGCAGAAGTGGAAGAGGGAAAATCCATCAGTCTTTTCATAAGAGAAAGTATTTCTCATAAACCACTTTTTGAGATGAAGCAAGTATGGCTAGTAGGGCATGCAAATGGAAGTAAAGAGAAAGGCAGTAGCACACTGATCTGTAACCAGGGTTCTGCCCAGGACTGTGATTCTTGGCTCTGCTGGACAAAGGTCATTTGGCTTACAAATAGTTACTATCTTAACAGCAGGGACTAAAATAGCACCAATAAACTGTTTGTATGGATTGTGCACAGGAAACAAGCTAATGACACACTGAATGAGAGTGTCTGCTTAATGCTGGGCTTTTGCTGGGGGCAGCTTGGAGCACAGCAGCAAAGAAAATAACTCTTTGTCATCAATTGCATTAATTTCTAATGAACATTTAATTCCTAGCATTAAACCCAACATATCCTAGAGGTCTGCTCAGATCTTTTCTTACACCCTCTGATGCAGAATACAAGTTCAAATTTGCTTGTATTCTGTACTGTGCAGACCTCTTCCTGGAGAAGAGGAGAAGATAGCTTCAGCATAATTACTCTTAGCATTATATGAGGATAGGTATGTGTGACAGCACAGTAAATGGGGTAATAAGTCTAAGTTACTCTCAGCTTCAAGAATTAGCTAAATTGCTTGAGAATTATATAGAGTTTTCTTAAAAAACTTAAAGAACTCAGAAATAAAAAAAGACCTGACTATGACATCTATTATGATTAACTGCTGGTGATGCTTCAGTAGAGACATGCAGTGAAAATATAAATAATTTTTTTTCTGATTTATGTTTGAGGAAGAAATGTTTATTTTATTACAAGCATTGTTTAAGCCAAGAGATTCTCTCTTGCAAAGGTAGCATATGCAGGACCTGGGGAAACTTTTCATGCTTTTGCCAGCACTCTAATGAAGTCACAGCTTGGGGGCCAGGAAGTAAAGAAAGAGATTTCATGCCTGGCTCTAAGAGCTTAGATTCCCTGACTGATTCTCAATATGATGTTTGGGTAAAGAGATGGAGGTAAACAGGTATGTCAGGAGGTAAAGGGGTATGTCAGGTGTAGAGTATGAAAGTTAGTTGAGTTTTCAGCTTGAGACTAGGGTAAGTAAAGCTCGTGTATGGGCACTGAAGAAATGGTGGGAAAATCCTTAATTGAGGGGTATTTTAGATAAATGAATGTGATATTTTAGATAAATGAATGTTTATTGTGGTTCTGGGCTGACTAACAGAAAAAGTGCTAGCCTAAGGATAGACTGTCAACCACACTTGAAGTGATATCTACTATCTAATCTACTATTAGCCTAGTAGCCCTCTTAAAATTCTTTTGTTGTTGCAGTTTTGGGAATCTGATGAATTTTAATTGGCTTGACTCATGCAAAAAACCTGATACTCATTCAGGAACTGGTCATGAGATCATGGTGGTAAGGGAATACTTGGCTGTGTAGTCCAGTGCAAATGCTTTGTCACAGGAGCATGAACTTGGCAAGGCCAAGATCCTCTTCTTATGCAGTGGAGCCACAAGTGAGTTATCTGTCCCAAAAGAACTAAATGAAGATCATTACACCAAACCCCTGGCCACATATTCCTGATTCCCTATACACTGTATGGAGAGACTGTTTTAGATGTATTTATTGAGTGCCTTACAATTTTATTGATATTGTTTTTCATTTTTCTCAACTTCTAAGCCAAACTCCTTCAGTATCATGAGGCTGAATGTTTATGCCTCAGGGAAAGAGGAAAATTATAACTAAAGAAGTATTGAAACCATTAGGACTGGACATTAGGAATAGCTTTTCTGTGCAGTATATTATTTAATGATCTTCAAGTCATATATTGGGCAGCAATAAAAAATGCTGTAGTCCAATGGATAATTATGATTTCCAGCTTTTGGGTGATACACTGTGGTTTCTAACACTTCATAGGTCACCAGGAAGTCAAATGTGTGTCTCTTGTGCATTTTGAGTTATAGACAACATATCCAGGGGACAGAATGAAAAATAATTGTATATTTTAGAGCTCATTGTATTTTTCAAGCTAGCTTCTCATAATCTTATCAAATCTTGAAAATTTTCTCATTTTCACTTATATTTTTGTGCTCCTCCATCATTTTTTATTGCTTTTTTCCCTATCCTCATGCTTTTTGCTGTCTAATTCTCCCTGCATATCAACAGTGTTTTAGCTTGTAGAAAAGCCATAACTAATAGTGAATCTTGCCTGAATATAATAAAGTGACACGTATTACATGATTTTCCATGTAATTAATTAATTAATTAATTAACTGCCTGCTGAAGTTCTTCTAGACAAACAAGTTGTATTTGCAGAAAAAGGGTTAGCAAGCAGTGAGCAGTCAAGGTGTTGAAAAAATATGTGAAATACATTTGTCATTGCTCTGTAGAGTGCAGCATAGGCTTGTTCTTGGTACTTCCTCTATTTCTGTTTCCCTGTTTAGGTAGGGGTGTGTCTGTTAATATATTGTAATAACACATCTCTGACAAAGACAGATCTGTCACCAATACTTAACCATTACATTGTATAGAAAATGAACCTGGAAAAAGTAAAACAAGTTTTTCCTACACTGCATCTTTCCATCGATATCAGTAATGCAATCCTAATTTTCTAACCTTTTCACATAACACTTGATATATGATAGTCTTTTATGGAAACCTCAATATTGTGGGAATTATTTTAACATTTTTAGAAGGTGTGTGCACAAACCTTTGTCACTTTGTAGTATTACTACATATGTAGTACATCTTTATATGGAAACTTCAATATTTTGGGAATTATTTTAACATTTTTATAAGGTCTGTGCACAAACCTTTGTCACCTCCACTTTTCTAGGATGAAAATGCAATCTCAGTGTTCTGTAAAATCGTCAAATGTTTAATGTAATGTGAGCATAGCACTCAGTATTGCTCTGGCTTTAAGTAATGGAATAACTGCTTAGGTGCTACTATGCACCCATTGCTTAAAGCCAGAGCAATACTGAGTACTAGTTCACATTACATTAAACACTTGACGATTTTACAGAACTACTGCAAGGAAACTGCTCTCCTTTCTGAAGTCCCTTCCCCACGCTGCACTAAGCAAACTTCAGGCGCTCGGACCCATTTGGTATCCGTGGAGTTAACTAAATTAAGCTTACTTCCAGTTAGCCTCTGTCACCAGGAATGCAATTTGTGTTTACCTATATAAGGAAACCTGTCGGACCTGGGGGAGCTCTGGGGCAGGGCTGTGCGCGCCTGCAGAGGGGCGAGCGCTGCGCGGCGCTGAGGCGGGCGGGGCAGAGCCGAGCCGAGCGGGGCACAGCGGCCCGAGCGCAGCCCCAGCGAGCGCGGCGCTGCCAGGGAGGGACCGTCCCCCTCTTCTCCGGCCTCGGCACAAGAGAAAAAACCTGCCAGGGGGAAAAATGGAGGAGCAGGTACGGCAGGCGGGTCCTCGCAGCTGCGGGGTGGCGGAGCCGGGGTGCGGGGAGGGTGGGAGCGAGGTTCGCGCTGCCAGCTGCTGTTCCCTGTGGAACGGCCGGGGAGCTCCGTGCGGGCTGCGGGGCAGAGCGGGCGGTGCTGGGGAGCAGCTCCCGCAACTCCTCTGACATTCCGGGTGCTCCTCAGTGGATGCACCTTCGTGTTACTGAGAGATTCTCAAACTTTCTCAGCTCTGCTGGAGCACAGATGTGAGCCGAGACTGGAAATAGAGCTGAGATGCTTTGGTCTGTTGGCAGAAGCGCTGCAAGTCCATGATGTTACCATCCTAGTATATCTGGGGAAATAAGTTCTTGAGGTGTTTGTTATTTGGTACATTTTTAAAATTTGTTAAATTTCTTAAAATTTTTTAAATTTTAAACTGTAGATTTTGCAAAAGGTGCACTCTAGCATGTCTAGGGTTTTGGTGTATTTTATTTGGATGTGTGTGAATGCAGTTAAATCAGCATAGCTGGAATGTGTTTGTTACAATACAGGGAGTTCCTGTAGCAATAAAGATTTTGCAGTGAGTTAAAAAATAAACTTCAGGTACTGTTATAGGAAATGTAAGCTAAACAGGTTCTACTACAATGGGGATTACCCAGTTCAAAACAAGGATTTGTATTTCTTAGGAAGTATTTGCAAAGTATGATAACATTTTTGAACAGGTTTTCAGTAAAATCCTCGCAAAGAGGGAGAAATTTTCCCCTGCAGATTTTAGTCAAGGCATAATGAAAAACAAAGTTGCAAACTATTTTCCAATAGGTCTCTAGCTGTAATACTGGTGTGCAGTCCATCAGGACAGTTACTGTTAAGTAGCAGCATGTTCATTGTGGAACTTTATTTAAGTCTTCTGCCGTTATGGTGTATTACATAGGAAAGGAAAAATATTTTCAGTTGATCTCTGGTAGTATCTTCTAAGGAAAAAAGTTGCAGAGCACTAGTCAGAATGCATTTTCAGAGTGATTTTTGGTTTTTTGACATTAGAGACTGATATGTGATTGCTTTCCTCTTATTTTCCTGATTATTCATATTTATGTGTGCCCAGGCATGTGAATGCACTCATTATGGGAGATGTAGCTACATCTTTTCTAGTGGGAAAGTAAAAGTCCTAGGAGGTTAGAAGCTTACAATAAAGATGATTATTATTTAAAAACCCCCTTCCTTTTAAATAGCTGTGACTTATGTCTCCCTGAGATTAATAACATAGTACTACCTCCTTAAAATTAATTCAGAATAAAGAAAGAATTAAAAGTCACTTGTGTTCATAGAGATTCTCATTAATTTCTGTGTAAGATTTTTGCTAACTCCTGACTTTGAATCTTGAGTGAGGTTTTAATGGGAATGACACAGGATAGCTATAGTAGTTTCAGTAGAAACTTTTACAGGAGCTTCAACACCACAAAGTACATTGCAAGTTCCTAAATACTTATTTCAGGACTGAAGCTAATGGGTTTATTGGGATGAATCATCTTTGGTTGTGGTGAAGCCACAAAGAAAGCAAGGCTGGTGGACCAGAACCATAAATTTCACTTGTTGCATTTCTCATCCTGGTGGTTTTGTGGAATATCTTTATTATTTTGAATTGAAAAGGAGTACAGAGAAAGGACTTTTAACAGGGCTGTTAGTAAAGCACAAATTTAAAGGGCAAGAGCAGACTCCAGGGAAACCTGCTCTTAAATCACTTTTTTCATGTCTCTGCAGGAAATTGCATTGCCCCCATCAGTTTGTCTGGCAATGTTGCAATCGTTAATGGTCTTTTGATTTCCCAGTGCCAAGCCGGGTAGAAACGTGGTCCAAAGTCTCTGCAGTGTATTTGGGGTAGGCATGAGCTTGTTGTGTCCCAGGATGTGAGCAGACCTGTGTGGCCATGCTGGGCCTGCCTTCCCCGTGGTGAGCTTGGTGGCTGTGACCCTTTGAGGGACACAAGGGGAGGAGTTGGTTCTCACTCCTCCCAGCCACAGTGCCTGCCTCTGCCACCCACAGGAGACGTGCAATGATGTGGCTTCAGAGCTTGCAGCATCGGGGGACCTGCCTAAAGCCAGTGTCTGCCTAAAGCCAGTGTCTAAAAACCCCAGGGTTTTACCTCAGCTTGGTGCTGTGCCTCTGGTGTGGCACAAGTTTCCATTAACCTGGATGCACAAAAAGCAAATTCTTTTCAGGCCAGAACTGATGCCTGGGAGATATCCCCCATGGAAATTTTATCCTTGTTTATGGTGTGAAAAGAATTTCAAGGTAAATAAAATTAAAAATATTTTTATCCCATTTAAAATGTGGGATAATTAAAAGTAATAATATTGGGATGGACCATTCTGTGGCCTGAGCTCCTGCAAGTCAGCCTGCTACCCTAGGCATGGATCTCTAACCCATGTTAATAGGTGATGAGCTTTATTCACTGATTAAAGAAAAAAGTTAAAGATTTTTTTTCATTCATTCAAGGATTCCTTTGTATAAATTTTAATGGCAGAACTGTGTTCAGAGTGCAATAATGTTGTGTTGGACTGTATATTTTGAGGATGAATGTGTTGAACCCAGGTGAAGGCAATGAGCACATCAAGTCTGTGCACACATCTGTGGTGCCAGCTTTAGTTGTGTAACTGGGACAAGACTAAAGGAAAGCAGAAATACTTGGACTTGATAGTGCTGATAATGAACCAAAATTATCTTCTGCCTTCCTGTTGTATTACTGATGGCTTAATTCATGAGAACTATTATTAATTTGTCACTTCTAAATCAGAAATTGCTTTAAGTATTTAGCATATAGTATTATAAAATTTTTGTTTAGAAATGAAAGACTATACTAAATGTCTTCAATGTTTTTCCACATTTAGTAACCTGTTCATCCTAAAAACAAAGTTAGGACACTTTTTTGTAGGTTTGCTTGACTCGCATCCATCACTTCATTTTTGCTTTCAATTTCTGATTTGCATGTAATTTGAAGCTGAGTGCCCTTACATATTGTCAGGAGGCAGTTGGTACCTCATGTTTTTCCTGGTATCTTTACATATATTCAATAAAATTTAAAATAAAATACTGACCTTTCGAAGGTGCAACTGGAGAACTTGAAATAATAAAGGAACATGCTGTAGTTGCATGCTCCCTTTACGATTTTGTTAAAGGCTTTACCATTCCATTATGCTATCATTTTGTAGTGTAAGCATTTTATATGGCATGTGTGATTTCATTGCCCTTAAGTGACCTTAGTAAATTCCTTATTTCCCCTGAAGCACATACCTAATTGAAAATTGCCATCTGCAGTTGAAGAGCTCTGAGCAAAAGCTCTAAGAATAACTCAAGGTGGAGATGGGTGTCTAGAGAGCAAGGCAAAATCACTTTTTCTGTAGAATTCGCTGTATTGCATGAAGTGAAATACTTGCTTTGAAGATGAATGATAAGGAATTATAGGAAGGGCATCTTTATCTGTCTGCCCAGTTCATCTGCCTAATGCTGCTCTCCAGAGATCATGTGATTCACAAAAAGTGTGTGTTGCCTAATTTTTTTAACCTTTTTTAAAACTGGCCTCTCTTTTTTCAGCCTTTGGTAAATGTATTTGGAATTTAAAGTTAAAAACATCATTCCAAGTCTGGGCTGGGCTTTCTAGTCCAGCAGCTGTCCTCATATGCAGAGCCTCACTTGGCTCAGGTGTGCCACTTTCAGGATACAGTTATGATGATTGCAGTCTGCAAGCACAACCTAAAAATGATGGGGTGTTCCCCCTGAGAAACCTCTGGCCAAGCATTGCATTCAGTACAGCTCCTGTGAGCATGAGTGCTTAAGAGTCATGAAAATGAAGGAGGCAAAAAGCTGGACAGTGTGAAGCTGAGGAATGGCTCAAAAGGCATTTTCATAGATGAGAAAACATTCAACTGTGCTCTGGATTAGAAGTCTGTGACATCTGTATATTTGTTCAGTATTGTGTAATGTAATTGTTTAGGACAGGAAAAATGCAAGTATTTTATTTAAAAGGGTTGGGAAATGTGAAGCATGAAATATCTGTGATGAAGATGTGAAGTTTTTATCCTATCTTCCTGTGTGTTTATTCCTTCCAAAAAGTTGAGAGAATGACTGGGCTGCAAATTAAGTCTCTACAAATTATCTAGTCCTGTGTTATCCTGCAAGTAGTCTTATTTATGAAAGCTTATTCTTTAAATCTATTTTTTTTCCTGTGTTAATTCCAAGTTGTGTTTCAAAACCATTTATCAGGGTTAGAGCTTTGGAGTACACATGGCTTTGAGATTCAGAAGGGCAAGATATTAAAAATATGCAACCTGTTAGGGTCTGAGTTTACCAGCTGCTTAGGATGTATTTCCCTGCTGTTTTCTTTTTTTTTTTTTCTTTCATTAAAAATATTAATATTAAATCTAGATTTTCATGGTGTAGCAAGTAATCAGGGGAAGACAATATTTCATTGCAAATTTTGTGTGATTCCATATTTTAATTTTTTTTTCACACTAAATATGGTTTTTTGTTCAACAAGATATCTAGAAATATACTTGAGTCTAAAAGTCTGTACAAAGGCAGATGCATGTTTCCTAATCTATCTATATCTATGATTGTAACACATGTTCAATTTCAACTGCATCTAAAATCTCTGCTGATTTTTTAAGTAAAGTTACTATTTTCATGTGATTGTGTGCACAAAGACTGGAATAATTGGTACTTGCTTTTAAGTAAATCAGTAAATACTCGGGATTTTCCTTGAACAAATTAAGATCTGCCATTTAAGGGTTCATTAGGGGGTAGAAGTTAAGTTGCACTCTCTCTTTTCTTTTGTAGTTTTACTCAATGCTGGTTTTGTATTGGTCCTGTGAAAGCTGGATTTAGGGAGATGGCATATTAAAAAAAAAAACCAGTTGCTTTTATTAGACATCATTCTATTAAGTTCAGCTTCATTTAGCATTCATAGTGTTCACATTCAGTGTTATGAAAGAAAGGCCATTTTTGACCGCTTGTGCACAGTTCCAGTCACTGCAGTGGCTGAGAGGGCTCTGCTTGGGGACACACTGGATTGCAGAGTGCTCAGGGTGTCACTTTGAAAGTGCCATGGTTTGTCTGCTGTGCTCCTCCAGAGATGCATGTGCTCCTGCTGCTGAGCTTCTAATGCTTCTGTTTTGTAGCTGCCTAGCCGGGAAAATTCCATATAAAACCTCAGATCCAGCCTCCTAAGGTGGATTTTTTTTTTTTTTTTGGACAAGTTTAATTTCACTATGTATGAAACAACATTAATGTTCCTGCTGTGTTAATTCTGTAAAATGAGTAGTTGTTTTACTATACTCTTCATATCTTAGTTGCCTCCTTCATGGG
The DNA here is from genome assembly GCF_012460135.2 of Molothrus ater. Taxonomy (NCBI): domain Eukaryota; kingdom Metazoa; phylum Chordata; class Aves; order Passeriformes; family Icteridae; genus Molothrus; species Molothrus ater. Next base: position 20,054,296 of record NC_050479.2, read on the forward strand.
AAATTCCATCCAATTTTAGCTGGGGAGTTTAGGCATTAGCAGTTAGTTATGAATTCTTACCTCAAGTACAGCAATGTACCCAGGGTGTTTTGGGACATCCTATTGGTTGTGGGCTCAAAGTTATGCAGCTGTGCTTAACACTCCAGTGGGAAGTTCTGGCCATGTTGCATTTGCCTTTGATATGTTGCCATGCCACCACCATTAATGCAAACTTGGACTGCAAAGATCTGTTTGCTTTTATTGCACATGTGTCTTAATATGTTTGGTTTGTACATGATGTGAATCACTGGACTCAGTGAGCATGTATGATTGGTTTAATAAATAAAACTTGTGTTTATAATAAAATGCATGTCCTAAAGAATGATATATATGATATACACAGAACAGTGGGTTTTTAAGGGTTTGGGAGGAGTCACATAAATGTCAATACAAAAGGAAGGATTATATGCATCCATATGTCAGACAATGATGATGAGACCAGAGAAATGCACCTGACAGAAAACAAAATTATTAAAGCTTGATATCCTTCATTCTAGAATCTCACCACATTTATGGCATGAGTGGAATACTTGTAAGAAAAAACATGCATTTTGATATATCTACATATGCTCTAGAATGCTGCCTTTGATGGAAAAGGTTACCTGGATTTGGAAATAAGTTTAGCTGTTAATCTCAGCAATTTTTCAGCAATATCCTATAGGTACATTGATGTTTCAGAGACCTGCCATGTTGGTTCTAGCATGTATCATTCCACATTGCTGGGATGCACAAGCAGATTACTTTGGTTTGGATTAATGAAAGTGAGAGAAATGACTTACAGTTGTTAGCTTGCATTTTAATTTTGGAGGTTAAGCTAATGTGCCTTGAAGGTTTAATTCATATGTTTCTGTACCATGAGGAGTTCAATTTGTACATTTTCTCTGCCACATGAGAACTGAAGCAACAAAACACAAGGAGAAAATGAAAGATTACAGTTGAGCAGAACCATCAGCTGAAAGGCCTTTATTCCCCCACAGACATTTTAAAGTTGGTATGCAGAATTGCTATAATATAATAAAAATTAAAACAAAAAACTCTCTAGAAAGGGCTTGCAAAACCAAAAAGTTTAATTGATGGAGTCAGTGTCATCTGCCAAGTTTCCAGTACAACACCCAGGCTGAGGGAGGTAGAACTAAATTTGAAAGTTATTTCACTAGCTGGCAAGCTGGTCTGAAATCAAGAAGATATAATGGAATCAAAAGAAGCTATGAGTTTCTATAGTCAGAGTAGAAAATATAATTTATTTATAGAAAATGGGGAATAATTCAGTCAGCAGGAGTATCTGTGGGCTACCACAAATTAGAAAATGAATGCAAGCCGCTGATGAGGCAAAATGCTGAAATGTGAAAGCCATTCTGGGAGTCATTACTGAAGGTATTATCAACAAGAGGATGAGAAGTAAACATTTTGCCCTGTTCTGTTGTGATAAATGCCATCCTGAATTGTTCACCCAGTTTTATATGTGATACTTTAAGAAATACAGAAATAAACTGGAGAAAGACTGATGGAAAGCAAAGCAAAAATTGTACTAAGGAAATGTGACGTAGATTGCATGAACTGAGTGTGTTTTATTGAAAATCTGGCTTCCCAGTGTGTCCTGTACAAGCATCTCATGAACCAATATTCTGTCCATCTGCCTTCTCCCAGAGGTCCAGGGAGGAGCTGAGCTCTTCCTGCTGCCCACTGCTGCCTTCAGGAGAGATAAAAGGTGAACACATCCAGTTGCAGCAGCCACCCCTGAATCTGGCAACTCATTGCTTTTTCTTGCATGAGCTCAGCTTGGTAAATTGCTGTCTAGAAAAGAGAATAAATAATACAGACATGGTTGTAAATGTGACAGTAATTAATTGTTCATCTCTGATTATGGAACAAAAGGCAATTTGCATTAATGGTGGGTTTCATTAGATTCTAGGAAGAACTCTACAGCTGGTATTTAGGCACTGTGATGGGTTAACCAAAGAAGCTGCCAGGTCAGTCTTTGGAGATTTTTCAGACTGAACAAAATATTTTTGTGGAGGATCTAAATGTAGCTCATCCTCATGGTGAGCAGGACTCCACAAAGACTTCTCAGACTTACAGCTGTAGTTGCTTGCTATGACTTTGGCTGTGTCCCTAGCATGAAATCTGGAAATATTTTCCAGTTTCAGACCACAGCCTGTCTCATGTCCATGTCCCATCGCTGTAGCGGTGCTTAAGCTGGGCCTGCATTTTCCTTTCATGTCTTCATGCCTCCAGTTTCCATACTCCAATCAGGTAGATCAGCAGTGGAACTGATGTCTCACAGCTGGCCCTTACCTGTAAAGAAGAGCAGGTTCAGCCTCAGACTGGGACCCACTGCTACTCTCTTTATGGATTCCAGTACCATAGACTCACTGCTTTAGTTTGGGAACTCTGAATGACTATGTTACTTGAGCTTCTACCCAGTTATCAGTCTCAAGAGTTATTGCCAAGACTCCCAATTTAACATTAGCGTTGAGTAACAACAAATACAGAGATTACATGAATGAATACAAAACCTAATAAAATCATGGTAAAAGTGTGAATAGTTACACGTGTGGAAATGATGCCTTAAGCCACTGCCATTTACTCTACAAAATACACTCCTTTTTCTCTAACTATATATATCATGTGATGTAGCCATGAAAACTGGAACAGCACAATCTCTGTTGATGTAAAGTAAGCAAACACATAACTACTGTAAATAAAAGTGGGGATTATGTTAGTGGAGGAGAGGAGGCTGTTCTCCTCAGCACCGAATCTAAGTAGGAGGTAGATTGGATAGTTGCATGACAAGGTTCTTCTTGGAGAACAAATTTGGTTTGTTGTGTAAAATGTGTTATTGATGTGCTACGGGCCACAGCTGAGTCTGTCTCCCCTGTTTGTGTGGCAGTGCTGAGTCATTGATTACGGTGGATCGATGCTGTTCACTGCAGTGCTATATCCATTAATTCCGCTGTGAGAGTACAAGGCATAGCATTCAATAAGGTCTCAGATTAAAGGCAATGATCCAGGAAAAGGAGAATGTAAAAATAGAAAAACAGGAAATGGGAGTGAGATTAATTTCTTCTACTTGATACTTCCCATAACCTTCTCATGACTCAGCATTTCTGAGGTTATCATGATTCATGAGGTTTGTTTACTGAATGAGTTCCTTAATGATGGTTAAATTAATTGTTAGTGTCTAATTCATGAAATGGCAAATGCTGAACTGTTGACCTTCCTAAAACTGGAAAATTATCTTCTACTGTGATTTTAAAATATAGGTGAATATTTTTACTTTTTACTATCACAGTCATCCATTTGAATCAGTCTATCTGTTCATTTGCCTTTGAATACTCCACTCTGATTTGGAGGGTGCAAAGGTGTTACAGCAGAGGTATCTGCTCACAGAACAAAAGGCAATTTGCAGTAATGGTGGGTTTCTACCCACTAATGGGTAGAGTAATGGGTGCAGTAATGTGCTTTCTACCCCACTGTTCAAAGACATCTCTCAGTGGCAGAGCCTGAATATGCTTCACTCCTCCATTCACAGCTGGGGCTGTTCTTCAGAACTCTTCTCCAGGCCAGTATTTAGGCAGAGTGGCGAGAAAGTCCCTGTGAATTTCACAGCTCTCTGGGCAAAGACTGTGGCTGACTGGGGACTCCATCTTGCAGAAGGGATGCCATAATGCATTCTGCTCATTCCTGTTGGAAATTTACTGTCTTCCACAGTGGTTTCTGTCTTAATTCAATCCTTATTCTGAGCACAGAGGAAAGGAACGTTGTCTCAGGCAGTCAATGTGTAACTGTCAGGAAGAATACTTGGTTTGTGATGGCAATAATTACTACAATCTTTAATTACTGTGTTTTTGGGAGAGAAGCATATTATTTCATATTCACAGGCAACAACACTATACGACTCTCTTTCTGAGGTTTAGAAGTTTTCTATCTAAAAATAATTTGCAAAAATTAAATTGAACCAGGCTACTAAAATATTCCGTAATTTTAGCCAACTGTATAGCCATATGTCTATTCCAACCCAGCTTTTGACGTCTTGCCTAGAGGAAAATACTCTTTAAAATGTTTAGACAGACTACATCTAAAGCTAAACCTTGTTTGAAAGATGAGATTCTTCTGAGAAAAGTTCAATGTTTCTCCTACATCAGGACTGGGTCAGTGGTTTTTCATGGTTTTGTATTCTGAAAAAGAAAATCTGGACAATAATGAGCAAGTATGAAACCAATATTCAATAAAAAACATTCTGTACTTTCTAAAGAACTGTGTCTCAGCATTTCCCCTCCACTGAAATAATTTAACAGGAGATTGAGAAAGATATGTGCTGCAACCAGGTTTTTCTAGACTTCAGAGTGTGTGAGGTGTGATGTTAAGCCTTGACATCTGTGCCTGTTGCAGTCACTATCCCCAGACCAAGACCTACAACATCCCCTTTACAGGGAGTGATGGGCTGCCCTCTTCTGATATCCAGAAACTTCACTAATTTCTTTAGTGCCAGTGCATAGTTTTGTTTGCTTGCAATTTTCTTCCAAGTGTGGTTGCTAGTTACTATTCTCTCAAGAGCTGGACAAAGCTCATTGTTTTATAAGCCCAAGAAGAGATTCTTTAGGTTTTATCTATCTTTTTATTACTAACTTGCCTGGGAAATGCAAGATGAGTGCTGGAAACCTTCCCTCTCCTAAAGAGGCAGTGCTATGGCCACAAGGTGACATAACTCTGTAAATATAAACTCATTCCCTCCTGGACTGTCTGTATCACTGGAAGAACAATGTCACAAAAGTCAGAACTTTGTGATCCTCTGGGGAGAGCTGTCACCAAAGGAAGGGGGCACCCTGGATTTTGGGCATAACTGATGTCACTCTTATGTTTTACATTATGAGGATGTTGACCCAAAAAATCATGGAATTTTTCCACCCATGTGGAGGCTGCGAATGTGACAGGTGGAAAACTAAGACTAAATCCAAACAGGCTTTCAAAAGCCTTAAAACTCCATCTAAAGGTAGGTGCCTCCATGGGCTTCTGGCACTTTGATTAACTTGGGTCTCTTGAATTATGAATAGATAGAGATAGCAACCAGGTACTGAGATGTTTGTATGAGCATAGAACCTGATTTGTGTTTTTCTTGGATTTTTAAAAAACAAAGTTTGTCCAAATTTATGATCCTTTCACTGTAATTGTTTGACTGTAATTGTTTCACTGTAATTCTTCAGACTCTGAAGAAGTCACTGCTGTTTACCCCTGGTTCCCAGGCCTCATGTTTAAGGCACTGTGTGTTTTTCAGTAGAGGGTGAATGGGGATGTATCTGTTGAGCAGAGTGCTGGGAAGGTGGCAGCATTACACATTCCCATCTAGGAGAGACTGTTCCCAAGGTCAGTTCCTCTGTGCCCTTGAAGTCATAATGTCTAAATCCCTTGGAGTATTCTCCCTGGTGATACATCAGCTTTCTCAGAATGATCAGTGTTTTCAAAGCAGTAATATTAATCTGCCTGCAATTCCTAGGGGAAAAAGGGTTAACTTATGAACTATGGGGAGCAGAGAGCCCTGTGTTTAGGGGACCACAAGATTTCAGGGCTCTGAACACATAAGTAAATAGAATAGTCCATGTAAAGTGAGACTCACCTAGTTTTTAAAACTTGCAGGTGTGTCATGGAATCTCTCTGTATTATCAAAATTCATCAACAGTAGCGAACACATGTAAGAGCTGAAGGCAGTTTTTCTATTGTTTTTTATATTCACTTTTTACTACCTGCCCCTGTTTTCTCATGCTCTCAGATGGGTAGAACTTTTTTCTTATGTACAGTGGTATCTACTATAGGTTATGTTGAACATTTGAAAATGAAGCATGACTTTTCTGTTCTCAATTGCACTGGTATAATTTGTCTTTTGAATTTCTTTGAAACTGCAGGGAAAGGAGGTTTTAAGATACTATAAAAAGTGAAAGGATTTTGCCTTTTTCTGTTATGACTTGTTAGAAGCCCACACTTGATTTTGGACAAAGGATTCCAGACAGCTGGCTTCTCTCCAAAGTGACTTCCAGCTTTATTCTTAAAGGAAGAGATCCCAGGTGCAGGAGACTGAAGTAACAGGGGAGCTAATATTAAGGCTGTCATTTTTTCCCTTCTATAGCATGTTTATTTTTTCTGCCTAATGTAAGATAGGTGTAATTCCAATCTCATTTACAATTGCAATGGTAAGTACACTTCCTTTTTGACTCTTCAAGTGAAAAATACTGCAGTGCTGAACCCCACTGTCCGTGTGTCTTATAGAAAATAAAGATATTTGTTCTTCTCCCTTTCCACAAAAAAGACAAAACATCTTTCTGTTTCAAGAGAGATTATTCATCATATATGTTGTTCTAGAGTTAAGGTGCAAGCTCATAAACTGAAGCAATAGGTAGCATGGTGTTGCTTTTGCAGTGCTCTGTTTATCTGCTATAAGGAATACAACTGTCTGAAAAGGTTTCAAAAGCACAAAAGAGGAATTATTTACAGTATTTCATTCCATCATGTACCAAAGAGAATGTTGAATGAGTATTACAGAAGCATTTAAACTGCAAACTGTACTGCTCAGCACACAGAAATTAATATATGGTGTGTGACAATTTTGATGAGAGATCTGTATCCAATTATAAATTCCTCTTCAGTTTATGACTAATATTTATGGAGTAGTCTTTCAGGGGAAGTGGTGAAGCACTGTGTACTCAACTGTTGGCAAATGAGGTCTGCAAAATGTTTGAAGGCTCTTCATAAAGCAGATTTGAGAGGAGCAGTGGCGTGGATGTGATGACATGGTGGAGTTTCTGTGTCTCAATTCTGACTTGCATTTTGACAGTTGTGCTGATGCAGAAGCACCAGATTGTGCCAAATTTACAGCATTCAGAATAAATGAACTACTTCCTCCAACTCTCTTGTTAGAGAATTTTCAGATTGGAGTTTTTTTCTTGTGTTTAATTTGAAAATATGTATGTATTTGGGATTCAGGGGAATTGTGTGACAGCTTAACTAGGGATGGAATCACTGTTCAAAGCACAAGAAATAACAAACTCTGAACTAGCAAATGTCCCACCAATTACATGACTGGTTTGTGTTATGAGAAAGAGAAAAAGGTTGATAGATGTGGTACCTCTATTACAAGGGGTGGCATTAGAACCCACTGTGGGCTTTGTAGCTTGTCTGTAAAGAACATCTCAGCAGCTTACTTAGAAATATGCCAAATAGCTATGTTCCATATTTGCTGAAGCTCCTTGAGTTGTTTATTTCTGGTTTGTGTTGTTTTATTAGTTTTTTCATCTACTGTTTCTGGTTGAAAGCATGAGTGGGCCAACATGTTTTCTTGCAAGAATTGATTAATTTTGACAGCACATCTACTACAAAGAGGCTCTTCAGTCTTAAGAACAGCCATTAAAGTGGAGGGTGTGGAGGAGGAACAGAGAAGCTGCCTTCAAGAGTGCACATGAATTTGCTCTGATATGGGATTTTAACCCTGAGTCTGTTATGTCTTGAATAAGTGACCCAGTCTCTGGCTGCTTTGAGCTGTTCCTGGCAGCTTCTAATGTTGTATTTTGTATAATTATCTGAGTTTGTTTTTTGTCAGAAGAACTCAGAGCACACATCTGAAGTGACTTCTAAGGTATTTTATCAGAGTCTGAAGTGAGTGAGTCTTCCTTTCTGTTGTCTTTCTCTGCTTCAGAACACCATAAATTTACCTAGGTGTATAATGAGGAATTTCTGAAATGAAAACCTTTTTGTCTAGTTTTAAGTTTATTGATAGAAAGTATTTTGTCTAAAAAATTAATTTTTCCTGTGCCTCCTTTCTTTGCAGTAACCTTTAAAAATACCCTGCTCTGTTGGAATTATGGTACGATGAAGCAGGCAAATGTGGTCCTATAAGGCAAATATCTCTGCAGCAGCTGCTCTATAAGGGAAGATGAAGGGACCTTGTTTTATGTCAGACTGGTACAACTGGCAGCTTCTTATACAATGCTGTTGGAACAAGTTCAAATGGCTTTTAATGTGGGGGCCCCTAACCATGTGAACTACCAGCTTTACTCTTATGATCTACCACTCAAAAGTGACTGGATTAATAACAGGGCACCAATGTCTCTTTTGAATCTTTTCTTTTGAACAGGATGGCATCCTGATTTATCCACAGCTTTGTCAGCCTGTCTCCTTGTCTGGGGCCCTGAGCATTTGTCCTCACTTATGCAGATGTTGTTTTTGCTCTGGCTGTGATTCCCTCTTTTAATAAACCTGATCGCTCTTTGCTGAAAGCTTGTTTATTTGGTAAACTTGACTTTTGGCTAAGCAAGGCTTGTAGCCTGTTAGGAACAAGATTCTTTGAATGTAGCAGCTTTCCCTGTTGTTTTTCAGCTGTGTGCATGTATGGTCATGCTGAGAAAGGTATCATGCCACTCCCACTGCAGTGGGGTGCTGTGCCTACAACAAGTGTGCCTGCACATAAGCTATCTGTGATGAATTCATATCACTGGCCAGTTTTACAGCATTAAAGGACTTTCAGAACTAAGTGGTACAAAGAAATTACATATCTTGCACACAAAATTTCAGTGTTTAACAATTGAAAAGGACTCAATTTTATTGTGAATATTACTTGCTATGTTAGGTCATGAGAGCCAGAACAGGGATGTAATGATCTGAACTTGCAAACATTTACACATTTGCTTAACTTGACTGTATAGCATAGTCCTGTGTAGGTTAGTAGGTCTGCTCATGGCAATAAAAGTAATCATGTAAGAAGGTCTTCATAGAACTGAAGCCTCATATTTGATTCTCAACAGTATTGCAGAATAGCTTAACAGACCCTACTGGCAGCTAGATGATTTTGTCCATCTGAATTTTGAAGAGATGGCAAGGAGCCTATATATTGTAAACTGAAAATATCTCCCTGTAACACGTCCCTGTAAGTGTACCAGAGTAAAGTGTCACTGCAAGGACGTAGAAAGACTGGAACACAAAATATTTATAGATGTTACTTTTCCATTTTGCTCTTCCCAATGCTGATATTGCTCTTCCCACAGTCTTGAGATTGACCCAAAAATGCTTTGACAATGTTAGAAGTTGCTTGCCTCCCTTTACCTATCACAATTTGCTAACCAGCATTTTCATGCAAGATTTGAGGTGGAAGGTTGTAAAATTATGTGCTTTTAGTCTGTAAAACTCTGGACTCTGTCCAGCAGACCGTTTTTACATGGCCTGGATCCTTTTCAGACAAACAGGATCTGTACCAGGGTGCAAAATTGTAGACAACTGATGCATTCTTTAAAATAACTACAAGTTGGCTCGCTGCCTCTTCTGGGAGTCTGTCAAGACTCCCCCACTGGTGCCTAGGAATGTATTTTTGAAGCAGGAATTGTGAGTGCCAACAAAGTAATAAGTTTATAGGTAAGATTTCTTTCCTGTGGCAGTCTGAGAATTTCTTTGTAACTTATTGGCCCTCTAAGTAAAATGTGTAGGGCACTTGATCCTTCTGGACCAACATATCTGTTATCTCAGCAAATAAATATTTTTATGATCTATAAAAGGCAAATGTACAATAAGGGTTTTTTTTCCTTTTTAGTGGTAGACCAGCTTCCTAAATCTGTAAGGTCATTGCCAAATTTGCAATTTAGAAATTTGTTTCTTGATATGTGCAAATTAATTCAATCCAAGCCTCCTCCAGAAATCTGCTGTGGGTAGCAACTCCTTTGTACCCATCTGGGGAAAACTACTCCATCTCCTTGGACCTCCTAGCATTTATTAGTTGCATTATTTCCCTGCTTCTCCTCATTTTTGTCCTGTATTTTCAAACACAGAACTTCTGGATCTTCATTGTTCTCTGCCATTTACTTGATGGGATCACCTTTAGCTCCTTCCTTTAGGCATCTGTTCTTCACCTTAGCTGTGGCAGTAGCATATGAAAGGTTTTATCTATCACCTCTGCTGGATTCAGCTAAGAGGTACTTCAGGCAAGGAGAAAAGTACAAGTGCTGGGGGTAGGATAGGTTAGAGAGGGCTGGATTTGTTCTTTTTGTTCTCTCCAAGGTGAACAGGCAGGTCTCTCTCAGCTGTAGGTGAGAAGAGGGAAGGCTCATAGGCAAGGGTCTTCTACAGAACAAAAAAATGATGAGTGACAAATGCTTTTCCCCTGACCAGTTAGCAAGGGGAAATGGTTCCAGATTATCTTCCATCAGCATGTCCTTTTAGACCTCAGGTGGGAGATTTGGCAGGGCTCTTACAAATATATCTGCTTCTCCATGAAGTAGCAGTTTGACTCACCTAATTCTCCTACCTAGACAGTGATACTAGGGATGCTAGCAGAAACTGAGCATCCTCCCTGTGTCAGTCAGGTTGAATAGGAGTAACTATGTCTAGAACGTGTCATATTTAAACTCATGCCATTTTTAAAATTCCAAACTTGCCTCAAGTTTGAGTAAGCACATGATGATTTTTGTCCTGAGGTTGGCAGGGGAAAGGTTGGAGCCTTTGGTACTGTTAATTCCACAAGTGTCCTGCTTATTAGAGCAGTGAATGGGCTGTGGCAGTTGCAACACCACAAAATTATATCCCAAATGTGCAGGCATATGCTTTATGAAGTTTCTCACAGATAAGAAAGGTTGTCTTGAAGTAAGCCCTCTTTGAGTTCCTAGTGATATCTACTATGGCTCTAGAAAAATACACAAACTCAGGTTGCCTTTAAAAGTTTGGCAACGGTGTAATCAAAGTGAACATTTGCAGAATTGGCTAGGTGTTTTGGTCCCTCTAAATTAATAGAGAAAGGTACAGTCTACTGCCAAAAAACTAAGAAACACAACAGCCCAGCTGCTTGCCAGCATTTGCTATGCCTTAGGAGACATTCCTTTTTGTTCTTTTTCTTCTGAATATAACCCAGGATTGATGAGAGTAATTATACGTTTGCACTGGCCCTGGCTAGAATAGAATATTTCTTTTTTTCATAGCATCGCTGTATTTCAGAATTTTGACTGAAATAGAAGTGGTAACACTCAATACTCTAGCTGGTGCTAAACAATGTTTGTAGAGCATCAAGGTCTGCTCTGTTTGTCACCCTGACACCCCACTGAATAGATTGAGGGCGAAGGCTCACAACCAGGCAGATGACCTGAAGCAACCAAAGAGATATCCCATGGCACATAAATTCATGTCTCCCAGTAAAAGGGAAAAGAGGGAGATATAGGGAATTAGCCATCTTTAGCTCAGGAACTCTCTAGGCATCAGTCTACCCAAAGAAAGTGGTGAGTGATTGCTTTTGCATTGCTTGTTTTCTCCAATCTCCCTCCCCCTTTTCTTCTAGTTATTCAATTATATTTTTTTATTTGTTCAATCTTATGTTTTCTTGTTGGTTTGTCTTTATTTCCTTTCTTCTTCCCCCATCCCAGTGAGGGTGGTGCCTGAGTGACTGTGTGGTGCTTACCTGCCCACTGGTGCTAATCCACAACAGCCATACTTTGTAGGATTGAGCTACTCATCCCCAGAAGATTCTGGCATCATCCTTGTCTTGATGCATCCAAATCTTCTGATTCACACTCTTAAAATAAATACATGTATGTGCAGATGTGAGTACACAGGTTTGTGTGTGGATCAGTGAAAGAAGGAAAGTGACTGCTGAAGTGGAGCCCAACTGAACAGTATTTTAATATTAGCAGTTTTTTTCTGTTCATAAGCACTTTGATAAGTATCTCCAGCAAAGGGCAAAACACCTTTAGAGGCTTGTTTTAAAGTGAAAAGGAGACTCCTATATTTATGGAACTAACTTTGGATTCCTTTAAGTCCAAAGCTGCCTCACAAGCAGGCCATCTTCCCTATATTTTCATATTTTTCCTTCTACCCTTTGAATTGTTATCTGTTTGGGGTTTTCAAAAATACAAGAACAGATGGATTTTGATTATGTCTGTATTCATTAAATGACATCATTTTGCTCAGTTAAATTGCAGCCATTTTAATGGATAAAATCTAGATAAGCAGATTGAAGAGGAATATTTGTTGCTGGGTAGTCACCTTTGATTTTAGCCTTTTTGCTGTGTGATTACAAGAAAGACACCAAGGAGAATCTGAAAACATGTTCTTTAAAGTTGTGACATTAGTCATTTTTAGCACACTTTCTAAGAACTGTCAAGTCAGTGATCTGTTTTAAAGACTGAAAACCAAAGCTGACTATTCTTTTCATTGTTGATAGAGTTGTAGAGGAAAGACATGCTTTGAATTATCTTTGAATAAGATCTTAGAATAAATAGGGATGTGACTTGGCCCTCAGTTCCACTGAGTAGAAAGAGAAGCTGTGCATGCACAATAAAATGCAGAATTTGAATCTTTACTTAATGAGGGAAACAAATGAAATTTCCATGATTCTTTGCTCTTTTACAAGTTCTGTATAATGATCATAACAGGAAGTACTGTAAGTTTCCACAGGCTGTGAAGATGGCTATAAAAAAATAAAATGTAACTGAATCAATATGGTAATCCTTACCAATAAACTTGATTAATTTGATTGCTAATTTCTTGTTCAAGTACCCCCCAAACTGTAGAAAAGAGGAGTTTTATTTAAATAGTTAAAATAAAAACATAATAGGTAGTAAAAAGGATTTTCTGCCTGAAAGTAAAATGAATATCCTTTTATTTTTTTAAATACTTTTCTTTCCTCCTGTGAATTACCCAGCATATTAAGCAAGCACAATGTAAGAATGTTTCTTGCAGTGTTTCAGCAGGAAACATGTAGCTTTGGTTGTATAAAATGACAGTGCTCAGGAAGGTAAACATATTGAATTACTCCACTAATAGAAAGGAGAAGGTAGTAAGGTAGTTTTTCCCCCAGGCACTGAGTTTCACAGGTGCTGTAATCATGGTGGGCTACAATGATAGTACTGTAAATGCAAAAAATAACAATGTGCAATTAGATGAATTTTTGTGTGAAATGTGATAAATCAAGGAATGGAATTTGTCAGACATCAATTCCCTAACAGCAAGAATGTTTATCTAAACCACAAAAACCTCACAGCTGAAATCACTATTTTCTCATGTTTTCACTCAGATCACAAGAGAAATATTAACAGCACCCTTTTGAGAAAGAAGCTTTTTGGTCTCTTTTTGCATTCCTTAAAAAGTACTTGTTAGGTAGGCATACTTTTGGCAATACCTGTACCTTCATTTCCATGCTTTCTGAAAATTGTCATTTTGTGAGTGAAATGACACTGCCTGTCATTTGCCTCCCAGTTTGGGAAGGGTAGACTTGAGAAATAATTAAGTGAACTCCTTCAAGGAATTCTGCACACCCATCATTCTTGGTCTGTGGGAAGTGTTTCTTAAGAGAGGATGCTGGCATATTATCTAGGTATCACTGCATTTTCTTTGATAATGCTAGAAAATGTGTTGTTGACAAACATGTAACTGAGAAACTGTAACTCTTCAGTGATAAAAATGTTACCTTAGCCATGACCTGATATTGGAAATCACAATTTTCCTGGGAATCACACTTTCTTCAGGAATTTAAATATTATGGGTCTTAATTTCTTGTTTGCTAAAGAGAGGTGTTTGTTTTCAAATGTAGAAATAAAATTACCAAATGATGCATGTACAGAAATGTGTTGTGAATGACCATCCAGCTGCCCTTGAGATGTGGTGTCTGCCCATAAGGAGGTGCCCTAGAAGCAGAACTGAAGTTCAAGAGAGCTGCAGCTGGGCTGTGCCAAGACACCTTTGCCTGTCCCAGTTTTGAGAGATCATTCCTGACAGCATTTTGGCTCATCATTTCATGATGAGCCCTCAGCTCAGGGGCTCAAGGTCCCTATTGTCTTTTGGGGTGCATATGAGTTCAAAGTCTGAACTGTGCAAGCACTGAGCTTGTTGGTGCCTGTCTTCTTTGGGCTGATGGAAATCTTCCAAGGTGCCACTGCTCCCCAGCTTTCCATGTGGGATTTACTCAGTGGGTTGTCAGCTGAACTTGACGCTGGGATAAGAAGAGACTCCATCTGCATAGATGAGGCAACTGAGTAATAAAAGTAATATTTTATATTTTGCAGCATTAACATTCTCCAGAGATTGCTGCATTTTTGTCACAAAGAAGCTAAAAATTTTACCTTTTTTCTTTGTTTTCCTTCTTTTTTGAACTTGATTCCTACGGAAGAATGAATGATTAAATTGATATGGAAATTCCCCCTATCAAAACACAGACAGGGCCTCTCCATTTTCTTTTCCTCTTCATGATGTGTCATTCAACTACACAACATTAGTTTTTCTTATCCTGTTGACTGCTCTGCAGACTCAGGTTCGAAGCGTAGGGAACATGTTCAAAGCTTGTGATTATGTCTCCTGTTCCTTGTGACCACTCTGGGAGTCTGGGCCATGGTGATGAGATGCTCTAACTCTTCAGAGGCTGTATGATTCCAGGAGTGGGGAATAGAGTTCAGGTCCCACTAAATACAGTGCTCCTGGGTTATTTGCCTCCAGGGCTATGAAGTGCAAACCAACCCCATGGTCCATCCAGTAGGTGAGTTCAGGGCAGTGACACCTCAGGGACAAATAGTTCACTTCCTTGGTGACAGTCCCAGAGAGCTGGTGTAGGAGTGGCTGGCCTCAGGCCAAAGTTTACCAGCCTGCATGTTGCTGTTGCTTGAAGGTGGTTGGGTTTACTGGAACGCAATAAAAATGCTTGAACATAAAGGAAGGTAAAGTAACATGGTTAATGTGTGAATTGTTAACCAGAGTCCGACAACAAATGTCTGTGGTGGATGCAGGACTCTCCGGCCAGTGCCTGCAATGGAAATCAAGTTTCCATTCAATGTGGCTCTGAGTCACACCCGGGATACAAAGGAAAACAAACAGGGACTATTATCTTCCTTCTGAAGCAGCTCCAAAGTGAATATAAACACTGATTGTTTAGAGACCATCAATTAAGCTAAGAAGTATTTAGAGCAGGTGCAAGAGAGAAAACAAATGAAAAGAAAACTTTATAGTCTAGTGTATTTTAAACAGTTTGGCTTTTTGATGTTGTGTTTACGGGGAAGAGTATTGACTTGATAGTTGGAGCCTGGGACTCCTTTATGAACTCTTTTCAGTTTGATAAACACACTGCAAACATCAAGAGGAAAGGCCTAAATGATGGGAACTTTAATGCTGGGGATGTTTTATTTATCACTGCAGTAATATTGAAAGAATGTTTGAACTTACGGGTAGAGGTTTATGGTCTTGTTAACCTCTGTTTTATTAAGGAAGAGTTATGCAACCTTTCATATTCTGAACTCCCTAGTAGTGTCTAGGGGAATTGCTGAGAATAGGGCTTTCTCCTGTTAGTCACTTTGTATGATGTGCTTCCTCAGAACTTGAAAGCCATTTCAGATAAAGGGTAGGAGAAAGGAAACATTCATTATCATGACTTTACCAGGGAGAATCTGAGAAATAGAGAAGCAAGGGACAGAGATTTTACAAAAAGGTACAATGTTTCAACCAAGAGAAAATTTAATTGACTTTTCATAAAAGAATCTGCAGATGAAACAAGAAGCTGAACCCTGATCACCCAGAAGTAATTGAGGATAAATGTGGATCAATGTAGCTTTTTCATCTCTAATCTTGAAAAAATATTTTATGTCCCTTCCTAAAATAGGTAACAATATGAATTTTATATTTTTGTTTGTTTTTCAACACCTCTTGTCCTTTATTCTTTCAAGATTTATCTGTCAACATTCTGCACTTTCACACTCTACACAGTTTGTTCACTCATTGAAATTAAATGTACTTTACAATAGGTTTCTCAACTTCTTCGTTTTCTGGAAAGGCAGCTTTGCTATTCAGGGCTAAAGGTGATAGTAGGAAATACTTTGGGTGTTAATGAGAAGTGTGGCCCTGGCTTACTGAATCACTTAGAGAAAGCCATTTGATCTTCTGGGCAGCTCAATTGTTAAATCAGTAAGCAGGAGCACTGACCACTCGATCATCCATCCAAGCCAACCATCCCTTGGTGAATGCATCACCACATTCAAAGTAACCTCTGCTGGCAGAGGTGAAGCATCTCCAGCAGCAGTGGGCCTTGGGCTGCAGTGGCACACAGAGAGTGCCTGTGTCCCATGACTGATCCTGGGGAGTGCTCTGCATGCCTGGGGTGGGGCACAGCAGAGGGCTGGGGGTACATCTGGGGTAGCATGTGGCACAGGCATGCCAGGGCACTGTGGTGAGCACTGATGCTGAGGCAGGACTGCCTTCCAGCACCTCTTTCCTGTCCTGTGCTGCTCTGCATGATGGCAAGGCTGTACCAGGGAGAGGTTTGGTGGAAATATTGCATGGTGCATCCTATTCTATACATCCTGTTTCTTGTGAAAACTCTGTTTGGTAATGCAAGCCAAACTACCCAGAGTGAACAGGAGATGACATCCTTGCCTGTGGGAGGGTGGAGGTGAAAAAAGGAGGCTGTGGTGTTTGTGAGGAAAAGCTTTTGGTGGTGGATGGCTTCTGTGAGAAGCTGCTAGAAGATTCCCTGTAGACATGATATTTTCTGAAAAAGCCTTTCCTTAGGATTTTTTTCTCCTGAGAAGCTGAGAGGCCTCAGAAACAAAATGTAAACAATTATTATCTGCTGCTGTGGAATGCAACAGGTGGATCTGTGATTGGTCTCATGTGGTTGTTTCTAATTAATGGCCAATCACAGCCCAGCTGGCTCGGACTGTCTCAGTCAGTCACAAGCATTTGGTATCATTCCTTTTCTATTCTTAGCTAACCTTCTGAGGAAATCCTTTTTTCTATTCTTTTAGTATAATTTTAATATCATATATATCATAAAATAATAAATCAAGCCTTCTGGAACATGGAGTCAACATTCTCGTCTCTTCCCTCATCCTGGGACCCCTGCGAACACCATCACAATTCCCCAGTTCAGCTTCCTCAAAGATGGACCTGCTGCTGGCTGAGTCCATCACTGACAGTGGCAGCACCTCTGTGCTAACTTACTAAGGAGGGGAAAGCTGTTGCTGCACAGAAGCAATTGCAGCCAGAGAGGAGTGAGAATCTGTGATAGAAGCAGACCTGCAGAGACCAAGGGCAGTGAAGAAGGGGAAAAAGGTATCTCAGGTGCCAGAACAGAGATCCATCTGCAGCCTGTGGTGCAGATGATGCTGAGGCAGCTGTGCCCCTGCAGCCCATGAAGATCCCTGCTGGAGCAGAATCTGCCTGCAGCCTGTGGAGGACCCCACACCATAAGAGGCAGGTGCCCAAAGGAGGCTGTGACCCTGTGGGAACCCACACTGGAGCCATATTCCTGAAGGACTGCACCTCATGGAAGGGACCCACACTGGGGCAGTTTGTAGAGAACTTCAACCAGCAGAAAGGAGCCATGGTGGGAAAGAGTGTGAGGGATCCTCCCCCTGAGGAGGGAGTGTCAGACACACCTGATGAACTCATTGCAACACCCATTCCCCATCCCCCTGTGCCTCAGGAGGGGAGGAGATAGAGAATTCACAAGTGAAGTTAAGCCAGGGTCAGCCTACTAATGTCAAGAAACTTGATGTTATTGTGGTTTTTTTCTCATACTTCCATCAAAAATCTCCCTGGAAAATCCCAAGAAAACACTGTCTAGTCCTGATTACTAAGGGAGAACTTCCCAGTACCAGGAATGATTAAAAAAATAAATTAAAAAAAAAATCAGCTGGTGATACCAGCAATGAAGCAAATGTTCCTAGTGGATTCATCCCATGTACCAGTGGGGAGAAAAAATCCCTTGTAGGGGCAACCACATTACTGGAGAATCCTTGTGCTGAGCAAGTGAGAAGGATGATGTGAGGATGAGTTTTAGGGTAAACAGGAGCTGAAGCCTCATGGACTGGTTAAATTACTTTAACACCATCTTATCTCTAGCACAATCAGGCATGCAGAAAGACACATTCTTTACCATGATTGAACATATGCCTTTATTAATATAAAAAAGACAGAGTTCTATTTTAGTCAATAATAACATAGTTTGCTGTTAAATTCACAGTTACACTGAAGGCATTTTTACATTTGGTTTTAGTTTATTTCAAACTGCCTTGCCATTTTTAGGCCTCAAATATTTATAAAATCCATAGAATTTTTTTAGCCAACCAAATGATTCTGTGATTCTTATCTATTATATTTTTATGAAATAAATATTTTTTTACATGAAACTTGCTCCTAATTCTTTCTGCTAAATTCTAGTTTCCTCATATATGTAAAGGAAAAGAAAAAGAGGGGTGAAACATTTAGATTTGTACTAGTGCTTATTCACTTTTTATAAACTTGCAGTGTAGTTTCAGTGTAAAAACTAGAGTTGTGAAATTACTAAGCAAGGCAATATTTTATATATGTATGCATACAAAATGTATAATTGTGGTGCTTTGAATTTAGTTTTGAAAGTAAATATGGATTTAATCAACCTTGAATAAAATGTGGCATATAAATATATTATCACTGGAGACTCTAAGGTTCTCTTTTAAATAAAGGGCTTCCTTATAATTTCTAGAAGGATGTGGCAGCCCAGGTGTGAGTTACAAATTAGTCATATATGCTGATATTATTATATATCTCACCATATGAATTTGCAAAATATTCTGCTAACTACATGAGGATATTATGCACTTTTAAAATACCAAATTATTTTACCCTGTGTAGTTATACTTTGAAATTTCAAACACTAAAACTATTAGAGAATTAAGGATTAAAATTGTCTCAAAATTAGTCTCCTGAGATCATTCTAATATAGGGGTATTTTTAATGAATCTTCCACTGAAAAAAGTTTATTTCTTATGCTTTTTTTGTGTCTGTCATACAAGCGTTCAGCATTCTTTTCATTTGTATACTAAACTTCAATTTGTATTGCCTTCCTAAGATATTTCTCTAAGGCTTGAGGATTTTGGAATTCAAGTACCATTGTAATTTGTGTTATCTATTAAAAATGCAGGCATTCTTTCTTTTTGCTTTTTTTAAAAATCCTCTCTTCACTTTATTTTTTAACAAGCAGCAGTTAAAAATAACTGTTTAACACCCCCTGCAAATCCCCTCCCAGCTATGACATAGTTTAGGTTTGAAAAGCCATATAAGGACTTTTCATTACCATTTCGTTTCCACAAATGGTATTTATAGAAGGGACCCTTTTTTCCTGATGTAGAGTTACAGTCCATGGTGGAGCTTGCAAGAGCCCTGAGCAGAGGCAGCCCTTTGGCAGGGTGCTGTGTGCTATCACTGCCCCGTGGGACAGCTGATGCTGGGGGAGAGGAGAGCAACACTGAAGCTTAATTATTTTTCCTCCACCCTTCTGTAGGTGTCTGGCACATGTCCCTTTTGGAATGTGCCCCCAGCTTGTGTTGGTGTGCTTTCCTTTGGCACCCTGCTGTAGTGCACCCTGGAAGAAGAGAATGCAGCCTCAGCCACTGGGTTTTGCTGCAATTACCCCTATATGCAGCCTGATTATTTAAAAGTGCTAAACTTAGAGATGACGTTTTTTGTCAGGAATCATCTATTGGTTGAGAAATTCCTGGTGTGCTTGTGGCTTGACACGGATCCGGTGTGGACTTTTTGTTTTTCCCTGTTTGGATGCTCAGGTTACACAAGGTGGTTCCTCCATTAGATGGCACTGTGCGTTTCGGCGGTGCCTCTAGTCACTCCCCCTGTGTTAAATGGAAAGTAATTAACTTTTAGGAGGTGTGTTTGTTATAAAAAGCAGTCTCTCCATGTTGTTCTTATCAGACTAAGGAAAACGGAGTTGCTCTCTCTGTATTTTTCTTCCCCCCAGCCCGTATAGCAGTACTGGAAATGCAGAGTAGTAGAAAGTACATGGAAGTTGCCAGCGAGATCAGAACTGATACATGCCTTTCCTCCCACTCTGAAATCAAAGGATTTTTATCTTTCTATGGGTGATTTAATTTGGGTCCCTGTGATTTGAGAACTAATATTTTTGGCAATTTTTTTCATTATTAATGGTCATGTTGCAGAACAGCTCTTTTCTTTCCTTAAATTTAGAAGCACCAAAAAGTATAGATCTGGTTGTTTCTCACAAAACTGTGAAAAGAGTGTGGATAAAAAACCTGATTTCCTAGTGACTGAGAAGGAATCAAGTTATTACATTGCTGCAGCTGCTATTTGATCCATTAGTGTTGTTAGAAATTTGAGATAAAGGGAAATTATCTTTCTTTAGCTTGGACAGAAATTCACCTTGGAAGAAGGGACCTGCAGGAGACCAGGGCAGGTCTCTGCTAATGGGGAAGGACCTGAACATGATTTTGACCTGGCAAACTAATGCTGCCTTCCTTATTCCCAGGTGTGGTTTGGGCACCAGGATGAGCCAGGGATAATCCCTGCAAGAGATTGTGCTTGTGGCCACCCTGTTTCAGAGAGCATGAGAAGTTAGCAGTGTGAATGTGAGATATTCCATGTTTGCCTGTGCCAGAGAGCAATCTCAGGTTCATTTAATGGACTCATATAACTGTAGACACTGTGTCCCAACAAAATGCTAAGCAAACACTGGAATTTACCCATTCTGGGTAAATTTTTCAGCCCTAGCAGGGCAATGAACAGCAGTAGCATACCTGGTGAATATTTACTAGACAGGTCTTTGGAAGTGCTCTTGGCTTCATCTACAGTGCTTGTAGTAGGGGACAGTGAAAACAACCTTAGTCAGGAAAAACAACAGCAAATGGGACTGGGGTTCAATATTGTATTTAACTGGGAAGATAATTTCACTCTGCAAGCTGGACTGGGGTGAGGGAAACATGGATTGCTACGTGGCTGCATTATTGACTCTCAGGGTGACTTTGAGCCAAATACTTCAGTTTTCAGAAGTGAGTAATGAGTTTTCCTGCTGGCTGGACACACTTCACGGGGTCATAATTTTGTCCCTAAAATGGTGGCCCTCTGTACACCCGAGGCTGTAATTTTCTCAGGTTTGAATCTATAACATGGGAAAGCTAATAAAGGCACTTTCCTCATCCTTTTTTTACTGTTCTTATGTACTGTAAATTTTTTGCAACCAGAACTGCTGCCTATTATGTGTGGAAGGTAGTGAGCTGAAACACAACCTCCCAATCCCACATTTTGGGTGACAGAGTATATTTGTGATGCTTAAAATAGTATTCAGGTTATTTATATGAACTATAAAATTTATTTTTATGACTGATGCATATAAATAAACATGTAAATAAAAAAAGTTGCAATCTATAAAACAGACTACCTAGGTGAAGAAAAAACACAAATGCATACTTTAATAATACAGTTTACACAACAATAAACCATTAACAAGTCAGCTTTTGTATAGCTTTTGAAAGCAATTTAAGCAGATGTGGCAAACTGTAGGTTGAAAGTAAAAAACTCTGTAAAAATACAGGTTCATTACTGTTTAATTTCAACTGAATTTCCAAAGCTTGAGTTAAGACTCCACTTTATGTTTTAATTACAAGCAATTTTTCAAGGTCTTATTTAATAACTTCAGTCTATAGGTTAGTAAGATGTATGCAGATATGATTTGAATTTTATAAATCTACTTGAAATGAGAAACTGCTAGCCAGTAAAATCATCTATAAACCAATAACTGCACTAACTTTTAGACCACACAAAGACTACCATTTTTGTGGCTTTTTCCCATTGGTAAAAGGGATTTTTTAAATATAATTTTGCCTAAACTCAAGCATGGCTGTGCCCTGTTGTTACCTGTTGTGATAGTCAGATGTCATGCATGTGTGAGAGACCTGCATGGTACCAGGAGTGTAAGGGGTGGAGGGTGGCACTGAGCTCCTCAATAGTTTGGAAATGCTGCTTAATCCAGCACTAAAAGCCTATGCTGGTGAAGCTTCAGATTACCTTGTCTATTCTGATTTTACCTAAGTACAATGCTTGTTATTTTTATAGGTATACAATACCATAATCACTCATATTATTGGTTTGCTTAGGTGGAAAGGTAGGTTAGCCAGAGACCTGTCTACTCTTCTGGAGCTCTTGGTGATAAAATTGTATTTCCCATTTGGGTTTGGGTGCAATGCCAGTTGGTCTAATTAAACTGATCTTGACAAATATATTTTCTCACACTTCAATGTTTGGAGCCTGATCTGACATACCTTGTCTAGCCTTCTTAAATTAAATTTGTTGAAAAAACCATGCAAAAAAAAACCAAAACAAACCAGAAACAAAATTTTTTGAGAAGAAATGTTCCCTAATAATGACAGCAACAACAACAAAAGGCATTCTGTATTCTTTTTTACTTGTGATGTTTCTCTGAAATCTGATGCTAGACTTGAACTGTAAGATAGTAGTTATTTTCTTAATCACATTTAATTGAAAACCCAGTGTTGCTAAAACAACATCATGGTTTTCTCAAGTTAATTTAACATAGATTTGCTGGCCTCATTATTACTCTGAATGTCTTTCCTATAAGACTTCACATGGAATAGGAACTTCTATTCACAGCAGTAAACAAAATTAGGAAATGTAAAAAGCAATGAAAGAAATGGACTTTATGTCCATACAATATAAGACAGTGTCTAAGAAGTAGCCTGGCACAATTTAATGAGCTTTTGTCTGGATTTGCCTCCTTTTTCTTGAGCTGTGGTAGGGAAGAAGTTCAGCACAGTATAAAACCAACACAAATCTTTCCAATATGCTTTACTTTCTGTAGCTTTTCTCATCCCAGCTTAATCTGAAATGCTGTATACAATTCAAACATGGAGGCAGATGCTAGTGGCTGCTAAAATCTGTAGAAAATAGTACTAGAGAACTTAAATTTGTTTAAAAGAATTGGAGAAATGAATAACAGAAGCAAAGACAAATATGCAGATTTACACAAGGAAGAAAGAAGGAAGAATGTAAATCAGGCAAGTCCTGAAACCAAACCTTCATGTCCAGAGTCCTTGAGGATTACCCATGGGTTCAGAAGAGTCTGATTTTGTACATTAATTGAAAGAAGAGTGGAGTCTGATCCAAAACTGCTGAAAAGGATCCTGAAGAACATGGTAGGTGATACAGTGGTGAAAAGGAGTGACAGACACAGAAATGTTCCGGGCATGCCTGCCAGAAAGATGGAAAGGGAGGAGGTTCTGCAAGGCCATCCAGGGAAGGTCCTTTGAGAAATATTTAGAAATACAGAGACATTCAACAGAGGTTCAGGATGAGAGACAAAAACAGAATGAAGAGGGTCCAACAGGCAATAGCACTAAGATGCTCTGCCTGCAAGCCAGTCTTACTAGGTCTCCTGACAACATAACAAAAGACTGAAATTTACAGAAAATCATTTCCTTTGAATGGATACATGTGTAGCACTGGCATTGCTGCCTGAAATGAGAAGTGACTCAGTTGTACATTTCTACAGATAAAAAGAAGCATGGGCTAGGCTTTGCAATCTTATCACATATAAAGAGAAAATACTGAAAGTTTTCCCTGAAATAATTTAGATTATGCTGGTTTTGGCTCAGTCACTTAGGGAAGAGAGAGATCATTATTTCTCTAGAAAGCAAAATGTCATGACATTGTTATTTTCCAACAATGCAGGGCACACACTGAATTCATTCCCTTGATCAATGTGTGTCTTCAGGATTTGTTTTGCTGGTGGATTCCCAGGGGGAAGTCCCATGCCCACATCTGATACTTTCTCTAAACACAAATAATATCAACACAAGTGTTTTTAAAAAGGGTGATTTTCACAATCTTCTCTGCTAGAAGGAGAGGACTTTTCCTCTGAGACTGTGGGTCAAAAAAGGGCATAACCAGCCAGGAGATCTGTGGAGCTTTAAAACCCTTGTTTTCCATCACACTGGTGTTAGTGCTGTTCCCTTGCAGGCTTAACTGGAAGTAACTTGTTGCCTGGGGAAGGGACAGCGAGCTGGGTCTGCTTGTTTGAGCCACTGAGATTATGCCAGGATTTGCACAGCCAACACTCAGGTTAAGAACATCAGAAATGGTACATCTAATAGAATGATCTGAAGAAAACAATGAAAGGATATTTAAGTGGGTTTTTTCCTTTTTTTTTTTTAATTATATCTCAATGTAAGTTCCATTTATAATAAAACACTTACTTTGACAGGTCTGAAAATATTATTATTTTTAAAGGCTGACTAGACTTAATGATGGCTTGGGCCATAATTTTTTTTTATTATTGCAAGGATATTTCTCTGCCTCTCTTTTTTAAACTAGCTTAATTGAGAATCCAGATAGCACCCTTGAGATGACCATAGGGGCTGAAGGCAACCACATATTAAAGTCAAAATCATCCTGTTATCAAAAATAAATCATGGTCTTTCTCATTCACAAGTTCTCTTTAAGTATTTTCTCTTGGGTTTTTTTTATGACTTTTCTTCTGTATGAAGACTTGACAACTGATAATGAAAATCATTTATAGTTCAGATTGCCTGGAGAATGACGGGGAGACCAACCTGACTTCATATTAGGAATTCAGCATTTGGGAAACTACCATGATCAAATGCACACTGCACAAAAGGAGAATTTTAAGGACCTTTTATCCATGGCTTTGTGGGACATTCAAAAGGTGGTGCCAGCTCAGTACAGCTTTTGTATAAAATAATGGATCACTTATGAGCAGTAAAATACTGAGACATTCATAGAATGTCAAATGTCACTGGGAATCTGAGACTTCTGTTTCTCAAAGCAGGAGGAACTGATCTTGCAGAAATATTCTCTTTCAACTATTTCTCTTATTTAAGAGAAAATGTATTTAGGGGGCAGTGTTGTAGCATGAGGCCAGAAAATTATTCTTGGAGATAATTTATTGCTGAAGTGGAGGTTTTTTCCAGCTCAAACTATTCATTGCAAGTAATATTATGAGTCTCATTTCTATTAAAACAGACAGTGCTTAGTTTTGTACATGAAAATAAAAATGGGCCAACATCAAGAGCACCGGGATAAATGAGGAAAATTATTTTTTGGCTTTGTAAGGACTCTGATAAACATTTATGGATTATTAGGTGAAATATTGCCATTCCTTGTGCAGTACAAATGAGGTGAAAGCCACTCAGGAGAACAAAAGTGCAGATGGGAGGAGAGGCCCCTGTGGTCAGGGTGTCTGTGTTGTTGGTATTACCCCAATAACACAGCAGGCAGCTTCCAGTGGAGCACACTCTGTCCCAGCCTCACAGAGTCGTGCTCCTGACAGGGCTCTGTCATTTCAGGACTTGAGTGGGTGCCCATGCTGCACTCCCACCCTGCTGCACTCCCACCAGCATCACATGAGAAGCAGCTCTGAGACCTGGCAGAGGAGAGGGGAGGCCAAGCAGTGCTGTGTTAAAGGATATTTGCACTCTGGATGACACCAGATTTGGGGAGCTGGAATTGGTTTCCTCACACGGGCTTTTGGGTTCTGCGTTCCCTCTTGCTCCTTCATGTGGCTGCTGTCTTCCTCCTCTCAGTTCACTGGATCAGGATGAAACAGAATGGGATTCTGCTTTATTTCTTCTCCATCTTCCCTCCCACGCCTCCACATTAGATGTGGGACTTCCCATTAGCATCACTTAATCCAGCCCTGTGGTTGTTTTCAAGTCATGGAGAAAATGTGTCCCTCACTGAGATGCTGCTTTGCAGAGAAGTGGGGAGCCTTCTGTGAGACAAACTCTCTTTGGAAGGCATGGCCTCTGGCATGACAGTCCTAGAAGGTTTGATTATTCCTGCTTTAATCTGGAGGTTGGCCCAGATGACCTTTGTGCCTAAATCCATCTATGCTGTGCAATTCTGCAGTGGCTGTTGAGGGGGGTTAAAAATCCCACCACTAAACAACAAGATGCTGATAAATGAAAGATAAGGACTTGGAATTTGCAGCTGTTCGATATTAGGATGATGAAGCAGGATTACAGTGGCTGTGCTTTCCTGGGGAATGAAAACACAGCAGTCCTGGGTGCAGCCTGTGCAGGGAGCATTCTCAGCATGTCACACAGGACTCCTGAGACATCGATGACCTAGTTACTCTCACAACTTCAGCCACACAACATTGCTTAATTAACTAATGCAAGCATTTGCATGTTATATCTGTGCACACCATTTGAGGAGCCTTTTCAAAGCAGCTGGAACTTGAGGTGGGAATTTTGTCAGTGTGAATTCTAAACATGAACAGGGAAAAGGTTACATTTTTGAAACATCTGTAATCATTTGTGTGCCATATAAGTTAATTGGCTGTGTATGGATTTTAAGCAGTTCACTCCTCTTCTATTGTGTTCTGACAGTGTATGCTTTGCATTCTTGAAACCCTTCTAATTTTCCTAGAGTTTCTAGAAACAAAACCTGAAATCCAACTAAATTATGTTCAAAATTCAATAACATAGCTATTATCTGCCCGCTTTTTATTATTTTTTACTACATCTCTAGTGAAAAGAGAAAAAAGGTATCAATAGGGGTTAAGACCTCACTGTGTGACTTTTTGGTAATGTTATAAAAATACAACAGGAAATAAGTGAAAAAGCATCTTGTATTTCTCTGCATGGGAAACAAACCTGTGGATAGAAGTATGGAGTCCAGTCAGAGAAGCAGAGCATCTATTCTTACTAAAAAATACAAATTGACTGCAGGGCTTGAGGTCAAATTGAGCAAAAATAAAGACCTTGTGTTACTAAATCAAGAGTGTGCACAAGAGAGGTTTTCCATGGTGGAATTATTTTGCAAATAATTTACATCAAAATTTCAGATTTTGGTTAATAAGAACAGTATCTGTATAGACATTGGTTTGGTTGTTTTTTATTGGTTTTTTTTTTTGTTGTTTTTTGTTTGGTTTTTTTTTCTTTCTATTGATTTATTTTTTTTAGAAATAAATAGTTGTCCAGAAGCTAAAATACTCTCTTATTCCTCATTCTAGTTTCTTTCTCCTGCTGGTTTTCTTTCCTGCTCTGCCTATAATCTGATGCTGGCTGCAGTGAAAGATGATGTCTTCCACTGTGCCACATGAGTTCTTTTAAATCCTTATTTTCCCTGAGCAGCAAGATAATTGATTCCTTCTCCTAAAATGTAAACCTCACAGCTTTCCTTGTCTCAAATACATCTACAGTCATTTTAAATAGAATAGTATGTGTCCTACCTTGGTGCAATGTGATCTCCTTCCTGGACCTCTTCTTCTTCTGTGTTTTAATTGGCAGTAATCTGAAACTGAGCAGTCACTTAGGCATAGTGGGAGTATGGGATTGTATGCATATGGGCTTATATGGAGTCTGGGAACTTGATTGTATTCAACATCAAACTGTAAGACACTGAGAGTAAAAATAGCCGGGACAATTAGGTGCCTCACAAAAAGTGAAGAAACAAAGCCTTTCATTGTAGACGTCCCAGTACTTATCAAAGTCGATTGACAACACTAATAAACTGATTCCTGCTTGGTGCCTCATGTGCAACATGTAGTTATGAACATTTTGCACCATTCTTCTTGCCTCTGGCAAGCTCTTGAAATAGCAACTTGTTGAAGCTCTTTTCTCTGTGGAAATGAAAAGGCAAAGAGCAGAGCTGCTTGCTCATCCTTAGCTGGGGCTCAGGCAGGGAGGCTGCAGGGGGCTGGGGGGCCTGTGCTGCTGCTTGTAAGATGACTAAGATGATTTTTTTGTTGATTTTTTTTCTTGGTTGGTTGATATGGGGGGTTTTGTTTGTTTTGCCTTTTTTGTTTGTTTTTTTTGTTCTTTTGATGGTATGTTTTTGTTTTGTGTTGTTGGATTTTTGAGTGTTGAACATCAGGTAATTAGTTAATTTCACAGGAGTTTAAGTGAAAGACAAACTGATTCAATAGCTACTCACAGCATGAATCTGATTTCATACAGAACAGAAATTGATGAAGGGACCAAACATGGGCCATGGCAAAAGTCAGCTCAAATTCAAGCAGTGAAGAGCTATTGAATCAGTTTGTCATTCCCTTAGACACTCAGACCTGACTCTCAGAATTTGAATGTATTTCTCAAAAAAAAAATAAATTAGCTTTCTTGAATGTTTTTAGTTAGTTTATTGGGTTTTTCTTATGAAGTACATAAGGATGGTGGCTAATTGAAACACTAATATGCTGTAAGTCCCATCTGCTGGTGAATAACTGAAATGATGAGCAGCTGAGCCGAGTCCTTGTGCTGCCTGGTAATTGATCAGGAATATTGTATCTGCCACAAAGTGTTTGTTTTCTCTGTAGTGGCTGATGGGTTCTTTCTGGTAATAGAACAAAATCAACATCCAAAACATTTCAAACTATCAGCAAGAATTAGTGATCAGCCTCTACACAAGCCTAGCAATAAATCTGCTCTGTTCCTCTCTGGTCTTTGTGACAGCTAGTGACAGAGAGACTCTTGATATAATTGTTATGACTAGTGCATGCCCCTGCCTTTTGTCCCTGCTATTTGTCCATTAAAGATAAGTGCTTTCTCTCTGAGATTGGTTAAATGCTATTGCTTTCAGTATCTTACTGTTTGTCTTTCTCCTATTAGCACTTACAACTGGAACAGAGTGTGAAAGTTTTTAGCTTTGCTCAGAGTATATTCTCAGGTAATCCTTGGAATGCCTCCCTGAATCAGTATTACTTTCAGATTCAATATTTAAATTCAAGATTAGGAAACCAAAATGTAAGAGTAAGCAGCATCTGAGTTTGTTCTGGACTCTCAGATAAATGGGCATCAGCAAGAGCAGGAAATAATTTCTCCATTCTCTGTCCTGTCTGCTACTTACTCTCAGATACTGAAGCTTTTAGAACCCCGTGAGAACACAGGGTTCAAAGCATCAGTAGTTTCTTGCTACTTTTTCAGTCATGGTCATATTACTTAGCTTTATTTCACCTGAATGATGAGTCACAAGTGGCCTGCACCTCCCTGTGCCCTGTGCCCTGAGCTGCTCCTTGGTCCAGCTCGTATGTGAGGATGCTCCCCTGCCGGACCTTTGTTGGTACCACTTGTGCTCTGTGCAGGACCTGCCTGCCCTGGAGGCTGGGCCAGGAGGGCTCTGCTCTCTGTGTCTCTGTGTCCACAGCAGGGAACAGTGAAGGCCAAAGGGAATTCCTGCCTTTGGAAGCAGCCCAAGAGCTGTGGAGGAAACTCATGGTGGGGCTTTCAAAGGTCTGGCTGAGCATCACTTCAGGGCCTCCCAGTATTTTTCTTTCTGCCAGTGGGATTTACTGGGGTTTTGTGTCTCCTTTTCTAGGGAGCCAGGAGCAAGGAGAATGCTTGCACTTGAAATGATGTAGTTGGTATTGTTAACCTAAATAGGGAACATGTATATTGCTAGCATTTCCTAAAGTATGAACCTCCACCAAATGCATAATTCTATGGACACTTCTGCTGAAAGCAACAATTTTTTGTAAACTAAAAAAGAGACTACTTATTAAGTACTTTCTAAATTGTAAATGAAATTAATTAATTGCCTGTTTTTATAGTCTTTCAAAAATTACATGACACTGAGGTAAGTGAGAGAAAATTTTTTAGATTGAACTGGTTACAGAGATTAGATACATTGGTAGAAGACAACTCTTTTGCTTTCAGAGGTCAGAAGTAATCACATATGGTGTTTTATACTATATATCCTAGGCAAAAGGATGGGGTAATTGATAACAGATTGAAAAGAAATTTTATTTATTTGTATTTTCAAGTTGTTTAGCAACTGCTGTAAGATTCCATTAGTGATACAGTATAAATAACTATTTTTTATTTGTT
This sequence comes from Molothrus ater, assembly GCF_012460135.2. Classification (NCBI taxonomy): domain Eukaryota; kingdom Metazoa; phylum Chordata; class Aves; order Passeriformes; family Icteridae; genus Molothrus; species Molothrus ater. The sequence continues at coordinate 20,083,920 of NC_050479.2, forward strand.
ACAAAGACATATATTAATCAATGGAAAGTCAGAAATATGCTTTCATTCCATGGCATAGAATAAAAATATAATTCTAACTTTTTATTAGGAAGCCTCTAGCTCAATAGCATTTTGTGCAGATTCTAGTAGGTTTTTTCACATGTCTGGATTATTGCATTTAGTGTCAAATTGTGGAAAATGACAATTCAAGACCAAAAGTCAAAGACCCTTTTCTATGAAATTGAATTTCCAGAGCCAGAAACTGTGAGCCCCTTTTTCATTGGAACAGGTGTTGGCACTCAAATTCCTTAGAAAACCTTCCACATGCAATCCATCACAGAGAGGTCAAAGTGGCTTTGGTTTGTGCAGCTCTTAGAGGGATTTGCAACCTGCTCAGGAAAGGCTTTAACTGCTTCTTTGAAATGTAGATCTTTATTACAAAGAATGCATGCTATGTGTGTAATGTGGTTCTGTGCAACAGGCTCAATTCTCAAAGGTGTGTTTTTCATGCTCTACTCTATCCAAGCACACCTTTTCCCTCATACTCTCAATCTCTACAGTAAGATTAAGAAAATCATGCTACTCTCCTTAACTCAAAAACCCCAAATGAATCCCAAGCCTTTTGTCAGGCTTTTACTTCTGTTGTAACAAACATATATTTTTCTCAATTTAAATGATTACTGAAATGCAAAATAACAGATGCTTTCTATATCTCTTTATTATATCTCTTTAGCACTATGAAAAACATAGCAGAGGACAGATAACGTGGGGCTAGTGCCTCACAATAGTGCAATATAATTTATAGAATTTATTTGACGCATGCAATGATCTGCCCTTTTCTGAAGTGGTGACTGTTTGGAGATAGAAATGGAAACTCAGGTCACTGGGTCTTACTTCCATGCCTGTATTTACATTGGTCTTATTCTTATATTCATCTAAGAATACTAATAGTTCCAATCCTATTTATGTTTAGTACCCTTGGAAGAGAGATGAACCTTTTAAAAGCAAATGGAGGTTTTCAAATGACTACAGTGGAGTCAGAACCATGATTATAGCTCTTGCAAACATAACTATTGGAAGACTATAATTTATAATGAATTTATTCACAGATAAAAGCTGTTCTGTTTAAAATGCTCAAGCATATACATACACATGCGTGTGCTGATTTTGTTGATTATACTTAAGTATTTGTAAGTTTAATTTGGAAATTCTGTTGACTTTATAAATCACTTAAAGATTTTATGGATATAAGGCAGATGTGGATTTTTAGCTGTGTCTTATAATCAGAATGCATTTTAATATTCTGATTGAATATTCTCGAAAATTAAATGCATGGTTCATTGCCTTTTCATTATGAGTTTGGTGTTTGAGTGGAGAAGGTTTCTGCCTTTCTGCACCTTTTTCTATCTTGATTGTGGACACTGATCCAAATTATAGGCATAGGGTTATTTATTTTTTTCCAGAAGTTTTAGTTAACATTTTTGAGTGAACAGAAAAGGTACTAGAATTGAACAGGTTGAAAATTCTGTCTCCTCTCTTTTGAATATTTGAAGGAAACAGCAATTAAATTTATGGCTTCAGGAATTTGTGGGGAGGGAAATAACCTTCATCGAATTTAGGTGAATACACAGAATTTTTCTTTACTTCACATTTATAACTCCTATTTCTTTTATCAGTAATTAAACACACACATTAAGGGAAGAATGTCACAATGTTTTGTGTATTTGAGAATTTTGTCATAAGAACAGAGTGCACATTCATGCCAGCTGGATTTGTTACTGACCACAATAGCTGCAAAGGAACAATTACACTTTATTAGTTCAATAATTTTGCTAAGAAGCAAATATTCATTGTAGCTCTGTGGATGAATAACTAGAGAAGATTCACATCTTCAAGGGAGCATCAGTAATCCCTTTCCAGGAACAAGAGCTTCACTTTCTTTCTGGATGCTCTATTCTGGAAAAAGCCACTGGCATGGGGCAGAGCAGTGCTGGGAAAAGGCTCTGCACAGGCTTTGTGCAAGAAACCTTAAAGCTGCTTTTTTAGTGTGATGTTGCAAGGGAAAAGAATGGAAAGAGCCTGGTTTAGTTTTTATTCTGTAAGCATCCCACCTGTTTTTGCTAGAGTTAAGTTGCATAAATTTCATAAATAAATGTAAGTAACAGGGTGTACATTGGTGTCCTGGATCTTGGTAACCCCACGTGCTACCTTATCCACATTCACATTTGGTAGGACAAGGTTTAAACTAACAGTGAGTAGATTCAGCATAGATACAAGTAAGAGGATTCTTAAACTGAGAGTGGTGATGGTGGGACAGGTTGCCCAGAGAGGTGGTAGGTGCCTCATCCCTGGAGACATTCAAGTCAGAGTGGAGGGGGCTCTGAGCAACTTGGAGATGTCTCTGCTCATTTCAGGGAGGCTGGACTAGATGGCCTGAACTCTTCTATGATTATGACTGTACATGTGGAATTAATTTTGTTTAATTATAGACAACTTGAGTGGTTGGTTTCAGCTAGTCTTGCACTGGCCTTGTATAGCCAGAGGACAGACATACTTGTGAAAGGAAGCTGAATCTAGTTACAGGCACAGTGGTTGAGCAGGAATGGCCTAGCTGAGCATGGCTGGGTTTGCTCACAGCTCCTCAGCTGCTTGTTCTTCTGCAAGTTCAGACAGATTAACATTTTGAGGAGTAAGAAGAAGAAAGTGATATGGGAGACAGAAGGAATGCTTTGCTTAAGAAAAAAGCATTTCTGAAACTTTATAGAGCAAAGGAGCGCCAGAAGCAGTATCTATTCTCCACATGATATTCCTGAGATACCTGCAGCATTTTAGTGAAACTTTTAAGTTCAATAAGCAGTATAAATATGGAAAATAAATTTATAAATAGAATTTTTAAAAAGGATTTTGGGTTTTGTAATCTGAACCTGGTAAATGTTTAAATAGTTTGCCTTTTCCACGCTTACAGCATTGTGCTGCCTTGTATTCAGCGTGAAGCCCAAAGCTGGCTTTTTCTAAAAAGGACTCTGCCAGTTAAAAGCTTGTTGCAGAAAAGGATGGTATTCTATTATCTGAACATCACATACAAACATTTTAGTTCTGGAATGACCAGGCTGGTAGAGACTCCTTTCTTCTCTATGCTTCAGTCATTGGAATTTATACTGCTGATTATAAGATATGGATTCATATCAATAAATTGGTAACAGAGATGTGAATTATGTAATCCAACTCACAATTTAGTAACTTAAAAGCACACGACGAAATAATAATGAATTCAAGGGGGCTCACAACTTTTAGGGGGGAATTTTTCTTGTTATTTTTGTTTTTGAATTGGGTTTTTTAAAGCATGTGTGTGGTTCAGCTTACAATGAGGGGCCTCCTGCACTATTATTATGGTATTTTGCCCTCAGTAAATGACAGGAGTTATTGGTACATAGAGATACATTACACATTCTCTCACTGCAAAGCCTCCATTGCATGCCATTAGATAACAGCATGTGTTCAGTAGCTGTGGTCTCTTAGCAACTAACTCTGCCTCTTTCTTTTGAATTCTCCTTTTGTGACCCAGAGTCAGGTCTTTAGACATAAACCTCAGCCTGCTTTTCTACTTTCAAGACAGGGAAAAGTGGAATGTTTTGGGATGCTTATGTAAAATCCAGATAGTGTGAGAATATGTCTTTCTAAATCTATTGCAAGTATTGAAAATTAAGATAAATTTGTATTTAATAATAAATATAATATTAAAATTCTGCTGGTTTATGGTATTGTTGGTAGTGACATGTCAATATATTTTAAGAAGACACATAATTAAAATCTCCAGATTTGACAGCATTACATTTATGTAAAAAATGTTGATTCTTTCATTGATGTAGATAATAAAGTATGCACTTTGGGAGATGGTGGTTTTTGGTTTGGGTTTTTTTTTTTCCTGTTATATATCTGTATTTGAAACAAGAATGGACAAAGAAGAGCATTCCTTCTAGGCAGGAGATTAGCAGCTGTGCTTTCAAAACGGGGGTTTACATTCAGATCTTTATGTGTATGCTCCCAAAGCTCCCATTTAATGGGGTTTTTTTGCAGATGTTACTTGCCTTTAAGTAGAAATGTGTACTGGAAAACTCTTTATTGCCTAAAGAAAACCTTGGGTTCAAGAATTATTTTATTAACCTAAATCTTCTATTCATTCAATTAAGGAATGTAAGAGTTACATTCCTAATTACATTCCTCCTTTGGTGAGGTGGTGGTGAATTGCTGTAATGAATAATGGTCCTTCTAAAGTCCAGATATGTTTTTATGTCTAGACAGGTCTGTGGTACAGAAACATGATTATAACAGAATATGTCAAAATGCACTGAAGAGATTTTTCATAATAAGCACTTTTTTGGTTTTTGGGTTTTTTTTTAAACCAAGGCATGTATAATGTTTAGAAATGTTTCTGAAGTGACAATTCTGGTCAAGTCTTCTATGTTAAGCTGATTAACTGTTTCTGACCTTTCAAAGGATGTCATATATAATCCTAGAAGACCACCAGAGTTGAAACTATTCTGTTAGTTTTGACATTCCCATCAGGCTTTCTGTCTGTTTCACAAGCAATCCTAATTCACTTGTTTTTAGTTAATTTGACAGGTCATTGTTAACATCATTACTAATAGCAAACTGCTACAAGTTACACATGTTTTGACAAAAGGAGTCTTCAAGACATGGTGATACCCATTAATTAGAAGAGAAGGAAAATGTTCATTTCTTTTTCCCAAGGGCTGGATATTGTCTTAATATTTTGGGACTAGAAAAGAGAAAAGAGTATGTTTCCTTCAGGAAAAAATTATATATTTCTGTCTGAAACCAAATGAGAAGCAAGTGGAAACAATCAGGACACTTTAGTGCACATCACCGTATTTGGAAAATTTCTCTTTCTTGTAGCTATTTGTCAAGTAGATTTTGAGTGAAGTATCACTTTTCTATGTGGACCTGCTGCTAGTTTATTTGGCTTGTTTTGATCAACTTTTTTTTCATGTGTATAACCAGTTTTCTCATTGATTGGGAAATAAGAGTTAGTCATCTGAACTCTTTCCCTTCCTCAAAGGTAAAAATTTGAGAAGATCAAGATTCTTACCCACTGAATGCAACGTAACCCAAATGTGGGCCTTCCAGGAGAGGGATCAAAGACCATTCCTGAGAAGTCTGTTAGGTGATGCATGGTTCCATGTAGGAGGATAGAATATAGGTAAATGAAAGTGGTATAGAAAGTAATCTTGCCCCCTAAAGAGTTGCAGCTGGGTTAATTATTAAAGATTAGGAGCAGGCCTGATGTTAACAGGCCACACCTGTAGCCAATCAGAAGAGTGCTATAAAAGAGCGGATCAGTTGGCTACTGTGAGCATAAGAAGAGTCAGTGTGTAGGAGAGCTGCCTACAAGAAACATCAAGGAGGTATGAAGCTCTAGCAGGATGGAATCTTTGTTGTGTAATGACAATAGAACTCTTGCACTATAATGATAAAAGTTCCAGGAGTGATGTGAGTGAATCAGGATTTTGTTGCTGAGAGAGACTGAAATCACAAACAGTTGTGCTTGCTTTGGCTGGAGTAGAGTTAACATTCCTCACAGTGGCTGCTATGGGGCTTTGTATTTTGTTTTGTATTGTTTTGTATTTGTGCTGAACACATGCCTGATAACACAGAAATGTCTCTGTTATTGCTGAGTGGTGTTTACACACAGCCAAGGCCTCTTCTGCTTTTTCTGCTGCCATGCTGGTGAGGACCTTGGTGATGCACGGGAGGTTGGGAGGAGACACACCTGGGACAGGTGACCCCAACTGACCAAAGGGATGTTCCAGACCATCTGACATCATGCTCAGGATATAAAGTGGGGGGAAGAAGAAGGAAGGTGAGGACCTTTGGGGTGATGGTCTTTGTCTTCCCAAGTTACTGTGGCGCATGGTAGGGCCCTGCTCTCCTGGAGAGATGTCTGAACACCTGCCTGCCCATGGGAAGTAATGAATGAATTCCTGGTTTTGCTTTGCTTATGTGTGTAGCTTTTACTTTTCCTATTAACCTGTGTTTCTCTCAACCTATGAGTTTTCTATCTTTTACCTTTCCCATTCTCTCCCTGTTCCTGCTGGTGGGGAGTGAGTGAGCTTGGAGTGAGCTGTCATTTCCATAGAGCTTGGTGGTTGGCTGGGGCTAATCCATGACAACAGTAAAAAGAGATAAGAGGGTGGTATTATGTGTGGTTTAAGTGAGATCAAATTTCAAGGAGAAAGAGGAAGTACAGAACAGAAGTTTTGGAGAGGAGATTTTCTGCTTTCACTCACCAACCAACAAAGCATGCAAAAGCTAGACTGATCTCAAGTCTTAAAATCCAATATCTGATCAGTAAAAATGGTCAGATCTTGCTTTGAGTTTCCCATTTTGGTATAAAAGTTATGAATTAAACATGAAAAATAGTTTGGGTTTAAAACAAAATTGGAGCAAACCTTCAGGAGGAACAAACTCAGGTAGGTACTATACTTGAAACCAGTATCTGTCAGAATCAATGAAAGTGTCTTTCTGCAAGGCACTGAATTAAAGGCACATCCCCTTCAATGTTCATCCATTCCTGATTAAACAAAAGCATTTGAAGAAGTTCTGGGTGACTATATCCCCTTCCTGACACAGTTATGATCAGGCCCCAGTTGCTTTAAAGTCTGAGTTGTGCCTCTCAGCCCTTGGTGATGTGGGCAGGGGAGTGCACAGCACCTCTCTCTGTGCCTGCATGCCCTGCTTGCTTTCTTCTGGGAACCTCTGCATGTGTGCAGAAGGGAATTGATGCCTGTAACCTAAAGAGCTACAGCGAAAACCAAATGCCACTTTTCTGAGTATCAGGACTGATTTCCACCAATGTTAAATGATGGCTCCTGAGCCTGATCTACTTTGCCTGTAGGAAGTTCATGGAAGTGGGGATCCTGACACAAATGTAAAGAAGGAACTGATGTGGAAAGAATCTGGGATGGGAATTTGAGGCCTGACACATTTACCTACAGGTTGTACTGGCCTTGCCGTGTCTGTGCCCTGCAAAGAAAAGGAGCAAGTATCTGAGGTTGTAGCTGTTTTGTTTGAAAGGTTTGGTAACAAAATATTTGTGGAAAATGCTTTCAGACAGTAGGGGGAAAAAAGAGCAAGCTGATGGCTTCATAACTACATGCTTGCATTCTTTGAACTGCAAGAAAATGATCCTTAATCATTTCTGGAATAGATAATTATAGTGGCTGACTTTATGTGTTAGGCTATGTCTTTTTCTGACATATGCCAGAGAGAGCTCTAATTTATTCTATTCTCACCAAGCCTGTTTATGTTGCAATGTGATTTCTCTCTAGTGTCTTGTTTTAATATCTTCTTTTGTCTTATGTTTAATTGTATCATTTTCAGGAAAACTTGTTTTAAATTATGCACCTTGATAATGTCATCTGTTATACCTATATAAGTATACACATTCTATAATGTTATCCTGTAATATCTGACTTTTAAAAAGGAGAAAATTAACAAATCAGGATAATGATAGAGCAACTAAGAATGGTAGCCTAGGACTAGAGAGTGTGCTGTAGTTTGGCATTTAAAGTAAAGAATGACTCTGAAGTAGCTTTCTTTAGGCAGTAAAGAAAATGCCAGTGCAGCAATTTCTCTAATCACATGGATTGACATTTACTTTGAGATTGAGCCTGCCTGTTAGTTAATTAGCATGGTGGAGTCACATTGCACTCAGCCCTGCATCTCAGCAGGCCCCTGTTGCAAGATTTACATTTCACAGGGAAGAAACAGTCTTGATAATGAAATGATGCTTTGCAGAGATATGTGCAAGGGAGCACAGCCAGATTATGTAAATATGATTTATCCAGAGCTATAGCACGTGGGTCCTGTTACTCAGATAGAGATCTGTAACTCTCTGATGGCTCTTGTGATTTCACATATATGTGCTTGGTGATTGGTATTAACTTTTAAGATCATTTATTTTTATGTATGCCATAAAAGGCTTACATCAAAGTTAATCTATATCCCCTACATTTACCCTGATAGCATTTTGTGATGTTTATCTTCTCTGTCCTTTTCATCAGTCACGGTGACATTTTCAAAGGAGGAAGATTCCTACTGAATGCATCCCATTCAGCACCAGAATTAAGTTAGAGATGCTCAGGAACTGAAATATAATGAGCAGTACATACTTGCTTCATTAGAGTTCTTTCAGCTGCGGCAACATCCTATTATTTTCTCATTATCTGAAGAAAAAAAAGGAGAAGGATGGGAAGAGGAGTTTTGCAGAAAGTTGTGTTGCTACCACTGCAGTAGCTGAAGTTTCTGAGCTGGTTCAGGGAGCCATGGTCTTTGGGATTTTTTCCTAACTTATTTGACCCATACTGCATTCCTTTGGCTTCTCCAGTTGCCCATGAAAATGAGGACTCAGGAGTTTGTGCGCATCAAAGCAGGGCAAGCTCTGGGCCTTACACTGTTTTTCTCTTCCTGCTCTCTCAGGTTGATCAGATGTTTTCAGCCTGGTTCCATCTTCATAGCACTGTGTGCCTGAGGATGTTCTTTGCCATTATCCCTATGGTAGCTTCAAAACCTCATGGCCTCTTTCAACCAGGCAGCCCTGGAAGGGGATGCATTTCTCCGGAATTTGTAGCAGGAATGCCCTGTGGGAGTGGGAGCCACAGTGGCTGCCCCAGGAGAGGCCCAGAGGCTGCTGTGAACTGCTGCGTGTTCTGCCTGTGAACTCCCACAGGGTCTCCCTTGGGATCCCTCCCTACCTGGGGCAGCCGCTGCACATGGTGAGGCAGGGGTAACCTGTGCCTCCCTGAGAGGAAGGGCCAAAATGGAATCCCTGAGAAATCATCTGCACTCACTAGCTTTAAATTGCTAGCAAAACACAATGCTCTTCCAAGAAAAGCCCGCTCGCTCTTAACCTGAAAATTAATGCATTAATACAAATAATGTCTCTGTACCATTAAAGTACTCTGGAGGGAGAAATAAGAGAATCAGATCCCATGTTTCTAAGCTCATCACTTTGGAGAATTTGCTGAAAGTGATTAAATTGCTACATTCAAACAGAGAGGGAAAACATGCTGACAGCGTGTTGCTTTTATTCTGCTTTTGGCAAGCAAGAAGATTTGAGTATCTAAAGTCCCCATTGCATTTTAGGAATGCAAGATAGGGTCAGGAATTGTAGAAAACAGAAGATGCCATTGTTAGTTGTTGACCTAGGGTCCTGTTCTGCTGATTTTTGTACAAGTGGGCAGGCATGACAAGTCATTGAAAAGAGAAATTTGCAGATGGTTTGAGAACTGTGACCACAGTTAGAGAAATCAGAAAGCTAATTAGGCTTGTAAATATGTACAAAACCCCCTCCAAAATAAAAACTATATTTAATTGATACTTATGTGTATTTCTAGTTGAAAAACTATCATCTGCATGGAGTCCTTTTTAATAAAATTATTTATAAACATGAAAATCTTTGGTTTCTACCCTTTTTAAAAAGTATAATAGATTTCAGCTTCTTCCACACATCATTTATGTAAAAAATCCTCAGGTTTTATTTTTTACCTCTCATGGCAAAAAATTGATTTGAAAGTGAAAATTGTGATACTGTAACAGGACTGTAGAAATATATTTTAAAAATTACTCAGACCACCTTCAAATCTCATAAATTTGACTTCACAAATAGCAATAGGAAACATAGGCATAGGTTTGTGCTTTTCTTGGAGGGGCAGAAGTCCCAGATATCCTTAGGGCATGTGAGTAATTACAGACTGCTTCTCTGGGGAATCTCTGTTTCTGTATTTTTAAAAGTGCTTCTGAGTAGACAAATTAAGTGCTTTTCATTTTTCTTTGAACCCAAAATGTCTTTCAATTTGAAATTCTTCCCTTTGAGAAAAAACTCAGCTCTGTAAGTGCTTCAGTGGTTGGCTCCTCATCTGAAAATGCCAATAGAGCTAAACTGTAATGATGTTTTAGTGCCCTAAAGGGCTGGATCCACAAGGGAAGGCTTATGATACTGTAAATTCCACTTAAATCTCAAAGAAAATTGCTTACACTGCATATTGACTGCAGGTTAATGGAAATTCATTCCACTTTCCCTTCTTTCTCCTTAAATCTGAGTATTGAACAGCTTTTGCTATTCAGCCTCTTTGCTTTCTGGGAGGTTGTGAAAGAACTGCTGGACTTTTCACTATGTTTTTCACATGCTTTTATGGAGGATCAGCTGCACTTATGCATAACTGTTCATAGGTTTTCTTATTCTTCCCATGTTGTTTTCCTCCTGTAAGAGTGAAGTAACTGAAAAATTGGACCTAAAGGTCTATCCTTGCCTAATGATAAAGGTCTGTAACCTTTTTCTCTTGAATAGCATAATGCAATGTTCAGCCAGACTGATTTACATTTGCTGCTTCTGATTTTCTAATTTTTCCCAGGCTACAAAAGGGCTGGTATTTCACAGCTGGTACCAATGACAGTAACTGTTGTACCACTTCTTTTTCCTTCAGTACATCTGTCTGATATTTCAGTTTCTGGTTGCACTTCTTACTACCAGCTTATATAGCTAACAGTATTAGTTTCCAGCTATTAAGTATATGTTAATATGCAAAGATTGATGACATATAAAATTATTCCTGACTAATATTGATAATTTCCCATCATTCCTGTGGATGCTTGAGATTATTACAGTAGAATATGCTGCTGACAATATAGTTCTGTCTTTTTATTTTCTGCATATATTTTATCTTGAGGCTTTTGCTTTTTTGATAAACAACAGAATACTGGAATAGTAACTACAAGGTACCAGTTGGGTGGATCCTCAGGTGCTTTGATTGCCATTTCTCCAGTGAAATTATTTCCCACTCCCTCATGTTTACTCTAGGTATAGACTGTGACTTTGGACTAAGGCAAGTTTGCTTAATGCCACACTGACAGTCTGTGGTAGAGGGAGGAACTGATCCCATACACATACCTTTATTCCTGAACCAAGATTTCTCTGATTTCTTACTACATTCTATTGTGTACCTGCTTTTGAAATAGTGCAATGTTATGAACAAGCTCAAATAATCAAGTCTGAAACATATAGTTGACCTTGGCACTACTTAAAGAAAGCCATTAGTGTGCACATCACGGGCTCCTTCCAGCTGCCACTGAAGTTTCTGTTAAGATTTCCCATTACTTCTTCATGACCTGAAGCAGCTTCAGGAGTGACAGTGTATCCCATCCAGTTGGAATAGCATTCCAGTTTAACTAAAGATAGATGTGCAGTTTTTAAACAGTGGAAGGAGAAAAAAGGCAAAATAATTTCATGTGAAAATTATCTGATAAAATGTCTCCACTGGTGTTTAGTTTACAGTGAGGAAACAAAGCTATTGGCTGAGGAAATTGGGAAATAACATTTAAAGCCTCAGGAAAGAAACAAATGTTTAAAAAAATCTTTCCATCTCGTGTCTGTATTTTCTGCAGAGCAAAACAAAAATATTAAATAAAGTGTCAAGGATCTTTCACAGGAAATAATTTAGCTAAGCGCAAGTGCATGAAATTTGAGAAGTTTTTAACATCTGTGACAGTTTGCTGTGTGCTTTGAAATAGAAAGCAATACTAAACAAGAAACATTCAGTTGACACATGTTCCTCAAGTCACTAGAATTTCAGCTATGATCATTGCAATCCAGACATCAGGAATTGACAGATATGATGTTTGGCAGCCCTGTCTGGTTCTGCCCCAGTCTTGGTCTTATTTTTGATTCCATGAAAGTGAATTATTAAACTCTTGTTTCTGTCACTGGGAGATATCTGTGCCCTGCTGTGAAGTTCATATCCAAAATTCTGACAAGAATATACAGGTAACATTTTCTGTCAGGAAAGAATTCAGGGTAAAACTAAAGACACAAATTTTTCTTTTCATCTGCATTACAGAGAACCAAAAACATCCATCCAAATGATTTGTAGCAGTGCCTAAAACCATGATGTTTCTGTTTGGCACAGTGTACCAGTTGGTACACTGAAACATTGTGTTACATTGCTCTGTGATTACAGCTGGGACAGGATCTGGCACCTCAAACTGTGATAAATGTTTGTATGATTTTCTACAAGACAGTAAACATTGCATAAAAAGAAAAATTTAACTTTTAAGCAGTTACACTAGCTTTTGCATGACTTTAGTGACCAGCTAGTAAAATATAAGATGACATTGCATGACCAGCCAAACCATTTCTATGTGCTGTCAGCTTTAATCCCTGCAAGCTTTCTGTGGATTTGCAAGAGCTGAAGTCCAACTTTGCAGTCAACCTTAACAATCTCAGAAATGTTGCTAACGTGAAACTGCTGCCATTCTTTATGTATGCTTTGTTGTGAATATTTTTCTCCAGATATTCTAAAAAAAACATTTATTAACTGCCACTATAAAGAACACATTTCTGGAGGAGGATCTAGGGAGAGCAGAGGAGAAGCTGCTCTTTAAACTGTGTTTAAACCTTTGAAATTGTGAGCAGTAAGTGGCCATAGAGCTTTTACTAGCCCAGGGAGCTGCAGTTGGTTTCATTCTGAGTAGAAAGTATTCAGGCAGGAAAAGGTTTTCAGAAGTACAGGCATCCAAAATATTACCAGAACAACAGCCAAGAGCAAAGTTCTTGGTCACAATAATACAAGAATATAATTTGAATGCCCAAGTATTAGTTATCACTTTATTTATAATAATCACAAGAGAGCAGCAGAAATGGTTATTAAATATGTTTGGCAAGTGCATGAGTTACAAAGATACATTGTTTCCTCTAATTTTTGAAGTAAAAAAATAAATAGAGGAATGCTTAGTTCAGTGAAAGCAATGATGTGGCTCCCAGTTTTCGTACAGAGAGCACAAACACTACTGTGTGCATAAATCAAGATCATTTGTGCCAGACAATTATTCCCTCTCACTTGGTTTAAAGTGAAATGATGAGCTGATGGCCAACTCAGCTTTTTCATGTTTTAGTAAGCTTGGTGCTTTGAAGCATGGGAAACATAAGCTGTGACCAACATGGTACTCTGGTTGCTTATGGCTGGTTCAGTGGAATGTATCTTTAATTTGTGGTTATTTAAAATATTTAAAAGAATAAGATATTTCCTTATTTCTTAACCCTTTCCTTGGGAGTTCTATGGGGTTGTTATCATTCTTGCTTTAATAATTTCAGAGTAGTACACACGCTGAATAAGAACAGTTCATGTGACAGAAGACTACACTGGAAATTTTTGGTATTACAGTATTTTTTTTTCCTTCTCATTAAGTGTAGTGTTATATATTCAGATATACTGCCTATTTTTAGGAAAATTGACCGCTTTTCCCTAATTTTTGCTTTTGATTCTTTTCTCTTGGCCAAAGGAATCTTGCCCAAATGCCATCTCTTTAACCAACCACAAAAGATGTTTATTCTACTTAATTTTCAAAGGCTAACAAACTATAATATCACAGACCTTTCCTGTTTATCTCCAGAGAGGTGGTGTTTGCTTGGATCTGTGTGCTGGCCTTGCCATGGATCTGAACAGTTTATGGAAATACAGGGCTGAAAATCAGGGATTACTTATACATATTTCATTTTAGTACAGGCAAGACTGTTCACTGCAATTGTTTGATTTCTAAAATGAAGAATATTTATTAATTTTACTGAAACCCAAGCTCATAAATGCTGTTGAATACATTCCTTTTCAGATTTTTTTTATCTTAAGTGGTTACAAAAGCAACTTTGGCTCTTCAATAAGATGCAGTACTTAGCCCTGTAATCCTAAATTTACTGTCCTGACAGCTGGAGAGCTGGAGAGGAGCAGCCTTTTCTTTATTTGTGTTTCTGTCTTTGGCAACTCTTCCTGGTTCATGGTGGAAATGCTGAGTTGAATATATCTTCCTTATGACCCTCTCAGCTCAGCCAAAAAGAAAAAAAGAAAAGAGAGAAAGAGGAAATCAGTAGATTAAAATAAGAGCATTTATCACAATTGGAAATTATTCCATTAGAATTTTCACAAAGTTTAGTTTTTAAAGGCTCAAGAAATGAAAGTTAATAACTTCTAGGACTGCTTTAAGAATTAGAAAGGTTTCTAAGATTAAGTGAATAAGAGGTCATCTAGCAGAAGAGCAAAAGCCTTAAAATATCAATTTTCACATGGGGAGTTTGACATCACATTTGGCACGAAATATTTTGTATTTTCTTCACAAGATGCAGGTTCATACAAAAATGTGCTAAGCCATTTAATGCTTAAAATTTTAAAAAGAAATTTCAATTATGAATAGCCATGACTCTCCAGGAGATCTGCTCTCACCTCATCACTGTTGGTATCCAGGACATTTTCAAAGAGAAATATTCTCTGTGGTAAATGCCTACTGGCATAACTATATCATGCTAAAAAGGGATTAGTTTCACAAATTACTTTGGAAAAACCAAGGCTGAAACACAATTTCTGGCTAAAATTTGAGAGGAGCCTTTCCCACAGCAGCTGGTCTCAAACTTGGGTTGTGGCAGATAGTCTGGAGTCATTGCCATGACTGATTTGCTGCACAGATGTGTAAAATCTGATTATATCCTTAGTGTAAGTCATCATTCCTTGGTAAGATCATCCTAAGAAAGGAACAATCTTGTATACAGTTTCAAGTACCTACTGCTTTGCTCACGTTTTCCACATGTCTGTCTGTCTGTCTGCATATTTACACACTCCTGAGCCTGTGGCTCTTGGGTGCCTGCTGGGTGTGCAGGGGCTTGTGGCACAAAGCCAGCACATTCAGAGGCCATGCATTAGATGACAGGAACACAGAAAGCCATGACTGCCAGGAACACAGAAGCTGCTTAACCAAGTATCCACAATGGTTTTTGGAGTACCAAAGAATTTGGATTAACATAGCCAGTTTTGTTTTGGTTGGTCTTTTTTTTCCATCACCATCCTTTTGTTGTTTCTAATTTATTTCTGCATTTGCAGCTTTGGAAGGGCTTTTTTGAAAATGGCAAGGAAACTGGGAGTTCTGAGAATAAAAGTCAGATTTCCTGGCTACAAGTCATGTGCCTGGACCACAAATTTTCCTTCTCAGAAAAACCAAATTTGTACTAGCTTGTATCCTTGATTATTTCTCCTCTCCTCATATTTTCGGTTGGTTTGAACGATGTCATAGGATACTTCAGAATAATGCCTCAGATGAAAAGTCTTTGTTAAGAGAGACTACTTTAAATTTCTTCTCTTGTTTCTGTGTATTTGTTTTCTTAGCAATGGCTAGAGTCATATTTCACCATTGTTTAGGATGTGTCTGATATATCCAGAGAAGAGTAATGAAACTGGTGAAGGGTCTGGAGAGTGACTCATACAAGGAGTGGCTGAGGGAGCTGGAATTGTTTAGCCTGGAGAAAAGGAGGCTCAGGAAAGGCCTTATCCCTCTGTACAACCACCTGTAAGGTTATAGACAGTTGAGGGTCAGCCTCCTCTCCCAGGCAACAGTGACAGGACAAGAGGACACAGTCTCAAAGTGTGCCAGAGGAGGTTCACACTGGATATTAGGAGAAATTTCTCCACTGACAGGTTAAGTGCTGGAATGGGCTGGCCAGGGATGTGGTGGAGTCATCTGGAGGTGTTCAAGAAATGACTGGATGTGGCAGTCTGTGCCATGGTTTAGTTGACATGGTGGTTGGTCAAAGATTGAACTCAGTCTTGGAGGTCTTTTCCACCCCAATTGATTCTGTGATCCCACAACTCTTTCATGATGAAACAGCTGTTTCATTTTAAGTCATACGTATATGCATTTTTCAAAGGTGTGGAGGTATTTGACTAAGACAAGAGGTCCTACAGACACTGGCTATCAGACTTTTAATGAGTCATTGCTCATGTAAGTAATGAAATCTGTAAAAGATAGCTCAATAGGCCATGCAGACTTTCTTTCTAATTTGAGTTATTTTGTTCTTTTTTCTTTTGAGTAACTACTTCTGGACTGTTATAGTTATCTTATTAAAGGTATGTCTTATTAAAGGTATGTCTTCTGGCTCCCAGTGAAATACCTGAATAAAAGTGCTGCAATACTATGATCTTTCTAGATACTAACAGGTGTTTCTCTGTTGAAGTTCTAAAAGTCCTAAATTACATTAAATATTTTTAATATATAAATACTATCCAAATCCCCAGAAACAATTCTAGAGTCTGCTTTTAGAGTACAGTTCATATGTAGAAGATTAAATAGGAAATTAAAGGAGCTCTCAGTCTTTCTTTGCAGTTAAGCAAATTTGGGTACCCAGAAGGGGTTAGAGAATCATGTAGATACCCCCTAGTTTTGCATTTCAACATTGTTTTCAAGGCTTGCATACTTTTTTTTTTTGGAGTCCTGGCCTGCATAAATAGCTGTAATTTGCTGTAAAATTGGAGAAATAATAATGGTGCTTTGCTGTTCTGCGATGTTCTCTCTTTTCAGTGCTTCTTGAAGGTTATTCTGACACATAGTTTACTCACACTGTATGCTCTGCTCTGTGGAATATTATTGGTAAGATCACAATTCAAGGCTGCTAGGTATCTACTTTGAATTTCATAGTCAAAGACATGGTCTTGTTTCTGAGCTGCTATTGTAAAACATATTTTTCATTTCTATTGGGCTTCTATTGGATTTTTTGCATTCATGTGCCAAAAGCCTGCCTTGAACTGTGCACTTTAAAGGAATACAGTCTTTCATATAGAAATCTGTTTGACTACCTGGGTAAATTTGTGAATGGAGTAGAGATGCAATGTTTAAAATTTGCAGTGCTGCCATTCAATAGCTTATTTGAAGTTATGTGTTATAAAAACTAAATACAGAATCATTGTTCTCCCAGTTCCCAGGAACTACATGAAAGATGGTTAGTGTGTTAGCAATAGAGAGAGGTCATTGACGCTTTGTACTAATAAAGACATCCCAATCTGTTTAGAAAAACTATATTTCCTTTATTTTCCTTTCTTGTTTATTGTAGTTTTAACTGTAATACATATGCATGATGGGCAGCGATGCTGCTCTCTGCGTATATTTTAAGATTCAGCAAAATGATGATCTATCCTGACTGGAGCTTTTAGAGATGGGTCCAAGATATTTTTAGTTCATTAGTATTGAGTAGTAATCAGATCACCTTCTGTGATATGCTTACTACTTTAGACAGGTAAATGAAGTAATTAATTTATGAGTAAAAAATGCAGTAATTAAGAGAGTAATTAAAAAACTCATATCAGGAGCAGTGTATCATGCATGTACTTCTAGCTTTAGTCACTCACATTCTCTGGAGTGAGAGTAAACATTTCTCTGAATTGAAAAATTGAATAATTCTCTGAATTGCTGAATTACTTCCTGTAATGTACCTGGGTTCTCTAAAGTCACACAAAAATACTGTTTAAGGAACGAGTTAAATGTAAAACATCAGGTGTAATTACCATGCACAGATAAAGGTAATAAAACAATTCACTTTCAACAATACATGGTAGATTCATGTGAGATGTGGAACACGCACTAAATATGATTGTGAGGAAACAAACTCCATAAGTCATTTAGACACTGCATTTTCATCCATTATAAGCCAATTTTTGAGAGAGATCATTCTGTATCTCCAAATCTCCAGCATGCCCTCTCAATTTTCTCATTGTTTTTCCTTATTCCTCTGTATCTAACAAAAGGAGGTACAAGGCAGCAGAAGAGCAAAATATGTTTCAGGTGAGGAATAGATATAAAACATGGGACTCCTGGTGGGGATTAGTGATTGCAGGACAGCAGTTCAGTAGATTCTCTGTGTCCTGTTAGTGCTTTCTTCAGCTTTTGTTGAAATCAAATTCTGCTGGATCTATACCATCATCATGCTATTTTATTTTACACATACACACAAATCAAACAAGGGCTGATAGGATTCTGTTAACAATTTTTATTTCTTTGTTTTTCTTACCATACACTTTACCTTGAGTGTAGGAGAGAAACTATGAGAAGACAAGCTTGCATAAAGAAGCGGTAAGAACCCCCACTGACTGAAGCATTACTTTCCTGCTTTTTCAGTGCTGTTTTCTGTAAAGCTTCTTCAGAAATCTTTCACTGTAATGCTTGCAGACAAAGAGCTACTGCATATTAGCTTCAGTCTTCATTATATGCCATTATATAGACTTGGTTTATTCAAACAGGAAATTATTATTTCCTAATTAAAAGGCCTTTTTCATTCAGTGGAATATTGTTAAATTTAATTTTTTTTATTAACTGCTATTCTTAGGCATTAATTCTCCACCTTTAAGTGGAATCAAATGTGTTGAGTCCATTCTTATAAAATCCTGCCTACATTAGGAAATCTGTTCTAAAAGTCAATTTGGCTCATCCAAACCTGCAGTAACATATCCTGATAACACGTTCCCAAGTCTGCAAATGGGTTTCCACCCCTGCTCCAATTATAGCATTTGTTTAAAAACTCGGGGTCAGTGGGTGGTCATGAGCTGTGGCAGAGGGGGTGACTGTGAGAGGACCTTGTAACAATCCCTGTGGGTCTCAGCACAGGCACACCAGGGTCCTGCTGCTGGGCTGAGTTGTCCACTTGCCTGAGAGGTGCAGCACTGCAGGCTGTGGTGGGGTTGTGTTGCATGTTGGTGCTGTTGAAATTACTCTGCCTTTTTATCTTCCTTTTGTTTTATTTTTTTAATTAAAAATAATTCTAGGAGTCAAATTATTAGTGTATTCTATCCAGAGGCTTTAAACTTAAAAAAGCCAGCTGATAAGGTCATAGCATAACTCAGGTTGGAAGGAAGTCTAGAAGTCAATCTAGACTAACCCCTTGCTTAGCCATAAGCTACCAACTTAGATGAAAAAGGACTTCCTTGAGTTCTCTTTTTAAAATTTTAAATTACATATTTTTGTTGGAACCTGACTGATGATATAAAACATGTTATTTAAGTAAGCTTACAAAACCCCTTCAGCTAACACAACACAACTTTTCCCATGTCTATAAAATTCCAATTTATGTGTGTGTGACTTAGCAAAGCTGACAATTGCAAAGATTTGTAATATGTTTATTTTTAAGCTTCTTCCACTTTTTGATCTTTTATCTGATAACACCATCAGAAAAATAATAAAAAATGACTTTGAAAAAAATAATAAAGTGTGACTTTGAAAATATCATTCTGTTATACAATGATGTGAAAACACTTATCCAAACCATTAAATCAGTAATGTGGTGGGATAGATATACATTATAGTAAAAATAATGAATTTTAGAGGACAAGAGGACTGGAGGGTAAGAATGCATTTCTTTTGCGTTTGAATCTGTACATCTTTTTCTAGAAGATGTCTTCTTTTACATGGAGTGATTTTTCCACCAAATGGTGCTGTGAGTGACACGTGTTAGGCAATGTTCCTCCTAAAAATAGCTTTACTGTAGAAACACTTAGTTGTATTTTTAGAAAGGTGTGGCAGTGACTTTGGTTTCAAGAACCAACATCTCAGTAAGACAGTTCAAGAATTTGCTGTGCCTTCTGGTATCTGAATACCTCTAAAGACAGCAAAGCACAGCTTGTTACACATCTCTGTTAATTACAGTGTGATTAATTGATTCATCAATCGGGTGTGTGATGTGTCATGTTCCCTGATAGTCTCAGAACTCTGTTAATGGCTGATGCTGTCCTGGAGCCTGCAAGAACTCTCTTTACTGGTTCTTAGAGTACCTGGTGCATCCACAATCCCATTTCATGGACATATAAAGTGCAGTGATTGAATCCAGCTGTTTGCATTCTGTGTGTTGCTATCATTTGCCAGCCACTCACCATGAGAGCTGGGCAGGAAACAATTTTCTCATCCCATTAAAAGGAATTTTGTCATCCCTTCTGAGATTAAAAAAAAAAAAGAAAAAAAACAGAAGAGTATTTTTAGACTGTTCCCCAGAAGGGGTAAAAACCCCTTAAAATAGCTTGTCCTTATGACAGTCACTTCAGATGTGGAGGTTCAGATTCCAAACTGCAAGCTAGATATCTTCATGAAGTGTTTATCTTTTTGAATAAATCTTTTGAAACAGTAATTTCCTGATGAAGAGTATTTAATATCCCAAATTCCTGATCTCTGTCTACCAGAGCCACTATTTGTACATAGATGATCTGCCCTTGTTGAAAAATGTAATTTTTTTTCCACTTGAGCAACAGCCAATGCTTTGGGAAAAGCAGACATTGCACACTAATATCCCTCTCACCACTGCAGATCATCCATGCTTCTTACAGCATCATTAAATATATCTGCTGAGAGTATGGATTGCATTTCCTGCCTCTTTTTTTCTTTGTAGTCACTGTCAGTGACACGAATCTAATAGGAAGAGTAGGTATATGCCTGTTCACAGATGGCTTTCTTGTAAAAGAGGAGGAAGTAAACCCATAAATCTCTTGTTACGTTACTCACCTAAATGTCAATTTTGGCTCTAACTCTAGTGCTTCATCTTATTATTCATAACATTATACTGCATTATATGATATTATTTATACATTATATTGTACTTGAAAAGCACATTATTCTAGACACTGTACAAGCTTAATAGATGGCTTTCACAGACTAAAACTGAAGATCTAGGAATTTATAGTCTTGCTTTTTTTAACCCAAACTCATACTGCAGTGTACAACTTCAAAAGGTTGTACAAAGGGTTTGTTGGAAAAGGTTCATTGGAAATTCTGACCTAACACATATTCCATGCCCATGGAGGTGTTGGCTCTTAAGGGATAGTGGGAAATGAGAAGAAAGGGAAAGAGGAGGCTATTTTTTTTCCCTGAAGTTGTGTATATGTTGGGGATTTTTCATTGTGTGATTACTCTGATTAGTGAGAGATGCCTCTGCACAAATTAATATGCAAAGGAGATCCTATGCTGAAGTCATTAATATGGATTTTATTTAACAGTAAATGTGAAGTAGAGCAATAGAAAAATAGGAAAAAGAGAGAGAGAGGGCAAAGAAAGAGACTGACAGACAGATTAGAGTAGAAAGATAGTCACCATCCCTATGGATCCAGTGGCATCCCATTGGTCCTCTTCTTCTGGTCTTCTTGGTCATGGGGGTCCCCCAAAACATAGAATCCAGTGGGTTAATATCCATTAATATAGGTACATGTGGGTACACCCAAACACCACCCCTGCAGGGGCCGGGGAAGATTTACACTGCCTTTTGCAAGACTGGATCTGTCACCACGTTTGTGGATCACACCTGGTTCTCTGGTGGAAGGCCTCAGGAATGAGTCTGGGGGTATTTTGAGGGATAGTTGATGATCCTTTCTAAGACATGGCAGCTGCCTCTCACATAAGTGTGTCGTGTGAATGTGACCTTCCTGGGGTGGGGAAGTTTTACAACTGGGCCAGTTTGTGTCAGGGAAGAAAATTCACATGATAAAAAGCACCATCCCATCTCCTCAGGGTCTGCTTGCTTAGCCCAGCCTGCAGCCTCTGGTGGTGGGTGTTCACTTTTTCTGTCTTATGTGGTCCAGAGCTTTCACCATCACTCAAAAACTCCTCCTCCCCCTTGACTGGCAGGGAAGGAGTGTGAAAACCTGGCCTCAGCAAATGAACCTGTGGGCTATGGCATCCCCCAGCCATGTTTACTTATCCTTAGACCTGAGATAATTGGACAATAGTAAACGTTTGTCTTATCTCAAGGTCCTGTCAGGTGGCTTAACTCAAAGTCCAAATTCCAGAAATCCTGGAGGCATATTTGGGGTGGGGGTGGGCTTTGGTAGTCACAGCTTTTTTATAGTTTGCCAGAGAGGGCAAATCCTTCAGCGATCCTAATTGCGTTTAAGACAAGTAGGATTTTTAAGTCTCTTGCAGGGTTGAAGGCTAAGAAGGCCAGAGCTAATTGTCCTATGAATCAGAAATAGCACTGTAACTGGAACACCAGGTAACTATGAACCCTGCAGGTTTTCACAGTGCAGATCAGCAAAAGATTGAACACTAGAACTGCTTCAACACCCTCTCTGCTGCTGCTTCAGGATGTCTGTGTGTGAGGAGCAGTGTTAGTAAAGGCAGTGTATGCCTGCTTTGGCACAGGATATGGTGCTGTCCCCACTGAATGCAACAATAAGGCTTCCAGCAGCTTTTTCTCTAGATGATGTTTGATCTCCTGGCTCCTGGGGATGTCTCCAGACTGTCTGTTCACCCCCAGATCTTTCTTTGTGGTACTACAAATGGTGTGTGATGTCTGTCAAGAAACTGCCGGTACTGGGCCAGTGAATAGGGAGAAAGTGGCACATCTGACTCTGGGATACTCCTGAGAACTGGGCAATGCTGGGTTACTCTTGTCAGTGCAGCTCCTGAGTGTTCAGCACATCACCTTTCTCTCTAAAGACAGCATGACTTGTTGAATGCAATTTCAGTATGTTATTAATTGTAAGTGAATTGTTTAGAAATGGAATTCCATGTAGGCAAAACGATTGATACTTCATAGTGTGCTAGATACTACATCCTATAAATCTCTCTCCTAATTTATGGTTATTTCTCTTCATTCTATGAAAAGATCAGTAATAAAAGGAAAACAGCGATGAACAGCTTTTTGTGATACTTTCCTGACTACTGGTGTATAAATAGTGTCTGAAGGTTATGGTTAACCTCCCTGGTGGGAAAATAAAAATGCTAAATAATTCTAAAGAGTGGAAACAGCTCTACCCACCAATTTATTTCTTAAGATACCAATAATAGAGCTGGTAGCTTCATGATTGCTTTCTTTAAATAGTTCAAATAGAACAAGTATAACTAAAAATCAAGGGCTATCGGGATGATATAGACTTTGTAGGGTAATCTTCTCTTATATATATCTTTTATTTACAGACTCAAAAGCTTATGATACTCCTCCACAGCATAGCTGGATATCCCTTAAAGCTTAATGGCTTTTTCTTAACAATGCTTCTCTTTTAAGAGAACAAAAACTCCACTATAAGGACAGGTAAGGAAAGAACAGCAAGATCAGGATTATCCAAGATCACAGTGGAGGCACACAATAGCAATAGAGATGAAGTGCAAACTTCAAAATGTGTATTAACACCTAGTCTCTCCACATATCCTTTCTACTGCTACACACTGCTTTTATTGGTAAGGACCATCACATGTTGTGTGATTTAGTTTTCTGTTAATGGCAAGGCACCCACAATTATGTCTATTTTTCCAATGCTCTTTGAAAATGAGTTCATCAGTACCCCAAATGTCTGCAGTGAACCATTCCTGTTGTCACAGTTGCTATTCAAATGATAGAAACATTCAGAGCATGAGATTTGCCTGTGTGAATGAATCCCCACGATGGAAGGTGACCTCTGTCTGCCAGAACGTTGGGCGGGTTCACTGTGTGATCCAGCATTAGAGGAGCTGCCTTCCAGCCCCTGAGCACAATGTCTGGGATCTGGGGTCACCCTGCAGCTCCCCTGCGCTCTGCTCCAGGCCGCGGGACTGACCTCCTCCCTCGGGGAGCATGACCCCTGCCAGCCCAGCTGAAATGGGCTCAGCAGACTCCCAGCCTGAGTGCAAGGCTCAGAGCTTGGCTTTTGGCAAGAAAATCAGTAATAGGAGCAAACATTTGTCTTTGGAGGCACTGCTACTGCCAAAGAGGATATTCACCCCCATTCTTATTCAAATAAGGTGCATATTCAAGACTTCACTTGTTCTAAAAGCTCTGTGAAATCTTGAGGAGAGAAAAATAGAAGAATGCTGTCAAGCTTCCCTGGCAATTAAAAAAAATAGAAAGGGATGCTTTTTCTATAGTGATTTCTAGTGTAAGTTCTGTGATATGGTTGCACTTATATATGTAAGCATATGTACATGTAATGAGTCCATATAAGCAGGGGAATTAAATAGTATCATCGTCATCAGAAAAAACCACAAACAAACAGGGATGTCTGAGCTATTTAGTAAAGGTTATCCGTGGAATTGGGAAGTTTCATGTGTGATTGATCCAGATTCCTTCCAGTACCCTCGTTTAATTCAGGACTATTTGTATGAATGAGAGATGCCACATCTTGTTGTTGAGTTGGTGCCAGCATGAGGTTACTGTGTGGGTTGAAATAACACACTACTGAAAACTAACACATTTTGCATATTTGATATAAAAGTTGCTTCAAGCACTTTCAGTGTTGTTCCCTTTACTTCATCACATGGAAGACAAATCAAACAGCTGCATTACAGAAAAATAAGACATTCCCAGGATACAATACTTGCAGTGTTGTTACTTCTTCCTGTCCATGATACTTAACAGCTCAAACTGAATTTCACTCAGAGGAGATTTACAGTCTGAGGATTAGATTCATTTGTTCTCCACATCTTTGAATAAGAGAAGGTGGGAAAGACAGACTGAAAGACCTTGAAATTTGGTACATTCCAGATATTAAGGTTTCTATCCAGCAAATTACTTCTTGGAGTTACTGTGTCTTAGAGCATCTCTGTAGCTTTTCCCAGATCTTCTTCAATTTCCACTCACATGCAGAGACCTGAGAGAATATTAAGTTTTCTTGCAGAAGAATTTATTGTTTATTTGAAAATTAAAGCTGTCCTTTTTATTTTTCATAAAAACTGTAATAGTTTAAACTCTACAAAAAAGCTGGTATGTAGGACAAAAGGGATTCCTTACCACAGGATCAGGCTTGATTTTATATCCCCCTTTTCATTAATCTAAGGTGCCTCAGAGAACTGTGTGTATGTCAGACTGCATTTTATTGCAGAGGTTAATTGCTGCAAAGGATGATCTATCTGCTAGAATTTTTGTTCACATTAATAAACTCTCTTGGTAGTCGTAGAAACATTTACTGTAGTCCATTAATGAAAAGTGTGTTAGTGCAGGTACTGAGTACACCACAATAAAATTTTAGCAGTCAGGAGGTTGTTTATTGTACTTGGTCACATACTCTTTTGCACTCACATGTATTGAGACTGAAATGGAACAAATGAAAAACCAAGATTAGAGCCTCTTAAAATGGGAAACAAAAAAAAGGAAAACATTTTTAAACACTGTGCCTTTTCTTTCAGCTGTAAAACAATGCATTATTAATTTAGAAGAATTAATATTATTTCTCCAAGCATGCTAGCCATGATTTTTGTTTTTCTTTCACATGATAAATACTATTGCCATAAAAACAATGGAAACCAAGAACTCGTGACAACTCATTTGAGATCAGGTAGGCTTGAAGGTAAGCTGAGCTGCCCAGAGAGAGTTGGTGAAAGAGTTTACTTGCTGTAATTGCAATAAAGGAAATTTAAAAACCACAACCTGTTTCAAGTAAAAAATGAATAACTGAATATTGTCTTAAACATTGTTTCCCCTCTTCTTGGAATGCTCATGTTCTTTAGGCAAGTGGCATTATTGGACTCAGTTGCTATTTCCTTAGATAAGTAAACCTGTGCTTCTGAAGCATTCAGTCCAGTAAGTCCAAGTTTGTACTATCAGAACCTTGGCTTTCCAGTGTAAGAAAAAAAAAGTAAAAGCTAAGAATAGATCATAAGAAGGGATCCAATCACTTACATTATTTCTTTCTGGTGTTGTGCTTCATACATGCCTAAAGGGTTTGAGGAAATGTTAGACACGTTTGTTGTTTTGTACAATTCGTACAAATGTTAGACACATTTGTTGTTCCCTATCTCATATTTATTCCAGAAAGGTGTCCATTCCCTGATTGCCATATTATTTTAGCTATTAAAATATTTCAAAAGCATAAAAATTTAAAAAAAAAATAATTTCGGTAGGGAAGTGTGAGGTGCTTAGCTAGAAATCTCAGATTCATGCCATTATTATTATTACATCATTATAATATATTTTTGTGTGCCCGCAAAATACGGATTTCTGGATTTCAGTTTCCATGTGCCTCGCACATGTAATAGTGAGATTGTGAGATTTTTTAATAGGTTTCTCTCTTTCTCGGCTTTCTGTCTGAAGCATCCTGCTCGCGGTGGTGCTCACAGCTGTACGCGGTTTAGCCATAGGAGGGAGCCGCTCCTCTTCCCAAATCAGCTCGGGAGGGAGCTGCAGCAGGGCTGGCCTTGGCAGGGACCGCACTGGCACCTGGAGGTGTGAACGCTTCCCTCGTTCCCGTGCGGGTGATCCCCTGCATTTCCCTTTACACGGGAGTCAAGCCTGCTGGTTCCACAAACAGCCGTGCAGAAATGATCAAACCTGCTCCCAGGGGATTTTAGAAGTGCAAGATCATACCTGCACAGAAAGGGATTCAGGTTTTTTTGAAAATAGCTGGGTTACATAAATATCTGCCAGCTCACTGCATCATCCAGCTGATGCAATGAATGCTGTTTACCTGGTGCTGCAGAGGTTATACTCTGCCCTTTTTCATGGCATATTTCTCTTCACTACAGACAATAAACTTTGGACAGTCAGTTTTTTGGTCGTTTTCCATTAATTCAAGTTAGGTTTGACCTTAGCACAAAGTTTATGCCGTTCATAATAAAACTTATTCTTTAGTGGAGTTCCTTTAGGTGGAAGGAAACATGTGGCTGAGTATAATAAAATTTCTGACTACTTTGATTATGTTGAATTGCCCCAGTGAGCTGCTATAAGAGAAGGAGAATTAGTCAGTCAAATTAAACCCCACAAAATAAATGCAGAAGGGAAATACATCATTACAGGGGAAAAACAGAATGGTTAGGGAAGCCTGAGCAAAAGAATAACATAAAATGTTATAAGAGCTTAAAACCCAAATTATGTTAAATTTTAGGCAATTTGATTGCATAAATCTATATGTGAGATATAAAGGAAGGTGCCCTTGAAGTTTATATATGGTCAGAAATAATTTGCTGTGGTTACTTGTGCTTGGTGATTCAGCTTGAGGCTCCCTTTTGCAATGGCCAGAGGTTTCCCTTATGTTTGACCATCAGGTATGCCATCCTCTTCCTCATCATATAGGTCTGAGCCTGGGGCACTGAGGGTGAAGTGGCCTCCGAAAGAGGGGTGGAGATTGCTGCTGAGATGTTTACAGAAACACAGCACTTGTGGTACCTGGAATGAGAGCTCCCAGTGTACCCAAACAGGAAAGTGGGTGCTCCAGCCTTGCAAAGATGCCTTTTCAAGTTTCTCCCATTCTTATTTTAGTTATATGCCATATTATTGCTTTCTGAATCCTCTGCTATTTAATATATACTCTGAAATTTGTTCTGGATTGTAACAGGTTTATTTTACACTATTTTGTGGGGGGGAAAAAAAAAATCCCACATTTTCTCACAGCAAGAGCACTGCATGGTATTAACTCAGGCATTTATCACACCTAATATTCTACTTTTCTTGCATACATTATTGGATAATGTCCAGATAAAGTCATATGTTATTTTTTCTTGTCGTATGAATATGATGATAATTCCTGGGAGGAATCTTTAATGAGGGAGTAAATCTGCAACAGTGCTTATGTTCCAGCTCAGTACTACAAATTCTTGTTTGTGTGAGTAGATTTCTTGTGTGGAGTCTGATCAACTGTAAGGCATTGATGATGCTTGTATTTGCAGCAGTTTGCAGGGCAGTTTCCCATAAGCTATTTATACCATATGTCTGTACCCCTCTTTATTCCTTTCTTCTCCCCCCACTTCCCAAATATACCCTAGTTAGCTCTATTAATTTCTCTTTGTTTTGGAAAAATGGACCAGAATATCACTATTTAAATCATTGTGTATATGTTTTCACTGTAGTAATATTCAAAAGTTGGAATTCCAGCTGTGCTGCAAACCTCTGAGCTACAGGGAAAATACATGTGTCTCCTCCAAAAGACTTAACAGTCTGAGGCTCCAAGCCTAAGAATTTTTTAGCAGATGTTTGTCTTTAAATGCTAAAGGGGTTACACAAGTCTTGATGGTTGAGCTTGAAAGGCCTTCCAGTCTTCTCAATGCCTGTATCTGTGTGCCTGCTCATGTCAGTCTGTCTGTAGCACAGTTGTGTACAATATCTGATCTTTAAAAAGTACCAGGGAATGTCCAAAGTGTGCATGTCTCCTGACCCCATACTGCCCACTCATCCCTAGGCTGGTGCAGAAGCTGTGGAAGATGGGTTGGATTACGGGGATTTTTCCTGGCTGCACAGGAGGTGTATCCCACTGTCCCAAATTACAGTGTTGGCTTATCTTTGACCAGCATGCCATGTCTGCCAAAGCCCCTGAAAAGGCACTCAGAATGTGTTTTCTTGCCAAATTTACAGAGAACCTCTTTTTTTGCTCCTTGTATCTTATTGCTGAAGGAGGAATGAAGATTTAGTGTTGTGCAAGCCCCATGCTGTTCTCTTCCTTTGCTGTTTTAATCTTGCTCTTCTATCTAACTTTTGGAGGACTGACACATTTACTGGAGTTTGCAGGCTGATGCACCAGTGTTGGCTGATGCACTTTGAAGTTCCAAGCCAGACATCCTCAGCTTCAGGCACACACTGCTAATGTAAACCCAGCTGCACTGCTGAATCCCTGCTTTCATCCAGCTCTGAAACAAAAGCAGAGAGTGGGTTTAGGCTGAACCCATGGAGATCAAACCCAGGGAAATGCTACTAGATAACCCTTGACAAAGTGAAATGTTGACTTCAGTGACATTCTTACTCAAGTGACTCTAATCGTCAGAGTTTTTAATTTCTCTCCCTTTTTACCCAACTATGTCTTTTTACTGTGCTCTCCTCTCATTGCTAATCCTTCCTTCCTTCTTGCCAGGTCATTCCTCTTCCAGTTTGCAGAGTTGCCACCCCACTGCTTTCTCAGAAGAAAACTGGTCAAATAGATAAAGAATATCCCTGAAATTCAACATACATATGTTATATGAGCACAGATCATTAAACAACCTTACCATTGAATAGTAAACTTTTAAAATAAATTGACTGTGGTAAGGGTCCCATTAAAAAGCGCACTCTTAGAGCATCTACTGACTATGGAACTCATGTTTCTCAATCAAATACTTAAAAGTCGCATGCTGTATCTTTAAAATGTGCATTTCCGTCTGTTTTTAAAGATATGCCATCTCCAGATGATCTTTAAGATCCCTTCCCACCCAACTTTTTATATGATTCCATTTTCTACAATGCCTTTAAGAATTACTGGGAGTTTAGGGTAAAAAAAAAATTAAAAATCAAAGAGCTGCAGTAGATTGGTAGATTGCACTAATCAGAGTGCACTCACCAGCAAGTTTCAAAGAATCAAGAATCTTTAGTTTTGCTGGAATCTTTTCCAGTGCAATTGCCTGCACCACTCTGCCTGTAGAAAAGATTCTTCAAACTGCTCTTATGATTGCTGTTAAACATGTATGGCTGTTATCCAAATGAAAGCCTTATCCAAGAGCCTTATGTTTTTGTTAATCCTATAAACATGGAAAGGAGTAAATGTTGTGCAAAAGAAAAAGTGCTTTGGACAGATTATACAGATAAGAGGATATAGTTGTGAGCAAGCAGAGAAAACCTTACAGAGCAGAGTGTGCAAACCTGCTGCTATTTCCTAAAGCTCAGACTGCCTTGAGATATTTATCATGAGTCTGAAAGTTACATTCTGCTACAAGAATGAGAAAAATGAGCTCTTCCAAAATTTTAGTGCCTGTAGTTTTTGTTCTATTGTGAATTTTTTGTTCCTCTGAGCAAGCTTCCAAGTACAAAGGTGTCTGCATTTTTCATGCTTCATTCTTCCTTTTGATCAGTAGAGCTCATCTCATTTGTGCATAGCATAGTTAACCACCTGCTGCATGGTAGAAAACTTTTTATTAAGAGGTAATGTATTTATATCAAGTGGTCTGTGAAGAGGCCTTATTGTTTCTGAAATGTTTAAGATACTTCCTTCTTTACAATGGGAATGTTCTCAGATTGTTAGGGAGAAGCAAAGAAGCAATGGTGGCAGTTTAGAAGATGTAATTAGGATATAAATGGTCCACAAGTACATCTTTTAAAACTTCTTTTCCAAGGGTGAAATTCATACCACATTACTTTCATCATGCTAGAGTCCCCCCTAAGTCCCACAATGGGGTCACTTAAACCAAGAGTGTAATTCTAAGGTGGTTCTTAGGAAAACCAAACCAACAAACAAACACCAAAACAAAGCAAAAAAATCCAAAAAACAAACAAAAAGCAAAAAAGCCAAACTAAAATTAGACTTGAATTGATGAAACTCAAAAATTGCTGATATTCCTCTGTTTAAATCTGTCAGATTTTGGGTTTTTTTTTTAATATCAATCAATTTCTGTCTTTTGTTTGATTATCTTTCAGGATCATAAGTTAGGTACTACCTCACAGATATTCTAATTCTGTTCAAACAAAAATATTTTTAAGTATGGAAGCACTTAAATACTGTTATCTGAAACAAAGTGGATCTTTTTGAAAAGACAGTGCTAGTTTTTGGAAGAATGAACAGGAGCCCATATTTTTTGGCAGAATTGTGAATATCAAATCCCAAACTAGAAACAATAGTAACATAATTTGTGCGATAACAAATACAGACCATAGGAAGCTTTATCTCAAACATGAGTGGACCAGGCCCTGGTTTCAGAAAGCATCTTCTGGAGCATGAAGATCACTGGAGCTGGGGTGAACTATTCTGGAACAGCAGAGGTTTGGCTTTTCTGCCAGAGACTTCCTTGAGGCAGGTCCTTTGGCCCCAGTACTCACCTGTGAAATCAGAGATCTGACACCCTCCCGTGTTCCTGGTGAACCCATCTGATCAGATGAACAATGAGAAACAAAGACTGAGATATATTAACAGCCTGTGCTCCTCTCTAAGGACATCAGAGGCCAACTACAGGCATTAGGATATCTGTTAATGAGCTCAAGCCTGTGGAGGTGGAGCCTGACATTTCAGAGTTCAGTCACCATCTTCCCTTTTCAACTGTTTTCATGGAAAGGCAATTTCTTCATGAAGAGTTCTGTGAAATCTGGGAGGATTTTTATGTTAAATATGTTAATCTTGTAAAAAGATTTCTGAAATCATTTTAGTAGAGAATCTGCATTCAAATACTGAATTTGCAGACATCAATTTTAAGATGTATGAATCCTCTGATACTTTATGGTGTCTTTTAGGTAATAAATAAAAGACATCACATTGTAATTGTTTGCCTCAGATTACTCCAGTGAGACCTTTGTCCAGTACAGAATTGTTCAAGATTCATGGTTCAATAACTGAATTAGCACAGCTAAGAGATAATTCACAGAAATCCCAGTCAAAGTGTTCTTTGGTCATAAATGAAACAAAGCAAATTCTTTCTTTCCTTCCTTCTTTCCTTTGTTCTCTGGTGATGTTGCTATTTTCTTAAACTAAAATATGTCTGAAATAAACAATTTGAATTAATTCCTCCTCTTGGAGCCTTTTCCTTCTGCCCTTAGACCCGAACACCAAGAAAAGTGGAAAGGGATTCCCTTAAATTCACATTTTTGAGGTAGGAAAATGTGTTCCAGGCATTTATTGCATGTTTGTTTCACTGTTAAAATGGCTCTGTGTGGTGGAAGATTCTCCTCTGCTCCTGTCCCCTCCTTCAGCTGAGCAATAATGGGGAGACAGGGCTGTGAAGTCACAACCCACATTGTGAAAAGAGATCCCATCCATCAAACTGTCACCTTGGTTTTCTCTCCAGGGTCACAGAGGAACAAAGTCAGCTTGTGTCAGGTTGAAATAGCATTGGTAAGTGTTAGTGTGTGTGAAGCTGGTGGCTTGAAGTCTATTTATTTTGTTTGAAAGGCTCAAACAGCGTGCTGCCAAGCAGAGGAACAGGCAGGAGGAAGTCTCCTTATAAATTATTACTGGAAGGCTCACAGCCAACATTTAAGATGTGAAATTATGCCATCTGCTTTTCTAGGTCTTTGATTTACTTTGTGGCAGCTGCCTGTTTCTGGGTTCTTTGCATCTTGTGGACAAGTAAAACTTGTGCTAAAAACTATTATGACAACAGTGTTTCTTTAGCAGATTTAATGCTTTCTTGAAAAGCAGAGGCTAGGTAGGGGATGTTATCTCAATATCTTTCTCATGTTTTCAAGATAATTTGTATTAAAAATGTTGTCTCTTTTTACATAAACTGTAAGTGAAGATAGAATCCTTTTCTCATTGTAAAATATCCAATTACTTGTTCTGATTTTAGCTATCAGAAGCATTTCAGTGAGGCACCAGTGGTTTTTTAATATGGTGCCTCATAATGTTATTGATTTTGTGTCTGTTGGGGTCTCTTTTCTTATAATTTTGGTATTGATTTTTTGGGTGAACATCTTTGTTGTTTTTTGGGTGTTTTTTTTTCTGTTTGAAATATTTAAGATTTACTTGCACTTTTTTTGTGAAAACCATCTAAGGCCCACCAAGAGCTTTAGGAAGTCACGTGCTAATTTTAAAAGCAGAAAAAAAGCTCAATTACTTCAGTGCAGGCTAACTGAGATGCATGCGGGGGACTCCTGCAAGCACCCGGGGTGTTCTCATTTCAGAAATGAGTGGCTGGGAGGGTGATGGCTGGAGATGGGCACTTTCCCGTGCCTTGCCCTGTCGTGCAGGGGGTGGGTGTTTTGCCCGGTGCCTGGCACGCTGTGGCTGCTCTCCCTGGGGATGCTGCGCGGCTGGGGCTGAGCGGTGCCAGCAGCATCTCCTTCCCCACCCCCCGAGCATCGCTCCTGCTGAAGTCATTTGGTGCGCGCTGCTTTTCCCTCTGCGAGGATTAGGGAGTAGGAGAATGGCTTTGTGAGGAAGCTCGGAGAGTGGGAGCTGAAGAGAGGCTGAACAGAGGGGCCGAAAGACTTTAGCCTTTCATAGTTCTTTCAGTCAGTTCATTCTCAGAGACCAATTGCATGCGAAACGGCAGCTGGGGGTTTTGTTTTCCTTTCAGCTGTGTACTGTAGGAGAAGCTGGTAAGGTTATTTTTTTTTTCCTTGTTCTACTGTTCCATGATGCTATTGTGATTGCTTTATCGAAGCGGCTGTTTGGTGAGGAAGGGAAGTTGGTTAATGATGCTGAGGGTCCCTGCATTGTCTCTGCTTTGTGCAGCTGCACTTTGGGGAGAGGCACTGTTTACAGCACAGGGGCTGGTTTCCGCTCAACAACTTTGCTGGTATTTTCCCAAAGTTGTTTGAGCCTTTCCTTCGGCAAAGCTAGGAAAATAAGCAAATAAACAGATTTGGCTGTTTGGAAATGGGTAAATTTATAGAGGTTGCAATTTGTTGAAAAATCTGCTCTGCCTAATTCTTAGTTTCAGATGTTCTTGCTTTGATGTTATCAGATCTGTTACTTTGCTGAATCAACTCCAAAACTGGGTTTTATGTGAGAACCTTTCTTCACAAATCTTTTCATGTTTTCAGCAGGGCCAAGATAAATTGATAGCCAAAGAAAACAAAACAAAAATCTATCTGTGGAAGGTGAAAATATTTGAGGAAAGAAAAAATCCTAGGGGAATTCAGGAATTAAAAAAATAAATGAAGAAGCCTTAATTCTTGGCAGTAAATTTTAGCAGAATATCAGTGTAATAGGAAGCATGTGGTTAGGCAGAGAATAGAAATACTCTTTCAGGAGATCCAGATGCACAGGTGCATATCCTGTCTAACTGCACCCTTCCAAAAGAAAGTTATCATATTATCGTCTTAAAAGAAAAAAAAAAAGAGTGTTAAACCACAAGATCCTGGCTATCCTGTTCCTTTTGTTATTTCTAGAATAGTGACTTGTGTTGGTCAGAATCTTTTATTTCCTTTCATATTATCGTGGGAAACTTTAGCTTGAATTGGTCGGACATACGTGAGCGCGGCTTGGGGTACACCATGCCTATTCCACAGGCAGGCTCTGAAAATCCTGCCTGTGACTCAGATGAATTGTAAAGGCCATAATTACCAACAAAAGTTTCTTTTGTGCCCATTCAAAAATCACAAACAAGGTAAGGGGGAATGATTGACAACTGTTACACTACTGATTGACAGAGAACCAAAAACTTGGTCTCTGACTTAGTATGTTAGTTTTTCAAGAAGTGTTGACCTTTTTCACTATTATTCTGTTCTTTCTGATGGACTATTCCCAACTCCTCTATTGAGGCTAGAACGTCTATCTAAAATGTGTCTTTGTAATTACTGCCTATAGTCTGTGTGTCTCTTTACAATGATATGCTTATTTGTTGATGCCGAAACAAAATTGAGAGATGCATTGCAATCAGACCTCCATGAAAGAATGTGTATCTTTTATATGCCTCACATGCTTAGCTATTGATTTCAGCTACAGATTTCACTCCTATGAAGTAATGAAGTGCCACATCCAAATCCTGAAGATTTACACTCACAGTTCTAGCTGCTAATAATGGAAGGCCCATGGATATCAATGTGGTTACTCATGTGAGTAAAGATTTGGAGACTCATTTCCCATTCATGAATGAAATGGTTTGGGAAATGCACAGTTACTATGGTTCTCTTTTGGCTTAAAAACA
The DNA here is from genome assembly GCF_012460135.2 of Molothrus ater. Taxonomy (NCBI): domain Eukaryota; kingdom Metazoa; phylum Chordata; class Aves; order Passeriformes; family Icteridae; genus Molothrus; species Molothrus ater. The sequence goes on from NC_050479.2 coordinate 20,118,198, forward strand.
AAAATCTCCACAAAAACAACCACTAATGAGATCTGCTAGAGGGGCCCAAGGATACAAAAATTCAGTGATTTAACATACGAATGCAGTACTAATATAAGAATGTGACAGCAGTGTTTTAGGAGTTATAATAAAAATGTTCCCTCTCTTTAGCTTATTAACAGCTTTAGAAGCAAGGGAAACTTAATTAATCTCTTTAGTGTTGCACCACTAGATATGGCCATGACTCTTGAAATACCACCACAACTATGAGGTACTCCTTATCTTAAAAATAAAAGTGAATTTAGAGTGGTCTTTGTCACATACTTGTACCTACTCTTAGTGATAAGTGTCAGTCCTAGCAAATGACAATAAGCTGCTGTTTCTGGTTAGGCTTCTCCTGGTTGTATGTAGCCAAAGGTAACAGTATCTCCAGGGTGCAATGTTTATTTCACATCCCTTGTTTCACTGCAAACAAACAAGAAGCAGGATGCCTTCTCTGGTAATTGATACACCAGTTAAGGATCCTCAGTTCTCCAAAACAGAAATTACTCTGGTTCAGTGTTTCTAAACTGTTCAACAGCATCCTTTAGTTTGCAGAGATAAAAGAGATGTATTTGCTGATACTTCTTTCCTAGTTTTCATGAATTCTAAATTCCCAAATTGTATTTTGGAGAAAAAATAGGCATCTAACTTAAAAGAACTCACAACTGATTTTATAGCTCTGCATGGTAAAGGAACTATACAACTATACTAAAATTCTTTTGCCGAAGAGTCCTGAAATTACCAGAAACAGAGAATTGTCTATCCCATCAATTTTTAAAAGCAGAGATACTTTATTTTTAAAAGCAGAGATGGACTTCATACGGCCATTATTGTTGGAAAAAGGGCCTTGATCACCACCAACATCACATTTATGCATAAAGAAGTAAGTCTTGCCTATAAATGTCTTTTGTTAAGTTAAAGCAGAACAAAATTCCAAAGGTAGAGAGAAACACATAAGCAAACATAACACTCATTTATAAAATTAGAGCAATGTAAACATGTTCCAGCAGTCATTAGCTATCTGCTGTGTGTCACAACTGAAAGGTTTATGCAGATCAAAACAGTAATATTGATTCTGAAAACACATAAACATTTCTGTAAAAGAAATTGTGGAGGTAGACCTGCCACACTGGTGCTGTTCTGGAACTTGGTGATTTTTTGGTGAGTTTTTTTCCCATTTCTTGGTCCAAATGTCACATAAGCACCATGTAGAGCAAGAAAAACCCCAACAAGAAAAGGGGGTGTGTCTTCTATATTATTTATATATATACTTATATAAAGATGTATAAACATTGACGAAAATTTATTAAGATGTACTTGGCACACTGCAGATTTTTTCCCAGCTGGTTTTGGTAGTATTCTTTTACTTGTACTCTAGCTTGCACCACTGTGAGATCTCTTCTTTGAACAGGTCTGAAAAGACTCATGCAAACATCAAACATTGTCCATGTTAGCTAAACCCTTTCTATGTTTGTTATTAGGATTGTTAGAGGATTCACAAATCTTACACTTAGACCTGAAGGCTGCCCATCTTCCTAGGAATTACTACCTGAAGTGAATGTCACTGAGTCAGGCTAAGCATACTCCAGAAGGATTCTACTTGTCTTATTCTTAACAGGAGGAAAACACACCTGGGCTCTCCTGGGAAGCTGCCATGTTGCAAACAGTAAACAGCATGAGGTCCAGTCTGGTGGGAAGGGATGGGAATTAGCAAGCACAGATCCCACTTGCCTGACAAAACAAAAGAAGTTGAATGCTGCTTTAAAATTGTCACTTATCAATTTTTTAAAAATGCTGTAAAAGTAGTCAGTTACCAATTTGATATTTTTTATTCATGAAATAATAGAATGTAGAACACTTGGAGTATTTCTTGTATATATTTCAATGATACTTATAGTTTCTAGATATGTCTCTGTAACTTTCAAAACTTTGTGAGGGAAATCTGCATGATTGCTGGTGCATCATTCTGTTATGCACATCCTCCAGCACCTCAGAATCACAGTGTGCTCCATATCCTGGGATTTTCTTGTTTTTAAATCCATTGTAAACAGGCAGATATTGAACTGCTGATTAGAAGATCATCTGTAGGATGGTTTGAATGTATGATCTGTGGGAGATGTAATGATATATGACTGAGGTTTGAAGAGTTCACTGCATCCCCTCTCTTAAGTGGGGTATGCTTCAATAATATGTAGCCATAACCCTTCCTTTTTGAAAAGTTGTAACATTTACAAGCATGTTGTACTCCTGGTTGGATGTAAGTAATCTTCATCTTTGAAATCTCAGTTCTTTCTAGAAAAGTAGTATTACTTTTCCATGATAAACCTCCATGTTTTTAGAGATTGACTTTTGGTCCACTGAAAGTTAAAATTCAGACCACAGGGTGTGTCAGACTGGACAGGATGCTCTGTCATAGCTGATGCAGAGTGAAATTATAGAGATGTGTGGTCTTACCCAATTAAAAGTGACTGAAATTTTAAGGATCTTTTGGTTGACACTTTGGGAAAAGACCACCAGTGATTTCCTAAGGGGAAAGAACTTTTAGCTTCCAACAATACCTGAGTCTGTCCATGCCCAGTACATTATTAGCTGACATCTATGGAGATTTGTAAGGACTTTTGAAGTTTTCTGGATTGTATACAGACAGAATAGTGAAATGGATTATTTTTACTTCCATGAATAGGAGTATCATAGTTCAGGGCTAAATAAAGAAAGCTAAGGGTCAACCTGTCAGTCAAAACTCATCTACATTACAAAAATGCAGGATTTTTTTCCTGATTTAGTCCTTCTTACCCAGTGCAAACTCAGTGTAGAACTGGTGAAAGAACTGATGTAAGAACTGAGACTTTGGGACCTCAAGGACTTTCAGAGCATTCTCAGAAGGCAAATGAAGGAACAATGAATTTTGACTGCCTCTGCTCCTCTATTAAATACTAGACTTTGCACTGAGTGCTACTCCATTTTATAAATATTTCTGTACTACACACCCTTTGCTCTCTAAGTCAATAAATTGCCTAGAAAGTGTTTTGAAATGTCAGTGGATGCTGAGAGAACAGTAAGAGCGAAAGCTGGGAGAACATGCAATGCAACCTGGTTGGCATTCAATTCCAGATTAAGATTATCAAAATTGGGTGAACTGTGCATAAATGTCCACATTTGATTCCACTCAAGTGACAGCTGACACCTGAAGTACAATTCTCTTGCCCACACATGGGAATCTGGTGCCACCTGAGACGCATTAAGGTACCTCAGACACCCCCATGGGACTGAGAGGTGACACAGGACATTGTGACACATTGCCTTTCTGGAGAAGTAGCTCTGACAGGGCCTCTGATATGGCCCCTATGTATAGACCCCTCAGCAGGGAGACCATCTCAGAAGTTCTTCTCATTCCACTGCTCATGTGGACTCAGTGATCACTGGCCAGCTTATAGTGCCAGCTTTCACAGTTAGCCTGTCTACAGGCAGCCACACACAATCTGAATAATTGCTGGTTTTTATTACATGTTTTTATTATGTCACTACTATTGAAGCAAAAGAGTTATTTATGGACTAGCATTAAAGTGTTCCTGTTCACTGTTATAGGAGGAAAAAGGAAAGCAGGAAGGAAGGAGGAAATTGTATTTGTCCCATCTTCTGAAGGCACCTATTTTGAATGCTTAAATTAGGACTCTTCATTGGCTTTGTAAGCTAATGAGACCTATACAGACCTTATCTCAATTATTTAAATTGTGTATAAACCCCTAGCCAAAGAGAGACAGACTCCTTGGATGATTCATGTGGCCTTGGTAAGATGCTGAGCTGGTAACCTCTAGGACTAGTTGATAGAAAACATCAGGCATGCTCATTATATCTCAGGTCATCTGAATATCACGCTTTGCTAAGGTTATTCTTAGTTCTGCTAATATGTGTCCAGACTAAAAGAGGTTTAACCAACAGTTTTTTTCAAGATATCTAACATAATATTCTATTAAACTAATTTGGCATAACTTCTCTCTTAAGTGGTTGGAACTGACTTCTAGATGTACCTCTCTTTTTCATTTGCATGGGACCATCACCTCTGAGAAATTAATCTGAGGAAAAAATGCTTTCCTTTTGTTATGTGTCATTCACATGAAGTCCTTTTGCTGACACATCTTTAAACTTTCACGTTGTTATGCATATCTATAATGTTTGTCTAATGTATCCATGTGTATTTTGTAACAGTATATATTTGCACTCCACCTCTAAATTCCTTTGTTTTCAGAAAATTATTTCCTGAACTGAAAACATAAACTAGAAGTCATTGTCTGGTTTGGGGCCCTTAGCCAGAGTTCAGATGGTAGGGCAATTGTGGAAGGTTTTACCAATTTACATATTAATTAAGCATAGTTTGATGGACCTTGATTAACATAGGCTCAGTCAACATCTTAATTAGCCAGAAGCACATAATGAGGTACTGGTGCCTGTCTTCCAACCCCTGAGATTTTTTGCCAAGCAAGTACAGGTTCCTCAATAGCTGTTTTCTATAGCATTGTTAAAGCTAAGACCTTAACAATTGCTCTAATGAGGGAAGTTAGTTAAAACCACGTGTAGAACACCTGAGATAGCAAAGCATCTTCATTGATCCAGCCAATTTGTAACCTGGATCAGGTATGATATTAAATAACACATTTGTGCCAAAATCACATTGAGCACAGAACACGTTTTTTAAGAACTGTGGATGTTTTTATCTGATTGATTAGTTCCACATGTATGCAGCCCCAGGAATCTCTCCACAGGAGCCCACATGGAATTGGGATAAGCACAATTTAAGTATGCCTTTGTAGTTGAGTAACCTGCTGGGCAGGACTTCATCTCTGGTAACAATGTCTCTCCTGATATTTTGTTTAAAGGCTTGCTAGTCTGCAGCTAATTTATTTTACAAGTAAAAATCAACTTTCTCCACACAGATATGTTTTAAAATTCCTTGAATCCTATCAAATATTGTTTTCAAAAGCTGGCCTGCCTGAGGACTAACACCCAGTGGGACAAGGAAACGTTTAGAATTTTTCCATATTTGATTCCTTGCTGTACATCTTTCACTGCTGCAAAATATGCACAATACTATGTGGATGGAAATGTTAGGTGTATATTTATTTTTATTTTCAAAAGGAGAATTTTGTTATGAAATGTTTGATTTTAATGGGAAAAATGTTTCTTTTATTGAATGAAAGCAGAAAATTATCTCCCTTATTATATGCTCCCACTATCACAAGTATGCAGAATAAAAGTGCAAATAACATGTGCACTGTGTAATTTCTGTCCTTGCTTTCATGATAGCCGGTGTAAGAGCCGCTGGTGGTGACAGAGAGAAAAACATCTGTTTTGTTGTGTGGAATTGGCATCTGAGAAAAACAGGGAGCAATTTATGACCTTATATTTTCTACTGTCATCAGGCACAACATTGTGATTTTCTGCTTGGTTTCTGAGAAGAAGAGATAAGAACTATCTTTGAAACCAGTACCAGTCACTGCATGAGTGTTGAATTCTATTCTGGCCTTCCACCCGAAGGGACTGATAGCACGGCCTCCCATATAGAAAGTTTTCTCTCACTGCAGAAATGCAGGAAAGTTTCCCTGAGATCAAAACCACTTACAAATTACAGATACCTCTTGCCAAAATTGAGAGAATTTATTAGTGGAAAAGATCCAGGAAGCTTCCTTGGTCTACTTGCCTGCCAATATCTTGTTTTTTCTTATATCCTCTCAAGGGCTGCATTATTTGCAATCCACTCTTGTAGGTTTTAGTGACAGTCTGGACTCTTATTTGGAGGTTTTTTTTCTTGGTATTAAATATTCACTTCATGCTCATGTTTGTAGTACAAACCACCCTGCTCCCTTCAACTCAGGTCACTAAACAAAATAACTACTCTGTATATAATTATAAAAACATTTTAATTGCATTTCTAAATATATTGTAAGTTTCAGATGAATGGTGAGAATTTGTATTGAATCCTTTTGTGAAAAGCAAGCCTATAAGGCTATTGAAGCTGTAATGTTTGCCATCATAAAAAAAAATCATGGCTTGAAATATGGAGTGATAGAAATTGCCTTGACATATAGAACTTTAAATATCTTAGGCTAAAAAGGAGCAATTTTAATCTTTGTGGAGCCAGGCATTCAAAAAATTCAGCAGCTATCTGCAGTTGCCATATTGCATTAATGTGGATGCTACCAACATTTCTTGGCCTAAGTACATAGGAATTGATGGGTACAATTTTTTAAAGCCTAAACACATATTGATAGAGCTCCCACTGAGGTTACTGCAGGCTACAGATGTCATGTGGCAACTGAAAAGGGCTGTTTGGATGAGTAACATGACTAAAGCTAAAAATCTCAGTTTTAGTGTCTAGAAAATACAAGGGAAAGCATCTTAAACCTTTAAACACTGATTCTTGAGATGATTTTTGTATCTGGAGTTTGGATATTTTTTTAGCTATGGAGAATAGTGCTGGAAACTGTTCTGTCTAAATCCACAAGGAAACTTTTCTAACAGATGATTTTAACTTCAACCTTACCTCCTCTTGAACATCAACAGAGGAAACTGTGCTTGGGTTCTGTTTCATCTTTTATTAGATTCATATTACTAATATGTTTTATATTATTCCTTGTTACTTTTCCTTCTGATATTCATCCTGGATAACTAATTAAAAATGGAGATTTATCTTTGCTCACCTCCATGAATCAAAATGACAGATTGTTTCATTGTTAATTCTAAAGGATAAGTCTTTTCATTCGTGCCTTCTGGAGGTTTGTGTCTTTCTGCATTACAGCAGAAGCTCACGTACTTAGATTTAACCCCTAATTTCAGTGTTTAAAATGTGAGATAAATCTCTCCTTTAATGACTTAAATTTGGTGTCATTATGTTAAAGTCTGCAGAACTATCTTGACATTTAAAGAACATAAAATACCATCCCTACACACATAGACTGCAAATGTTTTTAAAGAGGAGACACACGTAAAATACTTAATCACTCTTCAAAATTAATTGTTAACAGTAAAAAGTGTATATTAATGTGTAACCTGTTTTTCTCTGGAAAGTTATGGTACCTATTTTCAACAGTCTTAGAACATTATTTTCTAAGGGTTTCTTGAGTTCTTAGATTAAATATCAAATTCAAGTGAATGCAATCAAGAAGCAAAGCAAAATATTAAAATGTCATGAAGCTATGTGAACAGCATTTTCTTAAGATACTGAATTTGCAAGTCCTAAGAGTGAACAAATGTTTTCTGCAGTAGTGTGGTTTTTCCATGTAAGTGCTTACAATGAATTTCAAATAGGAAAAGAGATAAAAATGTTATGTCTCATACACAGAATTCATCATGTTGTTAAATCCCCATAATCAGTCATCCTCCTGGAAGTATTCAAGTAGTTACATGTAATTAACTTGCATTTGCACAGTATTTTTCAGCATAAGGAAATCTGTACAAAGTGCTCCCACTGTACAGAAAGGATAACAAAGAGGTTCAGTGTTTTGATCTGATTCTGGAATTTCTGAGCCAAGCAGGTCTCTAGTGTTCATGATCAGAGGTCAGGACATCCTTCACATATGCTCATCTCTCCCCCATGAGAAGAGGCTTTCCCAGAATCAGTCCCAGGGAGACCTATTGGGGAAGCAGGTGGGGGCTTATTAACAAGACACATTTGTTTGAGTACAATTGGAGTCATTAACAATGCAGCCATTGAGCTGCATATACACAGAAAGTAAATATTTATGTGATTGGTGATCTATCTGGAAAAAGTAAAAAATGGGGGAAAATTATTTTATTTTGTTAGATGTCTGAATTTCTGTTATGCCATTTCTATGTTGTCATCTTTGTATAGAGCTGTAGGCTTGGAAATGCTACAAGATTCAAATTGAAAAAAATTAAAGTTAAAAAAAAACCAAAAAAACAACAACAACAACAAAACCCCAAACAAACAAGCAAACCAGCAAAACAACAAACAAAAAATCAAAACAAAAAACCCCCCAAACAACACAATATGATACAAAAAAACAACCAAAAAAAGAACAAAACCAAACAACAAACAAAATGCTGGGAAAAAGCATGCCAAAAAAACCCAACCAGCTGTAGCTGATACTGTTCAGCATGAAAAATGTGGTGTTAATTCTCTCTGGTTTTTTTCTGTAGGAGATCATTAGAGGGCTTTATGTTCTTTCCAGACCAGTACAAAGGCATTCAATATCTTGATGTGTCTCTATGAATTTGAAAGATAAGACCTCCATAGGGGATACTACTGTTGGTTTTACACCATTAATGTTTTCCTCTATTTATTTCTGCAGAATACCTGCATCATCTTTTAAAGTGGGAATTGCCTGGGGTGACAAATTGAATCTTGAATCTTTGCAGCTGACGCCACGAGAGCCTATAAATTAGTCATGGACTAGGAAGATACAATCCTAAATGTTTCTATTTCTCACAGAAAAAACAATCCTTGGGGTCACTAACAAAGAACAAAAATCCTGTACTTATTTGCAAGAAAGCAATTAATTATTTACACACATGTGAGTATTTGCCATTAGCATCTTTAGAACTTGGAATCCTTGTTCTGCTAGATTTACTTCTGCCCTTGAGAGTGTAGCCATAGCCAGAGTGTTGACTCTTTTTAATACTGGGAAAAGCAAGCAACAGAAAATATGATTCTAAAGCAGGGCTATATGTGTCCATTGCTTTTGATCTTTCAAAAGAAACAAAGATTAAGGTATCTTATTGCAAGGCTACAATAGTGTGGAATCACTGGTAGTGACTGTACTATCACCCATATGGTGGTTTATTATTCTAGCACATTCATGCCCAGGATGAAGCAAATAAATTATTGAGTGCTGTGAGTGATTTCATTTATGTATATATGTATGTATGCATGTATGTCATTTTTAGAGCAAACAGTAGAGAAAAACCTTGCATCCTCACATGCCTCCCATGGGGAATCTTAATGCCATTCAGCCAGGTGGAGCTTCTATGTGGTTTTTTTTCCCATTCACTGCCATCCATCCATCCATCCATCATAATGCCCTGAGCAGTTTTCATCCATGAAAACTCCTTGCTATAGCAATATATAAGCTTTGTAAATAAAGTCTGGCATCCTTGAGGGGAACAATATAGACTTCTAGGAATTCTCATATATTTAATCTGGTTTAAGGCCTGAAAAGTATATGTCTGTAATAAAATATTTTAATACCTTTTTGTCCAGGGAAATTTTTTTTCCATGGCAGGTGACCCACAGGACTGCTGCAGATATGAACATTTAGGAGATTCAAATGGATGCAGTATGATGCAGGAATTTTTTAAAAATTACTCCAAGGGAAAGGACCCCACCCCCATCCTCCTCACCCCCAGTATCTGAGCAGTTTAAAAGCATAAATGTCCATGTTATCCCTGCAGATTTAGGCAGAAAACTCCCAATGGCTACAGCCAAAGCTGCATGTGGGCATCCAAGTGCAGTATTTTGGTTTTGAAAGTTAACTAGGATATGAGAGAACAGAATAGTGTTTTCTATAGCACCTTTCATACTTGTTACTGCTCAAAGCACCTTATAAGGATGTAAATGAGATACTGCTAGCACACAGAGCATGAAGAAAGGCTGAGAAGGTATTAGGTGCTTAGCAGGAGATACAAAGCATTCCAATGAGCAGAGCTTGATTTCATAAAAAAGCAATAATGACCAAAAATACTGAGTTATATTTTTTCTGCTTCCTCTTTCTCCCTGTCTCTTACATGCATTAAAGTTGCCAGCAAAATTTGAGAGGTTTTTTATCCACTGGCTTAACACTTTTGACTTCTTTTCCCTTAGGCCTTGTCTTCTGACCATTCAGCAAGACCTGGGTGTTAGTTTTGAAAAACAAAACATCTTTTCAGCTTTGGCCTTACAGTGTGAAATGCTTTAGTCCAGTTGTGACAGAGTTAGGATACAGAGTGTAGTAGGATACGTGCAGTCATTTGGAGGGAAAACCCTCCTAAGCAGCAAAGCAAGGTGGGCAGTTTTCTAGTGCCTTCTTTAGGCACCTGTGCTGCCTGAGCAGAGGCATCTGAGTTGTCTTTGTCTCCGTGCACTCAGGACTTGGGGGTGTGTGCCTCACCTGAGCTGACAAATCTTGTGTGGAGCTTGAATTCAGAGCCAGTATTGTCTCATTTAACTTGCTTTATGAGTGCTTCCAATATATTGGGCTCCTCCTCTGTTGCTTCTTGCCGTGATGTGGGTAAACCTTCACTGTGCCACCCTAATTCAAGTCCCCAGTGACTGGAACAGCAAGGTATGTGGATCACGCTCCATGGAGCAATGAAGAGCTGCCATAAGAACCCAACCAAGGGGGAAATGCTGAGCAAGGAGATTCCTCTGTAAAGCTCATAGTGAGATTTGGGGTAGCTGAAAGGATGTGGGAGTTGATAAGCCCCTGGAGCCCAAATAAAGTTAAGTTTTTAAGGCAAAAGGGGCAGTCATTATCTGGAGATAATGTATTTAGCTGGAAATTCCTGACTTCACCAACTGAACAATTTTAGAATTTGTGGGTTCTCATAATCTGCTTCTGATGCAACATGATAGTTGCATGTGCCTGTAATTTCCCCTCTAAATCAATTTGTGAGTTATCTTTCTTGCAGTGACTACATAGTTCTCATTGTTTACCAGTCTCTCTTCATATTACTGACATCAAGGTCGGATTTATCTGATTATATTTACTGAATTGTTTAATTTGTTAAAACATTTAATAGAAGGCTTCTGGATTATATACTCAGTATTTTCACTATAAAAATAAGCAATAACATGTGTATCTGTCTGCTATTGCATTTGAAGTGATAGGATTTGATTTGGGGCAGTGCCAGGACATTGTGACTTTTGTAGTCTGGGTGGAATAGCTTGGATGCAATCAAGGGTTTTCTTCCTGTTTAGTCTCTGCCTTACAGTACACAGGAAAATGGGAAGCATTCTTAAGTAATTATCATCATAATAAGATTACATACCTACAAACATCCATACAGACTGCCCACACTACTTTTACAACTCTGATATATGATTATTTAACAGCCCTACTTTAATTGATTCGTTGAACTGCTTTCTTGCATGCCTGCTTGCTTGCTTTTTATACATATCTATATAACTCTGTTTACATATTCTTCCTGCCTGTTATTCTTTTTTAGGTGAGGGTGAAGGCTATCAATACTGCTGCTGCAGGACCCAGGTTTTTTAACAATGTAGTGACTGGGGCCCATTTTGCCTCATTAACTCACCCAAGACTCCCTATTAATCTGTGATTTTGCACTTGGTATTGCAGTAGGAACTGAAATAAAAACAAAATGAGGAGGTATGATAAGAAGCCCAGAGGTTTCTAAACGGTAGTGTTTTAGTTAGAGTTAAGGGAACAATTGCCTTACTTTTCAGATCATACCAGTGGTCACAGGCAAAAGCCATCTCATGAGGGAGTGCAGTCAGGGTGCTGCTCCAAGGGGAAGAAAAAGAAAAGCTGGAAAGGAGGTCAAGGCAAGACCTCTGGGAAAAGGGACTTGTCTGCTCCAGCTGTTGAGTGAAGTGGCATGAAGGGCTAAGGTGTGGGACCTAGCTGGGAAGGAGCAGCTTTCCCTGGGCATAGCTGCCCTTCTTTGCTCCTGTGGGACACTCACTGGCACCCATCATCTCCTGGCAAACCAGGCAGCAAGGCCAAAGGTGCTCTCTTGTCCCCACAAGCTGGCTGCCATGGTTACTGTGCTCTGTGTGATACGGCATAAAAAAGGGAAAATATAAACCCCAGAAACGTACACACATGTGTGGTTACACAAAAGAGTTTGGCAGTGATGGGCTACAGGAAGGTCAGCAGGGCAGAAAATGAAAGTCTTAAAATGCTGATAACTTTGACTGTACAGTTAACTGCTTTTTCCAAAAGGGAATGCATTCAGGATCAATGTGGTTAGTGTCTTTTTGGTATCTCCCCTTCCAAACAGCAAACAGGTGTGGGAAATGGGCTGGCTCATGAACAAAGATTTCTGTAGTCCCTCCCACTTAAAGCCTGAGCAAAAACTAATGAATGCCAAGGAGTCAGCAGGCTGTTTTAACCTGAAAGTTAGGATGCTTTGCACACCCTCCTCTGCGTAGGAAGGGAGCTTGCAGCACCCTTCTGGCTATCACAAGACATATTATCCCTTCCAGGAGCTCTCTGCCTAGGCTGGCATGAGCACAAAATGAGGTCTTTTTTTACCTGTAGAGGAGAGCTAACTTTCAAAAAGCATTAACCTCCTGCCAGACTCCACCTCTTTGACAATCATAATATTTTAGGTTAAAAATCATAACATGTTAAAGACAATTCTGCATTCCTTTTTTCTAGCCTCTGGCTTTCAAATTGTAGGGGTTATATTCAGGTCAGACTGTCAGCTCTCACTCTGTAACAGTCTAAAGGCTAAATCCCTTTCAAAAAAGAAAATAAATCTTCAGTTCTCACATAATGATTTGGTATCTGGAGCTGAGGCTTCACGGAAAAGATCAAATAGCCTAAGCTTTGTGACAGAACTGTAAGGAACGGCAACTCCTCATTATCCCACAGAGTAACATCTCAGTTATAGCAGTCTGTGAATGTTCTCTGAGACACATGACCAAGAATATATATAGTCCCAGTGACAGGACTGCTCCTATGCTGTGTGTGTTGGGGATTGCTGTTTGTGCTCCAAATTTCTATATTGTTATAGCTGCCCACTCAAGCATTGCGTAGGGTTAATTTGATGGTTGTGGCATGTCAAATGGTAACAAGATGTGAGATACTGTGCAAAAGTTAATGACTCATGGGCACAGATGGGGCCAAAATTGGTTATGAGTGGCTGCTTGGCATTAAATTCCTGGAAAATTAAAGAATAGTGATGGAGGGACAATACAGTGAACAGCTTGTTCTTCCTCGGTGATCGTCCTTGAAAAGAGAGCAGGACCCTTGTCCCATTTGGATCCAACCATGAGCTCATCTCAGCCTGCACACTCTTCTTCAACAGCTGCAGCTGTGTTGGAGCAACCTCAGTGCCTGTGCTAATGGGATAAAAGCATTTCCATGTGCTCTTTTCATTCACAAAGCACATGTCCCTCCCATGGCCTCTAGTGTATCCTCATTCCCTTGAAATGGATTCAAATATTAAAGCCTGCTATGTTTAATTATTGCTCTGTCTGGGAGGAAATAAAATCTTACAGCCCTTTTAACGTGTTTCAAGACAGGTAGGTGTAAGTCACAAACGTGGAATGAGTAACAGGAAATTCAGAAGCCATCAGAAAGCAGTAATGTGCTCTGAAGAGAGAGATCATAAAACTTACATGGTCTTCTCAGCCACGTGTGCAGGGTTCTGCAGTTCCTGGCCTGATGAGTATCGTTCCTCAGCAAGGATCTTTCACAGTCAGGACCTGTACAGGACAAACTCACCTCAAGGTGAGGTGTGGTAACACTGGAGGTGTTATAAACCAACCCATGAGCAGGTAGATTGCTACTGGGAGAGTTTTGTCCTGAAAGTTTTTGAATCCCCATTATTTTAAATTAAGTCAAATGGAAGAGCTTGGCTTCACCCCTTTTGCCTACAATATGCAAAAAAAAATTTTCTTTTTTTGCTTGTGTGAGTATAGAATGAAACACATGTGGGAAAGTTTTCCCTTTTATATATACCCCTGCTATCCTTCTGCTTTGCTTCTCCCACAAGTTTCTGATTTTGGGGAAATACTGCATTATGCATGAACTAGCTAGTTGATATTACCCTTTGACTCAAATGGAGCTTTTTGTGTATATGTGTATACACATTTTTATAAAGGTGTGTGTCTGCTCTTCCCCTGTTCCCCTCCTTTTCCCAGCACAAAAGCCATTGCTTTGTTTAAGTAGGGTTGTAGCAAAACAGCACCAAAACAATTTAGCATCATTCTCTCTTCCCCCATTAGAATATCCATTATGATATCTGGCAGCCACAGCAGCAGCAGGCAAGCTCCACTATCCTGTGGTTTGGGGCTTTTTTAGAGTATTTATCTATTTGTTGAGAAGCAAACAATCAAAATAGAAACCACGGCTTACTTTCAGTTTTGCACTTGCACTACATGCTTTTTGACATTGCCTTTTTTTATTAATAAATCATTTCAGTTTTTGTTCTGACTCATAATCACATTACACTTTCTTCTTGCATGAAATTTTCCTGTGAAGGTTTAAAGACTTGTTTTTGCTTGAAAGCCCTCCTGTCTTTTTGTTTCTAAAAACTGTTTTTTAAAGTCTTTAGACTACACAGGAAAAAATTACTAAGAGATTAGACAGATATTTCTTGGAAGAGGATATAAAAATGCATATATTATGTTTTGTGGAGGATGATACACCTAGTGATGTAGTTGGAAGAGGTTAATCAGTGTTTTTTTCACATGGAGATGAAACTGTTTGCTAATGCCTGTTGACAATATGTGTTGATGGTGCTAGGCTTCTAGCCTGAGCTTAGCAAGTGATGATAAATTCCAGACTCTAATCAAACATCTTTCAGAAACATTAACATTTGCTAAATAAACATATTTTTCTCTTCTCTATTGCATGTAATGGATGTTTTTAACATTGTTTGCCAGTCTTTTTATAAAGCATAACAGATGGCCACTGCTTCTGATGAAATAATTATATTACTTAACCCTTTTCTTGGGAAAGAAAAGGCTTGGGCTTGCTACTGCCATTCATATTTTCTGTAAATGACCCTGATGAAAAAGACAAAAAAGTTTTTGGTTGAAAAATCTATTGCCAGTTTTAAATGAAAGAATGGCTACTTCTTTCAGGTTTGATTTTCACACTGGTCACCCTCTTCATAAAATATGACCGGGAAGGTTTAATCCAAAAGTCTGTGAGGAAGCCCAGAGCTGTTAAGAGGCAGCTCTCAGAGTGATGTGGTAGATCTGTGCTGCACTCTGAGACAGATCTTGGGAGTGGTCAGGGACACCCTCTTCTTGATCTACCTGATAATACAATTGCTTGAAGAATTTTATGTCCATACCCCTGTGTGTCTTATTTGACTTTGTGTTCTTGGTGACACACTAAGGCAGCTGGCTGAGTATTACTGAGGTACTAAACTGGCAGGTACAATTAGGTATGCAAGGAGCTGTATGTGGTGTAAAGTGATCTCTAAAATTGGTTAAAATCAGGCTCCCAGTTCCAGTATTTGTGAAACACTGGCTGTGGAGGTTAGTCTGCTCTCTGAAGTCAATATTTGTCCTGCTGAGAACCTGAACACTCAGAACAGATGCACTGGGAGTGTTCAGGAGCATTCTGGCAAGATGGAGTCCTTTTGCAGCATGCTGCTGTGTGTGCACGTGAATGGCAGAGTGAGAACAGACTCTTCAGATTCAGAATAAACTTGATTCCTAAACATTTCAAGAAAGTATTTGGCCTTTGACATTGATGACATACCAGAGATTGCTAATAATAGCATGCCTGAACTTTTGTTAGAAAAATAAGCACATCCCTCAGCAATTCCCACACTCCTAAGTTAAATCACCACAACATCATAATAATTAGGGCTGATAAGATAGAAAGAAATATTAAAACCTCAATGGAATAAAATTTGTTCTCATTTGAGAGGTCTTTTTCACAAGACTGAAAATAAGAACTATATGATATCAGCTAATCGTTTGTCAGCACCCTTGCTCTTGGACACACACAGGAGTGGCAGGATGCTCTTGTCCCACTTGCTTGTCCAAAGCTGCTAAAGTTCTGCTGAATTGTTGTGGCAAATGCAGTTTCATTCCCTACCCCTAAAATAAAGGAAGTGTAAGTAGGAGGAAGAATTAATTGAATTAAGATAGAAGAATTCCTAAGAGGAAGTACTGCAAATGGATGAGCTTGGAGAGGAAGTTTCATCTGAAGGTTAAGCTGTATTGTTTTTTGTTTGGGGGGTTGCAAGGGGTTGGTAAGATCAATAAATCTATCTCCCAGGGGAGGTCAAACTTGTATGGATACTTTTAGGTTTGCATATTTTTCAGAGTGGTAAAGACTCAACCTGTTCACATCCACAAATCATATGAAACCGATCATTCACAAAGGTGGAAATAGGGGGATATATGCCAAAATTTCATAATATTTACTGTTTCTGTATCTAGGAAGAAATGAGCAACAGAAATCTTGAGTGAGTGCAGATGGGGATAAAAGTTTGTTTCATTATGAGGAAACCTGGTTTTAGCATGGATCTTGGAGGATGTAATAATTAGTGGACTAATATTGTTTCCATTTTATATGATAGCCGCCCTGGTATTGAGCACATTTCTCACCTGTCTGGACATGACATTCAAAACTTGGTTTTTTGTCTGATACAAAAATTCAGCATTTGTGTTTACTGCTTTTTGCTTTTGAAGGGAAAGAAAAATGTACATGTTAAATTAGGAAAGACAGAAGGAATATGAAAATGACCAAGATGGATTGATATCCAAGTGAATAGTTTGAGTTATCTCAAGGTTTACTTGCTGGTGATTTATCCCCCCCTTATGCTGACTGTCAGGATATTCTGTTGCTATAGGCTAGTGTGGAACACACTGCATTAATGGTCAGAGTTCAGTGATTTAATTTTATTTTTGCAAGCAGAAAGCTGGTCCTTAACAGAAACTCTTGTGTCTCAAGGGGGTAGGCATATGCTGGGAAGAAAATATATCACAAATTTCAAGTATGCAAACTTGTGGCCTTTTAAGACTCTAAGTACGGAGGAATTACAGCACAGAGACTTCACGGATATGGTAATGCTGGGGCATAAAATGCAACTCCTGGAATGCAGCAACAGTATGTTTCCTCCACAGCCATTAAAGCCAGGTGAAAAGCAGCTGCTGGTTTGAACCTAAGCTATCTTCTCTTTGTGTGGAGAAGTCAGCTTTAGCATCAGAAAAGTTTAGAAGTGGAGTTGATGTCATCTTAGGAAGAAGTGGATCTTTTACAGTGTTAAAGATGAAAGAACCGTCTGCTATATATGATTTTTAAAAATGCATTTTATGGTTGCTAAGTTTGGATCTGAAGCTTAGATGAGAAGTAACCAAAAACTGTTCAGATTTTCCCTGCAAACAGAAAGTTTGTGCAGTTTCTTCAAGAAACTGGTGTCACATCTGCCTCTCAGAGAGGTTCCTGCTCCTTTCTGAGCCGCTGGATGTGGGAGCGGTGCAGGCTGTGCCCAGCGGGGCGGGCGGAGGGAGCAGCGGCCCCGGAGATCTCCCGGAGCGGGACACTTACTGCACTTATTAAAGCTTAATGTGAATTTCTCTTCTACAAATGCTACGAAACTGATATATATGCTTATCTGGAAGACACCATCAGTTTCCTGCTTTATCTGAATCATCAGGGAAACAAAAATGGCAGACTATTCATGCTGCTTTTACAGCTTCTGAGCACTGAATCCTCATTTAGAAGATCAAGGTGCTGCACTCAGCTTTGCCACCGCGCCCCTGCTCCCCGGCCGGCCCCGCTCCTCTCTTTGTGTGGATGCACCAGTTCGGTATTCCTGAGCTCGTTGTTCCGTTTTAACATAGGTGTGCGAGTTCTCAAGTGTCTCGGTCCCTCTGCGAGCCTCTCAGGAGCCCTGGGCCAGTCCCGAGTCGGCAGACACCGGGGGGAGCAGCCCCAACACGGCCGACAGCGGGGAGACTCTCTCTGTGTGTGCCCCGAGGGTGCTGAGGGCACCTGGGCTGGCAGGGAGACACTCTCTGTGTGTGCCCCGAGGGTACTGAGGGCACCTGGGCTGAGCGGGGAGACTCTCTCTGTGTGTGCCCCGAGGGTGCTGAGGGCACCTGGGCTGGCAGGGAGACACTCTCTGTGTGTGCCCCGAGGGTACTGAGGGCACCTGGGCTGAGCAGGGAGACACTCTCTGTGTGCCCCGAGGGTACTGAGGGCACCTGGGCTGACAGCGGGAGACACTCTCTGTGTGTGCCCCGATGGTGCTGAGGGCACCTGGGCTGGGCGCCTGTGCAGCACAAGAGACACCAGAGACATCGGTAGAACATAAAGGGCCGACTCTTAGCAGGGGTTAATCCAAGGTTTTATTAGGATCCCAAAGCAGCTCCTGCACCTCAGGGGCCTCCTGCCGAGAGCCCTGGGAGATGGGCCAAGGTCACATTTAAAGGGAGGTGGAAACCAAAAGTAGATAACATTTTACCAACCAATGAGTGACCCTAAGGGATGGGTACTGGGGGATAGACATTTAGGACAGCGTATGGGACTAGGCTGGGGGGCTGACCCCTGGCCTCGGGCTAGTCACTCGACAAACTGGACCGAAACTTCTGGATGGAGGGATGGGATGCTGAGTGATTGACAGAGAGCCAGGGTGGGGGTTTGGGGATGATCTCATCCCGGGAGAGGGATAACACAGGTAAAGGGAGGGGGGTACAGTCTGGGATAAACCATTTGGGAAAAATATGGGGATACAAAACAAAGCTACTTCAAAGTACTACAAAATATAAAAATGCACTACAACACTCAAGCACTGGGACAGGGAAGTGGTGGAGTCACCATCCCTGGGGGTATTTAAAAGTGCATAAAAACACCTACCCTGCGTAGGGACATGGTTTAGTAGTGGGCTTAGCTGTGCTGAGTTAATAGCTGGACTCGACCTTAAAGGTATTTTCCAACTTAAATGATTCTGTGATTTACATTAAATTTTTGAAGTTTCTCCTCTTCCCATCTCTGTCTCATAATTTATCACCCCATCTACTTTTGCATGTTTATTCTTGCACTTACCCTGTAAGTGCTACAATTACCCAAATACTGACACCAGTGACAGAATCATTATGATGGATGATGTCTATCTTGGTAAACAGAGGGTCAGCTGCAGCTTTGGGAACAGATTTCCTTAAAATTGCTAAGCCTTCTGGCAGATGACTTCACCATCACCTTCAAACTTCCCAAGTCAGGTTTGGTGTGTGCTGAAGAGCAAGGGGACAACAAAAGCCTTTCCTGCACTTCAGAAAGGAGCCCAAATACAGAATGAATCTGGGTGGGTTCATTTTGTAAGTAACACAAGTGGTGATTGTAGAACAAGCATGACAATTTTACCTCAGGTAACTACAGTACAAAAATGCCTCTTGCTGAATGCTTATTATTGTATTTGCAGACTGGCTTCATATGTACCACATGTGCTTATTGTTGTTGCATTGTGACTTCAAGCTTTTATGAAGTGATAAGCCACATATTAATAGTTTTAACAGAAGGTTCTCTAGTTGTTAACATGGTAACACCTTGCAAGTACAACATGTTATGTCCATTTTTCGTTCCAGAAATATGCAATATTCTGCACTTCAAAATACATAAGGAAAGTGTCTATTTAGTACTTAGATCTGCTCAATATATTATCTTCCATGAATTCCTACCCTGTTGCTCAGACCTGCTATAAAAATTTGCTGCCTCAGACTGCAAAATATTAATTCATTTCCCAGGAATCTCTTTGGATACAAGCTGTAAAAGCAGATCTGGAAGTTGCAAGCACATTTTTTCTTGCTCAATCTTACTCCAAACTGATTGCAAACACTATTATAGTAACAGGTGTTCAAATGTATCCAACTAAATTATTAGCCAAGCTTGGAAGATTCTTTTTGTTTTCCCTGACCACAGTCAGGTTATCAGTTGTATATGGATGTAATCCTATTCATACTTACCTCAGTAAAAATTGGGCCATTTTTAAAATAAATGAGTTTCCTAATAGCAGGGCTCCATCCTATGACTGTATCAGATGTCACTGGAAATTTTCAAAATAAGGTAGCAGGTACATAATGATCACAGTGACCCAAAGAAAGTCAAAACATTAGTGTTTTGTGATAATAAAAATTAGAAAATCTTATGTTTATTTACATTCTATATTTCCTAATAAACCAAATTAGGAAGTCAAACTAAAATAAGTTAATGTGTTCCCTTTAGCTGCATCTCGAAGAGTACAAACAAGTATAAAAATTTGAAATTTGGTGCCTTTACAGTAACTTCATTCAACCTGCCCTTCTAAGTGGGCAGTGCATGAAAGCATTTGCCCATGAGTAATATCTTAGTAAATGGTCGTGATTTGATGTGACACATTTTCCCCCCAATTTGCATACCTGATAATAGGCTTCCCAAATATCACCTTCAGATTCAGTGGCAAAAAAGGAACTCATCTGAAAGAAACACTGGATGTAATGTTGGTGATGGGACAATCCCGGGCCTGTGTCCGAATGTGAGACAAAGAATTCAGACCATTAAAAGCTATATGGTCTATTGCCATGCTAATGTTTAGTTCTTTGTTTAGTGCAGACTTTTAAACATGTTTCCATGACTCATTAAATCCTCTGAAATAAAAGTTCTCACAATTCCAGTACAGTGGAGCAGTTATTTTTGGACTTAATTACAAACAGGCTAGATAATGAGCTACCTAACTTGTCCCCTTTTCTGAAGAAGGAAAATGGTTCGTGACCTCTCCTTTCTCTAAACAGTATCAAAATCCACTGTATTTGATAGATAAGGAGTGGAAAGTCCATTAAAAAATGAAAGGGGTGCATAAGCAAATGCCTGTTGGGCAACTAATATTTTAAATAACAAGAATATGTATTTTGTGAACTTGTTAAGTATTCAGCTTAAGAGAGTATGGTAACCATAGCAACCCCTTATCACCTGTTTGAGATGCTGTAACATCTCCACGAAATGTGCATCAAATGCCCTGCTAATATTTGTAAAATGCTGATAATATTAGCTCTTGGAAATGGCCACACTGAAAAGCAAATGCATAAAAATGCTTGAGACTCAAGATCACCTGTCTACTGTCTGATTTCTCCTTGCCCTACTACTTTCTTTTTATATATCAGTTTGATTTAGCAAAAGCAAAAGATTAATGGGTTCAAGAAGTCACTGGAGGGAGCAGGGTGGTGGACACACATCACTGCTCACCTACAGCATGTCCATAATAACCACCCTCAGTTAAGTGTGCTGAAAGTTTTAGTGGTTTGTGGTGGCCAAACAAAGCCCACGTAAAGGGAAAAGTTTCACAAAAGGATTGAGCATGAGAACTCACAGGAAGACACCTAAAATAAAGTAAGTACAGATCCCCTCCTTGCAGCAGTTATCAATCTAAAAAGACTGTGAGTTGTGCCGTTTACTTTATTTGCAGGATTTCAAATTTCATAATGCTGTTACAATAACGATTTTTCTGACTGTGGAAACAGCTTCTCTTGTTTTAGATGTTGCATTTCAGATGGTCTCCCTTCTTTTTCAGCTTTGAATATGTAAGTGGCCAGAGCTGTACCCTTCTAAGGTCTAATCTAAGGATATGGGAGGTGAAATTTTCTGTGGAGTTATTTCTGTGCCCCACAGCCTTCAGGGCTCAGGATGCTGGGATGGCCTGGAGAGGTCCTCTGCTTAAGTTTTATCACCGTTTTCCAAAGGGCTCTGTGCTTTGTTCTTTTTTGTGGTGTACTATCTTTTTCCACACAATGAAATACTTAGAGAAGCAGGTAGTCCCAGTGAATTACGAGTTCCTGTGATAAAAGAAACATGGAAATTGTGTTTAAATCATGAGTCTTTCATTTTTGAATCCTTAGTATGATTCTCTTTTTCTCTCTCACTTCAGTGTGAAGTGCAGTACACTGTCTACATGTGCTTCCACTCCGAAGAGACATGCAGAAGGAGGAAAGCAAAATCAGTTGTTGCCAAGTGATTTGGTAATTGAGCAACATGACTGTACAACTCAGCTTAACTCCTCTGTACGTGCTGAGGGGTCTTCCTGTCTCATTTTGCTCTGCAGCATCATTTAGTATCAAGTTATTAGTTGTTAATTTTAGGTGACAGATGGTAAACTGAGAGCACCAAAAGCTTGGATTGCTGAAGATGACAGGGTATTCAGGACATCACTGTGCATTCCCATTGACATCAAGGACTTTCTTTATGCTCAAGAGATGTAGAAAAGGCTTTATGAAATGCATGTTAGGACCTTTGCATATCATTGCAGTTTCATAGTGAATTACAGCAAAATTACAGCTAAGGGAGATGTCTGAACAAGAAGGAGAGAGAATATGAGCATATGTGACAGTGTGGCCCTAGGGATCAAAATCTGCATGAAATAGTTTAGAAGGCATGCATTAACCTTCATCATTGGGCTGATGTGCAGTGGCAGCTACTTCTGTGCTTTCTTTTACCCTGCTGTTGGTGTAAAATAATGATATTGGAGAATGTGTTGCAGGCAGGGGTTATAATGGTTGAGTCTCCCTGCAAATAAGTATGTATATTTAAGAAGTAAGACTCTGGACAATATCTGCCTATTTCAATATTGAAGTGATAAATACAAACTAATAATAACCTGTGAAAATAAGAGATGCAAAAATTAATGCCTAAGCATTTTATTTCTCTGCTGGGCTTCACTTTCCATGAGTCTTACCTGAATTGGATTTTCTGGGTTACTTCAGATTTTTTGAGTATCTTTATGAAAATGTTTATCACCAACTATGAAAACATCGTTTTCATGGGCCACTCTGTTTTTTTTTTTTAATTTTAGCTTTTTTTTTTTTATATGGGCAACTTATAGAATGAGAATCAAAGGTTCAGATTATGAAAGTGGTTTTCTTGGAACCTGGAGAAGCACATTATCTTTGCAGTCATTGTCGTTTATTGCCAGTGTCATTTAACAAAAAGGAAGGACTGAATAGGTGACACCTCTGGAAATGTGAACTAAAGAAAGTAAAAATTATTTTGGAGACAGGTAAACCTACACTGTATATTCCTGTAAGTAAAAGGAACAAGGTACAGGGACTCATAAAAGTGCCATCTGAAAATGGTTTAAAAGTTAAAAAAGGGTTCCTCGACACAGATAGAAGCGTGAGACCCAACCAGACCAGTCCTCCCAGGGCAGCCCCCGTGAGCCTATTTATAAACACACCAGTTTGAAACCCTCCTTAGCTGGTTTTAAGCAATGCTCCTGATGAGAAAAAACATTAATGTGATAAGCAAAGACTTTCTGAAACTGTCTCCAACCTAACTTCTGTGACTAATGCTTCGTGATATCTGCCCACATCCTTGAATTGCTTCATTTAAAATCCTCTCATAAGAAGGTTCTTTTGATTTTCTTCTAAATTCTTTGCCTGTTTTTCTCATTTGAAATTAGAGGAATGTGATGGCTTTGGTGTTAACCTTCCCACATAAATATATTACATGGTCGGTACCAAGGGTTTCTCTGAAGCAGTGGGAAGGTGTAGTAATCTGATATTTCATAGGTAACCTGACCTTGATGGTAACCCCAGTGAACTTCAGAAGCTTGTGAATAGAATCATGAGTCACATATGTTAGCAAATTCTCAGTTGTATAAAGCGGTTTTCCTGGCCAGAGTTTAAGGATTTGGGATTTGGGTTAAGGTTTTTGCTGTCATTCCCCAGCCCACCCCCTACAACCTCATCTCACCACCAACACTGCAATCCACTGGTATCCTGAGTGGGGAAATACTTTGTTCAGTTGTAGGGAAGAGCACCTTAAGACTCAGTTCTTTTTTCCTTGAGAAAGTCCGAGCATATGCCTTAGATTTTTCTTAAAGAATTTGGACATATTTCTCTACACATTCATGGATGTCTACATGCACACACATCCACAGACACACACACATTTCTAGAAGTAATATCAGTAGTCTGATTGTTGTGTTGTCTGGTTAATACACACTTTTGCATTCTAAATACTTAGATTTAGTCCAGAAACTTGTAGTTACATCTGCAAAGATTAGTCTTATTGTGTCTTTCATTCCTGCTTATAGCAGAGACTCTGCTGCCCTGATTACAGCAACATTCAATGTTTTAGCATTTATAGATTTATTCTCTCTTATTATCCTCAGCAGTATAAAGACAGCTTGAATACCCAGTCTGAGAATTCCAGTGAAGGAGATGAAACCCCTTGCACCCTGGGCACAAGCAGTTTTCAGGCTGCAGTTCATATTTCCAATGTTTAAGATACGATTCCAAATCCCATCGCTTCACAAGTTTTCCATGTGACCCCCTTGCTGCATAGCTGAGAGGTAACTTTAGTACCCCCCATTCCAAGAAGCTGCTGTTTCACAGAAGCCCTTTTCCCATGGGGCAGGGGCTGGCATGGGTAGCCAGGACACTGGGACAAAGAGAAAAGTGAGAATTCTCTACAAAAATGTTTTTGGGAATTTCACCTGCAAATAATAATCTTCTTATTCAATTGAGTTTCATATGATAGTGCAGACTGCTGGCAAAGTTTCATGATTAGAAAAATGACATAACAATACTTTAGTCTGACTTGAGCTTTTAGACAACTTTGGCTCCATTGATCTTAGCTGAAATACTGATTTGAGATCAGCAAAATATTGGTTGGTTGTCCCTTCAGTGACAAAATCCTGGGATTTTTAAAGAGATACCTGAGCTAATTTTTTTACCTCTGTATTACCAAAACTGTGTAGTGTCACTCCAGGGAAATACAACAGAACATTGAAATATCAAATGTTTTCTGAGAACAAGAAATATGAGGAATTAAAATTTGTGCAGAAATATCCCAGTTTTTCCTGTTAATGCCTTGTCCCAGGTGAGATTTTGACAAGGTGTTAAAAGACCAGCATTTCTTCTTTTTTTGGAAAGTTTTGTAACACAGAGTCAATCTCTCTATAATTCTTCCTGGACATGGCATGGTCTCAACAGTGCTTTGAGTTTCCCACTTCTGACACACTTGTACATGGCATATGATATGTCTAACCTGTTGCATGCAGGTTCTGTTTTAGAGCAGAGTGGCTTAATTGTGAGTGTTACATGATTTTTTTTTCTAAACCTGTGGTTTAGGGGCTTTTATTTCTAAAGGAAGGACTTGCTTGCATGGTTTGATGATCTCAGCTAACTCACAGATAATGGGGATTCGAGTAGATGCCTGCTTGCTTCAAATGACAATTTATCAGTTTAGGCTTTAACTTGTTTTAAAGAAATTGTGGCCAGATGACTCTCCCTTGAACCTGTGTTTGGATATATCTCCTGGAATAGGAGAAAAGTATTGATTTTGGCAGATACTGTTCAATGTTTGACTGATGAAGGAACATTTGTTATAACTTCTGCTGTTTGCCCAAATCTTTATTTGCTTATCTTTAATCATTTCATGACTGACTTTTGCAACTGGTCACTAAATAAGCAGTTGGCACAAAATGCAATGGAATAAAGTTACTCTCTTTTTTTCTATACTAATAGAGGTCAGAGATACATAAGGCAATTCCTGACTTCTTACTTTAAAATTCTTTTTTTCATGGAGGCTTCTAAGGACTGGAATATTAAAAAAAATGTAGTAATTTAACTATTATCTACTACTTCTAAGAGTAATGAAGTATAATTATCACTGAAGTAACAACTAATTGTAAAATCCTAGGAAATCAAATGGAAAAATAGTGGTAAACTAATTATGATTTCCATTTAATTCAGCATTTATATATACTAGAGAACAGATGTTTTAGAAATTCTGAACCCTTGTAGCATCCTTCTTTGTTAGTCTTTTTAGCTTACTATACTTCCATAGAATTTTAGAATAGACTATCAGAGTCTTCTGATCACTAATTTATTACACATGACTGTGCACCAGCTTGTTCAGCCTAGCAGATCAAGTATCTGCCTCATAGCAGATGTAGTAAAATGAAATCCAGCAGATATTATTCTTTTGATTAAAAAGCCTTAATCAAAAAGTCTAGTCAGTGTAGTCCTAAGGCAAGTGCAGATGGATAATTGTTTAACCACCTTTTTGTCTGTTTGAGCTGAGGATTACATAGTTTGCATAAGTTATGGAGAAAGAAGCTGTCCTGAAGATATCTTCCCTTCTCTCTTGCCTGTGACTGGTGCAGTCCCAAGTGAGATCAGAGCACCTTGAGTGATTCTGTAAAGGGTGAATGGTCTTCTAAGGGTGGTTCCACCAAGAAGACTGAAGGATGCCCTGATCTTCCTCACATCTGCCTGTTTTACTGATACCCTTCCAAAAGGGTGAGTCTTGAAAGGCAATGAATTCCCCAAAAATCCACCTTAAGGACACCTTTGTGCACTGTGGCTTTCAGTGTGCATGTGTACGTGCAAGGATGTCTGACACTGCTTGTCCCAGTTTTAAAATTCTGTCAGAAAATGTGTGTGCATTTAGATGCCATGATTCAGACATTCTGCCAGTTCAGTCAGTTTGTCTTCACTGCATTCACTGCAGCAATTTTTATAAAAGCAGCTAAGTACTGCTTGGTGAGATCCAAGCCCTGAACAGTCTTACATTCACAAGTGTTAACTATATCATTTGAAATCATTGCATGATAATATTCACATCTTGAGAACAGTTCTTCATATTTGGGGTATTTCAGCATTTTTCCTCCTTTTTATATACAGTCTTCTCATAAATTTTTCTTCATCTTACAATCTCGTATTTTGTGCCAGTTCTTCTAGAGGTTATTTTAAATGCCAGTGTTGTCTTGAGTTAAGTATTCTAGTGTTATATGGGGTTATTAAGAAGTATTTTGTATTCTGGACATCCTGCTCTTCCTGCAGGTGCCAATTTAAAACTACCAAGGGAAGGACTGTAAAAACAATTAGAAATTAATTTCAATGCCAATAGTTTGGGTGTGAATACTACATTTTCTCTCTCAAAGTGCAGCAGTCTAGCTGCTTGTCTTATTTTGAAAAACATGTTTTTATTAGTGGTCTATATTGCAGATTAAAGGCAATATATTTGTGATTTGTGAAACTTTATACCTGAAGATGCTCGTTTTCAAACTAGGTTGTTTCTTTTTAACCTGTATGCTGGGTCATATATTTCTCTGCTGCAATTCTTTCACTCCTACCTATAATCAGATCCTGGGGTCTGGTCTGTCTTTGTTTGGTGCAGCTCAGTAAAAGAAATGGAGTGGTTCTCTGTCTTTAGCGTATATTAAATTCTCTGGGCCCAGGAGGATTTCCATGGCAGCTGGAATTCAGCTAATGAGAGAAAGTAATTTTTGCCACTTCCTGTTCTGTGCTCCCCCTGCAGCTGATGCAGATTTATCTTGGTCTGGACTACGTAAACTGTATTACACCAAAAAAACTCCAGCAACTGAGTGAGTCCACATTAGGCTGTTTTGCATTTGATCCCAGTTCAAAATAATTCCTGTGTTTGGTAATTTATTAGAAACAATGACAGTAGATAAGGAAGGTTTAGTTAAAAAATCAGTGAGCAAAATTTTCAGATTCTGAAACAGTGATAAATTTTTGGTATCAAGATTTTTGTCTTTGCCTTGTTACAACTTAAAACCTTCAAAACTGCACACTGTATTGATAAGAACTGAACTAAGCCTCTTCCCACTAAATTTAGATGAACATTTTAAGAAATAGTTGATGTGCTGACAAAGAGTACTCAACACCTAATTTACTATGTCTTTGTAAAAAATGTGTAATATTTTTACATAATGTACAATTTGTAACTGGTATTACAGTGGTGAGGTTTTCTGCACATTTATAGGAACTCTCAAAGCTTTTTGACTACATAGACTGGCTCACTGCACATTCTAACATTATATCTTTGTCTTAAGTAGCAAAAGGAGGCAGGATTTTTAGTTAGAACTCAAGAGCCTGAGTTTTCACAAGTGCCTGCTGACTACTTTTACTAAATCAAGAGCAGAACAGCACGAACCATGCTGAAGATCTTCCTGATCAATGCTGCCAATAATGGAAGCCCAGCTAAAGTTATCCTGCCTTGATTTTACTTTAGTGAAGGGGGCAACAAAATGCTTGAGACATGAGGCTGGATGGAGGGCTTGTGTGTCTGCCCTTTGTGTCTGGGAGTGCTTGGTGTGTGATAAGGACTGGGACAGGCATCCACAGTGAGCAGCAAGGTCAGAGCTACTTTGGTATTTGTGTGTCACTCATAACTCCAAGGGGTTTGATAAGAGGGATATGTGACCATAACTGCTGATAACCAGTGTTCACATAATGTAAAACTGCCAATGGCTTGGTGTGCATGTAGCCATTTTACTTTTAACTTGGATTAATCAATAAGAATCCTTTAAAACTATTGCGGTCTCTACCATGACTTTGGTCTGGCTTATACAGGTCTTTGCTCCAGTGATGTCTGAACTTACACCTGGCATCAGCTCCTCTGGCTGCTCTTACCTCCACTGGTTCCACTGAACAGACTGTAAAGGTTTCCTGTCAGGGATAGAATCTCCTTTTACTTCCCAAACACCACAGGGCTTTCTCATGCACACACATACACTTGGGTTATAGATAGGAAATCTGATTTTCTGAGGAAGGTGTAAAAACCAGCACCTGTCTTCTTGCATCCCAGACAGCAATTCCTTTTCCTCATATCCAGCTGTTTATCTGTGTCTTTGGATGCTGCTACCCTCAAACCACCTCAGATACCGATCCTCTCTTTTCTTCTTGTGTCACTCAGAGTACTCTAGGAAGTGAAGTGCAGGACCCAGTTTTCTGAATCCACTGTGTGTAATAATACCACTGCACCCCCTGCAGCTGGTGCAGACTCATCTTGGTCTGGACTACAAAAACTGTACTACACCAAAAAACTCCAGCAAATGAGTGGGGGTTAATCACAAAGTACATTCCTCAAAGGTGGAAAGTGAATGGCATAAATAGAATAGGAGCTCTGTGACTCTGGATTTTAAAAAAATAGTCCACACCCCACCCTGAACATAGGTCATCAATTTTAATGGTTTCAATTTTTTGCTGATACTGGAAATGAGTTTTCGTCCTATACAATCCACTCATTTTTGATGCCGCATTCTGCTGGGTTTTCAGTAAAATGCAGTACCCACCCAGTTCTGTAAATTGTGCATGTTATATGAGAAAAGGTGTCTGCATTTACAGAGAAATTACACAATTGTTTTATCTTTATAACGTTTGAGTTCTTACAGAAACTTTTGCTCTGTTCCCATGTTAAACTCTGAAGCTGTCCTAATAACCCCCTTCTTAAAACCCTGAAATCAAATATAGGGGTTTTGTGTAAATCCTTTATAATCCTTACTAATTTTGTAAGTTTTGAACTTTTTACTACATCCTCTTCACCGGGGTAGTTTACCCCTAATATTCTAATTATTTTGAAAAAGTAAATTTATATTTCCTTTGAATGCATCCTGGAGAGGATTCTCCTAGATTTAAAGTAGTAAAAGGTCTTCACATACCACATACTCATTTTAAGTGACACGTGTCCCCGAGCTATGCTTGGGGAACAGAGGACAAGCATTCCTGCTAAGTGCTTTTAATGCACCTCACTCTGCATTGCAGCTGCTTCAAGCTGCTGTGCAAGTGTGCAGTGCTAGACCATCACTGGGGCATCACTCGCTTGTCTCCACATTGGCTAGAGAAAGTGGTTTGTCTTACCCCTGTACAGCTGTTATACTGATCCCCGGAGATGGCTGGTGTTGTACATTAAAACATAAAATTGGATCCTTCCTTCTGAGGACACAGGCCAGGCAAGAATAAAGTTGGACCTGGATAAATTCCAGTAGTGGTTTCAGTCAAGTTTTCTCTCAAACCATGCCGTGGATGACCTAGACAGTGCCAATGTTATGCAAGCTCCTTTATTTCTTTCAGTTGCAAGAAAAATCATTATTGCCTTTAAATGGAAAAACAAATAAGTACATATTTCAGATCTTTTCTTTCTTTTCCTGTGACATACCCACTGCTGGAGCTTATCATAAATTAAAAGGAAATCTATTTTTGGAAGCTTTTAATTAAAGTCCTGCAAATATATCATTGTAACTTTTTTTTTTTTTTCTGTAACTCAATTCAATAAGATTACTTGAACTGCTAAGGGTTTTTATGGTTAGTGGCTAATTTTTTCATTGGTAGATAAAGCCTACCATGAAGCAAATTCATGATATTGGGACTTTACTTCAGGCATCAGATTTGCCTGATTGTTCCCTAAGATCAAAAGACAGATTTCCATTAAGAACAGAACAGAATAACTAACAGGCTTCTGAGCTGATAGTAAGTTAGAAAAGTCAGAAGCCTTCTCCACTTTGGAGAAGATTGGCTGGTGTCAGTTTGCAGGCTTGCACTTCTCTGGTTTTTTTTTGTTTGTGGGGGTTTTTTGTTGGGTTGGTTGGTTTGTTGTTGTTGTTGTTTGTTTGGGGGTTTTTTTTTGGTTTTTGGGTTGGTTTTTTTTTAACTCCAGAAATTTAGAACTAACCCAAACAATTCTATAATTCTATGAAAAGTGTAACTCAAACAGCAATGGCACTTCAGAGTTGAGATTTTTGATTTTGTCTTTTCTTTGTTGATTTTAATGAAAGCCACCGAGGGGCAGCAGATAGCAGCTGATCTCGTTAAAAAACTAAACAAAGCAAAACACTTTTTTTTTTCTTTGAAGTTGCATTTCGAGTCCAGTGTTATCTTGCATGAAAAACCTCAGCTTCAGGAATGAGGAAACGACCCTCCCTAAAGAAGGGAAAGCAGACTGAAGATAGGGATGATTAAACGTTTGCCACTAAAATAAATAAAACTTTGCAACAAAACATTTCCATAGCCTACGGACCCACACATGTATTTTCGTTCCTTCCAACAGAAAGGCACTTGCCCTTAATGTAAATGGCAAACGGAATTTTGCTTCCTGCTCTTGTCATGATGTAATTTTCCCTTTAATCTGACATGAGGAAATCGGTGCTTCTGGAGACGGGATATCGCCACTTTACGGGGCGGCTGTCGAGCGTTCCTGCATCACTCTGATGCTGCAGTAATTTCAGCTGGGCATTTACATATCCTTGCCTGGGAGTCGGCTAAGCTTCGAGCAGACCCGGAGCAGTTACATGAGAATGGGAATAATCTCTTACACCGCAAATTGACTTCCCTCTTTGTAGCCCTAGACACTGTTTCCAGCTGCTTTCAGTCTTTTAAATCCTTGAAAGCTTTCCTAATCCGCGTGTAGGCAGCAGCCTTTATGTGCTCTGCCGCCCTCCCCTTCCCCGTGATTGGCGAGGCCATTCCACAGCCAACTGCTCCATCCCTGGGCTGGGTTTGAAATCAGAGCCGGCCGGACAGTTGCCTCCCTGCCGCCGACTTTTCATAGGCTGGGCAAAGAAGGTTGGGAAACTTGACATTGTCTTAGGGCTCTCCCCTAGCCAAGAATAAAAAGAGGGGGGGGAAATAATAGACAGGAAAGAGGAGGGAGGGAAACTTGCTTACGGTGGGAAACTTGATGGATTTGTGCCCTGCCGACAGCAGCGCGGAGTGAGCAGCCCTGGCCGGCTGGATGGATGATGGGAATCTCACCATGAGGCAGGTAAGGAGCCTCTGCCCGCCGGCTCCGGCCACCACCGCTCCCAACCCCTGCCGAAATCCGCTGCTTTCCCCCCCTCTTTATTTTCTTCTTATAATTGTAAGTTTCCGGGTGGGAAAAAAAAAAAATTCTTTCCCCCCCCACCTCCCTGGGGGAGGCATCCCTGCCTCTCCGATTCCCCCGGTAGGCAGGGAAGGGATGCCAGGCAAGTCATGGTGCGTTTTGGACTCGCGGGGAGCATGGAAGCGGTTTGCGAGCTATGTAAATCAATTCCAGTTTGCCATGGTCTAAGGGCATTGTGTAGGCTGTCTCGCAGCCCTGTTTGTGACATGCGAAAGAACTTGCTGTGTTATAAGCCTAAATATGCCAATAATTCAGCCCAAGGATAATTTATTAAACAGCTCTGCGTGAGTTCCTTGCCTGCCAATGCTTTAATCTTCTGATTGTTTTAAAACGTAGTAGTTTCAAGCTGTCTTGCAGCTTCACAAAAGTACTTTGAGATGGGTTTTCTAGGGATTTTTTTCTAAGATTATTCAAATTAGGTTTTTTTTAAAGACTTCTATTCACCTGAGGAGACAAAAGGAGCTTTTCTTTTCATTCTCACAGTTATAAAGCACAGTGGCAAAATGTTTTTGATTCTTGTTTTTCATAGTTTTACAGCAACAATGTACACTTACAAGAGCCTTGTGGGAGGAAGAACAACTGGCTGTATCATTCAAAGATCTGTCCCAGTTAAAAAAGCCAGACCACTTCATAAACTTGCTCATAATATGTTATTTTTTGGGTAGGCAATAAATAAATAAGAGGTAATAGAAGTTATCTAGGTTTTTCTGTGTGGGTGTCATTCATTCAGTTCTCAGGGGGACTTTTATAGTACATGTCCAGGAAATGCATGTGTGAGGATTTTGCACCTGTAGTGCAAATGGAACATTTGTTTTACACTCGCTTTCTGAAACCATGGTGGGAAATCCCAGCTTCCTTGCCAGTTTTCTCTAAGTTACAGGAGGTGAGGAAGGGTGAAGAAAAATGCAGGTGATAGAAGAAGAAAGGTATTTCTTGCTCCCACTAGCAAAATCACCACTCTTTAAAGAGAGAGAAATTCTTGTCCTTGCAAAGCACAATGAAGGACATTTTATATACCCAAGCCAGTCAGCTGGATGTACGCAGTCATCAAAAATCATTATCGCCACAAGAGGGTACTTTGGCACAGGGGGTTACCAACGAGGAGTGCAAAAGAAGCAGAAACGTTACAGGACGGCAATAATAAAGTGTAAAATGCTCTGTGAAACGTGAACGTCACTCTCCTGAAATATTTCCACCTAAAGAATAGGCTTCAGGGTTAATGAAGATTCATAAGCGGTGGGTTAAAAGAGCGAGGCGAATGAGGCTAACAGAGAATGGGGGCGGAGGGGGGAGGCTAAGGCGCACACGTACCCTGCAGAAGAGGAGGAGGGATGGGAGACATTCCATGCCGAGGAAGGAGCAGGCACAGGCGGGCCGGTTCTTGCCGGGCCCGGCCCGTCCGGGGCTGCGCGCTCCCGCCGCGCTCCTCGGGGGCGCGCCCGCCGGGCAGGGTCTGTTCCACACCTGCCCCAGCGCCGCCCCTCTCTCCGTGCCAGAGGAACACTTTGGGACTATTCCTCTGCCTTCCCTTGGCTTGCTGTGCACAAATAGTTTCAGTTTGTGTGGGCACTGCTGGGGCCAGGGACACAGCCCAGGGAGATGGAGGTCAGGGTGGTGCTGAGCTGCTGCGTGCATCAGCCCCTGTCAGCAGAACTCCTGTTTCAGTGGGAAATGAAGGTTGTGATGGGCCGTGAAGTAACCATATAAAACGTTTAGGAAATCCAGTACAGCTGACACTTAGAAGCAGGCAAGCCATGTGAAGCTGGAGCCCTCATCGCTGCTTCTAGTTGGAAATTGTTAAAAGTTGGAAAGTTATATGCAGAGGGTGACTTTTCCATGGCCCTCCTATTCAGAGCAACAGAGAGCTCGTTTTTACCTTCTCTTCCACCTTATAATCATCTCTCCCTACCTGTCCTGTTGCTTTCTCTGCCCTTCCTTGGTGATCCTTTCCTCATCCTTACACCAGCTGGGAGGGAGTGGGTTAACTCCTTCCTCTTCACAGGCTTTGGGAGTGAGTGCTCCCACTTTGAGAGGCTCTTGGTAGAAGCTATAGCTCAATTTGGTGTTGCAGAGTTAACTATCAAGGACATAGGCATATGGCAGTGTACTGCAGGTGTTGGAATGAAACCATGTACTATGCTGATGACTGATCTGACCCAAGGGCAACCCACAGCTACTGAACAATAGCACATAGAAAGAAAAATGCACTAATTTCCCCAATAGAAGTGAAGGAATTACTGTAGAAATGTAATATGCAGCCTGTTGATAAGATTCAACCTACTTTACTACTGTGCCAGTCAAATAGTCTCCAGCAGGTCAAAGGGGTTGGTGTAAATACTGAGCTGAGACTTGTAAATGAGAGAGTATAAAGAAGCAGCAATTTGTAGCTGATCATTGAAAATCTCAGCAAGAGCTGTCTTCTTGCTGTCTCATAGAATAAACCTACCTTATTTGTTGGACAAATAAGGTCCAACAACAAAAGAAGGAACATTTCTATCCCATCTGGGAAATTATGCTGATCACAATGTACCAGTAAAAGTTTAATCACAGGAAATATGAAATATACCCTTTTGTGTGTGCTGTAAGACTAATGTTAGGAAGCAGAAGTGCAATTTTAAGGGTATCTTACATAGTTGCAAAAAAATATAAATGTAACTTTTTTTCTTTTTTTTTTGTTTTTTTTTTTTGCTTTGCGGAGTACTGAGTTCAGTTTGTTATTTATAAAGTAAGGAAATGTGCAGGTGATGGAAATTCCTAAAGAGGTGCTTAGCCTTCATGAAGGTGGAGTTTTTGTGAGGGTGGACACAGTTTTGAGGCTGGATTCCCTGAGTTTGCCGCAGAACTGGAGAGGGCACTGTGGGCTCTGTTTTGTTTCCTAAGCCTACTTCACAGAAAATCAAATGTTTGATGAATTTTAATACTTCATTTTCATTCCCTTTCAACCACAATATATCCCTGAAGTGCAGCTCAAAGGAGTGTCATTGACAAAAAATGCAGCTCCTTATTTTGGCCTCTTCCCGTTGAAGTACCATTGACTTTGATTGAGGCAGTCTTGAGCCTTGAGCCCTTTGTCACATAAAGAGGTTCAACTAAACAACTCTTAACTGACAGGCCACCTAAAAATGAAAAACTATGTTTCTAAGATACATAAAACCATTACAATTACTTATCGTGTCTGCAGTCATATGGCTTTTAGTGTGCATATAATTCACCAAGTGAACAAAGGCTGTATACAATTTCGGTGCAAAACATATGCAAAATTCAAAATCACCCCCTTTCCTTTCAGCTGTTTAAGTTTTTAGCATGTGTTTCTTATTTCCTATTTTCTTTTGCATACCTTTTAAAATTCCTAATGTGTTCTTCTGTAGAAAAGTTGTATTTTTATCCTGAAGTTCTGTAATCCTTTGCCTTATCTTATAGAGTTTATCCTGGGATGTTTTGTTGTTTGTTTGGCCTGTAAGGGAAGAAAGAGCATCTTAAAGAATGCTGTCCCTTTTTTGTGTGTACCATGCAGAATAAAGAAAACAGGTGTACAGAGTCTGCAGGCTGGGAGTGTATCAGTTAATTAGTGACTGGACTTTGCTGGGTAGGAAGCCTGGTGAGGATTTTTTTGTGTGTGTATATGTGTGTTGTCTGCTCCCTTTGATCACTTGTGTGGTAAATAGACATGCAGGGTAGCTATAGCAACATGTGCTGTAGGTTGGTGGGAACAGAGGGGATGGGTTCCCCTGACAAAGGGTAGTTTGTTAGAGTGGTTGGTTCTGATTAGAAAAAGGTGGCACCAATCAGGGCATTTAAAAACATCAGCTTTGAAAAAGCAAATGAATGTTATCAGTTTCAAAGTAATGCTTGTTTCTGTAGCTCTGCAAGAGTAGATTGTGTGGAAGATTGGTGAGGAAGGGGGAGGGATAATAAAAAGCAGAGCATAACCCATTTACACTTTTGAATGTAAAAATATTCATGCTGGATGTGCTTTTTCCTGTGGTGCTGCACTGTCTATGCAGTTTGCAAAAGAAGCCAAATTTGCAGGAGCCAAATTCCCATAGATGATGATACAAATAGTTGTGTTTTTAAAATATGGCTTCAGGAGGCACTGATGATAATGTAATGTTAAGTAGTGCATCTGCTCCATTACCTTTCGCTGATTTGTAGGAGTTTTGTGTGCAATTTGCGATCCCAAGACCCTGTTCCTATTTCAGCAGCCTACCTGTAGAGGTCAGACTTGAAGCTCTCAAAATCTTCCTATGATAGAATTTCGACCTAAAGTTGCAAATATACATATCCATAACCACTTTCCTCATTAACTTTATGTGGAATACTTTTAAAATAATGTTGGTTTTTCAGTGTCAGGTTATTAAGTAACACCACGTTCTGCATTGATGGAAGCCTGAAATACATCAAAATTCAGCTTCATTTCACATCTTGAACAGAGCCCAACCTAAAGCTTTTATTAGTGCCTGAATTATTTAGATGTGTATCTCTGTCTCCATGATCCCCACCAGGCCTCCCACCTTTTACGAGGTCTGTCTCCAGCTCCCTCCCTCCGGCCTGCCCAGCCCTCTGCTGTGCTGGCTGCCGCCTTCCCACCGCTGCCTGGTCTCAGGGCTTCCCCCCTGGAAGGGACAGGGAAGCAGGCAGTGCCACAGAGGGGCTCAGCAGCTTCTGAGCACTGCAAAAAGTTGTCAGACCTCAGAGTCCCTCCACAGAGTAGCACGAGAGGTAAGGGGTCTGCTGGAGCCTGGGCTCAAGGAAAATGAAATGCTGGGAACAAGGAGCTCACGGTGGTGAATGCTCAGGGAATCTGCTGAGGCTCAGAAAGTGCTTCAGCATTTGGAGAAACAGTTTAATTTGTCTGTGGGTGAAGAATGAGTGGAGGGAAAGGAGCAGACAAGTATTCACACCGTTGTATTAATTGCTTTTTGGATGTGTGCTGGCGTTTTGTTTGAAGTGAATTTCAGACTTCATAGGGTATTTCATTCTTTAGCCTGTTTTTGGTTCAAAGTCTTTATTACAGTCGTGCAGCTTAGAGCTTGTAATGCTTTAGCAAGCTGTAAGGAATTACTGCATATCCCTGAGATCCCTGGCTTGCCGTGCAGAATACAGCCTGTCTGAAAGTTGGGAAAAGTGCTAAAGGGTGGGAAGCTGATTTTGATCTCTTTTCTAAACAGTAAAAATAGTTCTTAATTCTTTAAAATTCTTTCCCATTTGCTGTCATGTCATGTTTTTTTATCATTAGTATTTATATCTTCCCGGGGGATGTGGGAGGAGAAAAAAAGCTGGAAAGGAAGCAATGTTTGTTTGGCCCGAAAAGTTTTATCAACTTTGTTGATTGAATAAGTGTTGAGATAACTGGGTGCAAGAACAATTTTAAGATAATAAAACAAATAAAAGAAATTCCAGGCTTTTATTCCTGTAAAAGGAATGAAAGGACAGTAAATGAGAAGATCCATGGGGCTGATAGGATTTTTTTTATTGTAGTGTGATAGATTTTAAGGAAAATATTTATGGAGGAACATTTTATGCCTCCATAGCTGGTGACAGGTTACGACAGTTGCTGCACATTTTGGGTCAGGAAGGCAAACATATTTCTCATGCCTTTGGTGGCAGCAACATCTTCCCATCACTCTTCTCCCAGGCTGTCCTGTGCTCCCTGTACACCTGTGGGGCTCAGTGTCTGAGCAGGTGCCCAGGACTGATGGCATTGATTCCTCTCTTTGGGTCTGCAGGTATTTAATTACTGAACAACTGCAGCAGGAGCTTAGAGAGATCCCCTCCCCAGACACACACACCAGAGTGGTAGGGCAGACTCATTTGTGCTTCTGGCAAGCTGATGCACTTTGCAGAATCAGGTAAAGCACAGCTTGCTTAGATGAGACCCTCCCTCCCCCTCCACACCATCTCTGGGTCTCTGGGATCTCCCTTTATTTATTTTTTTTTTTACCTTTTTTTGAGGCACTAGCTGAGACTGATGATTTTTTTTTCAAAAAATACCGAGAAAGCAATATTTTATGGCAAAATTGTTCTCAAAATAATTCCATTCTTTTTTTTAGTAGTTATTCCATATGGAAACATGATCCCTTTTGGTTTTTATTTTGTTTTGATTTGGGGTTTTGTTTAGGGTAGGATTTTTGGTTTGGTTTTTGTGGTTTTCTTTTTTCTCTTTTTAATTTGGCTTGCTTTGTGTCTTAGTTTGGGGAATTCTCTTCCTGAGGGGCAATTGGAGACATGAAAAAAAAAAGGGATGAAGAAACACTTTTTCATAATTTATATTTTGAATTTGAGTTGCCACATCTAGCCACTTCATCATTAAAACAGCCAGCAACCCAGTTTTAAGGATCTTTTCATCACCAAGCAAGCTTCAAAAGTTTTGGAGGGGGTTTTGGATATATCATTGGATTGTACCTAATATTATACCCTTATTGCAAAATCTGTATGTATTTTACATGGAAGATGTACACTCTATTGACAGCTTCTCCTTTGTGGATCAACCCCAGGTCTGCCTCTGCTTTTTCCTCCTTTGGAACCAGCTCCAGCTCCCTGGGCAGTGAAATCTCAAGCCCTCAGCCTGGTCTCTCGTTCCACCTCAGCTCTGGATGCAGGGATACAGACAGACCTCTCTCTTACTACTTGTGCTTCTGTTCTTGTTGGAATTGCAAGAGGCTGTAGGCAGAAGCCTACACAACTCTGTAAATAATCTCACTGAAAAATACGCAAGTTGTAAATCTGATATGCAGAGGAACAGCAAGAATAGGGGAAGGGAAAGCTGCCCTGGGCAGCCTGGGCAAGGAAAAGGACTGTTCCTTTCAGGGCACGTGGACACAGCTCTTGGGCAGGGACATGTTGTCAAGCACAGACCAGGTTTGTCCATGCAATACTCAAGGGATGGTGTGTTCATTGCTTGTGCCTTGTACCAAATGCCATCGATACCAGCACGCATTTCCTCACTGAGAGCTCCTAGCTACATGGGCCTCATTCTGAACAACTCAGGAAGCCTAGGTTTTAACCATACAGGTCAAAATTTGCCCTATCCCACCAGCACGTATTGAAATAGGTAGATGATTAATGACTTCACTTCTAAGTGGGAAACCTCAGAATTATAGTTTGGACAGAGATTTCAAACTGGGATTTAAGCAGTTCAAAAGTGCATTGTATTGTTTTGGTCTAATTAACACAACATGGTGATAAGACATTAAAGCAGAGTGACAACGCTATACATTGATAACAGGGGACATTAATGCCTGGAGACACAGTCTACATTGTAAAAATCTGAAAAAAAAAGGGCTTATTATGTTAGATAGGTCAATGTGATTTGACCTAGTTTTGCTTTGCTGCTTGGAAATTATGTCAGTATTTGTTATGTCATCTCCTTGGATGAGCAATTTAACATCCTTTTTGCATTGCAGTGTTGTCCTAATATTTTATATATTTACTAGGTCTCTAAAAGGATCCTTCAGGCTAATTCTAGAGATCCGAGGAAAACTGATACAAGACAAAAACCTCCTGAAACCAGCTTCCCTTTCATATATGTCCTCTGTATAACAAAAAGCAGTAAATTTAGTCACAGCAAAATTATAGCTACAAATTCTGAAAAGCATCTTGTCCCCTTTGTATTTAAAACTCAGTAAAATTCATGAATATAAAATAACTATGCTAACACATGTAACCATGTACACCTTTGCCACAGAGGTTTTTAATTGCTAAGACCCTTCATTTTTAACTTTACCCAGATGCTTATGTAAAATAGAGTGGCTTAAAGGAACCACACCATATTCTTCCCTGGTAAGAAGAATAAGGTCTCATTCAAAGTCCTCAGTATTTCTCTTGGGAAAAATGAGGTGTTTTTTTAGTCTTCATCAAAATCACAAGCCCTTTCCTTCATATTTATATTCGTGTTGGTTTTTCCCTCTGCTGCCATCTGGACTTGTAAGACATTTGCCAGGGCTCAAGTTGTGGTACATCAGGGAGCAACCAGGGAATTAGATGTTCTTTGCTCTAATGGAAAAATTTTGCTGTTGCAGTACTTTGGTAAATGTTAGCAAAGGAAAGCTCCGTCTGTTCCTTAGCTTTACCTACCTTCTCACAGCTATGCCTCTTACTGTGTTTAACAAATGTAGGGTATGGCAAGGTTGCCCCTTTTGCTTCTCAATATTTCTTGGTCCAAAATGGGTAGCTCTGAAACCTGATTTTGTTTCTGCTGAAGTCAGTGTTATTGGGGAGGTCAGGCAGATCCCCCGTTCAAAATATTCAATATACATCTTTGTGACAAATGCTGAACAGATCAGGTGGTACTGTGAGAGCAAAAAACAGGCTTTCTTTCCCAAATTTTTTGGCAATTTAAAAAAAATTCCTATTTTCTTGAATAATAAGAAATTTATTCTTGAGTTTCAGCATGAGCTTTTTTCTTTCAGTGTTAAAATGAGCTAAGTAAAATCTGTACAAGTTCTTCACAATTTCTGCACAAATACATCTAATCTTCCAAAGGTCCTACTTAGAATTCTCAGCTCAAGTAAAATTAAAAATTGTAATAGCTATCTGAATTCTTTGAGCGTACTTGAGATGCAAATGCTCTTACATCCCTTGTTAACCCGCTTAATTGGAACAAAAGCTCAATATCAATGTGTGTTCAGAGGTGCCTCTTCTTTGCTATAACATTTGCTCTTGATCCCTAATTAAGCCTTATTACTGAAGGTTAAAAAATCCTCCTGCATTTAACTCTCCTTGAATGTCTGGACTGCAAAAAAAATCATCAGGGTAGGAGTCTGCTATTGCCTCCCATGTGCCTCCTTCTTTTAAGTGGAACTAAAGTGTAAACTGCTTATGAAGGATTAGCAATGACTGGAAATACATATCACATATCTCCAGAGTAGCAAAAGCCTCATGCATGAGGAAGATGATGGTTGTGGGCTGACAAGACGATTCACATAGCTAGAAAGACTGTGCAGGGATTCATGGAAAGTTCTCACTGTACTTTGGAGATTATCTGGCCCAACCTTCTCTTCAGCACAGGTTGCTACAGCAATTTCCTCAAACAGTATTGAGTATTTCCAGCGCATGAGAGCCCACTGCATTCCTGGCAGCCTCTTCCAATTTTCTTTTTTCTTTTTTTCCCCCCTTCAATCTAGACAGATTTCTCTTGCAGCACTTCATGCCCATTACCTTTCTTCTGTCAGCAGGCATTCTTGTCTAGAGAGTAGCTGTTTCCTCTATAACTAACTATAGATATTCAAGTAGTGTGATTAGATCTCCTTTGAACCT
This sequence comes from Molothrus ater, assembly GCF_012460135.2. Lineage (NCBI taxonomy): Eukaryota > Metazoa > Chordata > Aves > Passeriformes > Icteridae > Molothrus > Molothrus ater. Next base: position 20,158,781 of record NC_050479.2, read on the forward strand.
TCTGTTCTCCAGGCAGAGTAAACCTGTTTCCTTCAGCCTTCCTTCATGTGTCAAGTGCTACAACACCCCAATAATCCCAGTGGCCTCTGCTGGGCCCTTCTCAAGTTCTGCAGCTGAGGGGCCACAAGTGGTCACAGTATTCCAGGTGTGACCTTGTCAGAAGAGTGAAATAGCCACATTTCTTGGGTTGCTGACTGCACTCTTTCTGGAGCAGCCCAGGAGGCTGCTGGCCCCCTTCCCTGCCAGGACACACTGCTGGCTCCACTGCCTGCCACTGCCCCCAGGTCCCTTTCAGCAGATTCTGCTCCAGCCCATCAGTCCCCAGTTTGTGCTGATGCTTGGGATTACTTCTTTCCAAGTACAGAACATTACATTTATCTTTGTTTAAACTCACATTATGGCTTCGTTGATAAAGTTACTTTACAGTCTCCAAGAGGATCTTCCTGGCCAACCTAACAAAACAAAAACAAGCCCCCAAATTTTCCTTGTTTAAGTTCATCTTATTGCATGATTGCTCACAAAGGGCTTTAGTTATTTCTGCAGCATCATCTGTCTTTCTGGACCAGAAGTCCTGGGGTATTAGATCATGGATTTTGTCTAATTTTTCTATTTCCATGCTGTTTTCTATTGTGCGTTTCTATGATTTTATACTTCTAAATATTGTAGAAGAGTTAGCTTTAGGAAGACAGATTGTGTCATTTTGGTCTTGAAAATCTGGAAACTGTTACTGGAGAAAACAGGTTTATAGAGCAATGCACTTTATTTCCCCATTTATCTTGAGCTGATGATGCAGGTATGCACCAAAAGAGACCAATAACCAACGGTGCTGATTTTTTGCCTAATGCTCCCTTGAGTTTTCAGATTAATTCCAGTACACTTTCTTAGACCAATTATTTTTTTTTTTTTTAGCTCTTTGTATTGAGCCTTGCTGACCCCCTCCCTGACACTGTTCTAGGTTTTCTGTTACTGCCTCCTCACTTCTCTGTCCCCAGGTTTTGGCCTCCTGCTCCTTCTCCAGATATCTGAACACTAGACCTCTCAAAACTATAGGGTAAATGCGAAAGAGAGAGGAAATGTTGTCTCAATCCCTCCCCTTTTTCAAACGTGGATTTAACTTCATCAGTGAGGTATAACTCCTGGCCCTATCAGTGTGAAGCTGGAAGCTTGATCATGACAAAGGAGAAGAAAATTGATTTTTCCCCTCTTTTCCTGTCCTTCTAACACTGAACTGGATTTTCAAATTTTTCTTGAAAAATCCTAAGATAGAAAATCTGTTCTAGCCTTTCTGAACATCTTTTGGCAGATGTTTGTGCCATTGGTTGGTGCTGTGCCAAGGAACATCTAAGTGTGTTTGCTTTTTTGAGGGACTTGGGGTAAAGGAAGGGGAAGAGAAAGGAAAGGAAAGAAAGGGGAAGGTCTGGCTGTTTGTGTTATTCCTACATAATAGCAGGGGAAGCAGCTCTACTTTTCTTGAGAGAAGTACATTTTAAAATATTGGGATGCATTCCTGAGACTCGACTAGGTTACTTAGAAAATAAAGTACATGAGAGAGGCACAGAGGGAAAACAATTGTGTAGGAGAGGAGACCAGGAGGAAGTCTGCAGAGAAGGAAAAGATTAACCATCTGTCTTCTTCCAACTGCATTAGGAAAGCAGAAGAAGCAGGCTTTATCCAGAAATCAAGAATGAACCTTGTGTGAAAATCTTGAGGATGAAAATAGGATTTTTCAGTGGTACAAAGTCAGAACTTGCTGTGGTAAGCACCAGTGAAAGAGAGGATTACTACAGAAACTTCAAGATCTTGGAGACAAAGAGAAGGAAGGTAGAAGACAGAAAGGTAAAGAGGATAAAGAAGACCTCTGAAGGCTTACAAAGGGGATTAAACACTTAGAACCTCCATGGAAACAGTCTGACCTTTCTCCTCTTGAAAGAACCATTCCCAGTGGTACTTGTTCTTCACACTTGCATTGCAGTGTAATGGGATGATCAATGGAGTTTTGTTTTATAAATCCTCTAGAAAACTATTTTCCTAGCAAGCTTTTTTTTGCAATGTCTTTTTAAAAATCATAAGAGTCTTCTGGAGTGTTGGGTATTTTAATGTCTGTAAAAAGCAGCTAAAATATAAGGCTTAGTTTTCTCATCAAGCTGTAAGGCTTCTGACTTTTTCAGTCTTGAGTTCATTATGTCGTGTGTGCAAATAAATGGTCTCTACCAGATGGTGAAACCTTGTCCATGAGGGCTAGAGGTACATGTAATCCTTTAAAAAGTCAAATATACCAATAACTTCGACATCTTCATTTCTGAAATTTGTTAGCTGGGCTTCTGGGGCAGCACCAATGTAAAAAATTCTGAGAATAATTTTTGCATTAAGATGCTGGTAAAAAAGGGTTCTGTTCCATTTGTAAGAGCATTACTCCTGATGAGTTTCTAGATCTTCCACTGCATGAATAAAGAATCACCCTGCAGAAGTGACAATTCCAAAGCTTTTCCCCACAATTTTATGATTGCAGTTCCATGGCAAAAGCTATTTTTTTGTGATAAAGACATTTGATGTTGTCACTGCAGTAAAACACACCATGAAAGGTATATAACCTAAGTGGTCTGATATGGACAGATGTGCAGTGCTGTACTTCAGGCCAAGCATAAGTCCAGGCATTATAGCTGTAAGGTCAATTGTAATTAATTTTCCTAGCTTTGGACTGTTTCATTTGAAAGTTCTGTGCAAAGACATTCATAGGAGATTTAAAAGATGTGTTAATGTGTTATGTTGTGCAGATCTACACTAAGCAGTGCTGGGATGGCATATGCACTGCAGGAAATGAAACAAGCTTGGGGATTTGCTCATATTTAGAATAGACATTTATTTACTTAGTGTGTTCTCTCTTGTGTGGGGTGAAAAGGTTACATATGTCTTCAGGTGATAATGGACAAATTATTTAATTAATAGGGGTGATTTTGCTCAAAAATCAGAAGGTCAAGAAACTTTGCCCAGTGTGTGGGAAAGAACGATACTCAGAGTGATTAACACCCAGAGGAAATTTCTGAGTTTATTTTGGCTGGTCTATAGTTGATAATTCCCTTGGCTAAAGGAATGCCTGGCTCTATGTCAGTCACCATTTCCAGAGCTTAACTTTGAATAGCAGTTATTTCTCACACATGTTGGACTTGTCAACTCTTGTTTCAGAGACAAGATGCAAATTGGCACAGAGGTAAACTATAGTATTTGGGGGTTTTGTTTCTACTTTATTGTTGTTGAAAGACTCCAGTTTTTAAAAAAAGGAAATACAGGAAGATTATTGGTATAAGCCTGTTTGTATGAATTAAGAGACTTCGTGCCATGCTACTTTGTTATGTGGGCAGAAGAAATTTGACAGATATAAGGAGAATGGGAAAATCAGATTCCAGTAGCTCAAAAGGGCACAAGGAACATCCACTCTCCAAATCTTAATTATAGAAGTAGTGAAATGAGTCATAGTATCTCAGAAAATATTTAAGGGAGATGGTACAAAACATCAAAAGCCATAAAAGCTTCCAGAATAGCTCAGAATGAGGGAGATAAATTGCTAGTGTTCTTGCACTAGCAGAGAAATTTGGGGAAAATTGGGGGAAATTGCAAATGAATAGGAAGTCGACAATGCTCATACTAAGAAAAGCTGCTCCATAAAATAATCTAAATCTCCAAATCGGACCTTAGAAATTTCTGTCTGGCCTCTAGATGTATTATCAGTTTAACTCTGAGCATGTAAAATGAACTGACCATGTTTTCCAAAGATTCAGAGCATTTTATTTCAGTGGATGAAATAATTCACAGATGTTTTACCATGCCATAACTTGGCTGTGGTTTAAAGCATCATTTCAAAGGTTTGGTACAATGTTGTGTTTTTAATATTCTGCAGATTTATCTTTATCTTTTAAATGCAAATGTGCTGGGCCAGGAATCCTGGACTTGGGTCAGTCTGTGGTCTGTTACATTTCCATATGTCCACACTACAACTGAGGAATTTATTATTCAGCTTGTTTGGGTGGTGGCCTCCAGTTTTCCCAATCTAAAAACATAGGCTGATCTACTTTCATGTCAGCCACTATATGTTCTTTATTCACCTCGGGGAGAGGACACAGTCTAAATCAATTTATGCTGCTCGTTTTCTAATACCTGTTTATACTTCCCTCCAGAGTGCCCAGAAGTTCAGCAAAGACTTCCTGCATTTAAGTGGAAAGCATCAGGGAGCAGCTTAGGTACAGAAACCTCAGCAATTGCCCCAGCAAAACACAGGAACTTCAGTCTGAAAACTGATGTGCAAAAACAACGGAGTGAAAATTTTAAATACATGAGTTGAACATGAGTTTATCTACCTTACTTAACTGAATTTTAGGTGTCTGGGTCTAAATATGTAGCTTATTAATTTTATCAAAAAGGGAGGAGATATATAAGAAGGAACCTGCAGAATCACGTCTTTCCCAAAAATACCTTGCATAACTAATCCTTATCATCTGCATAATCTGTCTTCAAATGATGGATGGATTGACATAAAGAGCTGAAGCCTCCTGGTGATATGTTGGATGTTCACTTAAATAAGGAAGAAAAGTAGTGAAAGGCTTTAAATAGATTGTGGTAAAAGATATTTTGTAACATAGGTTTGATCTAGGTATAACAATACAGAATAATGAAAATAATATTGAGCATTTGCTGTTCTCTGAGAAGTCAGGGTAAGTGAAGGGTTACTGTGTTAGTGTTTCAGCAAGGTCAATACAGTGTGAAGAAACAGGGTATCGAGAAAAGGCATCTTCAGTAGGTATTTTAAAGAAAATAAGAAAATCTCATGCTTGCCTTAAATCCAATAGTACTCTTAGTTTCCTGTGTTCTCCTCTCATCCTTATTAAAAAGATTTAAATGGTAGTGGTGTTTGTTTTTTCTTAAGACAGGACTAGTATTTACAAAATGAGACAGCAAAAGATTGTGCTGCCTATAGAAGACATACCTTTTAAAACCAACTTTAACAAAATCCAAGTGTGATATTACACAGATTTAAAAGGCATTCATAGGCATTTGCATATAATTAAACATTTGCAAGAAATTCAGTGACTCATTTAATATACATGAGGGAAGGGAACCCATCCAGAGGGAGCTTGACAGGCTTGAGGAGTAGACCAATAAGAAATTAATCAAGTCAGGGGAATGCCCAGTATCAGTACAAACAGAGGGATGATTGGATTGAGATCAAGGCTGAAGACAAGTACTTTGGGTTACTGGTGGGTGAGAAGCTGGATATGAACTGGCAGTCTGCCCTTGCAGCCCAGGAGGCCAACTGCTTCCTGGGCTACATCAAAAGCAGGTCCATGGAGGTGATTTTGCCTCTCTGCTCTGCTCTGGTGAGACCTCACCTGGAGCACTGCATCCAGCTCTGGAGTTCCCAAAACAGGAAAGTCATGCACCTGTTGAAGCAGGTCTGGAGGAGGGTCGCAAAAGTGCCTAGAGGAGTGGAGCACCTCTGCTGTGAGGACAGGCTGGGAGAACTGAGATTGTTCTCTGAGCCTGGAAAAAGAAGGCTCAGAGAAGATTTTATTGTGGCCTTTCAATAATTAAAGGGGTCCTACAAGACAGCTGAAGAGTTTGTGGTGATAGGATAAGGGGCAACAGTTTTACATTGTAGGAGAGTGCATTTAGATTGGCTGTAAGGAAGGAATTTTTTATGATAAGGGTGGTGAGATACTCAAACAGGTTTTCCAGAGAAGTTTTGGGTGCTCCATCATTAGAACTGCTCAAGGTCAGGCTGGAGGGGGCTTTGAACAATGTCATCTATTATTGTTGGTGGCCATAGCAGGGATGTTGGAGTATATGATCTCTGGGTTGCATTGAAAAGACTTTTATTCTATGTTTCTTTTTTTCCTTTGTTTATATAGGTCATGTTTTAAGCAATATTATGAGGGTCCTTTTTTAAATGAGGCATTCTAAACTTGATTAAACCATGCATGACTGCATTCCAGGAAGTGTACTGATTTAACTGGAAATTCTCTGGATATGTTGTACTTTTGTGATGAGAGTTTTCTGACAATGGGAATTTCTGTGTCTTAGCCCACATGCTATTAGCTTCCTTTGTAGTCCTGGATATGGGTACTTGAGGAATAAGATTTTTCTTTGCACTAAAACCATAAAAAACTGTAAGATAAAATGATTCCTTAAAATGCCTGTTGAGTAGGAAAGGATCCCAGGATTACAAGGATTTTATAATCTATAAAATGATAAAATCCTTGTATATTTTAGACACCTCTACTTTATAAGATGAACAGGAATTTAATATTTAGAGGAGGCTTTGTTTTCCCTGACATCTGTTATAGCCCATTCAAAGATGGCTGTATAAGACATGCAGCAAAATCCTGCTTTATGTTGTTTTTCTGATCTAAAGTCAGGTGAGATGAATTTCGGCCTTTTTAGAGAGTGTGACCAACCAAGGTTAGCAGAGTGGTATGCTGTCTCCTGGCAGCCAGAGATGATTTCTTTACCAGAATTTTAACTGCTCAATGGTATTTCATCACGATGAGCTGAATGAGGGCACAAACTGACAATTTAATTTCAAAAATGTTGACTTCTGAAGCATTTCTCCCATCCAGAATGTAATTATGGTTGAGACCTGTATTACACCCTGGAAGAATCCTAATAGGAACCTTACCTGTGGAAGGAAATGTTGCCTGCTTCATACCACACATTTTTATCTTCGTAAACCAGGATTGCAGTCATTAATATCTCCTGTCTTTTCCCACTCATTCCCATTATTTCATGTTTTCCTGTATATTCTATTTCCAAGACTCCACATTTCCCACTTTCCAATCTTGCCCACATTTAAATTTTTGGTCAGATTTTCCTGAAGGTTTTGGCATATTCCGTGCCTGTATCCACATTAACAAGTCATGCTGGACCTGTTAACAGCAGATCAGGAGAATGAAATGATTGATGCAGAGAGCCCAATACCCAGACTATACAAGTCTTTTTACCCATACTGTACTCCTTATAGTCAGGCCCCAAAGACTTCATTAGCAGCAGAAGGTCATTATTAAGTGCTCATCTAAAGCTCATCATCTCTGCTAATAAATCTGAGAGGATGAGACTTCATGCACTGCAGCATTAGTCAGGGATGTGACTCCAAGCCTGATTAATGGAGAGGATTGGGAGGTTGCTTAAAAACATTCCCATGACCTGAACAAAAGCACTACCAGGAAGATATACAGCAAGCACAGCTCCCACTTTGCAAGGGCACAGATATCCTTGAATTAGCATTTGTGCTGCTCATTTCCCTAATGCAGCTCTCCAAGCCAGGCTTATCCTGAGTGAAGGTGCTGGCAATGCAGATCCAGCTAATGAGCCAGCCGCGCTCAGGGGCTCACAGGGCTCAGAGGTGTGGCTGCTCCTCAAGTGAGGAGGTGAAGTTCTACATGAGTGAACTTGGGTATTCCAAGCACCATAAAAATGGTGAAGGATAGGCTTAGCAGGAGGAAGATGAGTATGGGTCAGACTGGGAGAGAGGAGTACTAATGCTAAACAGTGTTATAGTGCTAATCCTTTTAACTTCCCCTCTGGGCTTTGTTGTCAGACCCCTATTGGGGCCTGATTATTCAGACTTTGCTCTGTCTTCCCAGGCACCCGTTCTGAGCAGAGCTGTCTCTTTCCATAGTTAACAGGGAGCTGAACTGCAAAAGGCAGCTAGTGTTTCTTCAAGGTGGGAAACAGGTTTTTACTGTTAAAACATTGTAATTCAACCAAAGTTGTGGAATATCTGCTGACCAAGCTTATGAATGTGTTTAGGATGTTATGCTTCTCAGAAGTATGGGAGTATTGTATCTGCATTGCATTATTTCTTATCTCTGCTAACCATGGAAAGATCTCTTCTATAGAAAAGCTCAGGAGTACATAAAGGCACTGTTGTTTCTTGGAGTTAGTGAAGCTATGAAACGCATGAACTTTACCCCTTGTCTCTACAAAAGATTTGCCAGTTCTATGAATTTTAAATCCATGGGAAATTTTTGTTGCCCTCAGCTGATGAGGTTCAATGGCTAAAACTCTTTTTGAAGTTATGCTTGAATGCTGCTTTCTTTATAGCCTCCAAAATGACACCTTATGTTTTTCCTGCATTCATAACACTGAGAAAAAGATGAACAAGTGTTCCCTATTTAACCAATCGTCATATATCATCTGATCTGTTTGGCTGCTTGAATGTAGTGATTAAATGCCCTTAATTCCAAGAAATACTAAAATGTGGTTAGCAGTTTGATGTTTTAAAGTCCAGGAATAAAAAGGCAGATGTTATGATCCATGAAGGAATGGGACATACAAACTGGGGGTAGGGCACAAGAAAAGTAGAACTGTTTCCTGTGTAATGAGCCATGCATGGCAAAGACTCTAAGGAATGGCCAGCAGCGAAGAGCTACCTACAGATGTGATCATTTTACATTTCATTAAAGCCTCGTTATTTTAGAATTTATACAAATTTATGCTGCAGGAAAATATGAAGCCTTTTGTAAGGAAGAAAATGTTAAGGAAGAAAATCAAACTTTGAAGAACTAGGCTATCATTTAGAAGAACTGCATCCATCCAATTCTGATTTTAACTGAGTTTTTTGGAGATGACTGGCAGAGAACTTTGATTCAAGAAGGAGATGGTAGCATACTGAGCACTGGAAATTACATGGCGCACATGGGCATTTGCAAATGGCAGCTTTTGACTATGTGACTGTAGTTTCATTTTTCCTCACTCAAGATGATGGGCAGAAAGAACACCCTGTATTTTCAAGGTCACTAGAAACACATTTAATGGATCTGGCTACTGAGAACTTCTCAAAAAAAATTGGACACGAACTGGTTATATAAAACGCATATACTGTCATATGCCTTTTTTGAAAATAAAAGTATAACAGTAAGAAAGTGAAAAAATTAATTTGCCTTCAATTTCCCATCCATATTATAAACCAATATCATAACCAAAACCATTCCAAGACACATCCTGTCTACTGAGTCAGAAAAAAAAAAATCTAAAGATCCCAATTTGAGAGTTCAGATAAGTCTCTGCATCTATATTTTGTTCTCTAAGATAAACTGGGACTTGTGTCAGAAAATTTATCTACCACATCCCCCTTGGAAAAGCAACCTTATCATTAGTTTAACTGTCAAACATGCTCCTAGCTTAAAATAAATCAGGTAATACCCACCAATAAGCCTTGTGTCCTGATTTCTGCCTGTAGTGGTGTGTCCAGCTTGACAGATACAGAAATATCTTCAAAGAGGGTGGTGAGAAAACAGTGTTACCAGACAACAGATTGGCAAAAGTGTGATTTTGTTGATTATTGGAGCCATTCTCCCTAACAGCATTCTGGTAACCTGTTCACTAACCAGTTGTCCTGGCAGAGCTGGCATGTTCCAGATGCGGTACCATCACAGAACTCCTTTCCACTCCCCAAGCATCTGAGAAAGGCAGGCAGGAAACCAAGGGAGATTTGCCAACACTGCCCATAAAAAGACACCTTTTTCCCCTATATCTTAACTACATATTTTTACAATGTCATTTTTCTGATATAGACAAATACTTGCTTCTGAAATATTTAAGTTGAAAGCAGGCACTCATTCTTTAATATGAGGTAGCAGAATAAAAAATATATACGAGAGAATGCTTTAAAAGATTGTGTGTTCAAAATGTTTTGTCCTAAGAACAAGCACCATTCGATGTACTGGGCATGTACCAGAAAAGAAACTGATCCTGAGAACTAATTTAATCTGCTACAACAGAGTGATACTTATCTTCAAACTAGACAGAAGAAAACTTTTCAACCCCTTTTGTACAGGTCTGACTCAAAGTAAAGAAAGATATTTATCATAGAATCTCAAGTGGATGGTGAAGTATTATGCTTTGAATTGTTTATATTCTCCTCCCTCTCCTTTATATTATTTAAAACTTCGTTTTGCTTGGCATCTGAAACAGGATATCCATGTTCCTAATGCAACATGGACATGTGTGACATGGAGTTTTTCTTGTCTGACTTTTTAGAGGAGAGGTGCTAAACAAATGTAGCTGGAAAATTTACATCATTCACTGATTGAGGGCTCAGGTTTCATATGTCTGATTTACACTGTTCAGACCATTAGTGGTGGCATAGACATGAGTAATTCTGTTCATAATACTGTCTGCTGTCTGACACTTTTCCCTGTTACTTTTGTATAAGATCTGAAAAATATAATTTGCTTTATTGGCTTTGGTAAGTGAAAATCATTCTGGGTGTTGTGGTCAGTCACTTATTTTGAAATTTTTCACTGCATTTCTCATTTCAAGGCTCTCTCACAAAGCAAGTGTTTGGGGGTTTTATTGCTTTTTCCTTGTATGCACAGAATATGAATTTTTCATGCAAGTGAAAGAGTTAACATCTTAAGATAAGCTGATAATACCATGTAATTATTTATGTGGTTCATAATTATAAACCACTTTGATCACATTCTGATTATGTACAAATGGTCCAGGCCACCTTCCACCTAAAGATTGTACCTAAGCCCAGTTTGATTTCATAATAAAGCACTCAGGAAGACAAGGACTGTGTTTTAGAATCAAGTTTGTGTGCTTTGATTTCCAGGAAATGCTAATTCTTATTCTATCACCCAAGTACAAACATAATACAAGCCATAGATCTGAAAAATATGTGGGATTTTTTGAGTACTAGCCCTTCAGTATTCAAAATAATATACAATAATACAAGTGCTGAAAGGAATAGTTTCTTTACTAAAGATATTCTGTACTTTGGGTGTGTGATAAAATGCCAGCATGAATGCCCAGCAAAATGAAGTATTAACTTTCTTTGCTTCCTAAGGAGTTCAAAATGTTTTGCTCCTGTGGGATTTAATGTAAGTGATGCTGGATATTTAGTCTACAGCATGCTATTCACCTTTGAAAAGCCTAGGTTATAATCTGATTTAGATGACAATTGAAAGAGCTCAGTGGTCTCAGTTTAGTCCCTTTTTTATTAAATCACCATCAGACATTTAACACAGTGCTGATCTTGGCAATAAGACTCATTTTGAGGCATACTGGCACTAATGGAGTAGAAGTGGCATGGAGTATAAACTTGGCTTTAAAAAAATGAAATCAGAAAATGCCTTTATTTTAGAAAGCACAAACATTTATGGAAATTTTGCAGACAAACCATACCTACTGCATGGATGCCTTTATTCTCAGAGATAATAGACTACACTGCATTACAAATGGCAAAGATAGTGATACTGCTGGAAAAAATCCTTAGTAGGAGGAATTGTATTATGGTAGCAGTGATTTGCACTGGCATATTAAAGCTATCAGTGTAGCAGAATCTGGCCAGATAGTATATTGATAGGTGTGGCCATCCAGTCAGGAACTATGCTAAATTAAGAAGATGCCTTGGTCAACACTTTCAAACATTTATTTATATCTGATCCCTTCCAAAGCTGTAATGGAGATGATAGGGTAGTATAAAGACCTGCAGCAATAAAGTAAATAATTACTATCAGTTGATCTAGGAATAAGCAAAAACGTTGTCTTAAGTAACAAACTTAAGGAAGGAAAGGAAATAGCAAAAGTTTTCTTTATTATAAAGGAAGTTTCTAATCCTGCATTATTGCATTCTGAATAGAAAGGTCAGTTATAGTTTTTTTTTTAATGGTGTGCCAGTTAATTACATTTCTGTAATGATCTGCAGATCAAAAACTATGCATTGCACCCATTAGTATAGATTTTTGCAAGATACAGGCTAGACATAGCAGAAGAAAAAGGCTTAGAATCGAGCACCTCAGGGGGCTAAGGTGTTTTAAAGCTCCTACTCAAAGGGACCACAGCCTAATCCCTGTGCTGCTACTCAAGACAGTGATTAAAAATCACCCATTCAGGCAATTGCTTCTGGGTGTTGATGTGCCAGGCTGTGGGTGTGGAGTTAAGGGGGTGGAGAAGAGGAGGGTTTGTGAATGTATGGCTGATGTTTGACAAGCTGAATTTCAAAAAGAAGGAGGGGAAAGCAGAGGAAAAGAGGGAAAAACTCAGCTTGCCCCAGGAGGAACGAAAAGGAGAGAACAAAGCTTCCTTCAGTAAGCTCAGGCAGTCTTATAATTTCTGAGTTCCTCACAAGAGAGCTCCCCCATATCACTACTCTAAAGAGAAAACAAGATTGTGAAATCAAAAGTCAGCCCTGGGGGAGGAGAAGGGGAAGGAAGTTTGTAAATGAGACAGGATTTATCCTGAAATAATAACCTTAGCAGTGATAGCAGGGCTCCTGGTGAACCACTTGGTGGACTTTTTAATCTGTCTCCTTAGATGCTGAGTGTCATTTTTAAAGCAGGCTCTTTATGTCAAAGGAGATTAGCACTGGTGACAGAATAACTTATCCTTGAATGTGAATATGGAGAAAAAAGTACTTTTCCCCATCTTCCCTGCTGGTAATTCTGATATGTTTTCGTAATTCTGATATATATTGCTATATTATTTCCTTGTTTATTGTGTAGATTTGTTGTATACAATTACTCCTAAATTATTTTAAAAAATCAGTGTGGAGAAAAAACTCTTGTTACCTAAAAAAAGAGTCACTGAGGATAACATTAAATCTTCTTTCAACATTAAACATTTAAGTAACTGATGGCTGTGCTGCTGCCTTTTGAATCCACGCATGGCTGCTAAAATATTTCATCTCTCAGGGTTTCTTACACATCTCATCCATGCTAATGTGAGGAAAATGTTTTGGTTTCTCATCTTTTACAGAAAGTATCTCATTGAATGTCTAGTACACTCAGCTTCCTGAGCCAGTGTGACCTTGGTGCCAGGAGCAGATCATCATGTGGCACCTACAGGACAGCTGAGGGATCTGGCCCAGCCATTGTGGGTTTAGGAAAGGCAGGTCCTGCTTGACCAACCTGATCTCCTTCTGTGACAAGGTGATCTGCCTTGTGGATGAGGGAAAGGCTGTGTGTGGATGTTTACCTGGACTTCAGTAAAGCTTTGACTCTGTTTCCCACAGCATCCTCCTTGAGAACCTGGCTGGCCATGGCATGGACAGGTGTACTCTGCTCTGGGTGAAAGAAATGTCTGGATGACCAGCCCAGAGAGTGCTGGTGAGCATCCAGCTAGGGGACAATCACCAGTGGCATTTCCTAGGGCTCACTACTGGGGACAGTTTTGTTATATGTATCAATGACCTGGATGAGGGAATTGAGGCCACCCTCAGTCAATTTGCAGATGACACCTAATTGGGCAAGGGTGTTGATCTGCTGGAGGATGGAAAAGTTCTACAGAGAGATCTGGACAGGATCCTGGATTGGTGGGCAGAGGCCAGTGGTATGAGGTTCAACAAGACAAAGAGCTGGGTCCTGCACTTGAGTCACCACAGCCTTTAGCCACGCTAGGGGAGGTTTAGGTGGGGCTTTAGGAGGAAAGTTTTCACAGAAGGGGTAATTGGGCATTGGAATAGTCTGCCCAGGGAAGGATGGAGCCACCCTCTCCAGAGTTTTTTAAGGAAAGACTCAGTTCCTGGGTCTAGTGGACAAGGTGGTGTTGGGTCATGGGTTGGACTCAATAATCTCAGAGGTCTTTTCCAACCTAATTGATTCCATGATTCTGTATCCTCATATCTAGGATTACAAAAGTCTTTCTCAGAATAATACTTCTTAATCTAGCCTTCCCCCTGCTTGAGGAATCCTGTTGTTTCATTGAATTATAGACACCCCGATATGAGTTGGAAGGTTAACAGGCTCTGTTGCTACCACCTAATTTTCCATATCTTGTTTATGTCTTTTATACAGGAGCTCTGCCAAGCTTCTTATCTGGGATCTATACTCATCTTTATTTTCTAGAGGTGTACATCATTTAGGAAAGAGAAGCACTCCAGAAAATACTATAAATAAGGTGTACATATGTGACTCTTTCACATATGCAATGTTGCTGACTTGAGTTCAAAGACAAGCAAAAAGAAAATAGTAGTGGTTTCTATGAGATTTTTTTAAGGCTTGGTTATTATGACCTGGAAATAAGAGCAGCTTTAACTGGTATTTTAGATGTTGTTTAAAACTGGGTAAAGATAGTGAAAACAGACTTACTTTCTTGCTCTGGTTTGTGGGGGTATTTTTATGTCATTCAGATGGAATTTCCCATCACCACTGCACTGGAAGTCTTCCAAGTGCATTTGCAAGATTAGCAGAAAGAGGAAATCTATGTTGAAACAAGTTCTGTCCATTTCTGCTTGGCTTCAGTAGGTCTGGCCTTTGTGAAAGTCTTGAAGAAATGCTGGGTCATCCTTTCCTGGTGATAATCCAGGAACCCTGAGCAGGGTCTGAAGGGAGTGATATAAACTGGATAGGAGCTATATGTTTCACTGCCTTTACACCCTCCCAGCTCTTCCAGAAAGGGCTGGTTTGGCTGTCTGATGGCCAAGAACCCAGAGCATTCTGGCTGTACTGTTTTTCTCTGAATTTTTAGTGGAAGAGATGGTTACCAATAAAGACACATTCATGCTACCTAGCCATGGAGACCTATCCCCCAAGGAAGATTTATCTCATCCCAGTCTGTAGTGCCTCTTTCACTCAATTTTCTAGACAGAACCTGAAACAGGTGGCTCAAATTTTGTTTAGCTTTTTAATGGCTAAAAATAAGGTTTTGTTCTGTCATGTCTAGAGGAACTTAGCTGTCTGTTGCTTGACACAGGTCACCTGACTGCCCCATTTGCCCAAGCCCTTATCCCATTTGCCCTTTCTCAGACTGGTTTCTTGACAATATAGTCATCCCACACTAATCTGGCTCATCCTGTCTGTGGCATTAGAGATCACTGAAGTTGTTTTTTCCTAAGTGAAAGTGGAAAAAGAAGCTGCAAGAAATCTTACATGGAGTGAATGGATCAAATAATGGATTTCTATTCCAGGTGTGATTCCCTGGCAGATGATTATTCTGACACCTTTTTGGGTGTGTATCTCTGTGCTGACAAAGAAATTGGAAGGGGTAGAAAACAACTGCAAAACTCAGTGCAGGAGAAGAGCCCTTTACACATGAGTCTCATGGGATATAACTGATCTGCTCTAACTCCCAGTGGCAGCAAACTGTTCTTTCTGGTATATTGTAGCTACTTCTTTTCTCCAGCATCTCAAGCAATACAACATCTTTTCATCATTTCTTGTTGCTGGAAGGGAGGTGATGAGTGTTCATGTTCTGCTAGGGGAATTTTTTCATCTAGGACAAATGCAGGAAGAAGATACTATTAGATTGATCCATCAGGAAACAAAGGTAGTTAGAAAATGTGGCGTTTATGTCCTTACATCCACCTATAAGAGTATGTGGTTTTAAGACTAATACAGTGTGTCTCCTGTCAGGGAGAGTTAGCTGCCAGCCAGATTGGTTTCCCAGAAAAGAAGTTTCTGTAGGCTGGCTGCTGTTTAATAAGTGCACTGTGTCCATTATTCAAGCTTTTGTGTGCATTCCTTTTGCGTGTTACAGAAAAAATGGAATTATTCTCTCATTGTTAAACAAAAAATCATCACGTTTTTGACTATATAACAGATTCATGGATATTAGTGCAAAGTGATCCAAAGGTGGGTTGTTTTGCCTGTCTTGTCTTTTCCCCCCTCCCCTCTTTCCCCCCAAGTCATGCTCAGATGTCAGATGCTGCT
Organism: Molothrus ater; assembly: GCF_012460135.2. NCBI lineage: Eukaryota > Metazoa > Chordata > Aves > Passeriformes > Icteridae > Molothrus > Molothrus ater. The sequence goes on from NC_050479.2 coordinate 20,174,422, forward strand.
GAACCTGTTTGGCCACTTTGTGAAATCTGGAGGGGCACAAGCTGCCACCTGGAGCTGCTACCCTAAGCAGCCACTACTACGTCTGACTAGTTCACAAAGACACATTTATTCTGGTTGGCATTCATTAGATCAAGAAGGTAGGAAAGGAAAAGAGAAGAAAAGAAGTTATTGCATTCCTGAGCTGATAATATATACAGGACTGACAAGTGGAGAGGAAAATTGCAGAGCATAGCTGCTGTCTCTACTGGCAACTGAAAACAGCCCAGTAACTTTGTTTTCAAGGGATTTGTGCCTTGTCTATTTGCTCTAAAGAGAGCTAGGTAGGATAAATTGATGATAGTTGTGGCAAATAAATGTTACCTGGAATGGAAAATTGAATTTGAAACAAATATGAAAAGCATAGAGTCCAGATCCCAATTCTTTGAATCTTCACTGTGTAAAGCACTAATAGCAATGGGTTTTTAGGGAGGAAGGTTTTTTTTGCTGGTTTCTGTCTGGGGAAGATTTGTTAAATTATTGCTCGGCAAGTCCAAAACTTAAAACTGACTGTGGATCTCACTGCAAGGGCATGTTACAAAGGGCTAAAGGATAAAAAGGCTTTCAAAGGAGGAACTAATGGAAGATGGGCACATGGATGGCTGTTCCACCATGTCAGAGTGGGTATTCCTGGGAGAGGATCAGTCAGTAATAGGTTTGTTCCTCAGTTTTCTTTTACCTCACCCATCTTCTATGGGACCTAGCCTTTCCATGGTAACTGAAGAGAGCATTTTGTTAATCTAGTGTGACTGCTCCCTATGAAATTATATATCTGCATTAAAAGTCTCAGATTCAAGGAGATTAAAATTAATGGCTGCAATATGTATTATTCTCAACTGGTATTCTGTGGTATGTTAATACCAGTCCTGTAGGAACTTTAGCTTTTAAAACATATTGCCTGTGTGATGACCTGTTCATTCACAGAAACTTGAAGTATAATACCCTTACCAGTTAAACGACTTTGCCATTCCTTTTAGTCTGAAAAATATCATGCTCAAGACCTGGAAGTTTCATAAAAATTCCTCCCTAAAGATATTGCTACTGCTTAATAGCCATCTGGTTTGGGTTTTTTTCTTGAGTCAATATGGGGACCTTTGTTCTTTGGCTTACCTGCTAGACTTTGTTTTTATTTAAGATTTTCCCTTTTCTCTTGCTTGAATACAAAAGCAAAGTTTATTATCATGCTTTTAGTTGTATTTTACATTGTATTTTTTGATAGGTTACCGTAGTAGGAGATTCTTTTGAAGAACAGAAAGATATAAAATATTGAATTAAAAAAATATATCCTTTCTTCATCTATTTGTCAGCATTACTTTTGGGGAAAACTCCGTGGCATGGACTATAGCAATAATGGTACTGAGAACTGCAGGAGCTCTGGGGAGCCTACAACTTGAGTGACAGACTCTTCTTTCAGGGTGATGAGAAAGAATATTTGCACGAATCCTTAATCTGAAATTTGACAGTCAGTTGTGCTTTTTTTTTGTCTAGATGCAGGTGCACCACCCTGAAGAAGACTGTCAAGAAAATAAGGAGTAGAGTATGACACAAGAGGAAAGTTGCCAGATAATTAGAGGTTTAATAATAAATAAGAAAAAAGTGATTGCTGTGTTGTCTAGGACTTGGTGCTTATTTAATTTCTTGCAGATCAGGAGTACTTAGAGGGAGAGTAATTGATGGGATTAATTAGAGATATTTGTTTAACAAGTGTTCCTGGCTCTTGTGGCTCATTAATTAAAATTTGAACTTTGTAAGAATGTTCTCTGCAATCCATATTGGTTTGTGAATTCAAACCATTTTGGTTTTGAATGGAAGAGAAATCAGATGAACAGGTAATTAGCGCAAAAACATAGTACATAATGGATTTGCAACAAAAATAGTACATAATGGGTTACAGTCATTTATATTTCATTGGAGAATCAAAAAAAAAACCTGAACCAACCCATAAATCAAACATAACTGGCAAGGCCTGCCTTTGTGGAGATGTTTTCTTTAGCAGTCTCTGATGGTCTGTGTTTAAATTCATCTTATGTGATGTTACAAGAATTAGTCCTTGAACTAACAGTAGACTAAGTATATAATTTTTATGCTTTAAGCAATTTGTTTTCCAGTGAGAGCATTGAATACCCAGAATATTTTTCTTTTGAACACTTGCATTTGTGAATAGTTATTCTCTTGACTCTTCACTTGACAAACTATTAGAAAAATAACAAAAGGGTGTAAATGTTTCTCTGCACATCAAGGGTCTCTATCCTGAAATTTTTGGAAATCCAAAAGGCTATGAATTCACTAACAGACCCTGTGGTGGTAAGTAAGGTTTTGAGTTCTCTGATGCTTTGCTTTGTTTTTCATTAGTTAGTGTTCTCTATTAAAAGGCACAGCTTTACTAATATTTTCAAGGCTATTCATTTTAATTTGTTAATGATCCTCATTTATTTTAAAATATCCTGGTACAGTTAATATATAAATATCACTGGAAGACAATAGACAATACCCTCAGGAGCAAAGATTATTTCATTAGCATAAAATTGTTTGGTTCTAATCCTCTAAGTATTTGTCTATGTGCTTATCTTTATTTAGCATTCCCAAGAAATTCTTGTATCTGATGTTGTCTCTTAGTGTCTGCAGAGCAACTGCCACTACTGTTTTCAGTAAGATGTTCCCTTCAAAAGAAAGCTGTTAAACTATGGTTCTGGTTGGAAACAGAACTGAAATTTCAGCAAAAGTGGGAGCTGAGTGTGAGGCTAAAATACACTTGTAATTGCTGAAACTGTACATTCATACTACTACTCATGAATACCACATAATCTTCCCATAATACTAAGGGCTATATTTCAATGCTTAAGAAAACAAATTTAAATTTCTTCTCTAATGCAGTTTCCTGTGGCCATGGTATAAAAACATGTCCAGATTCAGGCAGTATTTGTCACGTTTGTTAAAGTGAAGCCTTTATCCCAGTTTTCAGAATCAGATTGCATAGAGGAAAATCATAATCAGACATCCTCTTTGTAAAGCATCTCCACCAAAGACACTAATCTACCTGTTATGCTAAAAAAACCCATAATTTTTTTAAAATAAAACAGTGGAGGATTTAGATGTAGCCAAGAGCCTCAAAATTAAGACTGAACTCTAAACCTTCCAAAGTTTTAAGGCTGTCTAGATTTTAGATCCCAATATCCTCTCCACATTTTAGGATTAATCGCCTTTTCAATACTGTAGAAGAGACTTAGACTTCAGAGGATGTGTTTAAAAACTTCAGGTTTCACATTTAGTAAGTGTCAGCTTAAGTTTGTTTTGGCATCATACTGCTAAAAAGCAGTTAACAACAAATGAAAAGAAAACAATTTTCTTATCTTTTCAATTGAAAGCCTTCCATGATTGAAAGGGTAAACAATCCTTTTGGATATTTGCAGGAGAAAACATAAAAAGGATCAAGTTCCTGTGCTTTTGACTGGGTTAGTTTCCACCCCCCCACCCCCAGTGTCTGAAGAATATCAGACACTGATATTCTTCAAATCTTACTTTGATAGTCAGGTTCAATTGATGTTTTCATACTCCTGCAATGATCATTCCCTCAATGATTTGGGGGTCAGACTAGAATTCAAATCCACAAATTAGATGCTGTGTTGTTAATCTAACAATTTAGAACTGACAGTTCCAAAATCCAAAATGCAGCACTGAGCAAGAGGCTTCATTGATCACAAGGAATTATTAAAAGCAAGTTCTGTGTAGCAGTGGGAGTAGCTTTTCTTTTTCCCTTTCTCTGCCTCACCTATCCCCAAATTTACAAGCAGCTGCTATACATTCTAAGCAAGGGGATTTTTTTTGTTTGTGGATTACTTTGAAGTTTAGTAAGATAGGCTTTTGCTTAAATTGGGGAAACATGATATTTGATAGAGCAATTTATAATCTATTCAAATATGAATCAAGTACTAAGTATTTCACCTTCAGCAAGGCATAAAGTATTTTAGAATCCCATGCTGCTGTTGAAAGTTTGCCTTTCTCTAAAGAGCCTCAATGGTGGGTCATTTATAGTATGGCTTATTGGTTCAAATTCAAATGATATTTAGATACAAATGAAGCACTAGGGGAAAATGGCATACCTGCATACAGTGACCCATCAATGTCTTAAGAGTTGCATCAATGACACCAGAGGAGGTTTAAAGCTCAAAGAGCAATTAATATTAAACATCTATTTAAGGGAGAATTAGCACTTAGCATTCATATGAAACAGTTTCATACTAAGAAATTGCTCAAATTGTATCACATGAATCACTCTTGTTGACATGATATTTCTTAATTTTTCCAAAAAGCCAAACTGGCTTTCTTTTTTCCTTTTATGTCCTTACTGTGCAAAGAGAATTGCAAGGTGCAGGTAGTGACTTGAAGGGAGGGGCATCTGTATTTTCTCCACTTCCTTCATTTGGGTTGAGCAGAGGATGTGGCTAATCAGAAATGTACTGAAGACATTTGCCTGGAGCAGGAAAACCCTACTTGTCAGACATGCTGTTAAGAACAGCAATGAGGCTGCTCTTCCTCTGGCCCTGTTCAGAAAAATGTGAGTTTCTAATGCCATTTGGATCAGCCCCTCTGTGCTGACTGACCATATGGCAAGAGAGGAAAGACTGAGGAGATACTATTTTTAACCCATCCACTGTTGTTGATTTTCTTCATCAGAGAATCATATGATTAGCTGTATATAGAACAAGTAATCAATGTGATTATTCTTGCCTGTGAAAAGTTAAAAAATGAACTGCAGACATTAGTATATTTTTTCCATTTGTTAATATTACAGTTTCAATAGGATCCATTATACTACACTATGGTATCTGCTTTCTGAAGACAGTGGACTGATTGTTTAGAATAAGTGCCCAGCAGCAGCACCTATCAATCTAAAAATTTATGTTCCCTGTCCATCAAAATAAGATAAAATTGCACATAAAATGAACTATAAAAGAAATATTGTATTTCTGTTCTGCACATTGAAGGAGTGGCATAGAGAATTCTCTTTTGAGGGCAGAAGGCAAGGCAGTAAAAATGACATTTGGTAACTGCATATTACTATTTCCAAACTAACAAGAGAAAAATCTTACTTTTTAGCTTTCTCAAGAACCACATGAACCAGTTTTCAAGTCCAACTGTTTTTATGAACATATCTATGCCTGACTTACAAGCAACACAATTGAATCCAGCAAAAAGCTGTCCTGGATGCTTGTGGGTTGGTGAATTTCAGGATTAAGATTGGATTATGATTTTGAGCCCCATCTAAGTTGCTTCTCCCCGTCAGTCCTTGTATTGTCCTTTTCTAGCACTTTGAATATTTTCTGGAAACAGGATTTCTTGTAACCTAGCTGGGCACTTGCTTGTTTCTTTTCTACTGATCTGCTTCAGCTTCTAAAGTGCTCTGTTTCTTGATTGCCAGGAGCATTGTAACCAGAATAACACTGTAACTGCAAACCACGGCTGTGAGGCATGCAGAATGCAAAGTATGATACTCGTGATGCTTCCCTAAACAACAGCATCATGCAGATCTAACTTTTACTATGAGGAGCTGACTGAATTTGGCAGAAACAATGGCTGCACAGCAAACAGACACATTTTGGTGATTCTGGCATCAGAAATACATAATTTTAGGACTCGTGATGAAAGAATAATTTTACATAGAGTCAATAGATGGACTTTCTTTAAGTCTCCTAGCCTTAAGCTGTATTAAATTTAGATACAGTAACTTATCTCTCTAGTAATATATTGGCTCTGAGTCTTGGACTGAAATTTCTTCACCTCCTGTTTGAGCTAGGGACGTTGCCAGTTGATATCTAGTGAATATTTTGACATAGTTTAAGAAATTACTGTCATAAGCTACCCACTTCTTTTCGCTGCTGTAACTTACTGCAACCATACACACCTTAAGCAATCATTTTTTTTAGTTTATACCATGGAAAGAAACACACAAGCTGTGGTTCAGCACTTAATCTACTGTTTCTGTGGTGAAGGTGGTAAGTTTCAGCAGAAAGGAGCTATTGGTGCTGAAGTAACTTTTGTTTCCAAAGCTCTTGGTGGGGATCATAAGAACACAAATGCACAGCTGTGTTGGCTCTGAGCACTAGAGATGTTATCTTGTTAAACTGTGGTAATTTGATTATATTCAGTCATGTATTTCAGTCCTTCTGCTATATGAGAATCCAGCTTCATGTCTAAAGACACTTCTATTGAGGTTTTCATGAATTTCAATAGATATTGAAGGGGAAGAAGGCTAAAAGACATCCATTTTAGAGTTCACAGTTGAGTTGAAAAGTGAAAGAAGGGAAATTTGTGTGGCAGAGGATATTTGTTAGATGATTTCATTATCTTAAGGTAAGGTTTTTGATTGATAACTCAAACAAGCTGGCATCACAAGTGACACAAGTACAACTTCATGAGGCCATGGGTTTGAACTCATAATTATTCACTTGTATACATGTGTATATGTGCATACAAGTGCATAAGCAGTGAGAGTATTCTGAAGCCTTTGCTGACAAACCATCACATAGGGATACTCAGCTCTATGAAATCTCTCTGTGTTGTTTGTTGTAACACATGCAGTGTTATCCTCAAACTGAAGTAAATCTCATGCAGGAATTAAGGGACATGTATCAGTAAAATTGAGATTGTTTGAATTGGTATCACTTTTATGATTGGTGTCACTTTTATGATTGATTAAGAAGAAGATTTAAATATAAAATGTTTTTTCATTGAAACTGCTTCAGACTGTGACTGGTTGCTGCAAGCAAAGGGCATGAAAAGGCCGACTAACTATAATGTGGACAAAGAGAGCAGCAGAACAGCATCTAATAATCATAGAATCAAGAATCCTTTGAGTTGGTTGATCACAAATGCATCGGGATGAGTATAAACCAGCATGGCTGGACAGACAGTCCAAAGAAATTACTGATGCTGTTTAATGAAAGATCAAGGACAGGATATGTGTTGAGGAATCTAAAATTCTTCTGTCTAGGACTTGTGCTGTGGCTCCTACTGGGCTGCTTATAACTTGACTGTAGGTTATCCATGGACATTCAATATCATGGAAAAGAGTTCTAATAATCATAATCCCTCTGCACATCTGTCTTGATTTCTGCATGTTCAGTTTGCCTGTTAGAAGCTGCTATTCTACACACAAGTTAACAGACGTTGCCAGCAAAAAGCTTTAAAAACCTTATGAAGAACATGCATTTGTATGAGGTCTCTGGTCTATTGTTTCAAGGAAATGAAATGAATAGGAAATTAAATAATCACAACAGTTGTTTATTGCTTCAAAAGAACAAAGTGCAGGCTCTTCCATGGAAGAAAAACCTAAGACAAGTGTGGGTTTGCAATTTTATGCCCAGATGTCTGAGGTATGTTTTGTTTCACTTTGTTGTGTTACCATTGTATGAAAGAGGGCATTGCAACATGAAAAACGGAGAACACAAGGAAGCAATTCTTTCCTGCTGTTTCCACTTTGTGTGATTTTTTAACACCTTTGTTGGAGACCAAATGTCTGGTGTGACTCAGTCAGGATTCCTCCCGGGCACTTTGGTAAAGCATTTTCAGTTTCCTGCTGCAGTTTGCTGCTTACATACAAGTTAAGATAAAATTAAAAAAAAAAAAAAAGGCAACTGCTATCATCTTGTGTTTCACCTGGTGAATCTCAAAACAGTAGGTTCTCTGTGGTGTTTGTAGGAAGTCTTTCACACAAGTGCTGTACCCTCAAATTGTCCCCACTTTTAGCAAACTCCTGCTGGACTTTGCACTGTTATATTTTTGAATAAGATTTGGAGAAAGCACTAAAAAAATAAGTGATTATTTTCCACAAGTCTGTCGTGCAGAGTTCTGCCATTCTGGAGACCAGCAAATGTGGAACTGTTCCTTTTGGGTGTGGCAGGTTTGGCCAGCCCGAGCCAGGCTCCCTCACAGGGCTGGGTGCTGCCAGCCCCGCTGTGGGCTCATTGCCCCCAGGGCTGAGCTCAGCCTCACCCGGGCCATGGGCCAGCGCTGTCCCACCACAGCCCTCGGTGGGATGCTCTGCAAGAAGATCCCTCTCTTCCTGCCTTCACTCCACCAAGGCTGGCCCTTGGGAGGGAGAGGAGGTGTTTTGCTGTGGGTGCAGCTCGAAGGGCTGGCCTCAGGAGCTCGGATCCTGGCGGAGGCAGTTAGGTGGAGCGGGTTTTCCTGCAATTGTAGGGGAGATTTTCCTGTTGTGTTTCAGTCACAACTGTCTTGCAGTTGCAGACGCAGTCAGTGCTGCCACAGGATTACTGGGACAGTGCTGGGCTCTGCTCCCTATCCCAGCTGGGCTGCTGGTGGTTCCTGGAGGGTCAGCGTGGTCCCTGTCTCCGCAGCAATGCTTCCCACAGAAGATGTAGGGCGGGATCCAGCGGTGGGTATGCGGCTGGGTGGCTTTGTGGGAGTGGAGCAGATGCATATGTGTACGCTTGCCTAATTTAGGAAGTATTTTATAATGTGTTTAGCAGTCCTAGGGAGGAGTTGAGGTTTGCTCTGTTGCTGTGATGAATTATCTTTTTGGTACTGGAAAGTCTGGAAAAAAATGGAACATTTTTTATCTCATGTTTTCAAACAAGGACTTATTGTCTTGTTAGTTGTCATAAAACCAGTTAGAGAGATAAAGGGGCATTAGCATCTGCATAGTGTTAACAACATCTGGAACATTATAATTCTGTTTTTAAAATAACAGATGAAGGCTGAGATACATGTTTACATGAGAAAAATTTTAAAAATACAATCATTCCCTGATGTGTGCTTCAGTCCTTGAGTAAAGTCTTTCAAACTCCATTTATTTATTTGTAAAGGATGAAGTTACATAACCTAAAGCAATGACATGTTTCAAGTATGATGGCTGAGAGGTGATGTTTTTTCAAAGGATGTGCATTTGGCACCAGTATGCTCAGGGTGATGGTCTGGTCACTACGGTTATTTTGCATGCAAATTCTATAACCACTAAAGCCCACAAAATGCATACATTTAGCATACATTTAGGAGAATCAGCAGCATGTATAGCTCATAGGTACAGAATCATTGTGTGATTTTCCCAGCAAAGTATTTCAAGAAAAACAGTTGTCTGAGGATAAGATGACATTCAGTGATGTTTGAAAGTAGGTATTTAGGAAGCTGCTGGAAGAAAAAGTTGGAAGCTGTGCAGATGCATACCAGTAACTCTTTCTCAAGTGCTACTCTAGTTATTACAGTAACACTGACCTGCTTGCCAGCTGACAGGAAATGTACAATTTTGTTCTGGTTTTTTTGAGATAAACTATGAGGCTTTTTTGATGAAGAACATATAAAGGGATGTAATAATTAAGCTATTGTTTTCTCTTTCCATTCTCTCTTAAAAGTTACTAAGCTGTTATATGAATGATGTTAAGAATCTTTTATTTGAGAGGCCTGTTGGTCATATTGATACAGTAATTCAGAAGCAGAACTATCCAAATCCAGAAAATCCCTGCTCAGTGATGTCAGCTGGAAAGAGGTTGCTCTGGGATCATTCCCCTGCGATTCAACTCAGTTTTCTGTGTTTCCTCTTGGATTTTTAACTAGAGAAAATAGAAATTAAGCATATTTGAAGATATTTATTGGAAGCAAATTTGGCTAAACAAGTGATCATTGAGCACATAAGAATAAAAAATAGTTGTTAGATTCTCTATTTTCTCTTTTTAAAGCTCAAGAGCACTGGAAAGAGTTGCTTGTTAGTTGATGTGGTCTTAATTTCTTAGATTCTAAAGTTCCTTTCATACCTGGAATAAATAAACAGATCTAGAAAGCACAGATCACTTAATACTAAAGAAAAATTCATGTAGACCAAATCAGATGGTTTTAGAGATAGCCATTTCTTTCCATTGATTTCCAAGGGACCCTATAGAGACCAGTTCAGATGAAAGCCACTTGCATTTAGGAACCACTATACTGCAAGAGAGAAGGACTGCATTCTCATATTTTTTCACTTAGTGATTTGCTAACAGGTACTTGCAGATTTCTGTTCTGGACTACTGAGCTGAAGAATGCTCCTAAAAATCACTAATGGTGATTGCTAATGGTGAACAGGAGCCTGGTACCCCAGGCTGTGGTGGCAGATACGTGCCCATGGTGGCCCCGGTGACACCAGTAAGACAGGAGATGTCCCCACTCCTCTCAGAGCAGAACTCAGGGTCTGGCAAGGGCCTGGGTGAAGATTCTCCTTCCTAATGCAGTAGTCCTCCTGCTGATCCCACTTTATTATTTTCAGACCCAGGAAACCTGAGCTGGGTGTTTCCTCCAGTAGTGAGAGGTTTCTGTCAGGGATCTAAAACAGATAACCTTCAGACCACAGATATGACTTGTTCCTTATCTTCTATCTTCCCATGGTTCACAGCTAACTAATGACCTAATTAAAATCTTGAGTTTTAAATACACCAATGATCTTAGGGAGTTCAGTGTATTGAGAGTACAGCAGGCATAAATTAGAAGGTGTTAGGCCGTAGGATGGATTTTTTTTTTGCAATACCCAGAATCTCTTTAAATTCTTTGTAAATCTGCAGAGTAGAACTCTATGAAAATGTGTTCACTCCTTTAAAAAAATTTTTATAGGCTTTTTTGAGGATTGCAAATGAGGACCAGGGAACAGGACAGTGAGAGGTTAACACTGTGTATTTTGTAATGTGATTATAAATATAAGGAGCTTTAGTTCATCAAAAATACACCTTGCAGGTAGTTTAAGTTCAGAGCTCTATGTGGTGGTTGAGGTCACATCTTTATATCTGTACCAGTTCCTGGGAATTATTGCTGTTATTTTAAATGCTCTCTGATAAGAAAGCAGAGCCAGATAAGAAAGATATCTCTAAGATAAGAAAGCATAAGAATAGCAGGCTATCCTTCTGTGAGAAATTAAAATGTGATTATCTAGGTGAAGACAGTGATTGTGAACTTTAGTACCATGATTCCCTTTACTTAGCTGTGGGGAAGGATTCATAGAACAACTTGGTGGGAAGAGAATGCAAGAATTTCTTTCTGCCACCTCTGAAAACTCACAGTAGCTTAACAGCTACAGAGGTTCCAAGCTGCACTAACATATCTCTGTGTGACCCATTGTGACTAGAAGGAATGTGTTGGAACACATGATTTCTGAGTGCTTCTCTTGCTGTATAGTCTATGTTAAAATTCAGGGTGTGCTGTGTCACCTAAGGCATTACACAAGCTGGGGAAATGTGGGAGATTTCCAGCTCTACCCAGCAACCAAAACCTTATGGAAACTGGTGGGTTTGGGTGGGTAAAATTATTTTACCTTCCTTTTGTTGTGGAGTGGCATCCATCTATATCAAGGAAGCTGTTAGCTTGAAATGAGTGAGGAAAAAAGAGTGGTAGAAAGCAAGTTGTCCCCTTTGGTAAGTTTTTGAGGTTGCTCCATTTGTAGTTTTCCATGCTGCCAGTATCAGACCAAGATGTGAACTTGATATTTGCTCCTATACAGCAATGATATACCCCAGAATAAATACCATTTTCTCAAATGAAGAGTGAGATTTAGTTGAGGAGATTTTTGGAACAGACCTCAACCATAAATTTAATTGGAGATCAATGCTGATTCACCTGTGCTAAAGATTAATCAATTAATTGTTTTCCTTCCCCTGAAGAATTTTGAGGAAATATTAAATCTTCTATCTAAAGAATGTAAAGGATACAAGAGTTGCAAGAACATGAAAACTAAAGACCAGAAAGCATTCCAAGTGTATAGTAATAGAGGTTTATGTGCATGTATAATATTGTATCTAATATATTACTATATATATACTAAATCAGCAACTTATTGATTGCTTTGGGATTTACAGGTCAAGATTTTTTTTTTGTAGTCTGTTAGTTTTTGAGCCTTAGTTATTGTTTTTTCTCCCATGGGCAGGAACATATGATGTTGTGCCAAAAACCTTAATTCTGTGAGATGTTCTTGTCTCACTGAATAACATAACAGGATTCATCTTTTCAAAAATATATTCTCCTACTAGCAAATGTTTCAACCGGAAAGGAATGTTGTCAAGGCTTTATAACACTGCAAACAGCATAGCAGGTGTGCTTTTCCTGTATTGATGTAATTTAAATGTTGCAAACAACTCTCTCAACATTATGGAAACACTGCATGTAACTTCTAGACAAGGCAGATGATCATTCTTCTGTCAATGAAAATGTATGGATAGGATGAACTAGTAATTTTCTTTCATGCTGATCATTTGTTTTTGCATATCAGGAGCTGTTGAACAGACTACTATCCTTTGAATATTTATTAATTCTCACTGCTTTGATAAAAGCCAGTGGGAAAACAAGTATTTGCTTGCTTCGGGGTGTGTGCAGCTTGCTTTCTTTACTGCTACAGTAGTTTCCATTAAACATTTCTAAAAACAAATCTGATGTTGGATTATCAGTTCTTTTTGCACTACTGACACAAACCTCTATTTACATGAATATCTCAGTAGCTGTGCTGTTGGCAATTGCTATCATAAGTACCCACAAGCTTCAATATCTGTGCTGCAGAAGGTAAAATCTGTCATGGACTAAGGACCACCTAGGCTGTGCAGGAGTTCATTGGATTGATTGCATTTGAAATGTTGGTTGAATGGGCTGTGGAACAGTCACATTCACTTGTTGGAAAGAAAAGTTGTTCCCCAGACAATTTTGTGTATATCCTAGAAAATGATAGAAAATGGCAAAATTCTTTTTTTTTTTTTTTTTTTTTTTTGCTGTTAACAGAAGAAATTGAAGCCTGGATGTTTTATTTATAGCCTGTAGCAGGTTTATCACATGAACAAAAGATAATTACTTTTATTGTGCACTTAACAGAAAAATGTTGTGACTTGGAAAACTACAGCTCTGTATTATGGTAGTAACCTGCTTAAGCATTCCATGGATTACTCAGGAATAGTGTGGCTGCTGACTGCAATTCCCCTTATACTGTAAACCTAGGATACATACATATGTATGCAAGCATAACTCATTGCATTACATACTTATATTTTGTATTACATTTCTTTTCATATTCATATAGTGACATTTTAATACATTTCATTTCCTATCTGAAAAAGTTGCCAAGTGTTTTCAACAAAAATCTTAGTCTTCAGGTGTTCAATCTTTAAATTAGCCAGTGGTCTTGCGTCCATCCTGTATATGAGTTTGGAGGACCAGGATTGAAATGGCCTTACTGTAGCAGCCATTCCATAGCAGTCTTAACACAGTAAATTGTTAGAAAACATGACTAAAAAAATGCTATTCAAGCCTGCTTAGGCATATTTTGCCTATAATTCACCAACACTTTTAGCCAGTGCTACTTGTTAGTAAGATGCTTAAAATTTCTGGAATGGCCTACAGTTGCTTCCTCCTACAACAGGACCGAGTTCACTACAATTGAGATGAAACAGCTTTATTCATGCCATGAGCTCCACCTTCACAAAAGCAGAAAGTGAAGTTTTGTAGGACATGGTTTCCCACTGCCTTTCCACTCCTGAGGAGATTCTGTTCTCACCTCTCCTGAAGGTTGTAGGACCAGCTGGAATGGAAGAAAAGCAGGAGACACTATGTGGCATGCTACAACATTGCCTGCTAACTTTATTGTAGTAGCTAGGGATTTTTTTCAGTGTAGGGAGAATTCTGTAGTGCTTTACTGACCAAAAGTGATCTCAATATACTAGAATTTTTGACACATTCATTTATAAGTGTAGTTTTATACTTGTGGTGAGTTGACCCTGGCTGGATGCCAAGTGCTGACCAAAGCTCTTCTGTTACTCCCCTCCTCAGCTGAGCAAGGAAAATAAATACAATAAAAGGCTGATGGGTCAAGGTAAGGACACGGAGAGATCACTCACCAGTTACTGTCATAGGCAAAACAGAATCAACTTGGGAAAATTAATTTAACTTTTTACCCATGAAATCAGAATCAGGCAATGAGAAATAGAATACCTTCTCCTCCACCCCTTCTTCCCAGGCTTAATTTCACTTCTGATTTTTCTTCTTGTTCTCCCTAGCTGCAGGAGATGGGGAATGGGGGTTGCAGTCAGTATATCATACATTTTTTTCTGCCACTCCTTCCTCCTCAGATGGAGGGCTCTTTATCCTCTTCACCTGCTCTGGTGTGGGGTCCATCCCATTGGAGACAGCAGTTCCTACAAGAACTTTTGCAACATGAGTTTTTCTCATAGAATACAGTTGTTCACAAACTCCAGCGTGGGTCCCTTCCACAATGTGCAGTCCTTCAGGAACAGGCTGTTCCAACACGGGTCCATCACAGGTTCACAAGTCCTGCCAGGAATCTGCTCCAGCATGGGCTTCCCACAGGGTCACAGACTCCTTTTGGCATTCACCTGTTCTAGTGTGAAGTCCTGCAAGGACTGCAGGTGGATCTCAGCTCCACCATGAACAGCTGCAGGGGGACAGCCTGCCTCATCATGGTTTACACCTTGGGTTTGTGTGGAAAAAGTCACATTGCCAGAGGTTTATGTCCAGAAACGTGACAGAAGTAACTTTATTCATGAACAAGGGAGTGGCCATAGGGAATTTCTCCATGGGGTCTCAAATTGCTGGAGGACGCAGCCTCCTTTTCAGCCTAATTTTCCTGGACCCATCACTCTTTCCATTTCCCCATTGGCTAAGGTACTTGGAAGGTGCAGACTTCCCAATTCACCTATTAATTGTTCCCCTTAACATGCACACACAAACCCCCCACACACCCTGTGTATAACATAGCTCTATTAAATCTTTGTTCTTCTTCTCAAAGTTCAGAAATTTAGCACAACCTTGGCTGAGCAGCTTTCCATGTCCATTGGTTGTATTTTGTGAAACTCGTAATTTTTTCTGTTACTTCCCTACCTACAAGTCCCTGGGCCCTATCTACAAGCAGATTCACACCATCTGTTTGTAAAGACACATTCATCTTATTCCTTTCAAGTTGCAGGGAAATCTGCACCTGGAGCACCTCCTCCCTCTCCTTATTCACTGTCCTTGTTGTCTGCAGGGCTGTTTCTCTCACATACTCTCACTCCTTTCTTCTCTCATTGCAATTGCTTCTCTGCAGTAACTTTTTTTTTCCCTTCCTAAATCTGTTATCTCAGAAGTTATCCTAGTTGCTGCTGGACTATGTCTTGGCAAATGAAGCTGTTAATGCCACCTACAAAATATGTCATGTTTGTAAGCAGAGGTAGAGAGATGCTAATTCCACTAGGGTTAGTAAAGTCTTGCAATGAACTAGATTGATGTTGGGATTTTATTTAGTGCATGTTTACAATATACTGCATAACTTATCATTATGTGCCTAGGGGGATGTCACAAATTCAAAGTTACTTAAGTATATTTTTGTTGTTTAAATAACATTTGTTTTGACAATCTCTTTTATTTTGATATCTGCTCTTAAAATTACCTCCTGTGGGTAGAAAAATAACTCTTGTCATTTCAATAACATTCTGGTAATATAATTTTCTGACAATAATTCCATATTTTTGCAAATAGGAAATTGTGTACTTGAAATTCCTTCATTCCTTTCTGCGTCTGGAGGCTATGTGCATTTCAATTTTTGAGCTGGCTTGAATATGGAATACAACCTTAAGTTGTATTCCATACTATATGCATACATAAACAATGCATGTTGTGTTTCTTCCAGTTTTCTGTAGCTATGAATTCTCTACCATTCTCAAGGAAGAAAGAAAAACCCAAACTCAGTATGAAACCTTAAGGCAAGGGCCAGTGAGTTTGAAAGATTTTGTAGCTGGATCATCAGCACACTGATTTTACTTTAGGCACCCACTTAAATGTTAAAGCAGAAATTCAATGGATTAGAGTAGTCATTTGATTGTCCAGAAATGCAGCCTGTCTTTGGTGAGAGGCTCTCAAAGGATTCATTATTCAGTCCTAGATGCGCTGTGTTTTGACTTACTTGCAACTGCAAAAGAAAAGGGTGAAATGTAATTTTTTTGGTCTCTATCAGTGTGCTCAGCTTTGTTTACCTTGGAAGATAGGTTCTTATTCCAAGATGTTTACAGTCTGAGATCAGATTTTGGCACCCTTGCTCATACTGAATAGCATTAGTTAGGGCTCAGCTGCTGCTCATTCAGGTCAGATAGATGAGAGTTAGTCATCAATTGAGATGGTGGTATTTGTGTAGAGCCCCGATGGTGATTCAAACATCTTTCTGTGAGGCAGTGATGCAAATGTTTTTCTGCTGCTTCTAGCTGTTTATCTATACATCTCTTTGATATGAGTACCATAAAAAAGCCTTTGCTTTAAAAAAAAAAGCTTTAAGAAGGAAACAGAATGAATGAAACTGGCACATGGAAGAGGAGAAGGAATTTTGTACAGAGAGATTAGCATAGAGGAAAGCCCTGTATACTGAGCGTGGTCCTGAGAAACAAACCTTTAAAGCTGGCAGGTTTTCACAAGGCTGCCAATAGATGAGAAATGAATAGTTTGTCTTTTTAAACATTGTCTCCTGCCAAACCCAAATCCCCTTCTCCCTTTTCCAGTGCAGTATTCAGCCTGCAGGATAAGAGAATGATGAGGTAGACAGTTGTGGTGTGGAAGGGATTCAAACAATGGGAATGAGATTTTGATCTTTTGGGACTTCTGTGAGACAGAGAGTGAAGAGGAGGAAAGACAAACTGGTCTTCATTTGCAGAAAGGGCTTTAATCTCTTCTGTGCTGTATGGCTATGGCTGAGAAGGGAGTTGTCTTCCTGCTTTTATTAAATTTCCAGACATTTAATTTTGACCAGATGCACCGTGCAATTATGGCAGCTGATGGATAGCTATAAATGAATTAGTCTTTGGCAAACTGAACTTTATTTCAAAAAAGATTAGCATCATGGAAGATACAGGAAAGCAAATTTTGTGATGGGGTCAGTGCATTTTTAAATGCTCAGATTTCTGGGCAGAATAAAAGGACGCATTAGTGCAAAGAGGCAAAGTATCCTCATTTCTAGGCATACCTCTGGAACAGACGCCTTGCTGCTCTTCCCACACATCAAGGAGGACTAAATACCAATGGTGAAGTCTGAACCTTGCCTCTGTTAGCTGAAGTTTCCTTTTTGCTTTGGTTCATGTTGGGGTTATAGGTAGCATTCCTATCACTGCCTCCATGCTCCCCACGCTAATTGTCATGAAGTACAGAAGATTCAAGCCTGCTTGGTTCCCAAGGCTGCTAATGAGCCCTGGGCTTTTCTCACCCTTAATGAATCAAGGTTTGTTTGTGGGGGATTCTTGTCCTTCTGTCTTTTTCCCTGGCCAGGGGAGGAGTCAAGAGTTCACACAACTGAACAATGACTTTACAGTGTAAAGACGACGCAGCTGTGCCATCTGAAGCCATCCTCAGTTATGAGCAACAAAGCTTAAATAGATTGTACTGTGAAGAGGTACAGCTCTGTGAGTGTGAAGCATAGCTTTTGCTTCTGCTTCACTGACCCGTCTGCTTGCGGCAGTGACGGGCCCTTGACGGGAGCTTAGGCAGGGAGAGTTGCGTAGGGCGACTCTTTCAAAACCATTCTCTGTAACGATGAGCACAGGAAAAGAAGCAAAATGAAGTCTCAGTTGATCTCTGATGGGGGTATACTGCTGCCTTCTCCAGAAAATCCCATGCCCTCCATTCAAAAAATCGTTGATTCTAGTCCAAATCCACTTCAGGGGTTTAATAAGGTCACTTAAGTAAGCCGTAGTTCGTATGTTTTAGCAGTAGAGAGTACTCATACGAAAGTGGATACTTACACAAACTCCTCCTAAGCAAATCACACATTTCTCTATCTCACTACATTTTACTATCCTACTGTCTAGAGGCTTTTCTTGTATTGGAGGTTGGGATCATCACTAATTTGGGCTAAGCTATTGTTTGGCATGTACCTAATTAATCTTCATTTAGGCATTTCAGTTACAGCACTGTGTGCTCCTGTGGCTATATTAATCTTACTACAAACGTGTATGCGAGATACTTTTTGGCATATGTATACAGGTATATATGCACAAAAATATAGCTGCACATAAATACAGCTGCATGTGTTTTTGAAATACATAGGAGTATATATTATATATATCATACATATATGTAGGATATCACCTGCTAGAAACATTATTTCTTGTGTTTAAATCCATATATATATTTGCCCAAATAAACAGAGATGTACTCTAAATGATGTGCTATTGCTATAGTAGCAAGTGAAAATTTCAATCTGATAAAAAAATAGAGATTTTAAAATTATCAGTTATAATACTCTGAACTAATCCTTGCACAATGCCATACAAAATTGAAGGATTTTTGGTTTTTTAAATTTTACTAATAGATGAGTGAAGCCAAAAGCAGCATCTGCAAAAGAAATCTAATTTTGCTGTAATAGACTTTTGAAGTTCATCATTTTGGATTTTAATAATGCACAGAAACATCTGCTGTTTTCCTTGATTGCATAAAAGAGAAAGGAAAAGAGAAAAAAATTAAGAACATTTGGGTTTTTTCATTCTTAAGTGAACAGAAGGTGGGGGGGGGGATAGAATAAAACAGTTTAAATACCTTGATGTGTGTATGTGCAGGTTCAAAACTTTTGATTGCTCTCCCGCCTGGCATGGTGGGTTGATAGACCAGGGAGCAGTGGCGAAAGTTGACAACCCCCCATGGCTGACCCCTCATGTTTTCTCTTGCCTAATCGAATTTTACATGTGTTTCCAGATAGCTGATCAGCTTCCCTGGATTTCGCTGACGCCACAGGAAAGCTTTGCCTGAAGATGGAAACACTGGAGTCAGAACTGACCTGCCCTATCTGTCTGGAGCTGTTTGAAGACCCGCTGCTGCTGCCTTGCGCTCACAGCCTCTGCTTCAACTGCGCGCACCGCATCCTGGTCTCCCACTGCGCCACCAACGAGCCGGTGGAGTCTATCACCGCCTTCCAGTGCCCGACCTGCCGCTATGTCATCACCCTCAGCCAGCGCGGTCTAGACGGGCTCAAGCGCAACGTCACCCTGCAGAACATCATCGACAGGTTTCAGAAAGCCTCCGTCAGTGGGCCCAACTCCCCCAGCGAGACCCGCCGGGAGCGGGCGTTCGATAACAACAGCATGTCGTCCTGCGAGAAGGTGCTCTGCCAGTTCTGCGACCAGGACCCTGCCCAGGAGGCAGTGAAAACCTGTGTTACCTGCGAGGTGTCCTACTGCGAGGAGTGCCTGAAAGCCACTCACCCCAACAAGAAGCCCTTCACCGGCCACCGTCTCATTGAGCCTATCCCGGACTCTCACATCAGGGGATTAATGTGCTTGGAGCATGAGGACGAGAAAGTTAACATGTACTGTGTGACTGATGACCAGTTAATCTGTGCCTTGTGTAAACTGGTCGGGCGACACCGTGACCATCAGGTGGCAGCTTTAAGTGACCGCTATGACAAGCTAAAGGTCAGTGTTACCTATCAGTTTTTTTAGCCAAGCAGTGAGTTGTTGGGAAGGAAAATACTCTTTGGTTGCATGCTAAAGTCCTCATTCTGGCAGCAGTTGGGAAAGGCAGGTGTGCAATCTCTAAGACACACATACAGATCTGTATATGCGTTTGCTCACCATGTAAAAGGTGCCAGATTTTACTTAAGAAAAAATTCCTAACTTGTGTTTGGGTTTCTCTAAAGCTATCAAAAGGAATATGCAGTGCAAAGTACTGTTCAGGTGAATTTTCCTACCTACCTGCAGCTGGCAATGTTTTGCGCTGACTTCACATACGCAGACTGAAATGTCATGCATTCTTTGCACACGCTTTGCTGTTGATCATTTTTCATTAGGTTGCTTTCATTGTGAAAAGCCTTTCACATCACCACTAACAGGAGATGCATTTATCTATGCTGGCTTCAGGGATGCCAGCTGCCCATCCAGCCAGGGAAGCCGAACGCTGGCTCTGCTCTTCCCGCGCTGCCTCCCAGCAGGCTCGCAGGCAGTGCAATCCTAGTAACAAAGCCAAAATTGTTTCTGATCTTGCAGCATTCCCACGGTTCCTCAAGCTTCTGGAACATCTCCTGCCAGGTAGCTGGGAGGCTCCCGCAGCCTGGTCCTGAGCAGGACGCCCTGGGCAAGGTGGCAGTGGGCAGCCAGGTCTCAGGGTGCTCTGGAGGCTCTCCAGGCTGCCAGCAGAGGCAGAGCTCCTGCTGAACATTGAGGCCAAGGCAGGTGGCCTCACACCCACCTGGGTGTACATTTCTCTCATGCTGATTCCTGTGCTGCTGCAGAGCCAAGGCAGGAATTGGGCATCCCCCACTTTCCTCCACCCGCTCCCTCCAGACTGTCTGCATGTGCCTGTGTGCAGCTGTGGATGGAATTTTTAAACATGGACTGCAATCCAGAAATCACAAGCATGGAGAGCAGGGTTCATCTGCCAGCCTTCCCAAACAGAATTTTGAACGTGGACAAAACACTGAATTATAGGTTTAACTAACTTAAATACTTTCAGATTTAAGTGTGTGGCTGCACTCATGTCTATGATAATTTAGGTGCTCGCTAGTGAAATCTGCACACACATTCTGTGCAGGTTTTGCCCCTCTATGCTATGCAAACATGCACATCATATTCATATTAACATAATGAAAGACACTTCTTTACCTGGACCCGGTAACTTCCTTTCATCTCTTAAAGACTTTTTTATTTACCAAAAAGTTGTTATTTTTGCTTTCTTTTTTTTTTTCTGAACTAATTTCTTATTTTAATAGTTTTGTCATTGATAACATTAGCATGGGCCATAAAAGTGAATAGCCACCTGGATTTACTGTGCTTTTTATTAATCCAGTGAGTTTACATCCTTAACAGGTGCTACTATTTAGTGGCATAACAATGTATTGATTGCCAACTTTATACCAGTAGGAATACACTGCTTAACATGAAAGACCTTCAACATTGCATAGTGGATAAGCATATTTTTGATGATGTAAAAAAAAAAAGGAGTAAACATTTCTTGGTCTTGTTGCACATAGATAATGCAAGTCTTGAAAGAAGACTTTAAAAGGCCTGTCTTCTCCCTTGTGATCTTTGACTATCATACTGTTGATAGGATGAAAATGAGTGTATTTTTTCATGATCTGTGTGTTTTCTGTGCAAAGATAACTAAGAAAGCTTGAAGCTCAAAAAGATAAATAACATTCACATTGGATGTCTCCCAGCTTAGCTAACCTAAAAGTAAGGCAACTGAAGTTCTAAGCCTACTAAAGTTTTTTACACCAGCCACCTTGAAGACTAATTGAAGTACTAATTTAATGGTTAGTGTAGATTTGAACCAAATAACTCTTGTCTCAGAATGACAACTCCGAGCATTATTTATATTATTTGTATGATATTTTTGAGATGAAGATTTTCTTTGTACCCAAGCTGAATAAAAGACCTTTGCACACACGATTGGTAGTCCATATGAAATCCTGTTCCTATCATCTTAGTCATGAAGCAGCCTATCTCATGTTGGTAACACCAGTGATGACATCAGTCATGCCAATTACGCCACATGTATGACACATTTATGCTCTGGTCCAGGAACATTTGTCCAAGTGGTTTCCATGCAGATCCAGCATCCATTCTGTATTCACAAGCAGGTAATCTGAAAGTAATGTCTTTCCTTTTCTTGTTACTTCTCCCATCACAGGAGTTAGTTCTGGTTTACAAATCAATCTTAGAAAAAGAGATTTTTCAGTTCGGTAGATTGGCATTTATCCCTCAGGAGTAGGAGTGATACCAGTTCCACCAGCTTTTGGTAGCTGATGGTCAAAAATTTCATGTCCATTTCCACATGCAGACCTCTTCCTCTTCCTTCATTCAGGGTGATATGACCTCCTGAATCACTGGTCTTTTTGAAACATAATTAGGCATGAGATTGTAGGTGGTCTTTACTAACTTACAGGTAATGTGCACACACCCCTGGCAAATTAAATACTAAAATGGATTAGAAAATCCCCACTCGAGAAAATGGGTTGTTGCTTGCTGTTTTGCTGCTGTGACTTTTTAGTATACATAGGGTTTGATATGGATATAGGCTACTCCATTCTTTAAAAAAAAATCTGAAAGAGTGAGATAGCCAGTAGTATAGTGGACCACTTAAAAAAATGTGTGGTTAATGTTACCTTTCAAAAAGAAAAGCTAGCCCACTTAAGGTGACTCTCTTTTGATTTTTCTTTTTTAATCGACACATTACTGGTACTAACAACAGCAACTGGTGCTGTTCTGGGTGTTAAGCTATGCTAATTACTTATATTTTCTTGCAGTGGTGTTGCTAGTGATTTAAACAATATCTTACCCCTCATTAAGCATGGGACAAAAGATTCCATTACAATCTAGCTCCTTTTGTGGCAAAAATGAAGCTCCTTAATTAGGAGTTCTGTACTCTTGTCCAGTAGAGGCGTCTACACTGAAGTGTGTTTAACAGCAAGTGTAACAACAATAGTGGACATCTCAAAATGAGAAAGTGCTTTCCTTTGGCAGTGATATCTCCATCCCTGAGAGGTGCTTCTATTTCTCAGCCTGTACTGGGGCAGGGGGAATTGAGGGCATTTGTGTTCCTTGAGGAGCAATCCTTTCTTACTTAGCGGTACACCCATGATACCACCTTCGTGCTCACTGTTGGTGTAGTGCTTATAGATGTGCTGTGGTTTGGTTTTCATTTTTCGTTTTAAAGTTGATCATAAACAGATGCAAATTAGTAATGGAAAAAGCAATAAACCATGACCAAAACTGAAAACAGGAAATATCGGAAATATACTGGTAATACACAAGATTTATGATGTGGTGATCAAAATTGTGATAAAAATAATTTTTAAGAGCAAAAACAATCAAGGTTTTAAATATAGAAAGAATAAATGGCTGTGCTTACCACATCATATTACTGCAAAAATATTTATGGTTAATTTTGATATTGATTCTTCACTTTCTTTTCTTGTTGTAAAAAAAAGAAAATAGCAATTTAAACATACATTCTTTTTTATTTTTTCTTTCAGGAAAAGATAATAAAATTAGTTTTGTTTGATAGATGCACTTAAACTCATGAACATGAGAAAAAAACCCAGTCAGAAAAGATTTATTTTGAACAACAGAGAATATTTGAGGAGGAACAGACTTATAAGGTGTGGATGGAAATATATTACTCATTTAATATTAGCAAAGAGCCATGAAGAGTTATAGCAAAAGAGAAAGATAGATGGTAAGACGTATTTTGAAATGGTGTAAAGCCAGCATAACATCATTGAAACAAAATTTTTTTATCGGTCTTCATATTTATTTAGAATTTAGCCTCTAACATATATCTTCTTGCCAAAAATAGTTTTGGCATAATCTTTCTAATGCTTAGTCAAGAAAGATCTTTTGCTGAATCAAACTGTTGTAGCTTAGCTTTGGTTCACCATATTTTTGTTTGAAATTTATTAATGCTGAATTGTTTTGGGCATGTTTATGAATTAGGACAGCTCTCTGAATAGCACTCAGCAATTCCAGAAGCAGAAGGAGATTCTTGTTTGTCTGGTTTTCAGATAGTTTTAGTGATAAAATCCATACACATCTATTTTTCCTAATTTGTTGATTCAGGATGCAAGGATTACTTTTTCTATTGTGTGTCAATTCAACTACTCACGAATATTAAAGGAGCAGGAATTGTTTCCACATAGGGAGGAATGAATTAATCTTTTCTAAACCTTTGACTGTATAAAGGTAGGAGACTTTGTCAAGTCCACACCTACTACAAATGGAATCCAAAAATATGTCTGCTTCCCTGCTATATGCACATTATAGATTGAAAGACTTATGTTTAAGTAACTTTGCAAAGATTCTGGAAAAATATGTGTTGAAACTTTCCAACCATTTTATATGGCATTATTTTGTAATCTCAGTTGATAATTAATTGATATATAGTGATATTATAAGAACACAGAATTTTAAAATATGTATTCCTACAATGGTGGCCTTGACAATCCAGGAACATTGTATTCTGGACTTTCATATAAATATATTATGCACATATATATGTAAATATATATCTATATTCATTCTATGCCTGTATTTACAGTGCTTGTGTCAGTATATAACACCAATACTAAAATTGCATAATATAATATGTTGGCATTTGTGTCTATGTAGAGTTGTCTACCATAGAAATTATGGGTAACTTTCAGTAATGTCTAACTTAAAGAATATCTACAGTCTTGAATTTGAAGAAACACACATATGCCTGTGTTTAAGTAAAAATATACAGTTTCATATATATGTGTAGGTCAGTAAAAGTATAACCAAAGTCAAAGGTCATATATATATATATTTATTTATATATTTTATATTTATATATATATATATATGTTTATATATTTTTATATTTATTTATTTATTTATTTACTTACTTATATAAATTATGCATCAATAGATTTACTTGTTTTCTATTTTTACAATTCTATGCATATAGCTTTTTAATAGCTGAATATTTTAATATCTAAATTTACAGTTTCTCTGCATACCCTTAACTTTACTAACTTTTTATTTAATGCAAGCTATTTTAATAAAATCCAACTGATAGAGATGCCTTTTTGCTTGTCCTAAAAGCACAAGCCAGACCCAGTTAGGTGATAAAAAGAGGTTACCTTTCTGAGGATCTGTAGATCCATAGGTGCACAACTCACTACGTGGAAAGCACCAAAGATGCACACGTAACATAGAGTGCATACAATTTTTTATGTGTTTAGCAAATTAGCATTACTGACAAGAATCTACAATTAGCGACTGAAATGACAAGGTAATTCTTCCCTGATTCTACCCTTTTCTGAATTCCTCCCCACCTTAGATACGAACTAAGCTTTGTTTACAAAAATGTCTCGGAGAGCCGGTTTCAACCTTGGCTTCCCAGAGAATCTAAACTTAGACCCCAGGGCTTGGAGCCATTGGGGAATTTATTTTGTCTTTCTGTCTAATAGGGTATGTAAAGTACTAGCTATGAATACAATAATTGGCTACAGAGCTGCAAAAATATATGTAAAGAATATAGAGAATATATAAAAGCAAAAAGACAAAAATCAATTCAGCCTCAATATATAAAGACATAGTATGCCAGTGTAATGGTGATATGTGTTATTAAACACTTAGATAAATGGCACCTTCCTTTACATTGTTTGTAACAGATTGAGAGTAGTGCCAGTTCTGCAAGTTTAATATATAGTTAGAGCATCATATCCAACCTGGCAAAGTGTAGAGCTCATGGACTTTCATTATTATTAGATTAGATGCAGCTTCATATTATTATTGTATTATTATTATTAGATTAGATAGTGCTTGATAGATTTTTCAGTGTACAAATTTTTTATGAAATTAAAATGATGAATGGTCACAGTGACTATTATGGAATATTATTTGATATTACTTAATTATTTAACCCAGAAATAGATGTAAAACTACAACTAACTGTCTATGCTTCAGTATTTGCAAAGATCCAAAAATATGAAGTTGTTGCATGGAAGAGGATTGATGTAGGAATAAGCTCTTTTACTACAACAATTTTCCATCCACACTTATTTTATTACATTGAAATATAATTACTAAGGCAGACTTTGGAAAATTTTCTCTTTAGCTCAGTGTTATCTGCTTTGTTTTTTTCCTCCATTTGGTATTTCTTTTCCAAGTTTAGAAGGATAACAGAAAGTATTAATACAGAATATCAAAATTAGTCTTTTATCAGGGAAGAGTGGGTGTGTGTGTTTATTTTAGACACATTTTGAAGTTCTTCATGTATATGACTGTGGATAATGAACTATGTTTTTACAATATTTCTAAGTACTATGAGATTAGGGGGTTTTATCTGCCCAAGTTTCCTTAAGTAATATAAGCCAAATTTTAAAACTTAATTTCAAAAATTTAATAGTTGGCAAGTCTTCCACATACGGCTTATTTCCTCCAATTTTAGTGGAAATGATGGTGTTGAAGGTCTAATCCATTCAGGAAAAATGAAAGAATTAAACAAAATTGTGAATAGTACAGCATTATTATCTTTGTTCTCATGACCCTGATTTCCAGGGAAGCCAGACTAGTTCTCAATCTTACGTTGAATAATTTTCATGACATCTTTTTTTGTTTTACTTTTTCTGATCTTACAATACACACAAATTTCACAACGATCCCAGTATAATCCTTCAAATTTTGGGCTTTACAGCTCTGTATCTGTTATGTTTTACTATGACCCTCTTTCTTAGGTAAAATGTACACTTCCTATCAAAACAACAATACTTGCATGTATTATTAGCACTGGGAACTTTACATAGGGTTAATAACAAACAGTAATGGTCACTAATTTGGAAAGCCTGAATAGTTCATGGCAAGGGAAACTCCTGCAGAAGGTCATGGACTGGAAAGCTGTGCTGGGTTGCTAAAGCACACTTTGGACTCTAAGCCTGATATGGGTGATAAGACTGTGCTCCCTTTCTCTCCCATCTATATTTACCTATCCCAAAACCAGTCATCCAGACTCCCATCTCTGTGGGTGTCCCTTGACTGTCCCAGCAAGAAGTGTTGTCTTTTGCTAGGAGGATATTTTTGCCCTTGAGAGAAAACACCCACACCAGGAACCTGAGGCAAGGGGATTCCTGTCCTTCACAGCTTTCACATCTCATTTATAATGTTGCTCTCACAAATCTATTTTCCAGTTGTCTCAACCCAGTGAAAATTGAGGCAGGAGCAAGGAAAAAGTTAATTTTATCATAGTGTGACTATACTGAGCTATTCTTACACCTTCTGAAAACACTTATTTAAGTAATCCTTACACTTTTGCAGATCAAATGCTTAGTTGAACGTATACTGTTTTCACCAACAGAATGCTTAGAATATCTTGGTTAGCTAATAAACATGTAATATATATCACAGACTTTCTTGATGATTAGCCTTGATGGTGCCAGCAGGATTGATTTTTATTATAGCCTTTTCTTTTATAATTTCTACAGGCTGGAGTAGTAGTATTACTTTTTTAGATATTTCTTCTTTGTGTAGCATGTTGGTCCTATGCAATATCTCAGTTTACAAGGGTGGAAGGGCTGCATCTACAGGGTTATTTCAGTGCCTCAGACAAATGCACATGAAACACTGGGCCTTTGGGTAGCTTTTGTACCTTACAGATCCCCTCCATTAAAGATGAATACCCATTTTCAGCTGTTCCCAGTTGCCAAGATGTGATTCTTTGTAGTAGCTAGGACTGCACTTTCAAAATTTAGAAAATTCTGTGCCCCCTACTAGCAGCTGTGTTTGCACATGCACTGTGACCTCTCCGTAAGAGCTCCCTGAGATTCTTACCACTGAAAATCAGAGAGGGTCAGAAAAAGACAAAAGCAAAGTCCATAGACAGGCATATGGTTCTGTAGAAATGTTTTCCCTTGATCATCTCAATTATTACTACCCCACTTCCAGAATGGTTGGGCTATTTACATTTTTATGTTTATGACATGAACAAAGTTCTGTCAGTTTGACTAAAACCAAGAGTGTGTAGTGGTTTGGGGTTTTTTCCATGCTCACAAACTTTGCATTTCTTGAGAACTGAAAATTTCCTGTCTAAATGTAGTCTCTGTCTTATTTTTTGAAACTTTGCAATTTTAGATTCCTTAGAGTATGTTGACCATATTAACATAAAGTAGCAGTATGATCCTATAATTATATTTTTCATCGTGAGAGAAATCAAATTCAGCACAGATGAGAAAAGTAGCTAGAGTGCATATGACTTTTTCCTTTGTTATTTATCTGTTCAATTAGTTGTGATATTCAGAATGGTCTTCTAAATTACCCCAGACCCCTTGTTCATAGCTTTTTAGTGGCCCAGAAAAGAGTGGCTGCAGAAATCAAATGCTGAAAAAGTCAAGGATAATTTGATGGAATAATATACTATATAAAGTTTCAGATTTACATGACAATTGAGGGCATTTTTTTAACAAAAAAAGGAAAAGAAAATTTTTGTGGATATTTGTGACTTTTAGACAGTTCTCCTATACCATCATCTCTGCCAACTACATCTATCAAGTAAAGAAATTAATTTATTTATTTTTACTCTTATTTTTACTATGGTAATCCCCAAATGCTCAATTGAAACAGAAATTCCGATAATATAAGGTCTTTTACAAGTACTTGAGATGTAATCCCAGCTTCAAGGAATATTCATTCAGACATCCTTAAACAAAATACAACAGGAAGCATGATAGGTACATAGATATTTTTTATGGTAACAGTAATGTTCAAGTGAGCTGTTTGCATCATGTAATGGCCAAATTAAAATAATGTTTGAAATTAATATTGGCTCGTTTCACTAGTCAGTGGAAGCACTACTATTTGATTTCATATAATTATTTTGGTTAGAAATACAATAGTCCCACCTCCCCTTGTCCTTATGTTGAAAAGCCTGGATTTTTGGGTCTTCATCCAAGAGAAGAGGTACCACTGCAGTTTCTGGCTCTGTATGTCCTTCCTTATGTGCCAGTCTAATTAATTACTTCTGATGTTGAAACTGATGTTGGTTACTGCTATAACAGTACACTTAATTGACTTAAATCTACACACCCTAAATTTGAAAAAAAAATCAAAAATGTGAGAGAATCTCTTATATCTTCTGAGAAACAGATTGGCTTCTGTCTTATAAGTGTCTCAGCTTTAATTTCTTAATGACATTTTGGGTTTGATAGCAAATTATTTTTAAAGGTTTATTCAAAATAAAAGGAAAATAAAATCATTGTACAATGAGAAGAGATCTTTAATGTAAATTATGTATCAGCTCATTACAATAAATAGCAAAATGTGTGGCCTTTTTCATGCAATTACTTCCTAGTGCCATACTGCATTAATCATTTTTTTCACCATTGTTTACCATAGGCCCAGCAGTTGTGGGTGATAAATCATTGCTAATACCAGGACAGGTGAAGATGGAAGCATCAATCTGCTCTTAGGCTGAGTGAAGGGCTGGGAGTGTGGGGCTGGGGGGTAGAGCTCTTGCAGCCCAAGACTTATATCAGGGTGGGATTGTTCAAATACCTCTTGTTCAGGGGTATACCTAAAACACTAAGCACTACAGCAATTTTTTTATGGTTTACTGTAATTCTACCAGTAGTTCATGCACATTTTGAAGTACTTTATAGATATTAAACTTCTCTTTCTGCCTCAGAAGATAAACACTAATGTATTTGTCTACAAATTAGCTGGAACATCTCTGATTGCAGATAATACTGAAAGATTTCTTAACATACTCAGAGTATCAGAGTTGAGTAAAGCAATGGCTAATTTGAAGCAAATGAAGAAAAAAGAAGTGCTTCCCCAGTTAAAATAATCTAGCTTTTCTCTTTTTTTTAACTATCCACACATATACAACAAAACATAAGACTTTTCAAACTCTCCTGTTTACCCCATGCAGGTCATGGTGATTGAGATGTCATGTTGTCTATGAATAATAATGTCCACTCAAGCTTGTAATGTGTTTGAATGTCAGAGAAATTTTCTACATGTAGATCTGGTTGATAGTTAAAATTAACAAAAGTAAAATATAAAACACATTATCTTTCCTTAATTACCAGAGAAATAAAAACTTCCTGTGAAGAAGTAAAAAAGAAGAAGCTGTGTAGCTGAGTTGGATCTGTATTATACAGGTTAATATTCCCTTGGTAAGCACCCAGAGCTTTGCTCTAAGATCAGCTGGAACTTCCATAGGTTCCCACTCTTCAGTAGCCTTCCCCCTGAAATGCATCTGCAATTTGGAGATGTCCTGACTATTCTGAAATGTGAGACTATAAACCCAAGTTTTGTTATTTGTTAGGATACTGTCAAACTTTGAAAGTGATTAAAGACGAGCAACTGTTCACAACATGTGTGTCTTGTGGTAGAAGCATTAAGCAGATTTGTTATGCCATAGGTAATGACAGCGTGTGCAAAACTTATTTCCAAATTAAGAGAGCAGCATATGGAGATTATAACTCATTCAAACTGAATTTAAACAATATCTATCCTAACAATAAGTTACTAAAGAGAAGAGAATATTCTGATCTGTGTATGAATGAAGGTTCATCTGAATAGGTATTTAAAATATTCTATTTCTTGTCCAAAGACTTGGAACACATGCATGCAAGAAATCCCTTCAAAGAAGTAATTCAAGTAACTGGTAAAATACTGCAAATGATATCTGAATGTAGTTAAAAAAAAAAAAAACTTTAAAATTCTCAATCCAAAAATAGATTTTTTCAATGCATTTCCCCATATAACAAATTGGACTATAGTCTGTAAACTATAAAAGGGAGGAGAATATATGTACAGATAAGTAAGAGAATGATAGAAATGAATGCTTGGTAGTGAAAGCTCCTGTGTTTTTGCAGCTGTCATGGATCTCCAGTATGATCATGCCTGCTTCCCCTGTGTAGGTAGGGGTCTGCTGGGGCATCACTCCAGGATGGCCCCACCAGTGCTGGGGCTCTCCCATTGCACAGAGTGCTCTTCAGCTTGGCAGGGTGAGCTGCATTTGCTTTGTAAGTGCTTGCTGTTGGAAGGCTGGCACTGAGGGCTCCAGCTCATCTCATTTAAAAATAGAACTCATGCCAACTGCATTGAAAAATCTCATGAGAGAGAGCTCCTGCACTGAGGCCCTTCTTCAGCCCAAGGGTCAATAAGGTGCCCACTTACCAAAAGGACCCATGAGATGCCTCATGGCATCTGAGGTCATGCAGACTTTGGGTGAATTTATGTGGCTGTTGAGTCTTTTCTTGCCTGTGCCCCTTAAGTATAGGCAAACATTGTTCTTGGTCCTGCCTTTGATTACAACCTTCAAAAATATGCTGGAGCTTGTGGGGGAAAGGGCATTATATTAGCCATACAAAAATGTTTTCACCCTCCTTTGAGCATTGCTTATGATCACTCTTGGGGAACAACTGACCTTTCCAGTCAAATCCACCAAACAGAGCAGCACCATGAAGCCTTTTTATGGTTTTGCACTTTTTTTGCCTCTGCTGAATTAGCTTTCTTTTCAGACTTGATAGACACATTTCTGAAATTTTGATGCACTAAAATTCTTATGCAGGCAGAATGCAATTTATTACTGCAGTTCTTTTGGGGTAAGAATATTATCAGAACCTTTTTATACCCTATTAATTTCCTTGATTACTTCCAGCTTTATTCATATTTATACTATTTGAAAATGTTTGTTTGAACATGCAGTGAATTACTCTGAGTAAAACTACCTCTTCAGGTTAATAATTTTCTGGTAATGTCTTTTGTTAGAAGAGGTTGGGTAAAGAGAATGATAAGCTACTAAAGCATTTTTCTGAAAAAATGAAAAACATTTAAATGAATTCTGAATTTTGAGTAGTTTTAAATGGGTTCTTGCTCTGCCTAAATAGTTTAGCATACTCTCACTTGAAGGCAATGTAATTTTTCTGTCAAATAAGTCACTACTACACTTAAGAAAAAAAAAACAAAACAGCAAATAAAACCAATTTGGCATTCTACTATAAAATCTCATAATACTTCATTTCAACAGTGAAAGCTTCAGATAAATATTAAAATAATTGTGAATAAATTAGGAATTTATTTTAGTCTAGTTTTTTTCTGCACACCTATTGTGTGCAGAGTTGAGTGCAGTATAGTAGTACAAGTTAATTTTTGTATTACAGGTAAATGGTTGTCACAAGTTGCAAATTCAGATGTGGGAGAGCTTATTTTGTAATGATTCTGATTATAGTTTGTAGTGGAACTGTCACGTTAAGGAAGAAAACAGCAGAAGAAGGAAATGCTTGTTTGTTCATGTAGTTTGGTTTGGGGTTTTTTTCTGACGTGTTGTAGACATGGTAGGAACCCTGGTTCACCCTGAGGTTCCAGACTGGAGTGCCTCACTGAATGACTCCTGCTTGCAGAACAGGCTGAGTCTGCTGTCACGTGTTTTCCTTGGAGGAACTCATTTCCTTCCCGAGCAGGTCTGCAAGGTCATGCAAATAAATATCCAATCTTGGAAGCTGTGTGTCTCCAGGCTGCTCCCTCTGAGTCACTGTTTCTACAGAAAAATTCATAGGGAAAGTCTGTCATAAACTCCAAAGAAGCTAAGTGCTTCCATAATGGGAAGCTGTTTTAAACTGGGCGTACTGAGTACAAGAGAAGTGTTTTGAAGCTTTGGTGTTTCGTTTTCTAATACATTGCATATATAATTTCAGTATTCTTGTTTAGTCATAGTTATATAACTTGTTTAGTCATAGTTATATGACTTCAGAAGTCATATAATTCTTTTTTAGTGTTGTGAAGCAGTATCACTTTGGTAATAGGAGTAAAAGGTGTCCTGTTCAGTCATAAAAATTATTATTTTTTGCTTTATATTATGTTTATAGTATATATCAAATTCAGGCCTCAGGCAGACCACCAAAATTCCGCATTGCTTCAACAAATGTGACGGGATTTTTAAATTATTATTTATTGTTTGTTTGTTTATTTATCATTGACAATTTAGGATTTTTGTTACTTACACTCTTAGCACTGAAGGTACATTATGAGATAACGGAACTAATTTAACAAGCCTGCTTCCACCAAAAATTGTTCTTTCTGATGATGTTGCTCTCCCTGTCTTCTGTGCATGCTGCTATCATCCCACTGGAGCACCTCCAGTAGCTGTGCAACCTTTTGGTGAACTGATTCCCTGCATTTTTTGCTGGCCATGAGCAGCCCCAGCAGTGCAGGGGAGGAGGCACAGCTGAGGTGGGAGCATTGAGGCTGGTCCATTTCCTCCCTCTTCAGGCACCAGCAATCTCCAGGGACTGCACAAGTGAACTCCAGGAAGACTGCTGCCCTAGATGCTGATAGTAGATGCACAAATTAGGTGCCTTAAATACAATTTCCCTGCAGCTATAACAATTTGATGGCTGGTTTCTGTGCATCCACCATTTCCCCCTCCCTGTAGCAGCTCATCCCTACCTCCTATGCCCTGCCTGCTCAATCCCACCCTTGCTATGCCAACTCTCAAGAGCAAAAATCCCCCACATCTTTGCACAATAAGTGAATATTTCCTAGGTGTCTAGCAAGTTGAAATTATGCAATGATGGGTCAGATTTAGTCTGGTTGTGGTACAAAGTAAAGACAAGGATCTGACAGATTAGGGCAGGAAGGAAAGGGATTGAATGAACTTTAAATATTATCCTAAGGAAGGAGAAGCAATTCCACCTACAGTCCTTAACAGAGTATAACAAAAGGGGATATGGCAATTTCTCTATGTCCAGCTCTGTAAAAGGTTGTTCCCTTTATCAGCACAGACTGATTAAGATGTACAAATGTGACAGGATTTTAAGAAAGCTGAAAACAGAAACTTTCTTTTTCCTTGTGTTCTTAAGTGGCCAAAAATGATTTTTACCATTAAAATTACCAGTGTCGATAAACAAAGTAAACTGGAGATCCAAAAGTGGTACTAGAACTATATCTATAGAAAGACTTCTTTCAGTACAAAAATTTCCTGCAGACGTTATGCCCCTCACATGATGTTGGCATTCTGGCAAAATCTTCTAGTGTGAAGCTGTGGCTTTTATTTAGAATAGTGGTAGGAAAACAAATTTGATCTTAGGCGGTTTTTACACTGTAGCTGTGTATTTTGCCCTATGATTAGGCATCATGTCACCCCCTAACTTGCTATAAATCCTCCAGAGAGTTTAAAAAATGTTAAACAAATATTTCATAAAGCTGGCTTAACTTTGAGCTTGGAAGTAGTTGTAGAAGTCATTTGGTTTCTATTTCCTTGAGAACCCATACTAGATTTCTGGTAGGGATATAATACTTTTCTGCAGAAAAGATTCATCAATGAAAAATATGGGCAAGACTGAAGATTTTTTATATATGTATTTATTTTGATTTATACACATGACTGGAAATAGTCCTGTAATATTCTTTGAAACATAGTGGAATGGATCTGTCTGGTAATTCCCTTTTAACCACAAACCAGCAGGAGTTCAACAGCTGAGCTGCAACAGGTGTAGATATATCTGCTTTTTAAAAACTTTTGTCAGAGCTTTACCACTTTCTCACAGACTGCAGGATATATGGGCTTGGGATTCATGCTCACTAAAACAGGGTTATTCTAAACTAAATAAAGAGCAAATTCCAGAACACACCAGAGTTAATTTGCCATTGTTTTCACCATAAGCCATAATGAATCCTCATCAAATGAATGCAGCTGCTATGGTGCTGTATCCAAAATAATGTAATTAAATTGCTGCTTGGGGAATTTTAGAGTATAAATTTGGCAGAGACTCATTACTGGCAATTCGACAGCAAAGCATTTATAATCTTATCCAAAGAGGTGATCCTGTGTTCTGTCATTCTAAGAACAGAGAGAGGAGAAACAGAATCAGGATGACGAATGGCCAGACCAAAATCTGAAACAAGAAACCACAAGAACTTAAGGCTAATCCAAGCCATGCTGGAAAGCCTGTTGGGATGGCAAGGGGAGGACAGGATGAGAAAAGTTGAATATATTACATCAGAAAAATTCTCCACCACTCTCTGCAGTGACAAGGTCAACAAGGGAAGAGGGCCCACCACAGGGAGCCTGCAGGAGCCACAGCTTTGCCACCATCAGGGTCAGAGGAGTCACAACCCCTGATCAGGCTGGGGTAGCTCTGCGGCCTCATGCCCAGAGCTGACTCGTCCTCTCTGCCTGCTCCCTTACAAAAACACTGGAGCATTGCCCCTCCTTCTCTGTCAGGGCTGTGTGAATGCTTGACTGTCACTGCAGCCACCTCCTCCAGCTGGGGAAGGCAGCAAGGTTGGCCTCTTGCATGATGAGTTTCCCAGAGCTGTCAGGACCCAGGCTGGCACAGGGAGATTCAACACACAACTCAAACAACTATAAAAACTTCCGTGATGAGCGCACCATTGTCCTCGCTAAGGCTGCTCAAGATCAAACAAACTGCCATTAAAGTGCTGAGAGTTGTGATGGAGTGACTTCCACAATGACTTTTGTGATTACAAAACTAAAACTGAAACTGGGGTCACCCAGTCTCATAAAAAAGCAGGTTATGTTTCTAATTTGTTTTAAAAGTAAACTCAAATTAAATTCTAATTTCAGGAGAGATACATTTGCATTTTGGCCAAATCTAACTTTTAAAGTTTATGCTTAATAAACCTTAGTATGCCCATTCTAATCAAGCCTAGATAAAATATTGCAGCTTAGAGCATACTTTAGTTTAACAACAATGTTTGTGTTCCTTTATAGGCTAAGAAAATCTCATGGGGTTGTGTTTCCAATATGAATATTCACTATTATGGCTTCATAATTGGATATCCATCAATATTTAACATTATATGTCCCTAAAGGAGTTACCTAACACTTCAGCCTTCAGCTCAGGGGCAGCTGATCAGATGAGGCTGAGTCCTTCATTTTTTTTATTTTTTTTCTTTTTCTTTTTTCTTTTTTTCTTTTTTTCTTTTCTTTTCTTTTTCTTCTTTGTTTTCTTTTTTTTTTTTCTCGGGGGGAGCAAATTTGCAGAAGCAGCAGCTGCCAGCAGAACTAATTGGAAAAGGGGCTTGGGGAAAGGGACAAACAGAGAAATTTCAGAGTTTTGATGAAAACCAAAATAAATAATTTGCTAAAGATAGAAAGAAAATGTTGAGATTAAAGATCAACATGTTCAATGGTAAATTTCACAGAATAGCTTAACAACTTTGATGTGGAAAGAACATTAAAAAAACTAAGAGGAAATAGTTCAAAGTTAGGTGGGAATTCCTATTATATGTATATACTTGGAGAAAGACTGTATTGTGGGACTTGAAGAAAAAATGAACCTTCTGTATCCTTCTTTTGCTCAGTATTGACCAATGAAAATCCTATTGTATGGAAATAGAAAATAGTCATCAGAGGTAACATTCCACACCTCAGGTGAGTGTCCCAGAAACATAAATCTACTCTAGCAACAGACTGATGTCTCCTGAGCGAACTGCACAAAGGGAAGTTAAAGAGAAATAGGCAGGGTGGGATTTGTAGATTTGTCATGGATTTCATGACTTTCTTTTGTTTATGTAGCTTTGGAAACCCAAAGCTCTATCACATCTAGAAAAACAAATATTCATGTCTTCTTAGAGGTTTGTCAAATGACACAGTGTTGGCAATCTTAGTGAGAGGCTGAAATAATTTGTTGCCAGATTTTCTCAGCTCACAATAAGCTTTACAGTTATCCTGGATTTCATATGCAATGCCATCATTGCTGGAGACAATTAAGTGCCTCAATCCTATGCAATACCCCCAAAAATGCTGTTGCAGTTGCTTAACAACTTCACTTTGATTTTTTGCAAATTACTTGTTGATGACTTCAGCTTTGGCCTCTTTGGTCAGATTATTTGGCTGCTGTAAAGCTCTGGAAAGTCAATGAGAAAATGCTGGCATAATCTTGAACTTAATGGAAGGATCAGACTGCCCTTATCCTGCAATTTAGTCAACAGAGTTGGGTAACATTTTAGTGACTGAAAATTCATCACAAATGGAGTTTTGATCCTAAAGCTGTTTCCACTTTTTAGTAGAATGGCAGAATTTGTTTGAGGTAAGGAAAAAGCAGCCTGGAGGTAAACTCTAATCATGTTACCCCTCTTTTGCCCACTAACTCAGGGGTTATGGAATTTGGTTTTTAATCTCATCATGAGGGCCTTGGAATCAACACCTTCTACAAAAGGACAATGTCTCTGAGGAGAAAGTTGGAGGAAATTTGCAGTGAGCTGTTCTTGTTTCTGGCCCCATGTCTTGAGCCCAGCCAGGCAGAGGTGGTGGGCTCTGGGGTTCTCAGTCTGCTGTCTGAGCTGCTTTGGCCCACAAAGTCCCTGCAGCACACAGCCTTGGCACTCACACTGCTGCTGGCACAGCTTTAACATCATTGCCCATCTTTGCCCTCCTGGCTTGGTTGTCCATCGAGCCTGGATGTTCATTCTCTCCCAGAGAAATGGGAACACCAGGTCAAGTTTGTTCTTTCCCCAGTCTAGAGCAGGGACTAAAGAAACAGCCATGTTTTGTCTCCAGTATTTCAGATTGGCTGCTGATCCAGAAAATCAATTAAAGTCACAGCCTTACATAGTGCAGAATCAGGTAATATCCAGTATGACAGTGACTGTGTCTGGCCCATGTGGAGCTTAGACACCTGCAGAGGCTGGCTTTCTCTGTACTGCCTTACTTAGCACTTTATAGCCCTTTACAGGGCTCCAAATGAATCTCCTTTTCTGTGCAGGTTTATTTAAAACAGAGATGTAGTGAGTTAAGAGAATACCTTTTTTTTTTCCTTTTTGGCACAGTAGTTCTACAGACTGGTCTTAGATGAAGTTCAACTAATTTATATAGTAACAATAGTGAGCTGATATTTCCTCTGATACTGAGACTTGGCAGAGAGGACCAGAAGGAAGTGTTTCAATCCAATATATAAGACAACAGTAAAAGGAAAAAAAGATATTTCCTCTTTATTATGTGAGGAGAATAAATATTACAAATAATTTCCACCCATTAAAATGCTCTTTTGTTCTTGCAGCCTGGTTTGGGATTTGTGGTCAGTCCAGTTTTGATCACTGTAATATCTTTGCAACATTCCATCCTTGTTTCCTCATATCCATAGCTTGCTTTTGCTTGTGTTCCATCTGATCCCAGCTGTTGACATTCAAAGATCATTAATCAGGACACTTATTGCTAAAGAGCAATGGTCAAAGTTTGGCCTATTCCGGCCCAGCTGCTGTGGCTGGATTTTTCTGGTCCCCAAATGCAGTCATTTCTGGACAACTCTGTCTTTAATCAACTGGCCAACTGTAATTTAGTCTCAACACTATTGGGCCAACTTCCTTAAACAGAGCTATTTAAATCATTTTTGTGTAATTTTGCAAATCCTAAGGTTAAATCTCAGGTTTAGAAGCTTCCCACAGAGTTTGCAGAAAATAACTTTGGGCTGTTCTCAGCGTTTTTAGTGTTTGCTTGAGTTATCACTGTTCTTTGGATTCTACATTTTGGCACTACAAATTAATAGCAACTGGAGAAAGAAGAAGGAAATATTTCATTGTTATTTTTTTGCACACACCAACAACACAGCAATGTTATATAAGTTCATGTAAGGCAGGTTTTCTTTAGAGAAGTACACGGCTGCTTTTGCCTGGTTTGTACTACAGGCATTATGAAACTATTAGCAACTCATCCCTGTGAGCATTATTTCAGCCTCAGAGCTCTGAAGGGCTTCTGTTGTTTGTGAACCACACACTAAAGAAGGTCTGAATTGCTCAAAGGCTTCTCACTGGAAGCGTTCCATGGAGCCTGATGTGTGTCTGATTGGGACACCACAGGGCAGCATGCAGTTAAGCAGCAGAAGGGACCAGAGAGATGCTGCCAAGCCCTGTGGAACACAATACCAGGTCCCTCAACATAGGAGAGGAGAGGGAGATTTTTGGATGCTAAGGTTTTCAGAATGATCAAGAAGTGGCAGTAAGTACTGTCAGGCCTTGGGAAAAGGCTGATTCCCAACCACTGATTTTTGATAGTTTTAGAACATGCCCTATGCCAAGGATTCTTCTCTCCTCTGTGTTTTTCTTTCGTTGTAGCTAAAATCAAGAAGCCTAGAGGTCTGAACACCAGACCAGACCATAGAGTAAAGTCTTGGAATTAAAATTATCCAAATAATAAGCAAAAATTTTGGTTCAAATTTTGGTTGATTTATCTTCATTTAAACTAACTGCTATCATAATAAACCTCTCCTTCTGAGAAGCAATGGAGTTTAAATTCTACAAGGACTTCTGTCTAAAATGTTATTTTCTGGGGTTTTTTTCTTATTTAAGTAGGAATTTACAGTAGCAAAATTTTGATTTTGAAATAAAGAATAAAGTTAGAATGGGCAATTTAAAATTCTGTATTCAATAGTTATAGTGTGTGAGTCAGGGGTCCATTCCCAATGAGGATCTTCTGTTGTAAGTTAACACTTTTCATGAGATACTGATACTCTAGTAGATAGTGGATGGCATTTATCCATTTCTGCAAAACACCTTACCTTACTAGTGCAAGTGGAACTTCGTACTGGTGAGCAAGCTACAGTACTAGTTCTTACTCAGCTTCTCATCTAAATTTATCTTGTATGATAATAATGCACTTTTTCTGTGCCAACTCTGCATCAGATCATAACATTTTCTATTAGCCTTGTCCATTGTGCTCAAGTGGATTTCATGGGCGAGAAGGGCTCAAGGAACCTACTGTGGTTCTCTGATTCTGGCTAGCTGAAGTTCATCAGTATTCATGATTATGATATCTTTTTCACATTCTACCCCTGATAAGTTTGTAATAAAAAGCTCCCATATACTCAGGTTTTCTGAGGTGAGTTCTCTCCTGGATTGTGCAAATTTTTAAGGTCAGAATTTCCACATGGTAACTCTAATGGCCCACATGCTTTAATGTAGATACTAGCTGTATTGTTTCTTATAACTCAGTGACCAGATATAATAAGTCATTCTAGAAATTCAAATTTCTACTAAAAGAGTGTTTCATTAATTGGAAAATCTGAGTGTTGCATGAATTTGGCTGCTCTTCATCTGGAGCCCTAAACATCTTTGGGATTTCCAACAATCACTACCCAGGCATGTGCATGCTGCTCTTCACCTGTGCATGGGCATCCTGATGCTGCCAGGACATCCAGTCCTCCTGAATATGAACTATATTATATATTCAGTTCCAACTGTGTAATAAGCCTTCAGAAGGTCCCTGGCAAGGGTCACACAGTGCCCAAATGGCCTTTGCAGATCCAGAATTCTATATGCCTTCAATTTTTCAGATTTATTGAATATACAACCAGTGTTCAAAGCTTTTACATCAGGAAATTTTGCCTAGCAACAACTCTTCTGCATAACCCAAGCTCCTGGCCCCCCAGATTGTCCATATTACAATAGACATAGGTGGAAACAAAACCACCACCAACTTTGTAACTGGAAAAACTGCAATGATTTTTCCATAATAAAAGTAGTCCATTTTACTTCTGCTCACTGACTTGACACAGTGTGGTTGCTTCATTAGAAAAACTAGCCCTGTGCTGAGGAAATAATTCTAGTGAATATTTAAAGCTTATATATGACTTTATTTCATTCTTTATTTCTCCATTTCATTCCTTTGATTTTATTCATAAACTAGTAGCCTACCAAGCTATTGTAAAAATAGGTGGAAAATGCATCCTGTCTTCCTGCTAATGTTTCCAATTCATGCAACACTATTTCAGTAGGAATTTGAATTTCTGGAATGACTTATTATGTCTGGTCACTGAGTTATAAGAGACACAATATAGTTCATGTCTACTTTAAAGAACAAGGATTGATATCTCTTTATAACTGTTTCTTTTCCTTCTGAGACAGTATGCTTTCCTCCTGAGTTAAGATAAAGATACTCAAGTACTTTAACTTTTACAGTATATATTTATTCTTTTGAGCATTCTAATGCATTTTTAACTTTCAAATTTCATGTGAAAAGACAGTAATTGCTATGTTTCAGAAATTCCTGGTTCTAATACAGATGCTTAATAATAAGATATAAGTTATCATAATAAGATGCTTCTGAGGCAGATATTTGGCAAGTGTATTAGTTATTTATTGACCTTTTATCTGGGAAACATTAGGTTTCATTGTCCTGCTGTTGATGTCTCTGAGCATTATAACTTGCTTATAATTTGTCTGAAGTGAAGGGCTGTTATTTTTAAGACATATAAATTAATTAGTGAAAGGTCGTGTTTTAATGTAATTTAAAAGTATTTCAGGACTTATATTTTGCTCTGTTTTTTTGTAAAACCTATAAAAGAGAGAAAAAGAGGAAAAAATGAAACCCAGACTACAAAATATGGAAGAAAAGGTAAATAAAAGCTGTATAAAGGCCCCAGTCTTGTTCATGGAAATTGTGCTGTTCACTTAAATGGGAGCAGGAACTTGCCCTTTAGCAGAATGCCCTTTTGCTTACAAGATATGGAACTGTCATTATGTAAAGTGGTTTTGTGTTTTTGCCATATTTTTTTCGTGTCATTCAAGAGCTAAAGACCCCCAGGCTAGCATTAATGTCTAATAGAAGTTTTGTAAACCTTTTACTTCCAGTGGCAATCTGAGTCTGTCCTGCTGACAAAAAAAAGGTCTTTAGTGAAGTTAAACATGAGCTGTTCATGTCTGAGAACTTGGCATAGGATGAAAACTGGAGACTCAGTTCAGTGTCTGACGTACAATAGGTGATTTCACAAAGCACCTTTGCAATTTGACAGCTTTGTTTCCAAGAGATTCAATGAGCCTATAGTGAATTGCTTAACATTACCCCATAGAGACCTGCCTCTGTAGGTCAAATCTAAAGTCAATTCAACACCACACTTCCTGTGCTGTTTTGGCCCTAAGAGTACAGCAGGAGACATCTAGCTCAACTCAGTACACATTTCAGTCTGTAAGGTATCTCTGGGTGTAAAATGCGTTTACATCTCTGAAATCCACTGAAGAACTCAGAGAATATAGACATATCATGTAGTGAGAAACTTTCAAATTACTTTCGTTAGCCTAAAAAAAATTAGCCAAAGTCACCAAATTAAATCTTACTGTAAATGCTGTGGGTTATGTTTAGGAAATCAGAACTAATATCACCTGGGTTTTTCTACTCTGGCTATAACCTCTTAAAAGTACAATCCAGTTTTTATCATCAGTTTTTAGTGAAGATTGCAGTATCTGTACCCTATGCTTTTGGGGTAGGTGGGTGAGCTGCAGAAATGGAATGAAGGCTGCACAATTTTGGGGACACTGAGAAGGTGTTAGGCAGCTGGTTCCAAGCATAGTCTGCAGCGAACCACAGCCCATGGCCAAGCAGGCAAGAGCTCCCCTTCCAGCACACAGAGAGAGGAGGGCAGTAATGAAGAAGAATGGAAGTTTGGACAGGCAAGGACCTTCAGGAGGATGAGACTTCCCCTGAAGGCTGAGGCGCCATCACAGAACCACTTCCCTGCTCTGGAGAGTGAAGAGGAAAGACCTGTCAGATCAGGATTGCTGCTGGAACTGAGTAAGGCAGCTCCATCTGCTCCCTGTGTAACAACCTGTGCACCGAGAAAGGGGGACTGGTGAGAGCAGTGGGTGACTCTTCTGCCAGGTACACAGGGAGGCACCCATGTGCTCAAGAGAGAGGTGCTGCTTACCAGGATTTGTGTCATGGGTGTCACTGACAGACTGCCAACCCTCATACAGCCCACTGACTAATACCTGCTGCTGGTGTTCCACATTGGTACCAGCCAGGAGCGGCTGGAGTGGGTCCAGAGGGGATCACAAAAATGGTCAGAGGGCTGGAGCACCTCAGCTATGCAGACAGGCTGAGAGAACTGGGGCTGTTCAGCCTGGAGAAGAGAAAGCTCTGGGTAGACCTTACAGCAACCTTCCAGTACCTAACGGGAGCCTACAGGAAAGCTGGAGAGGGACTTTTTCCCAGGGTGTGTAGTGACAGGACAAAGGGAAATGGCTTTAAACTAAGAGTAGGTTTAGCTTAGATATTAGAAGAAAATTATTTTGTATGAAGTTGGTGAGACACTGGAAGTTGTTGCCCACAGAAATCGTGGATGCTGCATTGCTGGAAGTGTTCAAAGCCAGGTTGGACAGGGCTTTGAGCAACATGGTCTAGTGGAAGACGGCCCTGCCCATGGTAGGGAGGATGGAACAAGGTCCCTTCAAACCACTCTGTGATTCTGTGAACATCATTCTGTAATGTAGAAGATCTCTGCTTTGAGACTCTTAAAGACAGGTGTTTAGTTACAGTATTTATTTGATAAGTTCATAATAATTCACATATAATTTTATACTGCACTTGTACAGTGTAGAAACTATCAGGATTAGAAGGTTGAAAAAAAGGTTATATGTTCAAAAAATAAACTTCTTTCATAAATGCATTGGATAATTTGTGGTATTTATCTGTTTGTTGCCTTAGGCTAGGGATAATGGGAAGCTGTTTTTTCAGCACTCATGGATAACCTGACCCTTCAGTAAGCTTAGGTTCCACAATGTGGGGTAACTGTGATGGGACCCTGACTGAAGAGGTCACTGCAGTTCAATGCATGTTGCTTGAAAATAAAAGTTATCCTGTGTTTTGTGGTACTGTTTAGAATGGAACTTTTAAAGACTGAACATGTTATGTCCAAGCTTTTAAGAAGGAAGAGGCATGAATAGTTAAAAACAATATAGTTTATCGGCCCCATGTAATGGAAATATATGGTAAAAGATGTGTTTCTCTATCCAGCTACACTACTTGCAGGAGTAAGGACCACACATATGAGGATTTATGGGATAAAGTTCAGGGCTACCATTTCAAAGCACTAAATAGAAGTGTTAAACAATAATATTTTCCAGGAATGTCTCCATCCAGCACTTTTTACCACAGTACAAGAAACAACAAACTGAAAGCATGCCTTTCTCTTTGGCATATTTTCCTCCAGATAACAAACCTGCTTATGCATGTTAGGAAGAAAAGAACATACTCTTTTAAGTAAAGGGCTGCATTAAGGAGGACAGATTTATGTGAAAAAATGAAAAATTTTTTCATCATTTAAATGTCTTGGTATATTAAGTTTAAATAAAAAAAAACCTAGTGAGTCTTAATAATTGCCTGGACCAGGATTCCTTTAGGGTATTACAGGTAGCACTTTTGTGTCTTGTAAGTCATCCTTCCAAGGTAGGTGTGTAGCATGTCTCAAATTTATAAACAACCTGAAAAACAGAGATGCAGCCTGTTCCTTCTAGCTGGGACTATTTATTCCTCTAAGTCACCATCAAAACTTGCAGCAGAGATCACAGAGATGATATAGGACTTGTACTGCTTCGTGGATTCGACCTGAAAATCAGCTCTCACTCACTGGGTTAG
Organism: Molothrus ater; assembly: GCF_012460135.2. Taxonomy (NCBI): domain Eukaryota; kingdom Metazoa; phylum Chordata; class Aves; order Passeriformes; family Icteridae; genus Molothrus; species Molothrus ater. The sequence goes on from NC_050479.2 coordinate 20,218,267, forward strand.
CATTACTCTTGGCAAATTTTGGAGAGTGAAAATTACTTTGAACATTATGACAGCTTCAGCTTTTCTTGACTTTTACTGAACTTTTTAAGCTAGATTATCTATCTAAACTTTTGAATTAAGGTGCTAGCAGAACTTAGGCAGCATGAGAGAAGAGCTTTGTTGGAACTTGAAAGAAAACCACAGTGTGAAGCGAAAGCAACGTGACACTGCAGAACCACCACAAATGTTCTTTCATGGCTTCCATTGTGCTCTCTCCTTGAAGCACTTCAAAACCAAATCTACTCCCACAGTTTTTGTGACCTTACCCTCAGTTTAAAGCAAGAACACAAAGCATTGTGTTTGTCTCATCCACAGTGGCTGCCAAACCTTGAGATGGAACCCAGGGTTTTTTCTTCTGTTAAGTACAAGTATTGTGCTGATATTCTAGCTAGTAAACAATGCTCCCTCAAGTAAATGAAAAAAAATTTCTGGATTCCTCTCTAGGTTTCGGATTTCGATCACCTGTTTTATCCCAAAGGGTTCAGTGTTTATTTCAAACCGAGAAGCTGAACAAATACTTTATTTTTAATTATGTTAGATAGAAATATCTTAGAAGTTTGACAAAGCATTATGCCTTACTAGAACAAAAAGAGCAACCTGAAACTTTACAAATGATGAATGCTGCAGTGCAACTCCCAGTAGAAAATCTCAGGATAGGGCACAGGCAGATCAGATTAGGTTTATCTTTGATCAAGAGCCAAAAACAACAGGAGATAATGATAGTGATTTTGTATTCTTTTATTTTCATACAGAACATGAGATAAGCATTGGAAACAGTTATTATTTATATTATATTAGGAATTCATTATTCAATTACTTTATTTAAAACAAAGCTCAGACTGAGTGAAATAAAATTGGATAATGTTCTGCCATTCTTACTCTTAATATTCAATTAATTATCTTTTATTTCATTTTTCAACCTAAAAGAAAAACCCAACATCTTAAAAACAAACAAAAAAAATCTTCCCAAAACTTTTAAATGACATATAGTCTGATGCCTGGGCACAGGTCCACTTTTAATGCTACAATTCACTTCAACGGGGTTTTTTTTTAATTATTTCAGACCCAGCTACTGAATCTCCTGTCACTTAAACACAGTATTAGGTCACAAAGATTCAATTTCCATTCCACTGTAACTTCCAAATAGAGACAACTTGTGGGTTTTTTTAGCTGATTTATTTTTTCTTAATTAATGCATTGCAATCTGTGCTGCAAAGAAAAGAGTCCAAAGGTGAACCTTACCTATCTTACAGAACTGTTATTACAGACACGTATAGATATCAAGGTGATAGGATCCTGTATGGGAACTGGAAGCAGGGACAACTAGAAATTTGAGCATGAACTTTCTACTGCAGGTTTTTTTGTGAGCTGGTAGTTGCATTTTTTTTCCAGGTATTATCTATTTTTAATAACATTTCTGCAGAAAGCCAGAAATTTCTTGAGAGAAAAGGGGGATCCAGATTAACCTTTGTATTCTTCAGTAATGATTAGGGAGAACTCTTTGTTGGAAGTTCACAACTGTTTCTGTTAGTGAACATATATATAATGGGGCATTTTGTGAAGGACTGGGGAACTGCATGCTCCTGTTTCAGGTGGATTCTTAACTGACATTGAAGGAAACTTGTTCCAGTCGGTAATATGGCATGTCAAAGTTCAAGTATATGTTTTGTACACTAGGTGCTCAATCTATGACTATTTATAAGTACTGAAATCACAGGTGGAACATGGATCTCTCACACTACTATATTCATACATGATAAAAAAGTTTCACTGCAATTCAGGAAAGGAAGCATAGTTCCTTGTACATGTATGTAAGAGTCATCTTGGGGCCAATAGAAAATATAAAAGCTAAAGCCTACTTTTTGCTTATCCTATGAAGTTTCTGACCAGTGTATTCAGTTAATTCAGTTACCTTTCTACCACCATTCTTATGAAGCTCTGCAATCTTCATTTTTTGCTGGAGTATATTCAGCCAGCTGTGGCTTCTCTCATACTCATTTGCCTCCCTGTGCTCCCACACTTTCTTCTGTTCTTTAATCCACATGGGCTTCCTTCCACAGCAATGACAACTGTTTCCTTGCCCCCATCTGTCTACTACTCTTTAAAACTTCCCCTCAAAGAATGTGCATCTAAGAAACTAATTTTTAAAATTTTTGACACTATGACCTTTACTGACATTTGGGAGGCTTGACATGACTCTCTGAGAGTCACATCTCAGCATCTCATAACTCACTCTGTACTTCCCATCAGCATGCTTGGTTTTAGCTTATTGCAGTTGAGATCAGTCAGGAGTAAGGTCTGAAGGCAAAAGAGCTGGGGAGAAACAAACACAGCTTGGAACAAAAATAAAAATTACTGCAATCTGCAGAAAAACAGGCAGTCACATGGGCAGAACAATCTGCATTCATGGAATCACAAGAGGGCTTGAGTTTGAAGGGACCTAACCCTCTGACGCCACCATGGGCAGGGATGCCTCCCAATCAGATCAGGTTGCTCAGTACCCCATCCAACCTGGCCTTGAACACTTGAAAGGATGGGGCATCCAGAGAATGGGACATTTCCAGATGTTTTTTCGTTTTGTCAAGACATTTCTGATCTGACACTGGCAAGTGTCTGTGTATGCATCTGTATATATATATATAGACATACACAGATGAATGAATATTTTTATATGTTTGTGTATGAATATATATGTGTCTATCTAAAACAATATTTTCAGACAGACTGACATTTTTGTATGTTTAGCCTTTCATTTTCTCGTACAGGGGCTCACATGCTCAAGTTCTTGCTTGTCTATACACTGATCATTCCCCATACAGGCTCCTACTCTTGTCTCTTCATGAATTTGGTTCTCGGCTCATTTTGTTCCTCATTGTCCAAGGTGCTACTGTCAAAATTGCCTGTCCCAGGTATTGACTCAGCCATGTTACTTTGCCATCACTTTAGATATTTCTGTTTTGATGTTCCCTGAGTTTCAGCTTCCCAGGATTCCTCTAAACAGCCTATACAGTGATACTTTGCTGCTGCAAAGTATCGTGATGTTCCCTTGATCTTGTCATTGTCTCAGTGCTGTCATTTTCCATATGAATATCCATTTTTCATATTTCATCCTCTTACCTAGAAAAATGCTCAGTGTTTCAGGGCAAGGTTACTTCAGGCTCAAAGACAGCACTTCCAAAGCAGTGAAGTATAAATTTTTGCCTTTTCAGCATGTCATATGTCAAGGAATTTAAAAATAATTATAATAAAAGATGGCATCCATTTTTGATCTTTTAATGCTAGTCTCTTTGCTTGAAATGTTTAGCTACTTTTGGGGTGAGACTACATTTTTGTCTTGTATTCATACAGTATCTGCAGAGCACACTTCTCATATGGGACACCACTCTGTAGAGGGAGACAGAGGAAAGAATGCAGTATGTCACTTCATTTTCTGATAAATCAATTGCTTTAGCACAGGTATTTCAAAACTAATGACTAATTTCAGCTTTGGATCCACCATATAACAATATAGTAAGTATTAAATGCTTCAGCAAAAAATTCTAAATGCTGTTTTCATGATTTTTTGGCTTATAAACATTTGGGACAGTTCTCTAATCATGAAATATGGTTTTAAAAGCTTGCTCTATAATATTTATATATAAAGTTGATAAATTAGTTTAATTTTAACCAACTATCACTCATCAGTAATCAATTAATCATCTATGAGCAATGGATAATTATCACTATTTATGTTTTAACCTAAATTCTCTAACATTTAGAAAAGGCAGTATTTGAATAAGTGTCCCTGGAGGGAATATTTCAGTGCTTAGCTCTGCTTTTAATTACTATAACTTTCTTTTAATTTCACAGTTATTCACTAGCGACATTTTATTTACAGATAAATGTCTCATACACTGAAGAAGGAAAGAGGCATTAGCAGGCTCAAAATTTAGTGTTTGGTCCTTTCTTATGTGTTGATAATCAGCATATTAAATGATTAATTGACTATTTATTTGCTTTTTGCACTTATTTTTGGATTTTGGATGTTGTAGAGTGGTGTAGTTCAGATGGATTCCTGGTGCTGAGTAACAGTCCTTATAACTATGAAGGAATTCAAGAGTGAGCACATGCTTATCCAACTTGATGAATTCCAGGCTAAGTCCTCTGAGCCAAGAGATGACTCTTTCCCACCTGCAATGTAAAAATGGGGCACTATCATCACTAATGGCAAAGTCTTCCTACCAAGATTTGAAGAATTCGCTGAGTTCTTGGCATCATAGTTTGAAAGGAATTAGCTAAAGTACTGGTCTCTAGGATAGAACAGTTCTTGTGAACATTCTTTAAAAGTGCTTAGAGGAAATGGGCTGGTCCATAGATCTAAATTCATTTTTTGATAATTTAGACCTTTGTCATTAATTTAGATTCATTTCCCAAATTTGACAGGCACACAAACATTGCAAATATGTGTGTGAAACGGTGCCAATACATAAATGTGCTAAAAATGTAAAGCTGCATTCACTGTAATACTTTTCTGTAATCTGTCATAAACTGTGCTTTTACTTATCCTGTTGCAGTTAGTGGTACTGCAGTAGCATATTGCAATATTGCAATGTAGTATGCCTTGTAATAATGCATAGCCCACAGTATCATATTTATTTTGGTATACTATGCCATTATTTATAGTGGCACCCTGCAGTATTTTTGGGATACAACCAGTATTCACTGCAGCACTTTCCAGCTGGGCTCAATACCACACTTTTTGCCTCGAGAGCAGCTGATGCTCAGGAATTCTGACAAGAATTTATTCCTTGCTTTTACTTCTCCTGTGGCTAGAAGTTAGCTCCTTTCCTGGTGTTCATAACCCCGCCCCAGTCCAGGCTGGAGACTCTGGAAAGGTGGCAAGTGCATTACAAAGTAAGCTCTATGTGCAGCAGGGCCAACAAGGCTACAAACAGAGCAGCTTTTTCCTCAATTACTGCTCTGAATAAATCCAGTTTCTTCTCATGCTCCATGGGTTCAGGTTTTCTTCCTTGCTATGCTTTCTTGAAAAACATGTGGATGTCCTCACATGTTTTTCAATCCCTCTTCCTTTGCATGGGCTACCAGCTGGGCAAGCAGCTGGGCAGCACAGGGGAGGTGTCCAGGGTACATGGATGCTTCAGCAGGCCCTGAGTCAGCTCAATTCACACCATGGTTTTCCTCCTCAACAGGATCAGTAACAGGGCTCTCACTTGCCCATTCAGCAAGAAATTTGAATGAAATTTGTAGGACTTAAGCATATATGAGACTTCTGTCTCTGTTTATTTAGACATTCAGTTTGCAACTATTGCAGATGTGGAAGATAGCTGCATGGAGGTATTATAAGCAGTCAGGTCAAAGTTAGAAAGAAGGTTGAATTTAAATGAAAACCTGTAGGAAGCAAGTGTTTTCTTCATTATCCACTATATTATCTCCCTCAAGAATGCTAAAAAACCTACTTTTTCACTCCCTCCTCTTTCCTCTTTCACGAGTACAACTCTACAAAGTTGGAACATTTTTACCCAGGGAGCAGCTGTTTAAAGTATTTCTGTAGTTTCTGAATTTTTCTGAATGACCCAGTACTTCAAGAGACAGGTGTTCTGAGGATACTCATCATACTACAGCTGTAGTTTGCTTATCCAGAAAAATAATATCATGCAAATAAAATAATTTTAAGTACCTGAAATTTAACTTAACCTTTACTTTTTCCAATGGGCTTTTAGTTTATGGGGTTTTATTGTTTGGGTTTTGGTTGTTTAATCCATGCCTTGGAAATGTGTCCTTCGAAACCAAGGCATCTGGAAAAACTAAACATTAACATTTCTGAGTAAAAGTTGCTTAGTTTTCAGAGGGGCTGCAAGACTTTCAACAGTCATAAGCCTAAAGAAAATAGTGTAGGCTCTAGAAACTTCTGAGGAAATTGTCATTTAGAGAAGTTTTGTGAATAATTTCAGGTAATTTGAGACCTCATTAATAGGAAAGGTGGTTCTGTTTCACTACTTGCTTCATGATAGCTTGTTATCCACCTCCTCACTGGTGCTGGCTGCTGCAGTCACGCACCTTGGAGAAGGATTTGCTTTCAGTAAGATTAATATTTTGATGTACTTGGCTATATGCCCCACATGCTGTAGTGCTGATGAAAGGGTGAGAGCAAGAATGACCCTTTTAACAATGGCATATTCTGAAGTTATTTTAATAACTTTTGAAATTAAGTCACTAGCTGCCAAAAAAGAAGAGGGAAAAAAAGTATGGCAGATAAAACTAAGTTTTTCTCTGTCTGGAGAAATGAGCTTAAACAGAGTCCTTCCTCTACTCTGAAAAACAATGTAGATTTTTTTATTGAGGGAGTCTTTTCTGGAATTTCAGAACCAGTCTCTGAGTCACATACCACACACTGACTTAGCTATCTAATTCCTCTCTTTAGAATTGCATCTACCTTAAATAAAAGATGCAAGGATGCCATAAACTCTATCTGTATCAATTCATTTCTTTCTCACCAAGGAACTAACCCCACCCTGGAGTCCAGAACTTGCTGAGAATTCAGGAGCTGTGGCAGTATCACTCTGTAGTGCCATGGCAGGCCAGGTAAGGAAACCTGCATTTATAATTCAGTTTCCTGAACACAAGTATATACCCATCCCATAATGAATACATCCCAGTTGTCATGTCAGATAAGTGGTTTCAGTAAATGAGAGTATATTTTGTAATTTGAAGTAAAGCTAACCTTTTGACCACATATGTAACTTTAAAATAGAAGGGAAGAAAGAGATTCATAGCAGAAGTCATCATGCCAGTTCAAAATAAGTAAATAGAACATCCCTAAATTATCAGATGTAATGAGTTAGTAACATTAATTTGCATCTGCAGTTGACTGGCTCTTTTGCACGTTGAATAAGGTTTGACCAAAGAGATATGATCACACACCTCAGCATAAGATTTCCTGAACACTGGCAACAGTTGTACAGTTGCTCTCTTCCCTCCCTTTTTTTTTATCATCACATGTAATATAAGGTGCTGGGTTTCCATTTTTTGTTAGTAAATTTCTCTCCTTTTAATATCACAACATCAGTGAAAGTAGTGATCTATGTGAGTGTATTTTAAAGTGCTAAAGGGATTTAGTAAGTCAGGATTACCTTGTAGTGAATCCACAAGATGCTGCCCTTGGCCTGGAGACTGCCTGGCAACTTCTGACCCTTCAGCACCTTGCTCTTCTTGCTCTGTCACAGCTCATCAGCTCCTCAGTTTTTCTGCTACAAGTGTCTGTGGAGATGTTGCAAACTAGATCTGTTATACATGTTTAAAGGAAAATTCTCATTCTCTACTTTTTTCCGGAGATTTAAGCCACATTGGCTTACAGTGTAGCTGCACAGAGTGGTGCCAGTAGGATTAGAATAGTGGGGGTGGCAAACCTATATTTCTTAAACTGGCCTTGTAATTGCAGCCAGAAAGTGACAGTATCATATTAGAGACTACAGGACTCCTCATATTCAGTGTTGTTTGTATTATTTGTATATATGTCCCCATTCAATGGGGAGAATTAACAGGTAAAGGTGGCCAGGACATTTGTAATGCCTGCTCCCACCCCATGAGAACCACCAAGTCCCAGTACAAGAAGGGTGGCTGTGGAAGGCTTCTGGGTACTGCCCTGAGGCCAGTTTTGTATTTTCTCATGAAAGACAATTAAGCCAATATTTCTTGTTCTTTTATAGATGAAAAAACTGAAATACTCAGTGATGTGAAGTGGCAAAGGCCATAGAATAAACATCACTCCTGGGAATAAAAGTCAAGAAATAACTTACATGAAAAACTGTAGGGGCTTTTTCCTACCAATCTGTGCTTAAAATAATGCAGCTCTCATAATGATTTCTTCTTCTTCTTTTCATTTCTGGATGTTGCCAGTCAGGAATGTTTCTTCCATAAGAATAGTAAGAAAGTAACATAGTAAACCTGTTGCTTTTAAAAGCATGCTCACTGTGCCATGTGCACTGTGCCATTTTCAGAATCTTTTAATAAAGGGGTAAATCTTGCTATGGTAAGTATTTTTTTCACAATAGAATTGGGGTTTGCTGGGATTTCTCTGTGTGGGTTAAGCCAGGCATATGAATTTTGTTTTCAAAAACAGTTTTTCTTCTAGACAATGCCCTATTCCTTGAACAACCAGCAATATCTAGCAGGGTAGGAGAAATGGCTAGCACTGAATAAAAGTATTGAAGGAGAACATTTCACCTTTATACATATGACAAGTGTTAAATACTAAAATATCTCTAAAGCCAGCTGGCAGAGTCAGGCTGGTACAGTGCTACATTTTGGGTTTAGTGTGAGAATGATGTTGATAACATGCTGATGACTTGTTGTTGCTAAGTAGTGCTTAGTCTAAAACAAGAACTTTCTTTACTCTTTCTCCAGTCTTTTTTAAAACTTATTTTCTATTGGATGTGCTAATCAGGAGACCCATACTGTATATCTTCAAAAGAGTTAAGGATTTCACTCCAGCTAAGTGGGTTTGTGTAGCCTTGTGAAAAGAAGGCTTAAGGCAGACCTTATCATCATGTTTCAGTATTTAAAAGGTGACTACAAAGAGGATAGAGACTTCTTTTTACAAGCAGTCCAATGGAAAAATGAAGGGCAATGGGTACATGTTACTACTGGGGAGATTCTGATTAGACATGAAAGGAAAATTTTTCACAATCAGTGATTGGAATAATCTCCTCAGGGAAGTGGTGTTGGACTCCCCAGTGCTGGACAGTTTTAGGATTCTGCAGGTCAGGGTGCTGGACCATCTTGCCTGGACTGTGCTTTTGCCAGGAAAGTTTGGACCACATGATCCTTGAGCTCCTGTCCAACCTGGCTGCTGGTACTCAGACAACAGCTGGGGTTAAAGCATAAAAGTGAGAAAACACATTTTTACATGATTGTATATGGGAAATGAAACCACTTTACCTTCTTCTTTGTTTGGTAATGTCAGAAAAGAAAAGGAAAAAAACTTACTAAAGAGATCAAAGTCTTGATCCTTACACTGAGGTATCCTAAGCAAATGAAAGCCCAAATAATAACATTAACATTGCAGTCTTTTGTTAATTAAAAGCTAGATTGGGAGAACAAGTGCTTTATTTCAGTTTCCTTTACAAACAATGAAGGGGTGCAATCCTACCTAAATCAAATCAATGGCAAAACTCATGAAGATATCACAAGTTGATAATTCAGAAGAGTAAAGGATCCTTTGATGTTTGCCTTTTTAAGTGTCTACAAAAGAGCAGCAATTCCAAAGACAACCATTGGACCATTTCTGGTTTTTACTTCTCACATTTTGCATGTAAGAAATATTCCCAAGGCCGCAAAAAAGATTTGTGAGAAACAATAAAACCAGACTCTCTGGTGAGAGACCAGTTGTCTCTGTTGGTCTCATTTATGTGATTCTGTTGTAATATATGATTACACATGTGCTGGCAGATGGAAATGTTTTACTAAATGGGAAAATATAGCTGATATCATAGGGATCATTTGAGATTTATTAGAAAGTTATCTGGTGCAGACATTTTCCGTGTAAAATAAACCCATACAAAGTCCTGCTAAATTATTCACCTAGAGGCTTTTTCCTCTGTCAGAGTCTAATTTCTAACTCCCATTTTCCTTCCTTAGACTTGGTCTTCCTCTTTCCTGACACCCAGTCTTAGACTCCTTGCCTGCTCAGATCCTTTTCCAGTTTTCCAGTACATGGTCAGCATCCATGTCCCCAGATTAGTATTTTCCGGCTTCTACATCTGTATTTATTCTGAACCTTTTCCTTTGGTTCCCAGACTGCTCGGACCTCCATGGATGCTCAACTATATTCGGTAAGCCCCTGCCATCCCACAGACCACTGTTCTGCTCAGGACTCTGCCCTCTTTGGTCTCTTGCCCTAGTGGTTCTACCCTGCAAGGCTTTATTTTCCCAGCTGTTTACCCAGCTCAGTAATTCCCATTTGTATATTCCCATCTCACTATGCTGACTTTTCCTTGGTCCTTCTTCCGCTGTTTCTTCTTTCCACCATCTCTGCCCCTTTTTCGTTCCTGGGGTTATCATTTGCAGTATCTATGTTGTTATTTTACTTTCTCATTTGAGGCTCACATCTGGTTGTACTTCCAGAGAGGCTTCCAGCTCACCCATCTCCCAGTCTCAGGACCCTTTTCCATTGTGACTCTTTGCTCACTCTGCTTTTCCAGTTATCCATCCCCATTTGTTCCCAGCACCTCCTCCAGCCTCACCAGGAGCATTTTTTATCCATTGCTTGTCTACCTAATTCCATCTATTTGTCATACTCCTTTCTCTGTTTCTAACTTACAGTGTTCGTTCCATTTTAATTTTCAGTTGAACTCCTCTGCATTAACAAGTGTGTTCTCCAGGGAGGGGAACTGGGGGCAAGGAGAGACAAATTCTGCTTTTAGATCTGGAATGTAACCCTGCCTTAGGTCGTCAGGTGGGAGAAGTCATTACAAGGATATTGTAGGCGAGTTTGAGTAGCCCTGACCTGTACTATGATAGTACACATCCCATCTGGTCAGCTGGGAGTCTGCAGCTCAGCTGGTGTTGGCAGTCCTCAGAATTTTTAGTTGCAAAATTGTGATGTACAGTTTTTTTCAGATCTTATTTGAATTTGGAAGGGCTGGCTGTTAAAGGCAAAAAGGCATACACCTGGCACAAAAACTTCTCCTGCCAAAGTCCAGATTTCTAAGCACTGAAGCAGCAGAGCACAACTTTTTATCACTGATGGCAACATATTTTCTGTAACATTTTTGTAAAATTAGCTGGTGGTTTTATCTGACATTTCTATAAAAATGAAAATTAAATAAAATCAGGCCAAGGAAATATTGCAACTGGAAACTTTAGTCTGATATAACTGAAGTTTGACATTGCAGTATGTGAAATAAAGAGCTAATAATGGGAAACGTCAAATACACATAATGATAGATGAAACTACAATCCCTGCTGATATGAGTAATATCTTTAAAAAGTCTGAAATATGTTCTAAATAGTTGAGGATAAGTTATGAACTGAGCTATATCTCTCAAAATTATCTGATTCTTAACATTCAACTAATGCCTGGGTTTAGCCCTTTGTATATAGCAAAACTACTTTTTAATACAAAACTTGCTGCAGGGAGACATTATAAATTCTGTGCATTCTAGGGCCAGGTATGACCACAGTAATTGCAGAATCTGACCTCATGCAAGAGAGACTACAACATTTTGCATACTAATTCTTTTATTTCACCTATAACTCACAGAGGAACAGGCCGATGGCTGTTAGTGTATCTGAATCCTGCTATCCATATGCATGGGTTCCAGATGGCCGTTTCCTGGGCTGGATTCAAGGGAAGAGGTCAAACCTAATGGCCTTAACGACAAGACTGTATCTTAATGGGAACACACCACTAGCAAAACATTCCAATTAACAGGGGATGTACTGAGCTGAAATAAATGGTTTCAAGTGATGATCAGCCTGGTGTGAAATTATAAACTCCATTGTTATTATCAAAATGACTAATTACAGCTCTGATGCATAATAGCACACCATTTTTTTAAAACTGGGGGACTAAACTGAAAATGCATTTAGCCTTTTGCTAAACCTCTAGGGAAAAATGAAGAGCATGTAATTTTTAGCTTGTATTTTTATTTAATTGGGACATTATTTCAGTACAAAGCATGATGTAGTATTTCTTTCCCCTTTCTCCAGTCTTTTTTAAAATAGTGTTTCCACCGGATGTCCTAATTAGGAGACCCATACTGTATATCCTCAAAAGATTTAAGGATTTCACTTCAGCTAAGTACCATTTTTGACTGTGAAAAAAAAAAAAAAAAAGCACAATTAAATGGGGGAGAGAAAACCAGGGCAGCCAGGCTATTCAAGGAAAACTGAGAAGTAGGCATAAGTTTTACATAAGCATTGTAATATATGTAGGTGGTTCTGTCTTTGCAGTTTTCTAACACTGTATAGGACTAAATTATGTTAATTTCTTTTGTATTTCTACATAAAGCAATCCATACACATTTTAAGGCCTTATTTCCTTTTGCCCTACAGCTTTCATATCAAGCAAGTAAATGTTAAAAGCAGTTAAAAGCAAGTCTGAATCTGTCCTCTCCATTAATGGGTTTTTAATTTAAAGGTCTTTGAAATTTTCATCCCCATTAGCTCAGCCCAGGAGCACTGAACCACAACTGTCTGATGCATGTGCTGGCAGACTGAGTCCTGAAAAAAGTGTGGCAGTTCTTCCACCCCTGGTTAGACTTCTCAATCAATGCTGAATTACAGAAAATAAATCCGATTTTTCTATTTAGTAGAGTACACGAAATAGGTAAGGCTGAAGAGGCCTTGCAATTCCTGTTCTGTTTTGTTTATCTTTCACAAGTGCACTGAAAACTGAAAATTTCCCTTAATAAATTACAGTCTTGTTCTTTGTCAAAGATTCCAGGCAAAGCAGAAAAGGTGTGATGTTTCTGTAACTGTATACTACCCAGAAATAATTTTATTCACTGGAACTTGATATCATGCAGGAAATAAAAAGTCAAAGAATAGATTAAATGAGGGTAATAGAAAAGCTAGGTATCCATATTGTTCACTCATGGTTTAGAACATACTTTGAATAGTGCAGTCAAATGTACAAAACATTGTCACTTGTGCTATACATCATATACGATAAACTTAGCTTCTAAAAATATATTTCATTAAGTTCTTTATATAAAAAAAATATTTATGGCTCAACTAATTTATCTATAGATTTTCAGAATTTCGGTAATATTTATGATTTATAAAAATAAGTGTCTTAATTACAGAATTAGAGAATAATTTAGTTTGAAAGAGACCTCTGGAAGTTATCTAGTCAGCACCCCCTTTCACAATGAGGGCAGGTTGCCTAGTGACTATTTTAACTGTCTTCAAGGATAGAAACTCACAGCTCCTTTGTGCAACCTCTTCGTCATTTAAACACCTTCAAGGCATCAGCAGCTACCTTTGCTGTGAGAGCACGTGGTCAGCTCCTTGTCCACAGGATCCATGGGGCCTTTTCTGCAGCTGCCAGGGTTAACAGCTGTTTTTCCAAACACAGAGTTTGCTTAAAGAAATTCACCAAGTTGTGAAATCCACTGCTTTTATTGTGATTCCCTTTTCTTTCATTTCCCTTTTCTTTCTTTCACTCACATTTGATTTTCATGCTAGTTGTTTGACCCTGAGACTCAAAAGCATTTTAGATGTACAAAATTCATTTGTACCTAAGACATTTCTGAGGTTACCTTTAGGGACTCTGCAAGATGAAACAAAGCAGACTTCTATTTACTTTGAAAAGCACCCAGCAGCTAGTGTCATACAGTGGAGACATACCACAGCACATATTTAATAATGAGAATGGACAACCTTAAAGGTCTGGACAAACCCATCAAGAACTATTGAAATCTTCTTTTTTTTAGACAGTTTCAAAATTACATTCAGTTTCAAAATTACATTCAGAAGCAAGGCAGGGTTTTTTGTTTTTTGTTTGGTTTTTTGGGGGTTTTTCTTGCATTTTGGTTTTTTGTTTGGTTTTTTTTTTTTTTTTTTGTAACGTTTCTAAGGGGCTAGTTTTAAAAGTCTGAATTCAGAATGTTCATCCAGTAAGTTTTCACTTTGATCACAGGTCAATAGACTGTGGCAAGGGCAAACTACCTGTTATGTCAAACCTAGGAATCTTTGCTTTTCCTGTCTTCAGTAACCACGTATAGATTGTTTGAAAATAGCTGACACCACTCTAACATACAAGTAATAATCATTATCTTGAGCACCCAGACTACTTCCCTGAACAAAAACTTTACCAGCATTTAGTGTCCATAGTGGGAGGGGCCTGCTTGACTTTACTGGCTTCTGATGACTCTCATTCAAAGCCCATTGACTCAGTAGGAAAACTAGCATAGCCTTTAGTGCATATTTGATTAAAGGCATTTATCTTAGGGAAATTGACTAATCTATGAAATAAGGATCAGGATATTTTTCTCTTGTAAAAGTAATTGAAATTCGTATAGGGAAAGAACAAAGTAGGCATTATTATGCCTCTAACTCTATTAAGAAATTTTGTCTTATCTTTTTTTTTTTAATTAGTTAAATGAGTAATTTAAAGCATTTTAGCATTTCATGTACTTGGCACGTGATTTGGTTCTTTCTCTTGAAATAAGGTGGTTACTGTGGAAACAAAGACTATGGAAGATTTGCATCACTGTTAACTTCATGAACAGATACATTGTTATGAAATGAAAAAGAAAACAGAGATACTGAGTTATAAAGTAAAATAAGTTCCTTATTAATTACAAAAATCATGGGTAAAAGCTAGTTTTATATATTCAATAGGAACCGCTCTGGCAGAAACAACTGCAAAAAATGGAAGTCAGTGGAACTGTCATTTCAGTATTCCATAATATTATCTAGAATATGTAATTTCCAAAATGTATGTCCCATCTCCTGCATGAACAGTTGCAACAAAGTGAAAGGCTTACCAAAACCAACTTGTTTTTCCTATCAGAGTGTAACAGCAATTTAGAGAGTAGAGCCTCTCTTGACATAGTTACAAAGGCAATATAGGGCATGGCTCTCCTGGCCCCTCCTCAGCTATTTGCACAATTATTTCTTGGCCATCTCACAGACTTGCGTGTTTATGCACGGGGTGAACCAGTTCATGTGCAGAACTAAGGAGTCAAAAGCCCTCTGGGAAAGCCTGGCATTCTGAGGTTTGCAAGTCTTGCCAGGCTTTGTTTTCCAAGCATCTGGAGATACAGAAAAGTGTGGACCAGGCCAGTAGGAATTAGAGAGATGTCAGTTCTCCTCTCCTGTATGTAACTCACTTTGTTAATGGCACTGTAGTGTTCAAAATCAGGGAATAGTTGCATAATTGAAATAGTTTCGGACTGGGCAAATCAGCTCAAAATACAGCCATGAAGCTCAACAAGCTAGAATGAGAGGCCAAGCTAACCAGTAGGTTGATTTCACTGGAGGGTTTGCTAAAACAAATCCCTATGTATACACATGCCCATGCACACAGGGCCATACCTAAAAGAATGAATCAGTTACAGATACAGCTCCTTAACTAATAAGAGTGGTTAATAAATCATCAATTGTAGAGCACCACACTTTGGAAGGGACCTCCCAAGATGATCAAACTTTCATGTAAGAGGGAGCCTAGATGGCTATGCAGACTATCTGTCCAATTGCATATTGAAGACTTCCAGCAATGAGGACTCTCCCTTGTCCCTAGAGAGGCTGTCTTAGTAAATGATTGTTCCCACTGCAAAACATGTCTTTTTTACATTGAGTGCAACTTATACCTGTTGTTTCTTATCTTCCCTGTGTGGCTGCTTGTGAAGAAATGGTCTGTTTGTAGGTACCCTTGAAGTATAGGGATATTCTTATGAGGCCCCTTGAGCCTTCAGTTATCCAGGGAGAAGAGATCTTACTTCAGTCAATGAAAAAATGAGGAACTTAAAAAGTTGTTGTACATGAAATCAGGCTCAGCACTCCATCAGTATTGTGTGACCTCAAAATGCTATTGATGACCATGTGCTTTAGAAACACCAGAGAATAATCTGTTCACTCTCTACACCCCTTGCACATTGCATTACTCATTCTTTTCACTTTACAAAGCATAGATATATGCTCTATACAGATGTATGCTTTTTTGTGTATGTTTTATATGGCTAAAGAGAAGGTATTTCTCACAAATCTCTCAGAAAAAATCGATGTAGAAAATACAGAAATAAAGTACTGGGTAAATGAAGTTCATATCTTTTCTCCAAAGAAAACTTTGTCTGAGATCAAAATCAAACTGAATTAATTGAAGGCCTCAAGTTGAGACTTCCATGTGCTTTACAGTTTTAATATCTTCCCAAAGTGCCATGAAAAGCATACTTACATAATCAGCATTGACTCATGTTTTCAGCAAAAAAAGTTTGGGAGCCTTGATAGTAGGCAAAACTTCAAAGGCTGTCATAAATCAAATGAATCATTTGTCTGGAAGTAGTCGTTATAAATTGGTCACGTTATGTAAATGTATCAAATGAAATGTTAATATCTCCCTCTTTCTGTAGGAATAATTGGATTTGCACTTCTCTCTAAATTGCTAGTCTTTTCAGCAAAATGTTAAGTCATTTATTTTTCATTACTGGAATGCCTGTCATATTATGGTTACAGTGTTTACTAAAAAATAAGCAAAGCTATATGGGAGGGTTCAGGCAAGCTGTTTGTATGTTTTACTACTGTTATCCCACCTGATGTAAAGATGATCAGCAGGCCATGTAAGACTAGCTCAGTTTTGCATCCTTAGTTTAGGTATGCTAGAGTGGATAAGATGAAACATTCTAAGATTCTTTGTAAATCATTCAAAGGTCATAAAATCATAGCATATGCTGAGTTGGAAGGGACCCAAAATGGTCATTGAGTTCAACTCTGGCCCTGCACAGGATGCCCCAACAATCCCACTATGTATGTGCCAGAGAGCATGGTTCAAACGGTTGTTGATCTCTGTCAAACTTGGTGCTGTGATCACTTCCTTGGGGAGCCTGTTCCATGGCCCAACCACCCTCTGAGTGAAAAACCTTTTACTGATATCCAAACTAAACCTCTCCCGACCCAGCTTCATGCTGCTTCCTTGGGTGCTGTCACTGGTTATGAGAGTGAAGAGATTGTAAATCGTTGAGATTGGTACCTGCCCCTCTGCTTCCCCTTGTGAGGATGTCCATGACCACAGTGAGCTTTCCCCTCAGCCTCCTCTTCTCCAGGCTGAACAGACCAAGTGTCCTCAGCTGCTCCTCATACAGGTCCCCCTCAAGGTTCTTCACCATCCTCATGGTCCTCCTTTGGACAGTCTCCAATAGCTTGATGTCTTTTTGATATTGTGGCACCCAAAACTGCCCCCAGCACTGGAGGTGAGGCTGCCCCAGAGCAGGACAATCCCCTCCCTTGCCCAGCTGGCCATGCTGTGCCTGATGCCCCCAGGACAGGGTTGGCTCTCCTGGCTGCCAGGGCACTGCTGACTCATGGTCAATTTACCATTGACCAGGACCCCCAGGTCCCTTTTCGTGGCGTTGCTCTCCAGCTTCTCATTCCCCAGTCTGTACACACAGCCTGGGTTACTCTGTCCTAGGTGCAGAATCTGGCATTTGCTACATTGATCACACCTCTAGAGGACCATCGTTTTTGCATTTGGCATTTTGGAGGAAGAAGAGGTACCAGGAAGGTGGCCCCTTAAAATTATGATAATTCAGCTGAATTTTTTAATACGTTAAAGAAAGGTGGGGCTATACCTGTCATTTGCTGTTCTTATAGAAAATGGACTGTGGATTCAGGTGTTTTATTCTCTATTATTCATAAGTATTTTGTTCTTAATTGAGCATTTATTGAAATCTAGTATATATATGCACTTATAAATTGCTTTTGTTTTCTGAGGATTAAATGCCCTCTTTTCTGATGACAGATTTACTAAATTTACTAGTGCAAATTTCTGTGCTTAATATTAAGGCCGTAAATAGAGAATCTCATCCTTCTTTCATTAGTAAAATGTTCAAAGTCTTTTCCTGTTAGAAGCAGAGCTGTTATTGATTGTTCTAGTTCTCTTAGAGAGCACACAGGCCTTTCCTTTGTGTTTTGCCTTTCAGGTGAAAATCTGAAATGTCAAGAAAGTAAAGTTCTAACTCAGAAGAGTACAAAATACTGTTTTAGAAATTGAAACAGATCTGTGTTTGTGAGTTTGAAATCCTACAGGTGCACATATCTAGGCTTCTACTTGCACTCTTTTCCCTAAAAACATCCTTTGATTTTATATGATATGATCTATCACCTTGCAAACAACAGCATAAGATTTATTTTTAATGTATTTTTTAAATGTCTTGTGGAACCAGAGTTCTGTGGTGATGTCACAAACATTCTAACACAATCACTAATTCTTAACTCACAGAAAATTTATTTCTGTTTTACTTTTCAAACTGTGTGTAATCAGAAATAAAAAATAGACAAAAAAAGTTCGGTATATAGTCATGGGATCTCAATTATTGATGGAGTAGAACTGGCTTGAGTTACATTTTATGGTCAGGCATGCTGCAAGTGATTATAGGAGCACAGTAAAAAAATACAAGAGTACTTACAAACATACTTCTTGAGCCAAAACTCACTACTTTGAAGTATCCTCATGCAATTGCTCATACTGGCATGAACAACTCATTAGTTGATACAAATTGATAAATTCACATTAGTAAAGTGAAACACGTCTGTGATTGTCTGCAGAGCTAAGTGAACAGGCAAGTCAGCTGTGGCTTCCACATGGAATGTTTGCTTATGGCTGGTTCAGTTTTTTAATCATTCCATATACATTATTGAGGACTGCTGAAAAATAATGTGTCCCTGCATTACTGGCCTCTCAAATTATAGTTGGTTTATCACTGAATTGATTATTTAATTTCTTTGTGGAAGTGCACTCCATAAGGGAGTGAAAAATAGTATCGTAGCATGGGAAGGAGTTATTTCTTCAACTGTTCTGCTGTCTGTAGCATGCATCCCTCAGCCCCTGAGGACTTTCTTGAGCATCCACATTACTTTCAGACCTTCCTCCCAGAAACTCTTGGCACCATATTCTGCCAGCAAATCAAGAGCCAGAAACTGAGTTCAACTCAGGTTCAAAAAGTCTAGCAGAAGGTGAGGGGCGTGTTGTAGCAGCAGCTGGACAGGTCGCAGCATGACCAGAAAAAATGGGGCAAAATCATGAGCATGTTTTGGAAGTAGGAGTAGTGAGGGAGATCAGGATGTCTGGGAATGGAGCTGGATACATTGATGAGGTAAGAGAAGGAAAAGCCTTTAGCATTGTACACTAAATGAGAGAGGATGATACTTCTGCCTGCTGAGTGTCTTCTTGGTTTGTTTTTCTTTCATTTATCAGTTGCAAAATGCAAGGGAAAAAGAAACTACTGGATTTGTTGTGGTTATTTTTCTAGTCCATCAGTACTTAAAATATACTCAGAACTTTAGGTTTTCAGCTAAAACTCTTGAGGGGTTTGTTGGTGTTTGGTTTAGTTTTTGTCTTTTTTAGGTTTGGGGTGGGTTGGGTTTTTTTGGTGGTGGTAGTGGTGGTTAGTGAATTTGAAATCTTAAGTTGATCTCTGAGGAAGTATTGGCAATAAAGACTAGGCAGGTCAGAACAGAAATGTCACCTGACTAGGACAGAAATATGAAACAAAATCTGTTTCCAAGTCATGATCTACACCTTTCAATTTATACTCCCTATTCAGCTCACTACCATCATATTCTTTTAGTAAGTCCCTAAGTATGTAATTCTACTAAGAGTATTTAATGTTGCCATCTGATTTTATACATAACAAATTATAAAGTCAAAGATTTAAATATAATAACATCTCTGTACCTGAAATCTGATTCAGAGATTGATGCCTTGGACTGGCTGCCTAGAATAGAGGCTAGTCAGAGTTAGAGAATAAAGTAATGGCAAATTCTGAACAAACAATATTGTCCCTTGTAAATGTGGCATTTCCAATTTAGACAGTGTATTTTTTCCTAAATGTGTATGTACTGCAGACAACCCAATGCACATCATATTCCTTACAGGGAACTACATCTAAAATAATAGTAAAGGAGGCAGTTTTACAGTATTTATTGTGAAACCAATATTTTACACATTATAAATGCTCCAGGTGCATGGATAATATAAACTGGTACTATCAAGGAATCTGATCTGCTTGCTTTTATTCTTTCTAGGTATTTTCCATCATTTAAATAATAAAAAAACCTTTAAATATATTGTTCGATCCTTTTTATCCTTCTTAATATTTTGTCTCTTTGCAAGGATACAGCAAAGCCGCTGTTAAAAAAAAAAAGAAAAGAAATCCTGAAAAACTCGTGACCATTGTCCATATTGGGTGTAGCCTCTGAGAGGCTTTTGCACTGCCCAAGGTGTATCTATTGTAGGTGTTCAATAAATAACTCTGTTTGGCCTCTGTTCTAGGTAGCCAGTTGAAGGCATCAAGATAATTATTTTAGTAACCCTTAAATGTGAGACCTGGTGCTTGGTCAAAAGCTTTTTATAGAAAAATACTGATAAATTATATTATCAGGTTGGGAATTATTTTAGATGAATGTTTTCAAAGAAGTTGAACTTATATCTAAACTTGAAAACTGTGGGAAACTCAAGTTCCCCACACCAAACTTCCTCCAGGGCATTTACTCAATCTAGTAGATGGTTTTAGTTTGCTGAATAGGCAATAGAGCAGATGAGGAGAAGAAAACAGAGAGATTTATACTTCTGTCTAGAGCAAGCTCTAACCATGGGCAGCAAAGTATTGAGCATGTGACAGAACAAGCACCAAACTAAACAGATGCCAACTTTTTCATGGTATGCTGTCTGCAAGGTATGGTATATGGTATATTCACAGCAAGCAAAAGGCAAAGCTTTCAATGCCTTCAGTGAGTAAAAAGCAGAGTGCTCCAGAGGGTTGTAAGTAGCTCCTGGTGTACTTCTTGGCAAAATTTCAGAGGGTTCATAAACACAAGAAATAAACCCCTATAAAACACAATTGTAAGTGGTGCTTTGATTAGTATACTTCACCCTGTACCAGAATTGGGGTTTCTGCTTAGCTGGTTTGG
This sequence comes from Molothrus ater, assembly GCF_012460135.2. Taxonomy (NCBI): domain Eukaryota; kingdom Metazoa; phylum Chordata; class Aves; order Passeriformes; family Icteridae; genus Molothrus; species Molothrus ater. The sequence goes on from NC_050479.2 coordinate 20,238,937, forward strand.
TGACACTTGCCTCATGCACCATGACATTGAAGAGTGGGATCAGCATTTTCCCAAAGAGGCTCAGTTCTCTGGCTTCCCTTGGGTTCACCAATGGTGCCTGTATGGCTCCTACAGCTGCTGGGGACACAGCTGGGAGTATGTGGTGTTCACTGATGCACCTGTTTGCCCCCTGCAGTGGAGCTGCCCAGACAGCCCCTCACATTTTCTTGAATAGGAGCTGCTGGTGTTCTGTGTTAGCCCAGCTGCTACAAGCCCACAAGGCCAGTGTGAGTCCTGGGTGTGCCAGACCTTCTAGCTGTGCCAGGAGATGGGCCCACAGCTTCGTTCTCTGGATGGACAATTAATATCCTCAGGAGGGCAATCAATAAATATCCTTCAGTGTGCTGTTTGCTATACTGAGAAACAAATGCAGAAGGCTGCAGCTGCCTCAAGTGTCAGCTTCATTACAGGCCAGCAGAAGGAGCTGAATTAGGCTTGTGACAACTCCACCACTGTTACCTAGTGCAGACCAAATCACCACGTTGACCTGCTCCATTTCTTACCTATCCAGCTGTCCTTTCTAACCTGCCAGCTTTGCATAATACTGAATTGTTTCTACACATACCTGCTTAGATAAGATGGAATTTTTTAACCGCAAAATGCAGTCATATGTATTGACTGATTAAACCCAGATTTTTTTCCACAATAAAACCTCTTAAATAAATATAACTTTCAGAAATGTTTAGGCAGACATCTGTAGAAACCCAGACTTTAATAATACTGCATAAATTTTGGTTCTTTAGATAACATTTTTGTTTTGTTTTTGTATAGATGCCTGTCACTGGTTAGGTGGAAAACTTAGATTTTCAGGTTTTGGAATGAATACTTCTCAGATCTTTCTTGAGCAGGATTACATTATGCATCTTGTGGGCAGGAGCTTGTGTTGAACTCCTGGTCTTAAATACATTCCATGTCCTGGGAGGCTGGAAGTACATTTAGCTAGGGTGCTGCAGGACAGTTGTGCAATAGTTCAAGTTGTCCTTAACCCCCTTCATTGCACTGGATTAGTCCATGGGGAAAAGAATGAGTTTATAAGCCCTCTAGCTCGACACAATAAGTCTTTAATGACATGCATTAAATTCAGGTGTCTGGTATTTGTTTTGCTCTTTTAACACTTCAGCTTCCAGTTTGACTCCTGCACTGAGGCAGGAAAAAAAGGTCAAATATATTGTGGCCTCAAAAATATTTTTACACTTTTGCAAATCTTGTTAACTCACATATCAATCCAAACTGTGTTTTAGTTTTTAATGTGGTAAGAAGCTAAATCTATTCCTTCTTGATCCTTGATTCCTGATTATTATTCTGGTCCTTCTTTGATTAATGACTCATGACTCATTAAAAAAAGAACTGAAACACCCCCTCAGATCCCAACCAAGTTAACATTTGTATATCTTCTAATAGCTTAATTGAAAAAAAAAAATCTCAGTTTATCCTATAGTCAGTTTTGTCACTATCTAAACTGGAACAAAATCCCTTTAACAAGTTTGAAAGCCTTTAAGAGAAAATGCTATTTTCACTTCATTTTTATATGTCCTTCTGTTACAATAAAAAAATAACTATGAAAATAAGTATGCAGTGAAAGTTTCATTGACCTGTGTTCTGGGTAAACATTGTCTCTGCTATGGGCAAATAGTTTTTAAGTGTATGTATGGTTTCTTTTCCAAACTTATAGTACACATCAATGGAAAACTTTTGCTATAGGGTGCTATGTATATAGCTCTTGTCCTGTTCTTTTTCCTCCGAGGCCCCAGGTATGAAATTTCTCTTTCTCCAAAAGAGAAGAAGCAGTGGAGAAAGACTGAAAAGCAACTCACAAGACAGATTGGTGTAGTTAAATGAAAGGCCAGAACTGCACTTACAAATGACAGGAAACCCTGGTATATTTGAGGGCATGGCTTTGCAGAGACACAAGAGTGTAATTGGAGGTTCTCCCTAGAATATTGCTTTCTCAGTTAATAAAGATTTTATGTGGTCAAGAATTTGAAGGGCTTGGATTTCCTTCAATTTCCACAATGTCCCATGTTAAATAGACATTAATGAAAAATTGTGACATTCCTATGAAATATGGAAATATTCAATACTCAACTTAGTTAACATCATTGGAGTCATAATGGCTTCCCATGCAGATATTTTCATTGCACTTTTAATAAACATAGTCCTGGACAATTAATTAACAGTGCAGTATCTCATGAGTCTTTCCTTGTGATATACTATAATCACTTGAGGTAAAAATCCCAGTTCCCAGGAGTCCATCAACATCATAGCTGTTATTTCTTTACACATAGGAATGTGGAGTGCAGTTGTTAGGCTCTGCACATTTGAGACTTGAGGTCAATCATTCCTATTAAAGTGTTACTATTCCCTGGCTGGAGAAATACAGAGTTGATCACATGAGTGCTACAGAAGAGTAGTCATCTGTTTCAGAACAAGTACATAGAATAAAAATTAGCTTAAGTTTTTCCATGTGCACCTGGCATGTCCATTTAAATAAAGAACACCAAATAAAGCATTGAGCTCACATATACACCAAACCTGGCTAAAAACCACACTTGATATTCTGGCAGTTATTCTGGATTTGATTGGCAACTGTTTTAATAGGTTAGACACAAGTCCTGGAGGCAACAGGACTAGTTCATGGGGTATGTCACTATGACGAGGTGAAAATAGAGCTGGAGCACATGCAGGACAATGCCTTTGAATTTGGAGGAAAACATTTCAGTGAAGATGTGTTTGCTTGGACTGTGTTAGTGACAGGGAGTACATTTATGATCTCTAACCAGCCTGCAAGTATTAAAGATTGATCTGCCATGTCAACACCACCCTGCTTTCCCTGCTGGCTTAAGTTAGAATTGTGATCACACTTGTGCTTTGTGATGTTTTATTGCTCATCTACAGCAGTGTAACTGTGTGGCTTTAAGCTACACACTTTACTAACCCAGTCTGGAAATGTATAAACTGTTTCATACTGACTGTTTGTAAAGAGATGATGGGAGGGGGGCAGTGGTTCTCAAGAAACCTATGTAATTACTAAACTTAAGTTCCACTATGCAAAGTTGTTTTCTTTAAACCAGGAGATAGACTCAAAATGTGCTTTACTCTGGTCAGTTCTACACTAGGATCAAAGGAAATGCAAACTGCAGTCAATGCTTGCTGAGGCTTTGGTCATGGTGGAGTTGCTTTACTTCAAAGAAAATTGAAAATTTCATTGTACCTGATAGCTATCTGTTTTATTTTTTGGCTTTTAAAATAGACTTTTTTTATAGAAAATGTCTCTGAGAAGATGATTTTGGGAATGCTTTTATTTTGTCTGCCATGACGTAAGGCAGGAGCACACGACTCAGCATTTCTCTTCTTTAGAAGCTTACATTAATTTATTTTGACAGCATTTCCAACTCATAGTAGCTTAGGATTATCTGTTTGTGCTACCTTCTTATTTTAGACAAGCAATGCTTTGCGTGAGACTGTTAATTTGGCAAAGGGCATGGGTTCACATTTGGTTTTCATAGACTGATAGATTTAAAGACTAGAAGAGACCACTGTGATCATCTAGTCTGACCTCCCACTTTAATCAGGGCACAAGCCTCACGCAATCGTTGCTGCAACATGATCATGACTTCAGCAGCAACGTGTTCATGAGCTAGACAGCGGCTTAAAAAATGTGATCAATACTGAGTTGCCTTCCTCTAGGTTTTGGCATTAATTTTTCCAACTTAGACTCCTGTTCCTGGATCATATCATTTTATAGGCATGCAGAGTCAAAATGAAACATCATCCTTAACTGTCCTTTTCAATTACATGTCTGGGGCTTCATCTACTTGGATTTATCCCAAGATTATAGGAATATTTATGTTGTATAATTGTCAGACCGTGCTAAATGGACAGTAAGCATTCTTTTCACTTTATACTGTTGTAAAAACAGTTTCAAAGCATGAATGGAATGTCAAGATCTTGGGCTGGATCTACATTGGTAAGTTAGGAAGCATTCAGCCTTGCTTTTGCTTTTTGAGAACAATTTGCATCTACTGAGTTAACATACATGAAGCCTGTCCACAGAGGAAATGCAGAGCAACTCTCATGCTTCTTTAAAAAAAATCAACACCAGAGTTTCTAAGATCAGTTTTTAATAAACAGGTAACAATGAAAATTAGCAACTGACAAAAAAAGATAAGAAAATGAAGGTGTAAATGTGTAAGGAATTGTGATTTACCTAGACCATTACCAAAAATACAATTGTAATTTGGTGTGCCCAACAGAGCAGCAGTAGAAGATTAGGTGGGAAGAAGGAAGGTACTTGGAATCAGGTTACTCTGCTACTCACTTTCACATGTACTCATCATAATGTGAGAGCACACTTTCTTAGACTTCAAACCTGGCTAAAATTCACTCTCCCAGGAATTCTGGTCTACAACAACTAAATTAATTTTCCAAGTTGGCCGGACCTCTAAATCTGGCAGTGTTGTTTTATGCAACTGGGGAAGTTCCTGGTGTGGATGAGAAATGAGGTTGCAACACTTTGGAAAGTCTCTGAGCAAACATCTGTTTCTGAAATTTAAATGTTCAAGCCTTTTCTGTGTCACCCTTCATGGAGTAAAGAAAGAGGGCAGATCTCAAACTCTGCAATTTTACTATCACATGGTAGCTAAAGTGGCTCCATGGTCTGTCTGAGAAAATAATAGGGGAAAGTACTAGAGGACAATACTGCTGAAAGAAAATCTGGGTAAACATACTGATCAAGTTTTATGAGCTTTAAGACTTTCAAATCAGGCCACTTTTTAAGAGCTGCCATTCAGTACTGCCCTAGTGAAACTGGAAAGATTGACATTAATTTCAGACAGCAGCCACCAGTTTCTTGTTGTCTGGTAAAGCATTAATAAAAACTGATGTTCTTCAACAAAAATTTAACAAAATTCTAATTATTCTTGACTTTAAAAAAAAGAAAACAATCTCTTGCATACTAAATTGCATGGAAACAGAATCCAGGTTTCCCATATTTAAAATTACACAGTTCAAGGAGATAGAGCATGGGAATGGATTAACTTTATTTTCTCTTAGGCAACTCACTTGTTTCACAGTTTTCTTCCATTTTCATGGTCAGGAAATGCAGAAGATATCAAGAGACCTGTGTGAAGCCATAATAATATATGTGGGTTTATATTTGTAGTCACTGGATAGGAAACTTATTCTAAGATTTTGTTTTTCATCATATATATATATATATATATATATATATATATATATATATATATATATATATACACACATATATATGAAAATAGATTGAATATAGATTACTATATCCAGATTTTGGAAATATTTATAATATAATAATGTATATATAATCTATGGGTCAATACATTTCTGTTTCAGGGAAAAATACTGACTCTTCTTGTATTAATGGCCTTATCTGAAAAGAAATAACTTTCAGTAATTTGAAATCATGGCAGTGTTCCAAAACCTTTTTGAATACATTTTTTCTTCATAGTCTATATATGTACCAACTGCAAGTATTTTTTATGTTCAATAATACATTTTAAATTAGATAACCTCAATGAAGAATACACAATTTTCATTGAAATATTTTAGTGTAAAATATTAAAATATATAAAACATTAATGTGTAAGATTAAGAAGTTATAGAAATAAAATTTCAAGCGTATCTGCTAATTTGAATCAACTTAAGGAACTGTTTATTGAAGGCAAAAGTTATCTGATATTGTAACTATATATGATATTTTGACTTTGCCTATGAGCTACAAAGGGACATCTGACAGCACAGCCAACATGTCTTTGCAGCTAAGATTTTTCACATTGTGGCTTATGGAAATGTAAGATCCAGCACAAACAGTAAGGTAAAAATGCCTGTTCCTGTTACTCTTTGTTTTAATGGGCTATGAAATAAGTGTAGTGTAGAAGGTATTTTTACAGCCAGAGCTTGTCATACACAATATGCATGGCTCTGCTGGGAAGAAAATGCTAAAATTATGTACTTCGAGCACCCATCATGCTTCTTGGAAGGGTCATATACATAAAAGCCACCAAAATGTTGTGTTTTCCTTAGTGGAACAGAACTGACTGCCTCTCCAGTGCTTACAGCATCAACTCTGTTACAAGCTAAAGTGTTTGTCATTCAGCAATTCAATACTGCCATCTTCATTTGCTTGTAGCCACATGCAAAAATGGGAAGGGAGCTGCATGGCTGCAGGAAGGGAGGGCAAAGAACAAGGTGTTTTAAACAGCATGAAATAGGCAGGAAATGACAACACCAGAAAACACACTCTCTAAATGTGGGTATGGAGGTGGGAGTTGGGGGAGGATTATACAAGTCAGGTATGTTAATGGTAGCTGCAGGGACTGAAATGATAGAATAGATACACTAGAGGGAAAGTAGTAGTGTGAAGAAAAGAAGGTCATTAATAAAAGATGAGGAAGGTTGAAATTAATGAAAGTTGCGCAGAGACACTTGCAGCCCTTGTCAGGAGAAAAGCAGAGGACTCCTGGTATTCCTGTTCTGTAACTCCAGGGAGTGGGTCAGAGCTGTCACAGACCTGCCCCTCATGTGCTTGGGTTCCCCTCCTGTGGACACAGGGAGGAGAAGGGAGGCTGAAACATTTGTTGTTAGATCTCAATCTCCCATGCAATTGCAGGGAGCCAGGATGCATCCTCAGATCTGTGAGCTGGAAAGCACTTTGCTCCAGCACAGCTGCAGATATTTATGGCAGCCATAATCAGTTGATAAACACAGAAATGTGCCACAAGTTCTCTCTTAAGAACAGTTAGTGAAGGCAGAGTTTGTGAGCTTCATTCTTATCCATAGAAAGGATGTTTTTCTTTTGAATTATTTATTAAAAAATATAATTCTGCTGAGCTGGGGAATAAAATTAAATAGACCAAAATCTCCCCAGGATTTCAAATCCTAAGAAAAAAGTGCTGACCAGTTCTGAGACCTCAGTTAGCAGCAGAGTTTTAAATTCAGATGTTAGATTGAAAGCAGGAAAGAAGGAGTAAAAAAATGTTCTCAGTTAAAATAAATATTTATTTTGGAGAAATGTTCTTGCCTTTTCTGGTCTTCTTCTAACTCATTTTTTTCCTCTTGAATAAAACTAATTGCTTCATCTAATTATTATTAGGTCCTTAGAAAAACTGTTTTCCAGAATTCACTCTTTCCTTGAACTTTTTTGCTCTCTTGTGTTGCACAGACAAAACATCTAATCTAATCAAGCATGTAATGGAACATATCAATATGAAAATCTCATGTTCATATCTGTGTAATTCGATTTTTCTAATATTCACCAAAGTATTAAAATCATTGAAATGTTATTTTTTTCTTTTATTTTTACAGCAAAATTTGGAGAGCAACCTCACCAACCTTATTAAGAGGAACACTGAACTGGAAACTCTTCTGGCAAAACTCATTCAGACCTGTCAACATGTAGAAGTGAGTATGGCCTCCATTAGAAATTCTCATAAACTTAATTACATTCATTTCTAGCATACAGGAGCAAACATTTAAACAAAAAAACCAAACAAAACCCCAACAAAAATAAATAAACCAAACAAACAAGTGAAGAAATTAATTTCAGTAATGGTAAACTGACTTAAAACTTTTTCACTGATAAGGGGTATTCTCAATACAGATAACCTCCTTTACATTCCTTTCTGTCCTGTTTTAATTATGGTGTGTTGCTATGGCCTCCACTGCTACTATCCTTGAACACATCACTTATTACCTTTAACATTTGTCTTTCTGGATCCTTTGAGATAGAGAAATATTTACAGGTGGAAAATGAAGGCAAAAAAATAGGAACACCCAGATTCCGAACCTCATTTAAGTTTCTGTTTAACACCAGATTTGTTTTCATTTTCTTTTTTTTAGTCAGAATTAACTGAATACCTATCTGTACTCACATGTCATACATGAAGTATATTTATCTTCCAAAGAAAACAGGTTCTTACAGGCCTTCTAGTTGCTTCACTTACATATTCCACTCTGACAATCATTCTTTAGCAGGGTGGGATCTGAACCTATAATTTCCCCCTAGAAAGGGTGAAAAAAAGTTCACCCAAAAAAGGCAAAGCAAACAAACAAAAAAAGGAAACAAACTCAAGAAACAAGCCAGCCAACCAACCAACCAAAGCGAAGCAGCCCCCTATTCTTCCAAAGAGATCGTTCATCTTATCTATGTTTGTATCTGCTCCGCTTCTCTGGAGCCTCACCAACTTCACAGAGCTCAATAAAACCATAAAAGTCTACCCACAGTATGAGGCATTAGGTGGATGGTTTCATCCCTTTGTATAGGCACCAATAACACCAGGCAGAACAGCTGGAATGGCATTAGTGGGTATTGAGAGACAGAGATAAGGCGCAATTTGACAGACGGGCTCAGGACAGCATAAAGCCTCTTCTTCACTGGTGGCCTGTGTCCAAGATGTGCTAGAGCTGAAAAACTTAAAATTGCTCCTCTGTCTTCTCTGCAGCTCTGCAATATTTTACCAGCTCTTAGTTTAGTGTTACAAGGATCCAACTTGTTCAGCCGGTAACAGATGCGCTATTGTCCCTGGAGTCCTGGTTTAGAAAATTTCTCTGAAGACATAAAGCAATCGCAACATAGTTGTTAATGAATTCCTACCATGTTTTATTCATCAAATTAGTCTAATTAGCATTTAAATTAGCTAAATATTAAGAAATGAGCTTCAGTCAAAACCTTGGACCTTGGCTGTGCTGGAAATTGGGCAAGTGGGGATGGGGAAGTAAACTTTGAAGTTATCTCTGTTTCTCAGAGCCCTGTGAAAATTTCAGATATGATGTGCATATCTCCAGCATTGGAGAAAATGTGACTTAGATAGATTTTTGAAAAGTCAGTACATTCTTTCTCTTCTTGGTTGCTCAGGAGAGAAATTCAACCCAATACAGGGACCCAAATTAAAAATTAGATTAAAAAGATTGGCTAGATTAATCTTTAATCTAATCTATTAATTAGATTAAATTAGATTGGCTAAAACGTTAATAATGCAAATTTAAAATTACAAAATATTGGGAAAAGTTTCCAATTACTGTATTAGTTTTGACATATGAACCCACTGAAATGTTGAAACTGAAAAGGAAGTTAGTTTTACAGCAAATGCTTTCTTTTTCATTATTAGATTTATTACAGGTAATAATGTAAAATACATTGTACATCATTTGTAAACATATAAAAATATAGGTAGTAAATTTAAAGACTTTTGTTACCTACTTTGATTTTCCTTACCTAATTTGAAATCATTTTGATTTAAATTTTGGGGCCTTTAAAACTGGTTTAAAAAAAAGAAAAAGGAAATAAGCTTTCCATTTCAGATATAGTTTGAACTTCGAAAAACAAGGAAGGAAAGGAAATTATTATTATTCCTTGTATTAAAATTACCAAGACTTTATTCTGATATAGATAAACTTTTAAAAGTCATGCTCACTAACATCTATTTGTTGCTATAAACAGTAACTTTTTTTAAGCCTTTATCATGTTATAAGCCAAAAAATTCAATGTTACATGAAAAATGGAAAAGGAATGTCTTCTGTGGTTTGATATGGAGCAAAAGCTGATGTGTCCAAAAATGAACGGAAAACAGGCTCTGTGTGTTTTGAATAAATTGATCCTCACCAGCCAAACCAAATGTTGTCACAAAGCCACCATTTCTCATCTCAAGAGTCAGTGGCTTCCCAGGAACCAGCTTTATGGCAGATTGGTGATCCAGCCATGCATCCTTCCCAGCTGTACTGTCATCCAGAGCAAAGGCCAAATCCCAGTCTCTCTATGTTTTAAAACTCATACTTATTCCTTTCTGAAACACTTCTTTTCATTTTTTTCCTCCATGAGTGCACAAGGACTGATCAGTAATGTTGATAATCTGGAAGCTGGAGACCTTCCAGCCACTGAGGAGGGGTATCTGGTTTGGCCTCTCATCACAGCAATGGAGACATAAATCTGGCCAATTTTTAGATGGAGGTTATCAATTTATGACAGGATTTATCCTGATGGAGAACCTGATCTTGGGAGCCTCAAGAAGTTCACTTCCAGTCTTGCATTCCTATGGGTGATTGTGGTCATAACAGCAAGAAAATCTTTGTGAATAAATCAAGCCTGTATTCTTTACTACTTTAATTAAGATATAATATTAAACATTTTATAATAATAATAGTAATTTTAGTATCTGAATGTCTGCTTTCATGCCTAACATGGATTAGCTTATTTGCTTTTGGCAACAGTTTTTAAAATTCCATTTTCTCAAAGGGAACCACACCCTCAAATGTGATTGCTTGAGACTGTAACACTCTTTTCTGTCCCAAACCTTTCTGTTTGTTTAGGAGCATGCTGACACACTTGTTCTACTCATCTTTCAGACACATCTCCAACATGTTTTTCATTTTACACTAATTTTTCTGTCTTTCCATTCTCCCCTCCTCTGTAATCCTGTCTGTCATTACTTGGTTTTGCAGAAAACCCAGAAGGCTGGTAATCAGGAAAGTTGTTTTTTTTCCTTCCTTAGAGCCCATGGCAAATCCTCAACCTCATACTTCTGGCCTGGCTGCTTTCTGCAGAGCACCCCCTGGCCCAGGGCAGCTCTGCTGCTCACTCTGTGCAGGGAAGGCACCTCTGGCTGCCTCCCCTGGCACAGCAGGGGGGGCTGCATAAAATGATGAACTGATGCATGGGATAAAACAGAGCTTTCTCCACAAACTGAGAATGGAATAGGAATGACTACTACTTGGATATGTATTTCTTTGTAGTCCTAATTGACTGCATTCCTACTTCTGATAGGATCTAGCATTCATTGACAAAAGGGACAAATTTGGGCATGAGCCTCTTATGCCAGTTACTTTGTTTCTAAGCAATTTGAGTTTTGATTTTGGATTTTTTTTCTCATCTCTTTTAGGAAATGCATGATTAAATGTCTGTCATATTGTCAATACCATAAAGCTTCTCATCTGTTAGATAGAAACATAATCTGAAGTCAGCTGGAGGAGAAATTGGAGCAATTATCTAGGGGGGAGGAGAAAGGAAATAGGTTTTGCTTGCAGACAACTTTATAGCATCTGTATCTCAGTCTTTCTGCTTGTTTTGTTTTGTTTTGAATTCACCAAACGTCATAGGAAGCAGATTCTGGACAACACTGTAAAATAATTTTGGGTTGCATAAAGAAGAGGCGTTTTCCTCTGGTTGTATAACCCTCAAAGTGCTGCATCCATTGCTCTTTGTATGTAATAGAAATGCTCAGTTTCTAGCTCACTTCTAAAGATTTGCTGCAGGCAAAATCTCAGTGTAAAGTTCCCAGTCAAAACTGGGCTTTTGAGTGTCAAATGGTGTTTTTTATAGTCATGTTATATAATCACCTGAATAAAAAGTAGTTCAATGAATGAACCTTTATTTCACTGGCACAGATACTCAGCACTCACACTTATCACATACATTTTGCATTTCAGTGTAAAGCAAGAGTGCAAAACCAATGAAGAGAAGATGGCAGCACCTAAAAAATCTTGCTGTTGCTATTTTTTTTGCATGGCTGATAAAAAAGAAATGAGCCAAACAGGAAAATTTAATAATAATGGAATGCTGAGTTTCTAGTAAGACTTCAGTGACAAGATAGCTCCTTCAAATTTTGCAACAAAATGTCTCTATCAAGTTTTGTGTGGCATTTCTGTTCCTTGAGAGACAGTAAAATCAAAACTCAGCTATCAATACAATTCTCAAAGGACCCTTGAAAAATAAAGAGGTTTTGTCTGTCACTATAAAAAACAGTGAATATTCTGTTTTCACAAATTTTCATGGTACTCACTCCTTGAGATTTGGGATTATTTTTGTCAAAACTCAAGTAAACTGAGAGGTTCTCAATGGGAAAATTTAGTTAGAAAGCCTGTATGTAAATCCTGGTGTCTGAACTGCAGTGAACGGCCTTCAGAGTAATACCAAGTCTTGGAATAAGGAATCTACTTTGCTGGGGATTTTTTTCCTAGGAAAGGAGCAATGAGTTAGGTAAGTGTTTACCATCACTGTGGAATATGTGTGATAACTTAAAAAGGAACTCCACAGAAATTTGCTTTTTCCTCTGCCCCACTGTCTTCCATTTTTGTGAAGATGCTTGTTCAGCAGCTACATTTATTTGCTATATTTAAATGCTAAAAGTAAATGGTATTTTTTGGTTTTTGAAATAGACAGAAAAATATGATTTGAAGGAAATTAGGAGTTTAGGAGTTCTCACTCTCAGTAAGATACTAATAGCAAACCTGATCACATGCATAAAACCTTAAGATGGCGTTTACAGCATTTGTTTTTTCTAAGACAGTTTCTAATGAGAGAAGGTACAAGAGACTTCCTCTATTAACATTATTTTGACTTCTAATTACTTTCATTGTACTTTTAATTCCACTCTCATAAAAGTTGATTTCATTCAATGGAAATCGCAGGTAAGCTTTAGTCGGTGTCTTGAATTTATGTAGCATCTGAAAAGAGAAACTTCAGAAATAAAAACTGACAAAACATGCTGCATAGCGTCTGGTGATACAGAATATTCATTCAAGGATGTCCTAAGTTGCATGCCTAGTAAGCTGTAGCCTAGTAGTCAAATACTATTTCCCTAAAGAATTATTAAATTGATTTCAAAAATTACTTATTAAATATAGAAGTGATCCTATACAAATATAGAACTGCAGCATTTATGCATATATTATATGCAGAGATTAAGCACGAGCTGAAATATATTATTACACCTACAATTGTTTTGTACCTTCTGTAAATTGGAGTTGTAGTTATGGTAAGAGGTCACACAGATTGTATATAAACTAATAGCAGAGTTTTTCACTGCTTGCTAAGGTGGCCTGTCCTGATTTGCTGCACCTCTCCCTTTCTCTCATATCCAGGTGTTCAGATTTTTGATGGACTGATATTCTTGCAAGACTTTGACCTTAGACTAATAAATAGAGCTTAGTTCACTATTAACTGGTAAATTAATGCAGCAGGTAATATTTTGTGCCTGCTATCAGAGACTGTAACTTTTCAATCAAAATGTTGTCAACTTATGGAGCTTTCTGTCTCTGAGTTGTTTGTTTATCATTATGGGAACAAAATACTCTTGAATTCCTCCTTTTTCTGCCTAACATATCAGCTAAAGAGCAACTAGAGATGCGGGGAGACCAAAGGCACTGGTCCTCTTGTGAGCATGTTAAACACTGGGCTAGAGACCCTGGGTCCTGGATGACAGTTTTAAGTATTGAACTATTGTTTACAAGTGCACTGGTTTCAACATCATGAAAGGATGGGCAGTCCTTTGAACTTCTATGATTATTTGATAGATTTTGTTTTTCTATCCTATGTGAAACACATGAAGTGGAATATTTTGCTCAATATGGAACAAAGGCTTAATGTCAGCAGGAAAAACAAAAAAACAATAAATAATTAAATATTTTTCAATTAAAAAGTATTTTCATTATTTAGGTTTAAAGAAAGGTCTAACATAAAGTGTAAAAAAACAAGAGTGAAAATAATGAGATTCTTATAATTATTTTTTTCCCCATGAAATTCTGAGGTTTTTCTGTTTTAGGATGAGACTGTAAATGTCACTAGAGGACTTCTAGGTGTCTTGCTGGTTAGTTTCTCACCAATGTGCTTCAAAGTACAGTGGGACAAAAAACTTCAAAACAATGTTTTAATAAGTAAAATGAGTACTTCAATATTCCAAGAAGGGTTTACTTTTAGTCAGGATTGGGGCAGATAGTCTTATCTGCTGGACCCAAAGAGGTTTAGCTCTCCTGGCCTAATAGATCCTTCGTTCACAGAATTCCTACGTAGCCAGAGTAAGATGGAATATTTTTGCACTGACCTTTGTTTAACCTGCTCTGAGACTGCCTCTAAACACAAACACAGGTCTCCTGGTTAGAGATAGATGTGGAATGCAAACAAAAACAAAGCCTCTGGCACACTTGAAATGGAAGATGACCTTTTTTTTTTTTTGCACCATCTCAAACTAAAAAATTTATACTCACATGGCAAGCTGATTAATATCACATATTTCTAAAGGCATGGTTTGTCATCACAGATAAAATCAGATTTACACTTAGACTAGGGAAAACCTGAAAAAGTTATTTTCCAAGAGTTCTGCTTCTGCTCCGTAGAAGACTAAATTGAACAACCCATAACATCAAACATGAAGTAAAGGAAGTTTTAATCCATGACTCTCATGGCCATAAAAAGAAAGGGAAGACATTTTTTCATGAATGTTCATTAATGATTATCCTTTTCCATTAAATAAATAAATTACATATGGATGATGTTAAAATAATGCTTCAGTGTATCCTGGCTCTATGAAGAAAAGTTATTCACTTTACAACATGGAGTAAAATAAACAGGCCTCTCTCTTTAGAAGAGTATAATCCTTAAATTAATGTAGGGACACTAATCCAAGAGAATGTGTTCTACATCACCATGGCAATGAAGAAGGTTTTCCTAGAGCAAGTAGGTATCGGCCACCATATGTACAAATGTTAGGTTTTTTTAATCTCAGTTTCTGGGTTTGATGCAAGAAGAAATTCAGGCTCAAATCTAAAGTGAAGTATGTGTCAATGACGCAACAGGTTTTGAGTGGAATCATTCAATTTAATTTTCTGATGTTTTTGTCTTATTTTGAGTATACAGTAATTGTTGTGAGTATATAGTCATTCTTATAGCCACAGTATATAGTTATTCTATAACTATCAACTCAAACACATAAAGAAAAATTCATACCTATTCTGTACCTTTATGGCCACAGCTGCAAAGAATTTATTTTTTTAAGAAATCGAAACCATTTTTAAATCATGAAGCTGAAAATCAAATTCATACCTCAATTTCCAAAGATCAGACTCTTTCTACAACCTACTTTCTTCCATTTTGCATAATCAACTGGTGACTAGGAAATAAAAATTGCTCTGGTTTTGATGAATTTATCACAGTGAGCATAGGCTTAAAAAGCAGACCCCCTCTTATTTAAGATGTCTTATTTTGCTTGTCATTTAGAGATTGTTTGCCAAAAAGACACATGAAGAGTTTCACTTGTGGGGAGAATTGCCTCACCTATCAGGAATCTCAGAAGAAGAGTTTTGCTATTGCAAGGAAAATTCTTCTGAGACACTAAAAAAATCCTTTGGTTCTTTATATTAGTTGAGGAAGTTTTCATGGGTATGAATCCAGCCCTCTGATTCTGTTTGCCTTTAAATTAACCATAGAAGCTCCACTGTAACCTCAAATCTCTAGCCATTCTGTAGTTTTGTGATTTCCCAAACATCTGCTGGGGAGTTTTGAAACCACCACATTCATTTTCTTATGAGCTAAGCTGCAATTTAACTCAGGTCTCTGAAGATGAAAGCCTAGGAAGCCTCCACAGAGAGCAGAACACTTTCCAAATCAGTTCTCAGCTTGTGGAGCTGGGAACAGCTGGCCTGCTCTCCCCTTTGGGCTAAGAGGTCTTGTTGTTTCCAGTTCCCTGACAGACATCTGAGGAACCCCCATTTCTCTTCTTTTTTTAACTACACCTACTTCCTGAGGCAAAGGGCCACAGTCCCTATCCATATGTCTGGAAAACCTGGAAAGAAACCTGGAATTTTAAGGTAGTTGGGTTTTTTAGTAAACTATTTGAGGTCTGTGTATGTTACAGAAATAGGAATAAATTCCCCACAAAATCAGGAGAACTAGAATTTGTCCTTCTCCTTTGTAGAGGTCATAGTTCTTGCTAAATCATAAGGCCTCCTAGTCAATTTTAACTGGCATGGTAAAGAAATTTATAAAAATGATACCAATAAACCAGAAAATTTTAGGTTCAAAGTATTTCTGGACATGGATGTTTAAGGAACCGGTTGATGCCAAAACTAATTGTATTAATAGTGACATTTTCCATAGAAAGGTGTCACCAAGTCTAGCATAAACTCTCAGACAACAGATACCTCAGATTAAAGAATCAGCCTTTGTCTTGGCTGAAGGGAGCCCAGACTGAAGTCAACTCTCTCTATGATTTGGAGACTTTCACTAAGTGTGTGACACCATCACCAGACTTTATAAGGCAGCTATCAGTCTCTTTTAACAAACTCCTTGGAAAGAGGGCTTGTTTTTAATGTGGAAAAAATGTAGAATGTAAAACCTCAAATATTTTCACCAGACAGAACTCACATTCCTTGGCCAGCCCAGCTGGAAGTTATTGTCAAGGTCGTTGTTTGTCAAAGGGCTCAAGCAGAAGGAAAAGCCTCATTCTGTTATTTTTGCAGCACCTGTACAGTGGAGCCCTGGTCCATGCCTGTAGCTCTTTGGTCTGACACGTGACTCCTCAAGAACACACAAGTAAATAATATTTAACGGTAACCTCACAAATAGTCCCTTTGGGCCACAGCTAATGTAGTGCACTTAAAATTAGGCATGCGCTCAATTATAAAGTTATTATTGAATCAGAGGCTTTGGGGGCTGAAAATATGATTAAGGAGTATTTCAGCTTAAGAAAAGCCCCTGGATTAAATGCTGAGGGATTTTTTTCATACAAAGCTCAGACGTATCATATAATTTTAGAGTATTATTTTCATTTTTAACAAGCTTGTCCAAGTTATAAAGTTGGGAATGTCTTCAAATGGTGTTTAAAAAAAGTATATACTTTTCAGATTTCAAAGAAAAAGAGAAGCCTGCTCTCAGTGCATTAAGAAATCCAGAGATTTTTTTCCAAG
Organism: Molothrus ater; assembly: GCF_012460135.2. Taxonomy (NCBI): domain Eukaryota; kingdom Metazoa; phylum Chordata; class Aves; order Passeriformes; family Icteridae; genus Molothrus; species Molothrus ater. The sequence continues at coordinate 20,255,683 of NC_050479.2, forward strand.
CATTTTGCTTTTCTTCATCTAGAGCTTTTTAGGTTAAGATCCAATTAATACATTATTATTCAAATCAACCAGAGTATTAAATGAAAGAATGTTGATTTAACCTTCCTGTAACTTTATGTTTCATGACAGTTATCCCAAAAATTAATTAGATCTTCTTGACAAAGCAAATTGGTGATGTAAGTGGTGCTAGAAGTAACACTTTGAGTGGAAGCTACTCAAAAATCCCATCAAGTGTTACCATAATGAAGTGCCAGAAATGTTCCTGTAATTAAGTGCTGAAGTTGGCTGTGGCATGGACCGACCTTGGTATTGACACAGGAGCTGTGCCCACATGCAGTGGATGTGATCCCTGCCCCGGGCTGAGCTTGTGTAGGCTTCCCTGATCTTCAGTGGAATTTCAGTCCAGTAGTGAACCTGAAGTCAGGACTGGGAAACCAGTGCATGGTACAGCTTGTTGAAAGCAGCTCTGCAGAGTTTCATGCCAAAGCAAGATGTGTGATGCAGCTGAGGTACTGGGACAACAGGAACAAAGGGAATAGGAGGGACAGTGCAGATTGACTGACTTTTCTAGGTTATCAGTGGAGAGACAGTGGCACTGCTAGGGGTTTTGGGTGGGCTATTTCGTGCTCTCTCTCCTCATGTACTGTGGTGAGGAGCCAGGCAGAGCAAACAGCAAATGTAAGGAGAACCATGGGCACCTAAACCAGCATAATAGGAATGCGTTCTACATCTTCACCAGCACTTGCAATCACATCTGACCCCTTCCAAAAAACAAATGTATTCTCTCTTTATAATCTTGATGTCTTAATTAATAATTAAGCCTCTAAAATGTGTAAACAAACTTTAACTTTATGAAGATTTCAGAAAGATAATCCAAAACCTTGATGAAACAGGTCTTTATAAACAATTCCTCTCTTTGCCTGGAGGATACTGTGTATTTCACATAAGAAGGTTATTTGTAAAATTGGTTCTGGTCCAAATTTAGATATATAAGCATTCGCTTAAGCTTAATGAGCTCTGTATGTGCTTACAAGTAAATGCATGTTTAAACACTGTTGGAAGGAAAGAAAAGAATACTGATGCAGAATCATGGGGCTGATCAGACTGAAGGAACAATCAAGGGTGAAATACAGTTACTTGTCACCTGAAAGTAATCCTTGTTGTTGCTCACCCCTGACTCATTATCCCAGTGGGAAAGGTGACATGGCTGTGGAGGCAGCTAGCCAGGGCTGAAAGCTGCTTTACCTCCTTACCCTCTTTTTAGCAAAGTGCAAATGGAAACATAACTCTGAAATAAGTTCTTTTTTTTTTTATTCTAGACATGATTAGAACTTTTAACCTTTTTTTCTGAGTCTTTACACATATATGTAAGCTAGACATGCAACTTCTGGAAGGAAAGTACTTTCTTCTGGTTGTACATGGAATGTTGACTTTGCACTGAAAAAATCAGTCTCCTTCAGAAACAGAACATATTCATCTGAGAACCCAAACTTTCCTATTACAAGTTTTCTTCTTTTTTTTCTCTCTTTTTTTTAATAAAAGTCAGCACTTTCTACAGAAAGCTAATATTTGTGACGGTTTGTGCACTAAAAAATTTTCATTTTCTCATATATTTATACTCTAGAAAACTACATGAGCACATTATTTTCTATCTGGTTTGTTGCTGAGGTAAAGTAGGAATAATTAAGACAGTCAACACATGTCTTGGTATTGTCACGTGGATCTTTGATATCTTGAATCTCTAAGGAACCAATATGTGGATATAAATGTATCAGTAGTTCACTGCCATTTCCAGTGAAAGGACTTTGGATCATTAAATGCAGCTGGAAGGAGATAATTTCAAATCCTCCTAAAAGGACCCAGTTGTTTACTTAAATGTGAGTTAAGCTGTGGTGCTCATTTCTGTAGAATGATGCAGATTTTAAAGGTTTCCAGGATTTGAAGGAGACATAAAATAAATCCAAGGTATTTAATTCTTCTGAATATTAGTAATGATGTATAAATTACGTCTGGTTCAAGAAGACCGAGCTACAAATTGTTGGAGGATGAGAAAGCACTAATGGGAGTCATCATATGTGTTGGGACTTCTTTCCTCCTGACATTCTTTATTATGAGATGCTGGCAGCAGCAGCAGTGAGAGGGGATGCTGCACCAGATGGACTCTTTGATCCAGTATTTGTGCCCTTGAACACGCTGGTATTCACTGCAGTGCTTCGTACGGCTGCAAACCATGATGTGTGAAACACCTCCTGAAGAGACCCCACTTCTCACTGGTGTGTGTTAGAGCTGACACCACTCAATACTCACCAAACCAGACTTGCCTCACTTGAGTTAGAAACACCTGATTATTTATTTGCAAGTCCTGCCTCCTGCAAACAATACATTGCAGTACTCATGCAGTACTCAATTCAGTACTTTGCAAAATCCAAAAGAGGAGACAGAAAATAACACACATTATACACACAAAGGAGAAAAAAAATGCCAAACCCAACATTTTAGAAAATGCAGTTTTTAAATTTGAAATTTTGGAAAAGGAAATGTCAAAAAAAAAAGTTTTGCTAATCATAAGGTTTTGCTTCATAGGTAAATGCATCCCGCCAAGAAACCAAGCTGATGGAAGAATGTGACCAACTCATTGAAATAATCCAGCAAAGACGGCAAATAATTGGAACCAAAATCAAAGAAGGAAAGGTAAAAGCTTTTCTTCTTTAGATCACAAGTAGGTCAATGCTGTTTCATTTGATTGCAGCTTTTTTGACTGCAGATATTATTGGTAGAAATTTGTAAAAGTCCTTATGTAGTTCTTGGCTAGTGACTGATACTTTCAGGTAAAGAAGAATGAAATCCTTGAAGACTAGTACTCTAGACCTCAACTCTTTATTTGCTATTTCTCTTACTACAGGTGATTATGGATTTTAAGGATAAAACCAGAAATTTTGTCATAATTGGTAAATGACATATTATGTCCACTTAATGTTTCCTTCACTCTGTTATGTGCCTGACAGTATTTCCCCCAGTGTTAACTTTCACAAAATGTCACAGCATATAGAATCATGTCTCACAATTATCTTCTTTTTTTTTTCTAGGTACTTTAACTTTTTATTCAAATACTATCACATTAATATTCTGTTCCAGTCATTGTCATTCATGAGGATATGAAGTCTTATTTACAAAAAAAGATATTCAAAAGTATGAAAAAAATTAAATTAGGTGTGCATTTCTAATTCCCAAAGTTCCATGATTATTAGTAGCAAACACATTGAGCAGGAAAAATCCCTGATACTCAACTTTCAATGTATTTTGCTAGCTAACTGTTAACTCAGAAATGCATTAGAGTTGAATTAATGTTTTTATTTTCTAGGTACAAGGTGTTTACTGTTTAACTCCTAAACTAACTAAGTCAGATATTCGTTCTTCTTGTGTGGGAAAAGCTCAGGAAAGGAATAAAGTCAAGAGCAGGTTACATGGTTCATGTGGATGTCAAGATATTCCAATTAACTTGAAATGAAAAGTCTGTAGGCAAGGGCTAACTTAAACACGTTTGAAACCACAAGTCCTGTACACTGTGTGAAAAAACCTGAATTTCCTCATGCTGTTAACAAAATATAATTCCCTTCAAATGAAATAAATGGCCTTCATTTTTGTTTCAACTCCTTTTCTCTATGCAGAGAGACCAGGTGTGCTACAAATGAAGTAGAAAACCTACAATTCATCTGGATTTGTGCAATATACACATTGCTTTTAAAAACTCTGTTGCTTGCAAAAATTATTCTAATTTCTATTAGCATGGAAGATTTGTAACACAATTGACTCCAAATTTATTTAAATAGAACTGTTATCAGAATCTGTCCCCATTCTTTGTTCTATTTTGTTGACCTGGAGGTCCAATCAAGTTCTGGAATCAGTGGAGGTCCAATCAAGTTCTGGAATGCTTTGACTCAAATGTGATATATATTGAGAGATTTCAAGGTCTCAAGAGACCCATGTGAAAAGCCACAGGAAGTTCTGCCCAGTGTATCTTCCTTTAAGAGGACCTATGGCTAAGAGTCTTTCTGGAAGGGAGAGCATGACAAATTTCTCTGTAGGACTGCAGGTGTGTCTACAGAGCTGGAAACACATACTAAGCTCTAGCTGTGCCTGCAAGGCTGCAGCTTCAGTTACACACAAGTCTGAACACCCTGTGCAGCTCCACACTTACTCTCACCTACCACCCAAACCCTATAAAATCCCACAGAACATGCAACAGGAAAGAAGCAAATATCAACTAGGTAAGATAATCCTAGGGCAGATGTCATTCCTACCATTGCAGTAGTGGGTGGGGACTGAATGAGATGAGACTCTTCCTTTTTCAATTTATCATCTTTCTCTTCTTGAGGATAAAAGAAAGAATCAATCAAGTGAAAAATATAGTTCTTATATAGACATCACAAGTCATGACTTGCCTTCTACTGCAGAAAACTCATAAGTTAAAATTTACTTCTGTTCACTGTTTGCTTGTTAATTAATTAGGAAATAAAGAGATGAACTTCTTAACACTGCAGTGAACCTTTTCCTGGTTAAGCTGGTGTAGACTGAATTGTAATCTCTGCAAATGCACAGTTACAGGAAACATTGTGGCATTAGTTCATCCTAGAAGCTGATCAAATCCTTAGCATTACCAAAACCTGCGTGTTCCCTGCATTTTCTTCTCTATCTTTAAAAACATGACACAAATCATTTGGCCAGTATCTTTTTGCGAAAGTTTTTGGAAAATATTTCTTTTCCTACTTGTTTCTGTTGTCAGATAACTGCACTAAGATACCCTCATCACTGCTTAGGATGCAAATATATCCGAAACTCAAATCAGCAACTTTATAGCCTGTGCTCTAATTCCTGAGATTGGGAATGTTATCTTGATTATAAATGTGGACATTTCTGCCAGCCCACTTGGTTGTTAGTTCCCTCATTTTGCATGTAACTGGGTCTTAATGTGCCTTTCTAAACTCCAGAGTTATTTAATTTCCTTCCTTTTTCTTACTCCTGTTCAAACTATGATCCTGATGTGATAACAAAGGGAAGGACTCCCAGACCTTTCAGGAACTATTGTAGTTCCTGAAAGTTTTTTAGCCAACATTGTCTTTAAACGGAGGACTGTACCCTTCCCTAACCTTTTTGCTAATGATTACAGTCACATCTACTGTGTTTATCTCCAGCACATATGTTTGCAATAATAATAATAATCAGCTCTCCAGCACTACTGTGCTTTTTTCCAGTTAAAAATAACCAACAAGAAAACACCCTCTTTTACTTAAAGCACATAATGAGTTCAGGTATGTATTGTTAACAGAATTGAAAAGTATTTTTCTGTTAACTTTTATTTTCAGTTTTCTTCTTTTTATGAAACTCAATTAATAGAAAAAATCTAGTTAATCTATAAGTAGCCTTTAACACAGATCTCATAATTTCTGGGAAATGGTTATCTAAATAGACCTTAGTTATCATGTAAGCAGAAATTACCAGGAAATGACGTTCCTTCTGCTGGAAAATAGGCCAGCTGTGCTTGTTTTGGCTCTCCCCTGTTGTTTTCCATGTGGAAAATATTCAGGCAGAAAGGCTGTGCCTGTCCCTTATTAAAATGTTACATGGCTAGATGGAGTTCACCGCAAAGCTTGTCACCAAAGCCATTCATCTTAACTCCTCCTTTGCCCAGCTTTACCTCTGAATTGCAAACCCAGCCATGATTTGTGACCTCAGAGACATGACTGCTTTCCTGTGTTTCCACTCAAGGTGGTGAGGCTGAGAAAACTGGCTCAGCAGATTGCAAACTGCAAACAGTGCATTGAGCGCTCCACGTCCCTCATCTCTCAGGCGGAGCAGTCACTGAAGGAGAACGACCACGCTCGCTTCCTGCAAACTGCCAAAAATATCACTGAAAGGTAAGGGAGATGTTCCTCTCAGCAAAAAGAAAAACCTCACTTTAAGGCAGATGTGTTGCCATAGTTGCTGTATTGTCCTGTCACATCAGACATGCGGTCAAAGGCAGCGGGGTCGTTGACATATTCCCCCAAAATGCTACTTTGTGCTATACCAGGTTGGGAAGAACCTTACTGTAGTCCTAAATCTAAACATCCCTTTGAGAAGAGGAGCAGTCAAAAAAGGGTACAAATTAAGAGTTACAACAAGAACAGCATGCACAAGTGAAAGAGTTAGAATGGTTGCCAAGCAGATGTCTGATGTTAAACACACTTAAAAAATGGGTTTATGGCTGAAATTCCTACTTCATGAAAAATTCCGAGATTGAGAAAAAATTAGACAGTCAGTGCATTCATTAGAAGAAACTGGGAATGATCTTAAGGGATTCATTTTTTTTATAAAATGGAAAGCTACAAGATAATGAAATTTGTAACTTTGTGAACCTGCACCATGCATCTTGAAGAGATGGAGATTCAACAGTCCAGGAGGTTTGGATGTTACATCAGCTGTTGTGCTGGGCTCCTGGGTGCAGGGAATTTCTACTCATTTCAAGATCCTGGCTCCCCTCAGCATGCCAGATGTATCAAGGATCCCAAAGACAAGGACCATGCTATCAGAAAATTTGCTCTGGTTTTCAGTGCAATGCTGTGAATGCTAAAACATACCCATTGAGTTTCAGCAGGATTTTCTGACGAAAAATATTCTGCTGGAATATCAGCTGTTTAGCAATCAGAATTTTTTTTTAATTTTAAAAGTTTAAAGAAAGAGAATATGGACAACAAAGAAAGACATCAAAAGTATGCTCTTTTAAAATTTTTAATAGTTTTTTTTAATAGTTATTTTTTTATTTGTGGGTTCACATTATATCTTCACATTTTCCAGCCAATTTCCCCAAATTCAAAACATGAAATTCCCTGCTACTATTACACATTTTTTTAAGTCTTTCCCTTACTCTGGTGTGCTGCATCAGTCTTCATCAAAGCTAATTACCAATTTATAAATAAGCCAGCAATACTGGGTTGCCTATTACAGATTCAAAGAATTGAACATCAGTTGAAAAAGACAAGGCCAGGCAAGGCAGTGGGTTATATGCTGTTTCTCAGACTATATTCTGTCACCAAGCAACATTTTGGCATCCCAGTTGAAGTCAGTAGCAAAACTACAAGTATCAAAAGCTGAAGGTGAGGGTCTGCCCTTTTTTTCAGTGTTCAGCAGAAGCAGCAGTAGGGCAGAAACTTGTGGAGACACAGGGCTTTCTAACTGACTACCAAAGAATATTCAGAGAAGCTCCATTTTGAACTTGTAAGCATGAAGAGTTGCATCTTAAATACAATACTTTGTACTTTCACAGGAGAGACACTGGGAGAGCAGAAATGAAACAAGCTGACATACGTGCCCAATCAAACAATTCTTGGCTATTACAGATTGTTGTCAGTAATGAAATGGCTGTGAACACCCTGAAAATCAGAGAATCATTCCAAGCAGTGAATAAAACCAAGGGTAAAAAACATACCAAGTGTTTGCAGACAAATTACTAATGGAAAAAGAGGCTAAATAGAATTATAAATTATTCCTCACAAGTAACTCTCTTAGTTCTCCTGTGGTGAGCAACATTTTGTTTGCTTTTAGACTGCTCATGTAACAGTCTCACCAGGGCTCTGAGCTCCAGCAGCTAAAGAAGTCTCCTGAAATCATGCTCATTGCATTTCTTCATCCACACATTTCAAAGTAATTGCAGTAAAATATTTTCTGTTGTAAGCACAACAGGTAACTGCACTAGCAGAGTCATTACATTCACTCTGATGATTAAGTTGTGCATTATTTGCAGTGGATGAAATACATTTATCCTAGAAAAACCCTTTCCAATCAACTATAGTGTCAGTGTTTACAGTGTCAACAGTAGGCAGAATTACAGGATGAAATTCAGTCCTCTGAACCTAATATGGTTCAGCATGGTGTCTGAAATTTTGAATTGTTGATCTCGCCAAAAACTGACTGTAACTGACTGTAAATACAGAGCACCTTTTGCATATCCCCTAAAACAGTCCAAAAAACCTGCTGATATAAAATAAAATTTAAAAAAAATGTGTCCTAGGATCTACTTTAAACTGAGTTCTACATTCACAGCTGCAGCAGAAACAATGCTGAAAACTGTATAACAAGAATATTGACCAGGAAACCTCCTCAGCTCAGCTTTTGAAAACTATGCTGAAGACAATGAGATGTACAGCTCTGGTTTTGACTTTCCTTATTGTATTTTCCTAAAATACTACACAAAAAATATATGAAAAAATAGTCCTTAGTAAACATTCGTCCTGAAGTAATTTCAGTCCAGTCTACAGAAAAAGAATAATATGGGAAAATTTTAAATTGAAGCAATCAAATATTTTGATCAGACATGTCAAAAATGATATAACAGACATAAATGTCATAACAGATAACAGACATAGATTGCATGCATAGTTGTATGTTTATCTCCAAACTGAAACATTTGCCTAATTTCTGTTGTATAGCATAAGGTTTAGTGATCTCTCTCCTTAAACCAGTCAAACTTTCTGTAAACACATCCAGTATCCAGCTCTCCAGAAATATGCATTTGGTGAAACCAGCTGTATGGACTGGAAAATGCATTTTTCTTGTGAAAGTTCATCTCTTTATATTAGTACATCTGGACAGAGAAAATGTAAATGTAGCTCCTGAAATGAGGTCGGTGAGGAAACTTTTCCATTTTGGAGGAAATATAAGTATGCATACATGCTTTGTAGGGAAAATAAACCATGCTGACATCTATTTGTTTTCTCTCCCTCCTGTGCCTTTTGAAGTTAGCAGCAGTGTGCTGTGGTGAGCAGCTGAGGAGCTGTGGGCACTGTGCCTAGCCCTTGGGACAGCAGTGCCAAGGCGTGCCTGGAGCAAGAAACTGCTTGGGAGAACAAGGGCTGGGAGAGATGCAGCATCTGTCAGGGTTGCTTAAACACAGCTAATTACAGACCTCTTTCTTCTTTGGTTCCATGGGTGATTAAAAAAAGAATTCAAGGGATATTGTTATTTGGCCAATATTTTGTTAAAATCTTATCTGATACTGCGTGATAGGCCGAAGTTCAGTAAAAAAAAATATTGGAGATCTTGCTGTCAAAAATAAAAGTGGCAGTTCCTAACTTAAACCATATAATTAAAATACATATATAAGCTTTTATCAAGTTTTTTGAGAAGCTGTAACAACCATATTCATCAAGTCCACCTTGATATAAAAGTCGTTGTGTTTTGAGTGCTAAAAGACAATTTTTTTTCATTACAGGGTTTCCATGGCAACTGCATCCTCCCAGGTTCTAATTCCTGAAATTAATCTCAATGATACTTTTGATACTTTCGCACTTGATTTTACCAGGGAGAAGAAATTGTTGGAATGCCTTGATTACCTTACAGGTACTTTTTTTTTTTTTTTTTCTTGAGCTGCTACTATTATATATTCCTCATAAAATAGTAGTGATAGGATTTTCTTCAGTTCTCCTTGTGGTTGTAACTTTGGCTGGTTGCCAGGTGCTCACTCCATCTCCTCAGTAAGGGGAGAAAATAAGATGAAAGCTCAAGGGTTGAGATAAAGACAAGGAGATCACTCAAGAATTACTGCTACAGGCAAAACAGACTCAGCTTGGGAAGATAAATGTAATTTATTGCAAATTAATTGTAAAAGTAGGACACTGAGAAATAAAAATAAATCTAACAAAAAACTTTTCCCCACTCCATTCTTCTTGGTCTCAGCTTCACTCCCAGCTCTGCTACCTACTCCCCACCGAGTGGTGCATGGGGATGAGGAATGGAGGTTGTGGTCAGTTCATTACACATCATCTCTGCCACTCCTTCGCCTGATGCCCTTCCCCTACTCTGGCATGGGCTTTCTCCCACAGAATGCTGCTCTTCATGAACTTCCCCTACATGGGCCCTTCCAACAGGTTGCCATTCTCCAACAACTGCTCCAGAGTGGGTCCTTTCTGCCAGATGAGTCCTTCAGGAGTGGACTGCTGCAGTGTGAGTCCTCCGTGGGTCACAATTCCTCTAGGAAACCTTCATCCCATGTGGTACTCCCCCTCTGCAGGCTGCAGCTTCCTCCAGGTCATATCAGCCTGCTCCAGTGTGGGTCCTCCAGGGCTGCTGGTGGACATCTCCTTCACTGCAGTCTTCTGTGGGCTACAGGGAAACAGCCTGCATCACCACAGCCTTCACCACAGGCTGCAGGGGAATTTCTGCTCCAGCACCTGGGGCACCTCTTCTCCCTCCTTCTTCACCAATCTTGACATCTGCAGGGCTGTTTCTATCACATTTTCTCACTCTCTCTGCCCCCACTGCTGCACAGCCTTTCTTCCCCTTTCTTTAAAGTGCCATCACAGAGGCACTATCAGCACTAGTGATGGGCTCAGCTTTGGGCAGTGGCAGGTGGATCTTAGAGCTATCTGTGTCTGATACTGAGTCAGCTTCTGATCTTTTCTGACAGAGATAACCCTCGCAGCCCAGCCACTTCCAAAACATTGCTGCATAAACCAAATACACTCTCCCTCTTAATCCTGAATATATTATCTCCAACAGCCCCAGAACACCCCAGGAAGCACTGGGTGCTTCAAACAACTGGAATGCATTTCCCACCTCCTCTCCTTGCATTCTTCACCACCAGAGTGTGAGGAAGTAGGTTTAAGAAATTATTAAAAGCCACTGCAGCAGGGTGCAGTGAAAGAACAGCTGGAGCTCAGCCTGGAGCAAGCCAGGGGGAGAGCAGGGTCCAAGCCCTATTTCCCAGGAGATGGATGCTCCAGGTGTTACCCTCTCCCTTGGGGCTGCCTCCTTGCTGCAGCAGATTGCTGCCTGGCAGAGTTCCCATGAGCAATCAGAAGCTGCTCAAGCAATCAACATCACAGTCTCAGCAGTGAAAGATGTTTTCTCGTGTTGGTGACTGTGTGAATTTCCCCCATCACAGAACTGGAGGATCTGGCTGTGTCTGGAGCTAGAGAGTGTGTGGTGTGCTCTGAGTCAGGCTGTGGGGTGGGATCTCCACACTGCAGAGCCCCACCTCGCCTAACTGAGGTCTTTGGCCTGAGGAAGCCCACAGGATTAGACCCTTACTGAAAGCCTGAGTAATGTGTAGTCTCAGAGTGTACAATGACTCACAAAGAGAAACAAATTACTGTAATTTAGGGTGTTTTGATTTCAATGCCAGAATTAGAACAATTCATTCCAGCTCAATTGAAAACAGAAGAGATGTGGTAGGTTTTTATTTTGCAGCGTCTTTAAGCATCTGCTGTTAGCAGCAAGAATTTGCAATGAAAGGCACAAAGCACTGCTAGAAAAGCATTGGAAAACACTTCCTGGGTCCATTCACTTGTCCCAATTTTCAGAGGATATACTTGTGTTAGTTCAGGAGAATGTGAGGGTGCAGCCTCCTCTTTGCCAGCCACTCTCTTTTCCAAGCAGAGGACTCCAAGCAGAGGACTGGCTTCTGGCTTTTCTTCAGAGGAAAAGCTGAGAAAGTTGGGGTTGTTCAGCCTGCAGATGAGAGGGATCCAAGGAGACCTCATTGTGGTCTTTCAGCACTTAAAACATTTTAGTAGTGTCTGTTGAGAAAGGACATTGGGTAATAGATCTAAACCAAATGAAGATAAATTCAGATTACATATAAGGAAAAAATCTTTAAAATTAAGGTTATGAGACATTGGAGCAGGTTGCCAGAGAGGCTGTATAGGTCCCATACCTGGAAACATTCAAGGTCAAGTTGGACAGAACTCTGAGCAACCTGTCCCTGTTCATTCTCTGGAGATTGAGGCAGATGACCTTTGAAGGTTCCTCCCAATCCAAAGTATTCTCTGATTCTGTGATTCTATAAATAGTGAATAGATTAATACTGGGAAGCACAAGATTGGGTGCATGCACAGGGCAGCAGCAGTCTTGCCTGATGCAGCTGTGGGATTCTTGCCATATCTAAAAGAGAAATTTCATCTGAAAGAAATTTCTTTGTCCCTGTGTGACAGATGAATACAATCAGTGTCTAACATATATTCAAGTAAATAAAACACAATAATAATGTGACAAGATCAATTTCAGCTTCTTATACTGTACCAGTGAAATGTTATGTTGTCTGTCTCTCTCTAAATCTGCAGGAATTTTGCCATCATATTCAGCCTTCACCCTAAATTTATAAAAATCCAAGGAAAAGAAGGATTAAAACAAAAAACTGACTCATTCACCCTAATCTAGCAATCGACCTCTAAAATAATCAGTCTCATCTTCCTTTATGATCAAAGAGAAATAACCATTTGAGAACATATATTGAGGCACTTGACTCCATTCTGGAGTTGTCTACTTCTCCCATTTGTCTCCAAACAGAGGATAGATGTACTTATTGAAATGCAGATAGCTGTGGTTTAGATCTGTGAAGTTATATGAGGTTAATTCTGTCTAGCAGTCTGTTCCTGCATCCCTCAGGTCTTCTCCCCTTTGTACATCATATGTCAATATTATCAACTTAATTGCTGTGCACTGCAGAAAACGAAGGTTATATCTGTACCAAAATGAAGGGTTGTATTGCTACAAAGATATTTTCTGTGATCCATCATGATGACTGTGTCATTTACATAGGTCCTTCTCTGCCTTTTTCCTAACTAATCCACGGTCTTAAAAAATTGCTCATAATGCAGTCTAAGGAAACTTGCATACGTATCAAGCATTTTAGCATGTTTTTTTCCCTAACAAGCTATTTTTATCCTTGATGCCCAGTGAAAAACAGTTCTAACTGGCCTTTCTTCACATTAATAAATAGCATATGGGCTGCAGTGGCAAAATGCAAAGCACATGTCCAAATGATCTGAGCATAAAATGCAACCTATGCAGACAGTTAAATACATTTATGTAAATATATGCAAATAAGTATACATGAGCTATAGGTATATATATATATATATATATATATATATATATATATATGATCCCAAGAGTAAAATGCATTTGATTAGTCTCTACTGTTGTCCAGAAACTCCAGAGAAAGCTTTATATTACTCCTTTCAGATTGGTGCATGGAATTTTCATAGATCATAAACTGAATACTTTGTGACAGAGTGAATTAGGCTTTACTTTTATCACATTTCACAGTTAAGTAAAACAAAGACCATTTGTACATCGTAGCCATAGATCTATGCTGTGAATTAAGTGAAGAAGCCTACCTTATGACTGTCATCTGTACTGCTTCTGAACAAAATGTCAAAACGTAAATTTCAGCTTCATTATCTCTGCTGTCAGTTGCTTTTGAAACAATTGACCTTGGCTGTCTCCTGGAGATTTTTTTCTCCTTTGGTTCTTCCCAGTATAATATTTGTCAGATCTTCTTCAATCTCCATATCCCCAACCTTATCTTTCTTTCTTTCTTCCTAGGCTATTTCTTTACTGACGAAATAAATTTAACTAGTTTGTGCTTATCATTTACGTAGATGTCTGCCCAAAGCTTCTGCTATCCAAATAAAATCTCTGATATCTTTTTGAAAGTTGCCAGCCAGACATTGAGATATCAAGCTCAGTATATTAAAACAATACTTTTAATCTTAATCTGCCTGTTTTATTCTCTCTATATATAGCCTTGATGTCTTTTGAAAGCATTCTTATCTTAACAGTTCCTCAAGCTCTTCATCTGGAAACCATCTTTCTCTGGACATGTATCTAGCTGGACCCAGGCAATACGCATGACTTGCAAACTCTCTGCACAATATTACTGTCAGAAGGACTTTTTTTGTCGATTGTGAATCAAAAATGCTTGGTTTATGTCCTAATACTTTGAAATCAATTGCAGGAGCATCCATTCTTTGACCTTGCAATTTGCCCTACTTCAGAAATCCTATCTGAAACAATGATAAGTTTTTTTCATCCATCACTTCACCTATGACTGCACAAAGAAATATGTATTGCCTAGCATATGCCAGCAATTTTTTCACACAGAAACAACTTTGTTCTGGAAACTCTTGACAACATGTCTTACTGCTTAACCTTTTCAGCACAGAAAGATCAAAGACCAGTTCCAGACAAGGCTCGTGCAATCTCTTCTCATTCTGTTGGCTTTGAGCAGTCCTGGTCTGCCCAAAGACTGGGTCGGGATGGTTTGTGTGTATGACCAACTCACACATGACAAGTTAATAATACTTAAAATTTGTATCCACATCTGATGGAACTGTGCTTTCCAATTCCTCCATGTTGATTCAGCCCAGTGTCATGATACAAGATGGAATCAGTAATGAATATCTAAAAGAGAGGTTCAGAGCAGCTCTGCAACTCCCTCACAGTCATACCAGCAATATGGATATTTCTAGCACAATTAACTCAAGCAGATTGCTTAGGTCTTCTTTTAGCTCTTGATACTCAGTATCAAAATCCATAAGGAATCTTTACAAAGTCAGTCACTTGCATGACAGCAGGGAAAGAGAAACTGAGCAAACAAAATTAATTTGAGGTTGTTTTAGTCAATCTCTGTGACCTTGTGCTGAGAGGATTTAAATAGTGTCTCAATAGACACCCAGGAGGCACTGCATTAATGCTGAAAATCACCAGGGAGAGGTGGCAGTGTCCCTAAAGTGTCCCTCAGGTGTGCAGACCTTGTGAGCCATCAGAGCAAAAGCCATGCAGATGATATGGAAATGAAGGTGCCTTAAACTAAAAGGGTTGAAAGGGAGTAGTTATGCTGGTGAGATCAGTTACTCCTGAGAGCAAATTTAAGGAACTGCATTTCTAATATTAATGCCTTTCAGGCATTTTAGGTGTGGTTACTGACTTTTTAAGTGTGTTTACTCAGTTTTGAGCTAAAATGAAGCAAAACAGCCTTCAGCAATGATTTTTCTGTCTTGTGAGAGAGTGTTGATTCACAAAATTGGTGAATGAAAGTCTGAGTGTCTGAAGCAGTTTCCACTCCCAGATATGTGCTCTGATCCTCTGTGGAGAAGTGGATTGTGTCTTCCACTGCTGTGCTGGAAGCATGCTGGGCTTCCCCTCTGGAGCAGTGGTGAAGCACACCCGAGCCAGGGAGGGGAACCTGCTGGTGCAGCCTTGAGGTCATTGGAGTCTTTGAGGAGGTTTCCCATGGCACAGAGCTCTGTAACAGTACTGGTGAATTCAATAATTCACCAAATCACACACTACCAAGTGCTTTACTGAATGAAGCTAACTGGCTGAGGTCAATCTCTTTAATTGCATTACAAATTTACACTCTCTAAAGGAGTACGTGCTGTGGAATTATGAATTTGGCAGTCAGACAGCTACATTATTTTGTCATAACAAAGCATCTGAATGTAGAATTGTCTGCCCTTCTGTAGGAGAAGCAGGTGTATTTGTTTTATTCTGAGTGGTTGATGAAATATATGTTGCCCAAGAGCTGAATTCATGCAATATAGTCTCAGGTGAGTGTGGGTTAATCACAAGAGTCAGGGAAATCATGTCTTTCTTAGGTAAAATTTCTTTCAGACATTTTCATTACATGAAGGGCTGTAGATTTGCAGCTATAAGGCCAGGTGTGCACACAAAGAGCAAACTTAGGATAGCATTTTCAAAGAAGCTGAAGATGCTTAGGTGTTACTGAAATGCAGTTTGCAATTAATGAAACCTTCAGTAATTTTTGTTTTCCATAAATTAATATTTATTTTCTGTGTTGAAATAATAACAAGTACATTTCTTAAGTAAAATGTTCTGCTGTTAGGTGCAGGAGATGACAGAAGAAAACTTTAATTGAACACCATCAGACAAATAAAAATTGATCTACTTGTATATTTGTTATTAACACTTGTTCCAGTTTTTGTTTGGCCTTTGAAGGACAGGCAAAATATTGAAATGAAGTCCCAGCTAGGAATGAAAAAAAAAAAATAAAACCTCCAGTGATTGTTGTACAGGATACATTTTTGGAACATAACTGATATTACCATTAATCTTTTCAGAAAACTGGGGACCGTTTTTTCCCCACATTTTGATTATATTCTTCTCACAGATAGCTGTTCTTACTTGAGTTTATTTGAATTTCTTTTCATTAATACCCTTCTGTCCCAAGGGTTTTTCTGACAAGTTAAAATAAAAAAGCATTGGTAGGCTTCTGTGATTCAATATTTGGAGCATCACAAATCATGGTCATATCATGGAACACATTTGAACTTTTCCTTAAGCCCCTTGGTTAAAAGAGGCTGCTTGGGAACCTGTCCGCACTCTAATCCTTGGGAACATACATCAGTAAGCCAGAGACATGATCTATAAAAATTCTTGATGGAAAAAAATAGATGCTTCATAAAAACAGGATCTTGCAAAAGTAAAGGTGGAATCCCTTCAGAGGGACTTTTTTTGAGGCTATTATTTGTGGCTATCGGAGGCTAAAGAGCTGACAGAAAAAAAACTCAAAACCAAACCACAAACATTCATAGTTGCCTTCCTTTTCCTTTAATTCAGACATAATTTGGTTGTTTCAGCTTGAGTGCCCTCCTTCTTCACTCTGTGACAGCTGGAAGAAACACTATTAAAGCAAAAGGATTTGTGATTCTTCTTTTCATGATGTGGCTTGTAGGGAAGATGATTTGGAATGAAGCTCCCACTGAGACAAGAATGCAGGAACATCCCTCAGGAAGAGAGACTCATTTCTTTGTTATTTAAGTATTTATCAAAGTGTTTGGCTTTTTAAAGATTGCAAACAGGAAAATTAGACCCCAGTAATTTGCTTCAAGTTTCACTTTAAATAGGTCTTTAGAACAATCTCATGTGCTAATTATGGGAAAAAGATTGTATATCTTGCTACACAAAGATTTTGCCTGTTGATTATAAAAAGAGAGAGACAGAGGGCTCCTGGGTGACTATTTCCTTGTAATATTCATATGGTCATTATGTTATGATAAGAACTCTTTTTTTAATGCTGCAAAATATGAATTTTATAACCAGCAGAAATTATATGTATCTACATTAGAAAGGATAGCTAGGAGATCAATAAAAATTGAGAGAGGAGAAAATTGGGCATGAAAGTATGAGTGTTGGCAGCTTCCCCAAAATTGTATATTTAAAATACCAGTTGCTAATAAACGACAGATCATAGTGCAGCCTAGAGCAGGTCCAGGAAGGATGGACCACAACAATACCACTTATGGCAATCTCTGGTAAGATAGGCTGGGCAAACACTGCTTTCAAATCAACAGTGAAGAGTGTTGACCCTCCCTCTTGATATGCTTCAATGAAATTTTGATAAATTTGGTGAAATGATCAGAACCATCTTAGAAAAAGTAACTTGCCATTGTATCCATCTAATGTGACACAGATACATCACTTGTTCTATGGCATCTGGAACTAAAGCTACTTTAATACAAAATATTTTCAAAATCTGGAGTTCCTAGGTGTTTATGTTGTTATTAAGAATTCCTTCCTAACAGTTAATTGATAATCAAAGTTAGTACTGGAATTAGCGAAAAGTTGTTGAAAAGTCTGTTGGATGATACCTCTACAATCTCATACACATCAACTACATCCCCTAATCTCAGGGGAGAGGGGAGCACATCCCTGACTGTGCCTGCTGTGTTGTATCTCACAGCTCCCAACCCTCCCACCATTCGAGAAGAGCTCTGTACAGCCTCCTATGATACCATCACTGTGCACTGGACATCAGATGATGAGTTCTGTGTGGTTTCCTATGAGCTGCAGTACACCATCTTCACTGGACAAGCCAACGTTGTTAGTGAGTATATACCTTCTCTTTTCTCATTGTTCCCTCATGGTTTCTGTGAAACCCAAGTGTCTTTAAAGATAAATACACTCCTATGTCAAGTACAAAAGGAAAAAATTATTTTCTAGAAAGATTTAAAGCCAAAATTTTCAATCCAAACCAATAATGATTTTAAAAGGCATCCCAAGTCCCTTTTTGCAGATGTAGCAAGTTCAAAGATCTCAGTTCCATTCTCTGCACTAGTCAGGCAGTGTGCACATGGGAGCCTGTGTTGAACTGGTCATTAGTTAGAACTGCAGCCCCATTGTCATTTATATAAACTTGACATCTGGACCTTTGTCTGAAATACAGATTAAGTCCTTCCGTCTGATTTTTATTGTCTTCAAGGCTACAAAGCATAGATCTCACTGAACTACAGGCTAAGCCAGAAAACATCAGTGGAACAACAATTTATAAGTTAACTTGGTTTTATTTAAAATGAGATTAACAAACATTGTATATTTTGTATTATAGTACATTTTTTATGAGTACACTCAATGTTTTGAGTCTGTGACTTTCTTTAATGGCTGAATTTACTTAATTAGATTTTTGATTGCTTTATTGTTAAATAACTTCTCCTCACTGAAAAAAATATATTGTCTAATCTTTGGTCAGGAAGTCAACTTTTCTGGATTCAGTGTTCTGGAATCATTGGGGTCTTTGACTATGAATTTGGAGAAGTCATTCAACTTCTTCCTGGTCACTGTATATTTAATGGGCATACCACTAGCTGACACAGACTTGTTTTATTAAACAAGGAATCTGAAATGAACCAAATCAATCAAAATGTGGAGTTTGTTCAAGTCAACACATATTTAGATAGGGAACTCATCACCACAGGGGGTTGGTGTGTTTTGAGTTCAAGAGATGCCTGGACAGATCATGCAAGAAAAATACACTGAGAGCAATGAACTGCAATGAAGTTGCTCTGGAATTGCCAGAGCTGTTAGCTGTTGATGCCTGAGAGAGCAAGGTGAGAAATGATCAGTGTGTGCTTTCCCTGTTCCTTGAAACCTTTGTACACCTTCATCTTTCCCCAGCATCAAATACCCTGGCCACGCACTGAGCTAGATAGGCTTAGTTGTGACTCAGGGCAGAAATGTTTTTCTTCTTGCAAAACATTTTTATAAGAAGAAAATTTGTTGAGATACTTTGATGAAAGTCAGTGCTGTGGGCATGCTTACATGCTTTATGTCAGTGGAAAAATGGTATGGTCTATGCCAAGTTTGAGTACTGAGCCAAACTCTCCCACTGACTCCTCTGTTACTGTGTGCACCTCATCCTCTCCATCACTGAGCAGGAGTTTATTTTCCAAGCCATCTGAAAGGACATGTGAGGATTCATGTGCTGGCATCTTAATACCTTTTTTAAGTAGCATACTGTGAATGTATTACAGTGTTCAGGACTGACTGAGAAAAAGAAGATGGATTATTGAAAATTTGATGAATGTTTTGTCAAAACCTCCATTTAGTGTTTCCCTTAAGAGTCTGATTTTGAAGAACACACTGCAAAATTTAAGGCTGTTGGAAAGCCCAAATAAACTTCAACACATGCTTCTACATCTGAGCAAGCTGGATAATGAAAAAGTCTAATAGTAATTTTTCAAAAATTGAAGCAAGGTAGATAAGGATGGAAAACGTTATCAGATAAATCACTGCCAAGCAGAGACGACAATGATAAGCTGGTGTTGCTTGTTTTCTAGTCCATTTTTATCTATGGCTTTATGCTGTGCAAGTCAATTCAATAATTGACTTGCACATTATGTATGAACATGGCAGAAGCAAAAGGTGTGCCATTTCCACAGCCTTGGGATGTGGGATTTTACTCCTTGCTTACTAGTGAATAAATAACAAGGTATTTCTATTTTAGGCTGTAGTGTAGGTTTCCCATGTGGAGGTGAAAGCTTTGATCTGAAAAACATATATAAATAAGTCTGCTTTCAGGGATGCATTATAATTTTCAAGCATGGCATGAGGTGCTCAGTATGCAGTCTCAACTTTCATATTATCATTTCGCAAAAATAGTTAATTAAAACTTTGAAGAGTAAACAAATCAACACTGTAAGAAACTTAATTACAAAATGCTCTGAAGACCTTAAATGAAAATAAAAAGAAATGAAAGAATGGTTCTTCCTTTTTTTGGTGATATTTTTTGGTTTTATTTTGTTTTGTTTGGATTTTTGTTTTGAGTTTTTTTTAACAGAGCTAATTCTTATGCAAATATCCTGGTTTAATTGAAAGCTATAATGTTAACCCACATTAAATATGTGCATGTGTAAGTATATGTGAAAGGCCTTTCTAAATGTTGTAAAGCCTTTTTTTAAATACCATTATTTAATATAGACTTGAACCCCTCCAATGGTGATCTTCCTGCCAACATGCTACAAATCTGTCTGGGTTTCTAAAATATGAGATTCTCACAGACCATTCCAAATTACACTGGTATTGGAGATTTACCCACTAACATCACAGAATCATAGGACCACTTAGGTTGGAAAAGACCTCTAAGATCATTGAGTCCATCCATTAACTTAACACTGCCAAGTCCACCACTAAAACATGGCCCTAAATGTGACATCCACATAACTTTTGAATCTCTCCAGGAATGGTGACACCACCACTTCCCTGGACAGTCTGTTCCAATGCTTGACCAGCCTTTCCATGAAGAAATTTTTCCTAATATCCAGTCTAAACCTCGCCTGGTACATCCTGAGACCATTTCTTCTTTCCCTGTCAATCCCATCCTCAGAACACTGCTTGGATGATTATTCATTTTGTTACATTCTATACTTGATCCTGCAGAAGGATTTAACATCACACCTGTTACAAATGGCTTTCCAAGGCTGTTCTTAGAATATCACAGTGTACCTTGCTAGTGCTGTTGAACACAGAGAGCTGCTCTCACTGTAAGTGGCATTAACAGGTGTTGCACTGCAGCCTTCAAGTTTTGATGAACTGGAGATAGGTTTGTGTTTTGGGGTTTTTTAATCCTGTTTTAGACTTTGGGTTAGCAAAAATTTCCTCGTATTTATGGCATACGCATGCTGTTGCACATAACTGTATTTTTATTTCTCTGTCACATCCCAGAAATTCCCAATGGTATTGTGAGTTGCATATAGCAGATAATGTAAACAGGCTCATAGATTGACTTCAGTTCTGTGGGTTTTTAGCTATGAATTAGTCACCAGGGAGTAGCTCAAGTAGTGCATTAAACCCACAAGCTTTTTCCCTGGAGACAGTAGGAATCACTTTGCATACATACCCACCTACCGTGCTAATGGAGGCTGTTATTTTGGAATCTGTTTCTTAAACCACATAGCCAGCCTGACTGCACTTTCCACTCACAGTACATTTCCCCCACCAGAGGCATATATCATCCCAAGATTGCTAAGAATTCAGTAACAAAAACAAGCAATGCTATGTTTTTTTAGTATACTTTCTATCCAACATAATCAACTATATTCTTTTTTATTAACTGAAAAATTGGAAAGTTAACATTTGATGGCCAAGGTCCAAATAGAGTATTTCATTTGAATTCTATTTCATACAGGAAAGATTATTTCCAAATGTGGCCAAACTTCTTGGCTATTGAATGCTTGGCAGACCTGCTCTGTGCATAAGAGCTATACAGAACTCTAGATTAAGTAGGCTTTTACTAAAGCAGTTGTCCTCAGAGTTATACCATTTGTACATTTGCATTTCTGAGAGGCAGCTAATCACCTGCAATCTGAATATGGTAAAAGCTTTTAAAATTACTTTGTCATGAGCTAACTAACATGCATTATAATTTCATTACCCCATTTCAATAGATTTTGAAGTATTCATTGAGTATGCCCTTTTTTAACATCATGGATTTGTTAAAGTGTGTTTCAGGACGGTTCAAATTTTTCTCTAGCTCTGATGCAAGATTCTTCAGGAAAAATACATCTCTCCCTTCTTGATGAAGAGCAGCAAATCATTCTCTCTTACCTTGTACAAG
Source organism: Molothrus ater (assembly GCF_012460135.2). NCBI lineage: Eukaryota > Metazoa > Chordata > Aves > Passeriformes > Icteridae > Molothrus > Molothrus ater. The sequence goes on from NC_050479.2 coordinate 20,277,353, forward strand.
AAATCAGGGATAATTAGTTATATAGTCTAATTTCTAAAAAAATCACTCTGTGAAGGGTACAGTGTGCTACTGTCAGAACCTTTTCACTGTTACAGGACTTCTTTCCTTTGAGAGAGGATAAAAGTTTTTGGAAGGACCTAAGACAATTAGGAGCCCAAGCTTTAATGAAAAATAGTGAATTTTTTAATATTCTAGACTTTGCCTCTTTCTGGAAGTTTTATTTTAATAAAAATAAAATTTAATAAGATTCCTTACAGTCTTCAGATTTCTACTAGAGATTTTAGTGAGAATTTTTAATGGCAAAAAAGCAAATTTGGGATAAAACTAGGAAAACTTCTGCATCTTTAAAATTATAAAAAGACTGTATTTCTTAAAAAAAAAAATCAATGTGTTTTTCAGAAATCCTGCACATATTTTTTTTTTCAAATGGGAATGAATAGTGGGGGTGGAGAGCTATTTGTTACTTTCACCTACCTTATTTTCATTTCCAATTTGAATTGGTAATAATTTATTTAAATAAAACATTTTACAATAATTAAAATACTCAAGAGATTAAACAACCTTCCCATGACTTTTGTGCTCCTTTCCCAGTTTTCAAGAAAATATATTTTATTAAAATCTATCAGTGTAAATTTTAGGAGGATTTACACCTTGGGATTTTTCCCATCTGTTTTTTAAAGTGCATCAACAGCCAACACCAGGGAAATAGCTTTACAAATTATTACCTCTAGACTCTGAGAAACTTGTTTTGAAAACTCACACATCCTGTATGGACATCACTGTGCTCACTGCACCGTTCCAGGATGTAATTTAAATTCTCTGCATTTTTGTAGGCTACAGTTTTAAAATACATTGTTTTACCATCTGCATAACCCTGTAAAAAGCCCTGGGTTTTTGAAACAAGAAACCTGAATGCAGCCTGGATTAGGAGTGGATACAATGGGAGACCCTTGGCTCCTGCTGTTGCACCAGTGAGGAGATGTGTACTTTCCACTTCACCTGCTGCCACCGGCAGGGAACTGAGAGGGCAAACACTTCCCCTGGATGCCAGTGTGATCAGGCTGCTTGTTCATTTCCCTGAACTTCCTTAATCATATTCTTTTGTATTTAGAGAAGAAAGGCTGTCCTGACAGGGCATAACTGGAGACAAATTCCTTTGATGCAGTGACAAATTATTCTTTCATAAGTAAATGCTTAACTTGGCTGACACAAGTAACTATTCTCCCTTTTGAAGGAGTTTGGACTTGTAGTTTGGCATCATCAGTACTTCATTCCCAGAATTTTTGAATCAAAGTACAATTTAAAGCCTGTTATCAAAGAGCTTACAGTCAGAAAGCACCAGAACATATCGTTGAGCCCTTTGGTGCATAGGCAAGAGCTGAGCTTTTTAAGACAACAAGGTTTGTCAAGTAAAATAACCAAGTCAGTCACTGCACATCCAGCATTTATTGCAAATCAGTAGTCTGGGATGCCTAAGAGTGGAAGGACAAAGAAAAGAAACCTAAGATGTGTTCTGTCGTCAAAGAGATAGAGCTTTCCTCTAGAACATGAGTCAGGTCATGGCCACATTTGGAATTAATCTTTACTGTATGAAATAGAATTCAAATTAAATACTCTATTTGGACCTTGGCCATCAAACGTTAACTTTCCAATGGCTCTCTCTATTGACTGTGCAGGTTTAGGGTGGGTAAGGCCTTCAGTGATTCTTTGGTATGTATAAATCCACATACCCAGGAGGAGGGCATGAACTCAAGAGGAGACTCATAGCAATGCAACAGTTCCTTTACTGTTCTTTATATACTTATTTGGACCAAAGTTTTATACTTTGTTAAGGAGCAATCAGCCTCTGGAGGGTATCGTAAAAAGTGTAATGGAAGTCTTAAAAATGGGCCCATTAGAGAGTTGTAGTGAATAATACAAAACTAGTTTCTAGATGAGTTACCAAAACTCTAGGCATTTCTATGTCTGCATAATCAGTTTATGATTATGTTTTATGTCATATGTATGGCAGTTTATGTATGGCTTATACATACTACAGAACTTGCTTTCAAAGTGTGGTTGTGGTTGGAGAAGACACTTCTAGGCCCACTGTCTGTATCCATCCTGTTTATTGTCATTTGTTATTTGGTATCCTATCAGAGGCATTTTAGTTAAAGACTCCTTGATCATATTAAATTTCTTTTAAAAGCAGTGCTTATTTTTGTTTTAACATACTTTAATTTACTTTGCAATAGCACCAGTAAGGGCTAGTCTCAATGCAAAATCAATGTGGTAGTTCAGGTACAGGAGTGTGCGATTAATATCTGTGGCAAAGTGGGAAAAGATGAGATTTCCTCTGAGTAGTCAGTGAAATATTTTGTGTCAGGAAGCTGCTTCCTTTATTTTCTTTCTTCCTCATAGGAAACCCATTCACACACCGCCTAAAAAAATAACTATAATTTGGTGTGTAGGGCTCAGTGAGAGAAGACATGGACGGATGTTGCTTTAAGCAGTTCACTACAAGTGGTGGGGTTACCATGGGGTATGAAGTGGGTTCTTTCTCTTCATGACAAAGGCAGATAATTGTTCTATGCAATCATATATATATATATAAATTATCTACAGATGAGTGACTCATCTCACATCATTTTAGATACCTGAAATTTGAGACCTCATCTATGCTACTCACTGATTTCTGCCTTTCCTCAGAGCACAGAAAAATAGGTTAGGCATTGTAGCTCTTCATTAAGTGGCAAGATAGTATAAATCTAACCTGAAACTGTCCACAGTTACCCATTTGCACAGCAGGATGAATCTCTGTTCTGCCTGCCTCTCAAAAATGCTTTGTACTGCAAGAGAATTTTGAGACACAAACATCATAATACTCAGATTGAAATTTGGAATTTAAATTCTATTTCTAATGGTCATTTATTATGAAAAGCACATATCACATTAGGAAGGAATCTCACAGTATGCCCATGAATTGTCTATGAGTCTGCAAACCTCTATCACAGATCTGTTTCTTTCAAGTTTTGTAACCAGTAGCCTTTAAATTTTATTTTACATAAAGTTTTGACATTGTCTGATATACAGAGCTGAATTACTACTGAGTTCTAAAAGATTGTCTTCATGAGTGGCTTGCTGGTAGAACATTCTTTAAAAGCTGAAAGCTGTCTGTAAATAACAACAGCTTCCATAATGTGTTCTGTGCCCAGTAAACACAGAGGCCAAGAACTCTGTCAGTCTTTCTCTGTTACATTTTCCAACTTTACATATGTGCACACATGGATACACTTCCACTTGCATCTATCTATTTCTGGCTGTAAAACCATATAAAATGTTGTGAATAGATATACTCTTCATAAATGCTATTTTTTTTTATGTAAATATCTACAATAAGAGGCTGGGGAATCCATTAGACCAGGAGCCGTTCCAAATATACAGTGATGGAACTGTATGTATGGGCGATTGACTGCCATTGCATTTATATCACAGTAGGAAAAACTTACGAAGATTAAAAAGTTCATTTTAATAGGGTATTTTCCTGATTTGTTTATGATATTGGTACTGCCTTCTTCTACTTATTTCCTGTGTGTTATACTTCTGTGGTAGGCATCAAATGTAAACCAAATATAAACCAAAAAGGTTTATAAATGGAAAATTTTCCATCTCTTTCCCAGCTGGCATCTCAGCATGAGGACATAAATCAAAAAGTTGCATCCATTAAATTTACTGGCTTAGATTACTTTCTGGCAAAGTCTAAAGTGCAAGAGCCAAAGGTTTCCCTGAAGCCCATGCTCTACCCTGTTTGGCCTCCCATGATTTGTTTCAGGTTCTGAAGAATGCATACCTGGGGACTGTCAGCAAAGGTGCCTCCCCAGCCCTCCTGGCTTTACTGCTCACGTTCGTTTTCTGAGGTTTAAACTGAGTTCATTAATCCAAACAGTAGATTGATGGGATCTCCATAATCCTCCAGTTCTTAAGCAATAAAGAATGCCTTGTGCTGGGATATGAAAAATCTCAGACTGCTAGTGTCTCCACTGAGCCATTTCTTAAATGCCCACTCTTTATGGTTCACTTCACATAGCAAGAATTTAAAAGGTGTCTTGGCTGTGGGTTGATAAAATGAACTAGCGACTTTAAGTAGTGTCTCAGTAAATGGAACAACACTTTAAAAGGTACAGAAGCAAAGCTCATATTGGTTGTTGGGTGCCTGGGAATGCTCTAAATGTCCCTCTGTGTGTTCTGTGTGCTATGACTGATGTGCTCTGTTCAAAATTGCAGGTTTATGCAACTCAGCCGACAGCTGGATGATTGTTCCTAATATCAAACAGAACCACTACACGGTGCACGGGTTACAGAGTGGCACCAAGTACATCTTCATTGTCAAGGCCATCAATCAGGCTGGCAGCCGCAGCAGCGAGCCTGGCAAGCTCAAGACAAACAGTGAGTAACACCAGATCAGGATGCACGGAGTCTTCTCCTTTCTGGCCTTCCTTTTAGGTCTTATCTTTGGAAAATACAAGAGGACAGATAAGCTCAACTTTTTTAGGTGGTTTCCAAAATGAAAGCCACTTATTTAATACAATTCAAGACTGTCTTAGTCTTCTATAGTGCAGAAAATATGTTGGGGTTTTTTTGAGAGATATATCTGTAGTTTGATCACTGGAAATATCATATAGGAACAAAGCCATCATACATGAAATGGTTGGAAATACTCTTTTGTGGTTTTGTTTTAATATCCTCTCTATTCTTTTTTCTCTACAAAGCAAAAGCTTTTCTTATGTTTGCAGTGAAACATTTTATTTCTGTGGTGTTCATAAGATAATTGCTAGTCTAATTTTATCCTCCAGAATTATCTCTTTTTTAGGACACTGGAAAATTTCTTAGCTGCAACCCCCTCATTTTTTATCGAGTTCAGCAAGGTGATAGACTAGTCAGAGATCCCACTTCAAAAAAACAATGGTTACTCAAATTATTAGCAGATGTAGAATAGCAATTTTAAGACTAGTTTTTAGCTGTTTTTTCCTCTTGCACAAGCTAATCCTTCAGTCATGTAGTCATCATGGGCAGTTCTGAGGGCTGGAAAGAAAACACAGGAATTTGTGCATCTTTTGAAACCTGCTTATTGTAGGGGAGGGTGCTTGAAGAGGATGGTAGTGAGTGGTGCAAGAGGGAGTCTGAAGAGAAAGGCATGTACACCTTTCTGCTTTCCTCCTGTTTGCTATTAACCTGTGTGATGTGACCAGAGACAATTTAGTACAGAGAGACATCCTTCAGATACTGCTCCAGCACACAAAGGCTACTAAGCATTCAGAAAGGCAGGAAGGAGGTTATGTTACTGCTGTCAGGTAGTAAGAAATAGCCCCCAAATATTTTGCAAAGGGTTTATTCTATGTTTGGTCATAATATGTAGTTAAATGCACATTGCAAAAGTAGATAACCCTGAACAGTCTACGTTTTACTTTAAGTACGTGTGCCACTGCCTCACGCAGGCTTCATGATAGATCTAATTTAAATTTTCTGAGCATGCCATCAAATCTTCTGATTACATGTTTTTCCCCTTGGTATGCAAGACAGTAAGAAGAGAAAAGTGCTTTGCTGGACCACTTGTGGAGTTGTAGTCTTCTAGTTGTCTCTTGGTGGAGGCAAATGATCATTCTGCTTTCTGACAAAATGAGCAAGCCTGTCAGAATTTTGGTGGGCTTTATATATCTACAAGATTTGGTTTACCAAAAAGCTTCCTGTTATTGTCTACAAACCTTGTGCTACAGCCGAAGATACTTGCCAAGAGCAACAGCCTGAGTAATGTTATTGCACCATATTATTTGGACCAAGTTACAGTTCACTTCCTTCCTTTTAATGCACAGTATCCAGCACCACATGGGCATCCTTCCAAAGCAATCCTGAATTGTTGACTGTGCTTCTTACAAATAAAGCTGTCAGTGAACAAAGAGACAAGCCTAGTTCTTCTTATTTTCAAACTCATTTTGTGGGATTTGAAAACATACTTTTTGTAGGAATGATGAAGATGTTATTATGGAGCTTTGCCCCTAGAGAATTAATGGAACACAAGTTATTCTAAATCTAATATGCTGTGAAAAAAGCAACCCTCAGACCTTTATTAGCATGTATATTGGTTTCAATTACATGCAAGAATTAGAGTATTCTGGTTACCTCTAGGTCAGAGATAATGGACATGATGATTATGCTGGGCTCTTTTCAGGGATTATCAACACGGGGAAGTTAGTGCACAATGAAGTTGACAGTAAACTGACAATGCAATAGAAACTAGCTATTGCAGGGAGCTGGATAGGTTAGTCTGTCTCAAGAATGCTTGAGAGGAGGAAATTAATATGGTTATGTAATCCTGTGGGCTTCTTAGAGGCTTGCTAATCCACTCTCCTTTTAAAAGTCAAAGCCAAACCATTCTTCTGTCATCTTTGTCTCTGCATCTCTAGGTCAGCCATTTAAACTGGACCCCAAATCTGCTCACAGAAAATTGAAAGTGTCTCATGATAACTTGACAGTGGAGCGGGATGAAACATCATCCAAGAAGAGTCACACACCAGAGCGATTCACGAGCCAGGGGAGCTACGGGGTAGCTGGCAACGTGTTCATCGACAGCGGGCGGCACTACTGGGAAGTGGTGATAAGCGGCAGCACGTGGTACGTATATAAAAATATAGGTGGAAAGAAGCTCTGGTTCCCACCACATAGGTGCTGGCACAGTTTCTCTGACAGAGACCAGTAGCAGAGACATCAGGAACAGTATAAGGGCAGGCCAAGCATGCATTTTCAAATAGTTTGTCAGATGAGTTTCCCAATCTCCAGAACTTTTGGACTCCAGAAATAAACTTGTCAGATTATGCATCTTTGTATTTAGCAGCCTTCACAGGACTTTTACTCCACAGCTGGGGTTGGTTGTTTTTTTGAACCCACATAGAGTATATATTAAGTCTTTTTTTTTTAATTGGAGGGATCATCATCTTGTTTACATAGAGATAACTTTGTAAATGTGATCACTTTTACTAAATGTAGAAGATTTTCTGTCCTACACTATAAAAAAAAAATAAAACTCAGGACAACTTGATGATCCAGTTTAACAGGGGCAGAGGTCAGATTTGCTTTTGGGAAGGGGACATGAAGCAGCAGAGCTGTAGGTCTGTGCCCCAGGGAATGAAGCAAGGGGCAGGAAACAAAAGACTGCTTTCCTTCACTTCTGAATGATCCTCTGTGTCATACAGGGGTGTATTTCAGAGGGCCTTTAGTCAATGGAAGAGATGTTATCCTTTGGTATTCAAAGACATCATGATGAAAGTTAATGGAGTGGAAAAATCAGTGGGGTCTTCAGGTATTTCCCACTGTCTCAAAGAAGTAAAATGCTGTTTGTGCCAGTGCTAAGGAATGAGGGAAAAAAACCTTATGGTAGATTAATCTCTGTTGGTTGAAGGTCCAACAAATACTGCAGTGTCTCTAGAACGTGAGGAACTTTTACATTTCTGTTATATATGACAAATCAGGTATTTTTCCTCAGTATCCTTTAATAAGAATATTTTCACAATCCTTCTGCCCTGCACATCTTGCCATAAATTATGGTTTGCAGAGCAAATGTCTTCACCTACAGTTGCTTAACTTGGCCTGAAACCCAGTCTCAAAAATGTTCATTTGAATCTGAAAACCACACCAACATCTGGCAAAACATATTTAAAAATGGCAAAATGGGGGGGGGGCAGGGAGAGGGGAGAGAGATGTTTAATGTGTCCTTTGATGTTTATTCTTGCATTCCTTCTTCAGGGCCACATATTAAAGGAGCAAGGAGAGATCAGATTAGCTGACAGATAGCAGTGTATTTTAAAATCAATGAATTCCTCTGTATTCATCTGTTGGAAAGGGAAATTTGAGGTCCATTGATTTAAACCCTGAGTTGCTGAGTATTCAACAATCTTCCTTTTCAATACCAGAGGCAAGCCCTCAAAAAAAATTGCCATAGCTGCCAAACTAGAAATAATAATATGAGTTTCCCTGACCTCTCAGACCCAAAAGAGAGACAAAGCATTAATTAAGCCTCTGCAGATGTTGTGGTGAAACGTTGTTTAATTAGAGCTTAACTCAGGGCAGTAAGAGGCGGGGGCATTCCAGTGAGTCCTCTGGGCTAACATTTGACTTCACTGAAAGACAAAATGGCAGGAAGCATTTGTTTCCTCGAGATGTTCTTTTGTTTTGCAGGTATGCTATTGGTATTTCCTACAAGTCAGCGCCGAAGCATGAGTGGATTGGAAAGAATTCTGCCTCCTGGGTGCTCTGCCGCTGCAATAACACATGGGTGGTGCGGCACAACAGCAAAGAAATCCCCATCGAGCCCGCGCCTCACCTCCGGCGCGTCGGGATTTTGCTGGACTACGACAACGGTTCCCTTGCCTTTTACGATGCTTTGAACTCCCTACACCTTTACACTTTTGACATTACATTTGGCCAGCCAGTGTGCCCCACGTTCACGGTGTGGAATAAATGTTTGACCATTATAACTGGCTTGCCCATCCCTGACCACCTAGACTCCTCCGAGCAGCTCGCGTGACTGCTGAAAGCCAAAAGGTAGGAGGGCACATCTTCCAGGGCGGCCAGGCGGGGCCACCAGGAGCTCACCCGGAGCTGGCGATCCACGTGGCATCCCACACAATGCTGCCAAATTTGGGCAAAACTGACAAGGAGAGAAAATCTCTTCCTGTGTATTTTGTACTGAAGGACAAGAAGTGGCTTTAATAATACCTTAGAACTCTTTTTTTTCAGTTGCTTTTGTTTGGTTCGTTTTGTATTTCATCTCCTACAGGAAGATTTATAAATTATTTATAAAAATGAAAAAAAAAGAGAAAAGTGAAAGCCTAGTATGGACATCTGGGAAATGACTTCTTGTTTTTTGGGAGGGGGGGTTTTTTGCACATTCATGGTCCTCTTAATTAAAGTTTCATCAGCCTTTTGAATAATTTTATTTTACAGTGGATAATAGAAGAAAATTGGAAAGATGAAAACTGCATAGTGGACAAGTCAGTATACTTCAGGTTTTACTTGTAGCAACATTAGTGGTCTCATTACCAGCCTTGTAGAGTGTGAGAGCTCTCAATTTCTACCTTGCACATGGGAATGTGCAGACCAAAAGAACAAAAATAGGCAAGCGAGGAAGTGGAGCTCGCCAACACAGCAAAAGAATAAAGTTTAATTTACTTCTGTTCACAGGGCAATGCTCTCTCAGTTCATAAAAAACATGTGGAATATCTCCTAGAAATGTGAGTGGATAAATCATCTGGTGATTTATTTTATTGATGGCAGTATTCTCATCTACCAGTGCTTCACTTTCGTCTTTGGGAAACTTTATAGAATCACTGAGGATGTGGAAGCCCGATACCATCTCTGAGAATCAGCAGCACTGGAGGAGAGCAGCCAATCCAAGGTCTGACCGTAGACTAATTTGATAAAGCACGGCATCATTTAAGGATTGATTGTAATGGAAGATGTCACAGTTCTGATGGCAGACATGTGAATGCTTATTGCTGATTTTACAAGGTTCAACATAGCAAGCCCAGCCAACCACTCGGAAGTGAGACATGCGCCACTTTACCATTGGTTTTAAATTAAATACAAATGTTTCATTGTCATACACTGTGTAGTGTCTACAACAAAGCAAGGAAATCTGTTTTGCATGTGCTGTATGGAGAAACACTGCAGCTGGAGTTTGTTCATAGTTATCATTGTCCCAGGTTGTTTGGGAAAGCACAGTTCACTTTGTGAATGAAAAGTAAAGAGTAAGCTTTCAGCAGCAGTAGAAATCTGCATAGGGAGACCCAATGTTCATCCCGGTGTTGGTAGAAGAGCTTCAGTGAAGGCAATAGAGGTTCTATGTACTTTATCTCAGAGCTGAATCAGGTGCATTTTTTTCTCTTTCTCTTTACAGATAAAAGCTTTTTGTAATTATTGCGATGCTCATGTATAAATGATCATTTTGGGAGATGATTGAGGCATATGACAACTTTAAAAGAATGCTTTTCCTGCAGTGTTTTGTTGTTACTATGCAAGTGGTGAATATCTGCCTGTGTAGAGAAAAGATAAATTGAATATCAGCTTTAAAGATTTGCTCGGTAATTTATAACCATGCTTTAGGTGTCTTTTGAAAAAGATGCTTTAATGCACTTTGTTCAGTAATGGGCCCAAAATAAAATGGTCCCAAGCTCAGCTTCAGATTTTTTAAATACTGATTCTCCAGGTACAAAGCTCTACTACAGTTTGCCTTATGATTATATCAAAAATTTATGAACAAGATGAAGAGAATACATACATGCCTGTTTGGGTTTTTTTTAATAGAAAATAAATGCCTTTCCATGTTTCTTTGATTTCCCTTTACATGCCCTGCTAACTGCTGAATTAAATGGAGAAAAATCTGGCAGTGTATTGCTGATACCATGGCTTTCAGCTGGGCAGCATCCCATAGCTCACAGGTAGGAGCCACTGATCTTTCCCAAGTAGACATAAAAAGACAAAGTGTGTACATATAGTGAACCTCACTGTTTATCATAGTATCATTAATAATCAAGAAACGTATACCCTCAAAAATGACAAAGTAAATCAGTCCCCAAGCATCTGAGTACAATGCTACTGGTACAATCTGATATACAATGCCCAGATGACCTGGCCTGGGATGTTTGGGAGCTAGTTGAGATGGTATGAAAATTTTGAAAATTAGTTGATAGAAGATGTCTGATCCAAAGCAGTGATAAAAGGATGCATGAAGAAAAGACTTTTATTCTAGGGTTATTGCCAAGTTTCTGCCTAAAAGGAAAGAGTGATTACCAAAGTACATGTAGCAAGGCTGTGTGTCTTCTCTTTTGCAAGAAATATTAGATCTAGAAGCTGATTTCAGTAGTGGATAAACTGAAAACACTGCTCAGTGTTTGCTTATACAATGTTGGCAGAGATTGAGCTGGATGGAAATACAACCATTGAATTTGGAGAGGTCCCAAATGATTTCACATATTTCATTGTAAAGATAGAGCATGAGTCTAAAGACAGATTGTGGTTTTGGCCAATGGAAAAGGGATGGTCTTTCATCTACAGACCTTGGTGTATCATCTTTATTTTAACACAGAATACTTCATTTGGAGCTAAGCCACATTTCTCCAATTAACTCAGTCAGTACTCTGTGCACATATGTTTGTGTATATATGTACACATATGTATGGGTATACACACACCAGCATATGCACAAATATAGTGTGTAATTTGTGTATACACACACATATGTATATACACAGACAAAGTGACAGCAACTAGTCAGGTGTTTCTTTTTTGCTTGTTTCTTGGAAAATTTCGTATTCTGTATGACAATGAGGAAACAAGTTTGCTATGAATAGTATTCTTCTGGACATTTTTTAACAAACAAAATCTGTTTATTTTACAATACTTGATTCAATGCCTGATTAATCAATAAAAACTTCCATTTGAAAATGTAGCTTCTGTGGTCTGTGGCATTTTGCATGGTCCATAGTAATGAATTGAAATCCGGGGGAACAAGTAATCCTTGTATAAAAATAAAATATGGTACTTTAATGTAGCAAGCAGTCTTAGATAAGGATTTTTCCCTTTTTTTGAAAGTTTTGTGACTAGGAATGAAGTAACATTATATAATGCTGTGTTTAACAAATGCAGATTTTTGAGGAATAATCAGCTGAGGTGAAAGCAATGCAAGTGGTAGATAAAGCCTATGTTGGTATAATGATTGTTTCAAAAGTGTACTTAAAACCCAATTTGGGGTTCAGCAGAATTAGAGCAAACAATAACACAATCTCTTTAGGAGATAGTAGCAGCTCAGAGTAGTGTTGGGCTTGAGGAAATGGAAGGGTGGGGGACTATTTTTCTCTGAGACCAGATAAGATTTTCCATATGTTTGACTTTTATGTGTTAATGCACACCTAATAGGGAAAAAAAAATTGTGCTGAAATGGGCTGTATGTCATAAATTATTTAGTAGACTGTCTCCAGTCTACTGTATTTTTCCATTGTTGGCTTTCAGAGAGCAATAAAGTTGCTGTTTTTTCTGCCATTAGTTTATTTTTTATGACTTTTGGGTATCCCATTTTTCAATTGCTCCACAAAGAGACTCTCAGTTAGCAGAGGGTCCCAAGGGTAAGGTGCATAAAAGTCTCTCAGGTCTGGGTACGCTGTGAAAAGCAGGAAATCTGCAAGTACAGGTGAAAACACATTTTTCATTATTTTAGCAATAGTAGGTCACTAAACACCAGTGTGCATCATCTGTTTTAGTCCTGTGTCTTAATTGCAAACACTATATTCTTTACACATTAGAAAACACAACAGGACACTATTGAGAGCACAAATTAAAATGTCAGCTCATTAACCAGTTCATTTTGAGATGGCCAGACTTTATAGCTGAAGGACTGTGGGAGATTCCATTAAAATATTATTTAATAATACAGTAAATATTTCTTTTTTAATTGTTCTTATAAAACAGATGTCTAGTAGTTAGCAGTTGCTTTTAGCTGCAGCAGCACAATTTTCAGATAAGCCCATGAAACCAAACATAGTGAGGATTGCTAGTGGCTCTCATCTGTGTCACCAAAACTGAGGGTATTCATTTTAGTTGGAAAGGCTGTTTTAGTTTGAGGTTGAGGTGTGAAGAAGAGCTGACCCACACAGGAAGTGCTCACCAGTACCTCAGCTACTGACCAGGGCACACCTGGCCTGAAGGCCTTCAGTGGGGCAGCTTTGGGAAGCTGGTGATAAACAAAAATATGCACAATTTGCTTATGGAGTGATGTGCTGGGAGTTTAACTGTTACACCATTTCTCATGCATTTTCACATACTGATTTTTATAATACTGGAAGTGTGTCTTGAGATAGAGGGATGTAAAATACAGTATTTTCCTGTCTTACTGAGTTGCTTGCCCATATAGAAATGAGCACAATGGTTTTGTCTTCTCCACATTGAGGAAAATCCCACTCACTTCTAAGTGCTGATGTTGAACTACTTGTATTTAATATGCTTTCTGAAATTAAAGAAACCCTCTTTACATTTTAACTATTGATTTAGTACTTGATATAGTAAAAAATTAAGAGACTAAAGAGCAATGATGTTAAGAATGCTTTCAGTGTGGGCTAGACCCTTGGTTTGGACTCTGACGTTTAGGGCATCTGTGTACATAAATCAAATCTCTGTGCCAGAAACATTAAATTGTCATTCATGTGGGAGTTGAACAGTGCAGGTGCAAGTGTTTCCTTCTGAGGTAGGCTTTTGCATTAACTCCACTTTTTGAGTGGAATATTCTGTTTCTTTAATTTTTTAATTGGCTTTCTGATTCAAGTGCAGGCCCAGTTAATGAGACTTTAAATAATACAATCATTCATCATGTTACTAATTTTAGCAAGCCCTGCCATATCATGTGCCTCTGGCAGGTTGCTGAACACCTCAGCTGCAATCTTAACCTTTACAACCTCACCTCCAACATGAGGACTGATGCTTAAGATTTTGACCAAATGTGTAACTTTCCCAGGTGGAATTCGTCCTGCTTTGAGTAAGGAACTCAAGCACAAATCATGATACCAGTTAAAGGTGAGGGACACATATATTGCACAAGGGTGATATAGGAAAGATATGGGCTAGAAAACCATCACTATTGAGGCAGTTCTGGTTTAGAAGTGCAACAATATATTAGGAAGTTGTGAAGTCTTCTACTACAGTATGATCAACAGTGGCATTATTACTGCTGCCTGAGAGAGGAATGGAGTAGCAAAAGAGGGAGTTCTGGAGCAATGCTGAGAGAGATCACTCAGAGTGACAGGGCAGCTGAAAACCTACCACCACTGCCTTCCTTGGCACCATGCTGCAGCTCTGCAAAGCAAGCCTGCACCTATTCATCCTTTTGTTCCAGCTCAGTCTCAACCCACATTCCCAAATGACAGGAAAAATAATATTGCAATTACATATCTGAAAGCCTAACCTGAATAAAAGCAGCAGGGCAGGGATGACAGCCCCGGGCCTTGATCCTCCTTTATTCACCCAGATTTTTGCAACTGCTGACTTCAAAGGAGATAGTCCTGATTTACACAGAGGTAGGTACAAGCCCATGAATCTTCACTTTCCAAAGAGTCAAACCCAAGTGGAGCAGGAGCCCCTGTGAGAACAGCTCAGACTTCCCAGTAAATCATGTCTTTGGAGAAAGCACTTTAGCTGCTAGCAAAACTGCAGTTTCTCATGAGCTGTTTCCCAAGGCCAGCACAGGTGTGTTTTAAAATGTCTGGTTCTTTTAAAATGTATGGCTCAGTAACATTATTCTTGGGTGAATTGTTCAGACAATGCTTTGCTGTTTCCTCCAAGTGCGGGAACTATTCTCTTAGCAGGTGTTGTGTTACTTTTATAAAATCTTGAGATTCACAAGTTATAATATAATGCTCTATCTAGCATAAGACTATTGTTCTTGGACTTCCATTTAAAAAGGGATAATAGCTAAAAAGTTTAGAAGACTGCTTCCTGTACCTGTCCTAATTTACATAGTTATTTGAATTCATGGAGATACTTCCTCTTAAGGAATAGCACCTCATTTCTTGTTAATATACATGGACAGATAGTAATTAGGAGTATTCCTGAAAATTATGAACCATTACAATATTTTATAATCAAACCTTTAAAAGGCAGCAGATGGAGGCTTTGTGTTTTGTATAGTCATTGAACAGGAAAAAACCAGCTATAGCTGTTTAGATCACTGAAAGGTAAGAAATGGCAGCTAACTGCTACATGACAGGATGGGAAAAGTTTTCATTAGCAATTTTTTACTTCACTCTCTTTTTTTTTTTACTTGGAAAACAGACAATTCCACTTGAAAATGTTTCTCTGATATTCTTCTTTTTCTTCACCTTTCTTTTGTTTTCAGTCTCATTTTTAATTTTTAAATATTAGGCAAGAAGTGTGAGTTTCAAAAAGTTGGCTTTATTTTTTATTTTCTTTAAAATTACCATTTTCAGGATGTGGACAAGAAATCAAATGAGAAGTCAAAATACTAATGCAATAATGTAACTTGAATGTTGAGAATATTTTTGAAGCATAATTTAAAGAAAGAATGCAGATAAACCTGTCACTCTTCTACAAATACTGAATTATTTGGTTTCATTATTCTGGGCTTAATAGCATTTCTCTCTAATTAAAACAGCACTAGGAGACCTGATTAAGGAGCACAAGCAGAGAGATAGTAGATTATTTTAGGATAACCCTGGAACCAGCTCCCTTTAATAGCAGTAATTTATATACTCAACCTCATTAATGCCAGCTTGGGGTTTGGGGTTGTTTTTTTTTATTATTGAATTGTGTGTCCTCACTAACAGTAGTTCATAGCCTAGAAGTATGTGTCTCACTTGGGAAGCATAGATTCCAATCCCTTATTCTATTGGGATTCTATTCCTTTATGGAATAGTAAAAAAGTCCTCCCTGTGGCAGGTGTGAAGGTGATGCCAACACAGTGAGAACATCTCCCATCAGCAGAGGATTGTTTGATCTATATTTCTGTTGTCTTGTTTATGCAAGTACCAGTGATGGCCACAGGATGAAGTAGATTCATCCAGATTTGTAGGTACGGGAAGATGTGAAAAGCCTCTGTTGCATTAATATTTACAACCAGTGGCACACACAACCCAGAATTAGAAATGAGCAAATGGAGATTTGTTCCTTTATACAATCAGTCACATATTCTTTTAATTTCTTCCAGTGACTGTAGCCTCTGTCTCAATTTTTCCATCAGTTTACATTGACATGCTCCCTGAACATTTCTTAAAGTTGGTGAGGTTTTTTTACATATTAGGTTTTAGTCAAGCAAACATTTTTTTAAAACAAACATTGCTGATATAATGTCAGCAGGTTATGGTAAGGAGTGGAGATGAGGAGCAATTTAGAACCCAGAACAGGTACAAATTGAATTCAGAATAGAATAATACTGTTTCTCTTCTAACAGTGTAGTCATAGAATTACTACATTGCATATATTTTGACAAACAGGGTTTATTATTGAGGAAATTAGAATAAACCTTTGAATTATATACACAAAAAGAGAAGAAAAAATTTATTTATTCACAATCAATAATTCCAATTTTCCTACTTCCTTCCATGGGAGGGATGAAAGAGGAATGATTTGTCTTTCCATTTTTATGAAGTCACTGCTCCATATTAGTGTTACTTGGAAATCTCTCAGGATGAAGAAATTTCATATGAACAAGCACAGCATTCTCAATAATCTTGAAGTCTGCATAAGCCATTAGCCAGTTTTAAGGCTGGCAGTTACTCATCAAGTTATGAATGCTTTCATGTTTCTACTGTGCCAGTAGAAACATGTAGCATTAAAAAAAAATGATCAATCAGCTACAAAGCTGCTACTTGGGATAGGGAAAGGAAAATATTTTCATGGACCTGTACTCGTGCTGGTTCTCATGCACAGAGAAGCCCTAAGTCCTGACAACCTTTTATCTGTTTTTGGAATTCCAAAGCTCTGCAAATCATGGTTGGTGTATATGGGTACAGCTCACCCCAGTGTCCCCACTGTCCCAGTTATTTCTGCTTCCCCACAAGCAGAAGGAGAAGCAAGGCAGCTCCCAAAGGTCTTCATCTCTGATGCTTCCCTGACATTTCTCATGGCAGGAACAGTAAAGGCACGGGATGGCCACACCTTGTGTGGCAGCAGAATTACACCATGAAGTTTTAAGCAGGCTTCTCTAGGATAGGACCCTACCCCACAGAAAGAGAGGCTGAACTGGCTCCAGTAACAAGGTCCAGACATTTTTTAAGTAACTTGTCCAGCTTCTGCCATGGACAGGAAAGGAAAGGGAAATCTGCTGCAGGACAGCCTATGTAAATGGCACATTTTCTAAAGGCATGTCCAAAAGGATCAAAGAGAAAATTTTAACATAATTCATCCTCATAGGTAGGTCTGCATAAGGAGGATGGATACATTTTTCCATGTTTCCATGGAAGCATGGAAAGCTGCCTCCTTGGATGTCAGGTTTGGCACTGTTTGTGGGCAGGCAGCCCCTCATTTCATTTGAAGAGTGAAAAACCATTTTCCCACAATTTTTCTTCTCATTCTCCTAAAAGTTTGACAAATGGGAAGAAAAAATTGTCAAATTTCATTTCATGAAGGCTCCTATCACTGATCTTCATTGTCAATGCAAAGAAAATGCAAAAACTAACAAAAAAACTAAAGAAAATACAGCAAAACCTCTGTGTGCAAAACTTTAATTTGTTACAACTGACATATCTGACATATTTTTAATCTGCTACTATTAAAACAGTAATGGATTAATAGTACTGTTATGAAGCAGAAACAGGGTGGAAGATTTATCATGACTGGAACTCTGACAGAGAAAGAGAGAAATAGAAATAAAAGGCAGAAAGAACATCCCTGGGAAATACACCTAGGAAGGTAAAACCAGAAAGCATTGCTACCCCAGTGCAGTGAGTCTGGTAGACACTCATCTGGAAGACTGCAAAATTCTGGTCTAAAAGAAAGATGATATTCAATAACACGGGATCAGAAAATGGCTCATCTTAAGAGAAAGCTAAGGAGGAGCTTGGGTGATAAGGGGAGATGTAAATGTGGCAGTGTAACTATTGCTGTCTGAATAGAGATAACAAAGTGGTTGTGCTTTTAAATACATGATTAGGGATAGCTCCAGGAAAGGAGAGTCACAGTTCTGAACAAAAGTTAAAATTGGTACAAGAATAAATTCGGTCAGCTCTTTTATGAACAGTTAGATCTATAGAAATCAAGACATTTACTTTATGGGATGGCAAGAGGAATAAAGAAACCTTGCTGATTCGAGAAGTTTTGTGTGTGAAATTAATCACCCTTCAGTCTTAATTAGCAAGTATTAGTCACCTAGGTATAAGCATGTTTTCTAGGCATCTTCCATAAGGAATGGGAAACAAATAGCACCTGCAATTGTTCATTTCAGGTATTCTAGCCACCTAACTCAGAGCAGGGAGAATCTCACTCCATGCCTGTACTTTCACTATTGGCCCTATGAGGAGTCACAGACAGCTAGAGTGTATTTGGTATCTGTCTTTTAGATAGCTCAAGTCAGATCAAGTGACTACCACTCCATATATTTAGAAAATGGTATATTGACATTTTTATAGTGGTGATTAGAGAGTGAATCCATTTCTTTGGATATAATACAGGAATTTATAGACAGCTCCTGTCTTAAAATCCTTACTATGCTGAAGTACGAAGGCAATTTTTCACTGGCCTCAGTGAAGCCTACATTTTGTCTCTTAGATATGAATCAGGTGAAATATTGTAGGTCAAAGTCATATTAAATCTCTCAAAGACATCTCTCGACAAGGAGTGTTCTGGCCACTGAGCCCTGTTTTTTCAAAAGAAGGCATTTATAATAATGCTTCAGTAAAGCAGCCATTCAGGCAGCATCAACAATAAATAAACTTTTATTTGACTACAGAACAAACTGGCTTGAGATTTTATGTGCTCATATGCATTCTATTGCATTGATCCTGTGCACAAGTATTTTGGATTCTAAATTGATTTGCTTACCCAATGCTGAAAAATGCTACACATTAATAGCATTTCCTGGGCCAAGTGATTTGGTTGTGTTAAGGAACCAAGAGCTCCTCAGCAAAACTGTCTTCTAACAGAGAAATAGCCAACAGTTAAAAGAAATGCATAAGAGATAGCTGAGAAGTGCTGGCTCTTAAATATATAAGTTGGATGCTGAGGTCAAAAATACTTGGTTTTTTATGTTATTTATTTAAATCTTCTGCAGAGGAAATGGGTCAGGTGCTCTGAAGGATAACTGGAAAGCCTTTTGATATTCACAGTAGATTGTTTTGAATGGCTGCCTTCCAGAAAATGAGCAGAAAAATATATTCTGTAGATGGATGTAAATATTCCTTTTTCCAGGGTTTTAACTTAGACTCACCTCTCTATATTGTATAGGTCACTTTCAGAGGTTTCATTTTATCTCTTTCTAAACAGCATGAGTATTATCTAATGATGCTGTGGTGAGGTATGCTTCATTCTTCAGGTTAATAGAGTGCACAGTTGAAAAAAACCTTCACATGCAAAGTATTGTTAACTGCTTGTTCATAAAAGGGAAGGAAATGACTCAGGCTGAAGAAATTTTGAAGTTAAGATTGTTGATGCTCTTCAGGCTGATAGAAAAAGAATTCTCAAATAAAAGGTGAAAGTTTCTTCAGGAAGCACTTTCTGTTGGGGAAGGGATTAACAATCCAGGAAGGTCAAATAAGGAAAACTGTCAGAAAATCACTCAAACTAGGGAAATATTTTGTAAAAAGTGTGACACAGAGGGAGTTGGTGGGGTTAAGGTAATGGTGAAAGGTGACTGAGATAGCCTGGTGTGCTTTGGAGGGACTTTGTGAGGATTTCTGTTCACAGAGAATATGGGAACAGTTTGTGAAACTGCACTGGCCCGTACTGCTTAGGGGTCTGGGAGTTGGAAGCAGCATCAGAAAATAATGGAACTGAAAAACAAGTCAAGAGAGAAGGAACTGGGAACAGAAAATAGCACAACATGGAAAACTTCTGTAAAATGAGTCTTCTTACTGCTGGATTTGTTACATTGATGAGTATTGAAATGGAGACAGCTTTTAAACTGTAGCTTATTTTCACAGGCTGTGGCAACATGATTCATTACTTCTGTTAATTTTAATTATTTGAACAAAAATGTTCCTCTGTTTCTGGTGCCTAAATCTCTATCTGCCTATAATCTTAATTTATGTGCAAGCAAGGCCTTACATCCTTAGGTATTTCCCATCCATAGAAGCATGGAATTAGTCCTATCTCCTCATAAAATTTGGGCTCTTCCACCAGCATGGTAAAGAATGTGGAGACACCTTTTTCTGTCTCTAGTTGAAACAGCCAAAGTGTTTTGGTAAATTATGTAACTTGATAGGTACTGAGGCCTCTTGGTTTGGGAGCTTGGTGGGTTGATGTGGCAGAAGCAGTGATGGTTTGTCTTTTACATGGAAGCAGGCACTGATTAGGTGATTAAAATTCAGATGGTTTTGTGCTGAATTGCTGGAATGGAATGTGTCTGAAGGGTGGTGAAGATGTTTGATGCTGGAGCATGAGGAAGTTTTGCCAAGGCATTGGTGAGGTGTCACTGTCAAAGAAGTTAGTGAATGTAACCACAGTCACTGTAATTAAAAAGGAATTTGACAAAATCTTTGTAAAGTTATTGTGCTCTGAATGGTGTTAAAATATGGAATTTATGTTAATGTAAATGAACTGATGTTTAGTTATTGGAATAAGATACTACAGATGTATTGTGGGATATATATAAATGAATGTGTAATCTAGATTATGTGGGTTATAAAAGATGGTGCTTTGACCATCTGTCAGTGGTTTGCTTTTACTGGGCTAAGGAAATTGTGGCTATGAAAAGAAATAGCAATTTATTAGCAACTTTTAGATTGTATGAATGTGTCTTGATTTTGTAATAAAGAATGTTAACTCTACTGCTTAATTTCTGCTAAAGTAAACCAGTGAATTTCAGTAGCGATTTTATTTTGGGCAGAATAGATCTTAACAAAACCAGGAGTGGTAATCAAACCTTATCTAATCTCAGTTTAAGATAATTGTCAACAGACAAATAAGTGAATCATAGCCTTGCTAATGAATTCCCATTGAAGGGAGGTCAAAGGGCATATCCAGCTGGAGGCAGGTCTCCAGGAATGTATCCCAGAGGTAGCCCTGAGGAAAACAGGGAAAGCTATAGTGAGGAAAAACAACATTTCTGACTTTTTATAATCAAGGATAAAATTTCTGACTTTTTATAATCAAGGATAACAGCTCTCCTGGCAAAGGGAAGGGAAGGGCTACCAGCCTCACACCTTCACATTAGATCAAAGTGACTCCCTGAAACAAAGCTGCTCACCCCTTCTCAGACAAGTTTCTCCTCCATGTAATTTCATAGGAACTGAAACAATTCTGAAGCAAAATGATTTTGTGGTATAGAACTATGGAAGTCAGGGGTAATAACAGCAAAGCTAAATTTGCAAAGGTGCACAGGTAAGGAGAGAACAAAGAGGGATTTTACTGGGATTAATGTGCTGTGGGAAAGATGAGTGAAATGAAGTTCAGAGGATTTTTTTCCTCTTACTGAATCAACATAGTTTTGGGATTATCTCTGAGTCATAAATTCCAATTAGCAGTATAAAAAATAACTTTTAACTGAAAGACAGCTTTCTATCATGTTCCCAAAGCCTTGCCTCAGATATACCCATCTAAACTTGCTCAGAACTACTCACCAAGTTCACTATAGAAGAATCACACCTATTTATTCACCTTTTATTACTGAAAAAAATATATATATATAAAGTACAAGAGCCAGCAGTGATACAGGATTTATAAACTGTATACTTCTCTCCTGGCAGAGGCATGACATGATACATAGTTAATTGTCACTTGAATTAGCATGCTTTATGATTACTTTATTCAAGACAAACTCTCAGCCTGCAGTTATTGCAGTCCTGTTCTGATGTCCCATCAGCTCTCCCAAGAGGGCTAGGCCAAGCCCCAAGTGCTGGAAATGCTGAATTTCCATCCTTGCTCTCATCAGGGTGGGTGCTGAACCTCCAGCACCCAAACATGGCAGTCAGGTAGTGCCTTCCTTGCTGTGCCTGAAGACCAATTCCACCTCCCCAGCTTTTTTCCTCTCTTGTAGCTTCAATGTCCCTAGTTTTTTTCAGTCTTCTCCAGTAAGTCACGTTTTTTGAGGTTTTTCATCATTTGCATTGCTTCCCTATGGATTCTTTTCAATTCATCCTACATTGCTTTTACTACAAGGGCAGTGTCCAAAAGTGAATACAAAATTCAGTGCAAGACTTTACCAGCTGTTTGGAGCAAAAGGATAAAAACAATCATTCAAGTCTTCAACCCCAAATATAGTGCTTGCCTTTCTCATGACACCAGGTCAAAGTTGAATAACACTCCCCTCCCAGCCATTGCAGCCCCTGTGGACTCAGGAGAGCTACCTCCACTCTGTCTTCACCTTGTCAGGAACATGTGTGGATTTAATCCCACCTCATCAGGATCATGTTTGTTTTCAGTCCTGTGCTGCAGTGAATTTACAGTCTGCATCAGCTGCAAATATAAGAAACATATCCTCTGTTCCACATGTTGAGGTGTCTGGGAGCTAATGGAAAAACGTTAAGCCTGAGACAAACCTTCTCTTTCTGTGACAAATACCCATCAGTGCCACTGTTGTGACAATGCACTTGCTGACAGCTTCTCTCTGAGCAGAGTTTTCCCAGCAGCTCCTATACCTGTTCGTGCTAGTTTCAGTCTGGTAACATTTCCCTTGTTTATTTGTAGAATTACCCACAGGTCACAGTGCCAGAAGCCTCACTGAGAACTGACTGTGTGACAAGTACTGCCTCTTGGCTCTTCCTGGTTCTGGTTACCCTGCTGTAGGGAAAGGAAACACAATTTGTCAGATATATTTGTTCTTGACAAATGCCTATTAACTTACACTCATTTTGAAGCTGTTTTCTAGGTGTGCTTGCCAATTTATTTTACAAGACAAGGCACATAAAGGGCTGACAATGATGACTGTTATTCTAAAAAAATGGTGTGATTCATTTTCCAATAACTGCTAAATGCTTTCTTCACCTTTATATGCAATATAAACCACAAAAAATTCACCCCATGATTCCAGAGAGATGAAAGAGGAAACAGATATTCTATGAGATGTCCAGTTGCAAACTAAGACACCTAAATGCCCATATGTATGTGACTAATGCCTAAGCATTGGCATCTATTGCCATTTGGGAAACCTCAGAGCTTAGGAGATAGCTACAAGGGCTGGCAGATGTGCCACAGAATCTATGGGAGACTTGCCTTCTCCAGAGCAGCAGGCAAGATACTCTGGATGTGGAAAATGGCCCATAGTTAACAACTGGGTCATTCCTTGGTTGACCTAAATTAATTGACCTTAATTTTGTCATTTTAATCTCTAATGGAATCTCTGCTCATTCAGTTTTATGCTAGAGCTGAACTTTGGTTCCCTGTTTTTGGTTGGCCCTCTTGGGCATATCATCTTGAAGCTCAGGCTAAAAGAGAAAAAAAAAAAAAGCCCTTTTTTTTCTTTCTTGTGTTCCTGCCCTTTTAGAATACGGTTATTTTTACATATAGGAGGAGGGAGGAGGAGAATCTTTTCCCTTTGCTATATACTCCTTGGAGCAGACTTAGCAGTATCTCAATTTAACTGCCTTTGCTCCAGTAATTACAGTGAGTCAGAAACCATTCCCAGCACTGCTACTTGCATCTGAATTACTGGTGCTCTCTCAAGTTTTAAAGTCAGGGAGCAAAGAAAAGGGATTCTTATACTGGTCTGAGTTTAGAAAAGGCCTTTAGTGGGTACAATGAATCACTAGCTTAATCTAGGAAGAAAAAAGAACATGTGAAAATAATCCCATACCATTGGGAATTAGGATAGCACTGTGATGCAAATGGAGAATCTTAGAATCAGAAAAGAATATGCATAAGGAAAAAGAAAGAAAAGGCTGAAGTTTTTTTTACTTGCACAGAAGAAGCTAACAGGCAGCTTTTATCATACAGGGAGAGGTATAAAGCAGAAGGCACAGATTCTTCCATCTCTGTCATGTGATTTATTAATTTAAGTCCAGCTCTCTCTTACTGCGGTGGCTGGAGGTGCACAGAGGGTTGGTGCTGCTCTGCCCTACACACATTGCAGGGGAGGAGATGGATTTGCATTCACCAGGGGACCAGGAGCTCTGCCTGAGAAAGGCAAAGGGTCCTTTCTGCACCCCACGCTCTGCTCAGGATGCAGCCAGATCCCCTGCCTGGCTGTGCCATCTGCTCACAGCCTGGAGAGCCCTGAGGGGAGACCCTTCTGCAGCAGCAGCACCCAGGCTCCTGCTCTGGCCGTCCCACAGCTGGGGCCATACAGGTGTGGCATGAACACAGCGACATGAGCGTGTCACCTTCAGCCTCAGCAGAGAGTGCCTGTGTGGCAAGGACCCGTTACACCATCATTATGTTCTCTTTTCTCTGTGTCCACTTTGGCAAAAGCCCAGTTTTTAATCTCACCATATCCAAGCCAGTTGTGGTCTGGAATCTGTAGAGCTGTGCTAACACCAGACTGTCCCAAGTTAATATACAAGGTTAGGAGGCAAAGTGGAAGCAGTGAGTTGCATGTGGTTTTTTGCAATGTAACTCCCATGCTAGCAGAGCCATGCACTTTCCAGCTGAGGCAGGCTTACAGAAGACATTCCCAAAGTGTGGGTCTTCTCTATCCATATGTTCATCCATACTTCAACCAATTAACATCTCATCCATCAATGTAAGTCAAACACAAGCTAAGTCTTTATAAAACAAGTTTCAAAAAACTCACATTTTCTTAAGTGTCCTGGCAACCAGACTCCACAGTCTGTTTTGGAGATTTTTTTTGTTTCGTGCCTGAAAAAAAATGGAAATTGCTGAAGAAAAATGCATTAAAAATGTTCACAAATTATTCAAATTTTGTTTGAGGATAACTTAATTCTAAAAAACTAGAAAGGCAAGTGATTGCCATGATTCCTGAACAATGAACAGCTAGAACATTATAAACATTCTTAACTGTGTTCTAGTTACTATGAATCTCACAATTTTCATTGTGAAGCTATTTAAATTAAGGAGGGCTAATATTTCTTTTTCTTTTCTTTTTTTTTTCAGTTTTTCTGGGCCAGTTGGAGGTGGCTTTGAAGATTTCAGTAGGAGAGTCTTTATATTGAAATTGTTGGGGTGATTAATGTAACAGAATAATGGTTTTGGAAAATAAGTCTTACCTTAATTCCACTTTTAATTAATCTAGTTTCAGCTGCATGTGAAAACACAAAATTCAAGATTTAAACAAATTTAAAATTGCTTTTTTTGGAGAGACAGGTATACCTGAAAAAATGGAAGTGGAAAAATCTTTAGAAGAACAATGTTTTTAGAACTTGGCATTACACATATGATTTCTTGGGAAAATAAAAGAAACATTGCGGGGAGAATTATCTTTTTAGCTTTCTGTTTAAACCACTAGATAATTCAATAAACAGAGAAGCACCTTGCTCTGCTTGTCATATTCTCAGGTTTAATCTCAGCTATAAGAAGCTAGTCCATTGTTAGGACTGGAAACCTCCACTGTGAAAGGGAAATACAATAACCTTTGCTGTATAGACACCAGGTGGTTTTCCCTAACAAGAGCTGTTGATAGAGTGATGTTTAATCTTTGATGGAAATATCTAGGATGTATTGATTTGCAATAAAACCAATTTCCAGACACAGTATCTTCCAGGATTATAAAATATATGGACAAACCATATGATTCTGTATAATGGCATTAAATGCTACCTTGTAGTGCCAGGGACATTCAGGTATTGTAATTTTGATGTCTTACACGGAAAAATCCAGAATATTTGATAGCTTTATTAAGTGGCAAGATATTGTTCCTGCATATAAGGTCAGCAGTAAATTCTTACCTTATTACTGTTATAAAACTCAGTAATAGAAACCTGAAGCTGTGTTATATGACTCTCCCCTAGGAAGGGTCAGTGATTCACTTCTTCTGCTGCTGCATAATGATGGTAGGAAGCACCAGATTTGCAGAAGAAAATTAGGAAGGATTGTGATCCAAACTCAGTACTACACAATTGCAATTTAATGTACTACTATAGAAAAATTAATTTTATTATCATGATCAAAGTGGATTCTCACTGGAAGAAGAATTTGGGAGGGAATTCAGAATTGTTAGAGTAGTCTGAGAATTGTGTATGAGCTAAAAATGAGAGGGAAGAGTGGAAGGAAGAAAAGGCTAGAAGTAGAAGATGGAGTGATATGCATCCATTTTCATATTACATCCTTGATCAGGCATCCGACTGGTTCATAATTTTTGAAGTCC
This sequence comes from Molothrus ater, assembly GCF_012460135.2. Lineage (NCBI taxonomy): Eukaryota > Metazoa > Chordata > Aves > Passeriformes > Icteridae > Molothrus > Molothrus ater. The sequence goes on from NC_050479.2 coordinate 20,303,295, forward strand.
TGTCTCAATCTAGGATAATATTTAATCCTAAACCTGGTTATGGGTCATAGGTTATGGCTTTAATGTCTGTGGTTCAGTCTTGTGCTCTGAAAAAGTAGGAAAATCATCATCCTTCTCCACATGAAGCCCCTGACTGAGGGAATCAAAGAAAAAAGGCTCATGTCCCTTGGGGCCTTTGCCTTGGCTGCCTTTGCATTTCTGCAAGACCCAGCAAATTGTCACCACTGAAAAGTAAAATCCAGGTTTCAAACCAATCATCTCTTCAAACTGGAACCCAGGAGAAAGTTGGGAAAAAGGGTTAATGTGGTTCCAGTAACTTAGCACTAAGCAGGAATCTGTCTTCGTGTTTCATAGCTTCAAACACACTTCATTTCCACCTCTAGGCAATAGTAAAGTATGTTACCAAATTCATGGGACAGGATTAAGCCTGTTGTAGCCAGGGAATTTTTAAAATGAACTGGGATTAATCTTGCCTTCCAATTAAATGCTAATCATTTAGCCTAAACTAGCACTTAGCTTTCTGCTATAGCCAAGGGAAAAGGACAGACACCTCTAAAGAGTGATTATTCCAACTGCTACTGAATATCCAGGGTGGAATGAATCACCTTTCACAAACGTCTATAAATCTCCACAGAATACAGGAGTCTGGATGATTAGCTAAACTCACAACTTTATTTTGAATCATGTTAAACTAGATGGGATTAATTTCATTCCTGCTGATTAAAGTAAGGCATTTTGCACTCTGACATCAATTGTCCAGACAAATACAAATGTCAAATACATCTGCTTCTATCCAGCCTCATAAATAGAAGAGTCTGGTATTCAGTTAATTACTGCTTTTTTTCCAGATAACATTATTGAAGTCTGGCATGGATAATCTGATTCACTGATTTTTCCTAAATGTCTAGATTTAAATGTCTAAATTTTTCTAAATCTCTCAATTTCTCTGAAAGAAAAGCAATCTTACGATAGTACTGGTTATGTCAAATCATCATCAGCTTTCTGTGGACTTGATGTGATTTTACAGCCCAAATTACATTTTTTTTATTTTGAAAAGATGAAAAAAAAAAAAGATCATTTCGGCTAGAAAGAAGTCTATCATGTATCACTGCCTTTTGTTAAGTAATTAAAATTGAAACCACACTAATGCCAATTACTCCAGGTGCAGTGACTCTGTAATTCATGCTCTGTTGTTCTGAAGCTGCAGATAGCCAAACAATGGTAACTTTAGATGTTGTGGTCCTTAATAATGTAACAGTTCCTTGAGGACCAATGGAGTGGTGTGGCAGGTGGAAAGACACGCCCACGCTAGGAATGACCAGCCCGTCTCCAGCCAAGGGGGGCGCTTCCCCAACACGAAGTCGAGTAATGCGCCTAAGGCAATAACCTGCCTTATGGACGTAGGCCGCAATGATACTCCGAGCCGCAGGATTGAAGAGGCGTCTCTCACTTTCTTCGGGGCAAACGGGTTTATCGGATCAGGGGAACTGGGAGTGAGGGAGAAGAAAGCTGAGAGCCGTGAGGTGGGGAAAAACCCCGGGTTTTAAAGGGGATGGGAGGGGTGAAGGATGACAAATCAGAAGAGGGAAGGAAAAGATACATTGGGGATTGACACAACACCAGAACCAATCGTGGATAACTGAGGGAGGGGCCCTGGTCCCTGAGCCAATCACCCGACACCCTGGCCAGAAGATTCTGGAAGAGGAGGCAGGGGTGCCGAGTGACAGGCAGGCAGCCAGGGGTGGGGAACAAAAATGATACATTCGACAACCATAGTAACTGGGGAGGGGTTAAGGATTGACAGATAACTGGGAATAGGGCAGGACCTTTAACATGAACAGTTGGGGAAACAGAACGGACACAACACAAACCACAACAGACCAAGTCATCCCAGTTACAAAGAATGATGGCCAGTGTCACTTGCTTTGCAGTCCCTGCCACTCATCAATTTTCTAAGACTGGAGGTAGGGAAATGTGGGATCTGGCTTTTCTAACGTTCTTATTCTTTTTGAAATGAGGCCTGTTTTCAGGGAGCCTGACAAACAAGATTCTTTGGAGGAGAGGTTGATAATTTCCATTAGCAGCAGACAGTAGTTTTTCCTCTGGCTTTCACCAGTCAGGGGGAATACAAATCTGCTTTGTAGAATGCAGCTCACATAATCCTAGGGGCTTCTAGAGTTTCATTTTGTTTAATGGAGTTTCATTATGCTGGGGTAGTGAGGTGGTTAATACCTACCAGACCAACTGAAAGTTTTCTACCCCTGTGAGTTCCTGTCACATTTAGTTTACTTCTTCTGCAAAGTAAGTTGGGAGTTCTTTGTAGGTTGGTCTTAGGTTTAATTCAAGGGCACTCAATCTTCGAATGTCTGCTGTAACTGACCTCTACTGGTTGTTGGTCATGCTATACTTAAGGAGAAATCAACTACAGATCATAGATACAGTCAGACAAAGATAGATAGATAGATAGATAGATGATAGATAGATAGATAGATAGATAGATAGATAGATAGATAGATAGATAGATAGATAGATAAGCAGACAGACACAATCTCAGGGACAAAGAGAGATTTTAAACAGATGTGTCATGCATAGAGCTCCCCGCAGTCCACAGTTTCTCATTTCTAGGGATGGTGTATCCCTAGTCATCACACTGCCAAAAAATCAGAAGGGAAAATGTATTTAGTTATTGTCCTAACATTCCAGCTATGGAATGGGCACAGAAAGGCATTGGTGTTCCCAGCAAAAGCTGTGTTCACCTTCAAGAAAGAGAGCAGACCCAGGGAACTGAGATCTCCCCATTCTGTGGTGGGTTATGTAGCAAGGCAATACCAAGACTGGCAAGACTTCTGAGTCCCTGCTTGGAGTCATGCAATGAGTGTTGGAGGTTAAAGAGCTGCAGAAGGGATGAAGAATTTGTCTGGGAATCAGTATTTCCTGGGACCATGCAAAGAACCCTGCTGGAGCCAGGCACTGTTGGGAGAGCAGAAAGCTTTCCTGGCAGGATAACTGGGCCTGTTCATGTGGGCAGCTTGGATCAGGAGTATTAACCCTGGAACAGGGCTGTTCTCCACAAAGCCACCTTGGATATCCTGCAACAATTGGTGTAAAACAAAAAAAAAAAATCCAGCCTCAGCATGAAACACCAAAGTCTGGTTCCACTGTTTGCATCTAAAAACATACCAAAACCAAATTAGGCTGGTACATCGTTGGGATAACAGAACAAATGACAGGACAGCTACAGAACACGCCAGGATTTTGCCATATGTAAAACAGTTTTCTTTGTTTGATTTCAGGAGACCATTAGCCTTCTAGATAACTTTAGCTGATAGTCATCTTTATTCCTCTACCACCTGTAATTACAGAAGAAATTACTGACTTCATAAGGAATTAAAACTACACTTTTAACTCCAAAGCTTTGTTAACATTTCCATGACCTTTTACACCTTTTTGTTATTTTGAAAGGATTTTTTCAGCAAGTCTGAGATCTTCATTGAAACGACTGCAAAGCAATCCTGAATTCTTCCAGTGAGCTGAGCTACAGGGCACAAGGAAGTACAAAAATCTGCCTTGTGCTCAGGAACAAGAGGCATTTCTTTCTACCAAAAGTAAATCCAGCTGCTGTCAGCAATGGCTGCCCTTCTTTGTTACCCTGTGGCTCTTCACAGCTTTGATTGAGTTTTTTAATAACTACGTTGCAAATCTGCCATAATTTTCACCTCTAATTTTGAGTTACTTTTCTTCTAACAATGTGCCAAAGAATATATCTTCGACCTTTCTTTACCACCAGATGAAAGGCAGATGGGAATAATTCTTTTTGTTAGTTCCTACTCCACTCACATATCTTCCTTCTTAAAACATGTCCCTGCAGGCACTTCTTTTCTCCACAGACATGTTTTCTTCATCCTTATTCTGTCTCTTTGTTCTGTTGTCCCATAGGACTCCCTTTTCAAGGAAGTTTTTAAGTATTCATTTTTTTTCCCCAAATACTTTTATAATACATTTTTTATTGTGGTGCTCCTTATGCTGGAGATCCTCAATTACAGCAACTGTCTCGACCTCATACAGAGACTGTGGACACATATCTGGGCAGAGAGCAGTTTTCAATCTGCTTCTGAATCATCCCTTCCACCAGAGGAAGAGAAGGATCACAGCAAGGTTTCAAAATCATGGTCAAAAATCTATAGATGTTGCATCAGAACCAGATAAAAATCAAAAGTTTAGCTAGTTCTTAGCTTTAAAGCAGGTTGAAACAATGGGGAGAAGAAGAGAAGCAAGAAATAAAAAAGTACTTGCAACAGAGAAAAAGCAAATAAAATGAGCTGAGCACAGGCTATAACCAAAATTACTGCATAAGAGATGAAATTGCAAATAAATAGCAAATGGGATACAAGGAGGAAAGAAATCCATGGGTCTCTGCCTCTCTGTCCTAGGCACTGCAGTAAGAGTTCAGGGCTCCAGATACCTGTGTTTTTCAGAATGCCATTGTGTTTGCAAGTGCTGGAAAACAGATGCTTTGACTGTTCCTGCATTCCTTCTGGTAATTGTTAAAGACTGTAGTAACACATTGCCTCAGCTGAAATATTAAAAGCCCTCAGCTGCAAACAAGCTGACCCAAAAATGAACACTTTCTTAGCTGGTGGAGAAATCCCTTCCTAGTGAGATTGGATTGCTTGGTATCCTTTAAAAATTGCATGAGATATTTTTCTGGGTTTTTTTCCCTAACCTCTGTATGGGGTATTGACTGGAATCTTTCACTGAACAAGATAATGTTTAATATGCAAAAATGCAGCTTTTAATAGCACTCAGTTTTAGCAAGAAAAAAAAAAAACAAAAAAAACACTGCTGCACCAGATATAATTATCAGGTATCTTCTATTGTATGGCCCTTCATTATTGCTAGCAAATATTTTTATTTATCATTAGAAAGTGACACCAAAGAAGTGACACTTTCTTAGACGATTTACAAATTCAAGAAAAGAAATTAGCTAATAAATATGTAAAGACATGTCTATGTGTGTTTGCATTATTTGTGAGCATATCAGTATTTCCTGTTAGCAGCAATTTATGCATGGGTGCTTCCATATGTGCAGAAAAATAACACATACATCAGCGAACACAGGTACGATAAGTGCAAAATTAATGGATGTGTCATAAGGCTTTCTTGCAGACATTTTTTTAATTACCACATTTCCAAAAAGTAGCATCATTTGGCCTAAGTAGGTATATGAGAGCAGTGGTGTTTGAAATGGAGCTTTGGGAATCACCTTACCCAAAATTTCCACTCAGAGCAGAGTCTGCCAGGCCATGTCCAGTCAGGTTTTGAATGTTTCCACAGCATCTCTGGGCAAACTGTGCCAGATGACATCCAGAGGAAGGAAGTATTTTCTTACAGATATCTTTATGCAGAATTTCCTGTGTTCTAGTTTGTGCCCACTGCCTCTTGTCTTGTCACTGGGCATCACCAAGCAGAGTCTGGCTCCTCCTTCTTTACTCCACCCCCTGGTATTTACATATACGGACGAGATTCCCTAAGCTTTCTCGTCTCTGAGCTGAATAAAATCATAGAATCATGGAATTTTTTGGTTGGAAAAGACCTTTAAGACCATTAAGTCCAGTTCTCAACAACTCCTCAAATGGAAGATGCTAATCTTTGTCACATTTGTGGCCCTTTGCTGGGCTCACTCCAGAATCTCCATGTATCCCTTATACTGAGGAGCTCAGAACTGGACCTGGCATTCCAGAGGTGTCTCACCAGGGCTGAGTATAGAAAAGCCAGTCTACAATTTTCCCTCTTTCTCAGCATCCCTGTGGCCATGCATCCTGCTGACATCTTCTCCCAGCTCCTTTCCCTGTTGACTTAGAGCCTTCCCCCATGCACATGGATTGCATGTTCGAACTCCCTCTTCCCTGGTCCCAGAGGGAGACACAGGACATCCTTTAGTGCTCTGGACCTCCGTCCTCCTGGGGAAGATTGCTCTGGGTCAAGGTCTCTGCTGTGCCAGGGGAGTTGATCCCATGTGTGCTGCGGCTGTGCCTTGTGCCGTGTCACCACCATCACCAAGCACAGGTACAGGGCTTCTGTCCTCCACTCTTGCACTCTTCTGCATCATCTGCTGCACCAAGTGCTGTGTCTTTTGGCTGCCTTTGCTAGCTGCACATGACCTTCATAGCTAGTTCAGTTTCCATTCTGGTCATCTGACAAACCCTCTCTAAAAGTGCTGACATTTTCATGTCATGCCATCATATATTTTATGTATGCTTAGAGAGAAATGGACTCAAGATAACCTGTTTGAAACATTGCTCAAAGTCTTGTCCTTGCTCTTTTGCCTATACAAAATATATGAAAGCAGGTTAATAATGTAGTTATATTGAAGATATACTTTTGCATATAAATAAGTGATCAAATAAATGATAACACATGCATGCACATGCACACATATGTGCCTTGCATGTGAGGAAACATCCAATAAGGCATTCAGCTTGGGACCCACAGAGATGTGGCAGGTGTTACCATAGTGTCCAAAAGCCTAGAGCCAAATTTATAGAGCTCATTTAGAGGCCTGGAGGGACCTAGACCCTGTATGGGTACACTTTAGGCTTTCAGACAGGGGTTTGCCACTGCCAGCACTGTGGTACCAAAGACAGACCTGTCTGGCAGAGCATCAGTGTCTGTATTTGCCTAAGGAGCTACTTCTGTAATTGGTGTCCTGGGAATAGGACATTTAGTGCCTGAAATAATTTCCTTCCTTTGAACAACTAGAGTAGTGGTTATGTGGCTCCTACAGCCAGCTGAAGGCTCTGGAATCACAGGTGCTGCCTGTTTGAGCAGCTGGCACATGTAATGAGAGCACCCTATCTGCTGGACCCTGGAGAGAAGGGGACCCCTCATCACCTTCTCTGCAGAAACTCGGCTGGCATGCAGTCAGGAAAGCCAAACTGCAGGGTTTGCTTGTAGCTTGTTTCTTATGATGTACTATAATGGTGTGCAAATGGTGTAATGGTGAGACAGTAGGTGTTACCAATCCAGTCACCACTGGAATGTTCCTGAGAACATTCTAGGAATATTAGGTTACATTAAAACTGTGAACTTTCTTATTGCTATTACCTAAGACTTTTTTTTTTATGAAAGATTCCTTATTGATTTTCAAATATAAGAAAAATATCTCATCAGTGTTTTCTGAGCTGTTCAGGGTAATAAGCCCCAAAACCTTAATTAGCAAGCAAACAAAGACAACAGATGCGCAGCACCAATAATTTACAAAAATCTTTCCTACTAAATTTATCCATGGAAAATATATATGGCAAGTCTAACACAGAATTTGCAATTGCCTGTTATGTTCTCCAAAACAGGATGGTTGTTAATTAGTGAACAGTATATCCAAGGACTCATTGTGCTATTTTTTATTTCTACTTTGGGATTCTGAGATTTACAGAGATTCTCGTATCCTATGAGAAATACTGAAATTGTATTTCTGAAGCAAATTTCTTACAGCGTGTCATGATCTTTAAAAGTCATTGACAGAAAATATGATATCTGAGAGATTCCAGTGAACTGAAATTAAAGTTCAGTCAAAATTAGTCATTTCCTTATCTGTAAATTACTGTACCCTATACATCCCTCTTTAAACTGTGTAGCTCAGCCTTGCTTTTTATTGACCTCAGAGCCTTTAAAAAATCTTAGTGACAGAGTTCAATAGCACAGTTATAGAAATAGGCCTCAGCAGAAGAAAAAGTTTATTGACTTTCTGACTATTCAGGAATGCAATACAATTATGTGACTTAAATTATGCAACTCTTTACATAGAACTAAACACACCCAAAGTGTCCCTAAGGGGGGGTCTGCATCAGAGTTCAAACCAGAACTACTGTGTCCATACATTTACTGTCTGTCAGTAACACAATGTAATGTGTGCTTTGCTCAGGTAAGGGACCAGCAGCTAGGGAATTAATTGTTAGGGTGGGAAAAGATTGTTTATTCATGCTCAATGGGCCTAATTTAAGAGTTTAAACTGTTAGAGAAGGAAACCATGTTGAAACCTCCCAGTTTTATTAGTTCAGTCAGTCATTCGGGATTCACACCAGAATTCCAAGCCTGATATGAAGCTTCCATTATGACTAGAACCAAGCTTTTAGTATCTCCCATAGTTCATTAAAATTTACACTTATTTTTTATGGTCTTTTCTTCCACACATCCTTTAGCATATGCTGTCTCAAACTGACCATTTGTTTAGCATATAACAAGGTGCAGTTGTATTTTTCAGACAGTTGTTGTAAGGAACAAGGATCTTGAGTGACATTCCTCAGATTTTCCTCAGGTTTGCTCAGATGAACAGCTGCTTTTGGCATCACTTCAGCAGTTGTTGTCTGAGAAGCTCCATGGGCTGGAAGGAGATTTGGTTACTCTAAAACGACCCTTTCAGTTCCAGTGCTGATCAAGCCTTTTTCAGTCATAAGTTCTCTGAGCGTCAGTGAGCCTCGGGGCTCTGTCCTGAGCCTTTCAGATCTTTCATTAAAATTAAACCTCCTTGAAGCATTGATTGTGCCATATGGCTTTCATTATCACAAGCACACTGGTGATATTCAGGTTCATGGTACATGTTAACCTTTCCTACTGAGGTCAGTAACAATATCACTGAGCATCTAACAGCTGTCTCCCTGTGGATGTATCATGATTTTTTAACATTAAACACAAGCAGTAGGAGGCTCTTTTAATTGGCCATGACAGTTTTTATCCTTCTTTTGGTTTCATGGTAAAGGTTCCCAGTACCTTCAGCTGGGAACTTGGGTTTTATTCCTGATAACATTTTCTTATCTACCACTCATATTTTTTACTTCAACAAAAAACACGTCATAACATCTCATAAATTTTCCTGTACTTAATCATTGCATCAGTAAAGCCATCCATCTATAAGCTTTTGGTTTTGTGTTTAGAGTATGCCTTTGCTCAAAATCAAATTTGTCATATCAACATATGCATACTCTTCTGCTCGGAGCACCTCTCTTACACTGGTGGTATGTCTCCTCATGCAGAATCTGCCAAGACCAGTAGGTAGCATGTGCTCAGTGAAAATGGAGTTTTGCTCTCAGGAAGGCTGTTCAATAAAGCAGCAGAGTCACTGTCCAATGGTCCTTTGAAGAGGCTGTTATGTCCCAGTGGCTGCTCCTCTCCCAAGTGACAGCGATGGGGCAAGTAAAAGGATTCTCTTTAGATTAGGAGATAGTATCAACATATATCAAGCTGTATCAAAGGCTAAGAAAAAAATATGTTAAGGTTTTTATTTGGTGGTTATTGAGAAGTGACAGAGATGTTTCATTTTCTGCTTGTGCTGACTTTTTAATAGGTGTCTGTTCGTCTGCCAGAGGTAAAATATGGTCCTAATCTGGGCAAAGACGAGTCTGTGTTTTTTTCATTTTAAACCAAAGAGTAACAGAGATATAAACTTCTGTCTGTAATGAGAAAAAAAAAATCAACAAACTACAAATTTGTTGAAGATTTTAAGGTCTGGAGATGAAGTGCAATGCTGTATTTGATGATGTATAATGGTGAATATCCAGTAAATAGTACGTTAACATTTTAGTATTGCCTGACTTTGGTTTCTGTTGCAACAGCGAGACCTGAAAGAGACATGGGAAGGAGATTTTTCTCATGGTAATGGACATAGTGAGTTCTTTACAGTCATATTGTGCTTGTCTGCACATGCTCAGCTCTCTGAGAGCTCAGCTTTCAACCTTGACACTGTTCCCCTCTGAGCACCTTCCCAACAAAGAATAAGGGAAAACATAAAGTCTTGATATGTTCTAAGAGCATCACTCTTACACAGGCACAGACTCTAACCTCTACCTGTGCAAGCTGCAGTATCTGAGGAATGTGTCAGAAATGCATGTCAAAAATCAGCACTTGATCTATTCTCCAAAGGTTTCCTTTGTGCCAGCTCTGAGTGCCTCAGGGCTGCCACACTGAACTCCCTGCTGTCCCTCAGCATCAGTAGCTTCCATATTAGTGACCCTCTGTCTCTCCAGTCCGTGGACAGAGGGTGACACCCAGCAGTGCCACCCTGCAGAAGGTGGGCTCTGGGTGAGAAATTCCCCCGGGAAGCTTTGGTTGTGCAAATCAGCTCCTCCTTGCTGAGAGCGGACACCACTGTGTGCTCAGGGCTGCTGCCACACGTCCCCACCTGAAGCTTGAGGCAGGCTTTTGCTTTCTCAGATAAACTCAGGGGTAATTGCAGAGCTGGGGATTTTCCACTTCACATATATCTACTTTTCTAACAGTCTGGGAACAAAGGGTCTGCCTGAGCCACCAGAGTGCCCCAGCTCCCTTCTCCTCAGAGGCAGGCACCTCCCATTAAAGACATTTTTAATGAGCAATCATTATCTCATGAAGCAGTAGGACAGAAGTATCTTGCTACCAGGCAGCCATAAGTCTTACTTTTTATGCATTTCACTGCTCAATGAACAGGCAATAATTCTGACACTGAGAATCAAAGAAAAAAACATTAAAAATAAAAAGCATTAAAAAAGTATTCTGCTTTACTGCATTAAGAAATGTTTTGCTTTTATATACTTAGATTTATACTTATAGAACTGTGAATCAAATGAAGTAAAGATAAGATTCCCTATTTGAAAAAAAAAATTCTTTATGGATAAGGATGGAAGAGAAAATCTGGTGGAAAAAACATTTTGTTGTAGTATGGTCTTATTTAGCTTGGAATAAGCTTGTTTTTTCAAATGCAAAGTTGGGAAAATAGCACCATGCATCTTCATTTGGAAAAAAATGCTTCAAAATGACCTTCAACTGGAATTGTGGTCATTACAAGCTGAAAGGATGGAATCATACATGTTTTAACAATGTTGCAGGGAAAAAAATAAATTTTAACAAGCCAAATACTTTCTATGGGAGCAGGAGGAAGATCAGGGAGAATTGTGTGGGAAGGTTGATTGACAGTTAGTTGAAAGTAGAAGGAATAATAATGGGTTATTCTCCAATTTTCTAGCTTTTCTCAAAGTATAACTAGATGGAATCTGGCGATAAATAAAAGAACAGAGAAAAACTTCCAATACTGGCTGTGAATGCAGTAACCACAGAAAAGGTTTATGTGAATTTAAAGGCCTGTACCACATGCAGTTAAATAATTTGCAGACCAGTATGGCCAGTATAATTGCATTTTCTTCCCTCTATTTTGGACAACATCTCCCTTCCCTCCCAGAAATCTTAAATAAAATAATGTATGTTATTCATATACATCACACCAAGACAATAGAAACAGTTACAGTGAATAAATCTATTAGTACAGATTTTGAAGCAAAAGAGTACAAAAAACTCTTTCCATTTGTTTCCTTAATTCTGGGTAGTTCATTGATGAAGGTATAACTAGCACCTCAGTGTTGGACACATCCATTATAGTGAATTCTAGGAGGATTTCCCCTACTTAGAGTATGCTTACAAATAATTTCTAGAACAGTTTCCTTTGGCAGAAAATCCAAGTCTCTTTCACTGAACTCCTATAAATTAGTTTTGTATTTCTTCTTTTCTAAGCTCATTCCTTGTTGGGAATACCCAATAAGAGCAGGAGCAAACACAAACTATCTGGAAATAAATGTGTCTCCAAAGTCCCCCTGGTACAGTTTCTGGAAGATGTTTGTTGAGAAAGTTCTTAAAATGCAGCTGTAAAATTTCCTAATCACAGTCCCCTTTCTTGTTATAACCAATGAAGGTTTTAAGAAGATAAACAAAACACTACAGTAAAAGCATATAAAAATACAGACCCAAATATACTTTTCCATTCTTCTGTGAAAGAGCTGTGTTTATCAGACACCCTTCACCCTCCACATTAACTACCTACAGCTACCCTATTGCTCCAGACAGGTGGTGGTTTTGAAAAACAATCTGACCGATAGAGCAAGAAAAACCACTAATTTCTCCTGCCATGGCTGAATTGTGTGTCTCAATGCTCAGTGCTAACAAACATGGTTCTTACAGGGCTGCAGAGGCTACACCAGCACAGGATCCTGGTAAAAAGCTGCTGGACACAAGGGAGCTTTCTTCACAGCATTTTTACTGCTTCCATTATATGGCAAGACATCACTGGCAGATGAGTAACCCTGAGCATCACAGTAAACTTAGAAAGTAAACTGAAATGAATTCTGGTCATGTGAATATCAATGTGATCTAAAATGTCATTGTCTCCACTCCCATTACAACAAATTTGTGATGAAGACAACAATGTCTGGCCCAGACTGTGGTACCTATCTCAGACTTTTCATAGTTCTTTGCTGCTGAAAATATTTTCCTTAGACTTTTTTTTCCTACAGTAAAGTTTTATAGAGTAATACTTGCCACTTTACTAAAGCTAAATTAGAAAAAGAAATCTGAAGTATATGGACTAAAATACTACACATTAAAAAGTATCAAATTAGAAAAATAATAAGCTAACCCTGAAGAGATTTTATTTCTATGAAAATAGGCACTTTAGAGCATTTAAATTCAAGTTAAACCCAAGGTACTTAGGGCCATTTTGGCTATTCTCATAAGACTGACAAATTTCACATGTGGGAGCAATAAATTTGGCAAAGAAATGAAGGAATAACTGAGACCTAACTTGTTTTATTTGACTTGATTATTTAAATTATATATTAATCTTAAAATAGTTGTTACTTAAAGCTACCTTTCTTTGCTCATATAAAATGTCTTCTATTGAATATATTCCTTTGGTATCTTTTCATCTAGGCATCCTAAAAACATAGAGAATTCCAAAATAATGTGACATAGAACTGAAGCAAAAAAAAAAAATTAAAAAGAGGTTTGTGCACATTTCAGGATCATTCAGAAAAGCCTTGTCTGAGAACCACAGAGGAGGTAGGGCTAGTATCAGTGAAGACCTAAAGCAGGAGGTTATGTAAGGTGTTACATATATGTGAGATGCTCGGCTTCCAGAACATGATCTGAAATGTAGAGTGAAGACCTGGAATATCTTCTCAGTGAATGCATCAAAAATGCTCCAGAGAGGCTATTCAGAGAAACACATTTTCAGAGTGTAGAGGTACTACAGCTTTTTTCTGTTTATTATTTTTATTGAGGATCTGGACTGTCTACCATTTTTGTTCACAATAGTTCTGTTTTCCAGGTTCTTTTAATCAATAGCTTGTGATTAGCAAGCTCTAGGATTTAAGGCAACCTCTTTGTTTGCGTTTCCTAATCATTTCCAAATGTTTCCTATGATGATTTGTTCTGAGATACATCAATTCCATCTGCTCCTTAGTATACATTGGCTCTGCTTCATTTCACATCTGAATTACATTGTTTCAGAGTTTGAATTAGTACCTCTTGTATGCTATACCACCTATTTATCATGATTTCTGCATTTGCATCTTCTCTCTTCCACTTTTCTGAGCTAATTATTGCAATAAATAATGACTAATTCATCAAAATTAAGCACTTTTCTATACATTGCAGCACACCTCTAAATTATATTTGAAACTCCTTGCAAAAAGATACTTGTGACATGTACAGCAGTAATGGCTCTTGGAAAGATGACAATTAATAAAGACACTGAGGGGAACATTAATACACAGGTATGGAAAAAATATAGAGCCCTGGAAAGAATATAAACTCCCATTTGTTTATTGAAAAATAATACAGAGAAGTTGTTACTGAATTTATGTCTAGAAAGCCAGTAGTTCTCTGGAAATCTTGAGTAGCACTCAGATGTACTATATCATTAGGAGGATACTGAATTTCATCTTCAGGAAATAGGCATGCTTACAGGCAAGACTTCTGCTTGACCTTGACGCAGAAACAGTCAAAAGTATCTCCATACAGAAGAGAAGTAAGACTCCAATGGGCAGTCAGCAGTTTCAAGATGTGGTAAAACTGACACCTGGATAAAGTTTGTTAATCATAGGCACCAGCTGGGAAGAGTTCCTTAGCAATGGATCATTCAGTTAGGAACTAAATCTATGAAAAGGAATTTGTCTGTGCATTTTCCTATTTAGAGGAAAAGCAACCCCATTGACAGCCAACAGGTTTTTAGTTGAAATTTAGCAGTAGGAAACCCTTACAGAACTTACCAAAATCCAGAGTCAACAGGCATGGGTTTTATCTATCTCCAGGCACTTATCTTTATACATAATTACTTTCCAATCCCTGCAATTATTATGAAAATTATTTATGTTGCAAATTTTTCATGTTAGATAAGGCTCTAAGATGGCTGACTACGCCTGAGGAAATTTGTTATCCAAAAGAGCATTGCTAAACAGGTTATTGGTCTAGTTTTGTCATGCCCAGAACCCCAAAAACAACTGGGCAACACCAAGTTCTGAGATGCAATGGGTCAGTTTGGTTTTGCAGGGTAGCAGCCTAGAGAAACATTTCTGATGAGTGAAATACATCTGGTAGGCAAGGAAGATATCAGTATGCTGGTAATTTTCTTAAAAGCATAAAATTAGCTTTTGAAGTTTTCACACCAATCCTTGGAGCTATAAAGAATGTAAAACTTCCCTTTTAAAAGTAATTTGGCTGGTTAAACTCTGAACTATTATCAGTGCAGGATGAAGAAGCAGTCACTGGAATTGCATATTTAAGGATGTAAAGCGGTTGACCCAAGGTTAGAGACCAAGATGGCATTCAATCCTTTAGAATGATTCTAGGTAGTTATATTTTACCAGCTTTACCAGTCTTAATGCATTTATTTCATTCAGTGTCTTTGCTCTCATGAACAAGACACCAGCTTTGCTATATCAGCCCTTTAGATACAAGCTAATAGATTTTATAATATAAAGTGTGAATTGGTAGGGGCAGCTCAGCTTCAGTCTTTGTGCAGCTGTTCTGAACTTAAACAAACAAACAAAACCCCACAAAAACAACCAAACCTTAAAAACTTTCCATTAACTATATTGAAATGACTGTCGCAATCATTTCATTCTCATTATTACCTTTTCCTGATTTCACCTGCACAGTTTCTTGGAATTCCAAGTGGATTTCAAGAAACTGTGCAGGTGAAATCAGGAAAATATAATAATGAGAATACCTGCAGCCCATATTGCTGCCAGAGACTTCATGTTGTTGAATCATGAGTCCTGCATGTTCCTGAGGGCAGAACATCTAATTTACATCTCCCAGGTCATTATGTCCCTTTTTGAATGCTTTAAGTCTTTTCCTCATATTTCTTTGGCATATTTGCTGCTTTAGGAAATAATAGTCAAGAATTAAGTTCTCAGATTTTGTGTGTTATCCTTTATGCAGTTTTTCAAATCATATTCACTGCTTTAGTGACCCAGTAGGTCTCAGCGGATGAATATTCATAATTTTAAGATATCTCTGACCTGAATGGTTCCAGAAAGATGGAAGACATTTTAGATTTGTATTTTTTTTAAACTTCAGGGTTTTACCATCTTCCATTGATTAATTTCATGTCCAAAAGATCATCTAGAACTTTCTCTCTCTTCTCTGCAGTCTATTGGTCTTAAATATATTATTCTTTATTTCAGGGATTTCTCAAATGCCTTCCATTTTGCATACTGCTATTGCAGGAAAGACAAATATTAGAGTTATTACATATAAATGGTTTTTGTATGGCCTCTCTTAAACTAACTTGCACTTGCTAACATACTGCTGGTACGGTAACGTAGATTTTTTAATTCACATTTAAAACAGCCTAGTGAGTTGCTGTCATCTCTGACTGTAGAGCACAATCTCTCTTTTGACACTCATAAATAGCTGAGTCACAAACAGAAAAAAATCTCACCAAAATAACTGAAAAAAAAAAACCCAGGTAGATGTGTTGTTTATGCAGAAACATAAATTATAAATCCTCAAATACTCAGGTAAGTTTGGAAAAGTTTGCTAGCATGTTCAGCCTCATCATTCTGTTCTCATTTCTCCCCCTCTAAAAAGTCATAAAGCCTCTTTTGTTCCTTGTAACTCTTTGCTGTGGATAGATTATATCATCAGAAACTCAATACAACCATTCCTGTCAATTTGCAACAGAAATCCCTTTCTTCCTTTCTTCCCTCTGTTTGTTGGGTTTCGGGTTTTTTTCTTTTCATGTAAACTGTTTAAAAAGGCTACTGAGATTAGATGGCTCCTTATATCAGTAGGCAATGCTTTCCCAGGGTGAAAGACTAATTTCCTCCTTTTCTGCTCTGGCCTTGCACCCTGCTAGCACTGCCAAACCAGAGAGTTCCCCATTAGCATCCTGAAAAGGTTTCCCTAGGTCTTCGTTTGTAGGCGTTGGCAAGTGAAAAGTGGAGTGATAAACTGAAATGTATCAGGTATGGAGGTGGGGCTTTACTCTTCAACTACTGGAAATCCAACCTTTAGGGACAAAAAAAATTGTGCTTGGCGCTCAGTTACGTGTGTTTTGCAAAATGTCAAGAATTACATAAGGGCAATGTTTTCAAAGGTGTGAGTTTAAAACAAATTTAGGGCTATTTTTATAAGCAGAGGAAAGGCTGTCTGGAGGAAAGGCTGAGGTTGGACACAGCAGTCTGGCAATCTGGCACACTATGGCTATTCCTCTCAGCATTACACACTCCAGTTCAGTTTCTGCTCTCACATCAGAACATCAAACTGAGATTTCAGGACTGAGCCAATATGGGCTTAACTCATAGAGGGGAGGGGATATAGCTGAGCACAACTGCACAGTTGCTGGTGTTGCCCACATTGGGCATTAAATGTTATTGGTTCCTGTGAAATGTGCTGCCAAGAGCAATTCTGTAACTGCCCTGAAAGGCACCCTAGCAGCTTCTCCTCAGGATCCATGTTCCGTGCCAAGGATGCTCCCACAAGGACGCTCCCCACTCTCTCCAGTGTTATAGATGGAATGAGATGATTGGCTCTAGCAATTAAAGATACCTATTGTGTGACTATTAAGAAAAGCTTTAGTGCTGTATAGTTATGTTATTGTAGTTTAGATGTCCTCTGTTCTCCCCACGGTTCCCTTTCCCTGCTGTATTGTTGCCATCAGACAGCCGGGGCTGTCTAGCACAGGTACAAAGAAGCTGCACACGGTGTCCCCTGCATGGGGCAGCTGGGAATGGAAAAGCTGGGTGCTCAGGGGGTGGGCATGGCAACACCTGACCTCCAATCAGGTTACAAGAAAGCAGTCTGCACTGACAAATGGCAAAGAAGAGCTGACTGACAGACTTTGGGAGGGGCCAGGGCTGGCTGGTGCAACCCCAGGGGTATAAAGGACTGAGCATCCATCTTGAAGATGAACCAGATGCGTGGTGTGCACAAGGGGTAGTTCCCAGCACTGCAGCTTTTTCCTTATGTAGTCCTTTGTTGTATTTTTGTTAAGGTTTAATAAAGCTTTTTAGATTTTCCAAGTGAGCAGTTGTTTCTCACACCGGCCAGGGGTGGGCTGTCCTGTCCTCCTGGCCCGCGGTGCAGCATGCAAAGTCACTTTCTCTGGTTACTGCTGATCACTGTGGGAAAGTAAATAATAACGAAGGGTTTATTTTCAGCTGCTGTCTTACCCAGTGAAGTCCTTTGTCATATTCAAATGGATCAAAAGGAGGCCTGAAGTTTCAGCTGAAACTTGAATCTGCTCTGAATCAAAATTAAGTATTCTCCTTTTCCTAAAAGGTAAAGCTAAGATGCTCATTTTTAGCCAGGCTCTACTGCTAACTCCCTGTACAACTTATTCCCTCAAACTCATATTTTATCAAATCCCAATCTTATTTTCACACTGATTATGCCCTTGGCATGAAACAATTTCAATTTCACAGTAAATTGTAGCACTGAACTTATTAAAACCTACTGAAAGCCCTTACCCTGTGAAATAGTATCATACCCCTTTCTGATAAATAGCATAAAAAATGTTTGTAATCCTAAACTATGTGTGCTTCTTACCTAGTATGACCATAGCATGCTTAGAAATCACTTGAAGTACTGTCTTTTGTGAACACATTTCATCAAATAGTGTGAGGTCTTCCTGACAGCAAAATTCTTCACAGGTCAGGATGAGTCCGGACTAGTACTAAAATACAGATGACATTCATTATTTTTATGAGAAAATCCATAGCAATCTAATCTGGAGTACAGAAGAAAATTAGTTAACACAGCAATTTAATTTAATTTAGTACAGCAGTATAAGTCAATTTCTTTTATTAGCTGACCTGGCACCTAGAAACTGTATGTTTTAGCTAAAAGACAATATTCAGTCTAAACTGTCCAGCTACTCAAATACCAGAGAGCTGGAATAACAATTTTTAGATCTATGTTTTAGAGAAAGAGGCAGAGATGGTATTTTCCACAGCAAGCAGCTTTTTCTTTTGGATTTTTTTTCTGTGTTAAAAAAAAAAATTAAACAAAGACAACTCCTTCAATTTTCTGCTATGGTTCTTACCTCTTACAAAGACTGTAATCAAAGTGGGGTCCAGAAGCAGTCACAAAATTATCTGGGTTTCTCAGTTAAAAAAATCCAAAAAACAAATAGCAACACCACCCCCATACCAACCTCCAGTTTTCAGAAGGTGGAAACACAGATTCAGTCCTGAAAATTCTTTTAAGGAAAGAACCAATCTTTAATAAGGGTTACTATAGCTTGGCAGCAGCAATAACCAGAGGTTCAATTCTGAACTGACCTGCTCATGCAGGAGAGTTTACATGTCCCTGCATTTTCTGATAATGACAGTGAATGACTGTAGAGGAACAGAACTGGTCTATTTAATCTCTAGGTAGCCCTATAAGAACATAAAAGATAAAAAACTATTCAGGTACTGAAATAAGGTCCTGTAGCAATTGCCCAGAAATTCACTGTATTGCAAATACAGGCCCACCAAGTATTTCACTTAAAACAGGTGGGCTATAAAAGCAGAATAGACTGGTGTATTATTGCATAAAACCTCTTTTGAATTAATTGACCTGAAGTATCTTTGGCCCTACAATTGTTTTCATTAAAACTTGAAAGATTTTCCAGTGAATTCAGTAGACCTTCTCTGAATAAAAAGATAATAAAATAATAAAAAGGTCTTCTGAAAAAATAATACACAATATAGCTGGCATTTTTTCTCATCTCCCCTTTGTTGTTTTCCTGCAGCCTTTCATATAGGTCCTCCATTTAACCAACATAGAGTGGGTGAGGATTTTCTGCAGAAAGATTTGTTCCACATTGAAATAAACATCTAAGGCAAAAGATGGAAACATCTCTCTTTGCGGGTCATGGAGGGAGTTTAGATAACCAGCTTAAACACAAGACACAGACAGAAATTCCGTTCCAGATTCTTGTGTTCCTGTTAGAGTTAATGAAAATTGACATCTCCATTCAGTTGCCCCAGCTCAGCACCCAGTGCCTTTTAAAATGACCTGGGTAAGACATTTTGCCTTTCTGCTGCTGCCTGGCCAGCACAGCACAGCTGTCCCCTGAGGCCTGACCCATATTTGCGGCACCTGAGCAGATTCTCCTGACATCCTGGGTCTTCTGAAATAGCCTATTTTAAGGCCACCTTTGTTCATACAACTGAATTGAGCCCCTACTAAATCCAGTAAGCAAAAGGTGAGGCTCAGTTACCCAGAGCCAGGCTGTCAGTGCCAAGTGAAATGGCCCATTGCACCCAAGGCTGGCACCACTGGGGACTGGCAGATTGAGCCCATGATATTCTGCAGCAGCAGCTCAAGCTGTGTAGAATAATTGAAAATATCTAACTAGAGGAAATATTTACCATCTCAAAGGGTCTGTTCAGGCAGCTGAACTTCCCACTTCCCTGGACCTCAAGAGCTATTCACCTGATGAAAAGCAATTCTAGATACTGCATTTAACACACTGTAACATCTCACTCAGATACAGAGAGAAGGGTAGGCACTTAAATACAGGTGTTTGAATACTGGGCTTGATCTGTAAATTCATTAATTTTAGATGGGATGTAGCTCACTGCAGTTGCTTTATGCAGATGAAGTTATATATAAACCTTCGCTGATCTTGCAGCACTTGCCATGATTAGAATTTGCAAAGTATACACGTTTCCACTGTCAATTATAAAAAGAATACCTCACAAAATATGCACATTATTTAAGAGCATTTTACTTTCTGGCATTGTGATAGTTCTGGTTTGTCAGCATTTCCCTTTATCTTTTATATATCCAAAGTTTCTCAGAGACGTTTTCAGCATTATAGTAACTTCTTTTCAAGTTAAATTACACCCTGCTTTGCTTGTCATTGGCCTAAATACATTTTTAACCAAACATTGTAAATCAGGGAAAACATTTTAACCTCAGGCAGTTTAATTCTTCAAGACACATTTTTGGCATAACAAAACAATTTGTGCTAGAAACAGAAATTTGGCATCACAATTTTAGTTACTCCTGAACATTGGATTAGGCTGAATTATCCTTTTAGAAGCTGTGAGCCAAAAATTTCTTTTTCCACTTGGGTTGAAACTATTTGGAGGATTGGATTCTTTTTTTTTCCCAGAAGTCAAAGTTAGTAACTTGAAAGCCTAAAAATTCAAACTCTCATCTTCAAAATCCAAACTTCCTAAAAAAACTTACAGTAGTTTCAGATCCTTTTTCATTTCATTGATTAATTTTGGATTATGCTCTTAGTTCCTCTCCTGATAGTGCCTTAGATGTATAGACAAATGCCAGTAGGGTACACACTAATCACTAGTCTCCAGGTTAGGAATTTTGTGAAAAAGAACCAGACTATTATGCCTGTTGGAATGGGAAAGCTAGAAAACTAATCTATATTAAATGCTTGTAGATATAAAGAAAAGGTCTAGGATATAAGCACCAGTCACATTCCTCAGCCATAATAAAGACTTTGCTTGTAGGGTTATAGAAAGAAACATCTCAGGCCTCTTGCTCTTGGATGAGTTAGGTAAGGATCCTGACTACCCTCCCTCGTTAAGATGCACAGCAGATGTGATATATTAACTTAATTGTTGCAGCAGAAGCACAGAAAGGTACCGTGGGGAAAAACATTGTCTTTTTTTCCTCCTCATTTCTTAGGAAAAAGTCATGTTTTGACTGGACCAAAATAATTACCTCTGGACACTGTGTCCTGAATGCTACATCTTTTCTATTTTAATTCTTACTGTGTGGCTTCAGCTGAGCAACCAGCATGACACAACTTTACACGTAACCAATAAAGTAAAACTGATCCAAGCAAGGACTCCATACCCACAGCTATATAATCCTGTGCCTGTGCTTAGATAGCCAACAAGCATTCCCAAGGGGTCCCGAGACATTTTCTGTTTCTGCAGTTTATTCAACAGGATGAGAAGATTCTCAGCATTTACTGAAGCCCTAAAGGAAATTCATAACAGGAATTGCTGATCTCCTTTGAAAGGATGTGACTGCAAGTGCTGGGGAGTGTCTCCCTATGTGTGGCTCACAGTGACTGGGGTCACAGCTCCCACCACCAGATGCTCTCTTTCCATGCTGCCCCTTCAGAGCCCAGCTCCTCCTGGAATTCCCCTCAGCTCTCATACACATCCAGCTCACTGCCAGCAGCTTCTGGCAACTTGCATTTTAGAGGCACCAGGTTGCATCAAAACAGATAACTTTTTGTGAACAGTGGTTTTGTCCTGAAAGAATTACACTTTCAGCCTTGAAAAAATACTTCCAATATGTATGAATAGTCGCATTCCCTAAATAGGATAAATGGCAGCTGGCCCCTTTGCTTAAGCATTGCTTTGTTTTACCACTGGTTGGAAGACACAGAAACTTTCCAGAAGAACCATGCTGTCATGAGAAGTTCAGTAGTTTTGCAGCTGAACCTAAACTCCTTCTCAGTATATGTATTTATTATCTGTGATAAGCAACTGTATCACCTCTGCTGAAGACCTAAAACAGTTTGTAAGTAAGTCTAGTGATATCAGCTTTATGTATGGGAGACTGAGACACATCATTTTTCAATTACTGTATGCCATATTCATTCATATGTCATTTTTGTCTTTTAGAAAGCTGTTTTCTTAATATGGAGGAAAACCTATCCAACAAAAATCACTACAGTATTGTAGCAGTTGCACTCTGCAGCGAGTGAATCTAATCAGAAACCTCTTGAATCAATTTTGAAATTCCCCTGAAAAGTCAATATCGAGCATTATCTCTCACATTCTAGGCTACCTTAATACAGCTATAATTTTCCTTCTGACTCCTGGGGGATTTTCATAAGCACCAGGAAACTCCTGGCTCAATCCTATTTTTTTCATTCCAAGATTTAGTCTGAGTCTTACTGAAATTACCCGGAATGTTTGCATCAGTAAGGCAGGAAACATTTTATGCTATCCCCACAAACTATGCGATAGGGAAATTTGTCAGCCAGGCTTTCCAGGAATGATTGCATTGATTTATCTTCAGTGTGGTATGTCTCAACAAGATTTCTCCAAACACTTCATTCTTAAGGCTATTTCCCTTTAAGGCACTCCTGACATCTGCAGCTTTTACAGCTTGCAGCACTAGAAGGCTGCTCCTCAGATGGTCGTTACTCCACAAACAGCCGTGGTTTTGACGTTAGCCCAGTCATGGGCTGCACACTGCGAGGTCCCAGATCTCTGCATCAGAGACTGCAATTCTACTTTTGGAGTACAACTCTTCTGACTTCCTCTAACACTTGGTTTATTTTGCTTAGTTTCTTGTTATACTTTTAGGAGCCAAAAAGGGGCTCTTTATCCTTTCCCATGAGCTCCCTACATGTCGCACTTGTGTGTTTTCTCTTGTGCCTGTCCTTCCAAAATCTTCTCTGCCGTGGCGGTTGGTTATGTTAGGGATGGAGGCAAAAACTAACAGTATCTCCTGGGCCCCTTGACTCCAGGGCAAATCCTGCGTGGCAGCCCCAGTCACTGCCTGTCCAGGAGGGCTGAGGCAGGAGAGGTAAGAAAGGTGTGTGGACTCTCTGGAGAGCCTTCTTGGGAGGCAGGGGCCTCCATAACAGTGGAGCTCTAAGCACCAGGAGGATAGTGTCTAGGATATGTCCCATGCAGACCAACCAAAAAACCAAGGACAAATCGTAACTCCACAGCAAGTTCAGCCCTTTTTCCATTACAGATTTTACAGCTTGAAATGGTTCTTCTTTTAATCTGAAATCTCCTCAGTAAGACCATAGTTTAGAGAATTTATACTGAGCTGTGAAGAGAGAACTTTTGAAAACTCAGGCTTGGCAGCTTTATCTGGAAAAGCTTTACTGCCATAATGCCCTGGGAGAACAACAGAGAAAATGTAGGCTGTTAAAAATTAAAAAGATAAATAATGTAAACAAGCTGATTAAATTCTGTAACCTCTTCAACTTCATGACCCTAGGGTGGCTTATGTCCCCTTCAAATGAATGGATTCTACAATCTCAGAGAAGGAAATTAGAGTTGGCTAACAGAAAAACCTCAAGCAGTTCGCAGTAGAATAAGTCACAAACATCTAAAGAGAAATTGTTGCTTTATTTTATGCATCTAGTCTACTATTTTGGTGATCTACCTCATTATTTCACGGGGTAAAATATGATAAGTGATTACAGACAAGGCTTTACAGAATGCGGGTAATTTTTTTCTACCTAGTTATCTGATCCTGTTTGAAGCAGATTTGAATGATACCATGCCCAAAGCATTTTCCAGGGTAATTTTATCCATCCCAATTTAAAATACATTAAGATATAATAAGACAAAATTTCTATTCTGTCCTATTTCATAATTTCTTAGTTGCAGTGTCCTGAAATTAAGGAAATTATGAGGGATAAAACTTTTTTCAGCCACTCCTTTATAGCATGCACTTGTTTTCATGAAAATTTATGGGTGTGACTCCATATAATAAGGTAGAAGCGAGAGAGTAAATATAAACTACTAAATATGCCACAGGTTATCATTTTCACATGTGTGAACTTAGAAGAGGCACAGAATATTTTGTGTCTATGTCCTTTGCCAAAAGTTTTGTCAGGTTGGAATGTCTTATCTTCTCTGAGATGTTCCAAAGTTCCTACAAAATGTCAATTCCATGTCTGCTGTGTCTGCCTCTTTGGTGTCACCTTTAACATGTTTGATAAGCCCTATGGAGAACAATATCAGGAAAACACATGGTCACAGGGATCCTTGGGATCCTTGAGGTTCAGAGGAGCTCTGTTGCAGGAGGATGCCTGAACCAGTGAAGGTGCAGACGGGCAGTTGGCCTTATTGTCTGAGGTAAGAGGTACAGGTGATGGGATGTCATACTCTGAACATGCCAAAATGGAATGTGTGTACCCATGGAAGTGGAATAGAGGAGAGGGAACTTCACTTTCCATCAGGAATATGTGGGGGAAATCGTCACTGAAAGAAATCTATGCAAATCTTGAGCAATGTCATTATTTCAGAATCACAGAATCACAGAATATTCTGAGCTGGAAGGGACCCGAGAGGATCATCGTAACAGTGGAAGAGGTGAGGCAGAGTAGAAATTACTCTGTAGTAATTGGTGTTACTACAGATTAACACCAACCTATTGAACACAATTCTAGAGACTCACACCAGTGCTGGAGAAGTGCACACTTTGCTGTGAAAAGAGAATGAAAGATTTACTGCTTTGGAGAACTTGAATCAGAGAGGCACATGATGCAATGAACTGACACGTCTTGTGAAACTGTCAGTCTTGTTTTCTTCCAATACCATGAGTACACAAGGTACAACCTCTCTCACAGGCAGGAGAACTGAGAAGGGTTGAAATATTCCAGTAAGAATCAAAGCATCAGAGAGACTTCAATGACTTCAGTCCCCTGTCATTGCTGGCAGTCACATCATGTAACCCCATAGGTTTATAATTGATCAAGCTCTATTTTCCAGCTAATTAGATTTTTTTTTTTGCCTTAATGCCTCCAAGTAGAAAGTTATTATGGTTCTTCACTCTAATAATGTCTAGAAGTGTTCTAATTATCACTATAAGCTTCTTTACAGCCAGGTTATCTAAGTTCTTTAACCCAAATAACACTTTTCCCCACCATGGGATTTCCTTGGTTAATACATTTATAAAGTCAAACCATAGCTCTTTTCATACATTAGTGGGAACATAAACCAAGTCATTTGCTCATTTGTTTTCTTGCTTTTTACACATGCTATTCTTAACAAGTGGGAGTGGGAATGTGAGAGGTGGGGATCTGGGGACACAGTCTGCTTTAAACTTGCCATGAGTCACAAGGTTAAACCTCTGCTCATCACTCAGAAGAGAAGTACCTCTGGGATCCTGCCTTTCTAAACTTGTAGAACTAAATAGTTCAGACAAAACTCTGATCTCCAATTGACTGAATTGCACTAGATGCCTTTGATATAAATATTGCCTTTGATATAAATTAACAATGAGCCAGCCACTGTTACTGTCATTTTAAACTCATGGGAACGACTTTTTGTACATGTACTGTGCTTTTTGTAATGGATTTCATTTCTCAGTCGAGTTTGTTTGATCTTCATTTAATTGCAATAATAGAGGGAAGAGAATCCTGAACTGTCTTTCCTATTCAGTGTTTAAAGCATTTGTATAATTTCAAGCACATAAGACACAATATCATATTGTTAACATGTGCTCTTATGAATTCTTTGAAACCTAAGCAGCAATGTTTAGACATTGTTTACACAGGGACAACCTTTGATATAACAAAATACACTGAAAGCAAGATGAAAGAAAATAAAATCAAATTGTAAATACAGTACAAAATAGAGGTGAGTTCACCAGAATAATTGAACTCTGGGACAGTTATTTAAAATAATGTGAGTTTCTACAGTAGCAGCAATTTTAAAATCAAGATTGCATGGTCTTCTGAAATGTATGCATCATTTTAGAGAAAAAATTAACTCAATGAAGTATTTAGGCTACACTAGGTGTTCACAGTAATCACAGTAATCCTGTCTATCAATATTTTTTTAATTGCTAGATATGTTGTAGATTTTGAACATTTTGAATATCATTCAGACTGCTTTAGGCTAGAGCTACAAAAAATGAGGTAACTCTTTTGCATAGGGTTGAAGCTGGTAGCTAGCTTCTCTTAATAAGAAGTTGGAATGGCATAAATAAAATCTGATAACAAATATGAAATACCTATGCTTCCTTTTAATGACCATTTCCTTCTCAAGGATTAGCAATTTCTCTGGAATAATCAGTACGGTAGGTAAGAAATTCACTGTTATGAGTGGCTAGAGAAACTGCTAACACTTAGAAGACCAGCTCCCATCTGTACCTAAAAGTGTAATTCCTGGAATTGAAAATCCTCTTGAAACCTCTCCATAGGTGCCAAGGACGCTGGGACATGCTGACTGGAAGCTTTATACTACACAAATTTGGAACAAAATGCCAATAAAGTGGCAGGTTTGTACTGATTACAAGCACACCCCACTACACCCTACCTGCCTTTTCACGTTCAGTGTGAACAAAGTATTGCCATACTTTAAGCAAGATTCATTCCAAGAAAACACATGGTAATTCTGAGCAGATGCTGCCCTTCAGTCACCAAAGCAATTGCAGAAACACTGTTTGGAGGAGGCCTCTGGAGCCACTTAGCTCAAAGAGCTGGGCCACTATCAGTAATTAGACCTGGCATTGTCACATCCCACTGGAGAGGGATTTACCACAATGTCTCCATGCACTTGTTCCAGCACTGTACTGCCCTCCTACATTTTTTATACATCCTGCCTGCCAGAGTTTTCTAACATCCAAACCAAACTCCCACTCTGTGGGCATTGCCCTCTATTCTAAATTAAATTAAAAGAACTTAGGTCCACCATCTTTGTAGCAACATTTCTTCAGAAGTATTGCCCTTTTGGTAGATTTTGGTTTGGTTTGCTCTGCACTTACAGTCATATAACTTTCTCTACATGTTTATTGTCTCCCACTCATTAGTTATGTTCCCTGGCAATTCTATATTCCAAAATCTATGGCAATTTTAGTATTCTCTGATGAAGAAAAGCATCACATTTACCCTTATTTCATAACATTTCTGAGATGTAATTCTCTGTTTTGCTTGACTTATGAGGCATTTGGGGGAATGATTCAAAGTTCACTGAAATCTTGTGGGAAATTTCTCAAAAACACTGGTTTGATTTCAGCTTCAGGTGATTCATACCTTCTCCAATGTACCAATCATTCCAGAACCAAAAGTGTAGTATGACTTCACACCAGTGAAGTTCCCCACACCTATATGTGAGGCTTAGCAACACAAACTAGTGTAAGGGTAATGAAGTCTTGCTCCTCTGTCTAGCTTAGTGTGAATACAGACCTTTCCTATTTCTCAGACAAGTATAGGATGGACTGAAGGGGAGCAAAATATGAGACATTTTTTATTTAACATAATGATGATGGAGTTTTTGACAAAAAGTATTAGCAAGTTCCATGTTTCTCTTCTGCAAGATACTGAGAGAGGAACATAAGACAAAATTTTTACTGAGTGTTACTTGATGTACAAGGTACATTCTTTTGAAGTATCAATGCTCTTTTAGAGCATCTGCTTTTCAAAGGAAAAAATGACAACTGGTTTGAATAGGAAACCTTAAGCCCTAAGCATAATAGATAAAGAATGTGAATGCCTTTTGATGTAACCAGAAGTCTTTGATGTATTTATAAAATCTTGCAACTCATCTTGTATTTTCAGCCAGTTAATATATGGATTAAAATAATTAGTAATAACTAACACATTTTACAATGTTTTAAAGCTGTTCTCCTCCATCTTCCTTTTTCTTCCTTCACTGCTAGGTTTGGAAGCCATATCACTGGTTTCTATAGTCAAAGGCAGATGTGCTGATACAAAAATTCCTAATGACCCAAATAAAACTTCCTTAATACAAATGGAAATTAAAAGCAGAGTCTGTGCTGGATAAGGGAAACCAGGCTGTTGCTATGCGGCTGGTTTCATTTATAAAGTTGACATTTCCCTTGCTTAGCTGAGAAAGAGCCAAACTGAACTTTCATTTCATGACACGATTGTATAATCCACACTAGCTCCACTGAGATCAGTGAATTTATTCTGTTTATCTCTTGGGGAGCAGTATTTGGCCTTCATTAAAATAGGATTTCATTTACCACCTTATAGGATTAATGTGTTGGAAACATTTAAGAAACACTTATACTGAAGTATTCGTTCTGCAGAGGTACCAGTGTTATTTGCATCTTCCTAGTCCTTTCAAATAACTGCTTTCTATGAAGAAAAAAAAAAATTTCCTCTGGCTTTTGGGAGTTTTGTTGAACCAGAACTCTCCACTGCTCCTGTCCCACAAGTTGAGAATAATGCCTTTCCTGAAGCCCTGGTTTAATACATCCAAACTTGTCTGGTGCTTCCATTTAATAAAAAAAAAAGTACTCAGAAATTTTCAACAGAGTTCTTTTGGCTCTCTGGCCACTTATGACTTTATTTTTCACAATAAAATCAGTTGTTTTCAAATCAGCAGAGTGTAATTGCAGGTGGTAAGGGAACATTCACATCTCCTCTGCTATAATGAATGTGTCCCAGGGCTGTGCTATCTCTCTGCCCTTTCAAACTGCCTGTTTAATTTCCCTTGCAGCAACCCTGCACCTGCTGCTCATTTCACCATGGGGACACACCATGAATTTTTCTAATAATATTCATGCATCTGTCCTGCACACTTCCTTACATGAATATCTCTGTTACTTTCCTTCAGTCAACCTACCTTTGTTTCTGTGACCTTTTATGAATAACTAGGGACTTAGTGCTATGTGAAATTTTATCATGAGTGCCACCTGGTCTTCAGACTTGTCTACACAACCAAATAGCAGATATGATACACCAAACATTGAAAATATGAGAGAAAGTCTCCTTGTCTTCAGTTCTTCTATTTTATACTTTCACAGAAGGTTTTCCTTGTAAAATTATAGAATCATAGAATAGAATCATTAGGGTTGGAAAAGGCCTCAAAGATCATCAAGCTCAACCTTTGACCAAACACTAATTTCAACTAAATCATAGCACTAAGTGTCACATCCAGTCGTTTCTTGAACACTTCCAGGGATGCTGACTCCACTACATCTCCAGGCAGTTCCAATGATTAACCACAGTTCCAGTGAAGAAATTTTTCCTAGTATCTAATCTGAACCTCCCTTGGCAAAGCTTGAGCTGTTTTTTCTTGTCCTGTCTCTAGCTGCCTGGGAGAAGAGGCTGACCCCCATCTTGCTCTAACCTCCTCTTGGGTGTTTGTAGAGTGATAAGGTCACCCCTGAGCCTCCTTTTCTGCAGGCTAAAGAACCCCTCAGCTGCTCCTCACAGGACTCGTGTCTGAACTTTCACAGGCTCCATTGTCCTCCTCTGGACACTCTCCAGCACCTCAATGTCTTTCTTGTAGTGAGAGGCCCAGAACTGGACACAGGACTCAAATTTGGGCCTCACCAGTTCTGAGTACAGGTGGACAATCACTGGCTCTAGCCCTGGTGACTGCACTATTTTGGCACTGGACAGGATGCCAGCAGCCTTCTTGAGCACACTTAGGGCTCATGTTCAGCTGCCTGTCAACCAGCACTCCCAGGTCCTTTTCTGCTGGGCAGCTTCCCAGCCAGTCTTCCCCAAGCCTGTAGCTATACATAGAGTTATTGTGACCAAAGTGCAGGACCTGTCACTTTGCCTTATTGAACCTCTGCAATTGGTCTTGGCCTGATTTTTAACCTAGCAGAGAATGCACCTGTCCATGGGCTGCAGGTTTTTCAAGGAGAATGCCCTGAGACAGTATTAAAGGCTTTATTAAGTCCAAGTAAATAACATCCACATCCTTCCCTTCATCTACTAGGTAGATCACATTAAAGAACATTAGGTTGGTCAAGCCTTTCCTAAAGGACCTGCCTTTCCCAAACCTCTGCTGGCTGGGCTCGATCCCCTGGTTGTCCTTTATGTCCCATGTGATGGCACTCAGGATGAGCTGCTCCATAATCTTCCCCACACCAAGATCAGGTTGAGAGGCCTGAAATTACTCAGATCCTCCTTCTGACTCTTCTTGGATGAGAAGGATGGCTCTTCATGGATGGTTGTCACATTGGCCAGCCTCCAGTCATCTGGGACCTCACCAGTGAGCCAGGACTGGCAATAAAGGAGGGAGACTGACTTGGTGAGTTGTTCTGACAGCTCCTTCAATACCCTTAGGTGGATCCCATCTGGCCCCATAGATTTCTGAGTGTCTAAGTGGCTCAGTAGGTCACTAACTATATCCTTCTGGATTACAGGGGGTCTATTCTGCTCCTCATCCCTGTCTACCAGCCCAGAGGATAACCTGTCTTCCTGTAAAAGACTGAGATAAAGAAGGCAGGAAATACCTCCATCTTTTCCTCATCCTGGGTTGCATTTCCCTGTGTACCAATAAAGGAGGGAGATTTTCCTTTACCCTCTTTTTGTTGTTAATGTATTTATAAAAACATTGCCCTGTCTTCAAAATGTCATAAACTCTCTGTTTTTCTCCTGAGTTCCAGTGAAAGCTCCCTGCTCAGCCAGGCCAGTCCTTCCCTGCCAGCTCACCTTTCAGTACACAGGGATGACCTACCTGTTCTTGCACCTATAAGATTTCCATCTTAAATTATGCCCAGCCTTCCTGGACCCCTTTGTTTTTAACAGCTGTTTCCCAAGGGAGTCTGAACCAGGGTCTGAGTAGGTCACAGTCCACCCTCCAGATGTCCAAGCCCCTTCCTTACTTCACCAAGAATTGAAAACTCTATGATCTTATGGTCGCTACACCCACGATGGCCTCTAACCACCAGGTCTCCCACTAGTGCTCTGTTTGCAAACAGCAGGTCCAGCAGGACACCAGTCCTGGTAGACTTGCTTACCAGCTGGGTAAGGAAGTTATCTTCCACACACTCCAGGAATCTCCTAGACTGCGTCCTTCCTGCTGCATTTCTAGCAGACATCCAGCAAGCTGAAGTCTCCCACAAGAGTGGCTAGCAATTGTGAAATGGTACGCTTATAAAATTTTTATCCACCTCCTCATCCTGATTGGGACTTCCTAACAGACCGCCACCAGGATGTGCACCTTGTTATCCTTTCCCCAATCCTTACCCATAGGCACTCAACCTTGTCATCACCATCCTGGAGTTCTATACAGTCCAAACACTCCCAAGCATACAGAGCCAACCCACTGCCTCTCCTTTCTTGCCTGTCCCCTCTGGAGAGCTTATACCCATCCATTGCAGCACTCCAGTCATGCAAGTCATCCCCCACATTTCTGTGATGGTGACTACTTCCTACCTTTCCCACTGCACAATGGTCTCCAGCTCCTCCTGTTTGTTTCCCATACTGTGTGCATGGCTGTGGGTGCACTTCAGCTGTTGGTTTCACCCCCAACACTGGCATGTCACTCCTAGGCACATCTCCTGGTCTTATCCCCTTTCTCCTTCAAACCTTGTTTATAGCCCTCTCACTCAGTGCTGACAACTCATGGGTTAGAGTCCTTTTTTCCCTATTAGACAGGGGAATGCTACCTGCCTCCAGCAGGCCTGGTGACATGTAAACCAACCCTTGATTGAAAAAGCCAAAATTCCACCCATGACACCAGCCTTTAAGCCACCTGTTGATCAGGGTTCTTCTCTTCATTTCAGCATTCTTCTCTGCAACTGAAGTGTTTGAGGAAAACATTACCTGTGCTCCTGTCCCTCCAAACAGTCATCCCAGCGCCACAGAGTCCTTTCTAATTGTCCTAAAACTTCTCTCCTCAACCTCATCACTGCTGACCTGGACAACCAGAAGGGGTAATATTCAGAGAACCAAATGAGTCCAGGGAGTCTCCTAAAAGTATCTCTTACAGGGACCCCTGTTTCCATTCCCCCTCCTCCCCATGGCATCTTCCACTCCCCTCCTCCTGCCTGATGGCAAGAGGGTCAGGTTTCCTCCTCTGACTCTTGCTGAACTTCCATCCACTGCTTTTCTTTCAAGAGCAGAAGGGTGTGACTCCACCAGTCTATTGCTGTCTCATATGTGGTTTAGGAAAAAATATCAACAAAACGCTCTTTCTGCTTTGTGCTTTTGTCTTACTGTCCTCTCATCACCTCTTTTTTTTGCAGGTTAGTGCAATTTGCCCAGCTGACTTCTTATTTTTTTTTACTGCTAAGTTATGTTTCTGCTCTTTTGCTTGATTTATTTTGTTAGAACTACACAGGTGATGTCCCCGTGGCTCTTTTCCAGTGATGTACTGGACAATGTGGGATTGAGACCTGTGAATTGAGGTGATTATGTTTGAGCTATAGAAAAAAAATCAGTTGCTAACCTCAGCCCAAAGGTAGGTGCCTCATGTCAATTGAAACATGCCAGGGCATGCATCATAGCCATAAAGGAACAGCTGGCATGACACACATGCCATGGGAAAACTTCTGGAGAAGCAAGCCTAAGCAAAAGGCCCTACAACATCCAGAGTGGTTTAAACATTTACCCAGAGGCATGCATGTTGCTAATGCTATTCCTTTTTTGATGCCCTAATCTTGATATTCATCCTGCTGTATGTCAGTCAGGAGGGGTCAGTCCAACATGCTTTATTCAGGCAAGAACCACCCTATTGGTGGATGGGCTTTTGCCTGAACAGGGCCTGTTGGGTTGGATTTCTAAGCATGTGTGTGATTACTTTTTATGCATGATGTATTTAAAATATTGTTTAGAATATCCCTTTTTAAAATCACTTAGTCACTTTTCAAGAAAAACCAAAACAAACAAAAAACCCTAACAAACCAAACCAAACAAAAAACAACAACAAAACCAAGTGAAATCTGCCAGATTTAAAGGGGTTTTTTTCCCATTCTCTTACAGCAACTTTCAATTTTTGTATCTTAAGTCTAGCACATAGGTTTCTTATTATTTTCCTTTGGATCACTCCCAGATACATGAAGGGCCCTATTTTCACTTTTCTTGAATATGTGTCATGAGCAACAGGTTTTGCTCAGCAGTTTGTTCCATTAGGTCTTATAATCACACATTTTGTGTGGAAATTCTGCATCATTATAGGTCAGATCTCCGCTGTGATCAGAGAATCAGCACAACTCATATGCATGAGAAGGGCAGTATCCAAGAATTGAGTGGTGCACAATGGTTCAGCTGATTCTTTTCAGACTTAGCTTGGACCTTGTTTTTATTGCAGTTGGCTTCTTGCCTTTACCTTACATTAGAAAAGGTTCTGCTGTTCCTTGATTATGGAGAATGATCTAAAAAGGGCCTTCCAATGTTTATCACACTGCATTAAGGAGTTTTCTTCCAGTTTGCACCACTTCAATAGTAAATAATACTAAATGAGAAACAGAATCTGGTACAGACTCATTCAAACTGAGTCTAATTCAAATAGATTCATTCAGATCCCCCATCCTCTATTTCTACCCTCTCAGCAAGAACAGGGCTTTGTGGATTGTCACAGGATCTCCTGCTCTGGAATCTCTGCTTGACTTCATAACACACGAGGCTGAGAAGCTACAATAATGGATAAGGTCCAAATGTTTTGAGTTTGTCTCTGGGAGATTTTGTTTATTTTTGACCTTACAAAAATTAAATAGTCATAGTTTTTGACTTCTGATTTTTACCAGAAATCCCTCTCTCTCCTGGATTAAAAAAAAAAAAAAAATTAAAATCCCAGAGGCTTGGTTTTAATAAAAATGTCTTGTCTTGGATTTTCTTTATAAATGTGACTCTCTTAATTTTACAAACTCCTCCTCAAATCTGCAGTGCTTCACTGAAGCTCCATTACATTTCATCTCCTCCAGATAAATAATGCTTTTAAAGAAGGAGTAATGCAGAGAATTAAAAGGAGAAGCTATTTAATGAAATTGAGAGAATTAATGAGAAATAGACAAATACTGGCTTAGAAAAAGGATGCCAAAGAGAGTAAGGCAAGAAATCAAGAAAAGATAGTCCAGTGAAGCCCACCTTCAACCTTTAAATATAATATTTTCCCTCTTTAAACAAAAATGAAAAGCTAGAAAGGAAAATGCAAGAGGTCTCCTTTAAGGAGTTTAAAAAGGAAAGTCATCAAATGGCAGGAAATGTGGAGGTTCAAACGAGTTGTTATGCCCGGGTCTGCTCTGCAGATTTAGAGGAAGGTTTAGGGGTTTTTTTTGTTTGATTCACTCTGGGTGATGCATGGGGCAAGCAAAATTCTCAGGAGGTTCAATAACAAACTTCAATTTACAAACTGAAGAACATTAAGGTAGAACAAAATACTTAGGCAATTTTACAACAGTATCTAAACAAAGTAAGGCACTTCACTAAATTTAACTTAGCAAACTTAAAATTTAAACTTAGCCAACTTATCCACACACAATGATGCACTCACTAAGGCATTGACTGGAATTTTTTAGTCTGCCTTACAATGTATTTTGAGAAGAAGATAGGAGAAGAAAGAGAAAAAGAAGGAAAAATAATAAGAGTAGAAACATATCACCTCCCATGGATCCAGCAACAAGGCTTGATTGTTGCAGTTCAGATGTCTGTTGGTCAAAGTGTTGTTTGCTCTCTTGATCAAAGCGGGAGGGGGAGGATGGGGACGGGATGGGACACCCACAAAACTCCAGGTTCACTGGGTTAAAATACTCTTAGACTTATGTGGGAGTGCCCAAGTACCTGCCCTGGGGGGTACAACACTGTGTGTGGATAATACTGAGTCCTCTGGTGGAAGGCCCTAGAAATGAGTCTGAGGGTGCTTTGGGAGTCTTTGAAGGTTTATGAGACCTTCTAAGATGTGACAGCTGAGTCTCACACCAAGGTAGCTGAGCAAGTTATGCCCATGAGAAGTGATGAACACCTCCAGTCCTATGTGTGAACGTCCTAATATCTCTCCTGGGTGAAGGGGCAGTTTTACACCTGAGCTACTTGTGTAAGGGGACATTGGCATGATCAAAAGCACCGTGACACCTCACAGGATCTGCTTCTTGTCAACCTCTTCCTTCCTTGGTTTAAAACCCAACTTGTAGCTAAAGGTTGATTTGTCTCCTCTGGTGCTCACGCCCTCTGCCTGGTCGGTTATCCTGAACATCATCAGCAAAGCACTCTGCTGCTTTTGAAAATGGCTAATTGTTTGAGCCATTAACCATTAATATTTCACTCTCTCACAGGAGTAAAGGCCTCCTGTGTTACTGAGTCTGATCCCCTGCTATTTTAACCAGTTTTTCTGGTAAACTGAGCAACCACCTTCAAACCAGCTGAGCTTTTTGTCCTTTCATGCCTAAAGGGAATCCACTGCAACATTGCTGGCTTCCTGACCAAATCTGTCCAGATTAATACAAACCAATTAATTCTTTTTACAGCATTATTAATAGACTTCAATATCCTCATATGTCAAACCCCATAACACAAAGCAAAGGGGTTTTTTTTAAAATGGGTAGTTCTAAATTACTCCTTTATGAATACATTGTGATGACCATTAAATTTAAGTAGTAAGCCTTATCTTGCAGTACCAAAGATTAAGATTATTGCAATGTTATAATGAGATTTAGAAGATTATAAAGATTAAGTAAATTTCAGATTATGTATGATAAAAGTTTTGGTAGTCTATAAATTTTCCAGTGCCCATATTAGCTTCAATTTCACCTCTGGCCTTGGGACTTCACTTTGCCAGCTTGTGCTGTGCTGTCTGCCTGTTCACTAAAATGGGGATAGCAGCATGTCACCTGAGGGTAAAGGGAATCAGGTCCTGAGATACCAATAGTCATACAGGCATATGTTTCATATACAGTACATAAAATATGTATCATATTTCATATAGCAGCACTGAAAGCTGCAGTACATTAGAGCTTGTTTTATATAATCAGTTACTCTGTGATCTAACAAAAATTCAGGCTGTGAAGCATTTGCAGACTACAGTGTTTGTAAAAGTGCTTGTACCCTAGGAACTGCAGTAAATACGCCCCAGTAAAGACCATGTGGCATCCTATTTGTATCATGTCACATAAACATATCAATATACAGAAAAATTCAGTAGTGAGAAACTATCATTTATTTAATGCTGATTGTGAAAGTCTGAGTAGTTAAATAACTCTGAATATTTATATAATTTACAATTAGGATTGGTTATTTCCTCACTCCTGAAAAATGCATTTACCCAAATGAAAATATGAATGAAAAGGGAAAACATTTTATTTCCCATAATTAAGGGCAAGTAAAGGAATTGAATTACCAAAAGTAATAATACAAAATTTTAAATAAAAACAAGGTATATAGGACCATTTTTTATGTGTTCATACCAAGTAAAACTTGCCTTGGCCAGTAGTTTCACAGAATGTACCAGTTTATGTGCACATTGAGGTGTAAATCATGTTACCTGGCTTTTGGAGTTTACACCTTTCATAGTCAGGGGAGAGAAACAGATCTTGTGGGTATGACTCTCTGCATTTTAGATGCCAGCTTTAGAATGGAAAGAGTCCTGCCTAGTCCTCACCATGGACTATAACGTGGAGTTAGACACCCAGCTCAGAGGTAAATGTACACTGCACTGTTACCAACACTTACAGCAGGACTCAGCTGCTGAATGTAGGCATGCAGTCATTTTAGGTGCTGCTGGGTTCTCCTACTCTACAAGGATGCTGAAAAGAAGAAAGAAGCCATCATGTGTCATGTCTACTGCTTCTGTGCACAAATCTTGGCTAAACTTTCTCATCTGATGCAGAACTGTGTACCTGTGCATCAAAATGGTCTTCAAAAGTCCCTGGCATTGCCATCCAAGTGGCATATAACAATACAAACAAAAAGCATAGGAGAAAGCTTAGGGGAGAGAGAAAGAGAAGAAAGAAAACGAAACTGAACTTCAAAAGTTCCACATGCACTGAACATCTGCAAAAGGATTTCCTGTATACTTAAAAACCACAGTGATTTAACATGCCCTACATCTGGATGTCCAGATCTATATGCTGATTAACTTGGACCACAGTTTGAGCTCTTTAAATGAAAAAGCAGGTGTTTCTCAAAAAAAGTGGGAATGTTCTTCAAACCTAGTTGTAAACTCTGACCATTCACAGAAAGAATAAAAAATTCTTAATATTTTGTTAAAAACAAAAAAGAAAAGCAAGAATATTATATACTGAAACCCATGGCAATATTAGGCTTTACCTAAATCAGTAATTATTAAAAAAAGCAAATTGTTACAATGCATTTTCCTACAATGGATAGGAAGGTTCTTGTCTTAACAAAGGAGTGCAATGCAGCTACATTTGAAATTGTCTTTGTATGCAAAAATGTCAGTCTGAATGTAGACTTTTATATTATGAACACAGTTTTTAAAGAGTTTGATTTTTACAGGCTCTTTCATGGGCTGCAGAATAAAAACACTAGCATATGCACTTTGTGATAAAGGGCCAAGGCTACTTTCGTATCTCTTTCTTGTTAGAGAGTGAGGTACATGGAGGGTGAAACAAGGAATTTAAAGGATTTTCTTATCAAGACCTTTCAATTGTTGCTTCTCCATTTGGCCACATGGGCATAGAACATTAAAAACATTGATCTTCTCTGCTGATGAAACCTATCCCAGTGGGTTTGCACAGTTTAGTTTCAGGCACTTGAACAATCTTCAGAAGTCACTTAAACCTCTCCACTGGTTAAACAGGAATGCACACTTCAGCATACTCTGAACCATGCATAAAGCAGACATCTAAAACCATCTTCTCACAAGTGGCCTGAACCATTATACACCTTCTTTCCATCTTGACCTACCCTGGGTACACATTTACAAATTATCTTTTCTTTTATTGATTTATTCATTGTCTTTCTGGTCATATTTGACTCCAGTTTCTACAATATCCTGTGGCAATAAGTTTCACATTTCTTATTAAGTACTGTGTGAAGTAAATAACTGGTTTGCTCTTAAGATTTTTGATCTTGGCAAAACAGAGACATGATAAAACTGGACTATCGCCCTCCTCATATATGTTAACTCTGTGCATTGCAGTGATTTTTGTGTCTTTACAAGTAGGTATTCTGTTTGAGAAGATACCCATATGAACTGTCTTCAAAACTTAAAAATTAAATAATATAATTTTTCTTTTGCTTCTTCAGAACTTTTAAG
Organism: Molothrus ater; assembly: GCF_012460135.2. Classification (NCBI taxonomy): domain Eukaryota; kingdom Metazoa; phylum Chordata; class Aves; order Passeriformes; family Icteridae; genus Molothrus; species Molothrus ater. The sequence continues at coordinate 20,341,190 of NC_050479.2, forward strand.
ATGATCAGCTAAATGGAGAGTGATTTTTTTCTAAAATCTCCAAGAACTGCACAAGATTGGAACCTCACAAGGCTGAAGTAACCTATTATTCACTGTGTACAGCCAAGCTGCATGAAACATAAGACTGCTGAGTTGCAGACAGTCTTCTTTATTACAAGGGTATACAGTGCCTACCACAAGGGAGACATAACTCCTGCCTCTTCCTCTGAGGCTTTTTTTATTCTCCCTGAGCAAATATGTTCTTGTCAGCACTGCATCTATGGTTTGGCTGGGTTTAATAGGATGGCTTCTGTATTCTTTCATTGGTTGGCCACTTGTGTTGGAATTAACATTTGTCTAGTCATCGAAGACATAGTGTCAACATCTGGAAAACATTAATATGTTGGGGACATTGAGTTTGTACTTCTTCTTGTGCTTATAAATTGCCTATATTCCTTAATGCCAACTATTTTTGTTACCCTTTTAACATTAATTTATTAAATGTACTGATAGCTTGATAAATTTTCTATTTTATCATTTTAGATATTCATATGTACAATGATATTTCAAAGAACATGCTTTTCTAGAAATTATTGTATCTCCTATCTCAATCATGGCTATGAAATGATTCTCAAAATAGATAGTTATAAACATTGTGGGCTTATGAAGTTTTTTGTGACTACTTGCAAAACTTTACTCAAAAAACATATTCAGACCAAAGGCACCTATTTGACAGAGGCTGTTTCATGGATTGAATGTCTCTGGTGGATCTCATTACCTTTTTCTCTAGAAGTCCTAGGTAGGATTTTATATTGAGTATTTTATGCCACATGAATCAGTCCTTCCATTCTTACTCTTCTACTGTCTACACCATTGGTTTTTTTTAGGTATTTACATGTTGATTTAATAATTTATGTACACTGTATAATTTTTTTCATGGGCAGTGGAACTAGTTTCTTACCTGTTTTTTAGGATAACTAAAATGTTACTTACCTTTAACATAACTGATCCTTTACATTTAGAACATTATAAAATCTTTTGGCAAACTTTATTTTTGTGTAGTATATCAAATTGAGTAAGTCACTTACCATCTTTATGATTTAGTTGCCTCACCTAACAAACTAGGGACTATAATCCCTACCAATCCCATAGTTATATAGTCACTTATGCAACATGCTGTACAGCTCTATAAATATATAAAATATATTGTGTGATCACCAGTCATTGCTAATAAAGACCCATTATTTTAAAGCAGATCTCTTTGAAGATCATATCTTTACAAAATGAGAGTTCATTGACATAAAATCTATTTCTCTCTCTCTGCATTGTACTGCATATGGCACTGAATTGTTCTTGAAGAGAGTTAAATTGTCTCAAACTATATGGAACTTTTGTTTCAAAAGTAAAAAAGTGAATTTAACTAATGACTTGATGTAGAAAACTAAAGGAGACTGCAAAAACTTTGATGCATTCCTCCTGTTAACTTGCTTTTAAACCTCATGCTTTCTTCAGCCTTTAGCAACATGCACCTAAATCTTTCATAAAAGGTTCTGTACACTCAGGGTAAATCCTGTCATCATGTGCTAAAATCCTTGTACTTTAAGAAAGCAATGTCTTTTTTAAAATCAAAAGGCTAAATAATAAAAGAAAGAATACAAGACTATATAAATTTTTTTCATTGTATTTTCTTTCTTTGTTCTATCTTTGGGCCTCAAACGTGAGTTTAAATTGTTTGTTACTGCCTATGATTCCAAAACACTTGTTTTTAATCAAGATAAATTCTTCTTTGATTAAGGGTTTTGAATACAATGTGAGTGTAGGCACGAAGCACTCCCACAGTTCCTCGGGAAGCTGTCCCACCATGTTGGCTGGCTGAAGGTGTCTCTGTCATGATCACATACACAAGTCACATAAAATTGGCCATCACAGGAAAGGAACTGCTGGGCAGAAATCTCTCTACATCTCCCTCCATCCAAAGAAATAAATAAAATCAAACATTTGGATGTGCTGTTTACAAAAAAAAAAAAAAAAAAAGAAGCAAAAAAGAAGAAGAAGAAAAAAAAAGCCTTCCACAGAGCTCCTCTACCCAGATAATAAGCTCAGAAATAAGCTCAGAGTCTTTACAAGCATTCTTTCCTTTTCTAATGCAATTACCTGCCTGACAGTAAAGAGTGATCCTCAGGATCACTGACTTCTCAAACCTTTACAACTTTGGGACTTTCCAGGCTGTCATGTGAGGACATGAAGCCAGAACTTATGGCAGATTTCAGATTTTAGGGTGTGTTGGGAAAGGAAGAAGACAAAATACCTCTCCTTACTGTTTCATGGAGAAAATGTTTTCTGTGTTGAATGACAGTAGGTGAAATCAGAGGAAAGAACAAAATCAGAGGAAGAACAAATACCTTAAAGAAGCTAAATTCTAAAGAAACAAAAACAAAGAAAGGGTTCAATAATATGAAAAAGAAGCTTCTGGAATCTGATTTTACATCAGGGCTTCTATTAAAAAACAGTATGTTGGGCCAAGGGAGTAGATGCCCATCTCAGGTGAAGAGGTAACACAAGGTCTCAGCTCAGAGTGGGCATCTGGTTATCCTTTTACAATTAGGTCACCATTTAGAGGACAGAGAAAGGGTAATACTGAGTGTGTTTTTCTTGTCTGCTGAAGACATCTTTACAGATAACTAATGTCAGATTTCTAGTTTGAATTTTGAACTAAAAAATTTAAATTTTGTTTGGAGCTGAGACTGCAATACAAATAACTGCATTGCCACCAAAATCATAAACACCATAAAGCAGAAGTAAAATTTAGTGAGATATATGCTATGTGTCATGGTTTGGCAGTAGACCAACACCAGGCACATGGGAGTCACTTGCTCACATACTCCCCACACCACAGCTGGGCAGCAAAGAGGGAGAGAAGGAAAAAAATTAACAAAGGCTTCATGAGTGAGATAAGGACCAGGAGAAATATTTCAAGGGCAAAACTGGCTCAATTTTAGTTGCAAAGTGAATTTATTACTAACAGAGTCAGAGGAGGATAATGAGAAGTAAAATAAGCCCTTAAAAACACCTTTTTTTCCCCCATCCCCTCCTTCCTTCCCACCAACAGTGCAAGGAGACAGGGGTTGGGGTTTTGGTCAGTTCATTACCAAGATCTTCTTCCACTGTTCAGGGAGGGGAATCCTTCCCCTGGGAGGCTGTGGGGTCCCTCCTACGGGAGACAGTTCTCCATGAACTTCTCTGCCATGGGTCCGCTCTGATGAGCAGCAGCCAAACCGCACCTGCTGCAACATGGCTCCCTCTCACGGGCACACAGTCCTCCCAAAACTGCTTTGACGTGGGCTTCTCTTCCCACGGGTTGCAGCCCTCCAGGGACAGGCTGCTCCAGCCTGGGACCAGAACCCCTCTCCCCTGGATCTCCCACTGGATCACAGCCTCCTCCAGGCACCCACCCGCTCCGGCCTGGGCACCTCCCCATGGGCTGGGGTGGATCTCTGCCTCCCCCATGGATCCCCACAGGCTGTGGGTGGATCTCTGCATTCCCCATGGATCCCCAGGGCTGTGGGTGGATCTCTGCATCCCCCATGAATCCCCAGGGCTGTGGGTGGATCTCTGCATCCCCCATGGATCCCCAGGGGCTGTGGGTGGATCTCTGCATCCCCCATGGATCCCCACGGGCTGGGGGTGGATCTCTGCATTCCCTGTGGATCCCCAGGGCTGTGGGTGGATCTCTGCATCCCCCATGGATCCCCAGGGGCTGGGGGTGGATCTCTGCATCCCCCATGGATCCCCATAGGCTGTGGGTGGATCTCTGCATCCCCCATGGATCCCCACAGGCTGTGGGTGGATCTCTGCATCCCCCATGGATCCCCACAGGCTGTGGGTGGATCTCTGCCTCCCCCATGGATCCCCACAGGCTGGGGGTGGATCTCTGCATCCCCCATGGATCCCCAGGGCTGTGGGTGGATCTCTGCATCCCCCATGGATCCCCAGGGGCTGTGGGTGGATCTCTGCATCCCCCATGGATCCCCACGGGCTGGGGGTGGATCTCTGCATTCCCTGTGGATCCCCAGGGCTGTGGGTGGATCTCTGCATCCCCCATGGATCCCCATAGGCTGTGGGTGGATCTCTGCATCCCCCATGGATCCCCACAGGCTGTGGGTGGATCTCTACATTCCCTGTGGATCCCCAGGGGCTGTGAGCAGATCTCTGCATCCTCCGTGGATCCCACAGGCTGCAGGGACACAGCTGCTCCACCATGGGCTCACCATGGCCTGCAGGGTAATCTCAGCTCTGGCACCTGGAGCACCTCCTGCCCCTCCTTCTCCACTGACCTTGGTGTCTGCATGTTGTTTTCCCTCACATGCTCTCACCTCCTCTTCTCTGACTAGAAGCCAAAACCTTTTGATTTTGTTGTGATTTTCTTCTTAAATATGTGATCACAGAGGCATTACCAGGCTCTAAAATTGGGCCAGTTTTGGCCAGCAGCATGTCCATCTTCAGAGCCATCAGCCACTGGCTCTGCCAGACACGGTGGAAGCTTCCAGCAGCTTCTCACAGGAGCCATCTTTGTGGCCCCCTGATACCTAAAAACACACCGTGCCAAAACAATGCACTATGATTTAACTTAGTGCATTTAAAACTGAAAAAAAAAATGAGAAAAACAAACAAAACCAAAATGAAACAAAAAACCCAAGCAATCTGCTTTTAATATTTTACACTGATTTTTTCCTAAGACACTGAAAGGCAGTAAGTACATGACATTACAGATCAACACTGTCTCCTTCGATGCATTCCCTCCACTCCTAATCTTACTCTAAAAGGTCAGAGTGAATTATCCCAGGTTTCAGGAGCATTAAATCTCCAGGACATTGGTGATTTCAAGAGGAGAGTAAGAGTTCATCACAAAAATCAACACCAATATTCTGGTTTTCCTTTACTAACAGTTAGTAGCAGCAGAGCACTGATTAGCATGCTCTCCTTCCCTCGTGACTGCATTCACCCACATACTGGTTCAGAACCAAGCAGCCAAAGTGATGGTAAGATTTTAAACCACTCTGTGCTTTCTTTTCCTGTATTCTAAGATGTCCAACTTTGATTCTTATTACCACTGCAATCTCCTGTAGTGGCAGTGCAACAGATGCTGACAGAATCTCAGCTGTCTTGCCCTGGCTCTGAAAGGCACTAATGGGGTGACCATGGGACTCTGCTTCTCTCTCTTTGTCAAAGCAACCATCTAGGAGCTGCAGTGCTAAAAAATTTGGTGCTGTCAGGAAGGAGCTTGTCACAAGCACCCCACAGCTCTCACAGCTCTTTGAGCATGCCTTGTCAAAAATGCATGTATCTTTTCCCAATGTCAGCTGTGCCGTGAGTCCTGTAGGTTAAAAGACACGTTGCAGGGTTTTTCTGAAGAAACAAAGCTAGGCATGAAATGTCTCACTGACTTTTTGGTATGCTCTCTGCTCTTAGCATCCTGCTTTCTCTTTTGACTCTTCACAGCAGTGTTTATTACTTACACCTGAGTGATGGCTTTACTGAATGGTAAAAAAGGGACATAGGAGGAATCTGCTGCTGCCATGGGACTTGGCAGCCACTCACAGTCCCTTGTCCCAGTCATAGTGCAACAAGGTCTCCACATCCATGCTCAACTTAATGACAGCAGTCACCAGTGCTGTTTGCAGAGTTTCCTTCACAAAACTTTGCTCAGTTTTCAACAGCAGAGAATTCATGCTTCTAGGCGATGTCAATACCTCAGTCTTGTGTTGGTTGAAAAAGGTCTGATACAAAGCCAAGACCAATTATACAGCAGAGGCCTCCTCTTTCCCATCCCCAGTAATCAGGGTATCAGTTCCTTTCTTTTAGTTGTCTTAATTTTGAAAGGGAGAGTATATAGATAACAGGAAGATTGTATCAAATTGTCTCAAGGAAGCAAATTCACTACCCCAGATTTGGAAGACATAAGGAAGAAGGAGATTTATATAAAACATAGAGCAAACTGCCTTTAGTGACCCTTTGCCTCCATCCCCTCCATGCTTTATCCCTCTAGAATACAGTTCTGTTGTCTCCAGGAACAGGAAGCAAACTATTATTAGATGCTGTGCAGGATTGCCTGGGTCCTCCATGTTTATCTATAGCTGTCCTGTTATCTTTCCTGATTGCAGAAACACAACTCTGCTTGTTTATTGCCTGCTCCTAAGGAATTTCCCAGGCTGTTGTGTTCAGGAGTGACTTCTGCCATCCTGTTCTTTCTGTCATCAAGGTTGAGTTTGGTTGGTCCAGCTCACTCTGTGGATTATAAACAAACGGAGCTGCACTATTTTTAATGTGACATTCTGTGGAACCTTCTTAAATATTCAGTCTGGAATACTGAAGAATGCTTTTTCTCTGATGGTGGAACTGCCTATGTAATGGTAAGGGAGTTTGCAGGTCATGGCATCCATCAGAGTTCTCGGGTATTTTTCTTTATAGATTGCAGAAATAATATAAAACCTGCTACAATATTTAAGAAAGTTTCTTTTTAAGACAATTGCAGAAAGTACTGGTGTCTAAATATGCTCCAGCTTATTTAAAAATTGAAAACAAACCCATAGATGCATTTTTGCCTCCTCCTGCACACTTTTTATGCTGTCTATGCACAAAATATAAAGGTAACCCAAACCACAGAGAATTTAAACATTAATGTCAGCCCCTGCAAGTAAGATGCTGAATCTCAAAAACTTAAGGCAAACCCTCTTGTTCACGGAATTTAAAATTATAAAAACAAACAAACAAAAAAAAAAACCTAAAGAAACCCCACCACTCTCCAGTTATAGGTCATGTGCAATTACCTAGAATTGTAACAAAAAGCTGTCAAGAGAAACTTGTGGGCAGTGGGGGTTGTTGGAGAAGGAATCTCACTTAATGGAGCCCCACAGCACAAATGTGTGAGACTCTTTCTGATAACCTTGAAGTGTTTGATAAGAAACATAAAATGTTTTTGCTCTGAGCTACTTCTCCAGCTCTCCACTAGTTTGCCATGGAATCAGTCCCCTGCATGAAAGCTCTGAAAATAATGCTGTGAATGTCACCCTTTCAAGGGTGCCCTGCAGCCTACCTGATAGTTCCCTCAGGATGTGAAAGCTGCATAGCACAGAGGCCTCTGCCCCCCTTCCTTGTGTTCTTCTCTAATGCTCTCTGAAATAACTTTCCTGACCAGCTAAAGGATTAGGGCTGAAGAAAACCAGATATCACCAGCTTTGTCCCTGATGCTAACCAGAGGAATTCTCCAATCACTGGCACTTATCATCAGCCAAGAAACATGAACTTCCAACGTCCAGTATGTGCTGGGGTTTTAGATAATAAAGGCTCAGAATTAGACAGGAGTAACATGTGAGGCATTTTCTGTTAGTTTTAGTGGAGTTAACCCACCTCACTCCAACAGTTAATGAACTTGAATATTTCAGATACTTCTTTGAAAATTACCTCTTTCATCTGGTGGGATACCCCATGAGATGGAATACTGGGCCATTGAAGACATGACAGAGCAAGTAAATCTGGGCTGTATATGCATGGGGTCTGTAGACCATTCCCTAACATTTCCAAATGGTTAGAAAGCACATCTATGTGATGACAGAGCTTCCCTTTTCATGCAAATATAAATCCTTCCAAATTATTTTTAAAGAAACTGTCAGAGAAGCATCTATGGGAATCTGAACAATTTTCACTCTAATTTTTCTCCTTTATCTGATTGAATTTCTATGAGTTTTCATTGTCTAACTTCTCAAGAGAAAAGAAATCCCTTGCTGGTATGAGCTTTGAAGAAAAACAACCTTGACCAAATGAGAAGTAGAAGAATGTAGTGTTCAAATGCAGCTCTCCACAGATGCCACTGCTACCTCAGGATTTTTACAAACATTCTTCAGTAACAGATATACTACTTTTAATGTGAACTTTCGACAGACATAAAAAAATCAACATTGTGCTTTTAAAAATACACAGCTTAAAAATGTTGTTGGTTTTTTTGGTTTTTTTTTTTTTGAATAAGGAAAATTCCACCTCCTATTGTAGCATTTTCTCTGTGTCTCACTGTGCTACAAATTGTTCTTTCAGATTGTCAGAATTACATGGCTGTGGCATAGCTGCATAATTCCTATATGGTCCTTTGAGAGCAATAGGACTGGATTGCTCCAGGCAGTTGTTCACCCTGAGGAAGTGAGTGCTAGGTGGAATGAAGCAGAAGTGTCTATTTCTGGTGGCCCATGTGGGAAAATAAAGTGAGTGCAAAGTTGACAAGACACCTGAGTGTGTCTGATTTGCCAAGAGACTCTGCTGCCATCAGGTAGCTTCCCCATCAGTCAGTCTTGCCTGTTCTCACAGAATTGCCATCTCATTAATTTTAATAGGGTTGCTTGTTTGGCTGGGGGGGTCAACACTGATTAAAATTGTTTCAGGCTGTTGCTGATAAGCTGGAGCCCAGCTCTAATCCTAATGAGAGGTCAAGAAAGGTCATGAATCAGATCCTACAGTTTTGGACAATTGGGCCAACAGTAGTCAGAAAAAGAGGGATTGCAACGGATAAGTGCTCACGAGTGACCCAATAAACAAGTGAAAAGGAGGCAGCAGAAATACCAAGTTCTCTATGTAAGGATCACAGTCAGAAATATTAGTTATGAGACCTGGAGTTCCAGTACCGACCTTTATATTTTAAGGCATTATTCCAACAAGGCATCGCTTTCCCTCTTTTTATGATACAAGCATAGCACTGGGTAATAACACCTCAGGTAAACATTCCAGGCTCACTTTGCAGTCAATAGAAAGAGGGATGTTCATCTAAGTGCAATCCATCATTTTGTGAAATCTCAAATAAGCCAGATGAATCACACCCTAGATGATTTCTCTGTTGACTGTAAATGAAGCTTAAGACAATTCAGTATTCTCAGGTGCAAATATCTTCAGTCACTATCCAGAGTCAGGAGAGAGGAATCTCACACTCAAAGGTACAGTACTTGTGAAGATGCTCTGGTTTTATTAATGCAAAGGCACAGACTCGAGGAATGTGTTCTTATACTGAAGACATTCATTTCTAGCCAAGACTGATGGTCTATATAAACACTGCATGAGGGAACATGTAGTTGCAGGTCCTAATGTTGTTCCCCTGCCACAGGCCTCTTGGAAAGAGACCAAGCAGTTGGAGAAAAAAACTGTACTTTTGAACACCAAATTTTGCACAAGCTCCATTAAAAAGAGCTGGTTGAATCTGGAGAGACTTTCATTGTCAAGCCTACAAGGTTTGTTTTGGCCAACATACTTGCCTGCCAGAAAGCAAAGAAGGCATATAAAAAATAGATGGTAAAGATACCTTCCATAGACATTACTCCCCAAACAGCTCTTTTTCAGAGTGCTGAGTCATCAGACTGAATCTTAGCAAGCTCTTCTACAGAGTATTTAATACATCAAAATCCAAAAAAGATTTTCTGTGAAAGAGATATCGTTAATTACTAGCAGAATCACAAAACCAGTATAAAAGTAAACTATGTATAACTTTCTTTTTATTTTTTAAAGGATAGAAAATACAGAGGGTATAGCTGGACTTCCAAAGGGCACAAATACAGTATTGCTTGGACTTCTTTCATTCCACAGATTTTGTCTTCTTTGACTGGAGAGTCTTGTCATATATCTTCATGGGACAAATATTTCTGTAAGATTTCCTGACATTAATTGTCTCTGAATTTCCTGTGAGTGGTTTTTTCCTTGTGGAGTTTTAGTATAGCTACCTCTAAACTTAGTCCACCCCTAACTGCTTAAACTAACAAAGCTGAGCAAGATAATGTTGAGGTTTAAAAATTACATTTTGAATTACTTCTTACTGAATGTGAGGATTTTATTCCTTAAGCAGGGGCTTGTCCTTTTCTGCTGGCTGAATAGGTTGCCAAACCTCTATGGTCTCTGCTGAGATATTTGCATGGTGACTGTGCTCAGTCCCCACTAGCTCAGGCTGGTTGAGGTAGTGTTTTGTGTGTGTGCATTTATCTCCTCAGGGTTGTGAAGACAAATGCAAAGGTGATTATTGACACCTCAAAAGATGTGCACATGCTCCTTGTAACTGAAGTAAAGCTGTAAGCAAAGAGATACAACACCAGAGTGGTAGCAGACATCTGACTACTGACCTGTGTTTGCAGAAAATGGAGATGAGGTCAAATCTCAAAATGAGCCAGGAGAAAACTGGGCAGACAAGCTTTATGATAATTGGTGGTAGAGCTCATACTGTTAGTGCTGGCCAGAAACTGGAGTCTTTTCGTGGAAATTTTTGGGTTTTTTCCAAACTTCCGGCAAAATAGAAAATTCCAGCCTCTTTAGTCATAGCAGGACCAAATGTGCAAAGAGGGTGCTGGGTATAAAAAATGCAGCTTTTGATTACAGACCAGATATAACTCCGGTCTGAACTACCAAGAAACCATACCTTATATTAGTTTTAAAATACTCATTAGATATGAAGAATTTCAGGTGAAAGATGCTGACTTTAATTTACTGGATTTTCAAATGTTTGTTGGGATTTTTCAAGGGAATGTTTCCAAATAGTTCAGCATACGGATTTTTTTGTCAACTCCAGAGAGCAACTGGAAGAAACTGCTGGAAAATATCCATGAGGGCTGTAGCTGGGCATTTCAGGACAATACATTTCACTCTACATCAGTTGAATAAAAAATTCACTGTTAATTCACTGTTTCAGTTGAATAAAAAATTCACTGTTTGGCCTTGTTAACTATATTTAATCTATATTCCATTGATGCACTATCCAAGTCTGTCTTCCTCTCCCACAGCTGTTCTTCCTGTACTAAATTCTTATTTTTTTGAAGTAACAAACTGCCCCTGGAAGTCTCTCTCAAGTTAGGTGAGAGGACGTAAAATCTGAAATACCTTGAAGTAATACTTTTCAAACTCAGAATAGTACCTTCAATCTAATGAAGTCTAGCAACAATTTATCTAGCCTTGACTTGACTCTCCTTGTTTCAGTCACAACAGTCTCTGTCTTTCAGTAGAAAGCAAGTGCAAAAAAGATGTTTTGGCCAAAAATAAATTTTGGTACACAAACAGATAAAATTCCCAAGCAAAAATATTTTTATTTTGATATCAAGAACAGGAGCAAGTGATCAAAGACTGGAGAGGATGGGAAATGGGAAAGCTACCTTGCAAAAATATAGTAAAAAACATTGTAGCTAGGCTTACATTCCTTCAGATTGTGTCTGATGTTCGTCTGGGGACAGTGATATTTAACATGGTGATTTACAAGATAGCTCTATAAATTAGTTCCTACAGCCCTGGTCCAAGCTGTGCCCATGCTGGAGGAACCGAGGAGCACCTGAATGTGGACAGTCTCCTGTGTGTGCAGGTTCTCATGCTTTGGTAGAGCATGTAATTTTCCTTCATCTGGGTTGCTCATCCATGTTTTTGCCCATTGCTAGAGCAGAAATATTTCAGAAATAAGTCCCCTTTCCCTAACATTTGATCCAGTAGCCCAAAGTGACCTTGGCAGCTTAGTATAAACCTCAACACCAGACTTTTTCAGTTTGTCTTCCACAGCCTTTCTTTTGACAGGTTTATTAATTTCTAGTTATCATATAAACACACAGCCAAAATCAACACAGCTGCTAAAGCCTTATCCATGTCCTACTCTAGAAACCTTTCCAGCATGCCCAGGTTCTTGCTTTGGACTTCTTTCTCCCCCTCTGCCAAAGGCAACTCCATGTCACAGAGAACAGACACAAGGTCTTGCTTCAAAGTTGTTCCCTTGATCTGCTCTGCACCCATCTGAGATTGCTCATGCTTCTGATACTGAGTCTCCTGCTGCAGTTTTTGGCAGCTGTTCAGCAGACAGCATTTATTCCAAGCTTTTTCTTTTTCTTTTTTTTCCTTCATGTCAGAATTTGTACTTGAAACAACTGCCTTCTAGCACTTTACAGAACATAGGAAATCTTGATCAGAGGTTTAACAATTTCTAGTCTGTGTTAAGGTTTTTCTTTTTGGTTTGGTGTTTTTTTCCTCTTTTAAAATGATACAGAAAAGGAACATCCTATATGTCCCTGCATGGATTTGTGAAACATTTACGGCTAAAAACACTTTACAGTTTCCAGCCACTATTGCCATATCTTTGATCTGGACCTGGGACTACTCCAATAAACACATTCTCTGTGCATGATGCACTGTATTTCTTTTTCACCTGGCCTCTTCCATTTAAATTCTTTCTTCCATTGCTTTTAACTCTTTAATATTATTAAGTGTTGTACTCTAACCAGTCCATATTGATTTTTATCTGTTCCTTAGTACAGTCATATCAAGCAAAGAATGATACAAAAAATGTATTGGGAAGATATGAAAAAAACTGCCTTGAGATGAGAAGAAAAAGTAGCCTAAATCTCTTGGGACTTTCTTTAGAACTGTGTAAAGTATATTACTTTTTGATGATGAATGTTATATTTTAAGAGTGCATTGCTCTTGCAAGAAGTCTCAATGTAGGACAGAAATGGTTCCGTGACAAGCGTGAAAAGACAAATAAGGACACCAGGATCTGCATCCAATAGTTCAGGGCAGGCACAGCAGCAGAACTGCATTCTCTATGTCACAATTAAAATTCCACACTCAGAGACCATATCCAGTGTATGCAGCATTAACCTATGAGTTACACCAACCATTTGTATCCTCCATTGGGATTCCAGGTTTTAAACTGAGATAATAATCACAAATTAAAGTTATCAAGAAACATGTCAGGAACAAACAAACAAAATGCCTGTAGAAGAATTGGTAGACTTTTGAAAAGAAAAATTGCATAAACTATTCAGGAGCACAACAGCCACTGACATGTTTCTTCTTGACATGATCTGTATTCATGATAAAATAAGACATTTGAGAAAATATTTAATACCTTATGCCAGAAGGAAGACTTTTTTCCAGTAAATTGCTTTGTGTACTCTTAAATGAGGTAGGCATATTTGAAAATTCCAGTTACCTTCTAATCCCTTTCATCTTTTTGCAGACATCAATGCTTTTTTTTTCACATTACACTAGAAATTCAGTCAATAAGATGTGCAGATTTATCTGACCAGATGCAGATGTTGGTATCTGAGTTGTCATCTTGCTGTCTTACCTAGGAAGGACTTAACAGGTGAAATGCATCTGGAAATAGGTAATTCCTTTCCAAAGGTAAGTTTCTATACATGCTACTAGAGCCAAATGCCATGAGTACTTCTTTCTTTTCTCTGACTGTGAAAAGAGGAATATGTGAGCAACCCACGTACTGCCAATGTTCTTATGGCATTTCAAGTCAGGTAGGATGAATTCCAATTCCAGAATCACTTCCAGACAACACATCCACATTACCCATATCATACCTTAGAGCCATCATCAGTCTTCATTTAATGGTAAAACAAAGACAGGAGTCTTTCATGTCTTTTATCTTTCTAAAGTAATGGTGGTAATGGCAGAGAGCATAACCCAGCCAACGAATTTCACTGTCTCATGCATCTTCCTACCTACTGTGTCACAGGGCCAAGGTCAAGAAAAAAATCAATACATTATAGTTACCTACTACAAAACCCTTTGTCTTTGAAGCTACTGCCTTTTTCCCCCCTTTCTGATAAAAACTGTGTATTTGCCCAAAAAGCACAAACATAACACAGATCACCATATTGTTCACTTTTTGTTTGGATTTTATAGTAAAGTTATATTAATACCAAATAATCCTAGTTGATAAGGTGGGGTTTTTCTTTGCCTTCTGGGATATTGCTAGTATTCCCATTAGTTAAAAAGTGTTCAGCTGCACTCATTGTCATGTCTGCATCATTTGCTAGTACTCCCAATTGTGCTTTCTTTTAAGCTTTTTTCCTCTTTTACCACATTTGGCTGCAGTCTCCATTTCAGCCTCAGTGCATTAGTGAAGTTGTCTTGTGCAACACGGGGAATTTCTGCCTGGTGATGGGGATGTCTCCTGGGTAAAACATATGATGATTTGTCATTCAGAATGTGCTACAAATTGGAGGCCTGATTCCACCTGACAGCTGTTGGGAGGGCAGCTGTGGGGACGGGAGAGCTGCGTGGTGTCCCAGCTCGAGGGAGCGACCGGAGCTGTCTGTGCACGCCTCGCTCCTGCCTCATCCAGGGCTCGGCTGGTCCTGTGCCCACCGCCCCTGTGTCCTTTAACTTCATATATTGCAGTGCCTTAAACTAGGAGTCCCTTTAGAATAAAGCAGGGACAAATGGAAAATACTCTTTTTCTTTCCAAAGTACTCGGTTTTCTTTCCAAAAAGGGACTCTCCTTTCACACTCAGTAAGTGATTTTTAAGAGTATGATACACTTGCTAGGTTCTTGTTAGAGAGTAACAATTTAGTGCTTTTTCAAATTAGGAAAGAATAAAACAAGTACAAATTTTTAATTTTCCAGTAATAAATTGACTATAAAAGATAATGCTATTCCAAACAATAGGTCTCATTGTTTTTATTCAATACCTTTTTTCCCTCTGCAATAGCTCGTAGGAATGAAGCTCATATCTCTGAAAAGTATGCTTGTTGACATCTGTATTTTTGGGAAAATGTAGGTCCTTGAAATAGCATATAGGATACACATTGAAGCAACTGGGAAACTGCTGTTTCTCTTGCATATTTCCTGTGGAATACATTCATTTCTTCATGCATGTTTTTCTATGCCTTGCTTGTGATCTTGATCTTCTTTTAATGAATTTATTCCTTGCTCTGAAAACATGTACACATTACCTCCTGGCTGAGTCTTAATGTAAATATGTAGAATAGAGTAAAGCTGAGCAGAACAAAATGGACTAGAACAGACTGAACATATTAATGTAATTAACATAGGTTATTCTAACATTTTTTACATTTTAAAGTGCACTGCAGTCATATGCATATTTTACCTTTGTAATCATAATGGCTAAAACACTATTTTCTCTTCTTAAAAAAAGAAAAGTCTTGAATATTGGATGATTTCAAGACAATTGTAAGTAGTGTAAATTCTTGTGAATTTTCAGAATTTGTCAGAAATTGTGAAACTCAGCAATTCTGTTTGGAGTACCAAGATTTCACCAGTTTTTTTTGCAAATTATAGGAAATGAGACTCCCTCAGCCTTCTTTGCTTATTTGGAACAAGAGGAAAAAAGCCCTGAGATTGAATTTTTAATGGTTTATACCAAGCTTGGCTAAAAACACACAGATGAACATATTTCTTTTGGAGAAGTAATCCCCAAGTCCTTTGTCTGGAGTGCTGAGTGTGGCAGTGCTGGGTAACAGAGAGGTATTGCAAACAATGAAGAAATAAGTGTTTGGCCTTCTTTCAAATTGTGTCTATAAACCGGAATCTTTTCTTGGCTGATTTTGCCTGGTCAGACATCATCTGTATGGTCTCCCTCCGCATTCAGCAGAGAAAAATAATCACCTCCAGGCACATCCTATTGTGTCAGCTGAAATGCTCTCTCTGGGTGCCTGCACGTCTCCATGGAGGGTTCCTTGATGAATACTGAGAATAGATAGGCAGCTTGTACAAAGGAAAAAAAAAGGGATGAGATGGATCCCTCTTAATTGTTCATGGTGGGGCAGGAGCCCTGCCCCCGCCCTGAGCCAGTGAAACCTGCTCCAATAACTCATCCAGGCTTTCAGCAGTCAGAGCCTGGCCATCCTGCATTCCTCGGGACATGATGGGGAGAGCTTCAAAGGGAGCTTGTTCTTCACTCAGACTTCAGCAGAAATGCCAGGTCAAAGGTTGAGGGTTTGTAAACTAATAATCCCCAGATGACAGAACAGGAGCCCTTACCAATATTCTTTTCTATTTTCCTTTTTTTTCTTTTCTTTTTTTTTTCTGATTTCTTTACTTCAAGGGAATTATTCAAAAAATGGCCAAAGAAAGAGGAAGACAATTTTTAATGCAGGAAACAATGCTGTGAATATCTTGAGTAAGGAGAGAAGAAATACATTCACATTTTCACATTTGCATTTTAGAAGAGAATATGCCTGTGCCTTGAAGAGCCTCACAGTTCAACTCACTGAAGACTGTATTTGCAGCAGTGCTAATTTTTGGAGTTTTCTGCTTGTCTTCTTTTAATTGTCTTGGAGCCATGTGAATTGTATAATAAAAGAAAAAAAAAAAACCAAGGAATTCAGCTGATATCCCCACTTTTATTTTGTAAATGAGCTATTAAAAATACACAAGATAAAGCAGATTCTGGATGAAAATTTCAGCAATCAGTCTATAGACAGGTCTGCTTTACTAATGCAAGGCTTAGATATTTTATATGGCAGACTTTGTAGGCAGGGAATATAAATGGAAGGTTTGCAACAACCTAAGATGCTGAAATAGTCTTTAGGAGAGCACTTTCCAGCCAGAGGCATCTGCTATCTCTTAGCCAGCAATCCCAGCCCGTGCAAGATCAGAAGTTTATCTCCAGGGCTTTCTCCAGCTCAAGCTCTCACAGCTCAAGTACCCCAAGCTCTGAAGAAACATGAGACAAAGCAGCTCAGTCCTTCACCCCTGGTCTCTTGGTACTTTGTCTGTGAAGGAATTTCTTTCCTGCAGTTTCTATATGTGTATGTAGATAATGAAGACATTTACGACTACACTAACTGGAAGAAAGCAGCCAGAGACCAAGCTGTGTGAACAGCAATGCTTTCCTTGTGTACAGCCACAATTCTGAACACATGCAAGGTGCTGCAGAGAAGGGCAGGAGAGGGCAGCAGCCACTTCAGCAGTTACTGATGTCAGGAAGGCATGAAATTCTTACCTGCCCATCAGCAGGACAGAGGCCAAAAATGTTGGACTAAGTGCAACTAATGTTGCACTAAGGCTTGACAGCACATATTGAAAAAACATTGAGCTCTCCACACAGTCTCTGACTCCCACCACAGACCAGTCAGTACCCCCCAGGGCTCAGTTTTGGGAAAAGTCCTGTTCAATATCTTTATCAATGAATTGGATGAGGGTATTGAAGACAGTTTCTAAACAACACCAGATTGGGAGGAAGTGTCAATCTGCTGGAGAGTAGGAAGGATTTGCAGAAGGATCTGGACAGGCTGGATCAGTGGGCTGAGGCCAATTGTGTGAGTCTCAATAAGCTGAAGTACCAGGTCCTGCATTTGGGTCACAATAACACCAGGCAGCACCACAGACTGGGGGAAGAGTGGCTGGAAAGTTGCCCAGCAGAAAACAACCTGAGGGTGCTGACCAACAGCTGCTATACATGAGCCAGCGTGCACCCAGGCAGCCAAAAAGGCCAAAGTTCTGTGCCAGAAACAGTGTGATCAGCAGGACCAGGCCAGTGCTTGTCCCCCTGTAGGCAGCACTGGAGAGGCACACCTTGAATGCTGTGTCCAGTTCTGGGTCCCTCAATTCAGGAAGGACACTGAGGTGAAGGAGCGAGTCTGGAGAAGGGCAGTGGAGCTGGTGAAGGGTCTAGAGAGTGAGTCCTATGAGGAGTGGCTGTGGGAGCTGTGCTTGTTTGGCCTGGAAAAGAGGAGGTTCACTGGGATGTTCTCTCCCTCAACAGCTCCTGAAAGAAGGTGTGGGAATTGGTTTCTTCTCTCAAGTGAAAAGTCAAACCAAACAGCCTCAAGCTGTGCCAGAGAACATTTAGATTGGATATTAGGAAAATTTTTTTCAGTGAAAATGTGATCAGGCATTGGAACAGGCTGCCCAGGAGGGGTGGTGGAATTACCATCCCTGGAAATGTTCAAAAGGAATGTGGATGTGGCTGTTGTGATCACGTTTTATTGGTGAACAAGGAGGGGCTGGGTTAATGGTTGGACTTGATGATCTCAGAGGTCTTTTCCAACCTAAATGATCCAATGATTCCATGGTCATGGATTTTGTCTGGGTGAGAAAACAGCAGTCACCATGCATATGGGACTCACCAAATCAGTTTACAAGCTTTCTTGCAGCTAGACATATGATTGAAAAATTGATGTAACAGTGTCAGTTTAAAGGTTAGATGCTGATGGTTAGTCTGAACTGGCTATCCATATCTTACTTAAATCTACAGAGGTGAAAGAAGAAGAAAAAAAGAATTTTATTAGCAACTCCTCTCATGCCATCTGGGAATTATTAATTTGTAAGCCTTCATAGTTTGACTGAAAAATTTAAGTGAGAAATAACTTCTTTGAAGCTCTTCTCAGCTGCGATAACAACCAGATCTCTGTATCTCAGACTGGCTAAAGCCCAGATGAATTACTTCACTAGTTTGGGACAGGTTATTTATGCCCATACTGCTCAGTCTAACTGGGAACCATCTTCATATGCCTAAAAATGGGCTGGCTTAAACTTTCATCCTCTGATTAAAAGAATTCCAGAAACCTTTAGAGGAGAATTCAGCCACCTCTCTTGGACACGTGTTTTAGGACCTGCTGGATCTGTCCTCTTGAGTTGTAGCTCTCTGTCCCTCTTGCACTGACCACAGGCAACTCCCAGGGAGCCAGCCCAGAAGAATTATCTCCTCCAAGGACTCCAATGAAGCATTCAGAGAAAATGGTAAAAAAAAGCATAGAAGAGGAAGAAAAGGACAAGGGGCATAAAGCTCAAGGGTAAAAGGGTTATGGTAGGTAGCTCTTCACAAGGGGAAAAATACACTGTGCATTCATTCATTCAATCACATACAACTTCTTCCTACGCAGCACAGCTGAGTTTTCTGCTGGAGGCCTTGTTCTCTTCTCCATGCAAAGAGAAATATCTCAGTTTTACACAGAAATAGCTTTGTCTGCACATTTTTTTTTTTGTCTTTGTATGCAATGACCATAAAAAGTTGAAGCTAAAGCCACAGAATAGTGGCCGCTGTCCACATACTCTACCTCCAACACAGCCAGTGTGGTTTTCCCTAAGAATAGCAAATTTGTCACAGGACAAATACATGACATGCCTCTGTATGGCTTAAGCAGCCAAAAATACATGACAGAGAAAAGAAGGAAAATGCTTAATGTTACAAAATCAACAGACCTCATACTCAGAAAAAAATGTAAGCAATTTATTACTAATCTAACAGAGATCATTCTGCATGACTGTAAGAATAGCAGGGGAGTTTAATTGTTGGGGAAAAAGATCAATCTTTTATTGGAATCTGAAGGATCAAGGCAAAACACGGCATTGAGCCCAGCTTAAAAAAACTTCAGTGACATATGAACCTTAATTTTCTCTGGTAGAAAGGTATTTTCTCTTCAAGTACATTATTTTTTTTCTCTTTGACAGTCATTTGACTACTGCAGAGCACATAACACACACAAGCTGCCTTCAATTCATTTATTTGATAAAGTATGGTGTGTCCAGTTCTGGATTAAGAAGAAAAATTTTGGAACAGCTGAAAATTCCTAAATATATCCTTTAACATTTTTTTAGAACTTTCTAACTCTTCTATGGAAAAATACATTAATTAATTAAAATGCAATTTATATTGGTATAATTGGTTTCTAAGAAAATAATGAAATCCCCAGGTCTCAAGCTGTAAAACTGCATTGCCCTTTAATATAATCATACCCAATATTTGATATATCTGTGGTCCTTAAGTATTTTTTTCCAGTGATTTTGTCCCAGATTTTGTCTGGTTTTTTGTTGGTTTTTTGTTGTTGGTTTTTGTTTTTTTTTTTTACACTGGCTTATCCAGTAGGAAAATCCCATCTGTTAAATCCAAGTACAAGTAAAAAAGAGACCTTTGCATTTTCCCACAGCAATCCTGCTTCTGCATTTCCTAAATGATGGATGAGGATTGGTTTGAGTCCAGGAGTTTTCCTGTGCACTATGCCATGAAAAGGTGGGGGTGAAACAAAACAGGAGAAATATCAGCTAGGTTTTGTTGGTTTTGACCTACGTTTCCTTCTTGCACTCCCTTTGTATAAACAAAAGGTTTGCCATTAAATTTGTTTTTGCATGTAGCCAGAGAGCCATACTGAAGTCAGCTGAAACTGAAATATTTCTGTGAACATGGGCAAAGTTGAAATTTGTCTTTTAAGCATCTATAGACAGAACCAAATCTGCTATTTCCATTTTATTAATCTTCCTTTTCCCCTTTTTTCTTCTTTCCTCCCTGCCCAAAGAAAAATACTTCAGGCTACTGGACAACGGAAACTTTAGTAAATGTGATTCTCCAATTCCTTTTTGGATGGAAATAAACCATAACCACACAAATGATCAAAGAAGAGGGAAATACTTTGCTTCTCAATTCTGTTGCTAGCAGTTACATGTAATATATTGGTGAAATCTTGATCCAGTGATATGTGTACAAAAAATTTCAGCTTATTTTAGTGGGAGCTGCTCTTACATCATATCTTACACTGACTGAGGATCCAAAACTGTGATTCTTTACAGCCAAGAGATGAGACTACTCATTAATAATGATCAAGATGTCACTCTTAACTTCAGTCTGGAGGTCCTACAACAGGAAAAATCTCTTCTTTGTTAGGTATGTAATAGCCATCTTAAAGCCAAAGAAAGATACAAATGCCAGTGTCAGTGCTTAAAGGCATCATTGCTGGTATTCCACCTAACAATGCCAAGCATACTGTTAATTATACAGGTGGTTCAAGTGACTTGCAGTTATGTTAAGTGATCAGAATAAAAACCTGTTGAATTTAAACCAGTTGAAAGGGCTGGTGGCTGCCCTACTGCTTGGTTTCATTCTAGCATTAAATCAAAAATATGTGAGAGAGCATTTAAAGATTCCCAATGGATAAAACTGTAATATGCCAACAGGAGTATGAATGACTCACAGCTATTTTAGGAAGAACTTGATGTGATAAACTTAAACCCCTTATGATGAATTTATAACTGTTTTATTTACAGTACTACCTCCTGCTATAAAAAGGTGCAGGAATTATTCCATCGCTCTCCTGCTAAATGAAAGGCTCACACAAACAGGGTCATTTTAAACTCCAGGAAAACAAAAGAGAGCACAAAGAAAGGGGAAAATGTTTTCCATAGTTTTGCATCAATTACTTAAACCAACTGATTTCAGCTGGTAGTACTCTCATAGAGTCTAAAGAAAGGCATTAGCTGATTGTATTGTTAAATATTATATTGTATTAAACAATTTCCAGTCCCATATAAACTGACCACAGTCTGACAGTCTCTGTGATGATGCATTTTGAAACCAAACCTTTGGAAGGTAAGTTTTACGGCAGCTCATTTTAACCTTTAAATTCAACTGAAAAATGACATCATGCTCTCACAAAGGCAATTATCAATGTTTGCTCCAGGGACCTTTTACTTTGAGGAGAAGTGAATGATATGGTTGTTTGCATGCATTGTATCCTAATATTTGCACAGGCTGTACATATATTTGCACAGAACTGTGTTTATACAAGTTCCTGTCTGAAGTGGCCAGCTAAACACAAACTCCCTTCCTAAAGATATACAATCATGTCAATATGAAAATATGCCAGGTGGACTTTGTTAGAGTACTTCATGGGCTTTTGTGATCTCAACCTGTTTCAGGGACTCAGCTGCCTCAAAAAGGGGTGTCTTGGCCTTGGCTGCATTTCTCTGTGCAGACAAACCCCAGGGCTCCAGGCAGAGATGTTTGGAGGCACCTCAGAGGAAGACGCATGGGCCAGTGTGTGCTCCTGCACTCCCAGCTCAACTGGAATGTGACCAGTTTAGAGAGAACCTTTACATTTTCCCTGGAGGCTGAAATTATGTGTAATGGCTTACAGATTTAGCCTGGATTCTGTGAACACAGAAACATTTGGGAATGGCTGGGGCCATGGTAGGGGTGATGCTGGAGAAGCTCTGGTGCCTGCTGGGGGTGCAGGGTAAGCAGGAGGGACACCTGAGCCCGTGTTTCATCCCCCAGCCCAGCAAGCGCTGACATGAGCACAGACAACATCCCAGGAGGTGAGCCCAGAGGGGTTTTGGGGCATACAATGGCTGGCTGTGGTGGGAGCTCTCCTTTTCCCACTCCCACTGTGCCCACCAGCTGGCTGGTTGTGCTTCTCAAGGACAGAAACCCATCATCCTGAACTTGTTTAAATTGTCTTTGTCTCTCATGGGTTTATAATTTGCACAAACTGTGTTTACCTTCATCTACAAAATAAGGGTGATATCTAGAAATCTGGTAACCCTGTCAGATATTTTAATACACTGGCCTTTTAATTCTGAATCTTCAGGTGTCCTCTGGGAGCCAAGAAAATCCCAATTATGAAAATCAGAGGGACGTGGAAATATTTTGGTTCAGTTGGACGTGCTGGAATGGGTCCAGAGGAGGGTCATGACGGTGATCAGAGTGATGGAGCACCTCTCTCATGAGGATGGGTTGAGAGATTTGGAGTTGTTCATCATGAAGAAAAGAAGGCTTCAGGGAAACCTTACAGTAGTACCTTCAGTACCTGAAGGGAGCCTGCAAGAAAGCTGTAGAAGGACTTTTTACAAGGGCTCATAGTGACAGGACAGGGGGGAATGGCTTCAAACTGGAAGAGGATAGGTTTAAGATTAGATGATAGGAAGAAATCCTTTACAGTGCAGGTCATGAGGCACTGGAACAGATCAACAGAGAAGTTGTGGATGTTCCATCCCTGAAAGTGTTCAAAGCCAGTTGGGTGGGGCTTTGATCAACTTGGTCTAATAAAATATATCCCTACCCATGGCAGGGGGGCTGGAACTAGAGACTCTTTAAGGACCCTTCAAGGACCCTTTAAGGACTCTTTAAGGACCCAAACCATTCTCTGATTCATTAAGTGTCTAACATATGTGAAAGACTTCTTTACTAGTTTTTCTAGTAAGGCAAATACAGCACTTTATCTTCCAGAACATTTCTTCTGTTAAAAACACCTCTGGGTCATTGGAAGACGGAGGCTCTCTCTGCTCCAAGACCCAATACCTGGCAGGGAGGGCTATGCATTGAAGGAGGGAGGAAAAAAAAGGGGGCTGTACCAGTCACCAGTCACCAGGATATGTCTAACCTGTTCCATGCAAACACCCCCTGGGCTCCCCAGGTGCAGGGAGTAGCACTGGCTCCAGGACCCAAGCTTTCCCTGCAGCTGGGGGACAAGTGTGCAGGCTCTGGGATGCAAGAGGGCCTTGTCAGAAGTGTTGAGGCTGTTTTAGTGCTTGAAATCACAACCTTTGGAAATTTAAGCTCTCACAGTTCCTTCTCAGCTATGAATGTTTTGGGTAATGGCTTTGGCAGGAACAGGTGCCCAGTCAGTTAAATAAAAGAGCAGCCACTGGCCCCTGAATACAGCAGAGATACCCAGCCCAGGATGAAGAAATCCAAGGGACTGACAGAGTTTAAAAAGTAGCTTTGAAGAACTGTAAATACATCCATAAAATCTGTGGCAGATTATTTTCTTTGGTAAAGAAATTACGATGCTTCTTGCCCCCTGTTAAATCTTCATATTGTTTCTGTCACTCAGAAGAGCACAGAGATATTTCTTTTTTAAGTGTGATATTAATAAAGCAGAGTCAAAGGCACACTGGTGTTTTTCTGCTGCTAAATGGCTTAGAAAGTATGCAGCTCTATTTTTAGGAAAGAAATGCTTTTAGGGATTAAAATTCAAAGGATATAGTAAACAATTTCACATAACTCTTTAACACTAAAGATGATTTTTCCCTTCAGTGCAGGATAGTGCTTTCACAACAGGCTGATGAAAGAGGCCCTCACTGCTTTTTTCCCTGTATAGACTACAAAGGATCTCAGATGAAGTGATAAAATATGGAAAAGCAGCACCAATGTATATGGACAAGAGAGGGGAGGGGGAGGTAAATCCAATAAAATTAGACTCTGATAGTTAACTGTCCCAGCTGGAATTAGATTCTATCACTTGTGAATATTTCATAGTCACGAGCTGAAAGGCATCTAGTGAAGCAATTAAAGCCAATCAGTGGAAGAGCTGAGTGTTTTGTTTCTCAGCCAACTAAAATAAGCCACAAGCTGTATTAAGGTTTTAAGGGGAAAAAAAAAATCCTAAAACCAATATATTTTTTCCACTGGCCACTGGCAACCAGAAGGAATTGCAGGTACAATTTTGTTAGTAAGTGTGTTGCTGAATGGTAACTTACCCCCCATCTGAGGGAACAGGGACTCCTGTGGGAGGCAATATTCCAGGGGACTCTGGGTGTGCATTTGTGGTGCTCTGGTCCATGCAGGGGGCATATGGGAAAACCCCCTCCTCCACCTGGCTAAAGTATACTGGATGATGTTTGGCTGGCTCAAAAGATCTTTCCCTAAATCCCATCTCTAAGCTAAAGGCTCATTTATGAGAAATGCTATGGTCTAAAGGAAGCAGTAGAAGCAGAGCTTCATGCTGTAGCCCAGGCCTTCACCCCCTCTCCTTTTTCTTCTGATGGGCTATGGAGCAGATTGTTTCTGCTTTCTACTGCAAGCAAATTTCTTGTTTCCTGAGCACAAAAGCATCAGGAGAAATTAAAGCTAAAGCTCATTTTCTAGAACGGTGTTAACTTCTATGAAGAAATTAATTGTTCGGCTGGCCTATTAATCTAGATGACAGTTTTATTACAATTAAAATATCACCTCTAGGAGGCCCTTTGTTTGCATTTGACAGATTTTATTGTGTTTATATAGGCTAATGAAGCAGAATTAAATTATGCTGCTTATATTAAATTTAAATGACTGATTCATTGTATTTAAAATCCAAAATTTATCATGCATGTTCTTTAATGCCACACAAACTACATTAGTTCACTGCTGGTTTATATTTTACTTTGGTCATTTGCCCAATTGAAAAAGGTTTTGTAGGCACACTAAAACATGGTGAATTAATGTCCAAATGGCTAAAACATGAAAGACTGTCTTTAAGTATTTTAGAAGAGTAAAAATATTGTGATGCTACGTCTAGCCTGTGCTTCAGGTCAGTGGCTCTGATTTCATGGTTTACTATTGGTGATTTCACTGAAGTGCTTTTATTTGAGCCTTTGCCAACTGAGATCAATTATCTGCTGTGCTCATCTCTGTTGTTGATATTTCTTGTGACTTATTTTTATTGATCTAGCAAACTTTGTTATTCCCTGTTAAATGTGCTGCTCACATAATCCCTACTGCCCACAGTATTCCATAAAAAGGAACACTGAGTACTCAGGTTTCCGTATAAGTACAGAGCTGATCACCTATAAATATGAGGGTAACCTGATGCACATTAATCTTTGTATTTTTGGATCTTAGAATTCCTCTGAGTTTACTTTAGATTTCTGTCCCATAGATGCTTACAGCTCATCTCATTACTCTGTGTTTCTTCCTTCATTAACAGAGAGAATTGGATGAGTGGTA
Organism: Molothrus ater; assembly: GCF_012460135.2. Lineage (NCBI taxonomy): Eukaryota > Metazoa > Chordata > Aves > Passeriformes > Icteridae > Molothrus > Molothrus ater. Next base: position 20,366,398 of record NC_050479.2, read on the forward strand.
AGATTCCCTGGATTTGTATTTTAGATGCTGCCTTTAGGGCTGTGCTGTAATACCTCTATTCCTTTCCATGTTGAGGAAACCAAAGCTGATTAGTTGAGAGACAGAAGGCATCTACAGTGCAGGTATCTGTTTAGTCAGATTTAATCCCATGGCTAATATCTGAAATATTGCTAAAATATTTTCCAGTCACTATGAATACTGGTACTTTTTTTTTTCTTTTGTCAATACAAGCATACATGAAGGTCTCGATAAAAACTTTTTTGTACATCTACCTCCAAAACAAATAACTGGAATCACTGCTATTAGGATATGTCAGACAAATCTATGAGTCCTTAAGTAGTCCAAGAAGTGCTGTTTAAGAATATCAATTTTGTTGAAAAATTTTACTTTCAGGATATAAAGAAATTTCATATATCCAGTTTGAATCTGATAACCAACTTTGGCCAGGGAAACAACAGAAGAAGAATTTCAAAAAATCATTTTCCTTTTTTAATAGCAGTACTTGGTGAACTCATGACATCAATGATTTATTTTTCTTTGTAGTATTGCTCTATCTTCATCTTGGCTTTCCATTTTGGCTATTAGCTCACAGACATATATTGTTTCAAATATAATACTATGGGGAAAGAAACCTATCAGAGTTGATTTTCTGCTCAATTATTAAAATGGTACAACCAAGGGAACAACTTAAACAATTTCCTTGATTAAATGTATTGTGTAATGACACAGATGTTTGTGGGTATGAGTAAACTGGAACTAGAAGCCAGCTTTATTTTCTGGGACTTTCTGCAGGATGATGAGTTTCACTACCTTGTCCTTCAGGTCTCAGCTACCTGTAGGGATTTCTCTTGCCTTTGGGTGGCATCCACCAGTTTCATCAGCAGAAAACTTCATGAAATCTTTGGGACTCAACTGTGCTGATATGAAGTTCAATTTGGTGTAAGAAAGGATCCAGTAACTTTCATCCCTTTTTGGTGCATCAATTTTCATCTATTTGAACTGTAGAAAAGTAGGTCTACGAAGGAAGCAAGGTGGGAATAGACTTCTGGCAGATCAGTCCTACTTGTTGCTAACTCAGTGTTTCAGTCATGGAATCATAGAATGGTTTGGATTGGAAGGGACCTTAAAGATCACCCAGTTCCAGTGGCCCTGGAATGGGCAGGGCCAGCTTTCAGTAGGCCAGGTTGTTCAGAGCTCCATCCAGCCTGGCCCTGAGCACTTCCATGTGTTTAGCCATGGAAAACACATAGGCTTACAGACTTGTTAAGTGCCAATAGTGTACTGAGATTTGGTGAATCCCATGCATCAGAGTAGGGAATCCCAGCAAACAGGATCCTCTTTAAAATATAGAGGGTGATTCTAAAATATATTGGCTTTGTATCTGATACAAGGAGCAGCTGTGTCTGGACATGAAAGTTCAACAGGAATCTTCCTCTGCATGACTCACTTGAGGAAATCACACTTCTCCCTCACAGAAATTCCAGTGAGAAAAGTTAACACACCATGTTAGAATGCACAGAACTCAATACTAAAAAATACAGTTGCTTCAATGTACCACAGTCATTTTCCCTAAAATCAAGGTGACAGGTTATTGGTCCATCTGTAGCAAAGGCCTAGACCAAAGCCCCATATGTTGCCCCTTTCCAAGTTTCTAGCCTGAGGGTACATCATGTCTCTAAGAGAGGTCCAGGGATTGCATGAAGAGCCCAAAAGCCAGGGTAGTTCTGGAAAGCTCATTAGTGATGAATATGAGCTGTCATTGGAGTCTCTCTTATATAAAAAAAGAAATCAAAAAATACTAATATGTCTTTTAGTATGGTAAAAATATGCTTCCTCCCTGGAGCAGCATCACCTGTTCCTTGCTCTTTGACTTGTCTGGGTTCTGTCCTGTTTTGCTTTACTTGAATCACAGTGATGCAATGAGCCTTAAAGCAAAGTTGTTCCCTTGTGCTAATGGTGTGCTTGCCCACTTGGTGTTGGTATATTTGTGTCCAGGTAAACTTTGTTCTATGTTGCAGTAGATAAGTTGTTTTTAAAAGTTTGTATCAGTTTGAAATGTAGAAAAATATGAAGAATTTGTGACAAAGGAAGAAAAGGGTTCTTTCTGTGAGCTCATGTAAAGAATATCTACAAAAGAAAGGTTTTGCCTCTGTGTATGAATCAGCTATAAACTGGATACTCCAAGTATGGTCCAGGAGCTACAGGAGATGGTTCAGCAGAGGGGCACAAAGATGATTAGAGGTCTGGAACATCTCTCTTGAGCAGAGGCTAAGGGAGCTGGGCCTGTTTAATCGGGAGAAGAGAAGACTGAGGGGAGATCTCATTAAGGCATATAAATATCTCAAAGGTGGGTTGCAAGAGGATGGTGCAAGACTCTTTTCAGGGGTGCCCAGAGACAGGACAAGGAGCAATGGCCATAAACTAAAACACAAGAAGTTTCATCTCAACATGAGGAAGAACTTCTTTTCATTGAGGGTGGCAATCACTGGGACAGGCTGCCCAGGGAGGTCATGGAATATCCCTCTTTGGAGACATTTAAAATCTACCTGGACATGTTCCTGTGTCACCTGCATTAGGACACCCTGCCTTGGGGGTGGTTGGACTGGATTATCTCCAGAGTTCCCTTCCAACCACAACAAGTCTGTGATTCTCTGTGTTTCTCTGTTATTTAACACTGTCATTTTCATTTTTCATTAAGTCAGTCAAATTAGGAAAGTAAAATAGTTCATTGAAGCAGAAATATGTATATTAGTGTATTTGATAGGCCAGTTACAACCTTTGTAACAATTCAGCCCAGGCTGTATATGGTAAGACTATACAGAGCAGAAGTTAATATGCCAAAAAAGCAGTCAGTCTGTACAGCTGCCAGAAGAGGTGTTAATATTTTTCTCCATTCTAGTAGAAGCTCATTGGGATATGCAAAACTCATTCGTTAAGTAACACTGAAGAGTGACAGATGCTGACATATATAATTTGACAGCTGCAAATACCAGGTACTAGAAAGTGTCATTTCCCATAAGTATAAAATAATGGGTCATTATTCCCTGACAGATTAAAACCCAAGTACTATGAATAAATGAATCGGTAATCCTGCGTACTCTAAAAGAAAAATAGAGCATTCTTTTTCTTCTTCCAGAAATAAAGCAGATTTCCTTTGTTCTCCTCTCACCTGTGTGTGTTACCACCAATTGCCAACCCTCTGATGAGGTGGAGCAGAGGAGGGAGTCTCTCACACGATCTACTTAAGGCATTTAAGACCTTTATGTTTCCAGGCAGGGGATGCTGGTTCCCTAGGCAGCCAGTGCAGAAACAGCACAGCATCCAGCAGATAGCTCAGAGGAGAGGCTTGCTGCCTCTTTGATTGCAAGAGGATCCCAGGAGCACAGGCACGCCCAGGTCAGAGGTCTGACATGAAGAGTGCCTCTTCAGGGTTACCTGTCCTGCTTTGTGCCCATCCATAGGATGGATGCTGTTATGTGGCCGCATAGGAGGGCCTCAGCTTTACTCTTGCCTTTAATTCTGAGCCCATGTTTCCACTACTGAGGCACACTGACCTTCCTCAGGCAGAGAGCTAACAGCGGGGGACCCCTGAGGATCCAGAAGTAGCACCACTAGAGATGTTTGTCTTCCTCTGGGCAAGGGAAAATCTGCCCACTGGCTGAAAACCAAGCCTGGGAGGGGAGCAGAGACAGATCACACCCTGCAGAGTTCTGCTGAGGCTGCACTTGCTGGACTCATTGGAGGGAATTAATCTCTCCAGGGTCTAGAGTGAGGCTCTGCCTAATGTGGCCCGAGTCCTAAAACAAGCCACCAGGCACCATTACCAACAGGAATACACTAAAGCATTTTACAGGACTTAGTTGATGTCAGTGGTTCCCAGTGCCTGCTGTATTTAGCCAGCTGTGCACCTACAAGCTTGGCTATACTGTGCCTGTGGCTAGCAGTTAAAACATGGCTGGGATATGTCTTCTTTCTTCCCCCACCTGATTATCAAACCCATCCTTACCACAGCCTTACATTGTGATGGATGTGGCTGGGACCAAAGGCTGTTCAAAGCTGAGTTGGTATTGCCCAGTCACAGTAGCTCCAATGTTATCATGGAAAGGAGCATGGCAGGAGCTGTGCCAGTGCCTTCGGGTCACTGGAGAAACCAGCTGAGGAATCATGGAGTCATTTATGTTGGACAAGACCTCTCAGATCATCGAGTTCAACCATTAATCCAGCACTGCCAAGTTCAGCACTAAACCATGCCCCCAGGTGCCACATCCACATCCATGCCTTTTGAACACTTCCAGGGATGGTGATTCCATCACTTCCCTGGGCACCCTGTTCCAATATGGTGCTTACCTTCTCTGTGAAGAAATTTTTTCCTAATATCCAATCTAAACTCCCCTGGAGGAAGTGCATCCCTTGATGTCTAGTTAAGTAGTTTCTGATAATCCTTTCCAGCAGTTCTGTAAGAGCCAAGAGCTCTTTCCTGCTTGAGAAAAGTGCTTTTTGGTGTCTTTTGGGACAATGTTTTCTTTTTTTGCATTAGGTACCTTCCAAAAGAAGCATTATTTATTCATTTATTTCAGTTTCTTTAAATCTATGTCCCTTAGAAGTAACACAAAGCCATTATAACTGACAAGTTCAAGCTCTTGTATAATGGAGGACCCACAGAATTTCACTCAAATCCCTGCATTTGGGACTTGGTCTTTTTTTTTCCATGCAATCACAATTGCTCACATAAAAGACAAATAAAGTAATACCTTCACCCATTACTTATTGAATCCGTGGTTGTAAGGTTTCTAAAAAATAAATAAAGATTTTCAATGAATTTTAAAATGTAACGTGCATTTAGTTTCTCCAACAAATCATACAAAATTTAAGATTGAGGGGGTTTTGTTTTTTAGAAAAATATGCTTGCTACTGTATTTTTTTTTGTAGGAGATGAATTAGAAGCAACTACCATCCAACACTGAATTTATTGGGTGGATTTCCTGTCATCTTTGTGGTTGAATAAATTTTTTATAGAACCCTGGGCAAGGGTTCTACATTTAGCACAGCAGCCTTCTGCTCTGTGTCTGGGCTCCTAGAAACTATTATCATATAAATAATAATTAGATGGAAGTTAAAACCAGCATGACTGTACTGAACAAATATACATGATTGCAAATGTGTCTGTATCAGTAGGAGAGAAGGAAAGTGAATCCACTTCAAATGTTCAGTTTTACACCTCATTAGTTGGAGATGATTGTTTAATGATTTGATAAAGGGAATTTTACTCCTTCCTCAATCCACTTGTTTCTTCTGTATTTAGTAATTGACTGCAGTTCAGAGTTCTGCTGAATTTCTTAAGGTTTTCATGTATTTCTTTTCTAGAGGGTTTTATCTTCAGGCTGACTGGTGTTTGTGGGCTCAACCTCACACTATCCATAGCATAAGATGCCAATCTTCCAGCACCAGTTCTGTTTAAAGACAGGCACTTGGGCTGTCAGCAGTGGGGTGTATTCTCAGCTTCAAGGACATACTTTGGAAGTCTTTGAAGGCAAGGAGCATCAGAACAAGTTTGCGGACAGGAGATCATAGACAAAGCATTGCAGAGATCAAATGAATGCTTTCCTCAGTCTCTTAAGCTCCATGTTAATCAAGTCAAATACTAAAGGGCTGGAAAATATTATCAACAATTGCTTAGGCAAGGCCAGACTTCTATACATTTACAAGATACATGAAACAAATGTATTTACAGTAACATTGGTTAAATTTCAGTGAACATAGGTAACCTTTTTTTTTAATTCTTACATCATGAGTAGTAGTTTTAGTGAATTTTCATCTTCCAAGGGCCAAGATTTAAAAGGGGGAAAAATCAAAACAAAATATAAGGGTAAAATCTTATTGAAGGAGCTGGGGTTCATGCCTCCATACTATCATTTTGTTCTTTCAGTTCTAGGTGTTGGTAACTGAAATTTCCCTTTCACAGAGCATATGGCTGCAGTAACAATGTGTCTGTCTCCTTAGTATTTGTTGGCAGACTAGTTTGCTTTTGTTTGTATAAAGTAGAAAGGAGCTTTAAAGGCAGTAGTCCAGGATGTGTGGTGCATGGAGCACTAGTAAAGTGGTTGAGACACTGCTGGCAGCAGGAGTCTGCAAAGAAACCATCACATTGGAACAAAAACAGCTGTCTGCCAGCACCATAAACTTTAGGAAATGTTGTGGGTGATTAGTTGCTACTCCTAATGTGTGAAAGTTGGCCTGTCTGCATACAGGCAAAATAAACTCCCTTTTACTTCTTGCCACTCATACATAGAAATCACAGGACATTATGGAATTGATTATGAGCCATAAAAGCCAGGAAGTTCAGTTGTAGAGTGAAAACCATGGCAATGACTGTCTCTTTCTATTTGGATGTCACTGCATGAAAAGCTAAGGTGAAATGAAAAGGAACAGGAAACAAACCTCAAATGGGAATGGGACAAAGATCACTAATGGGAAAAGCAACTCAGTCAGGAAGGAACACTCAAGCATATAATATAAGGCACCTGGCCTCTCTGAAACTTTTGGTTTTTTAAGTAAACCTTAGTGGTCCTGGAACAATAGTAAAAAAACAGTCCAGAAAACACATATTCTGCTGAGTGTCACATAGATTTTTTTTTTCCCCAAAGACAGGCATCCTTCCCATTTCCACCATCCCACCAGCTCACATAGTCTGAATAAACAGCACTTCAACAAAAGCAAGAAGGAATACAGATTGATTGCAAAGAAATTAATAAAAATGGGTGTTTGGTTATGAACCCCTTCAGTTACAGTTTTTGGGGATAAACTGTTTCAAAGGCCATTTCAAAATTAAATCATCTGTGAGTGCAAATGTGGGAATTTACCATGAAGTGAAATTATCCTTTTTTTGTGCTGCAAGGCAGTTTGAATATTTCCTTTCTGTGAGGGATTTTTTTTCTGAACTGAAATAGATGTGAAAACTAAGGGCAGAAGGTGAGGCTATTTTATTTTTTTCTTTTATATACCTCTGAGTCTTCTGCTTTAAGCAATCTTAACAAAGATAAATATTTATATAGTACCTGCCAGTCTATGGCTTAAAAGCACTTAACATGCTTTAATATATACTGTTGCACAGAAATAGAAAAAATACAGTTCTAGGGTGAAAGGTAATTTCTGGCTGTTAGCAATGCTGGAAAACAGAAAGTAAACAGGATTTAGAGCAAAGTAAACCAGAATTCATTCCTAGTAAGAATAAGTAAAAGAGAAAAGCTAATATTTCCACTTCTGCAAACTTTGTCAGTGGGAATTTCAAAGCCTGATTTCTCTTATCTTTCATAAACAGGCTGTAAATCTTAGGCCCTACAAAGTAAATGGATAGCTTAGTACTCTAACAAAGGACAAGACTTCATTCCCACAATTTAGTAAGATACAGCTTTGGAAGAAATGGTAAGATCTGAGTCTAAGTGCCTTCAAGGGGTTAAGAGGGGCTGTAGAAATGACTTATGCTTTTGACTAGGCAATAAAACTACATTCTTGGGTGGGGGGGAGACTGCAATATTTTGGAGTGCTTTTTCCTCACAAAAATGTCACAAAAAGATTTTCTTTCCTTCAGCATGATCCACTTTATTGTATTTGCAAGAAAAGTAAAGGAAATTAAGACGTTTACTCTCGGAAATGCCCGTTTTTCTTTCTAATGCAGTGATTTAGGGGTCATTCTCAGGAGAATACCAGGATTAGCAGATGGTCTCAGATAAAACTTTTGGTTTGTATTTTTTATTCTTGACTTACTGAAGAAATCCAGCAAGCAACAGAACCAGAGGCTTTAGATAAAAGTCCTAGAGGTTTCTCCAGAATTGAAGAATCATTAAGATTGGAAAAGAGCTCCAAGATCATGGAGTCCAATGTTTGACCGAGCACCATCACCATGTCAACTAAACCATGGAACTAAGTGCCACATCCAGGCGTTTCTGAAACCCTTCCAAGGGTGGTCCATCCACCACTTTCCTTGGCAGCCCTTTCAATGCTAAAGTCACATTCATACTGTGAAATGCATACCTAAGTGTTTGTGGAAAATAGGACACATCCAAGAGGAAAGCATGAAAGAGCCCTGCCTCCAAATTCCCTGTCTCAGAGGACTGATTTATTTCATAAACATAGAAGAACTGCTAATTTTGCATGTGTAACTTTAAGTATAGCAGAATTTAACTCTTTTTTTCCTTTTTTTTTTTTTACTTTTAAGGCAGTTGGGAGGTTTTCTTCTTAGTAGTGAGACTATTTTGAGAATCAATTTAAATATCTGAAATGATTATGCATAGCTAGTACAAATATGCTAAACCTAACCTTTGAAGTAGTGCTTAGCTCTTCACTTCCAAAATGAAAACAAATTAATAAAAATTGCTCTGGATTAAAGAGGCATACTTGGTATTTCATTCTCAGCAGAGAAACACCTCAGACCAGGGCTGTAAAGGTACCTGTTTTGTACTAAGGAGCTTTGGTCCTGACATCTTCAAACGATGTTTCACAAATTCTCCATCACCTCTCTTGGATCCCTCAGAGTCAGCAGGAAGGAATTTACTCATTGCCAGATATACTGATCCAAACAAGCAGTACAGGGCAATATGTGCTATGTCAAGACACCAGCCCTGGTCCCAGGGTATTCTTGCTTTGTGGGCACAGCACTTCCCAGCTAATCTTTTCCCCACACTTCCTAGCCCAAGTTGACTACTGTTAAGGAGGCATGTTTCAGACCATCTATAGCTTTCTAAACAAGCATTTTGTGCTTTGCCATGAGTCCCTCAGCTCATGCACACAACCTCCAGCACAAGTGGGACAACTTGGTCTGTCTTAGCCAAGCCAGCCTTCTGCCAGCCAGCCTGAGCTGGTGCTCGGGCACTGCTGAATGTCAAACCTTCTTTCTTTCAGGTACATGACCAAGGAAGAAGTGATGCACTGGACAAGCATCACCTGGCTCTATGATCCTCCCCAGTCTGGAGCCCTGACTTTCAGGTTAGGAAAGAACAGAGAGAAAAGCAGACTTTTCTCTTTTCTCCTGAAGCTGGGCCACAGGAATGCGTGGTGCTGGCCCCAGTATGCTCAGGAAATCTCTAACTGCAGTGGCATTTAGTTTTGAGGTGGGAGACTTCCTTTTTGTCCCTGTTCCCAAGGCTGGTAATATATTGTACATTTGAGAAAACTAAATAAAATACATTAGGAAAGATGGGAGAAGGAGTGGGAATGAAGAGTTTTCTTCTCCTACTAATTGCAGCAATCTCTCTCTTCTCCCTTCTGCTTTTATGTGTTAATTTTGCCAGGGTTTGCAGGATGGGGTCAGCCTCCTTAGGTGTAGCAGTGAAAAGCCCTGACCCTTGATTTTCTGTTTCTTGTTCAACTTTCTAAGCACATGTAAGATGCACCACAGCACCAGAAGCATTTCCACAAGTTCTCAGTCATTTTTCACAAGAAAAAAGAAAGCAAGTGCTCTGAGATGTCTTTGATTACCAATATAGGGAAGAGGTAAGATCTTATGGTCTTCTCTGGCATTTTTTGTTAGCTAATATCAGCTGTTGCCTGTTCTGTGTGGTAGCTACTGTTAAACCTGTTTCTCAGCACTTAATTCTCATTATACTTTTAAAAGGATATTTAAGGATGTAACATGGGGTTGTAAATTGCACAGAAGCCTAAAGGTTACATATGGTAATGCTACCAAGGAGTGTATGCTGCTTTCCAGATCTGACCAAATGTTTTACAGAGAAGGCATTTTACTCAATTCTCTAATGTTGTTTTATGTAAACAACATAAATAATAATGTGTTTTAGAATTGCCATTGCAAAATAAGACCTTTCTATGCTCAAAGGGCCTCTGTGCATTCCCTACACAGATATTGCTATGCTGAAGGACATACTTATGCAAATAGGAATGATGGTAAAGAAAGTGAAGAAAAATATCAGGTCAGAAGAACAAAACTGTGTTTCTTCTAGCTCCATCAGCTTGGCTATATTTTCTTCCTGACAGCGACACTGGAATGGCAAAAGAATTCCTTCAACCAACTCTTCCTGTGACCTAAATGCATAATTGATGAAAATGTATTGTTTACACGAAAGCCTCATAGAAACCACCAGGAAAGCATCGCAGATTATTTTTTCCTCCTTTTGCCACTATGTTTTTACAGATGTGATGTGTGGTTTAAGGAGCCAAAGCAGACAGTTTAGCCCTGCCAAATATTCCAAACAAAGAAAAAGGTTTCTTTCTTTCTTCCTCTTTTCCTGACAGAATATATATAGCTAAAATAAATAAATAAATACATAAATAAATACAATTTTAATCGCTTTTAATTGTCATATCTACAAAACTTCATAAGGCAAATTACACATTTAGAGCAAACAATTATACAGCTTTGATTCCTGCCAGAATGAGAAGTCAGCGCACAGGCGGTGGCCTCTGTCAGCCCGAGCACGGCTGGTGGCACCGGCGCTGCCGCCGCAGCCTTGCCGAGGGCTGGATTGCCACCTAGTGGGACCCCTTTGCTCCAACCCACTGGAGCTGGTGAAGCCCTGCTCATTGTCCTCACCCTGATTAATAAATACTGCAGGTAAATTTAGAGCCTGGAGCAGTGGATCACTAAACACCCTGAGCTTTCGGTGCGGCACAGAATGAAATCATAGAATCATGAATGGTTTGGATTGGAAGGGACCTTAAAGATCCTCCAGTTCCACCTCACCTGACATGGACAGGGACACCCTCCATTTGACCAGATTACTCAAAGTTCCACCCCCACAGGGCAGGGACACCTTCCACTTCACCAGATTCTCAAAGTCTCATTCAATCAGGCTTACAGTGATGAGGCATCCTCACCTTCTCAGAGAAGCCTGTTCCAGTGCCTTGCTACCCTCACAGTAAAGAGTTCCTTCCTAATATCTAGTCTAAATCTGCTGTCTTTCAGACTAAAGCCATTACCCCTTGGGGAGTGTTTGCCCCAACATGTTGCAGATGTACCCAAAATATCAGTGGCTGGTTCAGAGGCAGCACAGAATGCCTGTGTGGCGCTGCTAGCTCTCCTTATCACATGAGGATGCTGGCCTCTCTCAAGTGTCCTCTGGTACTTGAACACTGTTATAACTGATAATATCTTCTCTTTGAAGCTGAGAGAAAATCTAAATGTAAGAAAAACCATGAGGCCCTCTTGTCAGGGCAGGAAAGATATGAGGATAGACCATGGCTGTTTGCTGTGATAAACTGCCAGCCCCTTGTGCTCAGTGCACATGGAGTTGTGGCAGACACAGACACGGATTTGGTTTTCCATTGATCTGAGAAAGGCAGACTTTGTGCAACTGCAGAAAAGCTAAACACAATTCCTGGTGTGGCTGTGCAGTGTGATGCAGTCACTTACTGAAAACTCCTCCCTGACTAACTGGGAGCTTAGCAGGAGGGAGCAGTGGGGTGGAAGAGGCCAGCCAGAACTTCTGAGGACCAGCTTAAAAGTCAGTCCCAACAGGGTGTATCATCAGCCAAGTATCACAGCTCTCCACCTTTTTCCTCTGTGCATTCCTGCTCCCAGAGCCCTGTTCCAATGAAGGTGGGAGGAGGCAGTGGTGGCAGTGGCCTCCAGCTCTGCTGGCGAGGAGGTGTCTGTGCTGCTGTTCCAGCTGCTGTTCCAGTGTCACTAGGTAGAGAGGAGCACCTGCTCTTTCTGTGTGTGAGCAAATGTAACCACTGCTAAGGTTGCTTTCATCCCTGGACTAGTGTATATGTTCATGAGGAATGAAAAACTTCAGTAAGAGAGGCAAAAAAACTCCATAGTCTCATGAATGGGGCATTATTCTGAGACAAAAAAAAAGGGAACTTGGCAAAAGGAACTCCTCCTGTCCTCTATATTGTTGAAGCTTGAACAGCAAGAAGGCAGAATTCTAACATGAAGCCAGAAAAAGAGCAAATAAGGCAGTAGAGGTTACTGTGGCCTGTATGTACCAGGCCATCAGATGATCGAGCTGGCCCCTGGTTCTAGTCCCTCAGTGGTTTGTATTTTACAATTCGTGAACACTGAATATTTATTTGGTGGAAATAATGGTCAGCTTAGCTACTGACTTTGTTGCTGGCAAATTTGCATTCTGTGCAGAAGTCCCAAGTGAACAGAAAGAGCAGATGTGTTGATTTGTTTGGGGGTTCCTCAGTTATTACAGAAAAGCTGCAGCAAAGAGGCAGGAGGAGTTGGTTGAGACTGAATGAGGAGAAAAACATCAACATGAGAAAAGGAGGAGGGGATGGAGGTGTTAGTTCCCTGCCCTACCTGGTTATCCTTACACAGAAGGAAAACTGGTACCCTTGGAATGGTGGCTGTTTATCTGGAAGGAAGCGGCCTGACATGGAGAGATTTACTAAGCAGGAGTTGTTGTAGTCATCAAATGAGCAGGGATTTCTATTGCCTAAACTTGGCCTGACAGAGAGAAAAGGAATGGTTTCATGTATGTTCCCACAGGCTTGGAAAGAAGAGGTGCAGAGGAGCTTATGTTTTATTCCTTGCGTTCCTGTGACTAGTGCTTTGTCGTAGTGTTCCTTAAAGGTTGGAGACAGGGCCAAAACATAATTCAGCATCAATATTAATTATCTATGAGGTGGAAAATCTTCAGGCAGACTACTTACAGCTTTATTGTACCTCTAATTATTGTACCATTTGAATTAATTAATTGGATAAATATTATTATTATTATTATTATTATTATTATTATTATTATTATTATTATTACTACTAACCAGGTGCTCAAATGTTGGACAGAGATCAAAAATCAAGAATTAGTACAATAATCTAAATTATAATTGATCTCAAGCAGTGACTGCATGTTTAAATATTCTGTCCAATGACAAATAGCTGTTAGATTTTAACTTCAATTACATGAAGCAAAATACTATGTTTGGGCTACAGCAAGGCATAAAAATGTGATGAACATCCCAATATCTGAAAAATGGGAGTATCAGCAGAAGCCTAAGTTTCCTATAACAATTTAGATACAGATTCTGCATCTCAGTGTGATTAGAATTGCTATCTGAGTTATTTTTAAGTCTAAAAATGTCCCTTTTAGGACAATGCTCCTTCTGGCTTGGCAGGAGGCCCACCAGAGCAGAAGTTGGCAAGGAAGGAAATGGAGCTGCACTATGGTAACTTAGTGAGCTGCACTTAAATCAACACCTATACAACCTGTATTGCATGGATAGTTACCTAACAAAGAGACTCTAACCATGAGGTTACTGTGAAAAAGAGAAGGGCTGGTATTGGCACATATGGTGTTTCTTTCCTGAATCTTCACTGCTGACTGGGGTAATTTTGGAGCCTTTGGTAGAGTTTGTGTCCTCTCCCTCATCTGTGAACCACAGCAGAGCTTAAGTGTCTCTCTCTCTTCCCAGGCTTGGGGACTTCAGGGGTCTGGTTGCCCCCTGTACATAATTCAGAAATTTTGGATTCTAATGCTCACATAATCTGAGAGTTAGGTAAGTAAAATTTGTCTTTAGGCAATTTGCAGCTTTGGAAATTATCTAATCATAAGGCTTCACAACCTTTCAATCTTACCTGTTGGGCATCTTTAGAAGCAGAGAACTACATCTGACTTTTTAATTATTTAGAATGGTCCTTTTGCATGGCACAATTATGGCAGCCACTCCTTTTTACTGCATTTATCAAAGGAGAAACGTTCCGCTAGCATCAATGCACTAGTCCTGCAGCACTCCACATCAAATTGTGCATGACCACAGTCTAGCTCTCGCTAGCAACTGCAGAAACAGCAAACTTATTTCAGGGGAAAAAGTTGTATTTTAAAATGCATTAGGAGAGAAAAACAATAGCATTGGTTGCAGTCAATACAGATATTATTTCAAATTTTAGGTATTATTTCTTCCGAGTAGTGAGACCAGCCAGCGTATGGTATGGTTCTCCTGAAAGTGGGATGCCTCTGTTCACATAACTTTGAGACAATAAAGCAGCTCTTCCTAGCTAATATACTAGTTTTGTCTAGTTTGTCTAGATTATATATAATCTATACTAGATTGTCTAGTTTCCTAAGAAATCTGCACATTTTATTCAGTGCCCTTTACTGAATCTTTGTGGATTAAGAAAGACTGGTTAATCTGAAGGGTATGTAACATCAGCTGGTCACAAACATTGCTCTAAATGCTGTTCAAGCCAGAAACAAATAATCAGGCTTTGCAAATCCCCACAGAGAGTTGTTCACTGATTGTTCAGGCTGCACAATCATTTCTCAAATGAAACACAGCTGAAGTGCCAAATGCTGACTCTCCCCAGGCTGGCTGTTACATATGGTTATGTCTTCCTAACCAGTTACCTGCTGTGGCTGGGCAAAGCCAGTAGGAGCACTCAGATTATTTTAATCCTGATTATACAAGATAATTCTGAAATATAACAAGGGTTGAAATCATACTGTAATAAAACAGGGTTTATGATGTGCTTAAACCAAGAACATTAATTATGTTCAGAATACAATGAGTTTAAAGGAGGGATGGAGAGTTAACCAAATGCTGCAGCTACAGGTCAGCAGTTCCTGTCTCATTCTGCCTAAGAGCCCATAATTGCTTTAGGATACAGCTCTCACAGTCACGTCCCAGCTCCAGACTGACCTCACTGGGAAGTCACCAGTTACTGGTTGAAATGGTGAACATAATAAATTGATCTGTGAAATACAGCAGCTATTTTTCTCAGAAGTTCATTTTTTTGATATTGCATTAAGATAGTGTGAGGACTTCAAGAAGCACAATGAACAGTCCCAAACACTGTCAAACAAGAAAGTTCCCACAAGGGAAGCCACCACAACAGGACCTTAGAATAAGCACAGATGGCAAAAAGGAAGGCAGTAATACCAGACCTAACCAGAGGTGAAAGTTTGGAATTAACACACTGGACAAAATTCCGCTGTGCAAACTGTGGGAAAAGCACTGACAGCAACAACAGGAAGGTGCCAGGCCTGGTGAGCCAGATCTACGTAACCTTCTGGACAAAAGCTCCCACCAAGGCAAACTGTGAGAAAGGAAGTGTCTTACACAAGTGCCATCCCACGCTGGGTGGGAACAGCACCCATGCCTTATGGATAACAAGAACTTGGACTGTGGAAAAGTGGTACCTCCACAAGAACATGGCAAGCAGGCCAGGATGAAGACGGTCCATCAGGACATCACAGGATTCCATGTGGCGGTGGTATCTTTGCTCAATCTCTCTCTCACACTCTCTTTCTCTTTTCCCCACTCTCTTCTATCCCTTTCTACTTGACATTTACTATTTGCCCCTTAATTCAGGCAGAGACAACTCAATAACCAGATCCTAAGAGATAGCAAGCCAAAAAACAAATAAAAAAACTCTGTGCAGCATTCCAGCAACACTGTGTTTGCCGCGTCCTCCAGGAAGCAGCAATGCAAATCCTCTCTGCCACAAGTGGAGGCCCTCCCCTGGAGATGCACATTTCTTATTTGGGATATGGTGTCTGTGAGACTGTGCTTAGTGGGCCACCACAGCAGTGAGGAGCTAGAAGCAACATCACATTTGGAGCAGAGGAGCAGAACAGCACAAGGAATAATACAGCTTGTAGGAAATAGGTGTGGAGGAAGAGCCTCCTCTAAAGGAGCAAGAAGGCACATGGATGATAACAGGCTGCTTGGTTTGGATTTGGAGGGCACGCCAGGGTGTGCGGAGCACAGCTGCACCACAGCAGTGCTGAATGCTCTGAACATTTTCTATTCCATTTCCCAGCTGCTCCACCACAAGTGATGACAGGTAGGTCTAAAGTTCAGAACCCCAAGACCAAATACAAACTACAGGAATTATTACTACAATTTATTGAAGTTGCTGCATGCCTGATGACTCCTGGGTTATGGTGTGTGTTTTGGGTTGTGTTAAGGGCACAGCAATCCATGGAATGAGTTGAAGGCCATGGGACTGCCAAAACCAGCTTCTGAAATGAGCAATTTAATTTGAGCTAGGATATTGCTGGCACGTTCACCTTAGTTAGTGTTGATCAGGATCGAGCCCATATTCTTTGCTACTACCTAGAATTTAGCCTCTGACAGAGATTTATGTTTCATCCAATTAAATAGGGATGATTTAACTTGTCATTTTCAGTCTTTGATCTTAGCTCTCAATTAAAGTGCAATTGAAAAATGTATACAAAAAATCTAACATAGGAGCTTTGCAACATCTAGTTTTAAAGTTTCATGATCTCTTAGACAGAAAAATTGTGATGGTGTTCACAGGGGTTTTCAGGTGAGAGAAGAGATGAGAATGTTGACTCCATGTTCAGAAGGCTTGATTTATTATTTTATGATATTTATATTACATTATAACTATACTAAAAGGAATACAAGGAAAAGTTTCATCTCAGAAGGCTAGCTAAGCTAAGAATAGAAAGGAATGAATAATAAAGGTTTGTGTCGCGGACAGAGAGTCCAAGCTAACTGGTCTGTGGTTGGCCATTAATTCTAAACATCCAAGATGGGCCAATCACAGATGCACCTGTTGCATTCCACAGCAGCAGATAACCACTGTTTACATTTTGTTCCTGAATCCTCTCAGCTTCTCAGGAAGAAAAAATCCTAAGAAAGGATTTGCATGAAAAGATGTCTGCAACAAACAACCTGGTTAGATAAATCGTTTTTCTTCTCTTTTTAGATAAAATACCTCCTCTAAGGTATTTCTGATGCTGAATAAAAAACATTTTTCTCTGAAAATAAAATAGCCAGCTTCAAAACTGATTCTCTGAAGTCCACTGCATGAACTTTACTAACTCCCTTCTTAATATTACCTAACCTATAATTTAATTGGATATCCTAGATCCCTAGAACTCAGGCTTGAATTATCCCTGTGAGTGAGAAAACAAAAGATAAAAATCATTGAGGCTTTAAGTTAAATTATTTTCTAATTAATAAGATAGCCAAGAAATGTTTCCAGTACTGTAAGTCAGTTTTATTTAAAAAATAGAGTCCAAACATTGTTTTCATAAGGTGCAACAGATACACTGTTTTCTACAATTAAAAAAAACCCAAAACAACAAACAGAGCCAAAGCAAAACTACAGTCATAAATACAGTGTCATTCAAACATGGAATCAATGAGTCTTCTGTAATCCTTAAACATTCTTTTTCTGCTTCTTCAAAGCATAAGAATTAATACTTAGTGTCACTGGGACAGCCAAAGGGTCTTTCTAATGTCATCCATTTCTGTACTTTATTATTAAACTTTCCGGTACAGATTGCTTCAAGTACACATCAGAAGCTGAATGTAACTTAACACAGTTCATGCAAAACAAAGGTACAATACTGAACCTCCATCATTCAAAGATTTTTATTCCCCTGTTTATTTTAGTTGGGCATTTTTGAAGGCCAACTGCTTGAAGGACTGAACTGAGGTTGCATAATTCAGCAGTATATACCAAAATACTCACATAACTCAGATTGATAATACTACGTGACTACCTTGAGCTATACAAACTCAAACAAATAGGGCCGAGATCTGGGCCTCTTGGAGTCTATTCAGTACCTTCTGAAACAAATTTTGGAATACAGATGGAAAACAGTGCCTGATAATGGGCTTATTAAGGGGAAATAAATCATTACATCATAACTGCATTTTTTGAGATAAGCATGTTATTAATTTATATTAAGAGTGTTCCCTTTCAGACACCAGTGTGGAGAGCAATAAAGGCTGTAGCATGGAGGAAGTTTTCTATTTAGCAAAGTCTGTCCTGTCTCAAAGCCCTCCATGTCATTCTAGCATCAGCCTCAGCCTTGATGATAACACCAAGCAGCTGAAGCTAGCCATGAGTGTGCCATTCCTGGACAGCCAGATAGCAGCCCCTGCTCTGGTTTAACATCTTTTGAACAGACACTGGAACAAGGAGCAGCACTACATGGTTACATTTAAAGCTTTCCATCTAGAGAGGAATGTGTTTGACAGAAGAGAGCTGCACACCCATTTACCTGCCTTTTACTTGGGTGGTAGTCCAGGGTCAAACTGCATTCACAACAACTACATAAATCTCAATTCCTTCTGCTTGCTACAAATCACCATGTTGGTTTTTTGGGTCTTGTTTTTAAGTCCTGAGGGCTCCTCCTAAGTAGTCTAATAAGGCAAGGCAACAAGCTATCACAGGGGTGACTTGGTTTCAGTAAATCAGGCCTCTGGGTATTAATGGGAATTAACCACCCAAGTCCATGCCAATGCATAACCACAGATTGAGTTTAACCTGATAAGACAAGTTAATACATATGTGAATTTGTATTCACAGCCAGATTAACCTCAGTTAAGCAAGTCCATGTCTTTTTCTCATAAAATTATAATGTTTTTCAGTGTTGATACACTGTATTGGTTGCTGCTAGCAAACATGGAAAGTAGAATATGGTCCTACAGTTTTAATCCAAGAATGAGATTGCTCTCAAAAATCAGCCTTTTTAGCTTAGTCTACATCCCTTAGATTCTAGAAGTTATGGGTAGAGACTGACAATTGTATAAAGCCCCATTTGGATTCAGTTGTGGGAATGAACTGATTTTATGATGGCTTCTCTGTTCAAATGAGGGAATCTAGTGTTTATGAGCATTGTTATTGACTTGGTTGGCTTTTTATGAGTTCAGCTGCTGACAGCTTCACAGAAAAATGTAAGAAATAATCACATTATGTTCTATTTCCTATTTTCAGAGGAAAGGGGTTGCTCAGTCCTATAGTTTACATGGTGTTACCTTTTAAATAATACATTGTACTGCAGCTGTTCAGTTAACAAAAAGTATACATTGAAATATTTATGGGCTTTGGCCAGAGCTACACATCTTTATGTCAGTCTGTTGCAAACACCATTGTTAGGTGGAGTACTTAACAGATTAAAATTCCCTCTACTTCCGTTTCTTTTACTTGAGCAATTCAGGCCATACTCTGTGTGAATGCAGTGGGACACAGGCCAGAAGGAAGCAGGGTCACCAGAGATAAGGGGAGGAATTTGTGACATAGAACTTCAGCATCCATCTCAGGGTGCACCTGAGCAGTTCAGGGACACAACAATCATGCACATTGCCCACATGTTAAATCAACAGTCTGGGTTTGGGCTGGAGTGAGCAACAGGCTGTTCTGGCATGGAAGGTCATCTCTGTCCATGAGAAGCATCCAAACACCACCAGTTATCTGGGTGAATTTGAACAAAAATACCAGAGGTCTTAGATGCCTAAATGAAGGGACCAGGAGGTCTGAAGGGGATTCAAAGCACAACCTTTCTCCAGTCTTTTAAGTTTGCATCTATAAAGCAAGGGCAGTGTGAATTATGTGTTACAGAGAGTACAATTTGGTATTCTGTTACTGATAGCAGTACTGACTAAAGGGTTGACCCTCTTTATCTCACAGAGGACCAGAACAAGGGTTTAGGAAAATTTAACATTTTTACCTGAGTGACTTAGAGGTCTCTACCAGGGTCTGGTAAATCTTGTGTTCTTGGTGCAAACAGATAAATACTTAAAGCTTTCCCATGATCATTTGCATTCTCAGTCCCTCTGATCTTATCCAGTCACAGTGCTGTGGAGAGGAATTCCACAGTCCTATGACTGACAAGTGCATAAAAAGTCAATCTCTTACAGAATAAGTGTCTATGACTGTTAAATTAATTTCAGCCATCTCTTGGCAGATACAGACAAATGCCAAGAAAGAGCAATGACAAAAAGGACCTAAGTGGACAACCAAGAATCAATGCAGAATGTCATTCATTTGTGAAAAATTGTGATGTACATAAGGGAAGACAGTGAGGGATTCAATCTCTTGTCACTAACACTGATGAGAGACAGATACCACTGTCCTTTTCTTTTAGTGCTTTTGAAAACTATTTTATGGGCTTCTATGTTTTTTCCAGTTACCACAGCAAACCACAAAATACTAAGTTTTACAGTACTTGTATGCAAAATTGCATAGAGAGATAATAAATTCTTACAAATAAATCCCATTTCAACATTTATAAGGGAAAGCTGGTTGACAGAAATGCTAAGCAGTATAAAATTCAAAAGACTAAAGCAGGGAGCAAGGGACACTATATTTTAAAGTGATTTGAGGCATAATCTTACTCTTTTCTTAAGACTTAACTCCAGTCTTGATTCATTAAACATTTACAAAATAAATGAAGATGACAAAGTCTTTCATTTAAAAATATGTCAAATTTTGTCCATCATGAAAATGGTATAACTCAGTAGCAAACAAATAGCCATGATTCCAGTGACAAAAGCAACTGACATTACTCATCTACACTCAATGGCTTGGAACACAAACCTTTCTATCTCTTAGCTGCTTGTACGTGAACAGTGTCTGCTACTCTTCACACCTGCCTCAGGAGTTACTGTGACCTTGATGCCTCCCAGGGGTGCCCGTGGCTCTTTCTCTCTAAGCCCCGCATCACTTACCCCCACCAGCGCTCCAACTGAGCTCTTGGGAACCTCATTAAGGAAACACAGCTTGATGTCTGCAGCTGCTCAGAGCTTCTAAACTGCCTCCCTCATTAAATAAGTGCTGTCCTGCATCCACTCCCTCTGTCAGAGGCATATCAGGCCATTCCTCATATACGTTACCTTTTTCTCTTTAAGCAAGATGAAACAGCAAACACAGCCTTCGTGTTAATCTAGAAGGGATTCCTGCGGGGTTACTTTCTTCTTCTTTACCAGTCTAGTTAAACATGATAGATTCAGGGTCCTGGTTTGCCATTTGAGCCATATGTCTTAATACATCCTTTTTAGTTATGATACCCAGCAGCCTCCTATAGGAGAAAAGGAAGCGAAAGGTCAACAATCTCATATATCATCCAGGTTTGTTCCCTGTTCAGCTGCAGAGACATTTTGTGAGTGCTTCCATACAGTACTGTCCATCTCCCATCTCATGTATTCCCCAATTATTACCTTTGCATAAAAGTATTCTCACCTCATGTATTTCTACTACCCCAGCCACGATAATTAAGTGAAATACTTTGGCTTATTACCTCTCGTTATTGGGAACATGACTGAATGAGGAGCTACAAGAATTAATAACTGGTACCACAAATAATAAGTATCTTTAGGTTCAGGCTGTGAGGACCAGCAGTCAAATCCAATGTATCAGTGCTTGGTAGTACACAGAGTAAGCTAAAGCACAGGGTTTCTGAAACTCTCACTGACAGTATAATTCCTTCAAATTTAAATGATAATTTCTCATTTATGTGAACCTAAATGAATTATATCTGTCAAGAAAGATGAGGCCTATGGGATGTCTGGCCCCAAGAGTCAAAAAATTCATAACCTTCAGTATTCAAGGGCTTTTTACTTCCAGTCCTTGAAGACCATTAGGCACTGAATATTGAAACTGTGCCATTGTTAATAGTTTTTCCACCTTTCATTTCACGTAACTTCTAAAACTCCAGGTATAAATTTCTGAATCCAGGCACCTAAAATCAGAACCCTTATCTGTGTCCCAATAATGGTTCTTATTTTCTTAATGCTGAGGATACTGCATTGACAGTAACAACTGAAATGCAGTATTTTTGAATAACAAAAAGACTCTCTAACAGAAGAATAAATTTTAGTCTTGCACATTTGAAAGTGATGGCTGTGGTTTGGCTATCCTGCTATCACTAGATCCTGGGATGAGCCATGATGCCCAAATATCTGAAATTCCATTGGAACTATGGAATGTTATGTCTAGTCCACACGGTGCAGCTTTTTATTCCCCTAATTTCATGTTTGCCCACCTCCTTTGGCTGTTATTTGAGGGCCTTTAGTTTATCCACCTTTCCATTATCCAATAAAGAAAGTTGAACAGAGTAATTTTCCTCCAGTGCCATCTTTATCACAATTTTCACAAACATCTAATCTAGCTGGATATCTCAAAACAGTATATTCTTTGCAAACAATACTGCTTGGCAGATCTGCCTCTGCTGAAAACTGAATGATAGTGGGAGTCAGAACAGTTTATTTTGTATTTATTTTTACCTTATCTAAATGAGAATACACTAAGGATTTGGGGGAGCAGAATGAAATATAACACCCTGCAAGCACCATTTTGGTTCCGAGTCTGACTTCTTTTGCTACCCTGGAGACACATGGGTGAGGTTCCCTTATTCATCCATTCACAAAATAAGACAAAATAAAAATGTTCACTTGACTGTCAGCTACTCACCCACTGCGGGTCACCAGACACTGCCGGAGCCCAAGCTTTCTGAAGATATCCACCACAGTTTCCATGGGCGTGTGGTCTGTGACGGTGAAAGGGCTCAGGTTGAGAATTCTCCGCAGTTTCAGTGGGTGGGGACTGTTGGGTGGCACTTCTGGGGGGTCCTCGGTGAAGTACACGATAGAGTTGCTCACCACCCCATCCTGACGCTGTCGCGCATTCTCTGTACAGCACAAAAATTGGGGCAGATAGTGAATTAAGTTTGGCAATTAAAAAGAATCACTCCTTTGGAAAGCAAGGTTTGATTTTGTCTTTAATGTACTGAAGTCCCAGAAATTTGGGTCTCTGAGTAACCTTGAATTTCTTTGAGCCATCACTCCCTCAAAGCAAATGTGGTATTTTTATGAGCACATATTTTTCTTGGTTGGGATAATGCTTTTCTGAATAGATATGCAGCTCATTGCATTCACAAACTTCACTAATCCAATTTCTGTCAAATTCAAATCACTGTATGTAATTTCCTCTATTGTGAGAATCACAACAGAAACTTTATTACATGTCTGAAGGAGTGGAGTCAACAGCTGTGTAAGATCCCAGCTGGCTTGGAGCAAAACTTTGCAGTGGATTTGGGAAAATGTGGACATGGTGAATGGATTTATGAACACAAAGCTGGGGAAAGACAAATTCACATTCCAGGGATCCAGGGGTGGTGTGGGTGTTTTTCTAGATCAGCACACCTCGCTGGCATGCAGGGTAAACTTTGTGGGTTTACACTTAATGCCTTATATAGCTTGCATATCTAGATTTTAAAAAGGAAAAATAAATTAGATTCCTACTTAAAGGAAAATAGTAAAGGGACAAAAAATATAGCAGTAAACAGCACATATGTGACCATTTTCAGAAGTTCAAAAGCTTGGATCAAACTTGGATCAAACTACAAACTGAACATTATTACATCTGGAATTTGCATGGTCAGTATAAGCCTTCTACTTAAAGCATGCCCCAAGACTTACCACTGGAGTACTTTATTTTCTTTGTAGTGTTTACCTCATCTCTACTCAACACTACAGGGTATAAACATTATATGAGACAGATTTCCAAATGACAGACTTTTCACTCCCCAGAATAAGCATATCATGTGTTTGGCTCTGAGGGTTTAACTTTTTATTTTTTTAATAAATCCTTGGAAATAGTTAAATTATTACTTTCAATTAACATAGGCTGCTTCTGCTCTTGAACTCATACTCCAGGCATATGTAAATATTCTTGGAACTCTCTGCCATCAATCAGAGTGAGAAACCTGCTCCTGTGACTTGTAATGTAGACAGTGATGGTTTCCAACATGTTTCAGCTGCAATTTTTTTTACATTTAACGATCAGTGTCTTGTAATATTTCTGGAACTGGAGCAGTGCTGGCTCAACCCTAACATCAGTACAGTATGTGATTCTCAACCTTCTCACCCCACATATTACAAGCCCTATTGCAATTTAGAGGAATGATGTTAGTTTTGTCTCAGCTTGTTTCAATTCATACGTCCAATTTCAAGTGTGAATATGTCTGCATAGCTCTTTGATACATGATCTGTGCTAAGAGGTAACATTAATCAAACTGAAGGTAACTCCCACCCTTTGATAAAAACCTTTGACAGCTAGGTATTTCCTTCCCAAAGCTGCACCCTAAGAAATAGGGCCAAGCATTTTGGTTACCACATTGCTGTTCCCAAGGCAGCAGTGACCCTGAACAGCAGTGATTAGCCAAAACCATGATTTCACTCTTCCATGTCAAACACCTCTCTAGAGAAATTTGAATGATGTAGTACTATGGAGTCAATTCAGTGGCATCAGAAAAATGGTGGATTTTGTATGCAGTCTCACTGGATGGGGGAGTGGGAGAAAAGGTAAAACAGAAGAGCAGATAATTTTTGCAGTCAGTGGGTAAGAAAAACAGATACAGATTAACAGAAAGAGCAAAGCAAATGGATGACAATGTCTGGTTTACAGAGCAATCTATGCAGGCTCTTGTCATAGCTAGAGAGTGAATTAATTCTCCCAAATGTGAAACAGCCTCTCATATTCAGGGGTTCACATTTCACAGCCTCTATCAACTATGTTGATCTCTCAACTCCATACTGGAAAAAAAAAAGCATATTATACAGACCACCTGGCTATTGTCCAAGGCTCTGCCTTTTGCATGGTGCCTCTGGAGCTGGCCAAATTTAAGAAAAGCTTTACAGTGTCAAAACCCTCCCTCTGTAAGACTGTAAAGTAGATGTCATCTAAAATGTAGACACCTCTTCCCAGAGGGTGACTCTGCCACCCCAGCTGCCTACCTATCCAACAAGGATCAATGGAAGGACACAATCCTCCTGAGGATGCTGCTGAGCAATCGGAAATACCATTGCCATTCACTTTACAGGTATTTGATGCATTTATAGAGCATGCTCCACTCAGTAGGGAAGAAATTATGTAGGGGTAAATAATGAGGCAGATACTTTTGTGGGAATGGGTATTTGATGGAAGACTCAGCAGCTATAGCCTTCATCCTAGAAGGCAGGTGTGTGAGGGACTTGGAGTATTTCCCCAGAGTATGCCCTGGACCACCATACTACTGATGCACAATTAATTGGGCCTGAGAAAGAAGCTGAAATTCTTGATTGAAACCATGTCTCTATGAAGTGCAAATTGTTCTTATGTAGAGGTACCAGAGCTAGCTCAAAGTGAGGAGGCATTCTGCAGGGCACAATGCCAGGAGAAAAGAGATACTGGTGAATGAACAGATATTGGAGTGGGCCTGACTCTGCTTTTGGTAAGACCTCACTCCCTGGCTGAAATGCTGCATGGATGGGACTTATGCTGTTCTGAGATGTAGCTCCAGTATCTCTGTCAGGATGAGCAGGTAAACCTGAACAGGTGAATCAGAGATGCTTCACCTTGTGTGATATTTCTCTCTTGGTAAGCAAGTTTATGGCTTAAGGAGAATTGGTGTAATGGCTCCATGCTCACAACCATGAAGCAAGCTGAGGTGGAGGTTCGGAACACATTAGCTATCCTTGTGGTAGTGATCAACAATACCAACTCTGAAATTCAGGCAAAGCAACTTCAGAGAAAGAGGATTAGCAATCAAAAGTTGCTAGCATGGTTTGCCCTGCTCTGTACTGGAATCATATACTGTGTCTTTCGAAACCAAAACCAGATTTTAAGTCACAAGGACACAAACCATACTGGAAAGATTAACCATTTATCATAGTGTCAGCACAGAATGACAGCACTCACACTCAGCCCAAGGTGAAAAGAGTTACCACTGGTGGCTGAGGATTTTAGAAGAACTTATCAATGCATGTAAAAATTTAATTTTAAATCTAAGTTCTGTCTCATTATCTATAAAAGATGCTCTTAATTAGAACTGATCAGGAGACAGTACCTTTTCCACTGAAAAATGCAGATGTCAAACAATTTTCGAACAGGAAAGCATTTTGATCTAAATGTTTATTGAGTTTAATTTTAACTGATTTCTTTGTTGTCAGTTCATGGCCTGACATTTTCTCACATCTTCTGGCAAGCCCATTCAGCCACACTGCCATTTATGACCTGAAACAAATTACTCAGTTCCTCAAAGTTCTTTGACTGACTTCAAGCAGCCTCTGATCTTTCTGATTTTAAAGTGAGGGCTCTTCATCTTCAATCCATGCCATTTTCCCAAAGAAATACCTTCCTGAAAAGGAGGTGCAAAAGACTATTAACTTAGGAAGGCACCAAGTGTTAAAGCCATAACATGGCATGAGCAGCATGAAAGACAGACCCAGGGTAGGCTAAATACATCTAAAACATGTGTTTTAAAGACTTCAATTTTTGTTTTAGCTTTATGGGAACTGAGCTGGAAAGTGACCTTCAAAAATAACCCAAATTTTCCATTTATTAATTTTCTTGTTTGAAAAATATGTGAATTTCCATCAGAGACAACAGCTTTTTTAAGGTGCCTGAACAACAGGGATGAAACAAAACCATGCAGAGAAGAATAATTCCAAGTCAAGGAGATTTGGATATACCAGACATTCCACTCCCCTGCAAAGTACAAGGCAACCATGCCCAGATGGCATCTTGCCTGCCTGCCCAGCTGGCCCTCAACACCACAGGACTGCCAGAAATGGGAGCAGATAGTGGGTCAGCCTTGCAGACCTCTGCAGTTCTGGATGCCCTGGGTCCAGAAAAGGTGAAAAAACTTGCTTTCATCCAATACACTTGTTCTTCAACCCCCACTCAGTCATCAGATCAACCAGGAAAGGACCTGACAGTCAAAATCTTTAGTGACCTGGACTTGAACCCTCAGGCAATCAGCCAGCTATCCACTGGATTCCAGACAAAATTCACCCATCTTTACCAAAAAATATTGTGCACTGAAAACTTTCCACCTGTAGCACTAAAAGCCTGCATGTGAGGAAAAACTGAGACAGAACAACAGAAAGCAGCACAGGCTACTTCATCACTGGGGGACCAAAGTTCATGACTGCCCCAGCCCATTCTGGAAGCCCATGGAGAGGGAAAGAAACTGACCACTACACTGACTTTTGGTCTGGTTCTGACAAAAATTCTGGCATAGGAGTTGAGTTTCTCTCTGTTGTCTCTAGAAGAATTTTATTTTACTCTTTTGAGTGACAGCACAATTAAGCTCACAAGGGTCAAGCCCACAAAATTCTATCAGGTGGTGTGATGCAATAGAAAAGCTTCCATGTCCTAATAACTAGCAAAAGATTTGAAGAGAAAGTTAGATTTGGTGCTTGTTTATCCATTCTTCAAGGTGAATAACAGTGTTAACCTCCTATCTTGTCTAAACTCCATTCAAAACCAATCTTTTGGACATGGACACTCTACTTACTTATTGCAAGGATCAGCTCTCGTCTCTGTGCAAATCCAATAAGTCTCTCTGAGTCTTTGGAAACCACCACTGGGAAGCCATTGTAATCAGTCTCTTTGATCAGGGTCTCCACGTCCTCCACGGTCATGCTGTCCTGGGTCAGCACGGAGAGAGGCGCCTCGCCCCGCCTCGGCCGCATCACGTCCGTGGCCAGCGTGCGGTGGGTGAACTCGTCCTTCACATCCAGGAAGGGGTAGCCATTCAGGTGAATGTGAGCTTCATAGATCCCTTCTTTCCCAAAGGCATCTGCCACCCACTTGCTTGTGACAGCTGCAGCCATAAGAGGTACAATGTACTCCAGGCCTCCCGTTAGCTCAAACATAATGACCACCAGGGAGACTGTCATTCGAGTAACGCCACCTGCCAACAAGGAGAAGACTCAAGTTTCTCTCAGTGCTGGTATACATACTAAGCAACTCACTTATATCTTTGAGCCTTACACTCAAAAATGCATGTAATTATTTATGCTGAGTACTTTGCCCTTATACTCTTAGGCTTGTTTCTCTGCAGAAAGGTATTTTTCATCTACTGTAATTTTCATCACAAAGGTAGAGGGAACTTGCTCATGCCAGAATTGCTAGCATTGAAAAGCAAACAATGAATGCTAAAAGACAGAGCTTTAAAACCAGAAAGGATGCCAAAAAAATCAGCTTTAATGGATACTTGAGAAAGTAAAACTGAATCCTGCTGTTAGCCCTCTAAATGACTCCAAGAATCAGTTAAGTGCCATGGCTGAGGCAGGTAGGAACGTGGAGATGTGGCCTTCACACCAGCCTGTCTATTGCAGTCATACTGAGGAGAAAACTGAGCATTATCTTTGGACACAACATGGTTACAAAATCCTACCTTGGAACAGCTTAGGGCCACTGCAAGAGCATGTTACAGCTTGGATATCCCTATAGTAATTCAGTTTGAACTGAGTACAACTTGGTTTGAGGCCATCCAGGCATGCAGCCACAGGCAGGGCTGTAGCTGTATTTTTCAGTGTAGTCTTTCCATATTAATTTCATAAGAAAGTTCCTCGCTCCTTCAGTTTACATTAAAGGATAAAAATGATCACATAACTGAGGACAAGTGTGTATGTATCTCTGAATTATTAGGTAACATTTCTTTGCCTCTGTTCAAAAGGTAAATGTAATAAATCTGCTATTTTTAGGGCTCAAAATACAGCCCCATTTTAGATGAGAAAAATCAGAAACAGGTCATTAAAAGATCTTTTTATCTAGCAGCATACAGAAATATTTGATTGTTGATTACTTAACACTATGATCTAGATATGAATTTCATCTGAGGAATGCCTTAAACATCTGACTGTGAAAAGCTGAGAGCAAATACCAGAGTAAGGATCATTTAATACTCCATTTCTCTTACTTCAGGCAAGACAGTCTTTGGTACAGAAAAGCTTAAGTACAAGCTGTGACCCTTCTACTGTATTTCTCACCACACTATTAAAAACTACTGCACCTTAATTTGGACCTTTTAAAAGAGGAAGAAATTGCAGCCTCACCTTGAGTCCTGTGTGCAGTTTTGGGCATTACAATATTTTTAAAAAGGCATTAAGCTATTAGAAACCATCCAAAGGAAGGCCAGTAGGATGATGAAGTGCCTGAGGGGGAAGCCTTTTGTGGAGTGGCTGAGGTCACTTAGTCTGTTAAACCTAGAGAGGACTAAGGGGAGACCTCATTCTGGTCTACAGCATTCTCACAAGGGGAAGCAGAGAGGCAGACACTGATCTCTTCACTCTGGTGACCAGTGACAGCTGACCCAAGGGAATGGCCAGAAGTTGTACTGGGGAGGTCTAGGTTGGATATCAGGAAAAGGTTTTTCACCCAGAGGGTGGTTGGGTATTGGAACAGGCTCCCCAGGGAAATGGTCAAAGCACCAAGCCTGACAGAGGTCAAGAGGTATTTGGACAATTCTCTTGGGCCCATGGTGTGATTTTTGGGGTGGTCCATGCATGGGCAGGATTTGGACTTGATGATCCTGATTGGTCCCTTCCAACTCAGAATATTCTATGCTTCTATAATTCTATGCTGACTAGCACATCATCTGCAACATCATAGCCAAATTTTGTGCATTATTTATTTAATGAATATTAAGATCATTTACTGTAAAGAGGAAGTGCTTTACTTGTTTGGACCGTAAAATTCATCCCAACTTTTTTTAAACTGTCTTCACTGCAGTGGGTGTTCACATCCAAAGGGATGACCCAGATTGCCTTTATAACCTCTAGATAAAACCAGGCCCTTTTGAGGCCAAATTCATCTGTTCATTTGCCTGGTTTTGGATGTGTATTGGCAGATGAGACTGATCTTTCCCATACCTCATTTTTCTGTTTTGACTGTGAGGGGTATTGGATGTGTATTGGCAGATGAGACTGATCTTTCCCATACCTCATTTTTCTGTTTTGACTGTGAGGGATATCAAGACAGTTAAGCTCAGGTGTTGATATTCACATTACAGACATTAAATTTTCAAGAAAATCCCACCCTTCCTTCCTCTATATTGATCACACAAATGATCCTGCTTTTCCAATATGAGCATCCAAATCTGAAATTTTTCCAGCTCTTCCTTGAGTACATCTTCATTTCCAACCTACCCAGTCACATTACTGGTGTGTTATGCCTCTCCACTATTTTTTCATACACTGATGATGGTATCAATAACAGCAACAAAAGGAGATAGAATATGCAAGTACACGAGGGGAAAGATATGATCAGGTAAAAACATGCTCAGATGGTATGCTTGTAACATTCTTCTTGTATCTATGGCTAGAAATTTAATATGTGAGGTATTTTCCAATGATTTTGCTTTAATAGTTAACAGATCACTGCTGTTATATCCAATAAATCCTATTGATTGAGTGTAATCCAGCATTGGCTTATGATCAAAATGTAAACCAAAACACAGCTCAGTTGACCATAGCACGACACGCAGCCAATAAGACTCAGAATTTTTGCCTCTGTGTAGCTTAAAATTTAGCAAAAACTGGGATGTTTTCTTCCTGCACTGAGAGAGAGCACAGTCTAAACAAGCAAGTAGCTTTAGTCCAGTTACAGTGAATTTCATTACATCAAATGGAAAAAATGCAAGCAAAAGTACTCCTGCTTGGAAACCTGCAGCCTAACTTCAATTTGTTCTTTCCTTTTCTCTGCTTTTGGCAGACTACAAGGAGTAGACATCGATGACTGCAAGCCTTCCTGTTGCTGACTATCTGGCAGATCACTGGAGCAACCAGTAGAGGAAGCTGCCCATTCTTTAGCCCATCATGTCTTGATTTCAACTTCTGTTGCACCCAGAAATGCCAACACAAGCAGCTAACACCAACCCAGGGCCCTCCACAGCATGTCCCCAAGCACCAGTGTTGGTCACACCCAAACCAATGACCAGCAGAGACCCTACCCAAGCAAGCTGCTGCTCCCACCATGGCATAAAGGCCTGGTGTGACACAGTCTGCCCCAGGTCTGCACCAGTTCCTGAAGATGATCCAGTCATGGTGGTGGTATGCCAGCTGCTCCACTCCAATCCCAACCATCCTGCCAGCTATGGCTCCAACAGCCATGCTAGGAATAAAAAGGCCTGAAGGGATCTGGAATGAAATACAGACACATGAGCACCTTGACAAAAATGGCAAGTATCAAACAATTTTAATTAACAGCAAGAGAACCAAGTTTCCATAGCCTTATGGCAGCCTACAGGGCTGATCCCCGTGGTCTGACACAGTTTTCTGCAGTGACTGAGTTTATGTGGCTGCACGTGTATTAATAGCTTTATAAAATGTTAGTGCATTTTTTAAAGAAATTTTGAATCCTATCTGCTGCATCCCACTGAATTAGGGAGATAAATGCTGTTTCTGAATAATAGTTTGCTTTTGAAGTCAAGACGTTCCTGGCTTTGCCTTTATTGCTTTCTCAGCAGGAGGTCAGGAGCTGCTGATGGTTCTGTCATAGGCTTGAGAATAAGCTTAACTGAAAATAACATCATGATTTCACCCTCTATCAGATGGAGCACTTTATGGTTTTATTACTACTTTTTCAGGCTAAATCAGACTAGATTTTAAATTAAATGTCAAATGAAGAATAAAAATTCAGAGAAAGGAGGCTGACTGCTCAGGGGCAACTAATTCTCCATCTCAGTTTACAATATATTTTCCAGGAAGCTCTGTGAATCATAACTTTGTTTGCTATTCAGAAAAGTCACAAATCATCAAAAACAGTACTTAAATGAGAATGGAGGGAAAAAAAAAAGAGAATGAAAATGTACTTTGCCTTGGATAAGTGCATTTCCTCTTAGGAAATTTCCACTTAGATGTCAAGTGCACCAGCAAGTTAGAGATATATTTCCTGCTGGAGAAGACAACTCAGATCTGTGACAAGGGCTTGTATGCAGCTTTTGCTGTTTTCAGAAAGGAAAGACTATCATATCATTTCAAGTCTGAAAATATACCATGAGCCTCCTAGAGAACTTAACTAATCACCTCATCAGCACAGCCCAGAGGCATCTAGGGCTGATAACAGTGGGTGCTACAGCCCCCACCACACTGTGCTAACTTTGCTGATGCAGCTCAGTTGAGTCTTCTAGATTTAGTAGGTAAAGCTATTTGGTCTGTTCTTTTACAGACCGGTTGAAACTGTCAATTGCTTCTAACAATTTTTAAATATATAGGATAAATAAAGAATCACATTCTGAATAAAGAACCAAAGCTTTTCATGAACAAGCAAAACAAAGGGCTGGCAGCCATAAATCGGTTTCTAGAGTGAAAGGCTACACTCACTTCAAGTGTAGTGTTTAAGAGAAAGATGAGATACTGTAGTTTTGAGCATGGTATAAAATATAGTGTATAACTAAGAAAAGCTTCTCATTGTCTGCAGTCACCAGATCCACAAATAAATGCTCAGATAATGGGAGCTGTAGACAGACAGAACCTGTTTTTTATGTGGTCTATTAATCAGATATATAGAGTTCACCACAAACAGCTTGGTATATATGGAAAGCTTGGATAAATTGTTCTTGGACTTTTCATCACTCATTTATGGGAGAAGGAGTTGCTGAAGGAAAAAGTTGCAAATCCAGAATATTCAAATGACACATCAGTTAGTCTTCTCATTCATTCTCCATTTTTTCCGAACTACAGTGCTTAAAAATATTCAAAAATAGACCTTTTCAGGCACTTTTATATTTCTGTGATGCTCTAAATGTGTAAAATAGTAAATTTAAAATTATTACTTCCTTGAGTATAGCTACCTTGAGGCACATTAAGACATTAATCCAACAAGACAAACAACAATGTAAATAGCCCATATCCATGAGAGAGCTAAAAAACAGCTGCAGTGGGAATCATCTTGAAATTGCTTATTGGCAACAGCGGGTTTAAATTTCCACACCGATTTCATTTTCACTTAACAAAACCACAGAAGACTGGAAGGTGGAAAAGCATGGCTCAGTCCTGTGCTGCCACAGGGACGGTGCTGGCAGGGAGAGGAGCCAGCACCACCTCCACCTCAGGGACAGCCCCGTGGCTGGTGCAGGTCAGAGCCACAGAGAGCCCATGGCAACCCATCTGCGCCCGTGCTCCGATTTACCTTCATGCCGAAAGTGAATATGGTGATGACAATTTTGAACACCAAAGCCAAGGCCAGCTGCCACATGGCAGAGTAGACCCCAGGGCCAGCAGGTCTGTCGGGAATGTCATCCACAGGCCGGGTCATGTTGGGGTCGTTGATGTAGTCGCAGAGCTGCGAGGACTCCAGGGCCCCGCAGTCGTTGAAGAGCTCGGAGATGAGCTCGCTGGTGCTCCTGCGCGTGTAGGGGTTGGGGTAGGCGATGATGGCAGTGATGGCTGTTATCACAATCACCTCCAGCACTGGGTATTTCCCAAGCCTGGTGGTTTTCCTCCTCCTGCACCAGGCGATGTTGCACCGGATGAAGAGGGTCCCCCAGAGGCCCCCGAAGACGCCGAGCAGGATGAAGGGGAAGAGCTCGGCCATGTACCAGGGGGTGTGGTACTCCACATAGAACAGCACCAGCCGGCTGTTTCCAAAAGGATTGATGGACCTCAGCGTGAAGGCAGCCACCAGAGCAGCAAAAAATGACCTCCAGAGGGTCTTCAGGGGAAAGTAGTAGCTCACCTAAAACCAAGCAAAGACCATAAACATTTCACTAAGTGTCACAGAGGGTGCTTCCTTTAACTACCACCACCATCTGTTTCATTTGATCTTACTGTAAGCACTAGACCTTACCACAGCCTGAACATGTTCACAAAGATATCAGAAAAGGCACTTTCAGATTTCATAAGAGGTAGGAACTAGTTTAAAATTCATAAATTTAAATCCAGAGTTGCTGCCTAGAGAGTATAAGAAATGCTTGACAGCTTGGTCCATGCATTAGCTAGCTAGAGGCTGGAGAAACCTCAGCAGAGGGATATATTTCCATACTGAGTCATCTAATTTGTTTTCAGAAAGCCAGTACCCTTCTGCTACTCAGATTATGCTAAAATACCTGGTAATTTCTTATTACTGGAAATCATAGATTATTTTTGTTATAGGGTAAAAAATAAGCACATAAATATTTGAAAAATAATAAGTAGTCTTGGAGAAAGGTATCAAATTGAAATATATTTACTGAAGCAAGTGAACTGCCAGGTCTCACCTCTTCCAGACTAAAAAGCACACCTCCAATTGGAGCCCCAAAGGCAACTGAAACTCCTGCAGCGGCTGCAGCTGAAAGTACCTACAAAGCAAATGTTTACATAGAAGGCATGAGTTGTTTGAAACCCTGAGTATCCAGACAGGGAAATTAAAAATTTATGAGCCAAACTCACCTCTCTTCTCTTTCCTTCATTCTTGCTGTACTTAGAGAAAAGGCTGCTGAAGAAGTTTCCACAGCAACAGGCCACATGGACTAATGGGCCCTCTTTCCCAAGGCTGAGGCCTGAAGACACCACCAGAACCAAGGTGACTGTTTTGATTAAAAGTGTCCATTTTCCCAGGTAGCCCCTAATAATGAACCCACTCAAGATGGTTTTTATCTGGAAAGCAGGAAGAACATGTTGAAAAGATGAAGAATCCTTTTCTACACTGAACTTTCAAATGGAGTTAAAACTCCAGCAGAGTTTAAAAAGTTGCAGACTGCTTGAAAAGAGACAGTGATGGAGAGAAAGCAACTGTAGGTAGGGCAGCTTTCCCACAGCAATATCTGAGCAGGGGTTAAGCAGACCACACTTTTACTGCTGTTACGGGTGGTCCCCATAACAGGCACTAAGGACTCTCACAGAGATCAATAGAAATATGAAACTCTTACATATCTCCTTGGCTTACAAGATCAGAGTTAAGCTGGATTTGAGTTTAACAAAGCAGAAAAAAAGCAAATAAACAACAACAGACTTTTTCCAGATAAAATGCACAAAAAACGTTCTAGATACTTGGAATCACTGTGCCATAAAAACATGCACATATTATGAAATGAGAAAGTCCAAAAGATCATATTTCTACACATTTTGTCTTAATTTTGCTAGTGAGTGGCTCAGAGAGCACAATGCATGTGCATGACACAAAAGCTGCAGGGTGGGATTTGGGTTTGGACTCTAGGCATGCAAATGGGCTGGAGCTGAGCCTCACCTCACACGAGGGATTTACCACTTGGAAACTGGCATTGTAGTTAACTATGAGAACTTTTTAAAACCACAAATATATCAAACACATAACAAAGACTCACATAACTACTTTCAAACATGTAAATTATTCAAATATTTTAAATTATTTGTGGTGAGTTTTTTTGAAACATTTGGATGCTTTTCTTACAGATCAAGAACAAAAGTATGCCAAGATTTCTAAGCTTTGGGCTGTTAATTCTGTCTGCCACATTCCTAAACAATAATTCCAGTAGTTCCATAGCACTTTTAACAAGACACTGCCCTGATTTCAAAGACTTTTAATAACTCTGCTGGTTGAATTACAAGGTTCTTCATTTTACAGCTTAAATATGGACTGAGGCTCAATATGTAAAATATTGAAAACCAAGTAGATATTTTGGCTGCTATAATGTTGTCATGCTGGCACAATGCACATTACTCTGTCTTTAGTAAAACAATTTGCAAAATACGTGCACCAGACACTTTTTAGGCATCCCAAATGATGGGCATCTTCAGCAGTTTAGGAAACCTTAGCTTTGTAGCCCACCCTCTTCTTTTTATTTCACTTTTATTTAGAGTCTAGCCTAGAAAGTAACTGGTTTTGTAACTGGCCCAAGTAATTTCATCCTAGGAAAATTCTCTATAATCTTCTAGTGAGTATGTCTCTTGGAGATGTTGATTTTTAATTCACGCTCTGGCAAAGAACAACTACATGCATTAACCTGTCACAGTGACACATGAACGCTTTTTACTATGAAAAACTTAGA
This sequence comes from Molothrus ater, assembly GCF_012460135.2. Lineage (NCBI taxonomy): Eukaryota > Metazoa > Chordata > Aves > Passeriformes > Icteridae > Molothrus > Molothrus ater. The sequence goes on from NC_050479.2 coordinate 20,401,830, forward strand.
TGATCACCATAAAAGCATAAAAAAAGGAATGAAGGCAGATGAGATGGAAAGACAATTTTCTTTGTTGCTATGCTATCTCATAGTACAGTTCTGGTATGGGAAAATGCAGTAATTTTTTTGTTGTTGTGGTTTGGGTTTTTTTGGATATTCATGCACAAAGGGAAACTCACCTCTGGGATTCCAGAGCCACAGGCATAAGGAGCAAACACTCTGACCAGGGAGACTGCCAGGAAAGCAAAACATAGAGCCCACATAATGTACAGAAAATAGTTTAGAATGTAAGCACTTGCACCCTAGAAAAATAACAGTAACAAACATTGTTAGACAAACGCGGATTGGCAAATCTCACACTTCTACTAGTGATCATGATGGCATGGAGCCTAATTTTTCATTTACATGGTAAGTGCTGCTTTTCCTCAGGAAGGACAAGTAGTTTTATATACTCCAACAATTTTATTACTCATGGAAAGAAGCAGCATACTAATAAATAACTAACCCAGTCCACACAGTCTGTTTGCAAGGGATCCAAATACCTTAAACTGAGCATCTTTCAAGCACTAAAAAATCCAACTAACCCACATAAAGTTCCAAAACATCAAACAAATGCATCATAAGGACAAAAGCAAGAGGTAATGAAAAGCCATCTAATGAAGGAATCTGCTATGTTCATCCCATGGTGGGGGACAAGGAATGAGACCCTGCTAGGAATTTTTCTGAGGGCTGGTATTCAAAGGCCAGTTCTCCATGCAGATGCTGATTTTTCAGACAACATCCCTGTGTACATCAGTAGCAAGTCCAGTTCACAAACAGGAAGGGTAAAACCATACAAAAATAATTTATTTCTATATAGTGCTGTCCACGATAAGGTTGAAAATAATTTGGAAACAGCATAGCTTGGCAGAACCCACTCACACACCTCAGGCTTATTACTGACTGGAATGATTTTAAAATATTAGGGCAAAAATTACTATCTTCAGACTGAATAGCTTTACTTTTCTAACAGAATGAGAATGCTAATGATCATTAGCAATGGTTGACTGTGTAGTGCCCTGGTGAAAGCGTAGTCAATAGTAACCTTCAAGTTTCTACCATTTTTCAATGGTCAAGTCAAAACCTTTGTTAAAATCTGCCTTGGAATACCTCTGCCTCTTCACATGCATATTTTTTTTTAGATAAATTTCAAAAACCCACCTACATGGACAAAAGAGAATCTACTCAGCAGCATCAAATCAATACAAGGAGCTTAAGCCTTCAAACAATATCCTGTAGCAACATGACACTAGAGAATAAAAAACTGAGATGGAGCTCAGTGCATGAATTGGTATGAATCCTTCACCTCTAAGTGAACTCTTCCTACCGGATGCAATCCCAGCTGCTCAGGAGCATCAGGGCCCCTGCCTCTGCTCTGCAGGACGGCAGCCTGGATATCAACATTATGATAAATCAAGTAGGAAAACAGGCATTAATCAATTGTATCAGTTAACAGAGCTGGCCAAACCTTGTTCCCAGTCACAAAAACTAAGAGATGAAAAGTCTCCCTGTTTTCAAATCTGCAAGGAATCAACTTTTAACAGCATGGATGTTTGCTAGCTTCATTTTCCAGGTGTGTCCAAATGAAAATTCAGTAAGGACACCACTAACCCTTATCCTAATGGATGTATCTGGAAGAAGGGCAGTTTGTTAAGCTGGTGCTTGCTGAAGTGAGCAGCTGGCTTTGCTGATGACAGCAGAATGCTGAAGCAATACAGTGCTATCCTCCAGTGCCCTGAGACTGAGCAGTCATGGATCCCACACTGGCAGTGATTGACATCTGGCTGTGGTAACCAAGGGCCTTTGTTGCTACAGCTGAAGACAGTCTTGTGAATGTCTTCTCCTAGTGCTTTCAATTACAAACAGCTATGACAATATTTACTCTTCCTCTAGAGAAAACTCTGGATATCTTGCCTCAGGGCAAAATCCTCCTGTCAGTGTGAACCTGGAATACCTCCAAAGAAGGCCAACACCATTACAAAAATTTGGCCCTTCTAAGGTTGAGTAGAAACTGTAGTTTTGCTTTTAAATTCACTGGAGAAAAATTAACTTTGTTTCCTTTTACTTCTTCTTCTTCTTTTGCATCTCAGAAGTCATAAGAAAACTCTGTCAGCTCGTTACTGCAGTCACACATACACCTACAGTGCTGTGGCAGGACCCCACAAGAGTCTGTATGGCCAGTTCAATCTTATCCCTTGGGACAACTTTCATTGTTACATTTGCCAGATATCTGGCATTCTGCAGGTTCAACTGTAACAGTGTCTAATGATTAATAATATGAAAACCTTTGGGAAGTGAAGTAGCAGTAACTCACTACAGCAAATGGTTCATTTCTCATCCATTACATGCCATTACTAAGGCTCTGAATCAGTGAAAGTCTTGAGCATGTACACTGGAGTCAGAGGCTGAAGCAGATCACCAGCAGAGCTGATCCTGCTATGACCTTTCCCATGGCAGCTCAAAAGACTCACCCTGGAAGCAATAGTAATGGAGCAAGAAGGAAAACTGAGCAAAATTTTGTATTTTAGTTTGCAAGACCAAGCAATATTTCAGATCTGGTGTCAGTCCAGTTTAGATACAAATGGAACACAATTGAAAACAACCCTCACAAACTCAGACCACTGAAATAAACCTCATCCCTCAGGATGCTCTCCAATGTGTGGTTACTGCAGAGGCCCAGAGCCCTGCTCTGACTCGATGGGGATCTCACAGTTTGCAGACTCTCTCCTATGGATGTTACAGCAGGGTGCATCCTCAGGACTGGCAGGTTCAAGGCTGCAAAACTGAGAAGTGGGTTCCAGGTTTGGAGAGGCTTCCTTGTCCTGCAGCCCTCAGCTTCATGACAGAAAATCCAGAAGGCTTGGGATAGGAATTCAGTCCATTGCTGGATCCAGTGTCACAATCCATGGAAGACATGGGGTCCTTTCCTCTGCCCTGGACATGTGTCCAGCCATCAAAACCTCTATCCTTACACTGGACATGTGTAAGCCATCAAAAATGGGGTCCTCAGCTCCAGTGAAGCTGGACTGGGGCCAAACTCAATCTGCAGAACAGGGAAAGTCCAGATCACCAGTGACATCTGATGACCTTTTGATCTGCCAGTGAATTTGAGCTTTTGAAACTTCCTCACACCAAAAAACCCTCACACCTCCTCTTCCAAAGTAGTTCAAGACCAGAAGGGTGAAGGATATTTGGCCGACAAAACACTGATTAGGGAAGAAAACATAGCTTGGTAGGTGTCTAATGGGCTATTATGTTTTCCATAATAATTGATAGCAACCCTCTGCCTTGGGCTCATTTTATGGGAGCACTAGAATAGAAACATTTTTCAAGAGATGCCATAGGAAAAGTCACAATTCTCCATGAAAATGTATGTACAGGGTTTATCACAGCCATAAATTGGCAAAACCACAAAGAAGAACTGATCTAAATCTCAGTCCTCAAAATGTCAAAGTTAGTTGGCTATGACAGGAAAGAATCACAGTTATACATAAAAAAAGAAGGCATGTCAGACCAGAGTACCTTTAGGGAAACTGCTCCAAATACTTTTTGCCTAAATTGTGCTCCAATGAGCACTGTTGTTTTATAGGGCTCTTCTGTAAATGTCAGGCACAAAGTGAAACATGGGGAAAATCCCAGCAAAATTATTCTGAAACTCAGTCAAATTCAGTGTATTTTGATACCTCCTAAAATCCTCTACCTCTACAGGAACCATACAGCACAAAACTTGCCCATATCATAAGCCTTTTGAACAGAGGGCTTTTGAACAAAACTGAATTTTTCCTTTCCAAATTCACATTTTTATTGGGCTTTCCCTGCAATTTCAGTGTAACAGTAACAGACAGATATATTAATAATATTTACAGCCTCCAGCAGACCCTCAGGAACCCACAGATCTTAGAGGCACATTTGTTTTAGGAAAGTAACTAAAACTAAGCCAAGATGAACCTTTTCTTCTTTGTCCTACTGTGACAGTACAGCAGGAGGTGAGAAGCTCAATTTGAACACAAAATGAGTGAAGTTTCACAGTGCTCACCTGGCTGATGGCTTTTCTAAAGGCCACAGCACACAACAGTCATGACTGCTGGTTTTGAGAAGCAGAAGAAAGCAATACATTTTCTCAAGGACATGCATCTTTCCTATATTCCAGCCAAAGTAACAGAATGACAAACACATGGACAGGATTTCCAAATCCCCTAATAATTTTAACAGTATCCTCTTTTTTCCCTTCCCACATTTTGTTTTGGTCTTTGGTTTTTTGTTTGGTTTGGGTTTTTTTTATTTTGTTTGTTTGTTTGGGGGTTTTTCTTTTGTTTTGGGTTTGTTTTTTTTTTTTTTTGGTTCTCTTACATTACATCAGCCCCATGCTGTAGCTTTATATCAGAGTAATATTTCTCATGTTCACAAAGACCCAGCCACCCCAAACATCTGTTAATGAAGACCAGGGTGAAGCTAGCAAACCTCTGGCAAAGGGAAGCTTAGCACTGTGACTGGCAACCTGGCTGAGAGATTTTTGTCTCTGATCATGTGGTGAGAATATGCAGGGACAGTGAGCACCCCACTGCTTCCCCTGGGGTTAATTAGAACTAGAGAAAATTGAGCTATACATACGCACAGGCACTCCCACCTTGTACTTCTTGTCCTGTAAAGCTAAAGCAGCACTGAAAGGAGCATGAATGACACACTTGCCTGGCAATGAAGGTGTCCTTAAACACTGTCTGCAGGACCAGACAACCTCCACACTGGGGGGAAGATCTGAGACAACCATTCCAGATCACCCACCCACTCATCATATTCAGTTTTCATCAAATTCAAGTCAGAAATAAGGAAGAAGGGGGACAATAATTCTGCCAAATATTTGAGTTGTGAAGGAATCAATATTATTCAATACATTAAATAACTTAGGTTGAAAATGAAATGTGTTTTTTGGGGTTTTTTTACAGCTATTATCTGCCAAATGGAGTACAGAAAGGCTTCTTTTTATTGTTTTCAAAATGAAACTTTCACCTATGTTGCTTTGAAACAGTATTCTTTGTATTTAAAATTACTACAATGATAAAAAAAAAAAGTGCAAGGGAAAAAAATCTGAAAATATAAGTTTTATGTCTGTCCAGATCAGCTTTTTCCCTTCCTGTCCAACAGCCCTGCAAATCCTTCACTCTGGTGACCCCCAGGGAGCCCACTCTTTCCCCAGATTTGGTGCTAGCTAAGTTTCTTGATGTGTCATAGAGAGACTGATTGCAAGGGATAAACAAGCAGTTCTCATGCAGCTCCCTGTATCAGAATACATAAAACCCCATCTGCAATCCCAAAAATATCCTCACAAATGTATTTGTCAGTGCTCATCTTTTTTTTTTTGTCTCATAAAATTATGTTTAAAAGGAAAAAAAGAAAATGCAGCTCAGGTCTCCTGGTGATTATACTATGCATGTTATGAAACACTTCTAGTTTAATACTGATAAAAAGAGAGTGCAATCTCAGTTTTCCAGTTTCCATTGCACTGAAACCACAGGACCTCCTTCAAGTCAGGCAGATATTGCTCGTTGAAATGTCTTTTTTTGCAGTATGCTCAGTTCATTACTTTCTCTCTCAGAGCAGCTCTCTGGAGGGACCATCAGCCAGTATGAAGAAAGGCATTGCCCAGCCTGCCGTGACCCCCAAGCTCACCCCATACCTCGGACTGGCTTACGAGCAGCTCCGACCATTTCTGCCACTGGGGGCACTTGTCCCTGTCATCGAACGTGGTTTCATTGGAGGTCCAGCAGCACTGCTCATGGCTGTACCAGAAGGCAGACAGGCAGACACCCTCCTTCAGGTCTGTCATCCAATCCACAGCTAAATCTATCACTCCAGCCAATGTACCTGGGAAAAGAAATGTAGGAAAAGAAATGCTGGCATTAAAAACAATCAAGTTGCAAGGACACTATATCTAATTTTAATAACACAATAAAAGCCATGATTTGGGTAAGCAGGCACAATGTAAGGCTGTGTTCTCACTCTGCAGAGGAGAAGCAGCCTCCCAGCAGCCTCCCAGAACCTGAAGGGGGCTTATCAGAAAGATGGGGACAGATTTTCTATCAGGGCCTCTTGCAGTAGGGCAGGGCTAACAATTTTAAACTAAGAGAGGGTGATTTAGACTAAGTATAAGGAAAAATATTTTTACAACAAGGGTGGTGAAACACTGGAACAGGTTGCCCAGAGAGGTGGATGCCCCATCCCTGGAAGCATTCAAGGTCAGGTTGGACAGGATGGCCTTTAACAGCCCCTTCCAACCCAAACCATTCTCTGCATCAATAAACACAAACATGCCAAAGAACTGGGGGCAATAGCAAGTTTTTCTGACCTTCAATGCTCTCTCCTAAGCTTTTATTTCAAACATTATCATTTTCATACTGACTGATGGCCAAAGAGGGGAACTATAACCAAGGCCAGGCCTGCAGCCTCTCCCAGGCAGGTTCCCCATCAGCTGAGATGGGGAGGGAGGACACCGTGCAGGGTCTCTATACACACACCTGGTGTATCACCGCGGTGTATCTCAACCTCACTGTGTACTTCAGGGGTAAGGGAGGAGAAGGATACCCATGTTTGTGTACAGCTTTACTGGTCCTAGCACAGCAACCTTTTAGAAGGATGATTTCGTTATAGATACAACATAATGCCAAATTCTGACTTATGAACTTAACAGAATGGGGTTTTTGATAAGTGTGTACAGTGATCAGCAATCTGGATATGCAGAATAAAATGATCCTTCAAGTCCTCCGTCCACCACAGCGCTTGTTTCAGCTGCTCCCCGGTAATTACACAGAGCTACAGTGACACCCGCTGGCCACCAGGCACAGACACAGGTGAACTTTGTGTCTACACAGACACAAAGAAAGAAAATTTCTGCTTCTCTAGGTCATTCGCTCATCAGCAATAACAACCTGCCCCAGCAGCAGCACCCTCAGAGCAGGATATGTCCCCAGGAATGCAAGAGCAGCAGGAATGGGAGGCTGGGAGCAGCCAGAACACAGAGAGGCAGACCTATGTTCTGTCCCTATATCCATACTTTCTGGAAAGAATTCAACCACCAACTGACAGAAGAGTCATTTAGCATTTTCCAGATCCCTCTCATATGCAATGGAAAGCAAAAGTCATCATTACTTTTACAAATACTCATTAATAAAATTCCAGGAGACTGCTAATTATTTGGAACAGAATTTATCAATGCATATCAATGTACTGGGGAAAAATACTGTGTAAAATGCAAACTGGTTTGGTTTTATGTTTCCAAAACTTATAGATTTGTGTCTTCTGCTAAGAATACAATTACATGAAGCAGAGGTGGGGGCTGCTCCCTTTCCCCCAGCAGCTGGGGCACACAAGTGAGTCCAAGAGCTGGTTTATTTCATCTGGAAATAAAGTTTTCTGATGTTCATTTCTGTAAAAGAGACAGTGGGGAAAACACATTTCAAATAATTCAAGACCCCTTTTTTTCCCTACAAAGACCATAAAAAACCCACGTGTCCTTAAGAAGGATACTTGCCCCCACACTGGCAAGCAGAGGTGCTCAGGGTAGCAATGAAGAATTTCTGTTGTATAAAAATAATCTGAAGCACTATACAGATATACTAGAGAGGATGACACACACAAAAATAAAGGCTGCGGAAGGGAGTGATGATATCTTTAACAATTCTTTTCCTTCATTAAGATCTTGCCTTAATTTGGTTATTCTTTTCCATTTTTCCCAAGTTTCTATGGAAACAATGAACCATCCTGCTAGATGATGATGAATCATTGCATTGCTGGCAACAGCAGCAGGCAAAGCTTCCTGCTTTGCAGTGAGCTCTAAATTCTCCTCCAACTTTCTGAAAGTTTCAGAAACAAGGAATTTTCATCTCTTGGACATGAGCACCAAATGCTGTGCCTCTTGCACCTCTTGATGGATCTTTAACATTCTCTGTAACCTTCAAAGTTTACACTTAACCATATTAAGCTGCATATTAATGCTACCTAGCAAAAGGTGCAAAGGAAGACAGACTTTTGAATATGTTTCCCCAATAAAGTTAATAACCACACTGGAGAACAAACATTCAGTTCTCTAATATAGTAAGCTCACAGCCACCTCAGCACCTAAGACAATGTGCTTAATTATGCAGCTGATCTAATCCCTTTTTCCAAATTCTTAGGGATTGAGGAGGAAAATGCTTTTTACTACATGCAATTTACTACACTGGCCTTCAAGAGAAGAAATTCATAAGGAGACCCAGGATAATAATGCAATAGTGAATGCTTCATCACCTATGTGACCAGAGTTAGAAGTTTTTCAAGTTCTGAATTTTTGCAACTTTAAGTGAAATTAATGCAAGTGCTAGACAGTTCAGCATCTCAAGTTCAAGCTTTTAATTTCTTGTGCTTATTTTGGCTGCCAAGACTGTAACAGAGCATAAATTTATCTCCCTGCTTCTCCCATCAAAGGAGCTGATTTTGTTTCCCCTTCCATGTAACCTCCTGCCTGGAAGGAAAATAACGAAGTACTCCAAAGCCAGACAATGCTGAACTTCATTTTAGATATTAGCCTTTTACCTCTCTCCTTTTCCTTCTGTTGATGATGGCAAATTCTTCCTTTACAGTGCCCTAATGAGAATGTTAAAGACTTGCTTTGAAAAGATAGTTTTCCTCATGCACCTGTGTCAGAAAACAGCATCACCCAAGTGGTACAGCACAGAATTACAAAGAGAATTCTTGCACATCCAGCCTCAGCCTCAGAGCATTTCAGCACTACTATAATGGCACTTTTTGTAACATAGCTTTAGAAAACACAGACACCTGATGATCTATCAAGAGCATATGTTTTCAGTTGGCCAGTAGTAAGGGTTAGGCTTAGGAACAGCCGCTGGTCTGCAGGCAGGACGGGCCCAGCAAAAATTAAGAGTTCCTTAAAAACAAATGCCTAAAATTTTGGCATCCATATGTAAATTTTTAGGCTCACTCTCCATGCACTGCTTTATATGAGGAAAGCATGGAAACTCTGACTGAGACAGGCCCAGGCAGAGTTCAATATCTTTTCTAGACCATTGTGTGAACAGTCTTCACCTGAACAGTCTTCAGCAAACATTTGTGGGTTTTACTGTCCCTTCCCTTTTCTCTGCAATTAGCAGGCTTTGGCTATCAAAGCCTCATTTCCAGGAGCTCCTCAGTGCCCTTCCTGCCATTTGACTGTGTCATTTACCATCATCTCCCTCCAGCCTGATGTTCAAGGTCCTGTGGGTACTTGCCACAGACTGGAGGCAGTGAGTGGCTCTGCTCAGGCTAATTTATGTGTCCACCCTCACACAGGAAACTATGATATGATCCCAGTGGCTGCTGTTACATTCTCAATATACATTGGTGCTATCTGTAACCCTGAAGCTGGCACTGCTGTGAGCAGGAAGCCAGAGCAGAATCCCCTGCAGACATCCCTTTCCCACCTACTCTTTTCTGGGACTAACAAAGGAGGCAGGTTTGATGACAGTCCAAAACCAACAAAATACATAGCTAGATAGATAGATAGATAGATAGATAGATGTATGGTATGATATGATATAGGTATCATACTGCCAAATAGGATGATCCTCTCCTTCCTGCCTCCATCAGCAATATTTTGTTTGCTCATGGCTCTGTTGTGACTAGCACTGCTGAGCCCACAAATCAACTGAAAACTAATCTGGCCAAAATCCATTTTTTCTAGCAAGTCAGAACCAATATTCACTCGTCCAAAGCAGCTACACATGCACAGAGAAACGGGGCCCAGGGACAGATGCACTGGAGAACAAGGATTGCTCCTTTTGGCCTTGTTGGATCGTGTTGGCAGTAGTGGTGCAGCCTTTTAGGTGTTCCAAAATCTGAAAGATAAAGTTTACCAAATTGATGGGATTTAGGCTTCTAGATCAGTTAACTCCATTTAAACTCCTGGGCCTGGGTAAATGACCCAAGTGCTTTTGGAAACTTGTGGAAGCCCCTGGCAGCCTCTTCCCAAGAGTCCCATCTTGCTGTCCTCCATGGCCAGCACAGGGACAGCAGGAGCAGAATGCTCCCTGGGGCCCTGATGTCCTGAGCACTGCTGCTGCCACTTCTCCCTTTCTCTCCCACTCCTTGCCATGCTTTCTGCTTGCTTCTGGTAATGCTTGGACCCAGCTGCTCAAGGGTTCACCCAGGGTCCATCCACTGAGCCAGGCCGCTCCCCTTGGAGCAGGAGTAGCTTCTGCCTGTTCAGCAGAGCAGGGGTCATGGGGGAGCCAGACTGGTCCATGCAAGCCCATCTGATCATACAGATGCCACTTTCTTCTCTGAACAAGCAATATTTTACAAAGAGAGGAAAACAACACAAAGTGCCTCTTGACTGCACCACCATCTCCTCCCTCCCCAAATCTGGTTAAGATACCTGACTAATTTGATTTGATTCTCTGAGGTAAAACATGTTGGTCTGCACCCTTGTTGTTGGAAAGGTTGCAAAAGCTGCCAGATCTCAGCTGTAGCTGACCCTCAACCCCCATTCCCAGGCTGGGCATATCAGTGTTAGGGCTTATCAGAGGACAGTGACTCTGGCTTTTAACAGCCTTGAGGGTTTCAGCAAGAGGTTTCATTGCAAATTAGAACTGAATAAAACCTTCTGGGATGTTTATACTTAAATGGGAATGTGTGCATGTTTACCACATTCTTTGTGTGAGGGGAGAATTACTGAGGTCACTAGAGCCCTCAAGGGCTTGCTCTAACTTCATTTGCAGGCAGAATTCTTCATCCCAGATGAGACCAACCCTGGCCTTCAGGCAGGACTCAGCAGCCCTGCAGTACACAATCTATCAGACTCTTCCCATCTCATTCTCCCAACCAATCTTTTGTGGAAACAATTACATGTCTATGAAATCACATAATTTGCCAAACAGGTCACTTCAGAAATGTTTTCTCAAGAACTTTACCAGTGCTTCTGAAGCTCCTAACAACTGTAATGAACATATTAACTTGACAGATGCTGAGCAGGAAATTCCCATCATCCCCTGGAAACTGGGAAACTTCACATGGTGCTTTCACCAAGCAGCATGACATAGGAGCACCCTGACATCACTGAAAAAGCATAAAAAACGGCAGCTGTCTGAGCTGGGTCAGAGAAGTGGAGCTTTCCAAGCAGAAAGATGTGCTAAACTGAGGAGAAGACAGGAACAATTGAGGAAGTTAATGAATTTGCCATGTGAGTTTGAGCAGGCTGCTGAATATGTAATGTCTGTCTGGCCTGGAAGCAGATCTGAACCCAAGTCTGAATCTGTATTTTGCCTTCATGCATACATAAAGAAGATAACCCAGAGGAAATAGCAGTTTATAAAGCCCCCCTTTGAGTGTCCACAACCAATATTTTCCCCACATCGTATTTTTGACTTGCAGAATTAAAGTGATGACAAGAAAAAAAATCCTAAAAATAAAATTGACTTCTGCAAAGCGAAGATTCAGAAAGTCAAAGCAGCCCATTGAGTTATGAAGCACTCAAATGCAGATTTCCCAAAGCAATAGAAAAATCTCTCTGATGGTGAAAACATTTTTTCTAGGTCAGCACTCAAAAGGAGACTTTGCAAGTGGGTATTTTTATTTAGAATCATAACTGCATGAAGGCAAAGTTGTCTTTCTAGCTTAAAAACAAAAAACATCAATGGAGAGACAATGAAGTACAAAGAGAAGCAGATGGTGGTGCAGCAGCTGGAGTGAGATGCTTCAGGCACAGCTGCAGCACTAACACATACATACCTGCCAGTAGTCCTATGAGAAGCATTACAACCCATCCTGACCAGGCATCCAGCAAACTCTTGATGAACTCCCATATGGATTCTTTACTTTTGCTTGTAATCTGAAATTAAACACACATGTAGATGTGCTGTTGATTCAGGGTGACAGTTTTAGAGTACAAAGTTTAAAATAATTAAACTCCTAAATGGCGCATAACATTTCTCTACTCCCTACTTCCTTCAGTCCTAGTAATTTATTCAGAGATGCTCAGCTCATTAAGTTGCAGCAGCCCTTTCAATACTTACAAACTCAGGACATCCCATGTCCATATATTTAAAAGTTCTCCTCAACCCATCCCACATCTACATGTTTAGAAGTTCTCCTCAAGTCATGCAAGAAGGTAGGAAGCAGTAACTTTGGAAAACCACTGCTTTTGTCACTGCCAGGATGGCAGTGGCCCAGGCTGTGACACCGGTACCTTGCGGTGGCGGTCCGTGTCACGCGATTTCTCCCGCAGCCAGTCGATGGTATGGAAATCCTCATAAGTTCCAACATCAGGAAAAGGCTCATCCAGAAAATCCATCAGGTTGCCTGAACCATTCATGTCTCCTGCATTGACCATATTAGGATCTGTGTGTAGAGGAAAAACAAGTTTGTCAATAAATTCAAGCAGCTTTGTCAGGCATTTCAGAACCAAGTTTTCTAAATACCTCCACAAGCCAGGAAGTCAAGACAGCATGAGCAGTAATCCTGGGCAGCACACACAAACTCTTCATATTTGCTTTTAAGAAAGCAGAGGGAGAAATATCCACCACATATCCTACTAAAGCACAAGAGGAAATAAAAGATACCTGTCCCCAAACTAAAACAAACAGTTAGAAGAGGCATTTGATGGGAACTTGGATGAGAGCACGTTGGAGAATAAGAATGTCTGTTCCAGCAAGGTGGTCTGTTCAGGGACATTGGAATAAGATGGGCAAAGGAGGAGAAACCAGAATCAAGATATACAAGAGACACAAACCTGACAGAGCAAACATGAAGAACATGAGCAGAAAAGACCTCACCACTCACATTAATTGGAGAGCTACTGTGTGTGTGCCTCTGGGATACAGGCTCAGCTGCTGGCTCAATCTGCACATAAGAAAGTGGCAGCCAGGTCCAGGAGGGCTCCAGCAGCTGGGCAGGGGTCCTGGGCTGGGACTGGAGGAGGCAGCTGTGCACTTAACATCACTTAACAAAGTGTTGTTCTAAAGAGCATTAGTCCCACACATCCTAAAAGAGATGCCTGGGAAATGGTGTTTTCCAGGGAATACCTAGGGTTTGTAATTTGAAATGGTATGTCTAAAAAAAATCTATTATCATGGAGTTACAAGGGAAAAACAGGAAAACACCCCACCCATAAGAATGGGGATATACACAGACTTTAGGGGTTGTATAGAACAGATCCTGCAGAGCCTGTAGCTCCTTGATTGACACAAGGTAACTTTTGCTGGTCACTGATGAGGCCAGGCCAGCACAGCACCAATGACTGCTGCCCACTTTGTTCCACCAGGTATAGAAATGGGAATTTCACAAGAATTTGAATCTTTGAAACTGTGAGGAAATTTCCTAACTCTGTAATTGGAACAGGCAAAAATGTAGCAGATAAGCTTTTAGTGGACTGTCCTGATACTCTGTTCAGCTGTCTTTACTTGGTGTCTTTTTTCTTCCCCTCTCCTCATTTTCATCTGTCTTACTTGAAATCTCACTGGGTAATTTTTTTGCCTTAGTGGGGACTTCAGCAATGTAATAAGTATGAATACTCAGCTTTGTCAGTCTCTGCTCTCCACTGTGTAGGGTTTTTGGGTGACACAGACAATGTGCTGAGCACAAGCAGCTGAAAAAAGCATTATCTTACAGGCAACCAGTAGGTCACCATTATACCATTAAGAGAAGCCCTTTCAAATGCAGAAATCAAGTAATCTCCAAGCACCACGGCTTGGAGATGTGTTTGTCTGAAAGAGAATCTTAGTGAATCACAGCCTGGGGAAGGAAACTCAATGCAGAGCAGGTGTCCCATGCAGCGCTGCAGAGCACGAATAAGCTGCCACAAAGTTGGGGTGATTTAAAAAGCAGAAGTTAAGAAGAGCAGCAATGGAGAGCAGCAATCCTTCGCCAAGCAGGTGAGAGCACCATCCCACGGTGCCTGAGTGAAACAGGAATCTGAAGGGGGATGAGTGCCTGACTACAGGAGCTGAAGCTGCAAGGGGATGCTGAGCCCAGTGTCTCCCACGAGGACTGGAAAGGGAAGCTGAAATGAGGTGAAAGGATTAGACCATGCTATTACTTTGTAGCATTGTGATACTTTGCAAATCATTTGCTTCACCCAGTTCTTCCTGTTATAGATGGATGAGATGATTGGCTCTCGCAATTAAAAGATACCTATTGTGTGACTATTAAGAAAAGCTTTAGTGCTGTATAGTTATGTTATTGTAGTTTAGATGTCCTCTGTTCTCCCCATGGTTCCCTTTTCCCCCCTGTATTGTTGCCATCAGACAGCCGGGGCTGTCTAGCACAGGTAAAAGAAGCTGCACACGTGTCCCCTGCATGGGGCAGCTGGGAATGGAAAAGCTTGGTGCTCAGGGGGTGGGCATGGCAACACCTGACCTCCAGTCAGGTTACAAGAAAGCAGTCTGCACTGATAAATGGCAAAGAAGAGCTGACTGACAGACTTTGGGAGGGGCCAGGGCTGGCTGGTACAACCCCAGGGGTATAAAGGACTGAGCATCCATCTTGAAGATGAACCAGATGCGTGGTGTGCACATGGGCAGTTCCCAGTGCTGCAACTTTTTCCTTATGCGGTCCTTTGTTGTATTTTTGTTAAGGTTTAATAAAGCTTTTTAGATTTTCCAAGTGAGCAGCTGTTTCTCACATTTCCATACAGCAAAGAAGGACCTGTAAAGAACGTGCAGCTCCGACTGTCTGACTGCACAACGCAGCACCCTCTGCTAAATAAACAAACTTCTGGAAACTGAAAGCATTGGCAAGTTTTCCTTCATACCACAAGAAAATTACCCATCATGCTAGTTATATCATGTAAAAAATAGCTTTTTAAGTATATTGTCAATGCCCAGCACATGACAGTATTGTGATGGATAATTCCAGGCCAGGCCACAAGTATGTAGGATAATTACAATCTCAGTCTGAATCTATCCCAAAAATACGTGCTACACAACATGTCCAAGGAGAGGAAAAATGTGCTAGAAACCACAGGGCCATGGAAGACTAAGAAAACAAACAAACTTTGAACTCAAGGTACCACACCAGTACCTGGGAATTGCAGTGAACTGGATGATTGCCAGCCTAAAGTTCACTTCAGGTACTAGGCTTTTGAAAGCAGAGATGTGATATCAGATTATGCAAAACAAATTTTAGTAAATAAAACCTAGCTACAGCACTTTTGAACTGAGTACTACAGAGTTTCCATCTTATATCCTATCACCAAGCACTATAAGTATCCCTTTCTTTCTCTTTTATTTTGCATTTATTTCTCTCATTTTACCTTGGCATCTGTAATAATTTACAAGGTTTATTTCAGGATGAGCTAACTTGCCCTCTGAGTGAAGCTTGCAGAGATGCTCTCAGTTCTGTCAGCAGAACTGGAGCCTTACAGCAATCAACCAGTTACAGATATTTTAATACGCATAAATTAAGGGCAAATTAACCTCATCCAAACATGAATTACAGACAGGGGTACTGCAGCAATACACCCCAATGACGGCAAAAGCATGAACAGCCATGGTGCTGGTTGTCTCATCTGGCATGAGAAATCTGCACTATAGCCAGGACACTAAAACCTAGACTCCTTTCACAGCTGATGACAGGAAATGAACTATTTACATTAGAATGAAAGAGGTTCCTTCCCAGAAGGGATAATTCCTGTTTATTGATCAGAAAGAGATGTCAAAGGTAGACATCTTCTAATCTGGCCCAATGAGTGCAACACTACCAGTTCAAAAGAAAGCATTGCAATACCATGACATGCAGAATTAGTTACAAATGCAGCTCCTTAGACCTGAGCATCTGAGAGATTTGGATGCTCTGACAGAGCTTATTGTACACAATGAAAGGTGTTCAGTCTTTCTGAGGAATTCTCTAACATTTGTATTTTGTCCTTTCACTGTTCCATGAGTTAGGCAACCTTGCTGTCCTTTCCACTACATTTGCAGATGCTGATGCAACAAAATTTGTGCAAGGGCTGCTTCCTGCCTAGTCTTTTCCTAATAATTTCTGGCATTTCACCAGCTTTTCCTAGGCAGACATCCAATACTAAGCAGTCTGCTGTGACTCCTTGAGAGACAGTGGCCAGTTTGGAGCCCATCATTCTGTAATCTCTTAGGGACATTTTCCCCTTTATCCACTTTGAATTCCATCAGCCATTTTATTCCCCACAATACAGTGGAGAGCCTTAGCAGTGAGCACTCATTTTTAACAACTAGCTTACAGTATCTACAACCGAACACGTGTGTCAACAGTCTGCTTTAATAATTGCAAACAAGTTCTTTCTAGAAACTGAACTAGAAAACAAAGAAACCTGACTGTACCACATATCTCTGGAACTCACAGGGTTCTGATTAGCAGACTTCCCTGGATTTAGACCCATGCCAGACTACTGTGATCCTGTAGATGCAGCAGTCCTGGCAGGGACTGAGTCACAAATCAAAAAAGGCCACAGTGCTGGACTGACAACTGTGCCTCCTGATAGAGATTTTCCTGGCTGCCACATAACCTTAGACATCTTCCAGAAATCTTGGGCCAGATCAACCTGATGGTCAGTCCCTGACCTCCCAGCCAGCTGTGCTTGGTGCACAGTACTCTGAAGCCAGAATGAGTTAGTTACCCTACAAATATCAGAGGAGCTGCATGAGAGCAAGCTGGAAGTAAGGGTCCAAATATCAGCCTGTTAAGCTTTATGACTGTGGGAAAGCAGATCATTTTTGAACACTTAAGGAAAGCAGAGATTCATGCAAACAAACTAGAAAAGCCAGGGTGCAAACACAGGGAGCTGCTGATGGACCAGAACACACCAACAAGCACAGCTGGTACTACATAGACACAAGATCTCGTTACATTTACTCCCTTTTTGTTATTTTCTAAAGAACCAAAAGGTAGTAGTATAATCATATTTAGGATCACTTTTTTCTCTGCAAGTCTCACAGTGAGTAAACTCTTCACTTGACTTTGATCAGTTTGTTGCTAAGTTTTAGAGAAGAGCAATAAATCACATTTACAGTGAAAATGCTGACAAACTCAGCTTTAGAGCATTGTTACAGCACGTGCAAACGTAAAGCCACAGCTAGAAGAGCTCTATCAGTGAACTGACATTCTAGGTAATATGCTGACTGACTGATCAGACATGAAATGTATCTGACATGGCAAGCACAGACCAAAACATCCCATGGTTCAAAGAGGCTGAAAAGTATCCTGATGGAAAACAACGAGCTGAACACTCATCAAAGGAAAACTCTTGGCCCTGGCCTATTGCTCCTAGACATGCTAGTTCCATGCTATGTTCTCCTCATCCTGTTTTCTGTTTTAATTGGATACATTGCACTGAGGCAGGCAGTATGATTTTTAATGCAATTCCAACAAGTTTCAAGTTACTTTCAACAGATCACAGTTACTGAATTACTTCAACACTTCAAATGTTTCTAGCAGACAAACGTTCACCTGCATGCTTTGCTGTTTTCCTTCAAGTGGGGGGGTTGCTATGTGACACATGACAGGATGCAGGCAGCAAAGGATACCTCTCTTCTGCTGTGGCGTAAGTAACAAGTGAGCCTTGCAAGAGGCTGGGAAAAGAAAGCAAAAGCCTAAATGCCAATTGCAAGTTTCTCAATTCACATTTGGAGTGTCTTTTTAAGGATGTTGAAAGCATCACCTGTTCCATCTCTAACAAATGTCTCATGTGTTAGCCAACACACCAAAGGAGATCACGATGTGCCTCAGGGCTTCTCTATGCTCTAGTACCAACACATCCACTGTGACAAAACAGAGGAGATCCCACTCCAGACACAAAGCTTTCCAATCATGACTCCACCAGAGCTGAGCCCACCACTCACCTGAATTGCTGGTCAGACGAGATGTGTTCATGTGCGTGACATGGCAGCAGTTACTGCAATAATGAAGGATTGTGGGGGCTATGAAAGTCCCTGGGATTTATTTTCTGTAGTAGTCAGTAATGAACAATGCAATTTTATTGGCAATCCTCACATTGGCAGTCCCTTTGCACAGGCAGGTGGTTTGCCACTCTGTGTCCCTAATTCTTGTGTTGACTGCTGCAAGGACCAAGAGTGGTGGCCCAGCCTCATGGCCTTACCTGCTCAAAGGGATCTGTCAGGCAAAGGCATCTCCTCCTGAGAGCTGGGTGCTCTGCCAGCATCCATCCATCCCCACTCCCAAGGAATTCAGACCCATCACAGAGGTGGACACAGAGCACTCTCCTCAGAGGGCCTGAATCCAGGCAAACAGGCCAGTGCTGCCAGCAGAGTGAGCTGAATCACAGAACCAGGGAATGCTCAGGTAGGAAGGGTTCAGAAGGAGCCCTAAGAGAGTAAGGCTGAGGGAGAAAGTTCCTAGAGCTGAGCACAGTTACACCACAGGTCTCCAGCACCACCTGGCCAGAGAAAATGGGCCTGACAGCTGAGGAGGCAGTGAGCAAGATTATTAACAGGGTCACCATGAAAGGCATACATGAAAAGTACATGATTATGTCTTTTGTGGAGGGGTCAGAGACTGAGGTCTGCTTAGTCTAGAAGAGACCAAGGAAGGCCAAGGTGGTGTGGATGTAATTCCCCTTCCACCACCTGCCAGGTAGAAGATGATTTAGAAATGGCAATGTGTGATATAGGAGACAGGGAAACAGTTATCAAACATTCTTCTCAACAATAAGATGCTGTGGGGTGGTGATTTTACAAAGAAGAAGTTTTCAGCTAAAGCAAGCAGGCTGAATCCCCAGCAAGTTAAATGGGTAATTTTCTATAGGTTGAAAAATATTTACAGGCAATTCAAGATTATTCAATTTAGAAGCTTCAGACTGAACAAGCCAAACAAGTTATTGACCTTCTGTCTTAATGATGAAGTATATAAAAAGGTGTTAAAATGGCCTTGAACCAGAGTAATCAAGTTCAGACTCCTGGAAAAAGCAGAAAATGCTGAATCCATTTACAGCCCTTTTTTTGGAACATATTATGGGAAAAAATTCCCTATAAATTGAGAAAATATAGAGGAAAGACAAGATTTTTAAATTGGCAAATGCCTTTCCTACAATTCAGGGACTAATTGCACAGCCTCCAAACACAAGTAAATAGCTCTGCAAACCCTCAGTTTCTCACCACACTAGCACAGGCAGGCTGCAGTATCAGAAACAGTACAGTCAAATATTGCAGTGTTTTATTGTATGGCCCCACCACCAGATATTATGGAGTTTCCAGCTATGATAGTGTGGTCAAGTTAAATACAGTCACATCTTTGACGTGCAGCTTTACCCTGAATAACCTCCATGGAAAAAATTACGAAGCCACAGCAGAGCTCAGAAAACACAGGGCACCAGATCACAGGGGAGAGGGCCTTGGAGAGAAGGGAAAGGCAGGAGGGAACGTTTGGGATAAAGGGCAGAAAACTGAGCACTCCTCTGACCAAACCACAGCCTTCAGCTGCCCCCCTCAGCCACCAGCAGAGAACAGAGCACAGGCAAAGGGAGGCTCAGGGTGACATGGGTGGGAGCTGATATCCAGCCACCAGGGCTTCCCAGCCTTCCCTCACAGCCAAACTCCCTCTTCTCCTTTTCTCCTCCATTCTCTTCCTCTGAGGGGTAAACCACACCCCAACATCCCACCCCCTGCTCCTTCCCACGATGACTATCCCTTTAGAAAACAATTTCTTTTGGTATGAAATACCATGTGCCTGCTCCCCCTTTAAGTTTTCTTGGAAAGTCTGAGCAAAATTAGTTCAGCTGCTCAGTTATGTCAGAAAAGGGGGAAAAAATCCCAGCTCTTTCCCAGCAAGGTCCAAATGGAATTTTTGCCAAAACTGGCTCTATATAAAAAAATGTTAAACTCACATCTCTGTTTCCAGTGAATCTTAAAGGTCCCTCCAATAAATTTACTTGTTAGTGAAGATGTTGAGGCTGTGGAAAAAGCAGGAGGGAAGCATCACTGCCTCTGGAATATTCATCTGCAGTTTTGAAACTGAGCTGAAACATCTCTATTAAAGGATGCTCTGCTGCTAACAGCCCAGAAGTTTGGGCAGATGAGCCTCATTAACTGTATCAACCCCACACCCCCTTACTTCTTGAAGAAAACAAGATATGATTAGGTAAAACACTGGAAGCCTTCAACTTCTGGGTAAGAAACTACATTTCAGGAGAGAGGACACCCTGGAAACCAGCCCTAACAGTATAGGAGCATGTATGGTTTCTATTCTTGGTTTCCCTCAAGTCCTCTTCACAAAAAAGAGGGAGAATTTCCCTTCTGAACCCATGGTTTTTACTGCCACAGAGCTCTAATCCACCTCTGAAGAGTCAGGGGTGCTACAGGGTTTTCCTTTTTATGTCAGACACAGCTGAGCTTTGCAGCACCAGATTTCCAGTGCTGCTCTTTGCCTCTTCGTTCAGAAAATTTTAATATTAAGGGGAAAAACCAGGTTTGGAACTGCAAAAAGAAAAATTGAATGTGTTCAGAGAGAGCAGATTTGCACTGTCAGGAGGGAGGTGCCCTGGTACACAGTTACTCCTAACCTCTCTTTCCTGAAATGGGATGTTCAATGGCATTTAATGCATCTCTCACTGAAAAACCTTTTTGAGCCTTCAGCTTGAAATAAAACTGATAAACCCACATTGGGAAAGCCATTCATCTGTTCTAGCATGTCACTTGTTGTGATTTGGGCAGAGGCTGTGAGTCATTTTTACACAGGAGGGTGGGTGATGTTTTCCTGCTCACAGAGCACTGGCTTTCACTGCTGCCCTTGATGCCTATGGGCTGCACAGCTACAGACAAATGATTTCATTCCCTAAGAGGAAGCTTCTGCAAGATGGGGAGACCCTTTCCTTGGGGTGATGCTTAAGAGCAAAGTGTTCAAAGTGTTTTAGGATCAGCACCCTCATGTAACCCTGCCAGAATAGTCTCTTCTTTGACATTAATAATCATGTGTGAATTTTTTAGTTTAGCCAGGCTAGAGATGAAGAAAGCTGAAAAAAAACCAACACCTGGTGTGTATGTATGCACACACAAAAAATGAATTAAGACACTTTCTCTACAATTTCTCATAAAGAAGAAAAATTAACAAACACCCCACACCCCTGTTGGGTACCCTGAAAGCTGCAGAGTGGTGGCAAAAGCAGCCAGGAAAAGGACTGGGACCTCTGGGCTCCACAACCCTTTTGAGAGCATCATGCTGAGCTAGGAGCTGTTCAGGCCTGAGAGAGGCTGAACATGACACAACACCAAACTTCAACACAAGCAAGGTGCCTCTGGGCTGTGGAGGAGCCTGGGGCTGGGAGCATCCCCTTTTCCCTGCTGTAGTACCTGGCTACAGTCACAATCCTGCTCACTTTGCTCCCCAGGTCAGCAAACAACAGTTTCATGATGAAGCAGTTCCCAGCCCCAGAGGTTACAGTGCTCCAGAGGAGCCTGTTCTGTTCAGGCAGATAGGAAGTTCTCTAACCCAGGGTCAACACTCTCCACCTCCTCCTCCTCTGGTCCCTGTTTAAAAGCTTCCAGCCTTTGAAAAGGTACAAGGGGTGTAAGAGAGGCCCCTATGGGCACAGGGGCTGAGCACTCTTGCAGCCATGGCTGGCATGGAGAGCCTGGCATGACACCCCAGTGCTGCCAGGGAGAGCCCCTGCCAGCTGGGGATGACCCCTGGATCCCCCTTTTATGCTAAGCAACTCTTAGGACACTTAAATCCTTAATTTCCAAAGGCCTGCAGCACACACATCAGGCTGGTGCCCTTCTTCCTGCACAGAAGATGTCTGACTCAAACTGGGGGAGCAGGAGTTCCCCTGCCTGGCACACATTTCCACAGGATCCAGAGGAGGGGGGAACCCCTCACACCTGTAGAACCCAAGCGTGGCAGCCCTGCTGTGCTCCTTGCACAGGCAAAGAGCCAAGTGCCAGTGATCCTGGTGGGTAAGGGCACAGCCTGGCTCACAGCCAGTGCTGGAGAGAACTGAGCCAGCCTTGACTCCAGAGGGATCCAAGGAGAAGAAACCCAGCATTGGCACTGACAGGATGCAATTTCCCCCCCGCCCCCATCACCTCATGCAGCAACAGGTTTGTATTTCTATTGCTTTAGAGGCTCAGTCTTGAAAAGACAGGAGAGGTTCTGTTGGAGAAAAATAAAATTGGAATTTATTTTTCTTTTTAGTTTGGAAAAAACATTGTAATTTTGTACTTCAATAATTCATTATCTACTTTCACTCCCACCACACCTTATTTTCTGATCCTGACACAACTGCATACCTGATCTCTGGAACCCAGAATTCACCCCTCCCTAGGATGTACAATCTGCTTCAGCACAGGAGATCCAAAATATCCCCCCCTTAATGTATGGGTGAGCACACAGAGATTCTAGGTGTGCCAAATTTTCACATTTTTCCAATAGTGGGAATAAATTATTTGAACAAAGAACAGGATTTGGAAGAATAAAAAAAAAACTTCCTGTAGAGCAGGAGTAAAAAGTCACCTGACTCTCTGCCTGATGAAGCTGCAGCTTAGTCATCCTCGGTTCTCTGGCAAAGGCACAGAATTATTTATTACAATTGTTTAAAAAATATATCATTTTATTTTCTGACTAGTATTATCTCAAAATTAGTTTCTCACACTGTAACATTTGTATTAGAATAAAGCTTTTAAACAATTAAAAATTTTAAAACACTAAAATATATTTTAAAAGCTATACAGAAAAAAGCCCCACAGGAGAGTCACCATTTTTTTCCTTTACAGATATATATTCATGTATTTGTACAGAGCACATAATTAAATATCCACACCAGGAAAACAGACTCTGGACTTTGCTTCCACAAATATTTCCGAAAGCACAATTTGCCTGGGATTTTTCAGCCTTTTGGTGATCGGCATTTTGCAAAGGAGCAAAAAATCTGCTTGTCGTCTCCTACGTTCTTTTTGGAAAAGGATTTTTCACATTTATATAGGGCAAGGAAAAACTGACCTTTTACTGCAGCAAATTATGCAGGAAACCTGTCGGACTAGGTGCTTTGAAACCACATCAGCAAAAATTAACAATAAAGGAAAAGCCTCTTTTCCCACATACACCTCTTAACCCCTCAAGCAAGTTAATCCTCGTTCCTTTATAAGCTTAGACACAACAGCAACTTCCTTTAAGCATCCAGTGGAAAAAAAAAAGGCAGGGGATGCAAGCAAAACACTATTGCTGCTCTCTTTGCACGACTGAATGATGATGGCTGCTCACGTAAATACAGAATTCCGCAGACACCCGAAGGAGCCATCGGAAAGTACAGGGAACAAAGGGCCTCCTTTAGCTATAAAGCTCCATCTGGCAGCATTTTTACAGAAGATGCCAGCCGGGAGATCAGCACAGAGCCAGCAGGCAGCCTCTGCACCTGCAAACCCTCTGCTTGCAGAGGAAATGTGCTGCTTCATTTTCCAGCAGAAAGTCTGCCCGACGGAGCCGGGGCTCTACGACTGCAGCACAAGAGCAACTGGCAAATTATTTTTTTTTTTTTTCGAAGAATTATGTTGCTTACCTGCAATGCAACATCATTTAGGCCAATCCCAATGATTTTAATAGCATCCTTCCTCGGGTGGTATGGCTGCAGCAGCAGTGATGTCATGGGGAGGAAGCAGTAACAATCATGTGACTGCATCCTCCGTCTATAGGATATGGGATCAGGCACACGCACCAGCTGCAATCCTGCGGGATTAAACCGCAAGCCTCTTTACCCTGCCCTGCCTGCTCCTCACCACTGGAACACTCCCTAACCTCAGCTAATCAGGCCTTCTGTGCATTTTTTATGCAACAGCACAACATTCAGGTTTTTCACGAGGTAAAAGCATAGGAAGTATGCTGTGTGCATGCCAGCAAGTATTCCTGGTGACTCGGCAGGCCAGGTTGCTGCTCTGTGAAATATGTAACACAGCAGCTTGGAAATGAGGCAAACTGCAATTTCACCATCCCTTGTGTTTTTCTGGCACTGCGTTTATTTCAAGTTTATCCAAACTGACTTCCCTCCATCTTCTGTGTCAAATTCATGCTTTGCAAGCCTCCCTCAAAGGTTTCATCCTTGTTACCTTCACTTCTTAATTCTTCCCATCATCCATCCATCCATCCATCCATCCATCCATCCATCCATCCATCCATCCATCCATCCATCCATCCATCCATCCATCCATCCATCCACTTCTGCCTTTTCTTCAATGCAACTGTCACGGCTTGAAAGATCCCCTTCTATATGCCAGGCTACTTTTCCTTTCCAAAACATCTGCTTGACCTTCCCCAAATATTGAAAACCCAGAACTTCCTAAAATACTTTCTTGAAAAGGTAATTAGCCTTTCACATTTTGGTTAACTGTGTATAGCATCTCAGCTGTAATCTTGGAGGGGTTTTTGTTGTTTGGTTTTTTTGTTGTTGTTGGGTTTTTTGGTTGTTGTTGTGGTTGGTTTTGCGGTGTTTTGTGGTTTTTGAGGGGCAAGGGAAGTGTTTAAGAATTTTATCATACTCAGCAATTTATTTGATTTCTACAAGAAGGTAAGAATTGCCAAAGTTCTAACTGCACAGATTTTGTACAAGCCACTAGGGCTGTATTCTGCAAGGCAGAGGTTGTACCTGTTCTTTCTGAAGACCCTGTACATGTTTGTACACGTGCAGCGTGTTCTATTTCAGGACATGCCCCTTACTGCTTACCTTCTGTATTTGGATATTGTGCAGACTGCTTTTACCCCTACAGGTAACCAGGCAGGGGCTTTGTGTTTCCAAGCAGATGCAACAGCTGAGTAGAAGGAGGTCTTGCACAAGCACCCATGAAAATACCCACAGGTGACTGAAGGCACATAGTGACTTCCACTCACTTCAAAGTCGAAGGAATTCAGTTCTGGAAGACCTTTTTGTCCCAGTGTGCTTGAGCAGTAATTTATGGATGTGCCAGATATTTCTGATAGGAACTCCCCATGCAAAGCCACACACTGGATTTTACTGAGAAATATGAACACTTAGCTTGTTTCACCTGAAGTTCCCACACCTTTTCTGGAGCAAGAATCATGCCTTTAGAGAAGAGGTTTGATTCTGCCCTTCACACACAGCACTGCAGATCATAATCCTCTAGCACCCATAGATCAGTAACAGCTCAGGCCTTCATAACCATGTCAGTGCAATGTGGAAAAGTTATACAAGTGCCAGCTTCCTGCCAGCATCTATTCTTTGTGTCCATTAAAATTAGTATTAATAGGTCAATTGAATTTGTGAAGGAAGCTAAACACTGAGCACTTGATTTATTTACTTGATAATACAACTGTAATTTCCTTCAATCAGTTTATGAGAGGAAAATATGGAAAACAGGAAGCAGGAAGTAGCATTTTCTTGGTGAAATATCTACACCTGGGAACTTCCATGCCAAAGACACACACTTGAACACAAACACTTGGCCCTAGACAAAGAATAGTAATTTTGTGTGCTTAAAAAGTGAGAGTGTTAGGGTCTCAATCCTACATTTTTTTCCTGGACAGACTTTCCTAAATTAATTTCCTGGTTTTATCTTGTCTATTACCAGCTGACCTCATTAAATATCCTACTGCAAGTACATTTTTAGTTGGATGGTCAAACTGCAGACAAACTAAAGGGACAGAATACCTGATTCTCTATTGAAAATACAATAGATATCTATGCTCAAATATTAGAGATTTTCAGAAATTATAAGGAACCAGAACCAGCTCCTAAGAAGCTCCAAAATCCAAGAATATGGAGATTTTCCAAGGGCAAGCAAATGATTTAACTGACATTTACAGATTCCAAAACCAAATCAACTTTACTCCTTGGTATTTTCTTCCAATGCTACTCAATCGAGTGATCTCAGAGAAAAAAATACATTCTTCACATGATGTTTTAGACAAGGCTATTCTTGCTTTTGTTAGCCTGCAGTTTCTTAAGTCTCTCTGCAAATGCTTTTTCCTCTCAAAGATGTACAACACTATAGCCACAAAGAGTCAAAACAAGCTTTGATGGGCCCTCTTCTCCAAAAACCAAAAGACTGAGTTCATCTAACTCATTAAAAAATTATTCTTCTTATAACTGCACTTACCTTTAAGTCCTGCAAAGTGCTTAAAAGAACTGCAGCAAGAAATACAAATAAGACTTCCTGCTGACAAGAGAGAGCCCAACCCGACGTACCCATTACAGCTTCTGCTGCTGCTCCTGGCGGCAGCGAGGCAGCGACGGTTGCCGTTCCAAACGCCTATTCCGAGCAGACTGTTTAAAAATAACCTAAACTCTGTCATACCCCTGATGCCTTGCAAATACTGCAGAGACAGGAGTCACATGTCCTTGCTATGATTTTGCCTGTGCTCCTGCAGCTTAAGGTTGCAGAGGGAAACTGAGAAATGGCCGTCCTGTAATTATGCAGATTTAATGTTTCCTTTGTGAAAGCAGCAGTAAGCACCAGCCTAAAAAGAAAAGTCAACCAGTATTCTCCTGAGTGGTTTCCACCTTGGAATTAGTCATAAGCAAGATATTAATTAAGAACTAATAATGTCAACTTGCTTTCCATACTAATTTAGAAAGTGCAAATGTTTGTTATGAAAAAAGGCAGTTCAATGTGTTTTAAGTGGAGCTACCCAAGAATTCTGGGAATATTCAACTATGAACTTCTGATACAGCTGTCAACTTATCGTGACTGATAAGCACATGGAAGAATGTATCTGCCCTTCCTTACACTCTGTATCTCTTTCAGGTCTTAAGTATAGCTCCTTTAGATCTTCAGTATCCCAGATTTTCTCTCTTACCTTTATTTGAAAACTCATTACATTAACCTAAATTACAGTGTTATTCAAAATACCATTTTTTTTCATTAAATCATCAGGTATGTGGCAAATATAAAAGATTCAAGAAATATCTTTGATATAAAAGAAAACCCTTTTTCTGTTTATGGCAAATTATTTTATTTTATAGAAGAAATACTTTCAAATAATACAAAAATGACACAATCATACAGAACTGTGACAAAACAAGAGAGATGAATACTGAATATGATAACTCATTACCACATCAAGACAGAACTCATTATAGCAGTCAGAATCACAGACCCACAAGATACACTGACAACATCTCACAGCAGTCACAATTTAAAAACCCCCTGACAGAGAGACCACTGGACACTGCCCCTTGGTTATAGTCACAGAACAATTCAGGGTGGAAACAAGGTCCCCACTCCCTGCTCAAAGCAGGCCTAATGTGACAAGGATGCTCTGGGCTATATCCAGTTAAGTCCTCACTCATCCACCCTATGGACAGAGTGCTCCACCTCTCTGCACAACCTCTTCCAGTACCTGACCAGCCTCACAGGAACATGGTGTTGTCTGTTCTTAATACACCGCAAGCACTTCTGGTGTCACTGCATGGTAACTTTGGATAAACACTACTGTGTGACAGCCTCCCCTGGAAATGAGAAACAAAATTCTGACTAACTGGTCTTTTAAAGTAATGAGCACTGAAAAGCTTGCTGGCCCTAGACTTTTACCCAAACACTACAAATTTCTCACATGATTTGGTTTTTATCTGCATAGTTTCTGAATAAGTCTAGTTGTGCCCAAGGAACCCAATATCATCCACCAAAACTTACAGGCAAAACAGGCTTCAGGATGAATAGCACAATAAATGCTAAATATACTTCAATTCCATATAAATTGCTATATGATTGTAACACTTGATGCCTGTAATGACTATAGGCCATATAGGAAACAGGAAATACTACCTTAAATGGTTGTGTTTATTAACATTTATGCTTACAATCTTTTTTCCCCGTTACTTTTTGCCTCAGTGTGGATAACTAGAAGTAATTCAATTTCTCTTCCAGGTTTTCCTTACCTTTGACAAGGTAGCAGAGTCTAAGTTCTTGAAACTCACTAAGAAAACTTACTTACAGAATATTTGAAAATATTCTGATAGATTTGTTTGTTTTTTGGCCCTTGTTCTGATTTCCTGACATAGAAAACTCTGGAACCAATTTGAACTTTAATTAAGAGACAACATGATCTTCCTTTGGGGATATTCCAGTAATTTGCAAAATCAGTCTTGTGTTGGGCACCTCTCTTTGCAGGTAATGTATAATTAGGAAAATATGAGAAACTCTATTATAGTAGCTTAGTAAAGAAGTATTTTTACATACTTGCAGGATGCAAGGACACAAAACTGGCATTCTCGGGAATTTGGGGTGACAGTCTTTCATTAAAATGGATGGTTACAAATAAAATTATTTCTTACCAGATTTTAGCTGGTCCAACTAGCAATCAAGTGAGCTGTACCTTCCAGAATTATACACCTTCCTCCTGGAAAGTGTCACTGTTCAACAGAACTTATTTGCAGTAACCACAAAGCACATCCTTTAGGATGAACATGTGTTTAAACACCCTTACTTAAAGCAGCTGCTTTCTGAAATCAGAACATATGTGCTTTCCTGAATCAGATGAGAATCTGTAGAACTGTAGAAATTACTGTAATAGTCCATTAGCAGGCTATCCACACAGCTAGCTCAAACTGCTTCTTAAATTCCCTTTTCATTAAACAGTAAAACAAAGACCTGTCACCCTTTTCCTTCCCCCGTTTAAACTGAGGATCTAGTTAAGAATATAAAGATACTTTAGACACAACAGAAATGAAAACAATCTATTAGTGCACAGTAAGAACATGCAAATGAATTCTGCAACGTTTAGCATCACTTCTAATTAGTGTTAAACACATTGCAGGTGATAATATTTTGCTATAACACAGACAGTGCTAAAGAATACAATGTACATAATAAGCTACAGATAATAAAGCTGAAAAAGTGACAATTTTAGAACATAGTATTTTCATTTCAGGTATCAGAAACAAAACCAGCTCAATGGTTCCATTCTACTGTATGACAAATACTGAGGAACAAAATTTCAGTCTTAAAATACATCTTAAAGTAGGTATTTTCCTTCAAGGAAAAAAGGCACTATAAATAAATTACACTACAGTGAATTTGCCTGAACTCACTTTGTTTCTGTCTTCCAGCCTTTAAGTCAAATAAAACAGCATAAAAACTGTACACGCTCTTAACAGGATAGTCGATCTTTTATAAAATAAGTTGTCTTCAGAGATGTCAGTTTCACAACAAGGAAAAACCAAGCCTTGTTGCAGTCGCTATTATAAAATATATATGTATATATATTTATATATATGTTTTTGTTTATGTTTAATTTTTTTAACTTTTTTTATTTTTTACAAAACGTGTATATTAGCTTTTGCACATTTTTTTAAAGAAACTTGTCTAATCTAAGAACTTCATTAAAATAAAAGCGATAAATACTTCATGTTTACAATGCAACATGTCATACATCATCAGCTGGCAGAGGAGGTATGTTAATCCTTGGTCTTGTAAAAAAAGCTATCTTCTCTCTGTGACCAAAGCAAGAGAAAAAAGAAGTAAATAAAATTATGCCTACGTTCCCCCTTCTCCCCACAAGAACATGGTTTCTTTACTCTGGTTAATGGTTAGTATTTGTTATTTATGTACTGAACTGGCCTTTTATTTGAGTACAACAAACTTCCAAAAGCTACTAAACCTCACTAGATACTTCTAGCAACATTCCATTGAAGACAATTACTGTTTTTAAAAACCTGGGTGGAAGCTTTATATAACTCACTGAACTTCAGTCATAGTTAATTGTAGAAAGGTTTCACAGGACAAGTTCTGCAATGCAAAGTTCACCCTTCTATGTTTTGCAAATAATGTCTACAAAAAAGAAGGGGAAAAAAAGATGGCAACTCTGGAAACAGAATCCAAAGAAAAGGCTTATTGAAAGAAAATTCCAATATTACTGAGTAATTCTTAGGGAGTGTGTTACTAACAATTTATATGTATTACATTAAACAGATTATTTATGTCCACAGGCTTGTATTGAAGAACTGGACTTCACAGCAACTAGGCTAAGTTGGAAGAATCACCTAAGCTATGCTTATATTTGAAGCTTTTTTTTTTGTCATGTATACTAGAATTGTAACACTGCAATTTTACCTTAGCTTTGGCTCTTTTGCAGAACAAAGCATTCAGAAAGAACTCATGTCCAAATCCAGATACAGTTTAAAATCACTGGATAATTACTTGTTATTAAAATCAAAAGAGACACAAAATTTAAGCTAAATGTTTCAGAAGGCTTTAACCAGATTAATGAACTGTTGTTAAGTTATTTCAGTATGCATTACCACTTACCTAAAAGTCTGCACCTGAATAGGTTCTTTCTGATTTTGCCCACGCAACTGGTATATTTCTTTTGATGCTTTCTTTAGCATCTTTTCAGCTACTTGCTCTTGATGATGTTCAAATTTGGTCTGTCTGGTCTGAAAACAAGAACATAATGCTTAAAAAGGCCATGTGAATGAATAAAACACAAGAATATTTACAGTTAAAAGAATGGATGTTTTTCCCCACCCACCACAGTGAAACCACACTAGTACACTGTCTGAAATAGCTGATCATCTAAGAACTATAAATGCAAAAGACTGAGTTGTTTCATTTATTAATGCTCTTCAGAAAGACATGTAATAAATTAACAAAATTTACTGCACATAGATCTGTCAAACAAGACCTTACTATAAATTTGGGACCAGTTTTTGTCTCTGATAATCCAATGTCAATTTTGTCTGTTGAGCAGTTTTGCTATCTTTTTCTACAACTTCTTTCTCCAAGAACAGGAAAAAAAATTACATAGGGAACATTCCAAATACTTGTAAAAGAGTAAGTATCAAATCAGCAAAATTTCTTTTAAATACCACAAGAAATAAAATTATTGAAGTTCTAATAACAAATACCTAAACAAAAACAAATTAACAACAAATAAACAAAAATCCAAAACAAAACATGCCACTGGCAAAACAGTGCCATTCTCCAAAAATTGTCCTCAAATAAATACACAGTTTGGTAATAATCAATGTAATAATTTTTATTGTGCTAACTTCAAGAATATAAAAGAAACATTCACTGTTTGAGATTCTGCACAAACAGCTCTTTAGACATCTTTATCAAAATGAAGACACTTTGAAACAAGAAGTTTCTGAGCAAACTGAGTGTTTGTGTCATATTACCATACCTGCCTTTCTGCTTCCTTCAGCAAGCTTCGGAATCTCTCATCCCGAAGGACCCAGTGGGGTAAATCTGTCTGCCCTCGGAGCTGGGCGTCTTCCAGGCGCTGTCTCAACTCCCTTAGAACACAGATCTCCTCGTTCAGCTGTCTCTGTCGAGTTCTGGATGCCTGGAGATCCAGCTCCAGGTCTAAGGATGTCCTTGCCATGAGTTCAGCCAAAGATGATCTGCAGGACTGTTGAGTTATTAGGATTCAAACAAAATGCACAAAATATTACTCCCAACATAGTTTACTGGTCTGTCTTTAGCTCTATAACCATACATATGCTGTACTTCACACACAAAGTCTGTCCCAAAGGAAGTTTTGGAAATTATTTACATCCCCCAGAAAAGGCTAGATAATGTAGTACAGAAAACCCCTATAGCTAAATTTTTCAATTAATACCTTCTATTACTTCCTTTTAGAGTTTTCTTTCAACTTACAAATATTTACCTAATGAAGTTTATGGACTAAAATTCCATGTTATGATGATAATAAAAGAGATGCAATAAGAAAAACTCAATGACATCAGAAAAATACTGTTCTGAGCAAGACTCCTCTTAAAGAGCTCCATTCAATATTGGTTTTAAGATACATTCTGAATCAAAATGGGAGTCATGGCTGTCTATCTGCCTACACCAGCAAGGCACTACCTTCTGCTAACCAGATAATTTTAAGTCATTTATATACACAACATTAATGCCTCATCTCCCCTTCTCTGCCCACTTGTTTGACAGCAGGAGGGGTGGCATGGGGGCAAAAGGAGAGCTTAACCTATTCATTCCTGAATACTTGGGTCTCAAACACTGTTATTTGTTAGGCTGTATGGGAGGGGAGTTGCATGTCTTAATGTCACATTCACACACATCTTTGAATCTGCACCCTGCACCATGAACTAGATTTGAAAGATTTTGAAAGAAACTTTACATCTAAATCAATATGAATTCAGTCCCCATTAAACTAATTTTCATCTGCCATTCTTTTTTCCCTTCTTTAAAATTGGTCACAACTTTATTTGACTTTTTTATGTCCACCTTTTAGCTTAGAAAGTCCAAAACAAACCCAAAACATGCACCCTGCCCCAATTACATTGCAGAAGTTTTGTACATTTCCTACAAGGATCAGAATGTACCTGCAGACATCTAAAGCTCTCAAGTATAGAAGTACCATTGTTGTAGCAACTTCATGAAAGCTGAAGGTTATTTTCCTGGGCATACCTGCTTGTACCGCAGAGTCCGCCTCTCCAAGGTGTTCCGGACAAAGGGGGACTTCCTTGGCAGGGTTGAACTGTCACTGTCACTGCGATACAGCTGATTAGAAAAGACATTGAAAATAAAGGTTGCTTGCAAGATCATCTTTATTATAATATTTGGTGGCTTTTTTTTTCTTTTTTGCCTTTGAGATTTCTTTTTTAAAATACACTGAAACTATCTTGTTTTAAGCAACCAGGTTTTTTTAAGTTATTTATAAACATTTATATATAACAATGCTCATATGGTAGTTACAATAATTCAAGAAAATTTACAAACTATCAATGTTTTACAGATAAGTTTCTATTCTACTAAATATCCAAGACAATCTAACCTAAAAAAAAAAGAGGGAGGGAGGACTCAAAAGCAATATTTCATCTTAAAACATATACTGTCACGGGTACAAACAATACAGTCTCCCACTTTCTCCCCGCATCTGATTTTAAGTAAGTGCAGGTTAAGTGAGCACAGAATTTAAAAATCATTTCCTGAATTTTCAAACTCAAGATCTCAGAAGCTTATGAAAGAGTACAATCAAAGCTATGGTAATATTGCCAAGCCAATACCCATGTATTGATCTGCAATACCATGAGCCAACTGCTTATAAGTCTTCTGCCACTGAACACTGCAAACAATAAATGTGACCTTGAAAATGTTGTGCTGGTCCTCAATTACTTGCACCAGTGCACCCAGGAATCCTATGTCCCACAGTAACAGGCACCTTATGACTGATATTCATGACAGCAAGCAGAGTCATATGAATATTTATGCAATGGCCCTAAGATTAAGCATTCAGTGCCGTTTTTCAAACTTTTAGGTATGTGAAAATTAAACACAGCTTCTAAGCTAACTGCTTATACACCTCATTAGATAGCATTGTAAAATCAACCACCCACACCTAACATCTAAAGTTGCCAGGGAAAAGAGCTTAACATCTAATTTATCATATATTCCTAAATTTCAAATTAAATCCATCCAGGTAAAAGCACTTAAAAAAGAGTCAGGGAAGCTCTTCCCCACTGCATTGTTTAAGTTCAATTAAAGATTATTCATTAATATTAAAAAGTAATATACGTCTCTTATAAATGCAATGAAATCTTATAGTGAAATGATCAAAAAATGTACAATATGCTTGTGTGTGGAGACCCCTTCCCCCTCCTCCTTCTCAAGCTTTACTCACTCTGCAAACATATTGACTCCGTGCTCCAGGCGAAAAGGTCTGGGAGCGAACAATTGTGCTACTGCGAACAAAAGCAGAACCCCGTGGCCTGCGGCTGGTTCTCTCTTTTGGAAGAATAGCAACTTCTTCAGGAAACAGATCCTCAGTGTTTGTTTCCTTATCCACCTAAAATTTCAACAAAGGACATTTTTTTGTTTCTTTCTTATTTTCTTTCTCCTCAAAGACAATCAGACATTTCAACAATATCAAACGCAAACAATTTGCCCTGCTAGCTAGATTCAAATTTTAATGAGCACTGAGAGGATGTAAAAGTTTTAAAACTGGGTCATTCAAAATTGTGAGATTACCTTTCCAGAAGCCTTTGCTGGAGCAGTCACAATTAAGAGATGCAGTTATAACACAGCTACAGAGCACAAGGACTGTATTCAGGACTGGCAATTGGGCATTACCCAAACTACCACCTGATCTCCAGCCTCAACAGGAATAAACTGAGTCACCTTTCAGTAAGCACAGTGACTCTGAAGCAACCACTTTAAAACTACAGGAGCTTAAATGAAGACAAGGAAGAAAAAAGGAACTGAAAGATTGTTCACACAATTATACAAGAAGACTAAAATATTCAGAAAGACAGAAAACATAGGCTACTCTAGCAAAGCTTTCAATGTTTCAGAAAACTCACTCCTCCATAAGAGGTGTGATCCTTGCTAAAGGCAACACAAACAGCTTATGTTCCTCCACTTCAATGGAAGTCTGCTGATTTCAACTTCTAAAGGATTATTTTCAAAAGATTTTAAGTACATCAGTTTCAGCACAATTATTCCATGTTATTGTAAAACTGAAATAGTAATGCAAGTCCTAAAATTTCTTTCTTTACAATTCCTTTAAAAATTCTTATAGAAATAAAAGCATTGGAATTGGATCATGATCTTTTCTGTTAAAATTTCAGGTAAATGCAGAAATTGATACAAGTGCTTATTTATAGATTAGATAAAGGCCACAGTAAAATCAGTTTTCCTTTTGATATAAAAACCAAATTCTGTTGAGAAGTAGTAAGAAAATAAAAAATTCCCAGCCCTAAAGAGTGAACTTCTACCAACTCAACAGCCATACAGCTGTCACGAAGTCAGCACTCATATGGAGTTGCCAATGACATTGCTGACTCTTTCCTCTCCTACCCAACTCAGACTCCAACTCCAGGCACAGCAGTAGCTCACTGTGCCAGGCAGGGTGGCAGTTTTCATGCTGCAGGGTCTTCTCTCCTTACCTTCAGTGGTGGAGGCTGCATTTTTCCAGAACCGTACTGGCCTGCTGGAGCTGCAAACACGTGCCCAGCTAACGGATCCCCACAGAAGGGCTCTGGATAGGGAGGACTAGTCTGGGTACAATTACTGCATCCACTGTCAACAGACTCTGCTTGCCAGCTCCTAAAGTCAGAACATCACAATAATTTTGCAGGTGTTAAAAAATATCATGCAATTATGCATTACATTTATGTATTACATTATCTAAGCCGGTTTATAATTTTAGAGTATTATTTCTCCAATAAAAATACAGTATTTTCAACAGGAGAACAGAGCACACTTGCATTTCTGCAAATGCAAATAAGCAAATACATTTCAAAGAAAAAAATTCACCTTCCCTAATTTTCTTAAGGCATGTGTTCTGGTCTTTGTAACAGTACTAAGAAAGCAATAACAAAAAGAACAAGAAAAGTCATGTAACAAACCAGGACTATCACTAGGAATGTCTCGTGTCACCACTAAATTTTATTTACTTTTTCTTAATACAAGGCTGTTATAAACTCATTACAGTTGCCTCCCTAGCAAAGTTTATGTTTGATATAAAGTTTCCCCACTCCCCAAATTCCCTTAATTCAACCTATTCAAGCTATTCAAATAAGGTTTCCTCCTGTTTGCAGATCATGACATAATAGAATGTTATACTTGTAGCACTAACAGGAAGCAAATCTCAGAATAACAACTTACTGCTTTATTTCAGATTATACCCATAGTGAAAATATCTTTGAGGAAATATTAGTTATTATCTGTTTGATGAGGTATTTAAACCATTTTTACCTTTCTGATATGGCTTCTGCCTGATCTTCTTTTCTTTCCATCTCCAAGATTTCCTCCTCTGTATACTCCAATTTCACTCTCTCTTCTGCCAGCTCTCTCTCAACTGCTTCCAGCTGGGCAGTGGTCCTAGCTAACAGGGCTGTCACTGCATCCTGAAAGGAAAAATAGACTTTAATTAAATCTGTTTGGACAAACCAATGTATTTAATGTGTATTATTCAAAGAAAAAATAAAACCAAAGCCATCATATGTTCCTTAAAAAACAAAACAAAAAACCAAACCACCACCAAAAAAATCTGTCTTGAATCTTAACGATCAAAAGTATGTGGTGTTCAACTTGTCACAGAAACTGGGCAGACTTTACTTGACTGTGGAGCATCACCCACAAGTTAGGTCAAAAGAGACCTCTGCAGGTCACCTAGTCTGATGTGCTGCCCAAAGCTAGCAAGGCATCATAGTCAGGCTGTCCAGAGCCCAGTCAAGGGCTGAAAACATCTTCAAGAATGAAAATTACACAACCTTTCTTGACAATCTCTTCCAGTGCAATGGCAGAAATTTTTCATGTGTTTTAGTTAAACTGGAAACATGCATACAGGGTACTATTTCAAGCATCTGCCCAGACATGATCTGGTTTTCAATTAGTCTTCTAAAATCTAGTTCTTGCCCCAAGAGTTAAATTAAGTTATTAGTTCCCATGATAAGTCAAAAACCTGCACCCAAGGTAAGATCACAATCACCCTGCTGTTCAAACAAAGTAAACAAATAATTTTTTTAGGGCCATACTGTTTTAACTGTAGTTACATTTCCAGAAGACTGAGGAATACTGTCTTCACATTGGTTTTTGGTCTTTGCTCTCTGGGGCTCTGAACCAGTGAAGATCTGAACAGGGTACCAGTGAAGCTGCATCTCACCAGAACTCTCTGCATCAGTCAGGTTTATCTGAGCAATGCCCTGTAAAAAAACAAAAAGCATTGACCACAATAAGATACATATACTCTGCAGGATAGACACCTTCTCACTTAAAGGGTATCTTACAGTGTACAACTCCCACTTCACCAAATACTACCGTCTCTTAAAAAGAGACAGTTTTATTCTGTTGTGTTATGATGTTTAAGATTCTGAATTTCTTGCCTCTTTACTACCAGGAAGAATGGGAGTAGATAGTAATTTTTTTTGAAGTTGAAAAATGAAATTTGTATGACTGATGTAGATATAACCATCCTTGCATCTCCCAGATTCAGGTAAAAACAGTTTTAATGGAGACTTCTCACTAAAAGTATTTCAAACTTTGAAGTAGCCCTACTCCATCAGAGAGAGCTCATGTAAGAAATTTCTCAGTGGTGTTCACCTAATTGAAAAACAACTGTGAACAAATCCATGCTGCCTATTTTATTTATTTGTTTTTTCAATCTGTTCACTAGCTGGACCTACCAATTATATTAGTCAGCCTTAAGTACTGTTTTTTGTCTCCCTGGCTATCTTTTCAGCAATAGCATAAGCTGTTTCCATGCTTATGAGCCACATGCTAAAAATGTCTTCTTTTGTATCACTGGAAAAGTCCTCTAAAAATGGCTTTCATCTCTCACAAATCAAGTAATTGTATACAATGATTCTAACAACAAAGACAGTAGGAAATGTAGACAGAATGTGCATTCAACTTGAAGCAAGTAAAGAAACAGTTATGTAGAAAACAATAATAATAATTTAAAAAAATCATTGTATTGTTTTTCCAAGACAAATGTTCCCTGGGGCTCTGTTTAAACAGGTGCATAAAGGACAACAGCCTAACAAAATAATGTGACATGGGGATACAGCATGTTATTGAGAAAGTCATTTAATGTCAATATATCACAGGCTACAGAGATACCTTTTCTTTTTTCTGTATAACATAGATGTCTTCTAATTATCTACTCACTCTGATGCAGTGGAAGATATAAATGTGCATCAAATACTCACACTTTTGCATCAGACTTGGAAAATGTTTAAGACACATTGAGTTTAGTTTAGGAGGTAGAGAGTAAAACTGTTTTCCTGCCAGCAATATTGGAAGAAGCAAAGGCTAACTCTGAAGACACCTGACACTGAGTATACACTGCATTTATTAGGCAGCTAAGCAAGTCTGCCAAAGAAGCTGCCTCTACAAAGGGAGTCAGTAATTCCTGACTGACTGAATGCTGGGGAGTAGAAAATCACCATCAAACTCAATTAAGAATGATCAGTAAGTACTGAAAGGACTAATTAATATTTCATGTCCATCTCAAGATTTGGAGCTTACTCAAAAGGATGAAGAAACCAAGGTGGGTCTGCTAGAGGTGTATCACATGCCTGTTCAGATGAATTTGTTAATGACTTGGATGGCAGAACAGTAAAAGTATTTATGAATATCTCTGTGATGTCTGACAGACATGTCTCTTTATGAGAAAACAATCAGGATTTTAAAATCATGCTATAAAATGGGAGAGATGTTCCAAAATGAAAACAAAAAATGCAAAAAAAAAGTTACACTCAAGAAGAAATCAAATAAATTAAGACAGAGGGAATAATTGATCAGGGCTGTAAATGATGAGACACTGGGAGTGAAGCAGCAATGCTGGCTGACTGCAAGAGAGACATTCATACTTCTTTTATCTTTGAACATGAACTGTATATGCTAATTGTGGAGAATAACAATTCCCTTACCTCAACATTGACAAGGCCACCAGAGAAGAAATAAGCCAACTTCAGACAGAAAAAGATCTTTCAGCCATGGAAGGCATAAGAGTAAAAGGCTGAGGAAATGGAAAGACCATCCCCAAAAGTGTAGTATATTTATTTCTTTATAATGGAAATATTTCCCAGGATTTTTTTTTATTATTCTTTTCCTTGTTAAGGTACAAGTAAGGTACTTGTACCTTGTTAAGGTACAAGAATTTATATAAATAGGATAAACTCCACTCTGGCTTTTGCACTTAGGAAAATATTACACTGGCATAACCTAATTGAAAAGAAAACAGTCATTAAGAATTTGAGAAATATATGCATTATTAAATAGATGGGAAAAACCATAATCTCAGTGGAAGGCATCTTGAAAGACAGAGGCCTTGCTGACAGGCACCACCACAGCAATTCCAAAGAGAAGTAGCAGGTAGCAAATGATGTCTCAATGTAAGAAAATGCTCATTCTCAAATTACAGCTGAAGAAAACAATGATCATAATGTTTAAATAATTCAGTGCACATATCTGAAGAAACTGGCATTGTTTCTCTATTTTTGAGTAGTATTGTTAAATTACCTTAAACTATATTACCAATTACTGTTGACTCTGACATAACCAATTGAAGACCACTGAAAGAGAAAAATCCCTACGAATATAACCTGAAGACCTATTTTTTTGGCAACTCAATAACAGCAGTTAGAATAAAAGCACCCTAAACTTAGATGCATTTGTTTCAATAGAAAGATATCTTACACTTCAATAGCTACGTAGCTTCTCAGAGGAACAGGATACACCTGTTGCATATAAAGCATTTTACACCATCATTTCCAGCCTGTTCCTGAGATGCTTTCTTTTTAATAACATTGTAGACAAAACTTCCTACTGCAGCCAAGATCTTGGGTCCATTTCTATCAACATTAAGACCCTCGTTTATATGAGATGCTACTTAGATTTAAAGGTGGATTAACAAACACACATTCTTGACCAGATTTGCTCAAATAAACACCTCTTATCCACAGCCCAGCATGACACTGAGATGCCTATACCTCTTAACTTCTTTGACAGGCTTAAAAGTTTTTTTCACTAACCCATTCAAACCCCCCACTGCAAAGACAGCCTACTCACTTCAAAATAGCCAGAACATTAGCCCCAAGGCAGATTTAGTTATGCATATTTGTATTTGACAATAGCTAAATGAAGCTAACGTTTAACACACCAGAAGTTAGCACATGATACCTCTATCAGTTTAAAGTAATAGGCTGAAGTAACAGAACTGTTCCAGTGCCACTATTATCCTGCAACAAGGTTAAGATTGATGTAATAGTAGTCCTCTTCACCCAATGTTATATAATAACAAGGTGTCTGTATTTGTTATTTTTCTTAGAAGGAACCTGTCTGAACAGTACAGATTCTCCACACAAGCATTATAGTACCATGCAGAAACCTAAATCTTGAGGAAACTGTAGTCTAAAAGCTGTTAGATGAAGTCTTTTTTAAAATCCCACCTCTTTATTTACAGAACTATACTTATAGCTGTGAACACATGGACACATTAACATGTAACTCTATCAGAACTTCTTATGGAAAAATTAGGTTCTCTTTTTAATCTTAAAAAAATAATTGCTCAGGTAACTTTAGTTTCTCATATCACATGGCTTTTAAGAAACAGAACTACTTACCAATAGCTCTTCTTGTTGCTGATGATCAACTGAACAGATATACAGCTGCAGTGATTTTAATTTCAAAGCACTTGAGTGCATGGGGATTTGGAACACTTCATTAAATATTAACGGAGTTTGGAATTCCAAAGCTCTCGAGCAGTAAGTGGTTGGTGTGCCCGACTCAAGCGGTGGCAAATAAACTCTCACATGACTGGGAACAGCAAAATAGACAAATAGCACAATTAAGACAAAGAAAGCCATTCTGCATTTCTCAAAATCAAGCTAAGCAAAAACATCAGTGGAACTTCTATATTAAGAATCTGCCTTGAGATGTCCTCATCACCAGAACTATTTTTGCATTCTAACACAGAAGATCTGCAAAGCTAATCTCAAAATGCTGTATTTTTTAACAAAAACTTTTTTTTTAACTTGGTGCTTAAGCAGAGGCACCAAGTGGCACTTGAGCTGCCCTGAGGTATCCAAGGCATCCAAAAGGAGCTAGCAATTAGAAGAGGATCTATGGGAGAGCTACGCAGAAGCTCCCTCTGAGCAGCAGCAGCTGGAGGCCAGGTGCTGTGCCATGCTATTTCAAATGGAAACACGTGCCTATGTTTAGACAATTGAATTGTCCTGTCAGTGTCACCAACCCATTTCTTTCTTCCACCCACTAAGCAACCTATTCCCCTTCTTAAGAAATTAAGAAATTCAGATTCAGGCAAAAGAAATCTGCAGTCACTGCATTTATCTACAGTCTCAAAAGACAAATTCAAATATGTGGTACCATATCATTTAAGACTCCAAGACAAAAACAAAATCAACAACCATTTTCATCTGGCAGCATAAGCAGCAGAGCTACTTAGAGGATTGTTTCCATGTTCTCCCTCTCCTGACTGCTTTCCAAGCCCCTGCAATATCCTATTCCTTTCCTCATGCCAGCAAACAGTTTCAAGCAACTGTATTGTGACCCAGATTACAAAATTTATCTGGGTTAAAAAAACTAACCTAACTAAAAACCCACAAAGCCTTCAGGATTAAAAAAACCCACTCCAGCTCAGGTTCACTCAAGTTGACTACATGGCTGCAGGAACTCCTCTGCCACCACTAAAGAGGGGCTGACACTGGCAGGCAAATAAATGGTTATAAGAGCTCCTTATGGTGTAACTGCAGCACACTGGACTGTGAAACATCAGTTAAACAAATTCTTGTCCTGTAAAAAGGCAGAGACCCAGCTCCTCTGCTCCCTGGCTGCTGTAGTAAACTTCCCTGCAGCTGCCACAGCACCTGATTCAATCAATGTACAGTTGCACAGAGGAGTTTATTAAACTCAATAAAAGCTTCTTCTGCTTTTTGGTAATAGAAACTTACTTTTTGACTAGACTAATCAATTCACCCTGCAGCAATGCAACTTCTTCATTCCACCAAAGGTAGGCTTGAGAAGGATGAAGAACAGAACTGTATTTTGAGTCCTTAGATGCCTGGTTGCCTAGATGATAATGTCCAACAAACCCTCTGGACTAACTTTTTTCTTTGGTAACTCTACTACCTTCTTCAGATGATGCTTACTTCTTCTGATGACAAGGCATCATGGCTGAGTAATACACAATATTCACATTTTCCCCTATCATGCACCCTTGAACTCACACCGAAACAGAGCAGAAATCCAACACTAATGTACTAACTGACATGAAAAATTTCCACTGCAGTTTTGCAGAGTTAGCAAATGGTGAAGTTCTCAACAAACAACAATTCATTCAGAGAGATGTATTTCAATTTAACACCTCCCAGCAAATGATTTATTTTACAATAAAATAATGTTATCATACCTCAATTTTCCTGCTTTCAAACAATCTCTCCCAGAGACAAAGATCAACAATTTTTACATGTTGAATTTCTTTAAAATATGCTAAGATGCATATCTCTAGATAAAACAGTGTTTCATGACAACATTATTTAAGAAACATTTATGAGAATAAACTAAGCTATGTTCTATATGTGATACAAAATTTGAAAAAGTAGCACAAGTTGTCAGAGGTTAAAAAATTCAATCTTTCGTACTGATTCTCAGCTAGTACTTGTGTTATCAGAAGGTCTTTAATGGATACTCAAGGAGAGCTGTACAGGCCACAAAAGCCTGCAGATCCTTTGTTGTTGTTAGCATGTTTTCTGGTATGGTTTTCTTTCTTAAAGATAAAAGGCAAGGCAGACCTCTTACTGATTAATATAGATGTTGCCATAGGTATTGAGAAAAATACACTAAGCATATTCTGGAATATCAGATATTTTTCAACAAACTTTCCTTTGCATAATAAACATGAAAGAACACAGAGACTACACTTGTTACCTGAATATTGTGACATAAGTTGCATAAAAGGGATATTTTGTGACCAGAACATTAACTCTTTCTTCATGGAAATTAAGACATACCATCTTCTCCAGAAATGGCTTAATTTTGAATGAAGCCAAATAAATCTATGGTATTTATAACTGCAGCATAAAACAAACAATGATGACTCTGGGTGAAATTTAAGCTTACATTTTGCAGTTTTCTTTAACAACTAGACTAGTAAAGTTCTTCAGCTGTAATACATGGACTAGCAGACATTCGCTTCCACTGTCATGCCTGGAAAATAAATTTTCTGTGTTAGTCACCAATCATTGATAATTTGCTTAAGAAATAAAGATGAAGACTAAACAGATTTAAAGAATGTAAAAGCACATTTTGTTAAACAAATTTCTGGCACAAACCAGTTTCAATCAAGAGCATTAACTACAGTAACAAAGTTAATAGAACTAAGTGAACTTAATATTGTTCAGCTTGAAATTAAGTTGCCTTCATATGCCTCTTGACAGCAAACAGGCTTTAACAAAACAAAATCTTTCTTTACTTTAAACAGTTACACCAATTGCATTTGTGTGTGTGCATGTGTAACATATCAGTGACATTAGACAAATCCATCTGCATTATTTTCATGGGCTATTGAAAACAAATTTTAAAATTCTACTCTTTCACATCATCACAAATTTTGAAATGCCACCAACAAACCTGGTTGATATTTTAAAAACTTCCAATCTTAGGAATTAGTTTTGAAGGGGCAGAAAGGATTTTGGAGGGCTAAGATATGATACCCTGTCTTGTATGACAATAGTCTGCCCTTCCCCAGGCTACTCCCACTACCAACAAGAGCATGCCATAGGCACAGGATTTCAAAGATGCATTGTACAGCTGGGACTGTACAGTATTTGTGTCTCCTCACCTGTGATTTTCCTAAGGTAATACTCCTTTATCTGGTATAAAAAGGTCTCGCTTACAGAGACATATCCCTATACCCATACCCACATTAATGGCCAAGACAATGAAAATAAATGCTACTGAAAGAAGTAATGAAGGCTCTTTTATCAGTCAGCATTGAAAGGGCACTTAATGAAATTTGATTAAACCATATCCCCAACACAAAGTGGCACATGACTGACTGATCTGTACATCCACTGAACTTTGGCTGCCAGTTCAGAAACTTGTTAAAATCTCCCACCATGATTTAGTTTATTAAAAAGCTAAAAATCATAAGCAAGAAAAGTAGTGAGCACTTCCTGTAGAGTTGACAAGGAGAAAGAGGAGTAATTACTCACAGAAATCCAACATGTATTTGTGGTTCTTCATTACTGGCAGCATCACCATAAACAGGCTCTTCCAGATCTTCATTCCTGCAGGAACAGAAAGTACTGTAAACTACACAGTGACCTAAGCTGCTAAATGATGAACTAGCATTTATTCTGTGATTTGTGGATATAAGCAATTATTTAACAATACAGGAGGGACTGGTGATGTAGAAGGAATTGAGACATACTACTGTATGTTTTATATTAAAATATACAGTAGTAGTAATTCACAAGTGTCAAAATTGAAGTTTTAGAATTAGTCTTTCAAGATATTTAGGTTATTTTAGCATTTATTTTGTCTTTCAGTTCTCTTTAGCATCCTCCAAACCTTATCTTCTTCCCAGTTACTGCTTCCTGTGTTAAAACAGTTGTATTAAGCAACATGTCTTTCTACATCCTTCAATCAATTGGTCAACCTACGTATTTTTTGGCTTTTGACATTCATATATTTCTTCCTTAAAGTTATACTTTTATCACATGATACTCAGAATTGTAAGTCACACTCTGTATAACTTTATTTTGTTACAGATGGTTGAAATAAAATTACTGATTTATGACTAACAGGATGAGGAAACTATCTTTCAAGGGAGATACGATGTTAAAATGTCAGAGAGAAAAAAGCAAAAGGGACTTGGCACTTGAAGATGACAGTGGACTGCATGTAAAAAGCTCCTTTCCTTTAAA
This sequence comes from Molothrus ater, assembly GCF_012460135.2. Classification (NCBI taxonomy): domain Eukaryota; kingdom Metazoa; phylum Chordata; class Aves; order Passeriformes; family Icteridae; genus Molothrus; species Molothrus ater. The sequence continues at coordinate 20,446,165 of NC_050479.2, forward strand.
ACATGCCATCTAGTTGCTTTATGTTACTAATAAGTAGCAATTTTGAAAGCCTACACATAAATTCACAACTAATTCTTTCGGGCCATGTGGCAGAACAGGAATATTTCCAGCTTACTATGCATTTATACACCTGACCTTTTGCTTAAAGCTTCAAACACGCCACTGTCACTAGCCAGTGAATGATCTGAGAGACATGCTGAAACTCGCCTGGCTCTCCTCTCCGATCTTCTGCCGCTGTCTCCGCGCAGAGTTACAGCTGCCATGGAGAAAAAAGGGACAACAACATCAGCTCAAGGCAACTTCTTCAAAATTAAACAAGAAACATTTATTGTATCAAAGCTAGCAGCAAAACAGCACATATGCAGTTCACTGATTTTTCTTCTAACTTTAAGTTAAAAGCCTAGAATAGGATAGACCGGAGATTTTCTGTGGAAGAATTAAGGAAGGAAGTTTGTGGCTAATTGCTCTGTGACAAGACTAAGTATAAACCAATTGTATTGTTACTAAATGTTTTTCTGGTAGAGTAATTCCTTCCTAGAGGAAGACTTACATTAATTCACATATGTACACATGATAGCCTAAGCTTTTCAGATTTACCTACTGAATATACAATAGGTTGAAAACAAACACAGAGACTAATTCTTTTTTAAAGTTATCTGATAATACAATGCAAGGTTTTGTTCTCATTTGTTTCCTAATACAAAGTCTCAAAGCATACTGTTTATACCATCACATAATAGCAGCTTTTATTTACAGTCTGAGAGGCATTATCAAAAAGAACCAGTGTTTTCCAGCTCACTCAGACCACTGTTTTTTTTAAAATTCTTGGTGAACTACTTTGAAAACTGACTGGGGGAAGGAGGAAGTGATGTTCAACCTTCTTTGCCACTCTTCCCTGAATCACCAACCACACAATAAACAGCAACTCAGCAATCACTTTCATGTTTTAAGTGTACCAACAAAATTATGTTATACACTGGGTTTTGCACAGGCAAGTAGGCATAGCAGCTACTGATCCTTTAAAGTACATGCACAAGCAGTGACGTTCAAGAACTGCATAGAAAAGGCTTAAACACTTTTAACAATATCTCCTAACTTGAGGTTGTTTTCCTTTGAGTCCTAGAGAAAACCACTAAACAGACTTGTGAAGTGCAGTTTCTTCACTGTGGAGAGAAGAACTTTTACCCTCTTTTGCTCAAAGTTCGGTGAGTGTCCTCAAAGCAGGAAAGCAGTGGTCGAGAGATGGCACTTCAAAAGCAGGGAAAGCATTTTATTTGCTTCTGCTCACGCTTACAAACTTAAGACAGCATGGAAGCATTGACAGTTCCAGCAGAGTGAGAGTAGCACAATGCATGGGGGACAAGCACCAGCTGACATTTACAGCTTACAGCCCCAACAAGGGATGAAGCATGTCTTACTCAAAGTAACAACTTGTTAAGTGCCTCTGTTGCACATTATCATGAGCCACCTCCCTGCATGGTACCCACCTCACCTCCCACCCAAGCACCACGAGGACAGGACATCAGGACAGGAGAACTGGATAAAACCCTTCACAACCCAACCACGCTGCTGCTATCAACAGCAGGCTCTGGCTAAGGTCAGCTTTAACCCACTGTGGAACTGGCAGAGAAGGTGCACCAAGCCCAGCAGGTTGTGTGCCAGCCCAAGACACATTCCTGTTACCAGGCCACTAACGGCACCATATTACCAAAGGTCTTACAAAAATCACCCAGTCCTGTTTGGAGCAAAAACTCCTATGTATCAGCAGAGCCAGTTCTCTGTCCTTTGGAGTAATAAGTAGCCCTTATGGACCTCTCCTCCAAATTCAATGAAGGATTTAGTCACCTTTAGGTATTCAGGAAATTTAGTTGCTGGCTAGGAACAGCCCAACCTGTACTTGTCTCTGCACCCAGGGAAAGAGCCACCACTCCTCCCCATCCCACCCTTCTTGTCCATCTTGTACACATTGTGCAGTGCTACTCATGACATCCTCACCACAAATGAGAGCCAAGTTCAAGTGAGCACACAGAATGCAAAAACTGTATTTGAACCACGCTCTCCTCTTTATCATTTGTACAAAAGTGGTGGTTTTGTGGGTTGTTTTGACTGGGGTTTTTTGTTTGCTTGGTTGTTTTGTTTTTTCCTTCTTTTTCTTTTTTTTCCCCCAAGGACTTTTGGTTTGGTAAGCCTATCTCACTGCCTGGTATTTATGAAGTTTATTCTGTCACTGGTATTTATGAAGAATCATAAGGATCATGAAGCACTAGCAATCTGTAGAGACATCTACATATTAAAGTTTCTCCAAAATTTTACATCACTGGAAAGAGGTTGAAATTCACAAATGTTTGCTTGTTTGGGTTTTTTTAAGTGCTTCTATAATTTCTGTACTAATTTCAACAAGTTATACAACTTAACTTCTTTTTGCAAATAAGCCCTTGGCTCACCCCCTACATGAACACTTTGTATAAACGTAGCAGAGGAAAGTTCCTGTGGACTCTGTCCTTGTCATGTTTCCAGTTTGGCTGGAAGGAAAAGCTGACATCAAGCACCAATATAATACAATGAAAAGCTGATGCATTACAACAATGTTGTAATTTGACAGCGATTTGCTCACTGTCTGCAGGCCACGGAAGCATTCAATAACCTCTGGACAATGGCAGCAAACTTGAGAGAGATGCAAACACCAGAATATCCCCTTGGGGTGGGGGGGGGGGGTGGGGGGGCGTAAAAAATCAGCAGGAAAAATTAGTCAAGACCAAAGACACACCAAATTTTGGTTTAAGAAAAAAGTTTACCACAGACTTTGCAATGCTGGAAGTTAAGGAATTGTTTAAAAAATAGGTTTCTAAGACAGACCATTACCTTACATTTTCTTATTTAAATAACCAAATCAGTAAACAATGGATATGATTTCCAGAACTACTGGGTGCCAAAGCTTGATAAATATAAGACAGCCCTGAATGAAAGAACATTCTCATTATCATTAGTTGAAAAAGTGAACTTCAAAGCAAATTTTGCTGTCCAAACTTTCATTTGCTAAGAAATCACATAAACAAATCTAAAGCATGTTTCACAAGCTTAGGTGACTGGAAATACTGCATGTCAGCTCAAAATGCACTAATAAAAGAGTAGAACACTCTCATAAAAACTAATCTGAGACAAAACCAGACCTTACCTACCATAAGACATTACTATTATACAACAAAGCTGAAGGTCAAAGAACACTTTCTCCAGGAATTTAACTACAGCTGTGAATATGTTGTTTAGTTGACATAGCAAGAGAATTAAATATGCCATAATGATTAAACAGATACAGCAAAATATCAAACAAAACCAAATGTAGCAGAATCTCCTGTTTCTTCTCATGCAACTCCAAAAACAAAAAATCAAAACTAAACAACCCACCCCAAAAGAAAACAACCAACACATCACACAGAAAAACACACAATAAGAAATTTCAGGTTCACTTACAGTGAATTTTTCTGTTGCGCCGCATGAGAAACAAGACAAAAAGCATACAGTGACAAATCACCCTTTAGATCTCTGACAATATTTTATAAACAAGAGACTATTTAGGCATTAAAAGAAATTTAGCATTTGAAAGATCTGGTATATAGGAGAGATTGTGAAGCTATTCAAGCCCAATATTTTATTAACATGTTTCCTCCCACTCCTAGCTTTAGAAATATGATGGATTTAACTTTTCAAGCATATTCTCTCATTCACACATGAAAACTTATTTCACAATGTGACCCTGTGACAGATGCAGAACAATAAAACAGCAAATCAGCAACTGAACATCAAAATTGCAGTTCCTGAAGTACCCCTTGAACTTTCTCAAGTGCTGCATCAGTGCAAAGTTCATGCAGTTTATTCAGCGCTAACCCTCCCAGTCCCCATTATCTGCAAATTACCAAAATTACCTCATGCTTTGCCTAGTGAAGGAGCAGGCAAAGGTTTGTGGGAACCAAGACCTCCTGTTTTTGCAGAACAGCATTCTGCTGCCAGGCCATCGGGTGGCAGCAGCAGGGTACACTGCATGGTACCTCGCAGAAAGCCAAACCCCAGCATCTGCCAGCTCCCAGCTCTGGCATACAAGCTGGATGCTCCATCCAATTCTTCCAGGAAAAGAGTACAAAACCAAAATACTTTCAAAACTTCCAACTGCTACTTGCAAACAACTGCATTACAATTCCAAACCACCAGCTAGTGAGTGTGGAACTCAAAGCAGGCAAAAATCAGCAAGGGTAAATTTTTTTAAGTAATTGTTTCCAAATGCAAATATCAAAAATTAAAAAGTCTCAAAAGAAGGCAGCCTAGCTACCTTTTAACCACACATTCTTCCTCAAAAAGCAACACAAAATACTCCATTGTACATAGAGTAAAGCTGTAACCTCTGGGCTAGGAGCTGGACACCCCAGCACTGACAGCAGGTTAAGCACAGAGGTTTTCAGACAAATGTGAGATGTGTAGAAACACAGCAGAGAACTGAGAAAAGGAAAATCAAAGCATGAAGCTCCATCCTGCATTGCTGCCTAGGCTCTCACACTAGGCCTTCACTTCTAGGAAACACATACAAGCTATAAATGAACTACTTAGATACTTTCACTTACCACAATGGGTGAAGACATGCTGTGGTCTGATTTGAGGTTTAAAGAAAGCCTCAGGAAGCCTGTTCACAGCACTAATTTAAGCACAAGTTTTCATGCTGGTCTCTGGAATTCTGTTTATTTTGGTCTGAAAGCTACAGTATGGGCACTAGAAATGTTTACAGCTAGTAAAAGTAAATTCTGCTGCAGTATCTTCTGGGAGTACTAGCTGCATTAAGGAAATTAGGTAAGTCTAGACTCAAATGCTGTTGAACAATACAGGCTTTTTAGCCCTGTGGCAATGATTTCTTTTAAAATGAAAACCAGAAAGGTTTTCTGTAAATACCATCAATGTTCCTTTGTATTATCACTTGCCAAGTAAGATTTTGGTAGGATAATATGATCCATTCTCTGGTTATAGTTCATATTATTCCTGACATCATGAGTCCTGAATGCAACATTCTACACAATGCTAGCACAGAATTCTGGATATAGAAATGAGATGGGATTCACAACATTTAATATTAAACTAAACTCTAAAAGCCTTTTTCTACTGGTATGGTATCATTAAAAAAGCAAGCAAGTTAACACACAAAAATGTTATCGTGATTATCTTTTTCACATTAAGAGCAATTCTTCATTAGTTGGTCAAAACAGGAAAATAAATTTGTCATGTGCCTGTATGCTCAGGCTTTTAATTTTGTTTCATTTTTTCAAAAGTTTTCTGTTTCCTTTTTTGATTTCTCTAATTTATGTTTCTCAACTGCAGTGCTTTCAGAAGCTTCTGCCAAGGCAAGCTAAAGCAAGTCCCTCAATTCGACAGTCCAGCAGGAAAGGAAAAGTCAACAGTGCATGTGCTGTGCTAGCTGCACCCATCACCCCCTCTGCAATCAGAGCACACCAGCCAAGATGCACAACATCTCACACATCCCCTACAAAAGATGCTCCTTTGTTGATGAAGCACCGACTCATGAGTGCACTGTGCACTCATTACAGCCATGCCACTGTGGCTTCTGCTCCTCACAGAACTTGGACAAGGGAACCTGGGCTGGAGTACATACAAATTCAAAATTCAGCATTGTAGTCAGCCAGCCTTCAAGCGCAGTCAAAAGCATCACCTCATATTTTGTGTTCGGGTTTTTTATTGTAGGGAATAGTTGTTTGTTATTTCCTATCTCTCCTGAGTTTGCTTTGCTTTCCATTATCAGAATAAAGGCAACATCAGCACAACTGGGGGCCTCAGAAGTAACTAATCCATACTAATACTTTACTTATTCTTGCTAGGTCCTTGAAAGGCTACACTCCAATGAAAGTCTATATTCCATTCCCTTTCTTCCAGTCAATTCACCACTGTTTTAAGATCTATTGACAAGGTTTCTCTATTCTTGCACCTCCTTGCCCTAAAACTAGAGTTTGGGTTTGGGGGATTTTCCTGTGTTTTGGTTGGGCTTTTAACAGGTAACACCTACCATGCAATTTTTACCCGATGGTAGTAAAATACTCAGGGACTCAGGAACAATCTCTACTGTGCTGGCATGCTTAGGTCTGTGTGACATTTTCTAAGACAATGTGGCAAAATAATAATATCCACAAACTCACCTCCACCAGTTTGGACAGCAGTCAGGTGTGGTCCCATTTCTCGCAGCCCCTCACTGTCCAGAGGGTAAGCAGACGTCTGAGATGAGCTCGTGCCTTGTGCATCATCGTCACCCAAGGCTGTGGTCTGAGCCCTGAGCATTTCCAGGGCTCCCATGCCTGCAATCTCCTCAAACCCCTCTGACATCTGAGCCAACGGAGAATCCCGTGACGCAGAGAGAAACGGGGTGTCCAGAGGCGAGCTTGGAGGAGACAACGATGACAAGGAGGACCGCGACGACAGCGACGCCAGGGACTGCGGCGTATCCAGGGACCTGCGCTGCTTATTGAAACTGGAGTGTCCCATGGGATCAGCATAGGGCACGTCCTTGGTGAGCGCCTCGAAGGGAATGATGTCAAAGCGCAAGTGCTGCCCGTAGTCTGTAATGCTGTCTGCCTTGTCGTACTGGGGAAGGCCATAGATGTCCGTGAAGCTGACTGAGCTGAGGGAGCCTCTGCTGGAGGCCAAGGATCCTCGACTGGAGGCCAGGGATCCCCTGCTGCTGCCAGAGGACATGGTGAGGGTGCTAGCTGACAGACTATGGCATGCAAAGAAAGAGAAAACACAAAAATGCCCTTTCAAATATAATCACAACTACCAATGCAGACATTAAAACACTAATCCAGATTACACAAGCAATTTTGAATTTATTCAGTATGGCGAAATGGAAAGATGACTTGGCTTTTTAAAGCCTAGCTCATGTTTCTTGCCCTAGCCTCAAGCACAGCCATGACTGGAGCAGTACACGTGACAAGCAGATCAGGGCTAAGTGCCTGAAGACAACAGTCCAACAACATCCAAGAGCAGGATGAGCCTGCTCTTTTGTCCAACACGTAAACAGCTATAATTTGGCAGAAAAGAGGCCAGAGTAGGCTCTAGCTCAGCAAACTCAATGTAAAGCCAGGAAGGATAGATTACCATGATCCAGTTCAAATTTACATTAATGATTGGTAATAAACAATCCAGGGAGAAGAAGTGCAAAGGGATTTGCAAAGTCCTAACAAACTGCTGCGTAAGTCTCACTCTCACAGGTTTTTCCAATGCAAAATAAGAAGAGTTTAGGATGAATCCTATTCCACTTCCTCTTACCATTCTCAGCTAAGGGGGGCAAGAATATTAACGCCAGAGAGAGATGAAGTGAGACAGGAACTCAGCAGGAACTGAGCTTTTCATGCTGCTATGGTGTTAAACTGAAGAATCCCCAAGAGCTGCATCTCAAAAGGCAGCTGTGAGTGTGAATATGCAAACATTCTGAACTTCAGGTGTGAGTCTTAACACATTCTCGTATTTAAATAGCAAAATTTTGTCATCTTACCAGACATCAAAACCCCCTACCTTTGAAGGTATCAGAATATTAAGAAACCAGAGAATTTAAAAGAATGCTATTTGCCCATAGTGAAACTGTAACAATATTACAACAGATTTTAATAACTTATCTCCTTTTCAGAAAGTAAGGCAATATAAAATTCCCAGCTACACTTAATAACGTACCCCAAGCAGCCATCACTAATACTATTTATAAAACTCCATCCAGATCATCACATTCCACAGAGCAAAGTGTATAAATGTAGTGAAAAATTAATTTACTTGGCATACATACACAGAAGTATAAAAGATAAACTTCATACATTATTAATATTCTTCTCTGCTGTAGTTACTTCCAAATCTGCTGCTTTTATATAACTTACCTTTTTAACTGGGAGTGTAAATATGAGGTTAAACGTGTAGCTTCTTCTAGTTGCATAAGCAAACAATTTCTCTTCTCCTGTAACAGTATCCTATAATTAAACATATGCATATTACTATTTTCTTCATCACAATACTGTTCAAAAAGTGCTAGGCACTTCCCAAGTGTGGAAAAACATCAATGCATTGAAGTTTGGAATACTGAAAAAAGTTGCACTGCTTAATGAAAAGTTTTAATTTATGCTGCTCATATGCAGCGATGGTAATTCCAGCAAGAACACAAGAACCAGGACTCCAGGAGAGTTCCCAGACAAGAGAAGTAACTGAACCATAATGTAAGAGTCATGATGCTGAAAATACATTAAAGCAATTAGCAGTCATAAGAAGTCCTACGTAAAAATATCAGACTCTACAAGATTATTTTTCTTCTCTTGCATCAACCAACCTGATTCTGCTATTAAAATACTATGCCCTTCCACCTTGTCTCAAAAAAAAAATTCCAAGAAAATTAGTGTAAAAATTCAAAGATAAAAAGAAAAATTTTGAAGGATTTCTGTTGAGTATAACCACCAATGTCAAATTTAATCTTTTATTCCATGTGTTTTATGTGCATTCATTTATCATTATATTTAAGCAGGCAATACAGCATCTTGACTACTACATTACGGGAAAAATTTCATGCTGCAATTTATTTTTTGCCCGTTGTAATAACAAGCAGCTGAATTAGTCAGTACCACTACCACAACACAAATAGAATGTAACTTTAATGCCATCAATCTCACACACCTATAAGATATCTTAAATTCAGTATTCTGACATTATTAGAATTTCAAATAATAGATTTTATCTACAATCTACTCTTTTTCTGGATCCAGAATTATATTCCTGATGTTTTGTTTTTCCAAGCCCAACCACTGAACTTCAAGATAATATCAGGGTAGTATTCTGGTTTGTGTTGTACATTTTGTACATCCAGAAAAGTTACAGCTCCAGCCCTATATCACAAGGTGGCTGGAAATGGAGATTCTGACAAATGGTTTGGAGAAAGCAGATCAAAGTTATCGGGCTGCCTCAGACCTTCCTCAGCTGCAAAGACAGCTGTTAGAATTCAACATGTTAATGAAGAGGATTTTAAAATCAACAGAAAGGATTCTAAAATCAACAGAAAACTGTTTTATCCAGTTCTACTGGATAAAATAGCACCTCTCAAGCTTTCCTCCTCCCTTTGTGCACTCCAGGCCAGGTTAACTAGCGGCACAAGGAAGGCTGCAGCTCAGCTATGCAAACTTACACCACACAGGCACTGCATGCAGGAACCAAGAGAAAAGGAAAAATGGACACAAGAAACTAAACTGATTCAAAAGCTTTCAGGTGAAAACAGAGATATTCAGACCATCTACTGTAAGAAACAAACTTAGGAACCTACACTCCACAGTGATAGATGCTGCAGGGTAGGTATCCGTGCTAAAAGGTAAAAAATGCCACCAACTAAGGCTGTCAGCCAATACCAACAAAAACAACACTATAACAAAAACAAAGAACAAAACCCTCAGTCATACAGATTATAAGTTCATTCTGATCTGTGCATAACTCAGTGCCTTTAAAACTCAGTAACAGAAGTGTTAATTATTTAAGAAACACCTTCGTATTTCACAATTAGAATAAAGTAGAAATACAAAAGCAGAATTAGAAATATTTTTGGTTATTTCTGAGCCTAAAACAAACAAAAAATCAGGGTTACTTATAGTTAAGCTTCCTCCCAATTTGTCATAAAAAATAGAGTGCCCATCAGTATTATTCTAACTTTTGCTCAACTTCTGCTAGCATTTGAAATATCAAGTACCACAGTAGAATGCTGGTTTCCACAGCATGAACTCCATGGAAAAATAGCTTAGCCTTCTTGCCAACACAGTATGCACTACCTAACATGAGAGCCCAAAACCAACAAATAAAACTTACTACACGACAGAGTAAAGTCAACTCCCTTTTCTGTCAGTTTAAGCTGGAAAACCAATGTAACGATATGGCAAAAATTGCAAAATATATTACACTGACCTGCAGGCTGGCTGTGAATTTTCTATCTATTGCCTGAATTTGCTGTCTGAAGTAAGAATTTTCAAGGAAACTGAAGTTGTCAAAATCTGTACCTGGAAAGCACTTTCAAATATTTTGAAGTGTCTTAATTGTGTAAATATTAACCTTTACACAGATCACATTAAAGCCGGCTCTTGTAGGTTTTCCTTAAGTGTCAAAGCTGAGGTTTTACCACTATTTATGAGAAGTAAGAACAAGTATTTTCCTACTTTCACTGGAAGTAGTCTATGGTAAAAAGAGATTAAGAGGTTTTGTCCTTTTCTCTGGCTACAGGAAAAGCTAAGCAACTTTGAAATAAACACTGAGTTTCCACTAATATGTTTTTGGGTTGTTTATTTTATATATAACTTGATTTTTAAGTTTTCAAGAATGACTTTGCTTACTATGCTCACTGAATGTCAGAACTGGGATGTGTTCCCACTGCTGAGATTGCAAATGAAAAGGAAATATTGTATATAAAAGGCAGCAAAACCATAATCATTTAACTTTCCTGTTATAGGTCAGAAACTAAATATAGCAAAGGATCTTTGTTCTGATGCTTTTGGAGATGACTACTACTCCACTGCAAAGAACAGAAAAATCTTTCACTATCCAGGTACTGTCATTCAGGTCTCTATTATCAGACAGTATCACTCAGACCTATTCCAAGCATCTTTCAAGATTCTATTCAGATTTCTTCTTCCTATTCAGAATTTTTAGATGAATGAAAGGAAAATTAACTAGTCAACATCCCTGTGACTCTGCTTTAGAAAAGTTCAAGACAGATGGAATTAAATAGTGACAGGAGTGGTCTTCAACTTTTTTGAAACTAATTTTTTCTCTAGCAATTTACTTTTTTCCTTAAACACAATGAAACTCCCTACTCTTCCTTTTGAAGCTATCTACATGGATCTCATAATAGAGGAGAAAACAATCCAAGTTCCCAAACCTTTCAGTGGCCCCATGAGCAGACGTTGCTCGAGCTCGCTGAATTTCATCCTCCAAGCGTCTTTTTTCTTCCTCCAGACGTGCAATGTCTTCTGGGGATCGTCTCTGCTGACTGATGAGCTGCAGCTCCTGAAGAAGAGCCTCCTTCTCCTTGATGAGCTGGAGACGGTCCCTGTCTGCTTCAGCCATTCCTGGCCAGGATTCATTATCCAGCAAGGCCAGCTGTTGCTGTATATTTGAAACTCTTTAAAAGAGAATAAATATATTTGAAATTTCAGAAGAGAAAGACAAGAGGAAATATATCAGAATGTGAAGCCTTTTAATGCCTGTGCCTTTTTTCTTCTAAATATCAAACCAAGAAAATTTAGAGGGGTTTGGAAGGATTGTTTCTGGGTTTTGAGGTGGGCTTGTTTTTGGAGTGTTTTGTTTGGTTGATTGGTTTTAGGAGTTTTTAAATTGGTTTTTTGTGTATTTTTAAAACAGCAAACAACTGCAAGTGTTCCTACATGTGTAGATGTGTGAGAACTACAGTGTTTTATCTACTGTATAGACAATATCTGTCTTCATACCTTTCTCATTTTGTAATAAATTAATATTTTAGAACTCAAGTTTACTGCCTGTACAGCTGATGAAGCTGAACATTTTCTTATTCATCCTTCTTCTACAATCAGATCTTAAATTAGGATTTCAAAAGTGCAGTAAGAATTTGAAGAAGCTGAAGGTGAGATGCTTAACTAGAGACAACAGGTCCATACAATCATGTCCCACCTCGCAGAGGAATGGTTCAAGGGGCCAAAAATAATAGGCTACCCTAAATGACAAATCTTAAAAATTTTAACTTTTTAAAGCTGCCATTAAAACAGAAAATCAGTCTGGAAAAAAGACTTACTAGTTACAAAATACAAGTGGCTTTAGATGAATCTATCATAAAATATGCAATTAAATAAGCTAACTTGGGATTTTTTCTCTAGTATGCTTTATAGTTAGAAGTGATTTCTTGTATCTTAACATGCTGTACCATTACATGAAACAACAGCTTTAAGAATAATTCCACAGCTGACATTTTAAGAAAATGTCCTTTTAAAAACAAATTTTGAACTCTTATCAGTATTACCAAGAACACTAAAGCTAGACATTTCATGAATGTTTCTTTTGGCATTAGAGGGAGAACACTTACTGTTAGGTATTTATGTTTGTCTTGCAATGACAATTTAGACACTTTAGAATTTAACAGCTAAAATTAGAGGTAAGTAAGAGAAAACCTAGCTTTCTGATTTTTGAACATTTGAAACTCAAGAACTGTACAACATTTATTCACTTTACACCTCAGTTTCATCTTTGAAATGGGAGCATTCAAACAAAGATCAGTACCTCTAAAAGATTACTACCCTTTAAATAAATAGGGCACATAAAAAATAATTAATTATTTAATTAATCAATTAAGGCACTTTCAAGCCAGCCATAAAAGTGAGATATAGCTCATTGGTTTTGATTAAAATAATCTTTTTCAAAAATATCTGGTAAGAAAGAAAATTAGTAACAAAAAAAGCAAGGTAAAGGCACATAACACACAAACAGAACATTCACCGTGTGATAATGTGATTATGAACAAAAGAAAAGATATCAACATGACAAAGTCATTTCCCCCACCTGAAAACAAAAGCTCATGCAATAAGATTTATTTCCTACTAACATCTGGGAAGCATTTGGCCATCTTATTCGGGGAAGGGAATAAACTATCAATATAAGTAATTTTGCAGTGACTACATCCATATATGAATAAGAATTTCACTGCAATTTCCCCACATCCCTTAGATCTCATTTCAGGAAGTAAAGAAATTGGGTATTATGTCACATTTCTGTCTAAAGCAGAATTCTTTATCAAGCCCTTCAATACCATTTCCTCCTCCTTGAATTAATAACAAACTTCCTGCCAATAGCTACTGAAGGCACCACTGTGGATCAATACATACAGTCTACATATTTCATGCTTCAGCTATTGTGCATGAATTCCAGATGCAGCTTCCTGAAGAGCACCTCGCCCCATTGACCAAATGTCAGGGCCAGGAAGAGCAAGCAAGGTCAGGATCTCTTCTCTCTCCTACCCAGGCTGCTCTGTTAAATATTCAGTAAACACTCCTGAAGCACATAGAGCTTGATTTTCAGGTGTTCAGTGCCAAATGAAACAAATAAGGACTCAAGATCCTTTCAACAGAATCACAGAATTCTGGTACAATTGAGTTATCACAGCTTGGCAAGCGAGCGTGAATCATATGAGCCTGGACTATTTGATTGTGTTCATAAGCTTTTACACAGCTTGTGGACAAAAGAAGATGAGATTCATCTGAAGTCTCTGTCTTTCTTCATAAGACAGCTGAAGGGCTGACCCTTTCCTTCATTTTAGCACTCTCAATTGTTTCGGTAGTTATTTTGACATTGCAGGAGGAGCTGCGTAAGAAGCAGATCACAGGTACAAATGAACACTAATGAAGGCAACAAGGAACAGAGAAGTATGATCAGAGAAGAGATTCCCCTCTTTCAGTGCTAGTGAATCAGTGATTCCACTTGTCTGTGAAGTAAAACACCACCTTCACTAAATACAAGAGGTTTTAATTTTGACTCTTGAGCTTGCTGAGAGCACATAACTCCCTTTGTGTATGACATTCCAGCTTAAAGTTTGTTTTTTCCCTTCAATTTCTGTTATGGTGATGCTTTGAAAGTAGGAAGTTCTCATACAATAACTTAATTATACTGTTATTAAAGAAAGGAAAGTACTGCCGTGGACAAGGATTGTATCACTGAGGAGTTCCAAAATTTGATTAGGTATTTACTTTGATTCCCTTGACACTCTTTGCTAGCTCTTTCAGCTAGCTCTTCTTGTTTCTACAGTCTTCCCTTTACACAAAGAAAAAGCAGGCACAAAACACTATATAATGCAGGAATCTGTTGAAGCACCAATAAGCCAGTTTTCTGCAACCTCTATTTCCTGCACATGAACTGAAGTTATGGGGCAGTTTTGTTGCTTGCTTTCCACTGGGGAATACCTCTGTATGGTAAGTTGTTCCAAGAAGTTACCAGTGACAAACTCGAATATTTATCTCCTTGGACAGAAGACACCCCTAAGGCTTTTATGGTCTCATTCACCCAAAATTACGAAAAGAAAATTGGAGTAGTCATGTTTAGTTATGCTCAGAACTTAATAAAAAAGTCCTCTTAAGTATGTTCCATAACTGCAGTCTGTCTCCTCAAACACAAACTTTTCTTCCAATCACAATAAATACATGAATAAGCCATTTCACTATGCTTGCCTATGCCAGACTTTTATGCCTGTACTACATTAACCATTCTCACTGCTGCTGTGTTAGAAGAAAATGGCTGTTGTCAAACTCAGTGCATACATTAACCTGCCTTAAAATATCCACTTAAATCAATGACTTGACATAGATTGCAACCTAAAGTGGAAAAAAAATATTTAGGATCCTTTATGAAGCCTCTGTTTTTCAAACACATTTTTCCTTCCTAACGAGTATTTAAAGATACTACTTTTTAACTGTAGTAACTGCAAAAGAGTGTTTTTATTTGGCCCAATGCCAGACACTGAGGTCCCTACTGATCCAGCCATTTAACATATTCCTGTGGAAAAAACTGTTAATTTTGAGCCATCAACATTCCAGGCATTTTGCCCATTCCCATCCTTGCATAACAAGTGCTGGGGAGCTTGCATTCCTCACTGGAGTAGGTGGTATCAAATGACTGGCTCCCTAGGTAGGCAAGCCAACTTGGTGCTTAATTCAGTATTTAAAAAATTCTAATGGAGATGAACATAACAGCTCCTGTTAAGGGAGGGGCACAGATGGGATGACAAAGGTTTAACCTGGTGATGACCTTAAGCAAACACTGACTTGAAATGGCACACCTGTCCTGAAATGGCCATACCTAGGGATCTAGAATGATGTCTCACTCAAGAAAATGCAGACGCAGCATGAGGATGAAGATCAGCAGAGACACTAGTTTACTATGCAAACTACATCAGGGGGAAAAAGGCATGTATTTCCAAAATTTAATTAGACATAATTTAATTAAATTTAGTAGAATGTCTGAGTCATTATAGCTGTACACAGCTCTCTCCCCCTGACAAAATGGGGCAACCTTTCTGTCACTGAAAATACCTGGGGAACATTAAAGATTTTATTAATGTCCAGAAAATCACATTCAGGGGTGGTATCTGAACCCAGCACTAATGAACTTATATTGCTGAGCTCAAGAGGATATTTATTAAATAGAGCATAAGAAGTAAGTAAAAATCAGTCACTGTGAGATGAGTGATTTACAATTACAATTTACCCCATGTTTGATTCTTACTCAGACTATAAACAAGACAGGTGTCTTGGGGAGGGAAATACTCTAAACCAATTCAAAGGTACTAACTCATGCTCATAAAATGGACAAATTATGGGTATCCTACAGCTGGCACTTGTTCTTCAAACTTACCATGGTTTGAATTTTACAAGGAAGAAAGGAAACCCAACAACACTCCTTTACACTTAAAGGCCTAGGCTTTTGGCTGACATACCATACCACTCTAGAACTGAGGTCTTTGTTACGTGTGGTATGGGAAGACCAGTGGAGACAAAATAAAGAAAATATTCTAGTTCCTGTTTGAAAGAAAACAGTGGCTAAGATCACAAAAATCAGCCCTGCTTACTCTTTTCCCTAGGCTTATAATTGAACCCAGTTCTCTGATGCTTCAGGAAACAGGGAGTATCTCCCACATGCAATACCCAAAGGAGGTGGCTGTGGGACTGAAGACACATAATGAAAGGTGTAAGAACTTGGTAATTTCTAAGAACTTGGTAATTTCTGGTATTTACTGACCCTCTTGAGTGTGGATTATGATTTATATCCAAAGAGGGGAACGCTAGAGAAAGACAAAGAAAGAAATGGAAAATACAAGAAGCTGGGGAACTCAGCCAAATGCTCACAAAATTTCTCCACTGTGTCTATTTTGGCTGCTCCTGCAAGTATGTGCCACTGTAGCTTTGGCAGACAACAAGAGTATGGCTCTGTACAATACCCAGCCTTCTTGACAACCCAATTCATTCAATAACAACAAGGTCTTAAATTAGCTTAAGAAACTCATGAAACCATTAGAATCCACTGGCATTTTACAGATTTTAGGAAAACTGCAAAAAATCTGCTAAAAGCAAGTTGTCCCAAATGCACAGGTGAAATAGTACAAAACTTTAAAGAAACTCAGAAGCATGTCTAAGCTCCCATTATAACCCAAAGGAAATGTTTTATGTTTAAAAACCAACACTGGGAGATTTAGGTTTGGCTGAGCCAGGTACTTATGTGCTATCAAAAGAATTACTTCATCCTTAAATCAGATTTTCAGATTTGTTCAGCAGAATAAAGCATACAAATCCACTGAATTTCACTAGAGATTCAGTAATTAAACCTTGAAACCTGCCTATACAAGATAAATTTTAAAAGGAAACTACTTGACTGTGTTATTGTATTAGTACTGGAATGTTGCTGTCAATATCCAAACAACAGGTCACTATAAGCACAAATTGCACTGCCACACTTCTGCTTATGCTAATGATTTTAAAGGTCGAACTGAAATTTAATTTTCAAAATGAGACAAGTTTGCAACAAACTATACTGAACAGAAAGAAGTAACATCCTTAAAGACAACTGTAGAAATATTATGCATCTCTGAGGAAGAGGTTTTTTTCAAGGCTAATATAAATCTCTTGACATCCACTGCATGCCTCCATGAAATGAATGGAAAAATAACATCTTTGAACTCAAGTTCACAGAAGATACAAATAAATACTACCCAAACTAGGTAGGCTGGCTGAAATTGTTTCAATGTATTTTTAGTTCATTAAAGTTAGCTACCATCAGACTGGACGATAAAAAAAAAAAAAACACAAACAAAAAAACCTCCACAGCTAAAATTTTTGTTGCTTCTTATTGGACAGATTATTTTTCATCTACTGGTTAACACACTTCACAGGACATGAGGCACTGCAGCAATGACATTTCATGAACATTTGTTAATATACTTCATGTAGTCATTCTACTGAACAGCACAATTTAAGAGTTATCAAAGAAAAACAATTTGCTTTTGATTTCTCGTGCTATGAAGCAGTATATTCAGAAAAGCGCTTGAGGGGTACATTTTCCAGTGTGCAAATGCTTTCATGAGAGGTGGTCTCACTGAAATAGCAACTGAAACTAAAAACAGTATTTATCCAGGCAGCTTGGGGCTGTCTGTTCAAAAAGACCGTCCTCCCTCCCCCTCCTGCTTCTCTGGAGGGCCACACTGGCAGATCTGAGAGGAGAAATTTCATGGAAATAAGGTACAGTTTATTTAGAAATAATGGGAGAGGGGGAAGAGTACAGAGCGGAAGAAAAGTGATTGAGCCTCCTTTCAGCATGATTGGTGAGTTAAAAAACAGAATTTACAAAACTCCTCCAAGAGCCTGGATCAGAAACAGGGGAGAGGATCTCTTCCCCAGCGTGCTGGAAATGTCAGAACCCACAGTGTACAACATCTGAAATGCCCATGGGAAAAATTAAATTGCAAATCATCCAACTTCCTTCCAGTGGGAAAGTGATGGAGGGGAAAATAAACTACGTGAATGTCTTAATTTATGCGAAGGCCAAACCATTCAGCAGTCAGTGAGATTTTTGAAGGAGGAATTAAAATAAAACTATCCTTTATAAGGGAGGAAGGATATTTTGGGAGTGCAAGCCAACTCTTCTGCAATCACTGGGTCTCATCTGAATTTCTCAAGATAGTTCATTCAAAAATCCCTGCATTTCCTTGCTTAAATTCCATATACAGAGAATATTTTAATTTTTAAAGACTTTACATCAGGCAAATATTCTGCTTATATATGGCCAGATTCACAAGAGCAACTAAAATGCATCACTCTGTCCTTCAGTTTGTAGAGCTTTTTTCCTGCTTTCCTTTCAGGGAAAGGATGTACTTTTCTACAGTGCATTTTAAGTCTCCCATTAAAAGTTTGTCAGTTGTACTATTTGCTGTATGTTTCAACACCCACTTGACAAGCAAGCAGTGACAATATACTGCCTTACAGTTGTGACATACTGTAGCATTTTAATTTTCTACTTTGTAGATTTAATCCATGGCAGCACATTCCATCACCCACACTGTGCAGTAACAGTAGATATTTCACCAGCCAAGGGAGAATGAACACAAAGATATTTAGTAGAGACAAAAGCCCTACAGAAATGCCAGCAAGCTAAGGGGAAGGAATGCATGATAAATGAAGAATGCAACCACAGAGATAACTGGTAGGGGCAATGAGCTTTGTGCAGTTCCACTCAAAAGCTGAAAGCTGATTACTTCCGTACAACATACTGGGCAGAATAAGGCTACTCTTTTAAAGCAACTAACATGCTTTTGCTAAATAACAGACCATTGTCAGAGCTGCTATCCTGGGAAAGCAAAACTACTCTTACTGCAATCACCATTCTCTAGTTGGAAGGTTAGCTACCCAGATTTTCTACACTTAATTAAGATCAAACACCAGCTCACTTCTGATGTTCAGAAATACTGCATTCCATGCAGAAACAAATGTTCGGCATTTCCAGCTGAGAAATGCTTTGCTACTAAAAAAAAATTAACCCATAAAAACCCAACACCTCTTTACCCCCTCTGAAAAAACACCATCTTTTCCCTGTCATAAACAAATAAGAAGATAATTGCTTTGAAAAAAACACAGAAAAGCTATGTCAGACAGCTGAACTAAAAACATTTTAATACAATCTTCACAGCATCCAGCGGCTCTGTTAAACTGAACAGTACAAAACTAAATTCCATCATTCTTCTTTTAGCAACTCTAAGTTGCTAAATTATCACTGGACTATTAAGTGCTAAATTAGCCTGTGAGCAAACACAGGACACAGAAACATTTTTGTTTTGTTCTTTTTTCCCCCAATTATTTAACTTTATTAGGTAATAGTCACTGGTATTTACACACAGTATGTACAACACAGACTTCCATTCAAGTTATAAATCCTGAAGATTTAGCCATGTTTATCTAACTTGCTTGTACCAACTTAGTTTTTTGAAGCCTGTATTGTGTCCAAATGTGGTAAATTTTCCAAGAACAACAAAATGGTGTACTGCCTATAAACTTCCAATTCTTGCCAAGATATGTGACAGCATTACAGATGTCCCCAAAGAAAAAGTCACCAAGATATGAAAAAAAGAGGCAAAAGAATTTAACTTCTTTATCTAATTCTTGTTCTGAGAGATGTAAAAAACTGGTAGAATAGAACACAATGAAAAGAAAAAGAAATCCTAATTAATACAAATTTTAAAACTATGGTTTTTGACGTTAACTATATTGAATCTTTTAAGTGTCAGTCGAATTAAGTAACAGAATATCTACCAGCACAAATAAAAATAATTATAAGTGCATTAATTTACTGACTTTAAGTAAATCACCTGTACCCACACTATTGTCCTGAATATGTGGCAAATAGCTGAAAACAATGAGGTTCAATGAGGACCTGCTAAAATATTTAAGCAGATTGTACTTTTAAAATTTCAATAAGCTAAATGAAGAAATACTGCAAGACTGGACTCTACAAGAGAAATACTTACAATAAGCATTTAGACTGAAGGACTTATTGAAGAATCAATCTATTTAAAGTAATACTTTTTATCATCTTTATCAGAATTTTTTTCCAATTTCAACATTTATTTTTATGTACCCTTTTGTTCAGTTCTGGACATCTTCATTTATCTCACAGGAAGTTCAACATTCTTTCTTCTTCATGGCTTCAGTACCCTGAACTTAAGACACAGGTATGCAAGGCTTTGGGTATCCTGACAGACCAGACTGATAAGTCTAAATTTAAAGACTGTTTATATCTAGGTTTGAGAAAGAGGGTGAAAAAATGTAAAACAGTTTAATTAAACCACTACAATTTTGTGTTTATACAAGTATAGAACAGGGCTGACATTTAGCTTTATCTCTGCAAACAAATATAATAATCTGATGATAAAGTCTTATATTTACCTAAACTTTCATTATCTGTGAACTACTCAATAGAGAGCAAATTAGTGTTCTCAAAGACATTTCAGCTAGGAGGCTGGGTCCAGTTCTACTTTGAAAACTTTAATCACAAAAGTAAATATAAAACCCAATAGATTTATCTTTAATTACCTTTTCTTGGCCTCTTCATATTGCCAGTTCAGCCTTACTTTGTCTACAAGTCTTGTTTTGTCATCAAATCCAAACTTGCAGTGTTGAAT
Source organism: Molothrus ater (assembly GCF_012460135.2). Classification (NCBI taxonomy): domain Eukaryota; kingdom Metazoa; phylum Chordata; class Aves; order Passeriformes; family Icteridae; genus Molothrus; species Molothrus ater. The sequence continues at coordinate 20,466,398 of NC_050479.2, forward strand.
AGCACAGAGAGGAGGAAAAAGAAAGAAGGAAAGAAACAAGTTAAAAACACTCTCATCACAATAATGAAACGGATATATTAGTCTTCCTTACTGGATTCACTAAAGAAACCTCTATGCTTTTAAGCAGTAACATAATAAAAAATCAATTTTATGCCTTAGAAATGCAAAACTAATTTCTTGCTAAAAGCAGAGAAGAAAAATAAGCCCTTTCAATAAATTATTAACCTGGAAATCAAGGGTTAGCAAATTGAATCATTGATAAATGGTCAAAGCATTTCAACTTTATCCAAGTCTACAAGACAAAGAGTGTTTTAATTGAAATATTCTGCTATTTAATAAGGCTATTTTATGAATACTTTTATTAGAAGCAATTCAGATTACACTCCCTGTACTGCGATGTGTTACCCAGCACCTACAACATTAGTGCATTTTAAACATTAGTACAAAAAAAACCCCACCTGATCCTTGAAGCAGTTGTAGAATGTGTATTTATGCTGCAACTCCTACTGCATAGTGTTTGTACAGCAATTTCTATTTTAGGGCATTTGGCACTTCCCTCCTCAGAAGTTTGTGTATGGTCTAATAGTTAAAACCTAAGCTCCTACACAAGTGCATTGCTGCAGCTCCAGAGTTCTCCTCTAGCTGCTGCTTTTTCTGTCTCCATCAACCCATGGGTAAAAACTCCACCCTTTTTCTACTCACATGGCGCTAACAATAGTTCTGTGAAAAGATTCAGGTAATTATGTATTTTTGTTTCCCTTACAAAAAGCCTACACCTGATAAACATGATTTCCACAGTGTACTTGTCTTGGATTGTGTACTGCAAATGAGAAAATACTCCTGTGTTCCTTTTGGTAATTTGTTTCAGAATTCAATAACCCCATCCACGGCCCAACTGAAAAATTACACCCTGAAGGCACCATCTGCCTAACACCCTGAAAGACAGCCTAGCATTAGCTCAGTTTTCTCAAAAACAAGATTTCCTCTTCTGTAGGGACCTTCTGGAGACATCCAATCTAACAACTAGCCAGCAGTGAAGGAGAATTATAATAGGTGAGAAATGGGATGGGGTAAAGCCAACAATGAGATGATTTCTAACTAAATGTAAAGTACCATCTAAACTACCATACAAACAAACTACAAACAAGTTGCCTTCTTGCTTTGGTGTCAGTCATCCACAGAGGCATAAGTTTTATTACTCACTAACAACTAGGTTGCCATAGTACTAGTGCCAGCTGATTTTTTTCTTACTATTATTTGGAGTACACAATTTCATTCAGATAGAATGATTTCCAAGGAATGCCAGTATGTTCTCCTCAAATATCATATTTAAAGGCACATTTGAGCACAAAGGTATAAATAGACTACATCGTAAGTTTTGTTGATTAAGAAAAATACTTTGAGAATAAAAAATACTTTCCTTGCCTTAGACAGAGGAAAGGAGCAGACATCTACTACACATCTTCAATACATATGAACAATGAATATGAGCATGATAAAAACAAGATATAAAAAATAAAATTTAAAAAAATACATAGCTATTACTACTACCCCAATGTATACATCTCATGCAAAATCATGTCTCTACTGCAACTTCAAGCTGGCTAAAGGATTTTCTTCCTTCCTGCCTTATTACAAGTATCAGTAATTCAGAGCTGGGAATATGAAGAGAAGAGGTCCATGGACAACTAAGCAATAGCTGTTACTCCAAGATGAACCTGCAGTCACCAAAGTGGTAATGCAGTAAGGGTTCTGCTGGGCTGGCTGAGTCCAGGAGCTGACTTTACCTGTCACTGCCCATGAGCACGCCCCTGCATCCTTCTGCCATGCTCCAGCAGCAGAACCCCCAAGCCCATAGCTTGCACACAGTGGAAACAACAAGCAAATGCAACTCCCTCAGCAGCAGTAATGCTTTGGATTGTTCCTTCTGCTCCAGCCAACACCTCTTCAATTAAAAGTGTAAGTAACACTGTATCACTGTAGTTCAAAAGCAGCTAATGTTGTACAGCAAATGTTTCACATAGGAACACTCACATACCTCTCCAGTGATGTCAGTCTGAGAACAAGCATCACAGTGTTGTTGAGGTAAACAGGAGTCACTGAGTGAACTAGAATTGTGCTGGAGATCCTGCAGGGAATCTGTAATACAACAGCTATTCCTGAATCCATCTGTTAATTTGGCCAGGCTCTAAAGGAAAAGACATATTTAAAAATATTAGAAAAATTTGTTCTTATAATACTTCTTAATAACAGAAAAAAAAATTTAATTGCTTAAAAAGACTAGTAGCCTGCCTATACAGAGCTATTTACAGAAAGTAAAATTCATTGTTGTGTTACCAGCATGCAAAAGGTTTGCTTTGAAATAAACCTCTCCTTTTAAAGATGAATGTAACAGTAAGCAGACTTAACATTATTTGTTTTAGATCTGTGAATGTTTTATCTTCTGTATGGCTTGCAGCTCTTTAAATCTAGCAGCTGTCAACTTCACATTAGCTGATAGGGAAGACAAATGTGATTCACCTGCCCTTTTGCCATCTTCTGCACAGGTTACATTCCTTAGTCACTACTGTTATCTCATCCAACTTGATGAATACCTTGTATTGCTTGCACTTTTATGACAGCTGGTATCATCCCTGTGCTCTCTTAGCCAGGGTTCACATAGTTAAGAGATATTTTACGCTTTGGGTTAAGCAAGGGACATCGCTGAAATGTCTAGACAATGACACAAACTGTCAGAGTAAAGCAGAAACATCAGTCTTTGAGGGGAAAGGGGAATATGACAGAATCTCACAAAATAACAAAAAAAAACTTTTTTGACAATATAAGCTTGGTTGACAGGCTCTTACAAATAAAAGAACAAAATTATTAGTATCACTTTTACTTTCTCATTATGCATTCTCTCTTGTTCAAAAGTTAAAGATAATGTAGTATTAGTAATAAAATCACCAGCTGTCATTTATGACAGAGATCCTAAGCATTACACATCACACAAAAATGAAAAAACATTCTGTTCTCTCACTCATCCTTCACAGGAAAAAGGACAATCTAAAAATGTGGGGTAAAAAAAACTATCAGAAATTTGAAAATCTGTAGTAATTATAAATCATAACACAATCAAAAAAATTAGTTCAAAAAATTCACATAAAAAACTTACTAAAACTGCTTACTCTAGTGTCTGAATTACAGAGTTAGGGGCATTGCATTGGGAAAAGGCTGGTCCTCAGGAATTTCAGTGGCTCTGACTACCAGTGATTTGCAACAAACCGAGGTTACTGTCCATAACCAATTATCAGAAAATTTCTCAGTCTTCAAAGTGTAGTTTAAAAAGAGTAACACAGCAATGCTGCTTTTTCCTTACATCAAATTCAATTAGTAGAGTCTAGAAATGAACCTGTGTAATAGCAACTGTTTGCTACTGACAAGAAGAGCGAGGCCATGCTGGAGGCATCTGGTTTCAGAGCCTAGGAAGCATCCAGGATCATGGAACTGTAGCTGGCCTGAAACTAGCCAGCAAAGCAGCTTTTGCTGATGGCCTCCATTTCCATCATGCATGGCCCATTCACTTTGCTCTCATATACCAGCCCCTCTCTCAGGCCAGCCTCCACCAGAAATGAAAAAGAGGGAGAACATCCAGCCTGGTACAGGATGAGTGAGCAAGTGGGCTCCCCAGCCACAAGAGTGGGGCCCTGTGCTCCTCCCTGACAGCCCTTTAAAGCACACTGTTTCCCTCCTATTGGGGAATGGCACGTGGTTCATGCCACGTATGGGACAGCTTGTGCTGCTCCCTCTTCAGTCTCTGCCTGCTCTCTACAAGTCTCAGAGGGGCTGGGATTTCACAAGCAGCATTGGCAAGGACAGAGGACAGAGCAATGCCAGACATGCTGGCAGTAGGACAAGGCTACCATCACTTGCCTCCAGAAGCTTAACTTGTCTTGGGTCCACCAAAAAAGCCAATTCTTCTGCCACCTCCCAACTGAAACAAGCCATTTTAGAATGAAGGATAAAAAACATATTTTCTTCTCAGCCTGAAACTGCAAATTCACTTTCAAGTTACATTGCCAAGAGATCCCTAGCTAGTGTCCCTTTATCCTTAAGAAAGGAACTGCTCCACAATGTGGGAAAAACCCCACAACTTTTACTTTATAAAAACTGTAGACTCCTGTCTAACTCTCTTCTTCAAAACTCACTGGAAATCATCCAATCCTGTCAAGACTCCAGCTGTATGGAGGATCAAGAAGGATCTCTAATGGGTTTGTAACATGGAAATAATAAATTCAGATCACGGCCTCTTCCCAGTAAAGCATGGCCAGTTGCATCAACAAAAACTCAGGATTCAGAATGCCTGAAGTTTCTCCTAATAAGTTATGTTCCATCTGCCACTTTGGCTAACACATATTATTTTACAGGTATGTGCAATACCACAGATCCTGATGCTAGAACTTAAGTCTAAATTTTTCCCTGTATTTCAGCTACTTTATGAACTCCTGGTATGCTCCTGATGCCCTCAAGCATTCTCCCTGCCAGGTAACGAAGGGCCACTTACTTGGCTGCTGGCCAGGCTTCCTATCCAGGCACAGCTGCTGAATCCTGGCCCCTACTTAAAAATGAGGAAGCATTTGACAGGTGGCAATCACCAAGCAGCATCACCTTAAATTACATCTACATGCACAGATGACAATACCCTAGGGCAAGCATAAATGCTTTAAGTCCTAGTTGGATGAGTGAAAACAGGCACCAGCAACCCTACCATGGAAAATTACAACCAGAGTTAGCACATTTTCAGATAGAAACAATTTATAATTGTTATTATAAACAGTAGGAGTAATTTCCTCCCCAGCTACACAGAGGAATCCATCTTTCATCTGGAGTTTAAGGATTGTTTATGGCAATCCCACGGAAACTGTCCAATAAGCCTCCTGCTAATGGGAAGTTCTAGGCACACCAGCCCAGACTTACCCAAAACCAGAGAAATGAGCACTGTCATTTCACCATTATCTGTTGATTTGGGAGCACTCTGCACAATTTCAATGCACTTCCTATCTAACCTATTTAGCCAATTTATCTGGTAACAAAGTGAAAAGAAAAAAGAAGAAATAAAAACCCCACAAAAACCAAAGTCTATCGCTCTCCAAGGACGACATTTTAAAACAATACACATACTGAACAGAAACAAAATTAAGAAAGAGATGGGGGAGGAGAAGTAAACATGCTGCTTTCAGGAACCTAACCATATACCTTTATTATTCAACCTTATATAAGAAGTCTGCCCACTTTTTTTGAGCAGTAGCACTGCATATTTTGCTTTATTTGTAATCACAGCATCCAATTTAAATCTGACCACCCTCACCCACACAACTAAACCAATTATCATACTTCTACAACAGCTACAATTTTCCAAGCACCTACACAAGACTGAGTCACTTCTACTATGTTTAGTTCTGTTGCTTACACTGGCCAGATTAAATTAAAAAGTAGTAAGAAACGGTCTGTTTCCCTTCTCTGAAATAAAACCCCATATTTTTTACACTATGCTTCTAAATCATCTATTAACAAATTTCAAAATAAAAAAGATTTCCTAAGGAAGTTTTTCTGAACAGCAATAGCTTTAAAATGTATTGTTTTCAAGGACAGTACAACTCCAGTATTAATAGGAAAATAAAAATTGAATTCTGAACTTATTAGGAAGACATTTCAAACAGACTTGTACTTATTTGACATAGCTAACTAAATCTATGACAATAATATTCAATAGTTATTATAAGGCATAGCACAGATTACTTTGGTGACACTAAAAGTAATTTTTTTGGTCAAAATTTAAAAAGAGAGGTGGGTATTTTTGCAGAGCACAGTAAGCTGGCAAAAATACACCATTTTTTTACAACTACAGACCTTGTAAATGATGACATTTAATTCTGTATAGCCATTATAACAAAACATGAAGAAATGTTTTGCATGCTACACTTGTGTGGAACAACTGTTTTCTACATTCTCCTGGACTGCATATACTTTAATGCTGTAATATTGGATTCCATCAGAAAAGATTGTAATTAATTTAAAAAAGATAATTCCTAGACTCATATTTCCTGTACATCACACAAAGCCATGAAGAAGAATGAAACACTTTCATTTTTGCTTTTGTTTTGTGCAACCTCTACATTCTGGTCCTGCCAGCACTGCCAAATCCTTGATCCTAGAGTTCTAACTCCCACAACACTATTTAAAGAAACTGCAAGCACATTTAAAGTTGGTTTACCAAATATGATTTTCAAAGCATCTGAATGTTTACAGCTGGATTTACTGCCACTGAGGGCTGAAAACGTAAGGAAAAGAGGCAAAAAAATCTACTGGGGAAGTAAAAACAAGGCGAGTAGTTAAACTGCTCCAAGAGCTCACACATAAGTCCTTATATTACCAGTTATTTTCCTAAAATGTGTGTTATTGCATCCATGAAGAACTGTCTTTCTAATCACTTCTTGCTAGCTAGGCACATGGAACACTGAGAATCACTTTAAAACTTGGCCAGCCCAAAATAACAAGTATGCTAAAAGTTGCCAAGGCAGAAACTTTTCATAGTGACTTCAGTGTTCTGTCTACTTGAACAAGGATCTGTGGTCCATCAGATGATCTTTGTGTAATGCACTGGAAACTTAATAATTACATAACTATGGAAATTCATTATATGTAGATTATAAATTTCCTATATCATTTAACAACTGAAAAGAAAAAAAAAAAGAAAAACACTACTGCAGAGAAAACTGAAAGAAAACATTTGCATGGCAATGGTAATTTGTATGGTTCCATAACCTTAGGTAACAAAGATGCCTTCTTCCAAACAAATGCTTCAAGACTGGGTGAAGAGAACTGTCCTTATCACCTCTCTGTATGTGCAGCATATTTAGGCAGGTCTGTAGTGAAATCCCTTGGTGGCAGAGGGTCATTGTTCTTTGATCAAGCTCTTATCACATTAATAACAAACACACAACTGGGAGTTCGAGGCAGAGCACAGAATCCATTCAGAAGTTCCACTACTTAGGTTTGTATCTCCCCTCAATCCTCATGCTCTAATTCATCAATTTCATGCTTGCATACACATTGTATTTATTCATACTATTTGAAGGTTTTGTGAGACCATTTTGAAACTAACAAGAGCCTTGATATACTCGCAAACTTGAGAGCTTGGGGCAAAAAGGGTGACAGTGACAGAGGTCCAGTGTGGGGAAATACATACAAAGGGAAACACATGGTTGACACAAGGATAAATCATTTTAGCACATGAACTCTCAATCCTACTTCATTATAGGTAATACAGAGAGACATAAAATAAAATTTAAAACAACTACCACAAATCACAAAGGCTTTTTCTTAATACCATGTAATTACTACATAGCAACTATCAACATAGCAACAATAAAAAGCTATATTCAATTAAACACTGAGCTAAATGAAACTTAAGACAAAAATATGAAATGCATATGAAGTCCTGTGCTCACAGTACAGACAATGACCACTTACCATTTTTGACCTGCTTGCTATTGGTAATTATCAAACAGAAAAATCAGTTTAGGTCATCCTACTTTTTTATTTAAACTTGGTAAACCCAATGCAATCCCAAGCAAGAAAACAGAGATAGGTTATCTCTATTTAGCAGCATATTTTTTACCTGCATAAGGTCCTGCCTTTCTTTTTCACCTGTGCATATAGCTTTCTTTATGGTTCGAAGTTCACTCATTATAGCTTGTGCTTCGTCCAGTCTGTAATTTGTATGAGCATTTGACATCTTACGATCAATCCTGTTGAAAATATTAAGAAAAATTTAGGAATTTGCACATAATTAGAAAGCACATGTACTTTTTAAGACCTTGTTTATTCATGTACCACTTCATTTCCAGGAATAAAATTATACTCTACTTGGAATTAACACAGCACTCAGTGCCAAGACCACTCTAAAGACAAAGCAAAGCAATTATCTACCCAGGTTCTGCAGAAGCAACAAATTTCCTGGGTTTAATATCCTAATGCAGAGCTTACTTATGAGTAATGTCTGTGGGTGATTTCATGCACCAAAAGCAAAATTAACCTAAAATTAACCTAGATGGTTATAACTCAAAAGGTTGAGCAGTCTGGCTGTCATGTTTTTCATGCAGCATCACATATTGCAGTATCTCTTCCAGGACTTCTACTTGATCCTGCTTTACAAGTTTCTAACAAGGGCATTTAAATTTTCTCAGGAAGAAATTTTTAATGCCTAAAATTTTATTGCAAATGCTATCCTGCCATTATAGGCCTCTTTGACTATCTTTTCCATAAGATATCTATAAGATATTATCATTCTGCACTGAAAAACATGATATGGGAACATCCCAGAAGATTTTACACCTTTAAGCAAGAAGCAAGAGCACAAGCTATGACATAAGATTGAAGTAATACTAATGTTTCCATCTTGACATATTAAAATCACTCAAGTGGAACATCCACTGGCTGAGTTTTCAACCTATTTTCCAACATTTCACAATAGTAATGGACAACATCTCAGGATGCAGAAGACTAGTCCAGTGTATAATCTTGATAATTTGCTTTGATTTACAGATAAAGAATAAGACAAGAGACTATAGTGAACTTATGAGAAGAACTATTTGGTCTTGGATTTACAACAAATGGCTATGGAGTTTTAACAGGTTATTTACACCAACTATTGAAAATCACGTGAAGTTCCTGTTAAAATATGGAAAACTAAATTTTCCTGTAATCTATCATGAAAAGAATGTATATAGAGAAAATGTGGTAAAGTGTATAGGTCTTTAGGCCAATGCTAAGAACAAATAGCTTCAGGAAAAGGTATGCCATGTTAACAGAATTAAAGATAAAAACACACATTGTTCATGACAAAGGCCATCAATCTACAAAAAGATGCAGTAGGAGAAGGTATGCTATACACACAGAAGAATATCCAAACTCTATTTAAAATATTGAGACTAACTAACAAGTTTCAAGATAGCTATTACATTAAACTAAGAGTGTCAACAAGAGTCTCTCAGCATGTTCTGCCAGTTAAAACACAAGCAGTGCAATTCCCCTTACACCTGATTACTTGTTTTAAAATTAAAACTTTAAAATGAAAAATCAAAAGGAGTAAATGAAAATCCTGTGGTTTTATTGCATAGCTCACAATATTTAGGAAAAAAACAGGTTGATTTCTACAGTTTTAATTTGTTATGTTTTTTTCTGACAGTTGTTCTTTTTGGAGACAACACAAAATAAGTCTGCATCTCAAGATTTTTCTTTGAACACAAATTTCCCCAAGTTACATAAGAAAACATACAAGCTTTTATGAATAGTGGTTCAAGAACAAGAAAGGACTTAAATGTCATGTGTATTAAAGCTGGGGGTTTGTTTGTTTTTGTTTTCAAAATGTTGAGTCTTCACTAAGTTTTAGTTGAAATCCTGAGTAGATAAAACAACTAATCCAATTCACTAAAAGTCACGTTAAAAAGATAACACATTTTTATATGAAGGTAACTGTAATGTTAAGAACTATATTCAAATATTAGACATGAAAATGCCTTCTACACAACTGCTCGTTATACTGTTTGCCAGGACTAAGGTGGCATTTCAGGAAAAGGAAATTATTTAATTTCAACCAGATTTCTGTCCAGTTATCCACATATTCATGTTCCTGGACGCCACTTTGGAGCCTAGCTTATGAATTGGTATTTGTTTAAGGAAAGAATTGGAGAAGTTCCTCCTGCCAAAAATATTTAGGCTTAAATCAGTATTGCTGGCAACCCAAACTGACTAAAGTAGCTTACAAAATTACCTGTTATTTATTGTCTAATAATTCTTTTCCTTTTTTTCATAAAGATCTATTTCTGAAAGCCTAGAGTTAACAGGAGTCTTCCATTTTATTAATGGAAAATAGCATGCTAAAAATATAGATCAGACCTTTGTATGCATAGCAAGAATATTCAACTAATATGCAAGACTGTAAAGATATGAAGATGTTTCTAGGATACGCAGACTATTAATGTTTGGTCATTGTTTCAGTCCTATGGGGCAGATTCCATATTCCTCCATTTTCCTCCACCAAAGCACAGGCCTGTACTCCAGTGAAAATCTAATTTTAAAGTTTTTGTCAGATCTCCTAACCTCTAAATTAGTCTGTAGCTACAAATTGTTTAGCCAGTCCTAACTGCTTGTCACTCCCGACTTCTCACAGCATTCACTCTGCTCTCCTGGCCAACTGGCCAAGTTTTCATTTCCTTTGTTGCTAAACGCCTTCTTCCTCCAAAATTCCTGCCAGGGAGCAGTAGGGTCACTGAAAACACAGGGGAGAAGGAACTGCTCCTCCTTCTCAGTCCCTGCTGCCAGGCCAGAGGAAGGAATTTGCTCCAGAAAAGGCTCATATTTAACCCTGTAAGTTTGGACTGTGACAGGATCAGACGTACCTTGGGGCAAAGGTGCTGGAGGCCAAGGTGCACCATCCTGCAGGGTGGGGATCTTTGCAGGCTTTGAACAATAAGCTCTACAAAGTCTCCACTGGGCAAACACAAACCCATGTCCAAAGGTTTATCACACACAACATTACCAAATTTAGATGAAACTGTAGAAAGTACAGTCCTGATATTAAGCTGCAGCTCTATGAATATTGGAATTCTGACAGTATTGAACTTGTAGAGGTATCAAAATCCCCCTCAATCATGTCTCCACTCATAAAACCCCACTTCTGTAGTCATTTTGTGATTTTGTTTTCTTTTCATTCTCCTCAAAGATGGTTAAGCCATTTTACTAAAATTAAAAAGAACAGAAAACAAAACACAGTCCAAGGCAGACACTGTACATGGAAAATGTCAATGTAAGAGATTTGCATTTAACAAAGGCATTTGAATCACACAGCAACATAAAATTATGGAAATACTGAGCAACCCAACTACCCTTTCCATAAAAGCTGTCTCTTCTCTGAGAGCTATACCAAGCAAGGCTGCACAGAGAGTCACCTGGCAGCAAGTTCCAATATCTGCACATGATGCCATTTTGGTAACAGTTTCAAAGCAAACATTCAGCCAGATGTAAAGCCCCAAGTTTGATGGCTCCTAATGTTGTTCTTGGCTTACACTTGAAAAAAAGTGATGTACATGCCTTTAAAAAACCCGAACAGGATGCATGCCATTTGCAGTCTAGCAGTTACTTGAAGATTTGACTTAGCACAAGAAGGAAGAAGAATGACGCAGACCAAAACTTCAGAAAATGTAACAGAAGTGGGAAATGTCTGAAATGAATAAACTCTAAAGGGGAAAGGGAAGCGGAGTAGGGGGGAAACACAGTAAAAAAAACTCAGCATTTTTGTTTTAAAGAAGGAGCAATGAAATTCTTTTCAGACAATATACTTACTTTGAGGATATGGAAAAACTAAACTACTTCAGCTTTGGTACTTGACTTGAGTGACCCTTCTCTCCCAACAAATACAGGAGGTAAGGGAGAGATTGCACAGGGACAGGCTAGAGCACAGTTAGGCTTTCAGGCTAATTTGTCTACTGACTACACAAAGAGGTGAGAGAAGCTCCTCTCTTCTGCTGTTAGTTTAAGTATGCTCCAAATTGGCTCACTTCCTCCTAGAAGCAAAATACTCCCAAAAAAACCACATGTATCTCACCAGAAGAGGAAATAAAAAACCACTTAAAAGCACGAAACAAAAACAAAACCACAAGTCTCTTTCGTAAGTGAAGAAGTCACTGCAGAGAGCAGAGCACAGCTCCAGGTAACTCACAGGCAAAAGGTTCTCCCCAGCTCCAGCAAACATAACAAGAGCCACCAGTGCATCAACGGGACAGAGAGCAACCACAGCAACAGCAGCAATGAGCAGCACTGAAGCCCTGAGTTGTCATGCCTGAACTTCTAAACTACACACCCAGAGTGACCACTGATAATCACATATGCTTTAAAATAATTCCTCTCTTGAATGTCTCTCCTATAACCCCATCCTGGAACATGGGCAACTTGACCTGGGCTATAATCCAAGACTAACATTTGTATTCTTAATCATTTGCAGACCTTATTTTTCAAGAAGTTGCTCTACTTTACTGGACTATCTTAAATGAATTACACTAATTAAAACAATCTTGAGTTTCAAATGGTCTTCAAATGCTTTCATCATCCTAGTCAAGTGGTTAGTCCTTTTATAAAATAATTGAACTTATATCCTTAAAATAACCCAATAATCCAGAAAAGGAAAACAAATTTAAAAAGCAGAAATGGAATAGCAATTCTTACTCTAAGAAGATATGATTAAGAATCATAAGACAAAATTGGTTTTGTTCTGTTACTGTTTACATATCTACACTACCATACCGATATGTTGGCTATCTTTAAAATATTACTTAGTGTATTGAAACTGCAAATACTTTGAATGCTTTATTTTACTAATTTTCAGATAATATCATACATTATCTATTCCCTCAGCTACCTCTAAATACTTCAATAAAAATACATTTATTAATAAATGATTACCTTGTATCTGCCAATTAAGATTTTTGGTATTTTGGTTTAACAAGTTTTCTCCTATGAAACTTTCTAAATGCACTATAAACCAAAGAGCCTTGTTTTAAAAAAAAACAGAAAATTTTGTTATTAAAAAACCAAATCAGACACACCAAAAATATTAAGTGTATGGGTTACTCCTTCTTTTTTAGAAGTTAAATCTGAGAATCTTCCTTTAATTTGCTTTGTTATCATAGTATCAATTAAAATTGGAAAGTAAGTACCCTAACTGCTCCAAGATCCCTGGAATTTCATCAGAATTCCTGAAGTGAAAGCTCATGCTTTGTAGCACCAACACAATAAGTCCAAAGCTTCAAAATATTTCTGCAGCTGCTGCACTTACGTTGCAAAATCCATTAGACATGCAACAGTTACAACATTTTCAGGAAGCTCCTGCATTAGGCAGTTTGCTCACATGCATGCTGCAAAAAGGCCAAGGTTTCTAAAGGCACAGCCACATATCCAAGGCAGATCCAAGTGCTGTTCAAGCTCTTGGTCTAGCCACTGGCCTTGCTGAAGGAATCTGGAAGCCACAACAACCTGTGTTTACCTGCCATCTTTTTCATGGCCTGGCAACCTCTCTCCCTATCCCACTGGGCATCGCGTGTATGAGCTACGTGTGCAGGTGACTAAGCACACACAGAGGGCAGCCACGCAGTTCCCTTCCCATCAGATGGCCTGCAGGAAGAGTGGCAGGGAGAGGGTCACCACAACATTTCACAACCTCTGACACCACTGTGCACACAGCAAACAGCAGGGCTGCCTAATTGCCCTGGGAGCAGTGGCAAATTGCCCTGAGCTTCCTTTCCTTACCAGGAGGAGACGAGGAGTCACATTTACATGCAGACATTCTGCACACATGCAACACAACCCAAGGTCTCACAGACCACTAGATTTACAGTACAAGCACAAATCAGCCATACAGTGCAGAGTGAGATGGCCTGACCATCAGGTAACAGGGAGAAGCAGCGTTGTGGTGTACAGAAATCCCTCAAGCAAAAGATCTGTGCCCAGCCAGAAAGCCTTGGTACTGGCATGGGGAAACTACTCAACAGCATGGTGCTTTGGGCTGTGCTCCAGGCAGTAGGTATCTCCAGAAAGATATTTTGGGAAATATTTTTTTAAATCTAATTCTAGTTTGGCAATATCTTGAGGAAAAGTTAAAGAACATGGCCTATAAAGCTATTCTTGCATATGAACCTACAAAATCACAACTCCAACCAATTCTGTTTAACTCTTCTTCTGTCCTTTCACATTGTTCTCACCCTGCATCACTATCACAGCTGAAAGTCTGAAGCAAAGCCTTTAAAGTTTTATTTTTGACAAGACTTTTCTATGAAATTCATTCAAAGGCAATTAAAAATAAACCCAAACCCCAAAAAAAGATCCTCCCACGAACTCTTAACTTACTCTTGCAGAGTTTCCACTCCTTTTTCTTTATATTGCAATTCCTGCTTCATCTGTGCCAATTCTCGTTTCAGCCTAGAAAGCTGAATAATACAAAATAATTAAAAATAAGTCACAGTAATTTCCACAATAAAAATAATTGGTTTTTAAATACAAAATCTTAAGCTACTTTAAAGAACTGGAAGTGATAATTTCTCTTTTCTTTTTTTGCTTTAAAATTGTGCATTAAAATAACAGAAGACTTTCTTAAATATCATAAGGCCCAATCAAAAAGCAGTCAAAACATTCAGCTTTCAAAGTATCAATTTCCTCACCTATTCTATAAGGTTTCTTTTTCCAATAGTTTATGCTAACAGCTAGCAAGTTTCAACCCATATAAATTTTCTTCTCCCTTTGTAGCAAAGACACCTCTCAACTGTCTTAAATTCTTTAGTCAACTTTAAAAAAGACAAAACATTCAATGCTGTTAATTTTTCGATCCAGGAAAACAAAATTACTGCCAGCAGAACTGGTCTCTCTCCCAGAAATGGCAGCCTGGCTTGCCACAGTTATTTTCATATTATCCTGCCCTCTCAACCCTCTGGTCAATTATCTTGATCCAACTAATGAGCATAAATCGAAAGTGACATAGCAAAGACATCTCCAAAAACCTGTTCTTGTGGTTTTATGGAAACAGTTACCTGAGTGGGTTGTGCAGACCATGGAAGAGCCAAGCATGATCTGCAGAGAAAGAGCTTCTTGCCCTCCAAAGCTGACAGATAACTGAAGGCAACAGGGAGAGGAGAATGCAAGGGACAGCAGACAAATGAGGGGAATAGGGGTGTTTCAGTGAGGCTAAGACTGAACTGTGAGCCCAAAGAGGGGCAGGGATAGAAGGAAAAAAGCTCTCTTTTCTGAAGCTACCAAACTCAGGATATTTGCTATAATTCACCCAGAGCACTCTTGATTTTCACATGTACATCAGTAAATGAAAAAATCATTACAAAACAGATTTTTTAAAAAAGAGAATAAAAAATTAATTTTTTCTTCCGCTCTATTCCAAGAGCATAGGGCTTTGCATCAGTACCAGGATGCAAACCAGGACTGTCAGAGTCCCACCATCCTGCACAGCTCTCTCCCTTTCATCAAAATTTATAGCACGAGCCCCTAAGCTCTATATGCTCACCAGCTCCTTTAACACTCACCAGAAGTAAAATGAGAAAATGCAACCTGTACACAAAAAGTTTATAGTGCCTATTTCATTCTATTTCCTGAAACAACTCAATGACTATGCACACAGTCACCTGAACATGATATCCTATGTATCC
Source organism: Molothrus ater (assembly GCF_012460135.2). Taxonomy (NCBI): domain Eukaryota; kingdom Metazoa; phylum Chordata; class Aves; order Passeriformes; family Icteridae; genus Molothrus; species Molothrus ater. The sequence continues at coordinate 20,481,643 of NC_050479.2, forward strand.
TAGGTTGTTTTGTTTAAGGAGAAAGAGAGGAAGATAGTCATAAGTGAAAAACTTGTTTATTTTCTTCATATATTAAATAAATAAGGCTTGTTTTCTTGTTTAGAATACACTGACATTTAGAGTATGTAAAACAAGCAAACACTAGTCAGCATGTAATAAATATATACAGATAGAATAAATGCCTTTGAAGGGTGGTGAACAGGATTTATTTTCAGAGGCACTCATGTGAAAAGTGGTTACTACAACAAAAATGGAACACTATCCTGCAAGGATAAGTGTTTTCTAAAGTACTTATTTATCAAAACCATGACTTTAGGTTTTTTTAAAAATACATAAATAAGGAACATTTTTGTTACAGAACTGCCTATTATTGTCCAAATACTTGAATTTCCCTCTCCTCATAAAAGAGCTCTGGCCAACCAGCTGAAAAATTCTATCTGGCCATTGGTCTACTGAATTGTGAAGAGATTTCCAAATAAGTGGCTAAACCTGCAGTCCAGCAGAACCTCACTGAAAATGGGTAAATGAGTTTGAACTGAAAGAATCTGGCTGCAGAGAATTTACTACTTGTGGCAGTTTGTAGAGAGAAAGCAATTTCTGAAAGCCTGGCTGAGCTTGCCTCTGACATTTGTGACAAAAATGTTTGCATTTTTACCATGGAAAAAGCATTACTTCTCAAGTCACTGAAATGCAGTTAATATAGAGCTGTTTTAACAGAGCAATGGATAAGAACAAAAAAGCACTTTTCAATACTGTACTTCTAGAAATGCATGCAATGTTCAGTGTAAATGCTAAAGTAAAACAGACCCTTCCCTCCCTCCCTTCCCCATGCCTAATTCATATTTTTACAAAATGAAAAAAGATTACTCACTCTGTCACGACGGCTGGCTATTTCTGCTTTAATCTGATATGGGTCATACTTGGTATTAGCTGAAAATCCAGAGAATGCTAAACAGATGGAAAACAGTATTTTACTTTTTTTTCCCCGTTCTTTAATACAATTGTTAAGATGTGGCACTATTTGATAAATCATTTAATTAATTCTTTTACTTACAAGTCACTAGGTTCTAAAATTATCCTCTGTGCTAAAGTACAACTGAAGATTTCCATTTGGCCCACCTGAAACTTTCTTTTCATCCTGAACACCACCAAAAATTGCATATAGCAGCACTGCACATTTCCTAAAAGCAATTAGCTCCTGTGATAGGATGATGGCATCTACTGAAGCAAGCAATTTGTGTAATATTAATAATTACTAGTTACTTCCTAGGTACACTGAATTTACACTATGATAGGGACTAAAGTTAAAAAAAATTATTGTCAGAACAAAATTAGACCAGCTAGGGAGAGAAGCTGCCTTCTAAAGCAACAATGTAGGGAACTGAAATACAAAACAGCTAATCCTGGCAAGTAAGGCCTTAAGGTGTCTACAGTCAGGCAATGATTTTAAGCTGTGGCATTACAAGCTAAAGCCTGCACAGATGAAGTAAAGGTCCTAGAGGATAGATGGGGCAAGAGCAACCATGATTTATGGAGCAAACCATTCAAGGCAGCACTGGCCCACTGAAAAGTGCCTGGTATGTGAATGGATGGGGTTGTGCTGTCAGACCTTCCATCCTTTTGCAGAGCTGAAGGCTGCTGCACTGAAACCCAAATCCATGTCTGGGGCTGCATGGGGCCTTTTGACTCTTTAAAGAATACTGCAATGCCAAGGTCATGTTGAGTGTGCAGGAACTTGCCAAAATGAGTAGTCATGCCTGGACTAATTCTCTAAATCCAGGATTTTCTATGGATTTTTTTTTAACTGTGCTGATCACAACTGAGTCACAAAACTGCTGCATGGGCACCTCCTTGCCAACCCACAACCGCTGAGCTCACCTCCCACTCATGAGCACACGACACTGAGTCAATGGCAGCACCCACAAGCAAAGTGGAGAAAAACAATTTGTGAAGTTCTAGTTCTTTAAATTCAACAACTTGAAACAAGTGGTAGTGGAGGAAAAGATATTGGCTATATAAGCATCCAACTTTGGTAACGTAATTAGAAGTCTAATATTTCTGTAAAATAAAAAGAGAGACAAGCATCCCACAGTGGAGTGGAGGAGTCAAATTAGGAAAAACAAGTGGAGAAGGAGTTTTTGGGAATCTTGAATTGACAGCATGATTAATCCCAAAAAGGATATTAAAAAAAAAAAATTAAATAATCTGAGTAATCAGCCCATCCCATTTTCTCAAAACCAATGCATATGACCTTAAGCCAATACAAAATATATTAACACATCTGTAGAAAATCTGCACCTCAAAACAAGCAAATGGTTTTATGTAATTTCTCTTACAGATTCTCATTATCAACTCCAGATATACCTACAAAACCCTGAACTATCAGAAGAGAAACATAAGTAAATTGGCATAGCATTTGCTTTCATTACAGATAACCCCAAATTTTGTCATTTTCAGTCATTTTTTGTTGCTGTTTCAAATAACTTGTTTATCTAAGAGCTTCAAAAAAATGAAAAAGGTTATCTTTTTTCTAGTATATTTTCATCTTCAACAGAACTTTCTTTCTGCATATTCACCTGAAGTAATTCAATAAAATATCCCACAGAACTATTGCAAATAAAAAAAAATTTAAAAAAAGCCCAAGGTCCTAGAAAGGTTTTGCAATAAATATCAATTTAGATTTTATAATCTCAAAAAATACTGCTGACACTACCTTTTACTTTATTACAAGTCTTTAAATACTTTTTAAACACACTTTACACAGTAGTTTCTTTTAAAAAATTCTTCCTTAATAGGAAAATATCTTGCTACTTCTTCAGAAACTTGAACATGAGAGGGGGAAATAAGACTAGTCACAACTGTTCAGTTATGTTACAAACTGAATGACAGAATACATATATATAAACTAAACAAAAATTTAATCCCAGCTCAACAGTAATAGAGTACTGGATGAGTACCCCTGGATGAATAAATACAATTGAATCAGTAACTAAACATCTCTATCCAGATACCTGCTGTAAACCCCCTTCCACAGTCAAATTTCTTGAACATTTTCAGAAAAGGCTAAAGCAGAGTTTCCCATTCTTATTAAATCCTTGGCATTTAACAGCAAACCTGCAGTTAAAACAATGACTGTACAGACACTGAAAAACTCCAAGTAAAAAAAGAAAAAGGCAAAAACCAATAAAACACCACTAATTTCCATGTGGCTGTTGGGTATATCCACTTCTTAGAACTAGTCTGGTTGACTCTTTGACAAAGACACCCGCACCAACCAACAGCCATGACAATGGGGCAACATCTTCAGAATTCAGAAAAAGTGTATTATCTACTCCAAGCTACCAGAGACATCTGAAGAATTAAAAGGGCAGGAAATTAAAGCTCTCTATCACCAACATCAGTATCACAGGCTGGCACTCAAGAATGAGGTGAACTAATGCAATATTGTCTCCTGCTTCATGGTCAGAGGTACTCTCGAACAAAACAGCTTGTCCCTAACGCTTTGTAAATTTGCTAAGCAGACTATGGATCCACAGGAGGCTCCCCCTAAGCTGATGGCTCCCTCCTATGTTGAGTGGAAAATAATCTTTGAGTTTAGGAGTGCAGGTAGGCAGCTGATCCAGCAACATTCAGCCCTTGTTGCCTTGCAGGAAGCCTCACTACACCTGGCTCCAAGATGGGCAGAAATACCAGCTGGGATATACACCTGCTTAAAGTTACATCTCTTTTTAATGCTAACATTTATCCTTATTAAATCTCTGTTGTAATAGACGTAACAGGAATTGGAAGACATTGAATTGTTGAATTGCAGAGTCAAAGGACAGCACCTCACTGCTGTAGTCAGGACCTTCATTCAGAGAAGATTCAGGTGATGGAAATAGTTCACACTATTTCTTACACCACATCTTGTGAGGGCAGGTGGGTAATATCAAGAAAAGGTAGTAAACTCACAGCTGGCATAGGAACGGCTGTCATCCTCACACATTTTGTGCAATTGTTGATATTCTTCTTGGGCTAGCTCAAAACGCTGCTGCTTTATTTGGTAAATCTCTTTCTTGGCATTGAGTGCCTCCTGGGCAACTACTAAATATTCCTTCAGCATGCGTTCTTGCTCCCTTCTCCATTGTTCCCTTGGATCCTCAATTTGTGTGAGCTCTAAGGAGAGAAAAGAATAATAATATGACACTTTGTGCCACCAAGTCCAAGTTACTTTTATTAATGTCCATTCTCAACCAGCACACCTGACACTACAGTGCCCAAAGTCACTCCAGCCAGGAAAGAAGGAGGAAGGACGCAGAGTGAAAGAACAGGAAAGGCTTTTCAAATATAAAAGGCATTTAAATGTTATTCTTTTCTTTACAAACCAGTGCAAACCCAAAGAAAACAGTAATTTGGCTCTAACCTTCCCTCACAGCCAACTTGAAAATTCCAAGAATTACCTAAAATCCCAGAACCACAAGGAAAAATTAAAGGTATCTCATAGCTTAACCCATAAGTCTATAAATAGCTGGAACTAACTTATGATACTGCATACAACTTCACAAGCATAACATCTTAAAAGGACAGAGGCTACCCCGGCATAGTTAAGAAGAATGAGGTAATTCAACAGAGAAGTCAGCATCTTAGTCTCAAATCCATAAAGCTTTTAAATCACTACTCTTTTTTTTTTCCCTTAAGAAACAGCAGTCTGATGTTTTTCCTTGCCATGGTTTAGACCAGATTATTTAAACACAAACCTAAAACAAGTTTCCACCAAAAAAAAGTCTTTCCCATATCTATTGATTTTCAAGGTTATTACTGCAAAATGATCTCTTTGCAGTTGCAAAGCCATTTGAGGATGATGCACATTAAAATCCTAAAAAAAAATTGGTTCATTTTGGCAGGGGGTTGTGAGTCAAATAATATGTTTTACATAACGCTCTTGATGTAAAGCCTTGTGTTTAAATGCAATGTTAATTTCTGATGATTGAAGCTCTACCAGTAAGAAGCTGCTGCAGACACAATGTCAAAGTAGTGGCAAAACCTGAAGCAGAGTCAGGAGCTAAGCACCTAGCAATTTTTTCCAAAGTTAGTTTCTTACAAGAGATGAATGCCAGTTATGTTTTGCATTAATCCTGAGTACATAATTCAGTATATTGGTGCCAGTGATGAAATACAAAACTGTAGAAGATTAAGCACAACAGATTAAGAGCTCTAATGGTGTCAAGGTCATGCTAGCAGCTCTACCATTTGAGAGCCATCTGAAAAGTATATAAACAAAAACAGAAGGCTCATCAAAGAGCAGTGCTTCCAACAGATTTGCAGATTAGGTTCCTAAATAACCTTTTCTCTTAACAGTTGTACCTTTCTCTCCCTGCAACTCCTAACATTGAAACAGTATAAAGATAGTGCCTACAGTTCTGCAATTTCTCCCCACTTCCCAGGGACCCCTTTGATTCCCTCCTGGCTCCAGTGTCCTGAAAATATCTCCTCTGGCAAGGACAGGATGTGCTTTGGCTTGTTGAGCTGCCATAAATCCTTCTCTACATGGAGGGCAAGCAGAAGAAAACAGAGTTCTGACTGCTGCCCACCCTTCACTGAGGGCATTTCAATTTCCACTGCTACTTCATTTGTCCATAAGCACCTCTGAAATTTGTGCAAATTCTAATATTCCTAAGATTGCTAAACACCCATGGAAACAATGAGAAATCAGTAAATATTTATAAAACAGACAGGCTTACTAGGATTCACTTTTTGTCTTTGAATGGCAAATTATTAGTCCTAATCTCAAACAACAATCCAGACTAAAGTGTTACGTTCTATCACACATTAAACTTCTGAGATCCTATACTTCAGGGCACTGCATCTCTCACAGAATTATTTCAGAAGCCTTCTGAAAAGCTAGCAGCATTCATCAGAGGTAGAAAACTTCTTTAGTGCATGGGAAGCTCTGCTTTTTTCTGGTTTATGAAACTTTGCCCTGGATTTCTAAACAAGTTTGCCACATAACAAGACTAAAGCTACATTGTATGATAAAATTAACTTCCTTCATTTCTTTACAACCAATTAAAAAAATCCCACTATAGTAACTCAGGAACAGTCCCAGACAAATGCAGAGAATATATTATTCCCTCACTGGGGAATGCCCAACTGCTTAGAGGAGACTTCAAAGGCTCCCAAGACTCTGAGGAGGAGGGAAAGGAATTCTGTGGCTGGCAACCGCCAAGGTTTTTAAGCAATGGTTGGATAACAGCCAAGAGCAGCTTAGTAAGGGTGTCAACAAAGTACTGAATTTACAGAACAAGATGGAGATCAGGGTTGGAAGCACCATTGAGATTTACAGAAGATTCTTCTGTTCCTTGGTTTTTTTCCAGTTTAAATGGAAAACTATTGCCTAGAAATCTTTTTCTTGCTTCCTGGGTAAACAAACATCGCAAAAGACTTAGAAAAAAATCAGAAGTATTGCTGTTTTCTTTTGAAAGGTGCAAGGGCAAAAAGCTTGAGAGAGTGCACAAAACATGAGAGGTCCCTGGTAAGTGTAAGTGTAGAAAGACTCTCTTTGAATTATCCCTTGCATTTTCTCACAGTATTTCTTGACACTGAGGCACTGCTAACTGTTTTGTCAATTAACACAGAACTCGAATGCTGCATAAAGCATTTAACTCAGTCAGCCACAAAAGACAATCCAAATGTTTTTTCCTGAAGCTGCCATTCCAAGTGGTTTAGACATACTCATTTCAGAAAAAACATTTCTTCAGCTCCAAGACCATCTCCTCCACTTGTATGACACCACCTCATGATGCACATGATTGTCTACTCATTAGTTCTTAATTCTACAAAGGAAATTTATGCAGTCTTGATTGACACCTTTGTTGTCCACAGTTTAAAAATTAGATCATGTGTCCAACTAATTTCTGAATAATAATTATCCAGCTATAATATCAACTCTGTCTTTCCTCTTATTATAAATCTTGCTGGTATATGAAAGCACTGTATTAGCCTAAGGGTGACAAACCCATTTCACTGTGACGGTTGAATTACCATTTAGGATAATATCTGTGGGCTGCAAGTAATTAGCTATCATGAAAGAGACAAATTTTGCAACCTTGTTAATTGTTGAATGATTCCTTTTACTCGGTTCAGCACTGTCTGCATGAAGCTTCTACCCCTCTGTTCGTACATTAACTTTATTTCATACCTAATATAATTAGCTTTACTTTTCCAGACCCATTAATATTCATCTTTTCTTTCTGTCTACTCACTGATCATTTGGGAACTCAGCTGCTCTTTGCAAAGATTCTCTTCTACAATTTTTGCTCACAATTGCACAGAAAAAAATGCAAGCCAGACCTGACATGCCTACAATGATTAATATCCCTTCTGTAAGTTCAAACTTGAAGTCTGTGGTAAAGCCGCTAATAACAAAATTCAAAAAGCAAAAGGAAGCTCTGTTTTTGCATGTGATGGTGATTGTTATTCCTATCACAGAGGCCTATTAGTAGCTTTTTTAAGGCATTGCAATAAGAATTCATGTTCGACTCATTTTTTGCAGGGACTCTAAACCTACCTGCAAATTAAAAAAAAAATTTAAAGAGTTGGCAGTACCTTATTTTTGTTTTTTAAAATATATGCATTCATGCACATACTTTGGTGTAAGTGTGCTCCATTACTGCACTCCAATGTAATCCTCACTTCTTATTAAATTTCAGCATTAGTAAAGTTAGCATGACAGTACTCCTTAAACTAATACTTTTTTTAAGCACAGAGTTATTTTAAGAATTACCTAACAGTCTGTATTTATGGCCTTTGAATTTTCTTGTCTATCTATCCTCGTGATTAATGTATTAACAGCTGTTTAGAGTTTATCATTTAGTTAATGATCTTTCTAAATTACACAACAAATAAGTACATGTATAGGTCAAACGATACCATGGGAATATTTATTATTCTGTTGTTTAGGTTTTTTAAAGCAAGTAATTGTGAAACCACAATACACAAGTAATTCCAATGATGGCTGGAAGCCCAAAATTATTATTACACTTTCATTTTTTAATTGACTAGATTTCAAGTAGATAGTATTGAGGTTGGTTTTTCAGATTATACTATTTACCATTGCTGTGATAGCCCGTGTAACTACTTTCTTCTTTTCTTAGTCCCCACCAACTGCCAACTCCCACAATACTGAAAGCATTCACTCAATGGTGATAAGAAGCTTAATGATAGCACAACAGTAACAGCAGCAGCAGTACAAAGCTATAAAGATAAGACATTTTTTTAAAAGTAGAACTGGCAAATGTGCCACAGTGATGATACAAAGCTCAGTGACAGTCCAAAAGGGAAAGTGTTCATAATTAGTTTCCAAAAGGCACATCTGTTGTCTTTTTGATAGCATTTTGTACAGTATTAAATCATAAAATATATATTGCTTAAGCAAGAATGAGATTACTGTATTTCACAGTGCTTCTGATTAAAAATCAGCACACTTCTCTCAGAATGTATTTTGGTTTTCAATCTATAAGAGTGAACTATGGATGACAGGAAAAATAGGAAATGTAAGAATATAACACAAAAATCTTTCTGACATATGACAAAAAGCAACAACAAAATTACTAATACTTCACAGTATGACCAAGCAAACCAAAATATTTTGATACAATACAGTTTAATCATAGGTTGTAAAATTTTTACAAATGGAATTCTTTACAATTATGTCCCCATATGAAAGATAAGGAAACACGTTCAGCAAGAAATTATTTGCATACGTTTTCTCACTGTAGCACGAGGTGTATAAATGGTATAGGAAGCGAAGTTAGTGGCAAGAGTAAACACCAGCTTGCTAGCATTCCTCAAAACAATCACATTATCTACTCACGATTTATGTGGTCCATATAATAAACTCCAATCTGTTGATCGTAAACAGTTTCCCATCCTAAAGGAAGCTCATCACCAACACAGTCAGCAAACGTCAGGGGCTTTGTAATCCTGTAAATATAAAAATAACACAAATAAATACAAAAAGGTGCAGAGTTTACAATGCAATGAATTGTACATCTTCAAAACATGTAATGAATGTTATTGCATGTTTTGAAGATACCTTCGCCAGTTGATCAGAAACTAGTTATGCGACTTAGGAATGTGCTGATAATTACAAACATACAGTTTCAAAATAAATTTTCATTTAAATATGCTGACAGATACTCCCCAAACAGGTAAGACAAGCTTCTCCCCTCTAGTTTCTATGTATAACAATTTAATTATAATGGCATGCAGTCCTGCCAGTTTTTCTCCCATACTGCAAAGAACACAAATGTGAAGCTGGAGTTCACCATTGCTGAAACTACTAGAAGCTCTATAAGTTTTAACTTCTTTCAAGTGACAATGTAGCAAAACTGTTTGTTTTTAAAAAAATAACACAAAATTCAAGACAGCACTTTATAGCAGACTTCCTCTTTTCAACTATATATTTTCAACTATTAATGATATTCTCTAGGTCCAGACATATCCAAATTACTTCCTCCGCCTCAAAAAAGAAGAGACAAACAAATGTCTCCGAAAAATTCTGAAGCAATTAGACAAGAAATAGTAATTAATAAGTAACTGCATTACTAACTAGAAGCTTAAAATATCACAGCCCTTGCTAGACAAAGTCTTAATAGATCAGTGGGCAATAGAAAACCGGCACAGCCATGTCAGTGTTGACAGGGACATTGAAAGTTCTTGGTTCCATATTATACAGAAAGACTCTAAACCAACACTGCTCTAGAACAGCAAGGTATATAAAAAATAGGAAGAATAAATGATATAAATAAAAAATCCTTTATATAAATATAAATCCTTGATGCTAATCATATTTATTATCCAAATATTCATTTTAATCTTTACTTAACCCCTAGGGTAATGTTTTCCTCTAAAAACTGTCAAAAATTCATTTACTGAAAAGCTACTAATAAAGTCATTTCAATTATATATGGGATATAGACACAACACCTTCCTCATATATCTGTTGAGGCACTTCTAATACCTACGACGATGACAACTTTGCATACATTAAATACATGCATTAATTTAGGGACTGACTTAAGCTCAACAGAATCTGTAGCATTATACTCTCTGTTGTACTTCCACTTTTATATTGCAATATCCAGTTGAGGTTTTCTGACATCAGATTTGGACTATGCTTACAAATACACTGCTGAATGGAGAGACCATTAGGACTCATAATTGCCCTTCATCAGATAACCTGTATAACACAGTAACTTGTCTGAACTAAACTACATCTGTCTTTGAACTTGGAAGTGCTTGCCCACCCCAAAATAAAACAAACCAGAACAATCCAGTGGTAAAGACTTAAAATGATGGAAATACTACTACAGCTACATTCTAGCTAGCCCAATGGTGCAGTAAGCACACCATTCAACCACCACAAACAACACAAAACTTTGCACACAGCAAACAGAAAAACTGCATTTACCCACCTCCTGAAACTATTTTATAGTGATTGAGGTTACAGTATTCAAAATTAACTGTAGCAGAATAATTTAAAAAATACCCTTACTCATTTCAATGTTGTGTTTCAACAGCTCTGCACAACAGTAGGAAGACCAAGCTACTCAGGTCAAGTAATAGCTTGATACTACTTGGTTGATTCTCCAACATGTATAAACAGTTTAGCAAGAAGATGTACATAAACTTGTGCACCACTATTTAAAGTAAAATTTTTCCATTACTGACAAATATGTAGTTTACATCATGTAATTATGCAAATCCAGAGATGCTCTATTCAAGAAAGAAAATGTTACTAGGAACTGACATAAGCACTCTCATTAATTCATCTAACAGTCAGGCAGACCAGATATTGCCAAAATACTCCTGATTTCCCTGGAATTCAGTCAAATATTAAACATACAAAGTGCAGCATTTTTTCTTAAACTCCCATGGTCTTGTTCTGAAGACATAATGTTTACAATTTCTCAAAGCAGTCTAGACATCAGCTCCTAAATTACTGCACTATAGACAAGATTTTCTTTGGAATGAGTTATGAGACTTGCTTGCCTGTTACACAAACATACCCTCACCCTTTATTCATAAATAAAACCTGCACATTATACTCTAACCTTTCACACTACAAAAACTTTAATTCAATGCTCTCTGTGATCCTGCCAGGACTCAGACTTGCAGGACAAGGACAATGTTCACTTTTTGGAAAAGGGAGACTGAAGAAAACCAATGCATCTGGTTTAACCAGTTTTCATTACAGAGTTATAAAAGCATGTATGAACAGTTTAATTAATAGTTTTGAAGGAAAACTTGTAAGGAAAAAAAAACCCCAACACATAAAAAGCTGTCTTACCGATATTCAGACCATTATTAAGTTGATGTTGCTCATTTTAAACTATAATCAAAGTTGCTCCAAATTGGCTTCCCTTCAGACAAAGCACAATGTCATATTGACTCAATGCAGTCACATTTATACCTATGTAGCTGGACCTTCAGGCAAAGACACAAAACTAAGAATTGGAAGTTTCTGCCTTGTTTTGCACTGCTTTGACAAAGTGAACTGAAAAAATACCTTCCAGGTTTAGCCAGCACAACACTGAGGACAAGATTAGTTTCTTGCCAGTTAAGGAAACTAGGGTTTTTCAGAATAATAAAGACAAAATGGAAGAGATGCAGATATCTACATTGGAGGTCAGCCACAAAGTACAGCAGTTGACTGCTGAAATTAAGTATCTTCTGGAAATACTGCTTTATCCTCTGGGTTTGTTTTTAATTAGCTTAAGTTCCATGAAATAGAAGAGATCTTTTCTACTTTTTTATAAAGAATTGTACAAGGTACATCTGTTAAAACATTTCAAAGTATTGAAATAAAGACAAAAAACTTTTCCAAGCGTTATGAAGACAAAGACACAACAAAAATGCTGCCATCTTTGATGAAACAAAAACCAGGGCTGTCCCAAACTGTGCTATTCACAGTAAAGAAAAACTAAGGCATTTATCTGATTGAGGTAGCCAACAATAACACACTCACCCATGATCACCTGTTTCCCCCAAAACAACTGGCAGACACTAACAAGAAGGTTCTGAACTTTCAGCTGAAGATGAAAATCCTCTGGGACCACTTTACAGCATTAAGTTTTTGCAGCCACTGGACCTACAGGCAAGGTACAAGTAACAACTGTCCATGGGGACTAATTCTGCACAGATCAAAAAAACCAACCTTAATGTCAGATTAACTGACTTTATCCTTTCCAAAAATGATGATGCTCTTCAGTCCTTAGGCACCCAATCTTTTGTGACTCTGAAACCCTTCAGAAGCGAATAAAGAATCACATAAGAAAGCCTTCATAATCCAAATCCAGTATATCAAGCCTAGAGAAAAATCTTTGAGCAATGTCATGCACCTCGGATCTGTCACTTCTGACTCTGCCCAAATTATATGTTTTCATCAAGAAATAAAAGCCAGGTATTTGCACTCAATCCAACAGACACATCTGAAAAGACAAGTTTTATTCACATTTTCTCTGCTTCAATTACCAAGCTTAACAGTTAGAATACAGAAATTAAACTGTAAAATAAAAGCAAACAAGTGACTAAAATAAGTATTTTCTCCTCCTTGCATACTTATTTTGAATCTTTATCCACTACAACACAAAGAAGGATTCCACAACACATTATTACAGCTTTCTGAATATGTGGCAGCAAAGCAAGTATTTCTTGAATGCATCAGTTCATGGGGTTGGATGGGGAGAAGAAAAGGCATTAAAAGATAATGGCTAAATACCATTTTAGATAATTTACTTCAAAAGTGCTTTCAGCTTCAGATACATTGTTAACAGCATCTAATTTCGACCCCCTCTTCCCATCCCCCCCTGCAAAAAAAAAACCTCACAGAAAACCTCAAACATTAAATAATAAAGAAAAGCTTTATTAGGAAAGGAAATACATACTTCACATCTCGAAAGCACAGTTTCACACATAGAGTAGGGCAACTTCATTGTCACAGACCTTCAAAACCAGAACCAGATCACTAAAAGCACAAGGCTTTGGAAAATTTTAGGTAAGATCCTCAGTCTTCCCATGGCCCTGATGCCACATTAGAGGACCCTGGCTGCTTGAAATCCCTAGGTCTAATTGAGTAAAACTTCCCCAGGGAGGAACTAAATAAAGACAAACACAGTCTGTTTTTCCAAGATCTTGAACAGGAAATCGAAAAGGTGTTCCAAAGTAGAAACTGCTGTAAACTAGCTGCCCTCCTTTAAACAATGCCTAAACACCTAAATTACATACAAGGTCACCTCACCTTTCAAAGTGGGCCTTGATTAAGAGGAAAGCACTAACCATGAGAGCTAATTATGAAAAAGAACCACCGAGTTCTGAACAAAAGTCTGTAGGAGACAGAGAGAAGGATGCAAGAATAGCAGCTGTCAGTGCTAAATTAAAAACAGTGTTTTTAATTTTGTTTCTGATTTTGGTCAGGTCCAACGGCAGCAAAAAATATAACAAAATAACAAAATTTGATACACCTCCACAAACAACTAGGAGAAAAAATTTCCTTAAACCTGATCTCAGTCTGAATTGTCATCTAATGGGATAGATGTTTCTGCTTGACAAATGCAGATACAGAAACTGTATTACTAATTTACTAGGAAACTGCATTAATTCACATTAGAGATCTGAAGAACACCATGCAATTTAAAAATTAGTAATAAAATAACTAGAAAAGAATTAGCAATCTGATAAATCTAGCAATAGTTTCTCCAAAGAAAGTATTATGCCAAGTATATTACTGAAGTGTCACAAGGCAAGAAAGAGAAAAGGCAAAATGAGAAATCATGCACACACTTTAAAGCTTTCAGTCAATGGCTTTTTCTTTCCTCCTTTCAAATGTGAATTTAAGTTACAGATACTGCTATAAAGTTCAACTAACCCTCTTGTCTTGTACCATGGCTCTTATTCCCTCCAACTGCACAGAGAGAAAAAAAAAATAAATAAAAATCCCAAACAAACCAAACCAAGAAATTGAGAAGCAATGTTGTTTCACAGACGCTGGCAAGAGCTGCTTACACTGAGGGGGAGAATGGGAGGATTGCTATTATGTTGTTTTTAAAAGTTACACTGCAGTCCTGGAGGCATTTCTTCAACATCTTCCACCACCATGGCTCTGGTCTGGGCAGCAAGAGCATCTCTGTGACAGAGAGGGACACAGCTGTGCCGTGACTCCGAGCAGGCTGCCCTCCCCAGCAGGCACTGCCCAGAGCAGGGCAGGGACACGGCAGGGACACAGTGCCCAAAGCAGGGCAGGGACACGGCAGGGACACAACAGGCACACACTGGCCAAAGCAGGGCAGGGACACGGCAGGGACACACTGCCCAAAGCAGGGCAGGGACACGGCAGGGACACACTGCCCGGAGCAGGGCAGGCACACGGCAGGCACACGCAGGGACACGCTGGCCAAAGCAGGGCAGGCACACGGCAGGGACACGCAGGGACACAGTGCCCAAAGCAGGGCAGGCACACGGCAGGCACACGCAGGGACACACTGGCCAAAGCAGGGCAGGCACACGCAGGGACACAGTGCCCAAAGCAGGGCAGGCACACGGCAGGGACACACTGGCCAAAGCAGGGCAGGCACACGCAGGGACACAGTGCCCAAAGCAGGGCAGGCACACGCAGGGACACACTGGCCAGCTGCCCAGGGAAGGAGCTTCCCCCGGCGGGCAGGACCAGGCGCCGGTCAGAGCCACGCCAGGCGGCCACGGGCTGCTCGCGGCAAGTGCCACCATGAGCTCCAGATCCACTGTTACAGCGCTCTGGAGTACACCGTGGTTTTCCTCCTCTCTGTCCTCCATCCACTCAGCTCTCTGCAAGCAGCCAAGTCATAAAAATGAACTGCATTTTGAAATAAAGTTTGGCAAATTACATACCAACTGCTTAGTCAAAAGTACAACAAAGTTCACCCAACTATAAGCATCTTTTCAAGATACAAGTTTCTTTTAACCTTTTTCTTAATCCAATTTATGTATCTTCATTTACTATGTGATTTAACATCAGACTCTGAATAAAATACCTCACTGAACAGCTATTCAATTCGTCCTTAACATCTATTCAATTCTTCCTGAAAACAGATCCACAATACAGATGGCCAGACTGAAACTTACATAAATGAAATTCTGTGCTCAGGACAAACAGTTAAAGAAGAGTCATTGCTGGGATACATTACTCTTGGAAAAAAAAGGTAACCTGCAGCAAGGAAATCACAGCACCAACTCTTCTAAAGGTCACTTGAAATTCAGTCTTTTTAAGACCACATTGTATTTTGCATCTATTGTTGTTGTTATTATTATTATTTCATTATTTTTTTTTCTCTACAGCAAATAAACTGACAATGGTGTTAATACTGTCCAATTACTGTATTTGCTTCAATTTACAAGCCAACACAGCACAAATCAATGTGCAAAACACAAGGAACAGGATGGCACTAGCTAGCCATTTGTACAGTAATAAATCAACATCTTGAAGTGCGAGGAAAATGTGTGATCACTATCAGACCATTTTTTAAATTTAAAATCTGAACAATGAGATTTTGTGATGCAAAATGTATATAAAGTTACACAGCTGAGAGAGAACCTATACGATTTATTGACTTACAAGAAGTAATATCAGCTTACATTGTCTATAAGCACCTCTAAGAAATGTACCCAAGGACACCCTCTTACCTTTCACTATTCTAGAAAAAATAAATATTTACTAGCAAGCAACAATAGTCAAATAACACACTTTTGTTTTTACCCTTTCTCATAATCCCCAAAACCAAAACAGCTGAAAACCACTGGCTTAATATGTTGAAACATAAAATGCTATGTTCAACTGCAGCTCTCGCATAACTTGTCTGGCTGCTCAGGAACTGCTGAAACAGTTCCACACAAGCAGCCAAGTCTTCCAGCAGCTATCCATTTCTTAACAGCAGCTATGATCCATATCCAAAATCAGAACACAAATATTATGGGAAATACTTGCTGAAAATATTTCATGCACACAATGAAAATGCCTTGCTCAAAAATCATAGCCAGGTTAAAAGTCAATGCTTTTAAGAAAACTATTTTTGTATCTGCAATTTATTGTGTTTTTTTACAGAGAATAAACAGTAAAAAATGGGCAGAAGGGTTAAGTAGGTCTATCTATGAATGCTTTAAAACTTATTTAGTTTATGTACACATGGATAGCCTGAAGTGACCAGCAGCTGTACAAAACCACCAGCCAAATCCTAAGATTAGCAGTGGGGCAAAGACAATTGCTGGAGGGTCTGGCTGAAGAAAAGCAGACTGGACAGCAGATGACTTGACATCTAGATCAGAAAATAGACAAAAGTATACATGGCAGCTGGGTATAAACTGTAAGAGGAAAACAGTAGGAATATGTGGCAGATAGGACAGCTAGGGAGGGGAAATTAGGAAACCGCAGTTTCTGATTTCAAATCCCACCTTCATACTGAATATGCTCTTTGCTAGAAAGAGTAACATGCAAAATATTTAAAACTTTTCTTTTGCCAGTGCTACTCAAAAATCTCTAAATATTTACAAGATCTTCTCAAGGACTTCCGTGTAAGACTCCAAAAAAAAACCCCTAAAACCAAATGAATAAGAATCAAAAGCCTTAACTAAACAATAAAGAAAATTTAACAGAGAATTTCAAAATTCAAGAAGCAATCTGAATTCTTCCACTTGTGTAAGAAGCCTAACATGACATTACATGTGTCCAGACACAGCACAGCTTTGGAGCAAGCAAGTATGCAGTGCTCTAGTTTCACTGATTCTGAACCAACATTTATAACTTTTCTCCAAAATCTGTGCATAGTAGCATTTTCCAACTACATCTGATTGATAATCAAGGTCCCAGTTAGTAAAGGCCAGGCATGTAGTTATCCATTTATTTCTTCCATCCTGCAAATCACAACTCTGCAACCTTCTCTTGGAGACAAGCAAGTCATCCAGCTGTCAGATTTCTATGTCCTCAGAATATACTAAAACCCATTTCTATGTTCAGTTCTGGCTAACAAACTGCTTGACAGTTTGTTAGTAACCTTAGTTTTGTAAAGACTCCTCTGGTTTGAGAATATAAATTTCTAGCTAGCTTATTGACCACGATCCAGCCCACCAGTTAACTAAACCATTGTGGAGAGGCAGTGGGAGAGGCAATAAGTGCTTCACCCTCACACAGAGGAGTCTATGTATGTATATGTACATGTGCTTGTGTGTAATGCCTATACACAGAAAATATTCACTTCCGACTGCCGGTCACAACTTCTGCATGCAAACATCAGATGAGGAGGAAACACCTGCACTTTCCTAATGGAAGTCACCCGAGCAAAGGTGAAAAAGTGCATCTGGCAAGATCTTACCAGCAAGTTCTTAGTAATAAGCATTTTGCACATGAACAAGAATCATGGGAGGAGTTCAAAGCAGGAAGAAAATGTAGCAGACAGGAAAATGGTCCCCAGCAGAAAAATGGGACATAAAACTCCAAATTCAAGTCCATGAAGCTCCATGTGTTAGAACAAAAAGAGGCACCAAAACAAAGCTTTACATCTCAGTAAGAAGTAAAATGGTCTTACATGCTGCAAGACACTATCATGCAGTTGAATACTTCCTGAGGACTCTTCCACGATCACTCGAAGTTTACATCAAAACAGATTAGAACATCCTCACTATTACATTGGCTATTTCACTACCAGTTTATTAAAATGTTTTGGCTATCACTAGTACTGCTTACTAGTGCAGTAGAGAAGTGTAAAGTTCTTCAAAGCTGTCTGCCCATCTATTACATTCTCTTGCTAACCTCAGGCGTCCTACATCCGTAAAGATTACACTACATTAACTATCTTGTTACCTTTAAGTCTGACTTGCTAGACTAAACTTTTCTTCAAAATTTTGAAGTCTATGTGATTGTCCCAAACATTATAGCAAAGATTTTTCTACAACTTTCTAACAGCCAATGGTTACTCAAGTTTCTGTACATTTATAATGGCTATGTCTTCACTGCTGAAGGTGCTCCCCTCCCTTAAATTTATTATTCTTCTTTACCAATTATCCGGACTGGAAATAACTAAATATATCTGTGTGTGCATATATGTATATGTGCACACATACACACACACACAAGTGATGTGTCCACATAATGTATTGATTTAATGGTCTAAACACCATTCAAGTGTTAAATGACTTAGATATTCTTCAATAAAGAAAGCACTGTGACACATTTTTGTGAACTCCTTAAACCACTTTAGACAAGTCTTAGCAACACAGAAAATCTTACATTAATTGGTAGCCTTTGGGTTGACTAGAAGGCAAGTAGTTGAAGATGCATAAAGGTTAACTTTAGAATCTTGAAGTACATATGCAGTTAGAACCCAATGGATGCAGGACTGGAAGGGATACAATCAAGTTCATAGACAATACAAAACCAGGAGGAGCTGCTGACTCCCTCAAAGACAGGGAGGCCCTGCAGAGACCTTGACGAATTAGGAGAGATGAGCAATCACCAACTGTATGAAGTTCAACAAAGGAAAGTGCCAGATTCTGCACCTAGGACGGGGCAACCCTGGATGTATGGACAGACTGGGGAAGGAGGGGCTGGAGAGCAGCGCTGTGGAAAGGGACCTGGGGCTCCTGCTCAGTGGCAACTTGAATATAAGACAGCAGTGCCCTGGCAGCCGGGAGAGCCAACCCTGTCCTGGGGGCATCAGGCACAGCACGGCCAGCTGGGCAAGGAAGGGGATTGTCCTGCTCTGCTCTGCACTGGGGCTGACGCACCTCAAGTGCTGGGGGCAGTTTTGGGTGCTGCAATGTAAGAGAGACACTAGCAAGCATCTAAAGGAGAGCAACAAAGATGGTGAAGGGCCTTGAGGAGAAGCTGTATGAGAAGCAGCTGAGGGCACTTGGTCTGTTCAGTCTGGAGAAGAAGAGACTGAGGGGAGGCCTCACTGCAGTCTACAGCTTCATCATAAGGGGAAGAGGACGGGCAGGCACTGATCTCTCCCTTGTGGTAACCAGTGACAGAACCCAAAGGAATGGCCTGAAGTTTTGTCAGGAGAGGTTTAGATTGGATATTAGGAAAGGGTTCTTTCCTCAGAGGATGGCTGGGCACTGGAACAGGCTCCCTGGGGAAGTGGTCACAGCATGAAGCCTGACACAGTTCAAGAAGCATTTGGACAATACTCTTGGGCACATGGTGTGACTCTGGGAGATAGTTCTGTGCAAGGCTGAGACCTGGGCTCTATAATCCTTGTAATCCTCCATAAACTCAGCATATTCCATGACTCTGTGAAAATCTCTCTCATACACTAAGGTCCAACATTCTGAAAACATGCCAACAAATCAGCTAAAGGGATTTTTTATTTCTGTAGTCTGAAAGAAACAATGTTTTAGAAAAGGCTATAGCTAATGTTCCCCTACAGGTAAACTGAAGTTTAATGACAATAGAAACACACATCCATGTGCCTGTATGCACAAACAAGCCTAGCACTACTCTCAGTGAAAATTTAGTTAATTTGATGCTTTAAAATATTTTAAGCCCCAACCCTCAAAAAACTTACTATACTTATACTTATTCAATTAAGTTTTTCTGAAATTATTTTCATGAAACTATTTGCACCAACAAGTATTATTCAATTATATTCATAAAAAAGAAAAAGTATGTTGAAAGTTACCAGAAACCATTTCTACAGAAATTGACAAACAATGGGAGGAAAAAGTAAATGCAACTGGCCTGAGTTAAAAAAAAAAAAAAAAAACAGTTGGAAAAATACATATTCAAGAGACTGTTCTTTTCAAGTCTTGGAACAAAGTGATGTGTAGATAAGTGCCAAAAGAATATGCATACCATGACTTCACATACATCCTATTCAAAACAAATTGTGAGGTAAAACAGTAAACAAAGGCCTCACACCCAGAAAAGTCTACAATGCCAGCTAATATTAGAAATTCAAGACAAGAGTTTCTCATTTAATCTTTCAAACCAGCTTTTCTCCTCCTTATCTTCCAACACATTTGAAAATGTGTTATACTCATCCTATATTTTTCCTAAAAGTACCACATATGGCATTTCTCAAACATGTTCAATTATCACATTCCTGGAAATTTTATGGACTCTTTTGTACCATTTCTATGTTATGTCTTCTAACATGCTACTGAGCTGTCACGCACTGACTTCGCCTGTAAAGCAGAGAAATTTTGCCTTGTAAAAGCCACAGCTCTGGCTCCAAGCCCCTCTCAGTGGAGTCTGTGCCCATGGGCATGGAGGGAACCCTGCAACCAGAGAGGACATTACACTGCACTGCAGCAGCCCCCTGCCCAAGCAGTGCAGATCTGCAAGGAAGGCTTTTCAGACTGCTCCTCTTCTTAAGTTCTGAACTACATTAATAAAGCAATACTTTATGTGAAGGTGAAAGAGTGCAATTACTGTGACATGCACACTGCATCCAAGGGCACTGTTTCAATCCCTTGCCTGAACAGTTACTAAGCCTGATGTAGCACCAAGCAACTGAAGTGGAAATATGTTGACAGGATCTTTGATGCTTTTGGGTTTCAGAGTCCATTTCTTGCAAGCACTGATCTACAGCAGTCACCTCATTATTTAAGGTTTTTCCACTCTTCCAGGAGGAACAGACCCTTAGTCAAGCATGAATGGATGAATGTTTCAGCTGCCTAGAAGTGGTGATTAGTGACTATTGTATATGTTAGCATCCTCAATACACCCATTTATTTCAAAACTCCATATTTTAGGTGGAATTACAAAAACAGTTAATGATTATCTATAAGATATTAGAAGCGGTCTAAAAATAAACCCATTAAAGAGAACTGTGCTTAAAATGTTTTATTTTCCAAACATAATCAGGAGACCTAACAAAAGAAATTTCATCTCCCTAAAACCTTTGCTGCTTTTATACCAATGGAGCAACAACCCCCCTACAAAGTAAAATAATTTCTTTAAGCCAAGTAAGTGCCTAGGGTAAAAAGCAATGGTTCTCCAACAATTTGCAGCCTTGCTACATTTCCTCCTCCACAGCTCACTCTTTGCCTTTAAAATTACAGATACAGCTGTCAAGTTATTTACACTTTATAACACGTTACTTTATATAATTCCTAAACTTTTGATTCTCAACAGTCCAAATCTACCAGCCAGAAACAGAAATTCATGTTATCTACATATATATAATGTTAACATAGATGTTGTGGAGAAGATTCTCTAAGACATGCACTTAAATTCTTAGAAGTGCTTCGACACGCCAAGTCAGCACCCTTGTCAGACAGTAATTTTCAAGCTTTTAGGAAAACTTAGCCCAGCACCTGTTCTCCCAATAAGCAATTATCCTACTATTATTATCATTCCCCAAATACACCTGCTTTCTACAGTCTTCCTTAATGCTGACCTTGCAAATTTATGCAGTATATTCCCCAATCAAAATTAGTGATTTAGTAATATATCCCAAAGTCAGTTTTACAGATTTATGTTCATCTGAACATAAGGTTCTGAACATTTTTAAGAGGTTGAACTTACAAATTTTGATGCTATTACTTCTATGGTTGCCAGTAGTTGTACAATGTATTATACCTGAGCTTCCTGTTAAACTAATAAAGTAGTTCCCAATAAGTAATACAAGGAATTACTCATAACTTCATGCTTTTACATATATACAAGAATAAAAAATACTTTGTGAAAAAATCCAGAGAAATCCAGTGAAATAATGTACTTCTAATGAATTATAATAATGCAGCATGAAAAAAAAAACTTAGAAGAATCTGCTCAAACCGAATGTAAAAAAA
Organism: Molothrus ater; assembly: GCF_012460135.2. NCBI lineage: Eukaryota > Metazoa > Chordata > Aves > Passeriformes > Icteridae > Molothrus > Molothrus ater. The sequence continues at coordinate 20,503,444 of NC_050479.2, forward strand.
CACTTTGAACTCTCAGAATTTTTTTTATATATAAAAATAAATCAAACCATAAAACAGCACAAGCAGTATTGAGAGTTATTTTACAGTATAAAATTTCACATATACCAGAAAATGGGAAAGTAAAAACCAGTAAACAGGAGAAAAAGCACAATTATAGAACACTGGCCATGCCATCAAACCTACAGTGATCCTAATTTGAACATAAGTGAACATCAACAAATACCTCTTCATTAAAACAGCAGTGGAAATCTGATTAAATTTACAGTAAGATATTGAAGAGGCTTCAACAGTAGATGGCCTCCTCTTCTTCCGCCCATCTCCCATGACGGAGAAGGGTAAAAATAGAGGCTTCCGTTTCCTTAGATTATTTCACTTTAAACTTTTCTAGAGCACTGAAATAGCTACTTTGCCAGCTTCCTACATTTGTGTTAGAAAAGCAGCGTTAAAAACACACATTTACAGCAACTCAGGAAACTGGCTTCTGTGGCTTGCATTATTATTATCATTTGTAAATGACAAGCCTCTCTAGAAGTGGGAGGTATCTCTTCCAAAGTCTCCTCTCGGATGTTGCTCACCCAAAGGTCCCTTGCACCACATAGTAACATATTTTTGGAATAAGCTGTACTGGCATATTTTTCTATATTTATGCATTCCTTTGCAGTTAGTAAATGCAGATATTTTCAGTGCACAGTGCTCAGTTCCCCATATCCAAAAGCAGCTCCGCTACTAGGAAGCAAAGCTTAAGAGCTGTAGAAAGACAGCTTCAGCTCCCTCCCTCCCTGCCCCGAGCCTTTGAGGAACTCGGCCACAGGAAGCCCCTAACTTCCACCACGGCAGTACAGAGTGGCCCCAGCTGTCCAGGTCATTATTTCAAGGTCAGAAAGTCACTGTCATCACCCAATTCAACTCCTGCATCCTACAAGCCACAAAACTTCAGCTGGTAATCCTTGCACCTAGCCCAACCTCATGGGTGACCTAGAACATACCTTCCATAGTGACAAGAGAACTGTTTGTAAATATTGAAAAAATTTACATCGCAGAATAAACATCTGAATTCTTTATCTGGAAGCACTGAGTATCAACAACCAAAAAGTAGCAGGAATCTAAATTCTGCTGCAATATGATGTTGTATCATCTGCACATTACTATAAAGCAGTGCCACCCATTCATTAGGAAGTCTGGTATGCTTCATTAGGCAATTTTTTTATTGCTTTTTATTCTGCTAGAGTAGAGTTGCCTTGGCTGAAGTTCTCCCTTCTGAGGGTGTGCCTCCTTCTCATCTCTTGTAAGAGTCAATTAAAACAGCTCTGCCAGTTGAAACAATGAAGCACAGGAAAAATGCTGTCCCGTCCCTCCCCACACCCCTGCTTCTATTCTTATATCAATCTCCCAGATAACCTCAGCACTGCTAACCCTGGGACCTGAATTCTGTAGGTATCCTTCTATTCCCAAGGAAAAAACATTCAAGTCTGGTGAAGGTACAAGGGAGTTGAAGAGGGGAATATTGTTGCACATGCTCATCATAGCTCTGAAGCACGGAAGCTCAGGTCTTTGCAGATTTAATCTCCACTGAACAGGATCTCCACTGATCCAGCTTTTCAGGATCTCTCTTGGCCACACAGCCATTTAACTCCAGTGTTTCAGGACATCCAAGAGGATTGCTCCTCTTTTTTTGCAAGGAGCAGCTCCAGAAAAACAATTCCACTACAACCCTGCTCCTTCAGGGAGAGACTAGGAAATCAGTTTCTCCTTCCAGTCTCAATACAAACTGTTAGCACCTGAATATCACGGAGCAAAAAAAGGAAGCAGACACAAAGGGACACAAAAGAATGAGGAACATGGGAACCAGGTGCTGGCAGAAGAGGCAGCAATGAATGCTCCAAGGAGGCACAGAGGGAGAAGCAGGATACGCAAGGAGAAAGATTAACAGCAGAGCTCACAGAAGGGACTGACCAGCAGCAGCGTGAACAGGCCACAGCCTATCTGGCTGGATGGGGAAACAAACATCTACATCCCTCTACATCCCTCTGAGCAGCTCTGAGACTGCTCTGGCTCTGTTCTCTGCTGTGCTCTCCAACTATATACCATAAATCCCACCTGCAGTTTTGTATGAAAGCTCAGTTATAACAGCTTGGTACCACTGAACTGGAGAGATCCCTGCTGCCTTCCAGTGTGCTCCCCTCCGCTGCCCTAACCTGCACAATCCCATAGCACAGCTATTTCTAACACTCATCTAACCAGACAGTAAACTAAGAGTAGGTACGCTTCACCTCACCAGAACTTCAAAAAAAGTAATGGAGAAAGGGGAAAGTAGCAGTTTGTTGTGGGGGGGGGGGGGGGGGGCATGGACACTGCATGGAGTTTATTTTGCTATCAGATGAGCAGAGAGGCAATGTAAAAAATGCATGAGGTGAGCAAGATCTACTATTCATAACAAACTACTAGCCTAACTTGCACTAAGCATCAGTCAGGTTGAGGGGCGGGGGAAAAAAGAAGAACCAAAAAGCTCACCCAGATAAAAATCAGAACAGCCACATAAAGACAGTTTCACAACAATGACGGTGCGGACATGAATTCTGGCATTTTACAATGCTTGGTCTATGCTTGGCTATGCAATTTTAATAAATATGAAAAAACACACAGATGCATCACAAAAACTTCTCAGGAAGAAAACACTGAGGCACTAGGATCCATATGTTAAAGAGCCTTCTAAAGTTTGGAAGAAAAACACAGTCTATTTTAATAGTTTCTGAGAAGCTCAAGTATACAGCAAATGAAAAACTAAAACCCCAAAAGCACCTCTGAATATGCACTGCTAGATAGTGGTACTGTAGCCCCCTGGAAGAGTAATCCCCAATATGAACACTTCCTTCAGTGCTCATGAAAGGTTAAGACCTAACAACATAAGATAATGACACAGATAACATGTTTGGGAATCAACTAATTAATCCATCTACCCGTTAACATTGTTAAAAAAATACCAAATAAACCCAAACACAAGAGCTGTGCAGGAAATAACTAGATATTCATGAAGGAAATTAACTACTAAAATACATTAAATGATTGACTGACCAAGCAATCATTAAAAAAAAGTGTGCAAGTGAAACAAGCTACTGTGTTTTGAGTCATATCCTCAACTATATATTCACTAAACACTATTTTTCCATAGTAACTGCAATTTAAATCTCTTCCCAGCTTCTCTTCTTTTACTCATATAAGATCAAGTCTATCTTTAATACAGAAAACACTTGCTCACATGCAACCACAGAAAAGCCACAAAGACATCAAAAATGCAGATTAAATGAGCAGCAGGAAAAACTGAATTGTAAAGAAAAGCATCTGCATTTCCATGAGGTTTGTCTGGTACTAAGTAACAAGCAGGTTGGACAGATGCATTCAGAAGAGAAATGGGGTTTATGTCTGACATATTAGAATTCTAAGTTCTACCAGAACGGACATATGTTTCCTTTACTTAAAATACAGAAAATTATTTTCTCACAGAAATTATGCAAAATCTTGTCAGAGTAACTGCTCCCTGCATTTCAAGCCTTCTGTGTTACTAGCAGAGGAAGCATATAAAGTTTCAGTTTCTTTAACTCCAATGCACTTATTTTCTTCAAAACTATTCATATGCAAGAGTTAACCATCAATGAGGGCCCCCCAGTCTCTGAAGTGAGGATGGTAGGCAGGACTGTCTCCTAGACTTAGGAGCTCATCAGCAAAATTTTAGATAGGTAACAACCTTTTCCTGACAATGCTAGCTATTTCCAGTCACTAAAAGATCTACTGACTCAATCTCTGAGTAGCCTGAAAGAGAAAAAAATTCCAGTTTTCAGAAGTGTTCTAAGCCTGCTTGCTTAGCTGGGCTGATGAGCAATGCTTCAGGAGATCCAGTAAAAGGAGAGCATGAGGCAAACTGAACCACAACTGCTATTCCAGATGTGTGCTGAAAAATTTGTTACTCAAGTGTTTAACAGTGCAGGACTTCAAAACTTACCCCAGCTTCCCAAATGCTATTAGGAAACCTGAGTGAACTGAAAGGGAAACTATGGCGCATGGGAAGGCAGCACACAAGTCTGACAGGGAAATCCCAGAAAAACATGGAAATGACTCCTACATTCCCCTCTCCACACAATTTCATGTTCTGTCATTTTCTAAAAACCTTTCACCATTATCTATTAAGCAAGAAGAAAGCCTCTCCAAGACAGCTGTGGAAAAAGAAACAGGAGCAGTCCCTCTTTCCTCCCCCATCCTGTAGCTTATGCCACTACTGAACAAATAATTTGAAGAGATTTTCTCACCATTTCCCAGACTGCTGCTGCCAGGAAAGCCTCTCTTCTGCCATCACCCTTCATCTAGCTTCCCTCTGCAGGCCTTACTTCCCCAAAAGCAAACCCAGATGCTTACATACGTAGCCACTCTCTGCTCTTCCCAGAGCATGAAATCCGCAGGATTTCTTATTCACAGGATTTGGTTTTCTGAATTCATACTGCCACAGCACAACAAGGAACTACTAACAACAGAAGCTGTAAGATGAGCAAACATCCATCCCTTCCCTACTCTTCATCATAGCTGAAAGACCTAAATTCTTAATGTCCTCAAGTTAACTTCCCTGACAAGGAAGTTAGAATATAATGAAAATATGGCCAGTTAAATAAACTATTATCATATTGCATTAAATCTATTCCTTCCCCATGCAACTGACAAGGTGTTTCTAACAATCATTCTGCAGCAAGTCTTCTCAGCCTATCCAGTCATCTTTATTTGGTTTTCACAACAGCCTTCTGAGGCAAGGAACATCACTGCATAGCCTTAAAGTTAAACCCTGTTGCTGTGCTGCATGTTAGTGAAAGCCTGAATTTTACAGAAGTGACTGATCTAGGCCCCCTCCTACCCTCTGGCCATATATTGAGCAATGCATCTTACTCACAATGACTTAATGCTTCTAATTTCTTCAAAAATTAGTTTTATGGAGACAATTTTCCCTAACTCCTCTCAACAAAGACGCATAAACAAGTACACCAATTTAAGACACCCGTCAAGTCTCAAGTGGAATGCTGATTTGGACAAGAATACCAATCCCACCCACTCCCCACAAACCAAAGCCCAAACCCTCTAAAGAGAGCACCATGCAAGGCAGCATATCAACTACCTAAGACATCCCTGGACCACACTGCTTTCAGAGGTGGCACTGAAGTGATGCTGAGGGCAGACACCCACGCACAAACACACACTTCCACTGATTGAGTAATCTGCATTTCTCAAAATTCCAGCAAACACGTAAAAGGGACGCTTTTCTTCTTAGTAGAAAATGAGTGCTGACAGAAGCAGAGGACAGGATAACATTATTGTTGCCATAATACAAATTCAGGATAACATACAATTTATTGACAACTGAGCCAAAACAATTTCATAATGTAACAACTTATGCAATCCAAGAACAGCATAAAAGTAAACAAAAAAAGTTTATGGACTCTAATTGGTATTAAAAAGGAAAACTAATTACAAAAATGCCATTTTAAATAGTAGCTTGTTCTAACACATGGTTTAATTTAATAGGTATTAAATATATTGTAAGAATGGACAAGTTCTTCTGGCAATTTTTAGCATCCATCAAAATCAAGGTTGAGAAGAAAAAAAGAAATCATTGTCTTCAAAGATCCACCATAAAAATAAAATTAATTTCTTGCTTCTCTCAAAAGTAACCATGAAAATGAACTTGCCTTGCCCTCAGTAGCAGTTCATCCTCATGTATTTTGTACAATTAAGCCCAGCACATTGTTCTGTTGTTTTGAACCTACATTGCTTTGATCTTCAATTTCCAAAACAAGAGAACTACAAAAGCATTCTCAAACACACCTTTTAGATCAGGCATGTGCTCTCCCATGCACACATATTAATGGCACAGAGTGCACTGTTCCCTTTACATTGCTGCCAACTGCAAGCTTTACGAAGTGTCAATTTTGACTGTACACAATACACAACTTTCCAAACAATTACACAAACACTTTCTTAGTACTGTCTCCCTTTTCTTCTATGCCATTTTTCTTTCCTGTAAGCACATGAATGCCTTCTCACAGTACTGGGAGCAGTCTAAGCCCTCCAGAGGCACAGCCAGCCTGTTCCACACAAGGATGGTGAGCTCCAGCAGCATCTCTGTGAGCACCATGGCAGCACTGCTGTGCTGCATCATGGCACGTGCTCCTCCAGCTCCTTTCAGGGCACACGAGTGGGAAGATTCAACTTAGCCTTCCAAGTGATTGGATCATATTAGAAATATTCATGAAGTCATGGCTTTATTTCAAAGATCTTTGCTTGAGACAACTTTATTATATAAAAGATGCTGTACGACTGCAAATCAAGAGGCAAGAAAATTATCAATTCATTTAACACTGGTGATACAGACTATGATAATACAGATTTTATGCATTATTTATAAATACAACCCCAGAAGAAATAACTAGAGCCTACAGCTTACACAAAATATTAACTGACTTCTGTAAAGAAAGTAACATTACAGTAAAGGTACTGTAAATTCATATTATAAATTATTTACCTCACACAAACACTTCTACATTTGTCTACACAGGATGTTTCCAGCAGACTCAAAGCAGCTTTGCAGTGGCTCCCATGAGTACAGCTTCCAGCTACTTCAGTGTGGCACAGAGCTCCATCTAATATAACCTAGCCTACACAGGGCTTGTTAGCTCAGGTCTGGTGATGAATTAACCGCAGCCACTGGCTCCCAACCAGCTCAAAGCATGAGCCAAATCTGCAACACAGCATTTAGACACAACCGACAGCGTCTCATAATGAAATTGCTTACTCACCTTATTCACCTCACTTACTTCATCTAGTGGAATAAACTACTCACCTGTATTGCTACACAAAAAGCATTCATACAGAAGATTGAGGGCCCTGTTTTACTCACACCTTAACTTACTGAGCTTTTCCAGGTAGAAAACCTGTGCTTCATGAAGGTCAAAACTAAGGTGAACCATTTTTGCAGACAGTGAAACCAAAGGCACCCACTGCCCTTGACAGTATTTCACACAATACATCTCTGATACTTATGAACAATAAAAACGACTGCTAACAGCTCTAGGAGGTACATTAACAGCAGGAATCTCAATGATAAGCCTTCAGCAGGACTCTGGCTCTCTACTCAAGATAACATTTTTTGCTCATGCATTTAGGAAAACAAACCTAAAAGCACACACAACTCAGCCTAACAGCTACACTAGAAAATTAAATCTAATGCTTTGTTTCATTTGTGCATGAATAGTGCATCCACTGCACATACACACAGAATTATTAAAGTCTAAGTCTGTACCACAAAATCTGGCACACTAATCTCAAAATGTATTTCTGACCATTTAATAGGTAAAAGCATCACTTGGTTTTTAAGAATTGGCTCAGTTTTCAAACAAAACTAGCTACTAAAAATTAGCTGACAATAGGGTCATTAAAAAAAAAAGAAATCAAGGACTCATAGTCCCATCTCCTATAAAAATATGGATATGTGATTTTTATTAATAACACAATTAATAGACTTAAGTCTATTTGGTTTTTTTTTCCATTGATGAGTTTTCAAATGAGACCCCCCCCCCTACATAATTCAAATACCTATAAAAGTTTATGAAAGTAGGAAGTCTAATGGAAAGTGAGAAACACATGTTCACACCTAACCAGGTATCAGAAAATCTGCTCAGGAGCAAGTGAATGCAAATAGCCCAAACAAAAGGCAAAAAAAGCATCCAACAGAACTTTCACCTTCCCAGACTCCAAAGTCAATTGGTCATAAGATTCAAACCCACAGGAAACCAAGCTTCACCAGTTCCGGTACTCACGGAAATACCTGATTTCTATAAACAGTAACATTTTCCATATAACATCTACTGAGAGCTTCTTCAGCACATCAAACTCTGTACCCTGCAAGGCATCTCCCTGCCCTACCCTAGACAAGCTACCCAAATATTTTTCCTTCCAAATGTTATTTTCTTTAAAAATACATTAAATATTTCCTTTAAAAATCCACAGCTAGTCCTATTTATGTGACTATTTGCTGGGTGGAACAAAGTTAGATGCTAAGCTGGAAATACCATAACAGCTGAGTATTTTAACTGGCAACACCCTTGTAATGACATGTCTGTGTGTCATATCAGCTAGAGACTCCACAACCTTACAAATCTGACATCTCTCATCTTAAAAAAGTGATTTAGCAGGTTTACCAGAATTTCACATGCACATGGGCACAGCCATCTTGCATTAAAAATACCCAAGAGCAATGTACAAAGTGTATATTCATGAGCTTGACACTTGCCACTGATGACTTCAGTACCCAACTCAGGCAGCTCAATATGCCATTCCTCCAAAATAGAATAAAATTTTTGTGCCACATCATAATATCATTTATGATACAGTATTTTTCTGTAAAACAGAAGCCCAAAGTCAAGGTCATATATTGCTTTTAACACTGAAGTTTTATCTCTTTCCAGATAAAAATCAATAGCCTTATCACCTGTACCCTTCCATCATTATAGGTGTGCACTATTGACACAGATTAGCAGTGTTATACAAGGAAGCTGCTCTAAATAAACATAAATTGTATAATAAGGATATTGCAATTCATTGTACATCTAACACTGCTGAGCTTGGGAGATTTTTTTCCTCCATTATCTGACAGCAAACATATGGCAGCACGTACAAAGACTATACTAAGCTTTCCTTAGTATATGTATTTCCAATGTATTTCCCAAAATTGCTGCTTAGTATTTTAAAACATCAACTTCCCTGACACTTATTTTCTTGCACTTTAAAAATGTAACAAACCAAAGGAGAGGAGAAAACTGAGCTATGGCTTGATTCAGTAATCCAGTAGATATCAGTCTTGACTAAATAATACTTCTCCTGATTAAAAGCAACCCACCCATGAGAATCAAAGAGACAGAAATTTGGAGACATGCCAGTTCATACAATAACTATGTTTATTTGTTTTAATAAATATTTAAGAAACATGACTTGTGGTATTTGATACAACTGAGACCATGGTTAAAAGGCCTCTCTCCATGACATAAGCAAATACAGCCTATCCTCTTTATTTGTCCAACTTCTTTTCGACATTCAAGGCTAATCTAGTTTTAGGTCAGGAAAGACTGCGGTCTATCATTTTAAACAAACCATTGTAGTAAAACGTGAACAGGAAATTCCTAACTACACTGTTCAAAGAACAATGATTAGAAAAACAACACAAGCTCACAAAGCACAAGAAGGGCAGTCTGGGTGGAAAATTAAAAAAAAAAGCATCACACACATCCAGTCACCTTGCTCATTTTACTTTTCCCCTGCCAGCCCCTCATCTCTCCCACAAAGGCCAGGGGTCCTTCAGACCTTGCCAAGGGAGAAACCTTCAGATCCAAAGGGGAAAAAGTGCATACCTTGGAAATATCCGGCCTGCGGGAGTTAGCGCAGGCATGCCATTCATTCCAAAACATATAAATGCCCTCTTTAGAGCCTCATCCAAGCAGCAGTTTCATTTGGATTTTGAGGCACAGGTCTGCCTTGTTTTTCAATAAGCTGCAAGCTATTTTTGCCATGAAAAAAAAAAAACCCCAACATTTTAAAAGTGTGCCTGCCTAGCATACACAAAGTATATAAAATGAGTATAACGTGGACTCAAGGAAAATCTCCTGTATTAGCACTCTACTCATAGCACAGATTTCCGCCTTCTAAAAGAAACAAAACCCCAAATACTTAAACCCCCAAAAGCACAACAAAGCTCATGTATTTTAAATTCCACCATGTGTAGTACCTTAAAACAGTCAAAAATTCTTTAACTGAAGTGCTCGCACAACTATTTTGAAATTATTCTTGTAAAATCTGGACAACTGACTATCTTTGCTAATGGGAAAAAATGTATTCCTAATTTGAGAAAGAAATCACAATAAAGGGGAACTAATTCACTTCTAACATCACATACTAATATTAGATTAAGAGCCTATTAGTCTGTATAACATCTGTTTTTTTTTCTTTACAGAAAACCTAGAAATTTCTGGATATGGGTATTAGTATTTAAATCTTCATCCACTTTGAAAAATAAGCTTCTGAGCACATACATAAAAAGACAAAAGACAGAAAAAAATGAACACAGGATCTCAAAGGACTTGCATTTTAAAGAACCATATTCAAGGACTGGAGGGTAGGGAGAAAATTTCCACAGTTAGGACACTACCCGTATTTTCAGGGTGTTCTAAATGGAACCAGAGTTTTGGACACAGGGTAATTTGTATTTTAAAGAGAACAGAAAAGCCTTTTATAAATGCTCCATAGATTCCAAATGTAAAGAAAATAAACTTACAGTTGTGATTCAAGTAAAAAATGAACATGTTTTTCTTTATCAAGTCACTTCAGAAAGAATAAAACAAATATCTTAAGGACCATGTGGGCAAACAGTCACATGTGCAAAACTTCAAAAACTCCAGATGTTCACATACCAAACATAATTACCCCAAAGGAGATATTCCAGAAATTTATTACAGTATGTTTTAATGATAAAATGAGGCAGCTGTATTTTAAAACAACAAAACTTTCTAAAAAATCTGAACCCATTCCACATTAGAAGAAAATAAATTACCAATATTCCCTTTCAGATACTTTTTCCAAAAGACACAGGTAAGGGCCAAAAATTTTTGTACAAGTCAGAAAACAGAAAAAGAAAGTCTTTAACTCAAGAATTCAAACAGAGTCCCATCAATAGTAATGAAAGTGCAGTGTTGCCTATGGGCTGGTTTGGCAGATGATGAGACAGAGCAGGGGACACGTCTCACTCCTAGCAGGCAGATAGCAAGAGAACAAGATCAGCTACATCATCGCTGCAACCCAACAGAAGCCCTCAACAGGCAGAGACAGAAATTCAAGATTACCCCTAGAAATAACTTCTCTAACACAGTATTACAAGAGAGCTCACTCTACATACAGGTAATGGTATTTCAGGGGGAGAAGTTTGCACAAATGAACTACTTCCCACAATCACTGGAGCTTTATTCAGCCCATATCCCAAACATTGTGACATGTTTTATGAACATTAGTTTTAAAAAAAATACATATATCTCAAGTCATATGAATCACCTGCTGTTTTGTCTTTTATTAAGTAATAAGAATAATAACCCTATAATCCAGCTTAGATGTAAACTTGTTTTAATGCTAAATTCTATGAAATGCTGAAGTTTTTTTAGATTTTCTTCTAAGAAAACTTAAGTCTTTTTTCTAAGCACATGACGCACTCCAAGAAGACAAAAAGTTGAGATATCAAAATCTATGCCAAATCTTCCAGAAGCCATTTCTGGAAATGTATTAAAAATTAAGGTAGCTGGTAATTTCCTAAAAGGCCTTCAATCCCTAAGAACAGATTCAGTACAAAGAGTAAGGATGTTCTGAATGACATTTACAGCCAATTACAGGAAACACTTCTATGACTTTTCTTTAAAAACTGAAACCAACAAAAAAAACCATCACAAAACTAATCATGGCTCAGCACACCTTCCATGGATCACTCCCCACAAACATTTCTCAACTCCAACCTTCCAGATGTAAAATCAGAATTATGTTTACTAAGAGAAGCACTGAGATTATACCCATAAACAAATATTGTACATAGTAAGTTGCCTGAAATTTCAGATGATTGAACGACATGGTACAGACCACTCACATACTCCTTCCTACACAATTGTGTTTGGATACTTGCTCATGGATTAAAAATGCTCTTTGCTCCAAAAGCCTTCTATCATGTCCAACTGAAGAAGTTTGTAACACTTTACCAAAACTTCATGTAAGTGCATATAGAAAACTACTAAAGATGACAACAAGGAACTTACAAAGTAGCTTATTTTAGAGTAAGAAAATAATTCCTGGGACTGGAAATACAGTATCTTCATTGCACCATCAACCTATCAGAATCCAAGAGTCAGCCTGATCATAAACCTCTTGACAGTTTACTCCAAAAAAAGGCTAAAGGGAAAGATTTTATTTAGCAAATATTAAAGGATTTATTCCACAATTTCTTGGGGAAAAAAAAAATTGTAGCTGTACTCTATTAAAAAAACAAAACACAACAACCCAACCAAGCCATAGAGAACACACCAAAATATACCAACCTACCACTTTCACTCTGCTTAAGACAAGTATGCAGGGCTCAGCACTTAATTTTTCCCTCAACAACATCATCATGCTCTTGAACAGAAGACATTAAGTAACACACTTCAAAAACAGTAATCATACTTACACTGCAGATCAGTTCCAAGGTACTTAGCTGAAAATAGCCATTCACTAAGATCAAAGAAAACACTTCTTAAATTCAGTGCATTACACAGTGTTATGAGAAATGAATAGCCTGTTTAGGTCCATCAGTACACAAGACTCAATATACAAAGATTATTAAATACAAGGAACACAAAAGAAAGGATGAAGGCAAGTTCTAGGACCTCTCCTTCCACCTCTCTACATGCTTCCCTTGACTAAGGCAAAAGGCTTAAGAAATCTCATTTCTTGAACTCCAATACGTGCTGTGGCCTGCAGTAATGCAGGTAGTTAGAGAGTTGCTTCTTTCTGCAGTCCTGGCTATAAACAAGGACATTAAAGTACTGGACCATGCATGCATTAAGCTGCATTTCCAAGGGCTGAGAACTGTGTGAAATCAAAAAGAACTTTTCACAACAGATATTCCTCTTTATGATATGACATTTACTCCCAAAGTCCCCTGCCAATCAACACAAAATTATGGTAACCAGTCCAAATACAAAATACAGCTGATAAAAAATACTTTATCATTTTTAATTAAAATGCTTTTGTTTTCCTTCCGGGGAAAATTATTTTTTAAAACCTTTCTGAAATATGGAGATTTAGTTAAAACTATGTATTTTGCCATACAGATGAGACATAAGCATCAAAATCAAACTGCAATCAAGAAACAGGCTACAATGGATTTTCAAAGTACTTTTAAGAGAAAAATTCAGCCTCCAAAGCATTATCAAATTAAGAAAGTAGAAGCTCACAGGTGTACATCTATTGAGGCATGGATCAGATCTGATTACTTGAGAGGAATCTCAAAGAAAAGCAAGAAACAAGCCCATCATTTCAAAGAAAAGCAAGAAACAAGCCCATCGTTTCAAAGTACAGCATTTTTAACCATCTTTCTGCAAGCTGGTACTAGTGAACATTTTTCTAAAAAAAATAATTCTATAATTTGTCCCAACTGAGCAGCTACATTAAGCACAGAAGTAGTATTCAAACGCCCGTGCAGAGTCTTGAGCACATGGTGCTTGTTTATCACAAATCTCAGTACACCCATAACCACAAGAGCACCACTAGGCTTTCCCTTGAATAAACTATGAGCTGGCAGAAAAGCAAAAATAAGACAAGTCAAACCAACACAAAGTAGCATACACTTTTTTCCAAATGTTGCCAATCAGTACACTGCATACAGTTGAAAACAAGCATATACAAATATACAATACGAATGTACATGTTTTTAACCAAATTTTTACAAATTACCTATTGCAGTTTCATCTCCAACCATTTCCTCCAACTTATTTTTTACCAATATAAAGTAGAGGTCAGTTATGCTATCTCTAACAGATGATCATCAGGTTAATTTGTGTTAATCATCAATTATAGTGTTAAAGGCTATTTAGAGTCTACTAAAACTAACCTTTGATCCAAAAGCCATGATGGTCATTAAATCAATTATTTCTTGGGTTTTGTGGTTAACTTATTCTGAAGTTTGGCGTTCAAGAATTTTTATCTATGTGCCTTATCATATTTTTAATAATGTGATTCTTAGTCTTATGCATAAGATGTAATCTGTGGCAAACAAAAGACACACAAGTGTTCAAACAGTTATTTCCAAACGCGCACTTCCTTCTCCATCTCCTAACTGTCCCTACACTGCCCAAAATAAAAAAAAGACAGTACACTTTTTATTCTGCAATTCTCTTTTAAGCACTCGTAGAATTGCTGCTCAAGTCAAGTAAATTTGGACTGTCTCCACCTTTGAGAAGTGGGTCACAATTTGTTTATGCTATAGAATTAGATAATTATGCAGTACTTCAGCTGCTTTCCCAAACATGGGTAGGTCCTGCTTTCTAAGAAAATGTTGTGCACTACTGCTTTTTAAGTATTATTTTTAGCTGTTTAAACTGCAATCCAACATTAAATAAATCAATTTTGAAATATTTTACATTTTCAGCTTCAATACCAAACTTTGCATTTTGCCATAAAGAACACTAATCACTCATTGTGCAAAAGAGTTTCAGCCTAAGTACAATATAAGTCAAAACAGTTTCAACAAGATTCTCCATAGATATTTCATCTTGAAAATAACTCTTTCAGAGCACTATGAAAGATAGCCTTTGATTCTCTGTTGCTGGTTCAAGGGTGTTGATATCACTGAACTTTATTTTTGTCCCACTGCCAATTAAATATACTGAAATAGAAAAGTCTTTGAAAATAAAAATTAAAAAATGTAGCTGCTTTAGGTTTTGATATTTACTAACTCAGCCCTTGATGGCAACCAGCTCCTTCAGCCAAAGAGTGAACAGTACAGCACAGAACTGCCTTCATCCTGCAAACCACGGGGAGACCACCAAGCTCATCACTGGATGCAAAAGCCTTTCCCTACTCCAGCCAACACCCACAGAAAAGTAGAGAAACAAGCTGAGAAACATTACAGCTGATTTGATCATGCAACGTGTACCTAGAGCAAGCCTCACCAGGTGGGTAACAGTATTACATGGCTGACTCGAAGAATTCAATCAGCTATTAAAAGTGACAGATCGTGCCTTGCCAACCTTTTAGCACACTCTCACTGTATTAAATCCAAATTAATTTCTCTATTTGGGACAGAATAAGAAATTATCAAGACCTGGTGCCATGGCAGAACAAAGCCTACACCCCCATTCCTTGCTACTAATGACTAGCTAAGAACTGAAGGATTTATTCTCACAAAACAGGCTAGATTGGTATCAGGGAAAAAGAACACATCATCAGAGTCCCTGCTTCTCTCCACAAGCAAAGATAAAAATCTTGTTCATCTAATCCTAATATTTACAACCTCCTCCTCTATGACCTGGCAATTTCCACCTGTACACACTCACCTCCCTTAAAAAATTCCCCAGATGCACTGTAATGATCTTTTGACGAGTTCTCACTCCAAACACTGATGACAAAACCACCTTTTAAGTCACCCAAATAGCTGCTCTGTGGTTTTTGCTGTTACCTTGACATGCCTTTTCATGCTCCATCCTTTCCTCAGGCACATCCTGCACTTCTACACCCGACTGAGATCTTCCGTGGAGGTGCTCCACTGTCAAGATCCTTCCCACATCCACCTGAACTTATACTCACTTCTCTAACACACCTCCCGAACACACATCTGGTCCAATTCCCTCACACATCAACTTTGCTCCCTGTCAGCAAGGGCAGTCTCACCACTGACTTCACCAAGTCCTTAGTGTTTCCAAGCTGCTGATGATACCACAAGCTCAGTCCTCAAATCAGTTCTGCTACTTGCACCTCTATCACCTCCTAATAGCCACTTCAGTGCTGCTACTCCAAAAACCTGACTCTGACACCTATTTTCCTTCTGTTGGCCTTTAAACAGCCACCTTATGTCTGAGAACAGATTCCCTCCTTTTAAAATGTAACTTTGAAGCTGTGTTGTTTTACTATGGGAATATTTTAAAAATCAGTAGTCAAGGCTGCCATTTACAAAGGGGATTTACTCAAAGGTTTTAAACTGACTCATCACTTTTGCCTAATCCAATTCCTTATTGAATCCAACTTAATTGACATAAACCACTTAAATACCCATCTGCCCCAAAGGTTAAGTCAGCTTAGGGAACTAAACCAGCTGAACACTACCCTTCCCCAAAAAAGAGACATAGAATACTGCTTAGGGTTGGGGGTTTTTCTCATTTTTCTTACTGCAAGGTCAGATAAGCAAGAGTACCAGTGCAAGAGAGGGGTGAGACCATGTGGTTTGGCAGAGAGGACATGACTGGTTTTGGCAGCAGTGAATTATTAGCTCAAGAGCACTGTATTGCCAAACCTTGCTGAGCGTGCTCCCTACCCTGCCACAGCAGGCAATGAGGTAGGAAAAATACCTAGAGCGTGTTTTCTCTAGCGTGCTTCTTTCAACCAGAAACAAGCTGAAGATTACTTAAAAGCTGCAATACTGGCTGACTTTGCTGGTGCATGTGAACTGTCACATCTGCAGCAGATAAGATATTCAGGAAGTTCTATTTTTAACTGTAGGCAGAAAAGTATTAGTTTTACTTTTTTCAACAATGTATCAATGAAATGCTCCTGTTTGGCCTCACCTACAACTTTACAAAGCTCTATCTTCCAACAAACAACACAAAATTATAAACCAACATTATATTTAACAGGCACCTCTGTGAAGCTTGTTAACAGGGCTCTACTACAGATAAGTTTCTAAGTTATTTTACTGCCTACAAGTCACTTGTTCTTATGTTTACACAGCATTGTCACTATATTTATATTTGCTAAAAAAAATGAAGTTGTTATCTCTCAAACTAATCATTAGCATCCAAGCCTAAAAAGGAGTTTTTTCTCCACATAATAGAACTTAAACCCCAGCCTTAGCCTTCTGACATTTCACATCTTTCATTCTCACGTGTGCAGATCCTGAAAAGCAGAGACTTCCCTCCCCATACTCTTTAGAACATATGCTAATGCAAACACCCAATTTTCTTTTTACAATGCGTGGCGCAGTTTAATTACAATAAATACAACAACTATGTCTTTACCAACTTAGATACACACTAATTTATATATGTATAAAAATAGCAAAGTACCTTCTCTGACAGTTTCAAGCATGGACAAGTTCCAACAGAACAGGGTTTCTCAGTTTGCAAGAACCAACACAGATGTGAGTCAATATCATGTCACAGAACCCTTCATTCAAGAAACAGCCCTCATAACATGTGCCATCACATTGCTGCACCACACTCAGAGCACAACGGCTAATTTAGTCCTTTCTAGCATGCACACAAATACAATAAGGCAGGTGTCTACATTACATATCTAATTGCTGAAAATACTTCCATTAAGTGGTAAAAACTCCACACACAAAAAACCCCTTCATCTTTAACAAAATGTCAAGAAGCTTAACAGCGGTGGCTGTTTTTGTTAGTGAGATTTCTGTGGCTCAATAGATGTTTTGATGCTTTAGTACACATGCATTAGGTCTTGAAATTTTATGCTGCCTAAGCCAGATTTTCAAAGGATAGGGTATTTTAACTAGCAAAAGCCAATTAAATAAACCATAAATCACTATTATTGTACTATAAGGAAAACCTTTCATCTTAGGAAGAATAGGTGGATGTCTTCTACCTCTACTTTTCAATACAATGAAAAACTACTAAAAACATTTATAATACTCAGTGATTGGAGATGTAGCACTTATTTATAACAATGCTAAATCGCAAGAAAACATGAATGCTCACTTCATACAGGCACTGCTCTTCTAGCAGCAATATAAATCTGAAATCAAGTTACTTTTTTAAAACATTTAAATCAGAGATGAGATTAAGGGAGGAGAGGGGGAAAAGCAGCAATTTAGAAGTATTTACTAATTATCAGCCGATTAACATTGTAACATGTTAACACCTCATCCAAATTTACCAATCAAACAAAAGACTCCGCTCGAAGAGCATAGGTAATACCAAGTAACATTAATTCTAGGATGCCTGCGTCTTCATTCACTCTTAATCAGAAACATTTTCATGGGATTCACACACAATATGAAGTTAAATATCGGTCTGAGGACCTACCAGATAGGATGAAAATAAAATATGAATGTATCTCCCTCATGAAAGGCAGAGAAGTAGATCTATCATGGCACATATATATATATATCTATGTGAAACTTTCAAAACAAGTGTCAGCTATAGCATGCCCTTAAAAATATTACTGAATTCATCTGAGGAAGAGCTAAAGTACAAATATGTGCACATTGCCCAGAGAGGTTCAGGGTGCTGCAGCCCTTTCTCAACACCATTTGCTGCAGCATGTATTCCCAGTCTCATACCAGGAGCAGTCTACACAGCTGCACAACTTTCCCATCCACACTGTGGCTGCATCCAGGCCTGACATTTACAAAGAAAATTCAAAACATCTGGATCTCAAATACTGCTTTATATGCAATGCTTTTACATAAATTCTATCAAGTCCACTGTATTGCCAACTTGAGGTAATCAAATGGTGCAACTGCAGTGACCTAGATGCCTGAAGTAATGACAATAAATAGGATTTCGTCCCGGGTGCATAAAGAGAAACAACGAAATAGAGCAGGTCTCCACTTTCTAATGAAAGGACGGCTGCTCTGCCAATCCTTATGAGATACATTTGGCTATATATATTTTAAATACAGGTCAAATGATATATCATGCAATAGAGGCAGTAAAAACTGATGGTCATAAAAAATGAGACTTAAAATGACAACCGACTTAAATTGGGAAAAAAATAGGCGATTTCAGCTATAGAGTAAAGGAGTGGAAAAACTACTCTGACATCTAATATCTACTACGATTAAAACCATAGCATATTTCTGGTTTTAACTTCTGACTATCAGATGCTATTACAAATCTACCAAAGAAAAGAGTTCTGAAGTCTCTGGTATCATCTCTTTTTATGAACAGTACTCAAATCACTTCTTAAACACCTCTTCAACTGAATAAATTCAACTCTTTTCCTCTCATGGGAAACCATATTTTCCAGATCTATACTCATTCAACAACTCTTTTTTCCCTTTCCAAGTTTCTTCATCTCTTGCGAGCTTGGTAACAACAGCCTAAAATCTTGCAAAAGAAAAAAGCAAATTTATAAAATCACAAAAGCAAATTTATAAAATCACAAAGCAAATTAGCATTTAACAGTTCTGCTCCACTTTAAACATTTTCAAAGAATCACTTCCAGAAATGCATTTCTGTACCTTACAGGTTTCATTTTACGTTTTATATTAACAACCTACATCATAGTCAAATAAAGCATATGATTTACATTTGTCCAGTCATTGAAATATTTTCTGAGAGAAGACTAAAGTAATGATCAACAATCACTTTGTTTTCTTCCCATTCCACAAATGATATTAGCTCAGAACAAAACTATGAGTTGACAGAGTTGAACATCAAAACACAACAAACAGGAAGTAGACAAGTCTGAAAACATACAAACCTGAAGGCAACATTCAAAATGGCAGTGGTACTAACTATACCTTCATTTGTCTGATGTTATGGAATATAAGTACTTAAATTCTAATAATGAATGTCACTAATTGCAACTCTCAGTACAGGGGTTTAAGGCATACCCAGAAAAATCTTATTTTTGAAAAAAATTTAATGCTTCTTATGATTGTCTTTGGATTGTTGAATACTGCCAACTGTACAGATAAATTCCAATACACTAGGAAATATTCCCTTGCTTTGACAAAGAGGCCACTGACTTGAAAACCTTATCACACAGTGGCATGTCAAAAGATCCCTTGCCTCCCTAAAGGCCCATCTTCCAATTTGGGCAAAAAACTTCAGAAGCAATTCTCATCACTTCACAGCTCTCCCATCTGCCCTCAGAGTTGCTCCTTTACATGTATCAAATAAGGCAAGAAAATTTATGAGAAAATAATTTGTCACTAAAAATGCTCTTTTAATATGAAACAAGCAGTAGCTAAGGGAACCAAAGTCTGGAAATTTCTAGATTTGAATATCTGACATGAATATGCTTTTTATTTAGGCTTCTTACTTACAATTTCTTATTCCTTTATAAAGCCAGTCTGGGGAAAGAGAAATCACAAGATGCAGCATCACACCAGCACATGTTTGAACACCTTGTTGTGCCACTTGCCATAACTGAGGCCACAACAGTAGCAGACTTGTCTCACCCAACAGGTAATACAGACAGGGTAATACAGACACTTGCTAAAATCAAACAAATGATGAGAATAAGGAGTCCTGAAATAGTTCAGCAAAAAGCAGTCAGCACTTCTGGACTTTCCTGCCCAGTACTCACTTAAACATTTCTACTCTGCACTCCTAACAATAGATACCTGCCACTAGTGACTTTGCCAAGCTGACTCCTTGTTTTAAACCCATTAGCCTTTCCAGCTCATTTCCAGTCTCTACAATTCTGACTTTTCAATAATCTCCTTGTCCAGCACATCTTACATTTCTTGACCCCCATACTCACATCTCAGACATAGTTCTTATATTTCACCTTCAAGTCATCCTCCCTTCTTCACCTAGACTTTGCATACTGCCCCTCGTGGTATTTGCTCACCCTGAAGATTCCTCATCCAAACCCAGTGTTTCTTCTTTTCCCTCAGGGTTCCCTGTACAGAAAAGAGCTGACAGCCTCACACCCTGAACCTTCACCAGACCAGTTTCTCCTTACCTGTTGCTCCCTGTCCTACTGGTTTTCAGTCCAGTTCCCCTACTTTTGTCTTCCCAGACTTCAGGTGCCATCCACCTTCTCTCTATCCCTAGCCCCTGACTGCTTTGCTTTCAAAACCTACCAAATTTCCCCCCTTCTCTGTCAAATTCCAGGGCCAACCCCATTTGATCCCACACTCCTTGTTCCAACCCACCTCTTCTGCAAGGCCAGGGTTTTCCCCCTGTGCTCACATCATTCAGCTATCAGGCCTCAGAACTAGGATGCTAATGAGGACATAGGACAGAAAAACTCCCTAGTACCAGCAGTCCATGTTGCAGGAAGTTACATGAAGCTGCTAAAACTCAGGTCTTCACCAAGCCCATACAGATTTTATAATTCTTCACCGACTGGTCCAAATGGGTGATTTCTCCATGCAAAAACACTCCTACACCTCTTAAGTCTAAAATCCTCACTCCAAAAGAATATGATTCAAATCTTTAAACCACCAGGACAAGTCACATTAAGAAGCTGAAAGACTCCCTCTTCCCTAATTGTTAAAAAAAACAACACTGTATTTTAGGTGAAGTTTCCACATACAGCAAATCTAGCAAGACTCACGAGCTCAAAAGCTTTTGCCAAATTCCAAGATTTTTTTCTAAGCTCTAATCACTTGAAAACAGTCATGTAACAAACAGCAACAGTAATAAGATCTCTGGTGCCACAAGGATCATCAATATCAACCACAAATACAGTCAGTCTTTTATAAATTCATTTACAATCCCGTTATTGAACAGAATCTCAATGTAGCAAGAACTGTGCAAACACAAGATAAAAAGGCAGTTCCCTGCCTTGAAGAATTTACAACCTATTAAGATAAAAGACGACTACTACCACGAGATGAAAACATGCACTGAATGGCCTTCTGAGATGGACAGGATCTGCTAAACAACCATCCACAATCCATTCATTACACACAACCCATGCAGAGCAACACAGTATCCTCCAGAACCTAACCACTGATTTGATAACCACTGAAGATAACATCATTCTCAAATCTGCTCATTTTATCACTCTTTCACCTCGTTTTTCTTACCACAGAAAATCATAAGGTACCCACTTGTGAGTCCTTTTTCCCTTCTCAGTCTTTATTATTCTGACTTGCCTCCCTTACCCTCATCATCTTCTCTTTCCCAAACTGCAAAATCCTTTACAGAGCACTTCTCCAATTAGCATTTCTTTGTCTTTTTGGCTTCAATGGGGAAAAACATTGGGGGAGGGGTGGGAAATTTGTTTTGTTTTGTGGTGGGATTTATAATTGAATAATTATTTCAAATCAAATTCACTAACCAAACTATACAAAAGGCTCAGAAATCTCAGGGGGAGTCCTGAAAAGAAAAACAAAAAACAAACTACTGAGTGCCAGCTAAATGGAAAGAGGAGCCTGTGGGGGTTCTTAGAGACTAGTAGCCATAAGAAAGCTTGGAGGTGCTGATTCTCAGAGCCCTTGATCAAGTGCAGCATGGCCTGAGGTCTCACAGCTTTGTCCAATTCCTCCTGGGTAGAAATAAAACCACCCAAACACAGAAATGGGGGGCTGAACTCTGTCACTCTATGCCTAACTCATAATACTGACGTGCATATAACACAAGTAGGTTATTCTACCCTCCATTTAACCACTTTGTGCAAAAATACAGCTTCAATACCACTTCATTGCTGCTCTTACCTTTCCTTTCCAAACTTCCTCAGAAAACAACTACCTTGATCCTTTCCTACTTTTCTGCTGCCCCTGGGAATCTGAATAATTGCAATGAAACCCAAAAAGATTGGTCACTTTCTGCCATGCAAAACCCAGACTCTCACTAAAATAACAACAGTAGTCTATTCTCAACCAGAGATTAACACTGCAGTCATAGAACCAGCTCCTGCTACTTGAATTCTCTACAAACTACTGATAACATGCTCAGGAAAACACCATCTCTTTTCTATCTGCCCCAATACAAATGTCTCAATCTCTGCCGCCTGTCCTCAACCAGTGTGAAAAATAGATCTAAGTTTAAAGCTTGGAGTGAAGTATTTAGACAAAATTTCAAGCAACGTGTGGCATTTCAATTATTTCTTCCAAACATGGAGCCATAATTTTAGCAATACTACATAAGCTAAACAGAAGTTCAATTTTAACACTGTAGTAAATAGCTAAATCATTTCTGTATTGTCTGTATAGAAGATACTGCAGAAGACAAAACCGCATACTCTGAAATTTAATGGAAAGGATGAAATGCAGAGAAGCAACAGACATCGATTACCTTTGCAACACGGTATTAAAAGTAACCTAACGATGTGTACATGCATTCTGATGTAGAAAAAATGTGCTATCTAAAGAATATTAACAAATACTTAACATCTCAGCAAAAATATACGTGCATGCATAAGTACGTTCACATAATGAGATAAAACACTATCCAGTAGGTAAATATTTAGGCCATTTAAACAATTATGCATTGTCGTGCAAAACGACAGGAATCTCTCAAATTACTAGAGTCTTTAACCCAGACTGTGCTCAATGTTTCTGTGGCCTGCTTAACATTCCAGGCATACTTCTGGCAAGGTAGCTCTCTCTGGCTGAGGTTCAAACTGTCCTTGTCCAACTTTCACTTACTATAAAAACATTGTTTAATATAGAAAAGCATACACAGAGACATATGTTTCTTATTTCGCAGACACCTAAAATACTGACACTTGTGTTCACTAACTCCGCGTGGAAATTTTTAGGCGACCGCTTTGAAGCGAGGCTGTCCTTTACTGGGCAGCACTCGCAGCAGAGCCCACGCTTCCACCAGACTTCAGCTACGACGCTTAAACACTGCTTATAACGCGTTTCTGCTAAAGCAGCAAGACCTGCCCGCAGTTATTCACCCTAAGTGAGAAGAAAAGGCCTAACTCGGTCTCCGCATGCACCACCGGGCCGTGCAGACGCTGCCCCGGACACCACGCAGCTACAGATTTTTGCTGCTAATTTGCAGCAGACCGCGTATTTGTCAAATTAAGTGCAGGAATTTCCCGGTTTGCTTACCTCCACGCAGCGTTATCTTTTATGAGGAGGTAATCTACCAAATTACTCCAGCATGCCTCCAGCCTGCTGCTGCCAATTAGTTCAGCCCGGCTAATAAATCAGGATGGCCAAGCCGCTCGGTTACAGCGGGGCTGGTCCGGTACGCGGGGAGTATAAACACAGGCGGTGGCAGCACTCCTGCCTCCCCATCTCCCCCCGCACTGAAACAACGCTTAGTCCGAGCACCCACTACGGGGAGGTGGGGGGCCGAAAGCCTCAATTTTTTTTTTCTAGATCAGATTTAACATTTAACACTCCCGACAAACCCATCAGCAGCAAGGGTAGAGGCTCTGCCCCCACGATGGGCAGCGGAGGGCCGGTGTGACAGAGCCCCCACCCCGGGCCGCCGACCCGGAGCCTCCGACTGCCCCGCCGGCAGCGGCCCCACCGCCCACACCCTGCCGGCGTCCGCGGACGGGGGAAGGAAAATGTCGCCGATGGGCCCGGCCCCGGGTGAACGGGACTCAGGCCCTCTTTCCCCCCCGATCTCACTCGTACCTGTCCCGGGGGTCGATCCACGAGGTCTGCCGGGTGTTGTGGTCGATGTAAAAGACTCGCCCGTCGAAGTCCCTCGCTTCCTCCCAGCCGGCGGGCAGCGGCAGCTCCGAGCTCTCCCGGCCCCGCTGTCCGCCCGCCGCCGGCCCGCCGCCCTGTCCCGCCGCCGCTTGCTGCTGCCGCCGCCGCCGCCCGCCGCTCAACCACGGCATGGCCGCTCCGCCGCCGGGCCGCCGCCGCCCTGCTCCGGCCGAAAGCCGCTCCCCGCCCGCCGCCGGGGCAGCTCCAGTCCCGCCCGGGCCGCGGCCGCCCGCCGCCTCCTCCTCCTCTTCCTCCTCCAGCACTAACAGGCGGCCCCGCAGGGAGCGGGACTCGGGCGGCTCCGGCCGCGCCGCGCCGAGCTCATCCTCCCCCGCGCCAGCCCCGCTCCAAGCCGGGACCAGCCCCGCCGCGCTTCCTAACCCCGCCCGGGACCTGCCCCGCGCCGCCCCGGCTCCCAGCCCCCGATCCCGGCCCGAGCGCCCCCGCCCGCCGGTCAGCAGCGCCCCGCCGCCGCCTGCCGCCCGGCGCCTGCCCCGGCCATCTTCCCTCCCTCCGCCCCGCCCGGCTGTTCCCACGCCGCGCAGCCCTCCCGGCCCGGCCCGCTCTGTGGGGCACGGGGGAAGCAGCGGGGCCCGGCCCGGCCGCACCCCGCGCCGCGGAAGCCGGGCCCAGACCCAGACACGTCGGCTCTGGGAGAGGGCGGCTGCCTTCCGCCCCGGGCCGGGGGAAAGGAGGCTGAGGCCCTGCCCGGGCCCGTCCTGTCCTGCCTCGGGGCCTGTGCTCTGCCACGGCCCGTGGGCGGCCGGGGGAGCGAAGGAAAAGGCGAGCCATGCTCGGCCCTCGCTGGTTTATCTTTTTTTCCGGCGCCCACCAGAAATGCCTCGGAGGTGCTGAGCAATCACGATGTGCACAGGGACATGGGAAAGGCATGAGAGTCCACTGCAGAGGCTCAAAAGATG